>NC_140591.1:105207541-106469839 GCF_964204655.1 Triturus cristatus | reverse complement strand
CGCCGGCCGGGGCGGCGTCGTGTCCCAATGCGGATCCCAGGCAGGAACAAAATGGTCCTGGAACCGAGGCAAGGGCATAACCAACGCACCCCCTGCGGCGCCGGACCTCGTGGCGCCGGGGCTCAAGCCAACGGCATAGGATACTGTGGTGCCGACAGACCAACAGGATCTGGACACGGGACCCGAAGGCGCGCCGGCGGGAGCCCGAGGCCTAAAAAGGGGGTTCATGGTGGCAAGAAACTCTTGCACCTGTTCGGGATTTGCCGACGGACCCGGGTAAGGCGGGTAGGCTGCGGGACACCCAGGCTCCCAAGGAGCCGCAGGGGCAGAACCCCTGTCCCCCTCGTCCGCATCCGAGGACAGACGGGGGGACGTCAGAGGGCGAACCCGCTTCTTCGACTTCTTTTTATGTCGGCGCTTACCGGAAACCGTGGGCGAAGACTTGGAGCCCGAGGAACGACGACTGCGGCCCCGCGAGCGGTCCAGGGAACGGTCCCGGGACCTGGAGCGGCGTTGGGACAAGTGACGGCCCTGCAGTAGTTTCCGGCGCCGCTCCCTTAAGTCCTTCGAAGCCATGGCTCGACAGTCCCGAGAGTCATGTTCAGTCTCCAAGCAGTAGAGGCAAGCATCATGGGGGACCGCCACCGACATGTTGCGGCGGCAGGCCCCACAAGACTTAATCCAGGCATCCCTACGTGCACCAGGAGAAAAAAGGGGAGAAAATAAGTCTCAAAAGAGTAGTCAAAAATTTACTAAGGGAGGAGCCTAGCGCGCAACCAAGATGGCCGCGTAGGCACAGGGCTCCCGAGGGCCTCCACAACCTCCCACGTCTATCCTGAATTTATCCTGATTCTATCGACGGGCTTCTACGGGTAAACCTACGTGGAGGTGATACCTGCTGTCCAAATTCAAATCGGACATCGGGAGCCGGAATAGTATCGATTCCAAGTTGGCGGCCCACTCCGGACCTTGCCCCGGACTTGAGTTGGCATGGTGCCCGGGCAGAAAGTGAACAACAACGGCATGCAGGACTTGGGCCGGTGCGCACTCCCTACTTTCAATTTCGGGTCTCCTCGCTGAAACTGAGGGGCCTTGGATTGTCAGCACACATTTATAGTGGGACGATTGGGTAACCTGCCTGCTCTTGGACACTAGCTGGGACTACCCCTTGGGTTCTCCGAGGCTTCCTAGATTGGTTCTCCGGTGATCGCTCATCGTGTTGGTGGCCGACACCCTTGACGACCATCAGACAATGGTGGCTAGATTGGACGGAGATAAGCAAAAATCCAAGACGACTAGGCGGGGAGCTCATACCCAAGCTAACAACATGGACCGCTATACCCAGTCGAAAGGTTCCCCTGTTGGCCCGCATAAGTCGCCGGAGAGACCCAAGGATGGCCCGGGATCGTCAACGGAGTTAACATTGCAGGACGTCATGGGTGCCAGAGGAGATGAAAGCGGCGGTCGGCCAGCGATTCGATACATTGGCCCATAAATTGGACACAGTTTTGATCGATGTTAAACTAGTCAGAGCGGACCTTTCACAAACTAATGAAAAGGTCAAATCCTTGGGTCTGACGACGTCGAGTCTGGTAACGGACGTATCTGACCTGCAAGCCGAGGTCCGTAATCTGCGGACGTCCACTGCTTTGTCTGTCCGTCGACTGGAGGATTTTGAAAGTAGGGCTCGGCGGAATAATGTGCGCATAATTGGGGTGCCGGAGAAATCGGAGGTCCCTGCAGCTGACCTCTTTGTGGAAGACCTTGTGATCAACCATCTCGCACCCAAAGGCTTGAGTAAATTCTTTGCGGTTGAGCGGGCCCATAGAGTTCCGGGTGGTAAGCCCAAACCGGGCGCTCCCCCACGGCCCATCATCGCCAGAATTTTTCATTTCAGGGACAGGGATGCTATACTGCAGGCCTCGAGGGTGAGTGGGCCGACGAAGTTCGAGAACACTCATATAAGTTTCTACCCGGACATCACACAATTGGTCCAAAAGCAGCGACAGGAGTTCATGGGTGTCAAACGGCGACTGAGAGACATGGACCTGAAATATGCGATGCTCTTTCCGGCCAGGTTGCGGGTTGAGTTTGAGGATCGGACGCACTTCTTTGATCGGCCGGAGGAGGTTGGAGATTGGCTTGATACCCTGCCTCAGCAACGACGTCGAGAGGGACAGACCGAAGGGAACGGAGTGGGCTCGGCTGAACAGGAGTAGACTTTTGGTTCCCAGTGACTGACTATTGTGATGGCACTTCCATATTTTGGTTTGGTGTTTCTATTCAGCGCCTTATCCTTCAATGCCCGGGGGTTGTGGGGTGCTCAGTGAGGCTCTTTCCTCCTCTGGGTTTTCTTTTTGTAGCGTAGTTAATGTTAGGGCGACAGGCACACTGCAAGTTGGGGGGGCTACATGGGCTCACGCAGGGGTGCAGGGTGGGGGGAGTTGTAACGGGAAGGTTGGTGGGGAGGGGGGAGTTGGGGAATGTTTGTTTGTTTCACAAGGCAATGTGAGGTTAGCTGCTGATTTGTCCTGGTTGTGTTCTCCGGGATGTGGGCATTATGCACGGGAGCGGGGTGGGGGGTAAGGGATTGAGAATACTTTTGTGGAATGTGAACGGACTGGGGGATAGGATCAAGCGCGGGGTGGTGTTGCAGTTTTTGAAACGGATCTCGCCCGACATTGTTTTCCTGCAGGAGACACATCTGATTGGGAACTCCTTCCATGCCCTGAATAGGCGGGGCTATTGCCTTGCTGTTCACTCTGGTTTCACTTCTGGCTCTAGGGGAGTGGGTATCTTGGTCAGGGCCTCTCTCCCGTTGGAGGTGGACGAGGTGCTCCACGATGATAGAGGGCGATATGCAGCATTGGTGGGGAGATGGGAGGGTAGAACTGTTTCGCTCGTTGCTGTTTATGTGCCACCGGGATTGCAGACGGCTACATTTGCGGATTTGGGGCGTTTGGTCCTGGGACTCCCTGGGGGGGGGTTCTGGTGTTAGGGGGTGATTTTAACGCTGTTGTATCCAGTATGGAGGACCGTCACCCCCCCAGGGATCTCCCTAGAGCCCAGGCCTGGCTGGGTGGCTTTCTAGATACTTTAGGACTTATAGATTGCTGGAGACTGATGCACCCGGGACAGGCACAATACACCTTCCACTCGGGGCCCATGGGAGTCTCTCGAGACTTGATTATATACTTATGCCAGCGTTCCAGGCCGGAATGATCGGGGAGGTGCGTCATTTGGCCCGAGGTATTTCTGACCATTCCCCTCTATTGTTGCAGATGGAGGTTGTTCCTGGGGCAGAGGGAAGAGTAGCGTCAATTAACCCTTGGTATTTACGTAACCCTAATGTTCGCGCTGAACTGGTTAAGTCCATTGATCACTACTTCAATGATAATGTAGGGTCAGTGTCGTCTGCTGTCTCCCTATGGGAAGGTTATAAAACGGTGATCCGGGGGCATGCCTGGTCTCTTATTTCCCATGCTAGGAGGTGCGGGAGGGAAGAGGTGGTCTGCCTGGAAACTGACATAGCTGAGATGGAGGGGGATTTGGAGCGGGGTGTCACGGATGAGAAATTGCACGTTCTCTGCCTTAAACAGTCAGATTATAGAGCGCTGGTCACGGATGCTGCTAAAAGGATGAGTAGAGAGCAACAAGGACGACTGTATGATGTGGGAGATAAGGCCGGAAAGTTGATTGCTTGGTTGGACAGGAAGGAGAGAGCGAGTAGAGTGGTGCCGGTTGTGGAGAGAGTGGATGGCGTGTGTGTGACTGACCCGGTAAAAATTGTTGACTGCTTCGCGGATTACTTCCGTGGGGTATACTCTCCGGTCTCTGGGTGCTCGGAGGAGGACTCTCATCTGTTACTTAGAGATATTGCATTGCCGTCCCTCTCGGAGGCTGATAGCATATTGATGGAGGCGAAGTTGTCGCCGGATGAGATTGCTCTGGCCATTCGCTCGATCGCTTCTGGTAAGGCCATGGGTCCCAATGGTCTCCCCATTGAACTATACAAGTTGCGTCCAGATAAGATAGCACCATATCTCCGTGACATGTTCCTCGCTGCACGGGCTGCGGGCTCCCTCCCCCTTGACCAACGTCTCGCTACCATAGTTGTGATACATAAAGAAGGGAAGCCGCAAGACCGCTGCGCCTCCTACAGGCCTAACTCGTTGTTGAACGCGGAACCCAAAATTCTGGCTAAGGTATTGGCCAATCATCTGGTTCGGGTCGTGGGCGACTTGATTCATCAGGATCAGTCCGGTTTTATACCTCATCGTAATACCGCCCTGAACCTGAGGCGGTTGCATGGCGTGCTTGCTAGAGCGGAGTTTATGCGTGAGCCGGCCATCTTGGCGTCTTTGGACGCTACCATGGCGTTCGATACTTTAGAGTGGCCGTATATTTGGGCTGCGTTAGCTAAATTCGGGTTTGGCCCTGAATTCATTGGGTGGGTAAAATTGCTATACGCTGACCCATTGGCGCAGGTTGTGGTGAATGGTAGGGCGTCGGCTCCCTTCGCGCTGGGGAGAGGTACGCGACAGGGCTGTCCGTTGTCGCCCCTTCTCTTCGCACTTTCTTTGGAACCTCTCGCTGCCTGGTTGCGTTGGGAGCCGTCGTTGCGGGGCATTAGATGGACGCCGGAATTTGAGGACCGTGTCTCCCTTTATGCGGATGACATTCTTCTGTATCTCACCTCTCCTCGACAGTCGCTAATTGTATTGGTGGACGTATTGAATTCCTTCGGTCGTAATTCTGGCCTGGTTATCAACTGGGCCAAGTCATGTGTTTACGTCCTCTCGGGCGAGGCCCCCCTCCTGCCGCGGGGGTGCCCTATTCAGATTGCTACATTGGGGTTCAAATATTTGGGAATCTTCATATCACTGGACCCCGCGGTCCGCTATGAGCGAAACCTTCTCCCTCCACTCCAGCGATTGAAGGCCGACGTCGCGAGGTGGCGACGGCTTCCGCTCTCGCCGCTCGGACGGGCGGCATTGTTTAAAATGATGTCGCTGCCTCGCTTTTTGTACGCTTTACAAAATACGCTAGATGTCATGCCGGCCCGTTACTTCCGTGAGGTGGAGGGTCTTCAGCGCCAACTGTTTTGGGACGGGCGACCGAGGATCGCTCTCGCCAAGTTGACACTCCCTTGGTATGATGGGGGTTTTGCCCTCCCTGATATTAAAAGATACTATTGGGCGTCTCAATTGGCGGCGGTGAACCACGGGATATACGGTCCTGCTTTGAATCCGGCCTTCGAGATGGATAAGTTATTACTTCCGGGCGGGGATTACAATAGTGCACTGTATTCGGCGACTCCGGATGCACGGTTGACAGGACCAACGCAAGTTGCGGTACGCGTGTGGCATGCGGCGAATGCTGCGATGGGGTGGAGGGATCGCTTGACTCGAGCGACGCCGTTGTATGCCTCCCAGCGCTTGGGTTGTCTGTGGAAAACGAAAGGCTTTGAGAAATGGGATATGATTGGTATAAGTAAGGTGGGTGACCTCTGGGCGAAAGGGTCCTTTAAAACGTTTGAAATGCTCAAAACTGAATACAAATTAAATGATAGGGAGTACTTCCGATATGCACAGGTCCACCATGCGCTGTGTTCGGTTTTTCCGGATGTTGCTGCTATCCCAGAATATTCCCCGTTGGAAGATAGGGTGTTAGACGGCTATGTGCCCGACAGCACTATTTCCCTGATCTATAAAAAAACTTATTAATGATCGTACGGACTTGCTGACCCATCTGCGGGAGGCGTGGACGGCCGACGGATTGGAACTGGACGATGAGGATTGGGTATCGGCGGTGGCCTCCCCGAAAGAGGTGGCGATCCCGGCCCGCCTTAGATTTGTGCAGCTGAAGATACTCCATAGAGTGTATGTCACAGGGACTGGTTTGATACGTTTGGGTTATTCGAGGGATGGACTGTATAAGCGTGGCTGTGGCTTGTTGGGTACCTTTCTTCATATCCTATGGGAATGTTCGGAGGTCGTACGATTTTGGAACGGGATACATACTGTAATGGAGGAAGTCACGCATGTCGCTTTGTTACCAGAGGCCAGGAGGTGTTTGCTGAATGTCTGGGAACCAAATGACTATAATGCGGCGCAGACGCAGTGGGTGACTTTCGGGTACATGGTGGCTAAGCGCAATATCGCACAGTTGTGGGGTTCCCCGAGGCCGCCTACGATTTCGGTATTGAAGGAGAATATGGATTGGTATATGTTCAGGGAGAAGACGGTGTATGTGGCGAGAGGCAAGCCTGGGAGGTGGACTAAGGTGTGGGGTCCATGGAATTCCTATCGTGGGAATATCTGCGCTCCGCCTCTGCCGCGAGAGGTCGACGTCGCTTTGTCCTCCTAGCCGCACATTCTACGTAATTGTGCATGCTTTGTCCTCTTCTCCGCCGCCCCCCACTACTACCTCCTGTCAAGAGTTATTCCAGATAATGTGGATCTTCCCCCGTCCTGGGGAGCGCACGCTGCTATTTCGAACTCTCATTGCCTTGTTTGTGTGTTATTGTTGTTTTTTTTGTTTTTTTTTTTTAGAAAATATGAAACCGTCCTTTTCGATCGCCCTTGGACTATGGCCGCGGCCTGTTATATGTGCTTTCGAACTTTAGGGAGCTTTTGCTTCTGGCTCATTTGAATGTGTGGAGTTGCCTTGCTGGCTCCCGAGCTTTCTAGCGGCCGGCCCTTGTGGTTGTAGGCCCTTGTTTGTATCTCTTTAATGTGTAATAAAGGTTTCTTCTTGAGAAAAAAAAAAAAAAAAAAAAAGAATTTACTAAGGTACGCGCTCTATCCGGATCTGCGTTTGCTGGCGATGAAAAATAAAGAACTGACGTCAGCGCGCATGGGTGGTGCCTAAGTAGTCTCTGTGACATCATCTCGGCGCTTACGACGCCAGCGACGGACGTGGAGCCGCACAACGCCACCTACTGACGCGCAGGGGTACTGCTACAAAAAACTTTCCGGATCCAGTCTGACGCCTGGGGATATTCGAAGGTAAGGAATCCATCACTAATGTGTCTCTTTCAGATTAGTGATTATTTAAATAAGCTATGTTTGGTTTCTGTTGGAGGCACTGCTATCATACAGTCAAGGCGACGACTGACAAAAATAGTTCTCGCAATATATTTACTTATTCGAGTTTCCTTCACAACTTTACAACAAGAAAACAGATTATAATATATGCAAAATGTGTCAGATCTTTTATGCTGCTGAAAACACTTTAAATCAGTACAAATAGAGAGGATTCTTATTTGAAACTAGGTGAACAATATAACAGCAATGATTGTTTTTCGCCATAAAGGGTGATGGAGTTAGTAAGAGAGTAGAAAAAGATGTCCATGTGATGTATCTAAATAAGATAATACTGCAACAGATCGAGGTACCTGGGGAGGTGGGTGGGCGTATACACCTCTACATACCAAGAACAGGTGCATACTTATGGTAAGTAGCATTTTCCATTCGAGGCATATGAGCTGTAGATTGTATACTTTAGCATAGACTATAAAGCAGTTTTTCTCACTAGTGGTGGCAGCCTGTATCCGTTGCAGTAGTTTGAAAAAGTGTTCTTAATACAGCTTGGCCCACAGTAGCTTGTTGCTTTGCTTGCACATCTACGCAATAGTGTTTAGTGAAAGTATGCAGTGTCGACCAAGTTGCTGCTTTGCAGATGTCATCTAGGGGAATGTTGCCCAAGAATACCACAGAAGCCCCTAGTTTGCGTCTGGAATGAGCTCTAGGGGAATAGTTAATGTGCGTTTAGCTTTGAGATAGCATATTAGGATGCATTTAACAATCCATCTTGCAATTCCTGTTATTGAAATGGAATTGCCTTTGTGAGGTGGGGAAAAGCTACAAAAAGTGGTTTTGTGTTTCTAAAACTTTTAGTTCTTTCGATGTAGTATAATATCGCTCTTTTAACGTCTAGCGTGCGGAGAGCGTGTTCTGCCACTGAGTCTGGTTGGGAGAAAAATTACTGGAAGTTCAACCGACTGATTAAGGTGAAAGGCAGATACCACTTTAGGCAGAAATTTTGGATAAGGCCTAAGAACCACTTTACTATGGTGTATTTGTAAAACTGGTTCTTGTATGGTTATTGCCTGGAGTTCACTAACTCTACTAAATGATGTGATAGCTACCAGGAATGCTACTTTCCAAGTAAGGAACTGTAACTCGCATTTGTGCAGAGGTTCAAATGGGGGACCCATGAGTTTGGAAAGAACTATATTGAGCTTCGATAAAGGAGAAGGTGGAACTCTAGGTAGAATTATTCTTTTAAGCCCTTCCATAAATGCTTTGATAGCGAATACTCGAAACAACGACAAATGTTGTCTGTTTTGGAAGTAAGCAGCAACTGCAGCAAGATGTAGCCATATAGATGTATATGCTAGGTTACATAGTTGTAGATGCAAAAGATAACAGATAATATTTTGGATGGAAGCATCTAGCGGATCGATTTTGTTATTTGTACAATAAATGGCAAATCGCTTCCACTTTGCTGCATAGCATGCTCTAGTAGTAGGACGTCTAGCCTCTTTAATGATGTTCATGCAGTCTGGCTGGAGATTAAGGTAGCCAAACTCTAGGACTCCAGGACGCAGATCGCAAGATTGAGTTGATTGGGATCTGGGTGCCTTATCTCTGCATGGTTCTGAGTGAGATTTTGGGGGGAGAGGTGCAGCTTTTGATGAGGCACTACTGAAAGTTCCAACATGGTTGTGAACCATGGTTGGCGTGCCCATGTTGGAGCAACTAGGATCATTGTGAAGGAGTGTTGTTTGAGCTTCCGAGCCAGTAATGGAATGAGCGGGAGAGGTGGAAAAGCGTATGCAAATCTGCCTGACCAGTTCATCCATAGCGCATTGCCTTTGGACAATGGGCGTGGATATCTGGAGGCGAAGCTTGGGCACTTTGCGTTTTGGTGTGTGGCAAACAGATCTATGTCTGGATGACCCCACATGTGAAAGAATGTAAGAAGAACTGGAGGATGAAGTTCCCATTCGTGGATCTGCTGTTTTTGGCGACTGAGCAGATACGCGATCTGATTGTGTACTCCTGGTAGATGTTCTGCAAGGAGGAAAATGTTTTGAGCAATGGCCCATCTCCATATGCTTTGCGCTAGTTGTGAGAGCTGAAGAGAGAGTTTCCCCCCCCCCCCCCTCCCCTGTTTTGGTATGTAATACATTGCTGTCATGTTGTCTGTACGGATCAAGACCGCTTTGCCTACTAGCAAGAGTTGAAAAGACTTTAGTGCTAGAAAGATTGCCAGTATCTCCAGGTGACTGATGTGGAGTTGTTTCTGTTGATTGGTCCATATACCCTCTACGGTTTGGTTTTGGAGATGAGTTACCCAGCCGGTGAGGGATGAGTCTGTGGTTAGCACCATCTGTGGAACCGGGTCGATGAACGGCCGCCCTTTGGGTAGGTTTTGTGTGTTCCACCACTGCAAAGAGCGATGGGTGCGGCTGTCCACCAACACCAGATCTGTTAAGTGAACTTGATTCCACTGATGTGCTAAACATTCTTGTAAGGGACGCATTTGAAGTCTTGCATAAGGAACAATGAGGATGCAAGAGGCCATCATCCCTATTAGCTGCATCAACACTCGAGCTGGAAGTGAGCTATCCTGACTGGATTGGGGTATGCAAGATCTTTTGAGGTATCTATTGTGGCACCTAGATACTGAATGAGGTGGGACGGTTGAAGGTGCGACTTGGGTAGGTTCATTGTAAATCCCAAGTCGTGGAGAAGCTGGATTGTTCTGTGTGTATTGTGTACACAGTGTGTGTGTGTGACTTGGATTTTATGAGCCAGTCGTCGAGATAAGGAAACAAGTGAATGTGTTGTCAGCGTAAATGAGCTGCGACTACTGCAAGACATTTTGTGAAGATTCGGGGTGCTGTAGTCACTCCGAATGGGAGGACTTTGAATTGATAGTGCTGTCCGTCTACTACAAACCGTAGATATTTTCTGTGAACGGGGTGAATGGGAATATGAAAGTAGGCGTTCTTGAGATCTAGAGAGGCAAGGAAATCGCCCTGTTGGAGCAGTGGGAGAACCTGTTGGAGAGTGACCATGTGGAAGTGGTCCCAATGTATGTAGAGATTTAATGGTCGGAGGTCTAGTATTGGTCTGAGAGTACCGTCCTTCTTAGGGATTAGAAAGTAAAGGGAGTAAACCCCTGTTCCTTGATGAAGTAAGGGAACCGGTTCTATTGCGCATTTTTATAATAAGGAGAGAACCTCTTGTTTCAACAGTGTCAGATCTTCTGTGGACATTCGACGTTGTTTGGGGGTATGAATGAGGGAGCTGAAGTGAGTTTCAGGCAGTAACCATACTGGATAATTTGTCTTACCCACGTGTCTGTGGTGATGGAATTCCAGGTAGGTAGGAACTGTGATAGTCTTCCCCCGACTGGAGTGGAATGGTCAGGGGGAAGTGGAGGGAAGTCACTGTTTTGTATTAGGAGTATTATTACCGCAGCCTCTACCTTTGTTGTTGCTGCCTCTTTAACCTCCTCTGAAATAATCTCTGTTAGGGGAGTAAGTCACCCCAGCAGCTCCGTGCCAATTTCCCGGCTGCCGAAACCTCCTCCCCTCCTCCTGAGAGGGTTACTAGCCCCCTGCGCGCCAGTCACCGCCGCTGAGTATATTATTTATTCTCTGTGGGCTATTTCATTTATTATTGTGTCTTGACTGCTGTGCCCATTGTTGTGCTCTACTGCTTGCTTATTGTAGTGTCTTTACCACTGGGTTTCTCCCCGCTTCGTTCTCCCGCCGCTCTGCACCTGCGGTCCGCCCCCCTCCTCTACCCATCCCGCCTCCCAGGTGATCATCCCTCCCCTTCTTAATTGCGGCCGCTGGCACGCCGAAGGCACACCCAAGGCTAGCCCGTCTGTGCCCGTCCGCGACAAGACTGTGGCCAGCGCCATGAACCCTAAATCTCGGGGACACTGCCGTTACAACTCCACGCACTCAACCCCGGAAAACACACAGACTGCGAAAGATCCTCACCCAACACCACCCATGGACAGTTCTCGTGCAGACTCTGCAGCAGGTCCTTCACCATTGACCACACCACCACAACCGCCGACGGCCCGCATGATGTACACACAGCCGAAACCCTGACATGCATTCTCCTAAACGTGCGCTCCCTGCACCGACACGCTGTAGAGATATGGGACCTGATAGACACCCTCTCGCCCGATGTTGCCTACTTCACGGAAACCTGGATAAATGCCACCTCCGGCCCAACATCGCCACGGCCATCCCCGACGGCTACAAGATCCAGAGAAAGGATTGCCCCCATCGCCCAGGAGGAGGACTTGCCATCGCACACACGACCACCCTCCGACTCTCCACATCCAGCACAAGCGACCCCACTTCAACACAGAACACCTCCACTTTCAGATCCAGACAAGCCCCAGGACTACACTATGCGGCACCCTTATCTACAGACCGCCGGGACCTCGCACCCACTCCGCAACTACCATCGCCGAGCTCGCCGCACCCCACACCATCACCTACACGGACTACATCCTACTCAGGGACCTGAATTTCCACCTCGACAACAGCGACGTCACCGACTCCACCACTCTCCTCGGCAACCTCGCCAACTTCGGTCTGAAGCAGCTGGTCAACACGCCCACTCACAAAGCCGTACACACCCTCGACCCAATCTTTGTGGGAGGGACAAACATCTGCTTCAGCCACACCACCCAGCCCCCCCTGGACGGACCACCACTGCGTCCACTTCGCCTTCAGCACCACCACCACACCCAAGCCCGCCATGAAGAAACTGGACAATGTCACAGAGGAACACCTAAACACCACCCCCCACCCAGCACCACCACCAACTCCGCAGCCATAGAATTTCACCACTGGATCTCCCGCTGCACCGACAAGCTTGCACCCCTCCGCCACCCCGCCAAAACAACGCCCTCTGAAAGCCGCCTGGTGGCAGTTCAGCATGAAAGAGAAGGGTTCCGGATCGTACACTCAAGTAAAGGCATCCCAGGGATGATGGGGCAGTAGTTATCATTCTACATCAGTATTCCCTTGAAAAGTAGTAAATAGAGCGGACGGTGAACTCCGTTCCGCCGGCAGAGTTCACAGAGTTTTGCGAATTTCGCACTCCGCTTGGATTGCGGAGTTTGGAAAAAACTACTCCGCCAACCACTGTGGAGTCGAGTACCGGCACCCACCGCCCACCTCCATTTTAGAATTGGTGAAACCATTTAGTGGTTTGATCTCCTCCAGTGCAGATCTGTAGGTTACTTAGAGGCAGCGGGTGTCAAACCTGGTAAAATAGCTCATGGGGTTATGTACCTTCTGCAGAGGTCTTACTGGCAGGCTGCAAAGACTAGTCCTGGCACAATAGCTTGATGGGTAATTTTCCCTGATGGGTGTGCACAATGCACATTACTTGCACGTCACAGGCTCACTTCACATAAATTTCTAGTTAGACAGCTCAGCAAGTTAATGCACCCATGCAGAGATTCGTGTGCTGCCTAGGCTACTGTTCATAGGTGTTGATTCATCTGGAAATGTAGCCTAGTAACAGTTTCAAGAATGTGCCGCAGCCTCTGTTGGCACTCTTGTGACAGATCTTGGAGGTGACCAGTCCATGTTAGTCCATATGTGTGTGCGACAGATCTGTGAAAGGAGGCCCCATGTGTGCTTCTCTGTATTCCACAGATCAGAGAGTTGGCCTCTGCTGATGCCAGTGGGCGTGCCACAGACTTGAGAGATGTCCTCTTTTACTGTTTTTCGGGTGCCAAAAAGTTTAAAAATGGCCTTTGCTGATTGATGCTGGTGGATGTGGCACTAATCTCCAAGGTGTTCTCTGCTGGTGTGCATGGGTGTGCACAGATATCCAAAACGGCCTCTACTGGTGTGCATGAATGTAATGAAATAGATGACGGAGCACCGCATGCCCCACTGCAGCGTCTTTCATGAGATCCGTATCCAGGCAGTAATGCTTGGTAAACGTATGCGGCGTTTTCCATGTTGCCGCTCTGCAAATGTCCGCAATGGGCACACCTGCAAATAGTGCCATTGAAGCAGAGATTGCACTCGTGGAATGGGCTCGAACTGTGGAGAGCAGGGGCTGCCCCGCTTGCCGGTGACAAAAAGTAATAGCTGCGGAGATCCAGCGAGAGATACTTTGCTTAGTGAGTGGGAGACCTTTCCTGGGTAGAATGTAAGCCACAAAGAGTTAGTTGGATTTGCGGAATGTCTTTGTCTTGTCAATGTAGAATTTCAGGCAGCGTTTAAGGTCCAAAGAATGTAGAGTTTTTTCTGCCACTGTTTGAGGATTTGGAAAGAAGGAGTGCAACACAATAGGCTCATTGAGATGGAAGTTCGATGGAACCTTAGGGATAAACTTCGGATTCGTGCGAAGTATGACCCTGTCGTGTTTGAATTGAAGGAAAGGGTCTTAGATTGAGAAAGCATGAAGTTCACTCACTCGCATTGCCGAGGTAAGGGCTAGAAGGATCGCGCCATTTTCCAGGAGAGATACTTGAGATCCGCTCTGTGTATTGGCTCAAAAGGGTGTTTTATTAGTTGAGCCAGAACCGTGTTGAATTGATATGCAGAAGATAAAGTCTTTACCGGAGGAAATGTTCTAAACAGGCCTTTAAGGAATTGTTTAATCAACCGATGAGACCACAGAGAAGGGCCCGCAGAGGATCTCCTGAAACGGGATATTGCTGCCAGATGGACTTTAATGGAGGCATGAGCGAGACCAGATTTTGCCAGATGAAGAAGGCAGTATTTGCTCTGGAGAGGATGAAAGAGGGTGTACTTTGTTTGACTTGCACCAGATACAGAACCTCTTCCATTTCAAGGAATATATTGTGGTAGTACTATCTTCTCGAGCCAGAGCAAGAACTGCTCTACAGTCCGGAGGGATGTCTAGACCCTGGAACTCTCTGAAATCAAGAGCTAAGCTGATAATCTGAGAGATGCTAGATCCGGATGCTGGACTTGTTGGTGGTTCATAGTGAGGAGAGAGGGAAACGGTTTCAACCAGATCAGCGGGTCCAGGGAGAGAAGGTGAAGCTCCGTGAACCAGTGTTGGCGTGTCCAAGCTGGAGCTATCAGGATGAGCGTGCGGGGTTCCGCTTTCAATTTCCTGAGCACCCTGGGAATCAGGGGAATTGGTGGAAAAGCGTATGCAAAGACGTTGCACCATGCAATCGAAAACGCATTCCCTAGAGATCCCCTCTGGGGATGCCAGCTTGCGAAGTGTTGGCATTTGGCGTTCTGCTGGGTAGCGAAGAGGTCCAGAAGAGGGGTGCCCAATTGAGAGAATATGCGGTTGAGGGTCCACTGATTCAACTCCCACTCGTGACATGCTGTCTGTTGCCTCCTCAAAGAGTCGGCCAGAACATGTGTTCCTGGAACATACTCTGCTCGAAAAGAAATGTTGTGAAATAGCAGCCAGGTCCAGATTTTTTGTGACTCATGAGAGTGTTAGAGAACGAGTCCCTCCCTGCTTGTTTAAATAGTGCATTGTCATGGTGTTGTCGGTATGTACAAGCACTAGAGAATTTCTGATTCGCGGCAGGAATGCCAAAAGAGCGAGATACACTGCTCGGAGCTCCAGAAGATTTATGTGGAGTTTTCTTTCGGAAAGGGACCATTTGCCGCTGATCTGGAGTTCTTGGAGGAAGGCTCCCCAACCTTCCAGGGACACATCCATTGTGTTGGTATGTGGAGAAGCAGGAAGCAAGAAAGGCAAGCCTTGAGAAAGGTTCTGAGGGCAAATCCACCACCGTAGAGTCTTTTTCAACAGAGGGGTCACCTGGATGACATCGTCGAATGACCCCGTACATTGGACCCATTGAGCTGAAAGCTCTTCTTGAAGAGGTCGCATGTGAAGGCAAGAGTGTGGAACTAGTAGGATGCAGGAAGACATCATCCTGAGCAGGGATTTGAAAAGGCGCACAGTAAGAGTCTTATTGGAGCGTATACGAAGCGCCAAGGATAGAAGTTTGTCTTTTCGCTCCTGTGAAGGAAACACTTTCTTTTGGAGCGTGTCGAGAGTAGCACCCTGGAAAGTTATGCGATGGGAAGGCTGAAGGACGGACTTGTCCTGATTGAGAGTAAGCCCCAAACAATCGAAAAGCCTTAAACAGGCGTCGGAAGACCTGGACGCGCCTTCTGGAGAGGGTGCTTTGACGAGCCAGTCGTCCAGATATGGAAAGACTTGATGGTGTTGTTGTCGGAGATAGGCAGCCACCGGAGAAAGGCATTTTGTAAAAATGCGTGGCGCCGATTTGAGTCCGAACGGCAGGGCACGAAATTGGTAATGCCTGCCCGCTACTGCGAATCTCAGAATTTTTTTGTGGTTGCGGTGTATCGGGATGTGAAAATAGGCGTCCTGAAGGTCTAAAGACACGATGTAGTCGTCCGCATTGAGTAGGTGTAGCACTTCCTGGATGGTAACCATACGAAACGACTGCTTTTTCAAGAATTTGTTGAGACTTCTGATGTCTAATATCGGTCTCCATTTTTTCTCCTTTTTGCGTATTATGAAAAATCGTGAGTAAAATCCCTTCCCCCTTTGACGTAGAGCAACTCTTTCTATAGCTCCTTTCTGGAGCATAAGAGAAATTTCCAGGAGCAGAGCACGCAGATTTTTGTGAAGCATAGGACGGGGAGGGGTTTGAGGAGGAATTTGAATGAATTCTTGTGAATGTCCGAATTGAACCAGTTGCAGGACCCAACGGTCCGTTGTTATTTGCTTCCAATTTTTTAGAAAGTGGGAAATTCTCCCTCCAACCTTGGAGGGCAGAGAGGAGTTGGAGACCGGAGGTAGTGGGAAGTCATTGTCGCCGAGAAGCGTCTTTCTGTCTGCCACCTTTACCACGAAAGGAAGATTTTGTGTAGGTGGATTGCTGTTGACGTTGCTGGTATTGAGGCCGATATTGCTGCGTGGAAGAGAAGGAAGATCGGTGTTGGTAATCACCCCTGGTAGACGCTTGACCTCTCCCTCTTGAGCCTCAAAAAGTTGGGTTCTTGAATTGGAGGGTACCCAAAGCCTTAGCCGTGTCGGTATCCTTTTGAATACCTTGCAGAGCTTCGTTGATGTGTGTCCCAAAAAGAAGCTGACCATCGTATGCAATGTCCAAAACTTTCGTTTCAACCAACCCTGGCGCCGTAGTACAGCTGCGCCCGCGAGTTGGCAAAATCCAGTAGAGGCGACATCCATCGCACAGTCTATAATCTCCGAAGCAGACCGCTCGCCCTCCAGCAAGATTTTCTTTGCCTCTTCTTTTGAGTCCTCTGGCAAGGTCGCAAGGTATGGAGCAATATCTGCCCACATCTGCCTGTTATAACGTCCTAACAGTGCCAAGGAATTGGATACACGCACCGTTAATGCAGACATGGACGAGAAGCGTTTGCCAATATTGTCCAGCCGTCTATCCTCTTTGTCCGGAGGAGCGGTCAGCAGAGCGGAAGGATTTTTTGATTTCTGCTGAGCAGCTTGTGTAATGACTGAGTCCGGTTTAGGATGGCCGGTCAGGCAAGCCGGAGCAGTATCTGGAGCCCTATATTTCTTATCCAGACGAGGCAATACTGGAGGCACCGAGGGAGGGTTCTACATGATTTTAACACCCTAATCCCATATATAGTCTATAATAGGGATAGATCGTAAGGATTTCTTATATGGCTCTTTAAAATCATAGAGGAAGCAATCCTGTTGGTGTGAGGGCATAGGTATTTGAAAGCGCTGCGCCGCTCTTTCCACTAGGTTGTGAAAACCTCCAATGTCCTCCGGAGGCAAGTCAGCTGTGGTGGGCACGGGAGAAGCTGGACAGGGAAGTATGTAATCGTCCCACTCGTCACGAGTAGACTGGGAATCCTGAAGTTCCCCTTCTTCATGTTGTTCCTCCTCCTCATTGTCTGTGTAAAGTGGAGGTGGTGATGTGACAGGCTCAGACTGTAAGCTTAACAGAGGAGGTCGCTGTCTTGGTGGCGGAGACACAACCGAAGAGACGTTCCAGATGTTGGAAGTCTCTGCTTATAGTCCGAAATGAGAAACTGTAGGTCAGAGACCAGGGATGCAGGCAAACAAACCATGGGAATTGGAGGTGAATGGCATTCTTCAGGAGAAACCTCCGGATCTTCCTGTCCTTGATCATCATAGTCTGAACTGTCCTGGTACTTAACATTCAGTTCCGATGGGCTTGTTGCTGGTCTGAACATACTGCCTTCATCAGAGTCTTCTTCCTCCAAATGATGTGCTGGAGGCAAGAGCTGGACTCTACTAGGGGAGGTCAGGGCCGGAGTTAACATACGTTTTGTGATTTTTACGTGCACATACGTACTTTGTAGGTCAGAATCTGCTGTCGTCGACTGCCCCGTCGACGGCAAAGTCGTCGACGGTAAAGCACCGACGGTTACCATGGTAGATTGAGGTCCCGTCGTCGGAGCCGTCGTCGATGAAGGTTTCGTCGACGGAGCAGTCGTCGACGGAGTCCTCGTCGACGATGATGTAGATGTCGACGGGACAGTCTTCGTCGACGATCGCAGCGTCAATGGAAGTTTGGACGTCGACTATTTCTTTTTCATTTTAAGCGTCGACGAGACAGACCTACCGGCTGTTGGCGATGGAGTTGTCGTCAACGTTGATAGTGAATGAGATGCGACAAAAGTTGAAACTGTCTTCGTCAACGAGGTCACATTCAATGCCGTCGATGGAGATTTCCTCATTGTCGAAGCCACTGTCGACAAGGCAGTCGTCGACGGGGTGGAAGAGGGTTTTTTGAAGGCATGAAGAGCTTCCTGAGGTGAAACCTTCGCTGGAAGAGTCTTAGGAAGGACCTCTGAAGACTTTATGCGCCTTCTTTTGAGGTGGCTGCGAAGAAGGGCCCGGAGAAGCCACCCTTGGTCTTTTCTGAGAGGACTGTGAAGATATGGACGAGCCCTCACTTTCCTCAGAAGACAGCACTGTATCTTTGCCTTTAAGCCTCTGCAGCCAAATTGAGAGGCGTCCCTCCCGATCTTTGAGGGTCTTGGTGGAAAAGGTACGACATACCTTACAATCCTTTGAAAAGTGGTTCGGATAAAGGCAGTAGAGACAGTCTTTGTGTTGATCGTCCACATGAAGTCTCTTTTTTGCACAGGAAGAACAAGACCTAAAAATGCCCTTTTTCGGAGTATCTGCCATGAAGAACTGAAGAACTTCACCCAGAAGATGGAAATCTGAAGAAAGAAACACTGGTAATCCAGAAACAAAGAATGCTGAGCAGAGCTCAGAGGAGACTCCCTTAGCACGACATGCAGTAGAAAATCTGAGGGACTAGAGCTCCTTCCAGGAAGGTTCTAGAGGGTGGTGATAGCTGATTGGCTACTCTCCAAGTTTGGTCCTTTTTTACAAAAGGACATGGATATGTTACGAAGGTGAGGCCTTTGGCCTATTACTCTATATGTCTAGTGAGACATTACTTTATTTATGCACCAGGGACTCCCATCCCGACGACGGGGAATGATTCAGGCATGTGAATCTATGAAAGATACCCTAATACTGGATAAGGCACAAATTTATAGCATGCACAGACAGGGACAGGCAAACAAATCAATGCCCAGTGTAAGGACTCTGGAAAACCGCACTGTCAGTTGTACTGAAATGAAAACAGGAGAAGGAGAATTAAGTTAGAAAAGTATCTCTAATTCCCTTTTAAACAGCACACGGTTGCCAAACAGCGGTTTAATAGAGGTCTCGAGTTACCGCGCACCATCCATCGTAGCTCGCAGGCATGAACACTGTGGTCATGTTTCAGGAAGGCAGTTTGAATGCTGACCTCTTCCGGGATTGGCTCACCTGAACAGAGTGCCCCGACACTGCTAACCGGAATATGAACAACTGATTGTGCTTTTGTTTGCTCAAGATACTATCTTGCATAATTAATGACGGATGTCTACTCTGCCCGCTCACGGAACTCCGCTGAGTTTTGGGCAGCTCTGCCCAGGCCTAGTAGTAAAGCAGCTGGAGCGATGAAGCTGTCTGGGAGGTTGGGAGGTGTTCGCAAATGCAGTCCTCAAACCAGCATGTAGCAGTCAATGACTATGCCGAAGGTTTAGACGTGATGGGGAAAGGAGGGTGAATACGGTCATCCTCATGAATAGCTATGGCGAATGGTTCAATTAAGAGAGAAAACAAAACAGGGGACAACTGATATCTCAGTCTAGTCCCCCCCCAGTACTCCTTATTTTGCCTGCCTCTAAAGAGTTGATTATTATTGACGACAGAGCTTTTGCATAAAAGTTGTTCAGCATCGATAAAAAACAGGAAGGAAATGGAAATGCTCCCAGAATATAAAAAAAAAAAGCCTACCAGCACACCAAATCAAATGTTTCAGCATTGATCAAAATAGCAGCTTGCGGTTTACTCTAAGCAAAACAATAAATTGCCTGTATCAGATACTCAGTATTAGCGGTACTGAGCTATTCACCAAAAACCCATTCGAATCTGGGTGGATCAAAGGCGCTGTAGCAAACATAACCCTAATTGCTTGATTTTCATGAAAAGCTTGTAGTCCAAATTTAAAAGGATAATTGGGCGGTATGTTCCAGGATGAATTGCAGACTTCTTTCAAAATACTAATTACTATCACGTCTTGGAAAAAAAAGTAGAACGTCTTAACAAGGGTAATACATAACAGCTATGGATGCAATGCCCACGGCACCAAGTTAATATTAGTAATATGTCTCTTCAAATACCAGCCCATGAGTTCTGAAAATACTGGGGAGATACTTCTGGATAGCTGGAGAACTAAAAGCAGCTCACAAGCTAATTGTTACAGAAGCCTGGTCTAACAGATGTTAAACTCTGAAGCTTCAAAAGCACTGTAGATAGGGAACAGCTATAATGATCATTAGACTGCATGTGAAGGTGGTCCTGAAAAAGAGACTTGAGAGGAGAGCCAGCCATGCTAAGGTGAAAATCTCTTTTGGTCCAGAAAAACAAGCCCAAACGAAACTCACCACAACATGGAAACAGAACCTGGTCCAAGCTACCCAGTAGAGGAAAACCAAATCAAATTGTTTTAAAGAGATCAATCCAAAGAAACAGCCTACTGGAGAGTGAGTCTAGCATGTAAATACAGGACAGGTTAAACACGGTCATGAAAGTTTTAGAAAAATATCTTCTTTCTGATCATCAACACGCTGCACCATGAAGCCAATTAGCAACTAAAATAGACAAACACAAAAATATATTAAATAATCAAAAAACAAGAAATACGTTCAAATGAGAGCGATCAATACTACTTGGAAATGAACAGAAGGAATCAAAAGAAAAGAATTCCCCTTAATGCTGACAACCAATTCTACTCTCTGATAGGCAAAATGCACTAAAACCCTAGATTACGGTTTTAATGCATATGTGGACAACAGAAACCTGTACATCAAAATAGGTCATGTTTTTGAACACATCCCATAAAACTGATAAGGATGTAAGGGTCCACGGGGAGTGACATAGTAAAGATGCCATGGACCATAATGCCAGTAAGGTTTATGGGCCCCATGCCCCTGATTCGGTAGTGAAGAACAAGTTACTTACCTTCGGTAACGATGTATCTGTAAGAAACATTAGTTAGTTAGATTCCTCACCTTAGAATATCCCCAGGCGTCAGACTGGATCCGGAAGATTTTTCGTCAGCAATACCCCTTGCGCGTCGCTAGGCGTCGTCTGCGGCTCCGCGTCCGTCGTTGGCGTCGTGCGCCGGAATGACGTCGGAGTACTTAGACGCCGCCCTCGCGCGCTGACGTCAGTTCTTGTACATAGCTTTCCGCGCCAGGAACGCAGAGCCATGCAAGAGACCGACACTGGTGCCAAAAAATTCTAGGACCCTGAAAGGGATAGCCTTAACCCTAGATGTCAGTTCGCAGAACGGGGAGGATGGGTGGGTCGGTGAGGAATCTAACTAATGTTTCTTACAGATACATCGTTACCGAAGGTAAGTAACTTGTTCATCTGAAAGAAACACGTTAGTTAGATTCGTCACCTTAGAATAGATACCCAAGCAATACCATCCCCGGTGGTGGGTCTGCGAACCAAGATCACACCAGAAAGTCCTGGAGTACAGAACGGCCAAAGAAGCCTTCCCTCCGGACTTGGCTGTCAAGACAATAGTGTCTGGCAAACGTGTGTAGCGAAGCCCACGTCGCCGCCTGACAGATGTCCTGCAAAGGGACACCCCGTCCCAAAGCAGTAGTAGCCGCTGTGGCCCGAGTAGAATGGGCGCGCAGCCCAACAGGAGGGTCCTTTTTTGCCAAGGAGTAACAAATTTTGATGCACAAAACGACCCACCTAGAGATGGTCCGTTTGTGCACAGCCTTCCCCTTCTTAGCACCCACGTATCCAACGAAAAGTTGGTCGTCCACCCGGAACTGCTTTGTGCGGTCCAAATAAGAGGAGAGCGCACGTTTTGGGTCCAGACGGTGGAGCCTCTCTTCCTCTTTGGAAGGATGCGGAGGCGGAAAGAAGGTGGGCAAGGTGACAGACTGCCCAAGATGAAATGGAGTCATCACTTTCGGAAGAAAGGAGGGACGAGGCCGAAGGACAACCTTGCCCGGATGAACAGAGAGAAAAGGAGGCTTTGAAGATAAAGCCTGGAGCTCACTCACCCGTCTAGCCGAGGTGATGGCTACCAGAAAAGCAGTCTTAAGCGTCAGCAGACGAAGAGGACAATTATGAAGAGGCTCAAAGGGAGCACACATTAGAAATGTGAGAACAAGATTCAAGTCCCACTGAGGCATTACAAAAGGGACAGGAGGGAACGTGTGAGTAATGCCTTTTAGAAAGCGCGGAACTACAGGGGACTTGAAAAGAGAAGGCTGATCAGGAAGCCGCAAGAAGGCGGAGATGGCAGCAAGATAACCTTTCAGGGTGCCCAGGGCAGAGCCCTGCCGGGCCAAAGAAAGAAGAAACAGTAGAACCTCAGAAAGAGGGGCGGAAAGGGGATCCACAGCCTTTGCTGTGCACCATGCCACAAATTTGTTCCACCGGCAGGCGTATACCGTCTTTGTGGAGGGATGCCTGGCTGCCAGAATGATATCACAGACTTCAGGAGGCAAGTCAAATGGCATCAACTGCCGCCGCTCAATCTCCACGCATGGAGGTGGAGGCTGGACAGGTTCGGGTGGAGGACCGTCCCCTGCTGCTGCGACAGAAGATCCTCCCGAAGGGGCAGACGTATCGGAGGATCGGTCAACATACTGAGTAGCTCGGGATACCAGTACCTTCGTGCCCAATCCGGAGCCACCAAGATGACTTGGGCCCGGTCGCGCCTGATCTTCTTCAGCACTCTGGGCAGAAGTGGTATAGGCGGAAAGGCGTACAACAGACCGCAACTCCACTCGTGACGAAAAGCGTCGCCGCCTTGGAAATTCCAACGCGCAGAACTGCTGACATTGCGCGTTCTCTTCAGTGGCGAATAGATCTAACCAAGGCTCTCCCCACTGCTGAAAGAGACCTTGCGTCACTTCGGAGTTCAGACGCCATTCGTGATTCATCATGCACCGGCGGCTGAGTTCGTCTGCTCTGGCGTTCAGAGAGCCCACCAGATGTTGAACCACTAGGGTGACGCCCTGGTGTTCCAGCCACGTCCAGAGGCGCAGAGCCTCCTGACAAAGGGTCCACGACCCCACCCCGCCCTGTTTGTTGCAATACCACATGGCGGTGGTGTTGTCCGTGAACACCACCACGACACTACCCCTGACAGAGGGAAGGAAGGCTTTCAGTGCAAGTCGGATCGCTCTCAACTCCAACAGGTTGATGTGGAGACGAGACTCCGCCGGAGACCAGAGGCCTCTGATCTCCGCCTCTCCCATATGGCCACCCCATCCCAGGAGGGACGCATCCGTCACTACGACATGCTCCGGTTGGGGAAGGGAGAGGCTCTTGCCCTTGACCCAATCGCGGTCCGTGAGCCACCACTGCAACTGCTGTGCAGTGCCCTCCGAGATCAAGACAAGGTCGGACAGGTTGCCGTGATGCTGGGCCCACTGAAACTTCAGGTCCCACTGCAGAGCCCGCATGCGCCGCCTGGCATGATGCACTAGTAGGATGCAGGAGGCCATCAGCCCCAGAAGCCGCAACACTAGCCTGACCGAAACCCAGGATAGAGGCCGAAAGATGGGAATCAGGGCCTGAATATCCCGGACCCGCTGTTCCGGCAGATAGACCCGGAACTGCGCCGAATCGAGAACCGCTCCGATGAAGAGGAGCTTCTGAGAGGGACTCAGGTGTGACTTCGGCACGTTGATGGAAAATCCCAGCAAATGCAGGAGATCCGCTGTAGTCTGGAGGTGGGAGACGACTGTCTGGGGCGAGCCCGCCTTCAACAACTAGTCGTCGAGATAGGGGAAGACTGGAACCCCTGATCTGCGCAGATGAGCTGCGACCACCGCCATCACTTTCGTGAACACCCGAGGGGCACTGGTGAGGCCGAAGGGGAGCACGGTAAACTGAAAGTGCTCTTGGCCCACCGTGAACCGCAGGTAACGCCGGTGGGCCGGAAGGACGGGGATGTGGAAATATGCGTCCTGCAAGTCCAACGCTACCATCCAGTCTGCGGGGTCTAGGGCAGCTAGAACCTGAGCCAAAGTTAACATCTTGAACCTTTCCTTCCGGAGGAAGGCATTGACGTTCCGGAGGTCCAAGCTAGGGCGTAGGCCCCCTTTGCCCTTCTTGGGAACCAGAAAGTAGTGGGAATAACAACCACGACCTACTTCTGGGCTCGGAACGCGCTCGACGGCCTCCTTGGCCAAGAGGGCCGAAACTCCTCGTGGAGAAGATTCAAATGATCCCCCCGAGATACGGTGGTGCTGCGGTGGCATGGCAGGAGGGGTCGTCTCGAAGGGGAGGGAGTAGCCCCTTCGGACGATTTGCAGCACCCACCTGTCCGATGTGATGGACCGCCAGTGGAGCAGGTGATGGCGAACTCTGCCACCCACTGGCGTGGAATGGGCCTGAAAGCTCGGACTAGGAAGGCTTTGAGGCGGATGCTGCCGGGGTGGATGTGGGCTGACCTCGTCGTCCTCCAGAACCGCCTTGGCGGAAACCACGTCCGCGCGCAGGTTGGTTCTGCGGCTGGTGGCTAGGCTGACGTGAGGAGGCGCCCCTTCCTTGGCCACGAAAGGGGCGAAAAGCGGAAGTGTGCACCCGCGGGGCCGAGAGGCCCAAGGACTTGGCCGTAGCCCGGGAGTCCTTGAAACGATTCAGCGCACTGTCCGCCTTCTCACCAAAAAGGCGAGTGCCATCAAAAGGCATGTCCATGAGGGTGCTCTGGACATCCCCAGAAAATGACGTGGACCGCATCCAGGCGTGACGTCGAAGCGCCACCGTGGTGGAAATCGCCCTACCCAGCGAGTCCGTTGTGTCAAGCCCACAGCGAATGGCGTGTCGCGCTGCATTCCTCCCATCGGCCAAAGCCTGGGAAAGACGTGTCCGGGCCTCCTCCGGGCACAGGGGCAGCACGTCCTCCACCGCATCCCACAGAGAGTGGGAGTAACGGTCCAAGAGACATGCGGTGTTCAAAGACCGCAGGCCCAAACTAAGGGAAGAGAACAGTTTCTTGCCAAACTGTTCGAGTCTCTTGGAGTCCCGGTCCGGTGGAGCGGTCGGGAAGGAGGATTGGGAGGTAGAGGCCTGGATAACCAGACTCTCGGGGGTGGGGTGTTGAGACAGAAAACTGGGGTCGCCCGGAGCAGGGCGGTGGCGCCTGGCAACGTTCCTATCCACAGGAGGAACTGTGGAGGGCTTGGACCAGGTGCCCTGCAGAACGTCAGTGAGGGCCTCATTGAACGGCAGCAGAGGCTCAGTGGAGCTTGCGGCTGTTTGAAGCACCTCAGTGAGGATGTTAGTCCTCACAGCCACGGCAGGCAGCTCAAGCCCGAGGGCCGCGGCCGCCTTGCACAGCACCACGGAAAATGCTGCACCCTCCTCCGAAGCCACAGTCGGAGGAGAGGTGAATCCAGTGTCCGGCGAGGTATCCAGCCCACTGGCCTCCCCCAGTTTGTCTGCCCAGTCCTGTGAAAGCTGCGACTGAACAACCATAGGGTCCTCGAACCCCTCCCAGTCACCCCCGTCATCCGATTCCTGATACCCAGGAGGAGCGATCGGAGCCGGACAGTAGAGATAATGAGTCTCAAGAGGCGTCGGATGCGGCGTCGACGGACGCCGCCTCGGCGCCGGCTCCGGAACAGGGCTAAACCGGGGTACGACACCGCCCGGAGTCGGCGCCGGTGGAGACGGCGTCCGCGCCGCCGGTGGTGTGGGCGTCGGCGGCGGCGTCGGTGGTTCAGGCGTCGGCGCCGGCGGAGGAGGCGTAACGAGGTCGACCGGCGTCGACGGGGGCCCAGGCATGGGCCCCGCGGGGACCTGCGGCGTCGGGACCGGAGTCGTCGACAGCACCGGGGCCAGAGCCACCAGCGCGCGAGGTCGCCCAGTCAAGTCCGCGGGGCCCGAAGGCGCGCCAGCGGCGGGGCCAGGTTCCTCATGGCCGAGAGGAAGGCACTGACCTCCGCCGGCGTCGCGTCAGTCCCAGGGACCGGAGGGTAGGGGGACTTGCGCAGCTCCGACGGAGCCGCGGGGGTGGAACCACCCGGACCCTCGGCCGTGTCGCGCGACCGGCGAGGGGAGTCCGAAGAGCGATGCCGTCTCTTGGACTTCTTAGAGTGTTTGGACTTACCCGACGACTTGGAGCCCAACGATCGATGATGGCGTCGGCTGCGGCTCCGCGACCGATCCTTGGACCTCCTCCTGGACCGGGATTGCGCAGGGCGCGGAGCCGAGTGGCGAACCTCGAGAAGCTTGCGGGACCGCTCCCGCCTAGCCTTCGAAGTCAACGCCTGGCAATCGGGACACAACTCCGCGTCGTGGTCGGGGCCTAGGCAGTAGAGGCACCGGCGGTGGTGATCGGTCACCGACATCAGTCGATGGCTGTCAAGAATTCCTGTCATGCGAGGGGAGGAAAACGGTAACCAGCGAAAACGGACTACATCTCCCAGGATGCTTAGCGGTTGAGAGGTTATGTAAACAGGAGAGCTGTTACATAACTCAAGGAAAACACGCCCTTATGTAAACAGGAGAGCTGTTACATAACTCAAGGAAAACACGCCCTTATGTAAACAGGAGAGCTGTTACATAACTCAAGGAAAACATGCCCTTATGTAAACAGGAGAGCTGTTACATAACTCAAGGAAAACACGCCCTATAAAGGGAGGAACCGGGAGGTACAACGCTGTCGGATATTGTGTTTACACCGACGTACCTGCTTAGTGAAGAGCAGTGTTCCAGAGTGGTGCTCCAGTAAGGCAAGAACGGAGGTAGGTCGAGTCGTTACTCCCTGGGCCGTGTCTTGCCCCATCGTCACCTGTGAAGGACCCGGAAGCTCTACCGGATAACCATTGAGCTTCGCTTTTTGACTCGGCTGAGTCAAAGCGCAGTGGCGCTTTTGCTGGTTGGAGTCGTAACTCCCAGCCCGACCAGAGATACAGGGACTGCCAGCTGTAACGCACACCAGGAGGTGTTTGCCGCGTTACAGACTCGGAAGTCCACAGGATCGATCGAGCGGCTGCTCTCGGTTCAGTCTTCTTTGCTTGTGATTGGGGTATCGGTGACGCATCACCAGGAGGTGACTCCGCGTCCCGGTGCAGTCTGAGGAAGAGGTTGAGCGGCTGCTCCCTTCAGGTAGAGACCCCGGCTGGGTGTTTCCCTGACTCCTCGATTCTCCCCAAAACTCTTCGTGCCCCTCACAGCCTACCGATTGGCATTGTCGGCCATTTCATTTCTGCCCTCTGTTGGCATACGCCGGGATCGGCGTATATGCAGAGGACGGTTAGGACCATCCGTGCTGTGGGCTGGTAACGTACTTAGCCTGGAGGATTCCAGTGACTATAACCTTTGTTTATTCCTTGTATTGTTTTTGCCTTCATTAAAATAACTAAACCTTCACAAGTGGTTGCGTTCTCATTATCGTGTCTGTTAAACGATCCTGAGACGTTCAGGGCGTTACAATGGCAATCATCGCAAGCCTTGAATCCAGGCATCCTACCGGCACCAGATGTCGATTGACCAGGATCAAAAAGGATCAAAAAGGATCAAAAAGGTTTAGTCAAAAAAGACTAACAGGGGTAGCTCTCCCGGATCGGCGCTTACTGGCGCGGAAAAAAGAAGAACTGACGTCAGCGCGCGAGGGCGGCGTCTAAGTACTCCGACGACGTCATTCCGGCGCACGACGCCAACGACGGACGCGGAGCCGCAGACGACGCCTAGCGACGCGCAAGGGGTATTGCTGACGAAAAATCTTCCGGATCCAGTCTGACGCCTGGGGATATTCTAAGATGAGGAATCTAACTAACGTGTTTCTTTCAGATATACAGACACAACTAGGGAGTAGAGTGACCCTCAAAACCATCAGCTTGGTACCACCGCACCAGCTCCACCCCTGACAGCTGCACCCCTGTTAAAGGGAAATGATGGAAAGTTTGAATACTTTTATCTATGGATTATGTTCTCTCACAATCTTAATCAAAGATAATTTAAGGACAACCCAGTTACATACTGGTCATGGCTTATGATACAGAGGCAAGATTTGGCAGATTGTATTGTATTGTAATTGCATTTATATAGCGCTTACTACCCCTGACGAGGCGTTGAATCTTTTTCGGGGAGTAGCACGCTACTCCGGAACCCACATAGGATAAGTGGTGAATTAGTATAGTGAAATACGAAAGTAATTTGAGTAGTGGATATTAGTCAGTTATTTGAATTGAGAAGGACGGCGGAGGAATAGAAGAGGGAAAAAGGTTTGCATTGATATTGTGCTTGTTACCCCTGATTGGTTGTTGAAGCACTTTTTTGGCGAGTAGCATGCTACTCTGGAACCTATAAAGGATTAGTATAGTGAAATATGAGTGGGCATGCTGGTCTGTTGTTTGGATTGAAAAGTATAGTGGAGGGGAAGAGTCAGAGGGAAGGCGTTAGGAAGGCTGGTTTTGGGGGATCGGTATAGTAAAAGGTATGAGATGATCCAAAGAGTGTTAGAGTGGGGACACGTCTAGAAAGGGTTATTTTAGGGATCATAGTAGTGGCATGGGATGAATGATATAGTGGAAGTAGAGGATATATCGATAGAGGAATAGGGTGAGAAATAGGGTAGTACATTGGAAAGAATAGTAGAAAGGGGTGTGAGATGTGTCAGAAAGTTGAGGTAGAAAATATATTGAGAGGGGTATAGGGTGAGAAATAGGATTGTGCATTGTATATGCTGAACTAGAAGAACAGTAATATATAGATACATAAGTACATGGAAAGTATATAGAAGCTTAAAGGAATTAAGTATATGTAGATTAAAGATCTAGATAGAGGTATGGGGTGAGAAATAGAGTATGGCACTGGAAAGAGTAGTAGCAAGAGGGTTGAGATAAGTCAGAGTTGAGGTAGAGGAATGGTCCTATACTTGTGATATAGGATGCTGAAGCCTCTGCAACAGCATCTATGGTAGTGCAATGTGGGGTTTTGTAGACTTTACATCTGTTCTGAGGGAGAACCGTTTTCTTAAATCTCCACTGACGGTTATGTCCGTTGACCTCAAAACTGATGTGCCATCTAGAACGGACTGTGGATTAAACATATGATTGCACTACAAGTGTCTCTTTACTTCTACACATTTTCCCTTGGACCAAACCTTAATGAGTGTCTTTCATATTCTAATTATTATTAAATTACCTTTCATGAAATGACTACGTAAAGTGTACTTCCACATTCCCTGGCATTCTACCCCCAAGTATATTCCATCAGAGG
The DNA here is from genome assembly GCF_964204655.1 of Triturus cristatus. NCBI lineage: Eukaryota > Metazoa > Chordata > Amphibia > Caudata > Salamandridae > Triturus > Triturus cristatus. The sequence continues at coordinate 106,441,001 of NC_140591.1, read as the reverse complement.
CTAAAAAAACTCAGTGAGATGAGGAATACAAGCGTATGATTACACCAGAAAGAATCATTAAGGAACATACACCAAGTTCAGTGAAAGTGTTCTAATGGTACAAAATATTCCTCAGAGCCCCATGAACTTTAAAAACAAAAAAGAAAAATCAATAAGGCAATATCCTATAATAGAGGTATGCAGTTATTCTCTGCTTCAAAGAGAATATCTCAATTCAGCCCCTTCGACTACCCGAGAAAATAACTCCATGTCTTTTCATTTTCAACCTGAAGGACAAAGAGGAACTAAATACTACCAGTACAAATCCTATAACATTAGTAGCACACACTAACTAGTATTACAAACCCTGTTCTGATTAACACAATGGGAAGAATAAGAAGCAAGTTAACTCTAAACTTTCTTTTGTGGAGCAGCCATTTTATAGCTAAATAAGTGTGTTAAAGCTCCTGGGCAAAGTTGATACCAGCCATTTAGCTCAGATATATAGTTTAGTGTTTGTTAAGCATAGGCAGAGGATGCCCCAAGACTGCAAAGCAGATGACAACTAAAAATATCTGAAACTGCAGGTGAATGGCTGATGCAATTGCCTTCTCTGGGAGGGTGGCCATTCACCTCACCATTGGGATTAAAGAGACCGCCCAATGGGTGATCAAAGACTTGAAGGAAAATGCTACTTACCAGTATGGAATATGCTACTTGCCAGTATGCATCTGTTCTTGGCATGTAGAGCTGCAGATCTACACACTTTTGCATAGATCGCCATCTGGTGTTGGGCCCGGATGTTTGCAGTTTGTTTTTCCTCTTGGAAAGTCTTTGGAAGTCACGAGGTCGGTGACTCCTCCTTTGGATCGTATTGCGCATGGGCTTCGGCTCCATCCTCAGATTGTTTTTCGCCAGCAGGGAAAGATGGAGCATAGTAATAACAGTGAAGAAACCCATGTGTGTTGTATCTAAATAAGATAAGACTGGAACAGATACAGGTAGCCGGGGAGGCGGGTGGGCGTGTGTAGATCTGCAGCTCTACATGCCAAGAACAGATGCATACTGGTAAGTAGCATATTCCGTTCGAGACATACGAGCTACAGATTACACACTTTTGCATAGACTATATAGCAGTTCCCAACCTTAGCGGCGACCACCGGTATCTGTTGCAGTGGTTTGAAATAATGTTTTTAGTACAGCCTGGCCCACACTAGCTTGTTGCTTGGTTTGCACATCTACACAATAGTGTTTAGTAAAAGTGTGCGGTGTTGACCATGTAGCTGCTTTGCAGATATCATCTAATGGGATGTTCCCTAGAAAAGCCATTGAAGCCCTTATCTTCCGTGTAGAATGGGCTTTAGGAGGAACGGATAGCGTTTGTTTTGCTTTGTGGTAGCAAATCTGGATGCATTTTACAATCCACCTAGCTATCCCCGATTTTGAGATGGGGTTGCCCTTGTGTGGTGGAGAGAAAGAGGCAAACAGTTGTTTGGTCTTTCTGAAAGGTTGTGTTCTTTGGATATAGTAAAGTAAGGCTCGTTTGACATCTAGCGTGTGTAGAGCCCTTTCTGCAACGGTCTGAGGTTGCGAGAAAAATACTGGTAATTCTACAGATTGGTTTAGGTGAAAAGGGGAAATGACTTTAGGTAGGAATTTTGGGTTGGTACGGAGAACAACCTTGTTCTGGTGCATTTGAAGAAAAGGTTCTTGTATGGTAAGTGCTTTTATCTCACTGACCCTTCTAAGGGAAGTGATGGCTACAAGGAGACCAGAGTCCTCTGATCTACACCTCTCCCACATGGCCCCCCCATCCCAGGAGGGACGCGTCCGTCACTACTACGTGCTCCGGTTGGGGTAGGGAGAGGCATCTGCCGCTGACCCAATCGCGGTCCGTGAGCCACCACTGCAACTGTTTCGCAGTGCCCTCCGAGATCAAGACATGGTCGGACAGGTTGCCGCGATGCTGGGCCCAATGAAAACTTCAGGTCCCACTGCAGAGCCCGCATTCCCCACCTGGCGTAATGCACCAACAGGATGCAGGAGGCCATCAGCCCCAGAAGCCGCAGCACCAACCTGACCGAAACCCAGGATAGAGGTCGAAAGATGGGAATCAGAGCCTGAATGTCCAGGACCCGCTGTTCCGGAGGATAAGCCCGGAACTGCTCCGAATCTAGAACCGCTCCGATGAAGAGGAGCTTTTGGGAGGGTCTCAGGTGTGACTTCGGCACGTTGATGGAGAACGCCAGCAAATGCAGGAAGTCAGCCGTAGTCTGGAGGTGGGAGACGACTTGCTGGGGCGAGCCCGCCTTCAACAGCCAGTCGTCGAGATAGGGGGAAGACTGGAACCCCCGATCTGCGCAGGTGAGCTGCGACCACAGCCATCACTTTCGTGAATACCCGAGGGGCACTGGTGAGGCCGAAGGGGAGCACGGTGAACTGAAAGTGCTCCTGACCCACCGTGAACCGCAGGTAACGCCGGTGGGCCGGCAGGACGGGGATGTGAAAATAGGCGTCCTGCAAGTCCAACGCTACCATCCAGTCTCCGGGGTCGAGGGCAGCCAGGACGTGAGCTAAAGTTAGCATCTTGAACCGTTCCTTCCGGAGGAAGGCGTTGACGCTCCTGAGGTCCAAGATAGGGCGTGGGCCCCCTCTGCCCTTCTTGGGAACTAGAAAGTAGTGGGAATAGCAACCACGGCCTACTTCTGGACCAGGAACGCGCTTGACGGCCGCTTTGGCCAAGAAGGCCGTAACATCCTCCCGCAGAAGATTCAAGTGATCCTCCGATATACGGTGGCACTGCAGTGGCATGGCTGGAGGGGTCGTCTCGAAGGGGAGGGAGTAGCCCCTTCGGACGATTTGCAGCACCCACCTGTCCGAAGTGATGGAGCGCCAGTGGAGCAGGTGATGGCGAACTCTGCCGCCCACTGGCGTGGAATGGGCCTGAAAGCTCGGACTAGGAGGGCTTTGAGGCGGATGCTGCCGGGGTGGATGTGGACTGACCGGCACGTTGTCCTCTAGTACCGCCACGGCGGAACCCACGTCCGCGTGCAGGTTGGTTCTGCAGCCGGTGGCTAGGCGGACGTGAGGAGGCGCACCCCTTCCTTGGCCACGAAAGGGGCGAAAGGCGGATGTTTGCGGCCGTGGGGCAGAGAGACCCAAGAACGTGGCCGTAGCCCGGGAGTCCTTAAAACGAGCCAGCACACTATCCGCCTTCTCACCAAAAAGGCGAGTGCCATCAAAGGGCATATCCATGAGGGTACTCTGGACATCCCCCGAAAAAGACGTGGACCGCAGCCAGGCATGGCGTCGGAGCGCCACCGTGGTGGAAATCGCCCTACCCAGCGAGTCCGTGGTGTCTAGTCCACACCGTATGGCATGTCGCGCTGCATCTCGCCCGTCAGCAAGTGCCTGGGAGAGACGTGACCGGACCTCCTCCGGACACAGGGGCAGCACGTCCTCAACCGCATCCCACAGAGAGTGGGAGAAACGGTCCAAGAGGCAAGCGGTGTTCAAAGACCGCAGGCCCAAACTCTGGGAAGAGAACAGTTTCTTTCCGAACTGTTCCAGCCTCTTGGATTCCCAATCCGGAGGGGCGGACGGGAAGGAGGATTGGGAAGTGGAGGCCTGGATAACCAGGCTCTTGGGGGTGGGGTGTTGGGACAGGAAACTGGGGTCGCCTGGAGCAGGGCGGTGGCGCCGGGCCACGTTCCGATCCACAGGAGGAACTGTGGAGGGCTTGGACCAAGTGCCCTGCAGAACGTCGATGAGGGCCTCATTGAACTGCAGCAAAGGCTCTGTGGAGCTTGCTGACGGTTGAAGCACCTCTGTGAGGATATTAGTCCTCACGGCCACAGCAGGCAACTCGAGCCCCAGGGCTTCGGCCGCCTTGCGCAGCACCACTGAGAAAGCTGCACCTTCCTCCGAGGCCACAGTCGGAGGAGAGATTAATCCAGCGTCCGGTGAGGTGTCCAGACCACTGGCATCCCCCAGTTCGTCTGCCCAGTCCTGTGAAAGTTGGCCCTATATGGCCATAGGGTCCTCAGACCCCTCCCAGTCGCCCCCGTCATCTGATTCCAGATAAACAGGAGGAATGATCGGAGCCGGGCGGAAGATCAAACGCTCATCCATCTGCGTCCGGTGCGACGCCGGGTCCGGACAGGGGCTAAACCGGGGAACGGCGTCGTCCGGAAACGGCGCCGGAGGCGGAACCGGTGTCGGCGCCAGTGGAGGAGGCGTCGTGAGGCGGCAGAGATCCAGGCCTGGATCCCTCGGGGACCTGCGGCGTCAGGACCGAAGTGGTCGATGGCGCCGGAGCCGCCGGCACACGAGGTCGCCCAGTCGATCCCGCGAGGCGCGCCGGCAGGTGTCGACGGCGGAGCCAGGTCCCTCATGGCCGAGAGGAAGGCACTGACCTCCGCCGGAGTCGCGTCAGTCCCAGAGACCGGCGGGTAAGGAGACGGACGCGGCTCCTGCGGATCCGACTGAGCTGCGGGAGTGGGACCACCCTGACCCTCGGCCGAGTCGCGCGACCGGCGAAGGGAGTCCGAAGAGCAGTGTCGCCTCTTGGACTTCTTTGATCGCTTCGACTTACCCGAAGACTTCGAGCCCAACGAGCGATGATGGTGACTGCGGCTCCGCGACCGGTCCTTGGACCACCTCCTGGACCGGGACCGTGAGCGGCGCGGAGCCGAGTGCCGCTCCCGCCTAGCCTTCGAGGTCACGGCCTGACAATCGGGGCACGACTCCGCGTCGTGGTCGGCCCCCAGTCAGTAAAGGCACCGGCGATGGTGGCCCGTCACCGACATCAGTCGATGACAGGAGTCACAGGCTTTAAACCCAGGCATCCTACCGGCACCAGAGTCGAGTCGACAGAAGACCAAAAAGAGTCAAAGAGTTTAGTCAAAAATTGACCAAGGGGTAAGCTCTTCCCGGATCGGCGCTGTCTGGCGCGAAAAAAGAAGAACTGACGTAAGCGCGCGAGGGCGGTGTCTAAGTACTCCGACGACGTCATTCCGGCGCACGATGCCAACGACGGACGCGGAGCCGCAGACGACGCCTAGCGACGCGCAAGGGGTATTGCTACAAAAATCTTTCCGGATCCAGCCTGACGCCTGGGGATATTCTAAGGTGAGGAATCTAACTAACGTGTTTCTTTCAGATGCATACTTCTACACAAACGGAGTGAGAATCTCTCTGGTTAAAGGCTGATCCCAGTCAAACATTATGTAAAGCATATAGGCACAAAATAAAACAAAACTTCAACCCTTCCCAGGTTTTTTGCACTGTTGGTGGTGGAAGGGATGTTTCTCTTTGAAGTTGAAAGCAATCCACTGCCTGCTTGAGACCTTTTGTTTGCTTAGACCCTCAAAAGACAACACAAGGGGTAGTCGGGCAACACTTTGCCACCTGGGCATCAATAATTGCAGTGGGCCTGGGAGAAACAAATGGTTGTGAATGGCATGGATCAATAACATCTTTAAATGTAATACCGGTTACCAAGCAACTTGAAAAATAAAAGCTGCAAAAGATGTGCAACCGTAAGTATGAGAGTTCCCCATTACTGCGTTTTCATGCACAATCTATAGGTTCTTCAACACATTTTCATATAGGGGCATTGCTAGATTTAGGTTTTCTTTAATAATCGATTACAACAAAATCTCAAGCAGAGTAGTACAGTAGGAATCATCAACTGGTTAACATACAGACCTGTGCAATTTGGATCGGCTGAGAGAGGGGTAGCTGTGTCATCGGAGTAGCGGCGGTGGCGGAGATGGTTGCACCTGCAGCACTATGTTGTTGATTAGCAGAATGCTGCTGCACTGCGGCTGCCAGCAGCTGCGCCTGTGCCTGTTGTATTAAAATTTGTTGCTGGGTAGGTGTTAACGTGAGCTAGAAAATAGCAAAAACAAAGTGAATGCCATAAGATATCAATAAAGGTTTTAACCATCCACCGTTTGTGTTAGTTACATATTTGTGCACGGGAAAAGAAATTAATACATTCTGGGCAAAGTGGAAAGTTCTTAGAATAGCTTTAGGACTTCTGAAAAGTTCTGAACCCTTTAGACCAAAAGCTGTATTTCACGTGAAATATATTGGATATATGAGTAATGTGGCTTGAGAACCTAAGTCAGAAAATAGGACAATCAGCAGAATGAGTAGAACATTTCAGCAGACAAATTGTACATCTTACAAGGCTGCCTACATGTACAGTCAATGACCCTGAACAACGGCTTTTACTTAAACTCTGGATCGAAAATGTGAAATTTCAAACTTTGAAAATGCTTAATGAACATCAATTAAGGGACCTAAATGGCACACTTGAGTCAAGACTGAACGGAATCAGTGTTCTAAATGAAGGTTATCATTTTCAACCGTTAAGCCATTTACTTATTATGAATGTGGTTTCCATTAATTACTCTTCTGCATTTGAAGGCGTCCCGTTGTTGCCTGATTCAGGAAAGTAAAGGTTACTTATAACAATAATTTTATAGCTTAAAGACTTTTCTGAATTCAGACGCTGTTCATTCTTCCGCCGTCTAGTGGTTAAGTAAGGAAATGTCATGATTTCTGTTTCTGGGGATCGACCAGTAGGCAGGCAGCGCCATCCCTCTACGATGTGCCATCCCTCTAAATGCCCCAGTCAGTAGTTGCCATCTTCAGATTCCTTTTGCCCTTTTTGGTGACTTGTGGTGTCTTAGGGCTTATTTAGTTATTTTACTGCTTTCTCACCTTTACCTGAAAGCCACACCTCTTCGCTAGGGAGATGGAAGAGTTACATGTGAATTCAGAATGTTTCAAACAGCAAATGTATTCTTGTAGGTAACATTTTCCTCTTCCAGCTTGAATCTATTCTGGATTCATATGCTGTGCATAGGCAATGTCTGTTCAGGCAGTAGCGCTTTGTGAATGTATAGCGGTAGGCCTACGTGGCAGCCTGGCAGATGTCCAAGATTGGCACGCCCCACCAGCAGAGTGGATGCAGACTTTGCTCTGGTGGAACGCGAATGCAAAACTTCTGGGGGTTCTTTTTGGCTAGCCTTTGGTTAATACAAGCAACAATCCAACCGGAGACAGTTCTTTTGTACTGCTTTGCCCTTTTTTGCTCCAGAGAAACCAACAAAAAGTTGGTCATCCAATTGGTGGTCTCTAGTTCGATCTATGTATGGTAAGGGCCCTCTTGGGGTCAAGTCAGGAGCCAATCCTCCTCCTTGGAGGGGTGAAGAGGACCATAGAAATCCAGCAAGGTGATGGTCACTATTTTCAATAGGAATGTCACTTTTGTCTGAAGGACCAGTTTGTCTGGAAAGAAAAGGGTGCACAGTTGCTGTACAAACTATGACAATGAGAAACACTGTTTTGATTGTCGGTAGACTTAGACAACCAATATGCATTGGTTCAAATGGCGTGCGGCTCAGGTGGGTGAGAACCAAATTAAGGCCCCACTGCATCATCATAAAAGGTGTTGGCAGGAATATATGGATGAGCCCTTTCAAAAATTGCATCACAACAGGTGACTTTAAGAGGATACCACTCTCCTTGTCAAGTTCGGGCCACTAAGATGGCTTGTGCCTGGTCTTTCTTCAGTACTCTGGGCAGGAGAGGTAGGAAAGGGAAAGCACACGAGTCCCAACACTCTGTTCTAACGGAAGGCATGGTAGAGGATACCTTGAGAACTCCAACGAGCAAAGGTTTTGACACTATGCGTTCTATGCGGCGACAAACAGATCAAGCCAGGGTTCACACCATTGCAGGCCACCTCCAGGTGCAACTGCCATTCGTGATCCAGTAGGTAATGTCTGCAGAGCTTGTCCACCATGGCATTTAAAGATCCTGCCATGTATTGGGCAATCAGAGAGAAGCCCTTAACGTTCTGCAATTTCCAGAGATATAGCGCCTCCTAGCACAAAGCCCATGACCCCACACCACCATGGTTGTTGCAGTATCACAAGGTGGTTGTTTGCCGCCAGAACCTGTGTCCCCATTACGGCTGGAATAATGCCTTCAATGCAAAGCGAATCACTTGCAACTCCAACAAGACTATGTGGAGGTCAGGGGACCAGATTCCTATCTCAACCTCTCCCAGATGAACTGACCAACCCAACAATAATGCATCCATCACAACTGCTAGCTCTGGGTGGGGTAGGGAGAGGGGCCTGTTACCAGACCAACTAACACCAAGCAGACACCACTGCAGATTTGCATACTCTTGACACCTGGATGAAATCGGAGGTGTTTCCTTGGTGCTGAGCCCACTGAGATTTCAGATCCCACTGCAGGGACGGCGTGTGCAACCTTGCATGGTTCAAGAGTAAGATGCAGGAGGCAGAGAGGACCACAGGCCTCAAAGCCACTCACTGAGACTCGGGTCAAGGATTGGAACATTGGGATCATAGCAAGAATATCCTGGGCTTGTTGAGGTGGAGGGAAAGCTCAAAAGAGCACTGGTCCGAGGGTGGTTCCAATAAATGGGAGAAGTTGTGAAGGAGTCAGGTTTGACTTCAACACATTGATGGAAAAGCTTAACCCTGTCACATATTGGTTGTCATATGCAGTTGGTTTACAACTATTTGCTGCAATCCTGCCTTCAGTAGCCAGTCATCAAGGAATTAGAAAATTGGTAGCCCCCTACTCTGCAGATGGTGTACTATCACCACCATCACCTTTTTGCACAGGTAAGGCAAAAAGGAAGCACTTAGAACTGAAAGTGCTATTGGCCTACCTGAAACAACAGGCAACGTCTGTGGGGTTGGGACAGCGATGTGGAAGTAGGTGTCCTGCAAATCCAACTCTGCATTGAGTTTCCTGGGTTCAGGGTACACAGAACTTGGGCCAGGGAGAGCATTTTGAACTTTCCATTCCAGAGGAATAAGTTCAGAGAGCGAAAACCTAGGATGGGGCGAGTATCAGCCAGCCCTGATCTCCGATGCCAGCACCCTCTCTACTGCCCCTTTAGCCAAGTCTCCATGAAGTATGGACAAGTGGTCCTCCAAGAGGGATGTTGTGGTGTGGGTTGCATGTCCGTGACAGGGAGGGCAGGGAGTAATGATGTTTCACGATGTGGAGCACCCATTGGTTGGATGTGATACTACTCCACCCTGGGAGGTAGATGGCAATACACCGCACCCACCAGGCGATCATGAGTTGCCAAGGATAATCTAAAGTGGTTTTGTGCAGCTGAGGAACAGGAGCTGTTGTCTGGGTAGAACAATGCCCCCTGGTGGCCTGGAAGCTGTCGGCCTGTTCCTCAGCCTCTACTACAAAAGGACCGGAGGCCTGTTGATTCTGAGGCAGAAATTGATGTAACCCCTGCTAGCACTCCGTACCAAAGCCTTGGAAGGGTTGATGCTGTTGGGGATGTCTATCGTAGCGGTGAACCTACACCCAGAGACCAAGCACTGGCTTTGAGCACCTTAAATGTCTCCACACTGAGTCCGCTTTCGTGCCATACAGCCTAGAACTGTTGAAGGACATATTGATTAGGGATTGCTAGACATCCGAAGAAAAGGCCATATAGCGAATCCAGGCAAGGCCGAAACATCACACTGGTCCAGACTGCCCTATCCTGTGTCTTGCCCAATCCCGAGCGAATGGAGTAGTTCACTGCATCTTAGCCATCTGTAAATAGACACTGCAGGGTAGGGCGTATACCATCTGGGACAGCTGGCAAGATGTCTGCCACTCTGCACCACAGCGCATACAAATAGCTCGCCAGAAGGGGAGAAGCATCGATGGACCGGAAGGCAAGATTGATAGAGGAGAACACACACTTAGTAAATATCTTCATTTGTTTTGAATCACTCTTGGTGAGTAGTGGGGAATGCATTGTGGTTCAGGTAACCCAGATACCTGCACTACCAGGATCTCTGGATTGGGAAGTTAAAGCAGAAAATCAGGATCCCCAGGAGACGGATATTGTCCCACTGTTGATAGGCAACCTTGCAACATGTCTATTAACCAATGGACAAGATCCTGGCTCTGTCCAGGTGCCCACCAGCATATCGGTCAGGGACTTATTAAAGGCAGAAGAGATTCTTGGATGGTTTGGCCAGGGTTTAGGACCTCTGTCATCGGTAAAGGGATGTCAAGCACATCCACAGCTTTCCTAATTAATGTAGCGAGGGAAATGGACTCCTCTGTTGCCATGGCCACATTTGGGGAGGATATTCCAGTATGTGAGTAGGTATCCAAGCCACTGGAGTCCTGTATATTGTAAAGATCAATGTCATCATCACCACCATCATCACAATGATGAACATATGTTTACGGGTCCGAATGGGCATACTAGCATGGTCTCCGTATTGGGGAATGTGTTTTAAAGATTGACAACTGACTCCATTTCTAGTGTCTGTGCCAAAGGGTCAAAGTTCGAACTGGTGGTGGCGCCGAGGGCAGAAAAGGACGTCACCTCAGGGCTGACGTCAGTAGCACCAAGTCTGAGGAACGCGTCAGCCTCAAATTGAGACAGAGTATCACAGTTGGGGTCGGGGAAAGATCCGCCAGCAGTAACCTGGCATACTTTCACATCAATCAATGAAAGTGGCATCTACAAAATTCTTTCATCATTTAACCCATCTAATCACTTCACTGACCCTCTACCTTGAAAGAGATCAAAGCCATCATTCTCCCCTTATGGTCCAAGATTGTAAATGCCTTGCTACGTCAAGGCACTATCCCGACTGTCTAAAAGTAGGACAAGTAACCCCCCCACCAACCTTAAAAAAAACGAATGCAGACTGCTCTGATCCTAACAAATTCCGACCTATCTCCAACATCCCTACTCCTGCGAAGCTCCTAGCCAAATGTGTCCAGATCCAACTCTGCAAACACAGACAATTTTCGATTTCTTGACCAACACCAATAAGGCTACCGTCAAGGTCACAGCACTGAATCTGCATTCACTTATGTTGTGGATGACATATTAAAAATGCTAGATTTAAATGAATCATGCCTTCCGATACTGCTGGACTTATCTTCCGCATATGACACAGTTAAACACGATAGTCTACTGAACCTACTGGAACTGAGGATGGGCTTATCAGGGGTCATATTGCAATGGTTTTTGTCATTGCTTCAAAATAGATCCCAAAGAGTCAAAATGAATCAATACCTTTCTAAGCCCTACACGGTCACTCTGTGTTCCACAGGGATCTGCTCATACCCATTCTCTTCAATCTATTCCTGGAACCACTAGCAAACTCCTTAAAATCCGCTAACATCCATCATCACATGTCTGCAGATAACACTCAATTGTATCTCAAAATCGCCTCCCCAGAGCACATTATATCCGTCAATTCTACTTTGCAAAACGCTCATCTTTAGCTCACGGATAACCATCTCAAGTTCAAGGCTGCCAAAACCAAATTCCTTCTCATCTCACCACCGAATAACTTCAAGATCGATCTGTGGATGAAACACCTTACAGCGCTCAACTGCTCTCCTCACATCATAGATTCTGCTAGATTCTTGGGAATTACATTAGACAAACATCTGAATATGCAGGATCACATTAGCACAGTCACTAAAGGAGCGAATTACCAGATGAGCATTCTGCGGAAACTTAAACCCTACCCTCCACTTGAAGACCTAAAGCTAGCAGTTCGAGCTCTTGCTTTGAAGACTGAAATATGGTAGTGCCACACTATGCAGCCTACCTCGATACAAGTTGGCCCCTCCAAGAGCCTCCCTTAATACGGCAGCAAGACTTGTCTCCAAAACAAAAAGATATAATGACATTTCCCAAGGCTCTAAAACCCCTGAATTGGCTACCATATGAAGCAAGAATTCAACTAAACATTGCATGCATGACTCAAAGTCCTACGTTTTAATAGACCCAGATATCTGGCCCAAAAGCTAGAAAAATCAGGAGGTTGCAGACCTTTGCGAAGTGCACTCCTTGCTTCTGAAACCCCAACGTTTCTATAAAAAGAAAACAGGCTCCAGAGCTTTCTCGGTTGTCGCACCTAAGCTATGGAATTCTCTGCCACCGGATGTTAGCCGAATCTCATCTACAGAGTCCTTAAAAAAAAGAGGCAAAATAATTTCTGATAACCACGTTTTTGCCCCAAGACAACATCCTTTCGACCCAGCCCTAGCACCGAATCTGCCCTACTTGGGGTCATGGAATGTCTCAGGCAACAACTAGACTCCGGAAGAACTGCCGCCCTCATCCTGCTTGACTTGAGTGCGGCCTTCGAAACCATGTCACACTCCGTTCTGATAGACCGACTGACTGACTTGAGGCCTCAGGCATTGAGGGTTTGGCCTTGAGGTGGCTGATCGTTTTAAAAGATGGAACCTTTCAGGTCTTCTCGACAAACACAAGATCGCAAACCTTAGCATCAACCTCCGGAGTCCCTCAGGGATCGATTTTGAGCCCATTGTTCTTAAATATCTACATTCGCCCTTTGGCGGACATTGCTGAGAAGTCGGGACTTACCATCTTTTCATATGCAGACGATACCTAGATTATCTTCTCATCATCAGCTGCTCAGCATCAAGATCCCTCCAGCCTGGCCTGAGAAATGTCTCCCCGTGGATGACTAGAAATGCTCTGAAGCTGAATGGTAATAAAACTGAGGTCCTGGTTCTGGGTAACAACCCAGAAGTCTGGGTAGTTAACCACTGGCTGGATGCTATGGGACCATTGCCTGCTCCGGTCCTCAAAGTTAAGAATCTTGATTTTATTATGGATAACAACCTCTCCCTCAAACCTCAGGTGTCCAGGGTCACTGCCACCCACTTTTCTGTTCTCAAATTGCTTAAGAAGATCCTCTGGCTAATCCCAACAGCCGCCCAGAGAATGGTAATGCAGACTCTGTTGACATCCAGACCAGACTACGGCAATGTTTTATACCTGGGCGCAGACAAATCCTCAATCCATCACCTGCAGATCAAACAGAATGCGGCAGCTCGCCTTCTTTTTCGGCTGCCTAGATACGCCTAAGTTTCACCACTGCTTCATAAACTACACTAGAGCAGGGTGAACAAGCGCATCGAATTCAAGGCCTTATGCTACATGTTCCGGGTCAAACTTGGCTTGGCTCCTTCTTACATCCAAAGCCTGGTGAAACCCTATGTGCCCACCCGACAGCTGAGATCATCCAGCCTCTCACCGTTCAGTCCCAGGTTCCGCCTTGCTCACATGAGAGGCCGCTCGTTTTCTTACCTGGGCCCCAAACACTGGAACACTCTTCCAGCTGAGCTCAGGAACTGGTACTCTTTGATCGCCTTCCGCAAGAACCTAGTTGCCAAGCGTGATTCTCTATCTTGGGGTTGCTATTTAGCAGTCTTGTGGCTCGGCCAGCCACCCTGTCCAGCCGGGAGACCCTCTTGGGTAGCTACGCGCTCTATAAATCAACAACTTAACATCCTTATTAAACGTAACCATACTAACTACTGTTTATGATGCTTGACCTCATCGTTGACTATTATTATAGATCAAGTCTGTTTATTTTCAATGTTGTGTCTGTCATTCATATATGTGACTATTTTGCTAGTTTTTATACAAAACTTTATAAATAAATAACTGACTGGAGGCCACCTCAGATCCTTGGGGCCCAAAGTTGTGCCAGAGGGACCAGTGGGCCATCAAAGATTGTGCATATAAGATCGGATTCAGCTTGAGGAGTTTGGCATCACTGATGCCCCTGAGGGGTCCGGGCACACTTAGATCAGCACCAGAATAGGTTCCAATGTGCGGGAACCAATCCGTGGACTCTAGGTATCTGGGAGTGGGAGTGGCAGTATGACTAAGATACATGCTCAGATTTTTTATATTCCTTAGACTTCTCTGACCTAACTGAACTCCGTGACATTGACCACAACCGGTCAAGGCAGCAGTCATGGGAGTGGGAGCGCATGTGAGCCCTCAACTGGGACCATTTCTGTGACTTTTGTGAGTTTTAGAGACATTATCAGATGGCTTTGCCATTCATCTTCTCACAACACACGCACCATGCCAAGTTGTGTTTGGATCCTAGACACCAAAGAAACTTCATGGGTGTTGGTTACTGACATCTGTCAATGAAAATCGCAACACTGCTTAGACACTGTAGTTTTAGAAGGAGACATATCTGAACACTAAGTTTTGAGAAAAACTAAATCTGTAAAGAGGAAAGGATTCAAGCAGCTCCGGATCAGAGTGAGAATGCACGGAAAGAACGGAACCGATGTCAGCACACAGAGGTGGTGTATATATGGGGCCCCAAACTTCACATCCGGGGCAGGACGAATCGGACGCACAGCTGCACTATGCCATCTGCCAAAATGCGAGGGAATTGCTAGCAAAAGTTTCCAGATCCAATCTGGGGCCTGGAGCAATTCACAATGTGGGGAATCTGAGGTTAGACATCTCAATCAGAAATGGCATGCTAAAGAAAGAGTGGAGACTACAATCTCATGTGTCTTATAGCTGATTTCACCTCTGGAGATTCTTTAGGATCCATCTTAGTAAGCATGGACAGAGTGGGTGACCATTGGAGAGTATAGCAGAGGAAACACCACCAGAAACAAAATGTCAGTGCCTAACAATACACATCTTTCCAAACACAGTGGCTGAAAATGAAATCTGAAGAAGGTGATCACATACTTCAGAAATGCGGATTAATCGTCAACATAAGTCAAACTGACTCCCTATATGAGCGATGCCCCAAAAATCTTTTTCTTTTTTCAGCATGTTTTCACGACCCAACCACTAGATGGTAGAAAAATTGACAGAATGCTAATGTAGAACAGGTTAACAATACAAAATGTCAGAGGCAAAACAGGTGGCATTGTGCTTTGTAAGTAAGGATACCCTGGAAGGGGAAATACTTGAAAGAGGGGTTAAGTTTCCCACTTTGTTACTGCCTGAGAAAATATGTGTCTGTGCCCATCAGCCCTCAATAACTCCAAAAGCTCCCATCATGCTCCCATCATCTTCAGTCATGCTCCCATCATCTTCACCAACACATTATCCTCAAAGTTGCTCTCAGCAAAGACTACTGAATTTCAAGGTAGTGCAAGATTCAGTACTTTGGCACAAGACAGGGATAAAAATGAAGATGTGTTCAATTACTGGTTGCAGCAGTTAGCAAGGGGTAATTGTGGTGAGTATGACTGACATCGAGGGTCTGATTGACACTTTAGTCATCGTTGAGGGTTGGTCATAGTCATGGCTACTGAAATACTGTAATTGATGGTCTGGGCAGGGGTGGGTGTTGAGTTCAGCAAGGGTGAACAGCATGTGGGTCAGGCTGAAATCAAAATGGTTGAGGTCATCGATCAAGCTGGTTTTGGTAGACAAGCTGGGTGGGGGATCAACAATGAACTTGTCGGGTCTTGTCCATACTGCAGGGTTAACTTGGCCAACAAGCTGGGCTGACTGGAGAATTCCCATTTGAGGAGACCATGTTATCTTCTCACAGAAAAAGTTGCTTATGCGCCAATTCTTGCTGTTTGTAAATCCTCTTCTACAAGGCCTGGATACAAGATTTAGATAAAATATTGAGGGGGTAAAATATGCACATTATTAAGAGTCTGGACTTTGTTCTTTCATACTTGAAAAACACATTAAGAATATTAAAAAGCATGTTGCAACTGTAGCTCCTGCTTTCACAGGAGCATGGGTACAAAAGAAACCACTGAATCCAGCACTCAACACAAGAAAAACAAAAACTACAGCTGTGAGCCAACCAATCGCCTGTCAGAGAATGAGTTTTGCTTTGCACAGCTATGAAAATCTGTTTTTACTGCTGTAGTACTGATTTACTAAGGGTTCACACACAATTTCTATAGGATGTGAAACTATGAAAGAACCAATGCTAGAAAACACACA
Source organism: Triturus cristatus (assembly GCF_964204655.1). Classification (NCBI taxonomy): domain Eukaryota; kingdom Metazoa; phylum Chordata; class Amphibia; order Caudata; family Salamandridae; genus Triturus; species Triturus cristatus. The sequence goes on along the minus strand of NC_140591.1, from coordinate 106,425,205 downwards.
AGAGGCATTCTACTGGAAGGCTATACTCTTGCTTTACAGAGCCAACATCAAAATCTGGTACCTTGCATCTTTCATTTGCAATGTGGTACCCCATTACGGAATATCAGCTTTTCGTCCCAGTTGACAGTCTCACTGCTATTCCAACTCTCCACTCTCAGACATTAAGGGAGGATTGTTGGATTAGACACCACTCCCATCAGAGAAGGAAGGAGCCCAATTACAGCTCTTCAGATGGCTTAGGTGGGCGGCAGAGGAGATGAGCAGGAATCTTATGGTCGATCTCTATCTCCACTCAACATGCATGTGTGCCTGTCAGACAAACACTTGCAAATGGCCCTGTACATGGTGGCCAGCACCAGAAAGTGAGCCATCGCTGCAGCACTATCCTTCATGGAACCATGCAATAAATTATTTTTAAAAACAGACCTCTGATATTAGAACATAAGGTGCTGAACATTTACCTCTGCCTACATTGTGTAGGAGAGTTCAAACAATGATTGCATTTGATTTGATTGAATTTGGGCACAGATTTTGTGAATTGTTTGTGGAAAGTTCAGAACGTAGCAACTCCTGCTTGGTTGAAATAGTTCAATCAGGCTTTGCTTATGCTACACTCCCAATACTGACATCCTACAAAATAAGGTAGTATCTGCAAAGCTATCTTCATAGATAGTCACAGCTTACAACTATCTGGAGACTATCAGTACATAAGGCTTTTAAGGGCAGAACAATCATTCTGCTTCCAGGGTCACTACATTCAGGAATGTTTGGTTTTCCTGCTATACAATTCCCTCAACGTGTTTGTATGTCTATTTAAAAGTCTGGTTTAAAAAAAAAAATCTGTACCGCAAGTAAAAAGTTAGTGTTAAATCAGTGCGAAAAAGGCCAAATGATGAAACCAATCGCTTTCACAGAATAACCTTTCATGGTGGAAAACCACAGCAATTACAGTTCAGTAAGAACCGAAATGCGCTACTGGCATCTTCAGGGAATTTTGTCATGGAAGCTATAACTAATATACTAATTATCCTCAGCAAGACTGCTGTAAGTGAAGTAAGGAAAATGCTACTTACCAGTATGCATCTGTTGTTGGCATGTAGAGCTGTAGATTGATATACTATGCATAGATTGCCATCAGGTGTTGGGCTATGATGTTTGCAGTTTGTTTTTGTTCGAAGAAATCTATGTCACGAGATATGCGACTCCTATTTACGATGATAGTGCACACGGGCATTGACTCCATCCCCAGACTGTTTTCACCATAAAGGGTGATGATGGAGTTAGTAAGAAATAGAAAGAGATGTCCATGTGTGTTGTATCTAAGTAAGATAACACTGCAACAGATAAAGGTACCCGGGAAGGCAGGCAGGCGTATATGAATCTACAGCATTTTTGGTTCGAGGCATACGAGCTGTAGATCATATACTATGCATAGACTATATAGCAGTTTTGTTTGTGTTGGTGGCTAACCTGTATCTGTTGCAGTGGTTTGAAAAAGTGTTCTTAAGACAGCTTGGCCACACTAGCTTGTTGTTTTGCTTGCACATCTACACAACAGTGTTGCGTAAATGTGTGTGGTGTAGATCAAGTTGCAGCTTTGCAGAGGTCATCTAAGGGAATGTTCCCTAAGAAGACCATAGAAGCCCCTAATTTGCCCGTAGAATGAGCCCTAGGGGGAATAGGTAATGTACGCTTGGCTTTAAGGTAGCATATTTGGATGCCCTTAACAATCCACCGTGCAATACCTGCTTTTGAAATGGGATTGCCTTTATGAGGTGAGGAGAAAGCAACAAAGAGTTGTTTAGTCTTTCGAAAGGATTTAGTTCTTTCAATATAATGGAGTAGTGCCCTTTTAACGTCTAGCGTGTTAAGAGCCCTTTCTGCCACTGAGTCTGGTTGAGGGAAAAATACTGGTAGTTCAACAGACTAGTAAAGGTGAAAGGCAGAAACAACTTTAGGTAAAATGTTTGAATTAGTCCTGAGAACCACTTTGTTGTGATGAATTTGCAAAAATGGTTCTTGTATGGTTAGTGCCTGAAGCTCTTCTAAGAGATGTGATGGCTATAAGGAAGGCTACTTTCCAAGTGAGGAATTGTAGTTCACATTTGTGCAGAGGTTCAAATGGTGGGCCCATGCGCCTTGTAAGGACATTATCAAGATTCCACACTGGAGAGGGCAGAACTCTAGGGGAAATTATTCTTTTAAGTCCTTCCATAAAAGCTTTAATAGCAGGTACTCGAAACAAAGACAAGTGTTGTTTGTTTTGTAGATGAGCTGCTATTGCAGCTAGTTGTAGTCTTATAGATATATATGCTAGGTTACGGCGTTGTAGGTGTAATAGATAGCAAATAATGTTTTAAGTGTAAGCGTCTAGTGGATTGATTTGATTGTTTGTACAGTAAATTGCAAATTGTTTCCACTTTGCTGCGCTGCATGCTCTGGTAGTAGGACGTCTAGCCTCTTTAATGAAGTTCATGCAGTCTGGCGGGAGATAAAGGTAGCCAAACGCGAAGACTTCAGGTGCCAGATCGCAAGGTTGAGTTGACTGGGATCTGGATGCCTTATCTCTCCATGGTTCTGAGTGAGAATTTTAAGAGAGGGGTGCAGTTTTTGATGAGGAACTACTGACATTTCTAATAGGGTTGTGAACCAGGGTTGTCAGGTCCATGTGGGAGCAACGAGGATTAGTGTGAGGGAATGCTATTTGAGCTTCCGGACGACTAATGGAATGAGTGGGAGAGGCGGAAAAGCGTAAGCAAATTTCCCTGACTAGTTCAGCCATATCGCATTGCCTGTGGACAAGCAATGGGTGTGGATACCTGGACGCGAAGGTTGGGCATTTTGCGTTTTAGTGTGTGGCGTACAGATCTATTTCTGGGTAGCCCCACAACTGAAAGAATGGAAGAAGAACTTGAGGATGAAGTTCCCATTCGTGGATGTGTTGTTGTTGACGACTGAGCAGATCTGCGATTTGATTGTGTACTCTTCGGAGGTGTTCTGCAAGGAGATATATGTTTTGTGGAATGGCCCATTTCCATATGCATTGAGCTAAGTGTGAAAGCTGTAGAGTGTGTGTCCCTCCCTGCTTTTGTATGTAGTACATTGCTGTCATGTTGTCCGTACGGACTAAGACAGCTTTGCCGCTTTGCCTACTAAATGGAGTTGAAAGGATTTTAATGCCAGAAAAATTGCCAGTAATTCTAGGTGGTTTACGTGGAATTGTTTTTGTTATGTAGTCCATATGCCTTGAATGGTAAGGTTTTGAAGATGATCTCCCCAGCCGGCGAGCGATGAGTCTGTTAGCACTGTGTGTGGAACCGGGTCAAGGAAAGGCCGCCCTTTGGAAAGGTTTTGTGTGTTCCACCAATGCAGTGTGTGATATGTGAGGCTGTCCACCAACACCAAATCCGTTAGCTAACCTTGAGCCTGGTTCCATTGATGTGCTAAGCATTCCTGTAGAGGACGCATGTGGAGTCTTGCATAAGGGACGATTATAATGCAGGAGGCCATCATCCCGATTAATTGCATGAACACTCGAGCTGGTAATGAGAGTTGAGGCTGAAATTGGGATATTAGAGCCTGTATTTTGCGTATTGTGACTGGATTGGGTATGCTAGAGCTTTGGAAGTGTTTATTGTAGCTCCTAGATACAATTGTGTGTTGGATGGTTAGAGGTGGAACTTGTGAAATTTACGGTGAATCCCAAGTCGTGAAGCAACTGAATTGTTTTGTGGGTGTGGTGAACGCAGCTGCTGCGTGACTAGGCTTTTATGAGCCAGTCGTACAGATAAGGGAACACGTGAATGTGTTGTCCTCTTAAGTGAAGTGCAACTACTGCAAGGCACTTGGTGAAGACTCTGGGTACTGTGGACACCCCGAACGGGAGGACTTTGAACTGATAGTATTGACTGTCCACCAGGAACCCAAGATATTTTCTGTGAGCTGGATGAATGGGAATATGGAAGTAGGCGTCCTTTAAATTCAGAGTGGAAAGAAAGTCGCCTTGTTGAAGGGTGACCATGTGGAAGTGATCTGACTGAAAATAGAGGTTTAGTGGTCTGAGGTCCAGTATTGGCCTGAGAGAGCCGTCCCTTTTTGGAATTAGGAAATATAGGGAGTAAACCCCTGTGCCCTGATGAGACAAGGGGACTGGTTCTTTTGCATGTTTTTTTAACAGGGTGAAAACTTCTTGTTTTAGGAGGGTCAGATGTTCTGACGACATTGGACGTTGCCTGGGAGGGATAGTTGGGGGAGTGGAGGTGAGTTCTAGGCAATAACCATACTGAATAACTGGTCTTACCCGCTTGTCTGTTGTGATGGAGTGCCAGACAGGTAGGAACTGTGAGAAACGTCCCCCGACAGGAGTGGAATGGTCGGGGGTAGTGTAGGGAAATCACTACTTGGTGGCAGGGGAATTGCAGGTGTTGTTACCTCTGGCTCTTCCCCTATTGTTCCCTCTGTATCCTCCACGAAAATATCCTCTGGAGGAGGGAGATTGATTGGGGCTTTTGTAAGATGAGGAGGGATTTTCTGACAACATTGTTTTGGAGCAGCGAAAGGAACCCCTGTTAGAAGGTAGTTGTAAGGACCCCATGGACTTAGCAGTCTCGGTATCTTTCTTCATTTTTTCCAATGAAGTGTCAACTGTAGGTCCAAAAAGATGCTCTTTATCAAAGGGCTGACTGAATATGGTGGTTGGAACTTTTTGCTTGAATCCGGAGATTCGAAGCCAAGCGTACCTACGCAGTAATATGCTGGTGTTAATTTCACGAGATGCTGTTTCAGCTGCATCTAGGGCGCATTTTATTGAGGTGTTAGTTATAAGTTTACCCTCTTAAGCAGTTCATTGGCCTTGTTTTTGTGTTCCTCTGGTAAGTGCTGCATTCGTTTTTCCAGCTCATCATAAAGCGCTTTGTTGTAGCGCGCCAAGAGAGCTTGAGCATTGGCAATGCGCCAATGGTTAGCAGCCTGTGACGCAATTCTTTTCCCTGAAGCATCTATAAGCTTTGACTCTTTGTCAGGAGGAGGGGCGTCGCCTGTAGCTTGGGAATTAGCCCTCTTGCGTGCGTTAGACACAACAAGAGAGTCTAAGGGTACCTGGCCTTTGATGTACACTGGGGCCGTGGGAGCTGCTTTATATTTTTTATCCACCCTTGGTGTAAGTATTTGGGCTCTAACACGGTCTTTGAATTCTTCGGTAGTGTGTTTCAACATGCCTATTAGCATGGGCAGGGTGTGGGTGGATTGTTGTGAGGGTGCAAATGTTTCCACTAAAAAGTCCTCTTCTAGGGGATCATTGTGTAGTTCCACCCCATGGTAGTGAACAGCCCTATTGATAAGCTGTGCAAACCCACTGTTATCATCAGGTGGTGATGGCCTGAAGGGATATTGTGTAGATCTGTACCTTGATCATAGTCATCCCATGGGTCCGTGTCCTGTGGTACGTTACGACTGTCATCATCCCCTAGTGTATCCCCATCCACACCATCATCATCATCATCCTGTGGTGCAGGTGAGAGTGTAGGTGATGGTGAGTTTGCTGGTGAGATAAATAAGTTAGGAGGAGGAGGAGGAGGAGAGGGAGGTATATTAGGGGGAGAAGGGGTAGTACCCATGTCCTTGCATTTGAGAGGTATGTGAGAGTCCTCTGGCAGGTCTAGTTGACATTTTTTTAGGAGGTTTGGTGAGAAGGCGGCCAGTTTCGGGGTCAATATGCAGTGTTTTCTGCATTGGATCAGAAAATTCTAGTGAAGAAAGGTCTTTGAGTGGCATGTCTTGTTTCAGCGCCGGAAGCTTGGGCGTAGAGTGTTCTTTAACGGTCTTAAGCTCCCAATCCTTTGGTGAAGGAATTTTCAGCTCAGAGATTTCCTTCGGCTCCAAGGCTTTTGGATTGTCCTGTTTTGGCTCCGAAGCTTTGTCTTTTGGTGGCTTCAGTGTCGAGGTTTTCGGCGAAGGTATCTTGGGTGCCGGCACTGAAGGTTGGGGCACCGGCTTGGTTTTGGGCTTCGGTGCCGAAGGTGTTTATGTTTGGTGCCGGAATGGGGTCGACTCGAGCCCGAGTCGGAAGGCTTTTGTTTTGGTTTCATAGCCGGGCTCGAGGGCGGGGCGTTTGAAGTAGGTTTGCGGTGTCGACCTGAGCCAAAGGTGTTACCGGAGCCTTAGGTTTGGATTTGGTGGCAGCCTGGGTGTTCCTACTCACTGTCCGTTGAGCCAGGGTGACGTTCTGCTAGTCTTCCTTGGAGTCTGTCGGCTTCGGACATGGAGATATTCTCTTCTGCAGGTTGGAGCTCTGGATGGACATTAGAACCTGCTACGAAGATGTATGGAATTGAGCTGCTGCTAGACATTTCGTGACGTCAAGCCCGACTATTCACGGATGGTTTTCTTCGACTGGAACGATATTCAGGCCTTGCAGTGCTTTGACTCGTGCTCGGGGGAGAGGCAGAGGTTACACACTTCGTGTAAGTCCGTGTGTGAGAATTTACCACCACACCTGGGGAATTATTTTTACTGAGTCCGTTCCACCGACAGCAGGTGTGGTCGGTGCGGGTAGGCCCAATGGCCCGCGTCAAAGCTCTTGGCCGAAGATTATTTGAAGTTGGAGGATGTGTGTCAAAAGGGGAACGCGATCGAGAACAATACCGTTGAGTGGTGAAGGATTGCGCGTCGAAGGGGGTTTGAAAACGATAATGACCCGGAGCGCAGCAAATCACATCCAAACCCGATGGCAGAAAAAACAATCTGGCTTGGAGTCGATGCCCATGCGCACTATCATCGTAAGGAGCAGTTACCTATCTTGAGACTACAAAGGCTTCTTCAAACAAAAACAAACTGCAAACATCCAAGCCCTACACCAGATGGCGATCTATGCATAGTATATGATCTACAGCTCAAATGCCTCAAACCTATAATTAGTTCAAGGGGAAACTTACCCCAGTGATCTGTCCTCCGGCCAACATGATCTGTGGCTGGGGTATGGCGGCCTGCAATGAAGGCTGTTGGGAAGGCTGGCTTGGCTGCTGTGGGCTCCCAGGTTCTTCTTTAAATTTAAACTAGGAAAGAAATAAGAGTTTCTTTGTTTGAAATGATTGGATGGGATTATCAAATCTATGTGTCTCATTAAAAACAGTACAAAATGAGATCTGATGACACTGACATTAAATTTAAAGGAGAATAAATCACTTAACAGGAAAAGCCATCCAAAAAGTTCAGAAAATAAAAAGGTTTAAATGTCAATACATGAAATACAATTAGTATATAGTCCATTGATTCAAAGTTCTTGGCTTCACAAGAAGTGTGTGACAATGTTGTAGTGTAATCATTGTACAAATATATAACTAAAGCAAAAACAAAGTAAATATTTAAAGGAGCATACCATCAGGCAAAGAGGCAAAAGTCCAAACATTCACAGCAGGAATCAGGGATACAAACAGACATCAAACAATAACTGCACAGTTCTTCACAGGTCTCACAGTGAAGGGTCACAAATCTTTCTGAAATCACTTAGTCCCATTTTATTACACACTGTAGAAAACAGATTTTTGTATAAAGTATACATAATGTATATGTGCCACACCCTACAGTGGTTTCTTTTGACAGACACAATGGGCACAAATTAAAATGTCTTGGTTCTCACTAGATAGCGTTAAGCAGCCAAACCAACTTTTTAATAGCTCTTAATGCAGCTGGCCATGCAAAGGTAATGCTGGGAGGACAGATGCCCACGTTAAGTTCTGCAGTAAGCTTTACTTAAAACACTAACTGTGGTTGATTTAATGAGTAGTACCAGCAGCTGGTTCTCAGATGGCAGAAAGTCTGGCACATCAGTGCAGATTCAAATGCTGGTTTAATATGAAAGCGTTACTGAAGTGTACAGTCATCCGAGTAATTCAGTAAAAGGAAGTATTTTCTGTTTGCATGCTTTCAGGCCTCAGAGAAAAGCTTTCAGGCCTCAGAGAGGGCCACATGAAAGAAAATGAATTCCTGCAAGTCCCTTCACAAATTTAGAAAATGGAAACCTTCATTGTGATCCTGTTTCAGTACTAACAGGATCAGATCCAATAAATCACTTCACTGAAGGAGGAATCTAAAGAATTGTAAAGAATATTTGGGAATCCAAATGTTTCAACTGTCCAGAAGGTCAGAAAACTGTGCTAGAAAGATGGTCTCTCCTTAATGGAAGAGGTTTATCCAGTCTAAGTTTCCTGAATGATGAAACCTTCAGAAGTGAGACTGTTTAGGATTCTTGGCCATAGAAGACAAGTGGTTTGAGACATTGAAGATTGATATGATGGGAGGAACTGGTATTTTGATGAGTTAGATTTGACTGTAATACAGTCAGGTAACATCAAAATGGTCATCTACTTTTATGAACGTCACTAAGGTCGAACAGTTTGCCAATTCATCCATTCCATAAAGATATGAGATACCAGGAAAAAAGTGGGACAATTAAGCGTTTGAGAAAGAAGACACACAAACACTGCAGTACAAACAAATGACTTGATCGGAATTTTACCCTAGAAAATCGCAAAGTAGGGCAATGTGGGTTGTCAGAAAAAAAGCGTTCCTCAAACTGTGCATGAGTGTAAAAATTTAGGCATGGAAGCTATATATCCAACACAAACTCTAGGATATCAAAGCACTTCAAAAGGTTAGGAGACTAAGGAAAAATGTTGAGGGTGGTTAACTGACGGATTTACGTAAATAAGAATGGTTTCATATCAAAGAGCTATCAGAATTTGAAGCAGACAGCTAAAACTGGAAAGAGGACTTGTAATTGTGATGAGTAAATATGGGCTTTTAAATGTTCCTTCACCTCTCAGTCAGCCAATGACCTTTATTCGGTTTAAAAGAAAACCATAAAAGTACAGACAGCAAACACATTTACAATGTTATTTAAAAGACATGCAATAAACACATGACAAATAAGGCACAGGTTAAAAAGCTTATATGGAGAATACGAAATCAGAAAATGTAAAAGACTAGGCCAGAGACAGTCCACTTCACTCTTGGGAACAAGCACAATTATTGCGCTCCTGAACAGATAAAATTGTATAAAAATAATGTAGCACTAAAAACCAAACTAAAGAAATAGATCGGTCCATTATAATGGTTTTCTAGTTCCAATGCCAAGCCTCCGTAAACTTCACTACTGTCCGGCAAACAGGGGGGGGGGGGGGGGGGGGGGGGGGGGAGGGCATAGATAAGATAAAAAGCACTGCCTGTCTGTACAGTCTGAAACTGGTGTACCTCAAAATTGGAAACAACCGATGCCTGGAAGACACTCAAAATTTACAAAACAGAAAATGAATGGTAGTCTGTGAAGAGCGATATTCACAGGGAAATACTGGTAGGCTCAGATTAAAAATGCCAGGCACAGGAAAGACATCCAAATATTGCATAATGCACAATGTTAAGTCTCAGCCTAGTTAAAAGATACATGTGTTGGCTATTCTGAACCCATATAACAAACAGCTGTATTTCTCGGGTTGCTGTGATTACCGCATGATTTGACACTGTGCTTTTCAACATCTCAACTTGGTCCGTTTGTGTGTGGCACATAGTTAAAAAAAAAAAAAAAGTTCTCTAATTACAGCTTATGCTTTAGTTCTCTATTAGCTCTCTAATTCCAGCATTTCATCACAATATAGGTCAACCAAGGAATCTTCAAGGCATGCTCAGACTTAAAGCCGGCAATTAGGACCGGGAGGGTAAAAGCAGGTTGCTCTTTGGTACAGAGAGATACCTATAATAGATGGGGCTGTGACATACATTCATCCAAAATATAGTCTTACCAAAACTCAGACATTTGTAAGTAGACGTGCTGTGAGGGACTGCCAACAGACTTCTTAGAAAGCCATTCTCTAACCTTCTAGAAAGCTGCATGGTCCTGTATGCCCCAAAGTCCTGCACCATTACTAGCAATTGAGAGACATTTTGCCTTATGAATCACTGTGAACTCTTTTATAGGTTTGTTGCTTACCCAGCTTAACAGCTATGTTAAACATTGACTCTACACTTCCCGCAAAGGCAGCGGCCCTGGTACTTTTCGATGGGTGGCAACTAAAGGTATCATCAAAAGAAATCCCCCTATAAAGGGGAGGTAGGAAAAGGGCTGATCTTGGAGCTATCCACAAAGTAAGTCCTAGATTTATGCTTTTTAGGTCCAAAGACCATTATATGCGTCTTTGGTTGATTGTTAAATTTAAGTCTACCATAAATAGGGAGAATTCGGCAAAAAGATTCTGTAGCTCAAGTGGTGCCCTAGCTCAAAGTACCACGTTATCTGCATACATAAGATGGGTACCGGGAGATTACCAACATGCGAACATCAATGACGTAGTTGGTAAAACATTTTTCAAGCACACTGATGTATAAACTGAATTTAAAAAGCGGCACGCACACAACCCTAATGGACTACTCTTCATAACAAGAAAGAATTTGCAACCTCCCCACTGGGGCAGTAGCTGACAGTAGCCTTGTTGTGCAACTGCCAGAGAAAATGAACAATGCAGGCATCAATCTCTAAATTAGACATGATGTCCTATAATTTGTGGCGGTTGACATGGTCAAAGGCTGAACTCTGATCCATAAAGGCCAAATATACACTACTCCCTTTGGTTGCTGCATATTTATTAACAAAATGGCAGAAATGTATCCATTGCTTGATTGCCCCAAGATCTGATTTAACCCCCACATTGCAGAACTGGGAGGATTTGATTTTCATGGGCTCCTGTTTCGAGACGGTCTACAAGGATCTTACTCATTATCTTAGCTGTTGAATCAATCAATCAACCAGATCGGGTCACTTTTGTTGTCCTTTTTCAAAAAGGGACCTTGAAGGATGAGGACCAAAGCTTGCAACGGGTAACAAACAATTAATCAAAACAGGAGCCTATGAGGCAGAGCTCTCCCAAAATAAGTCTGCTGCAACCCCATCTGGCACAGGTGCCTTGCCTCTGGGGTATTTACTAATAGCAGCCAATACATCTTAAAAACCGGTGCATATACTGACTGGCTGTTCCACCATGCCCTCTGGATGACCTGCAAACTCAATCTGACAGGGGCCAGAATAAACCTCTGAAAAAATAGGCAATCCAGTCGTCTGGAGCAATTACCACTTCCAGCCCTGGGGCCCGGGAGCCCTTAAAATATACTCAATTTTCTATGTCCTAAAATGCTTGACTATCTTTGCTCAAGCTGTCTACCAGGAGGGATTCATAGGCCTGGTCTTTACTTAAGTTCTTCCTATTCATGTCGGCCCTTTATATTCATACCTAGAATCTCTCAAGTGATCGGGATTCCTGGGGATTTGTCTGAGTGCAATAATCAAATTTCTAGGACTCTTTGAACAGTGTTTATCCATCTATCTAAAGGGTTTTTAACCTTACAGTGGGCACTAAAGAGCCAATAATTTCCTAACTGATCCTCATAATGCAACAAAACAGTTTATGACTGCTTCAGGATTGGCACTCATCTAAGCATACTGAAAATGCCATTTTATTCTTAAGGATCAAATCGGTTAGTAGATTTTCATCATTTATTCTTTCCCATTTCATTAAAACCCCCTTACTTTTTACCTCTGATATACGTAACTTTCTGGTTGAATAATTCAGGGCGTCCACAGTACCATGAAGCTGGAGGGAAGTAACCGAGACTCAGTGGGCACAGGCCCTCTATCACACAACCCGAAACGTCAGCAGACCTCGAACGGGCCATCCAGAACTTCTGACTGAATCACAAAATGCGCAGACAGAGTCTCCAGTGGAAACCAGCAAAAGCCAACAAAAACTCAAAATAAATGAGTTGGTAAAGCCCAGAGCTCAAAACCAACAAATGCACCTACCGACTCGAGAAGATATGGCGCACCACTAAGAACCCTGCCGACAGAGCCACTCACGAAGCAGCCCTCAGCAACTACCACCTGTGCTTCAAGGAAGCCAGGAGAGCAGCCATCACTGGCCAACAACACGAAGGAGCTCTTCAAAATAGTCGCGGAATCCTCCACTCCAACAGCCACAGAAAATACCATCCACCCCTCCCAAGAACTCTGCAACACCCTCTCTGATTACTCTCACAGCAAAATAGCCACCATCTAAAACAATCCTCCAACCCCTACACACCTCTCCCAGTTTCAGCAACCACAACCTCCCAGCGGACACCAGCCGAACAATCACCACCTGTCCCCATTCACCACTCAGACCACCACAGCCATCATGTCGTCCATCCAATCCAGGGCGCCCATCCGAACCCTGCCCCCCACCATCTCTTCAACCTCGGAACCAAGCCGATAAGCACAGAGCTTACCAGCATTCACCATTTCCACAGTGACCTTCCCGGAAAGCTGAAAACACGCAGAAGTTAGACCCCTCCTGAAGATACCCTCCGACAACCCCAGAGACCTAAAAAAAACCCTACCCAGCCTAAGTACTCAAGAAAGTCATCAATCAACAGCTCACCAAATACCTAGAAGACACCAATCTCCTTATTCCTCACACACAGAATTCTGTGCAACTACAGCACCAAGACTGTGCTGATCGCGGCGAAAGAAGACATCAGAACTCTCCTCTACAATGGATAATTGGTGGACCTGATCCGCCTCGACATCTCAGCTGTGCTTGACACCGCCTCCCACCACACCCTCGACACTCTACAACATCGACATACAGCAAAATGCCCTGAAGTGGATCACCTCCTTCCTTACAAGTCACAAACCGAGCATCCAATTGACCCCCTTCACCTCTGCACCCAAGGACATCATATGCGGCGTGCCACAAGGATCATCCCTCAGCCCCAACCTGTTCAACATTCTCATGACCCCTCTCCCAGACGTCAGAGCACACGCTCTCAACATAATCTCCTAAGCAAACGACACTCAGCTAATCCTCTCACTCACTGAGCAACCCTCCACTGCCAAAACCAACTTCTGTAACGCCATGACCAACGTAGCCAATAGGATGAGAGACAACTGCCTCAAACTCAGCTCTGACAAAACACAAGTACTGATTTTCGGTAAGAACACCTGTTTGGGATGTAGCAGGCAACCAATAGAAGCTAGAGCCCCTCCCCCCTTCCCCCGTTTCTTAAAAGGACGATTGTACAGCAGTGGAGATTAGATTGCGCGCACGGGACAACCTCTGATCAATATCCAAGACACCGAGCACTGACGCTTAACCATAAGTAAGTGGCGTAGACAGCGATGAGACATAAGGCACGCACAATAGTAGCAGCACCATCTACGCACCGTATATTAAATTTGTGAGATGTTACCCCCAACCCTAATCCTCACTCTCCCGCCCCCCAACCACCATGTTGCTTCCCCCCCCCCCCCCCCCAAGTTAACATGCTATTGCAGGCAGAGATGGTCACATATTGAACAAAGGTTTGCGGCAACACCATTATGCAGTTGCGGTAAGTGATGATTGTTAAAGATGCAAACATGTAATTTCAGTTAACTTGTACTGCTGTAATACATGGATATATGTAAAACTAATAAATTTTAACAAATAAAGAACACCTCTGTTTGGAACCACATCTGGTGGCCAGGAGAACTCGGATCCACGCGTACACCGACCTAACATGCACGCCACCTCAGCATCATCCTCAACAGCCAACTGACCATGAAACGATAAGCCAACAAAGTCACCTGCTCCTGCTTCCGCATGATCTGCAGAATCTTCAGATTGAATCCCAATCAATATCAGAAAAACCTTCACACAGGCTTGTCACCAGTTGCCTCGACTACGGCAATGCTCTCCATGCCTGAATCCCCACCAAACTCCTAAGAAGACTACAGACAATACAGAATGCCGCAACCAGACTCACCCTGGACCTCCTCAAATGGACCCACATCACTCCACACCTCAGAAACCGCCAATGGCTCCCCATCCAGAAGAGATGCCAGTTAAAGATTCTCACATGCCTACAAAGCGCTGCATGACCAATGACCATCCTACATCAACCACTGACTGAAATTCCATCCGCCCTCCAAGAACTTGCGCTCCACCACACTACCTCGCTCACACCCCCCGCATGCGACACAGCCGCAGTGGTGGGCGCTCCTTCTTCTACATCACCAAGACCTGAAACAACCCCCCCACACACACCTTCAGAAAGCACCCTCACTAGCGGACTTCAGGAGGAAACTCAAGACCTGGCTTTTATACGGAGACGCAGCACCCTAAGCACCCAGATACCCTTAGGGGATGCAGTACTGCACTTTACAAATGATTGATAAGAGAGCAACAATGTTTTGGTCACGGTGTCCGATTTCAAATACAGTGTCATCTGAGAAAAGTCCCAACATGTCAGGTGAAAACAAAATAAACACCTGTCAGTCATATTAAGGGATTAAAGAGAAATCTTATGCAGGCACAATGATAAGCCTGACGATGGACCTAGCCAAGTGCTGTCAGTATTTTAAGGTAAACATGACTCCTGGAGAAAAGATCCAGGGCTTTGGCTAAACATACAGATTTCTATAAATCTTCCTAGTAAATCTTGAGTAATATAAATTCTCAAACTAAGTTTAAGAACTGGTCTCGGGCAGCAATGACTATTTAGATGAAGGAATGTCGCCTTGTACTAGGTCACAGATGCCATTCCTGATTAAAGTAGCATATTTAATATTAGTTCTGCTTAACTGCTTGCCAACTAAGATTCAAGCCCATGTGTCTTTTTTGATTTTTCATAGAAGGCAAAACAGAATGCAAAAGAAATCCGACTGATAAACTCTTCAGAATCAAATCGTTTCCCAGGCAGTCTCACTTCTTCCATATCTGGCAGAGGTACTTAAGCCATTTGTTGCACTTTGAGAGCAGGGATCCACCTGTCGAGACAAAAGAGCCAGAGAATCTGCTTCAGCACTCATGAGCCCAGAGTACTTCACATCAGGGAGTCCACTAGAATGTTGCTATTTAGAGGGTAAGAGATACGACTGCACTTAGACCAGTCCACAATGGGCCATAGTTTCAGCCTCCAGGTCAAACGGCAGAGAATTGCAATTTTAATGCTCCAATTTGCAATTTGAATGCTCCAATTTTTGACTGAATTACAAAAATGCATTCATTAAGTTAGGCTGAAAAGTTAAATAAATTAAAAAATGTTTTTTTTTTTTAGTTTTAAATAGCGCTTACAAGACTCGAAGGGTATCAGAGCGCTTTACAGCAGCATACATGAATAGAAACAGACATTAGAGTATATCGACTAGTATCTAGAGTACTAGAGGTCACATAGATCGAGGTCATTGGCCAGATGCAAAGAGATGACTGTTGAGGAGAAATTCTTTTAGTGGTCTCTTAAAGATCGTGAAGGAGGGATTAGTCCTGATGTGGGTACGGAGAGAGTTGAAGATTTTTGGAGCATTTCCAGAGAAAGAGCGGGAGAGGGCTTTTTGTTTATGACTTTTTGGGGGATTAAGAGGAGCGAGTTGGAGCTTCTTAGGTTTCTTGATTGACCTGCTTTTGTGAGTTTGGCTGCGAGGTAGTCCAGTTTGCCAGTGTGTAGGGCTTTATGGATGATTATTAAACTATTAAACACAACAGGACTATCTAAACCTATATATTTCAATATTAGGTAGTATGTCCATATAATAAGGAACGCCAACGACCAATGGTGTACAAAAATTGATCAATTCATTTATTGGATAATTTTTTTCATTTTTTTGAAAGACATAAATGTCCATTTATGTAATTAGTAAAATGTAATACATATTAAATCACAATAATAAGACAAAAATCAAACATATCGTCAACAGCACACACCATGATGACATTAATACATAGCACCAAAACATAATACAATGCAAAAACTAAAACAGTGGAGACAATAATGACAAAAAGAATTTAAACAAGAACAAAGCAAAATATACAGAGCAGTTAGGCAAAAAATAAAACACAAGGTAGGCGCCAACGCGCGTTTCGGAGATCCTATATAACTTATATAGGCTTCTTCCTCAGGGCGTACAAGATAGATCTATCAGAAGGCGACAAGTACTAAACACAACTTCATTTCCAACGTCATGTAGTGGAGGTGCTGGTATTATTTCAATATTGACAACCGTTGGTTTGGAGGGTTAATCTTTCAATACAGGCACCAAGCCTGAGATGAATTCTACAGGTATGTTTATAGAACAGTCTTAAAAAGAATAGTAGTTGGGTCAATGTCCTAGGCGGGATTTTAAGGCAAAAATAGCGCCCGTATTGGGGTGGTAGAACCAGCAAGAATCTATCGGAATATAGTTATGAGATAACGTGCTGCCAGTGCTGCAGATGACACGGTCTGGATCTAATAGAGGTAACGTCCGTACAATTCAAGAATGATAAGTCCATACATTTGGACCATCCGAAGGCCTCAATGGAATGGGCGGTAATATTATTTCGCAATATAGCGATATTCAGACTAGAAGATTTGCGGCATCCATGATCCCGGGCTTTATGGATGAGACAGTTTTGAAAGTGCAGCGAGCCTCGATGGGAAGCTATTTTAGGTCCTGTAATGCAGGGGTCATGTGGTCGAATTTCTTGGTCTCTGACCATTCTTGCTACTGCGTTTAGGGTGGATGTCATGGGGGCCATGTGTGTTTTAGCTGTCCCAGTTAGTGTGGCATGTCCATAGTCCAGACTGGAGAGAACTAGAGATTGGGTTGCGATTTTTAGGTCATTGGTGGGTATGAAAGGTTTGATTTTGTTGAGGAGTCTTAGGTTGTAGAGGGCGCCTTTTGCTGTGGAGTTTATGTGGAGCTCATGTTGAGACTTGAGTCTAGAGAGATCCGTAGGGATTTGGCTGAGATTGCTGGAGTAAGTTTGCAGTTCAGAGAGTCAAGGTGGTTTATCCATTCTTGGATTTGAGGGGGTTGTTCGTGATTGGAGAATACAAGGATTTCTTTTTTTTCTTGGTTGAGTTTGAGGTGGTTGAGTGTTAGCCAATTTTCTACTTTTGATAGTGTGGAGTTCAGTCGGAGGATGTCATTAAGGGAGGAGATCTCAAAGTATAGCTGGGTGTCGTCGGGATACAGGTAATAGTCTACATTTGCTTGTTTTTGAATGGAAGTGAGCGGTTCCATGTAAATGTTGTAGAGTGTGGGGGAGAGGACTGAGCCTTGGGGGACACCTCGAGTTGAGGGGGAGGTGTCTGACATCCTATTCTTGATTTTGATGAATCGGGAGCGGTTATGTAGAAATGCGGAAAACCATTTTAGAACATTACCATCTGCTCCGATGCGTTTTTGTAGGGCGTCTAAGAGTAGCTTGTGGTCTTTCGTTTTAAATTCAAGTTTGCATTTCACGAAGGTACAAAGTCCATATTCCCCTTTTTACTGTCATGTATTGTAGGCCTCAAACCCACCTGTTAACACCCCTTGCCTCCACAGCATGACGGAGGAGTTACTAGAAGTGTATTTATTTGATGGTAAAATGGTAAATGCAGCCAAATATCCAGATTTAGGGTACCAAAAAGAAAGCAGTAATTGGCTATTAGGCACAAGGCCGTGAGGGTTAGAAAAAAGATATTTATTAAAGACTTTACAGGAGAATAACTAGACAAACTGATAAAGAGAAAAAATCAGAAAGAGGCGAAATCCATTGTATGGATGGCAGGAACAATTGAAGGAAGGTACCAAGAAAAGACCTCAGGGGTAATATAGGAACTAAAACTAGAACCAGAGCTCCCATCATCTGCACGTTATTTAGGGCCGGATTTATTAGTGATGCATAATAAAATAGAAAATGGTGACCCTTAGTAAGACAGATGGGATATTTGTGAATTAAGTTCACGTTTGGTGAACTATCGGTCCACCAAACTCTAACTTAGTGTATCAATATTCAGCACACAGCAGGACCAGGTTATTGCAGGACCACTTGTGCGTTTATTTCACATGTTTATGTTGCTCCTTTCTACACTTCCTCAGTCAACGTTTATTGTTCAGCCATCCGGTATCCCTGACAAAGTGGTCCGCACAATATAAAAACTCAAACAAATACACATATTCAAACAATTCCACCGTAAAATAATCCACCACTCCACAAGTCACCACAAATGCCGATAGCCTATTCAATGTGCATCTCAGTGTATGGGAGTTGTTTGTTACTACACCCATTTCACTACATCATGCCCTATTGCCTTGCAACTACCTCAATCTATTTCACAGAACTTACCTTTTACTCTGTAATGTAAAATGATGTTTTGGAGGCGATGAAATGGTGAGGCATTGTAGTGGGTGTGTACCCTCACTGATTACATTTTAAAGAGATTATACAGGGCATAAACGTACTATCAGCAGATATCCCCATCAGATATTAATTTCAGGCATCCTGTCTCAAAGCTTTGATGGGCCTTTTCCGTCTTGTGTCATTTTTGGGGGTCTTTACCGATTTTAATGCGGTCCTCGGTGCAAGACACTCAACATACAGCTTCATGTGTTTCTTTTTATTACTATACCTCCTAGTTGGGACACCCTAAAGTCCAGCACCACACCATATTTCTCTTAGTAGAGCAAAGAGTGTTAACATTGTTATTTGTAGTTCTTTCAGTACCATGGTAAAATGAGATTTCTCAGCAATAACTCAGAAAATTCCGAAGCATTATGATCAACACAAATAAGTAATGCCATGAGTGCAGGTCCATCTCAACAGCATTCGATCTTCAACCCAATATCAGCGTATTGTACTTATTAGTGTTTTCTTTAATCTTCTACAACGGGCATAAAACTGTAAGCGTAACCACTGTGTGGGTGCTTTTTTTTTTTTTTAAGTGAGCGCCAGCAGAAAGGGAGAAGCTGCCCGCTATGACCAGATCCTAGCAGTCACCTATTGTCAATCTGTGAGTATAGCTCCACTGAATAGACTGATCAAAAACGGATTAGAGCTCAGCACACCTGGTAAACAGGTCTGAGGGCATAGGTAACACAGGCACCTTACCGCAACCCCACCTCACAGGCATGCACAACATTTTTTGGTGAAATGAACCCCGTTTCTCTTGCAATCAGCATTTATCTGATCCAAATTTTACAAACCCGTAAGCTTTTTGATACTTTTCACTCCTTAGCCCCTTCTTTCATTTGGTGGATTTAAACTATGCACCTCATGCCAATGACCATCTAAAGCAGTGTTATATTCCCGAGTTAGACCCACGGAGCGAAACAGCTTATTTCTTACATTGTCCTCACAAATAAAATTTTTAGCTGTGACCTTTTGCACATATTTGCATGGAGGGCAATGTTGGATTAGTTTCCCTGAAACTAAACTTGTTTATACATCTAGCTTCGCACATTATCACAACACCCTGAAAATTGTGTACAAGGTCTAACTTTGCACGATGTACAAATGCCACATCACTATCTTCATCCAAGGGGCGACAGGGCTATCTACATATCTAGAACATCACTAATCTATGCGTACATCGCAAGGCTGCTTACTAATATAAAAGATGAGGATCCAGACAGATTGGTAGAGGAGGCACTTCCACTGACACCAAAGGTCCTTTTATGCTGAGAAATCACCACAAAGCTGTCTGACATCTTGTGAGAGGTGACCAGTTTGTGACGAAGACGGGGTCCTTCACTCTATCCCATCAGGTAATGTGGTTGGATCATCCCTTGGGAGGATTCTTGGGTTTACACCTACACACACTAGATACACTTAGAGTAGGGTCTGCATCATGGGAGAACACCAGATTACTGCCTTGTTTTACATGCCTGCATATATATATTGTTTCAGCACCATGATAGAACTCTACCTACTATTTATGCTTTTGGTGCTTGTAATCACGTCTATCTGCTTCTGTCTCCTAATCATGGAAGCAGACTTATTTTATTCAAGAATGACATTGGTTCCATAAATATTATTGGAAACATACCACTGAGTATTCTCTGTATATTTCTCTGAGAATAAGGAAGCACGAGTGACTGAGCAAAATGTTCTGTACAGTTTCCACGATCCCTAAGGAGACAGGGTTGTCATGTTCAGAGGTTACCAGAAACCATTTGCTCCCTGGAAGGTTAGGGGGGCTTACGGTAGCCCTGTGAGCTAGCTGGTCTACAGGGAAACATATCCTGCGGGTGTGTCCGGAATCAGTCTTGACACCAAACCCAGGTTTATGTTGTTCAAACAATGCACAGATCCTACGGATAAGTAGGCACTACACAGCAGCATATCTCTTGTGCCTTCTGCCTGAGCAACAGTTATCCAGAGCACAGCTACGCAGGGTCTGCTACTATTGGACTAAGATCCCTTGAAACCCACACAACATTCTTGCTGAGAAGTGAGGGAGTAAGGTACTCTGTTCATGCTGTCCACCCTTCACGAGTGGAGATCACATTTGCTGCCCATACACTGGTGGAAGTAACTAACTCAAGGGAGTGTTAATGTACCTGGTAGCACAACCATTTCCTGGGTACCAATTACATTCTTTTAGCCCCAAAAGGTTGTAACGGTCCCTAGCACCAGTTAACAGGTCAGCATGCTTCGGTGATGGGTTGGGTTGAACCAGGGAATAAATCCTAGGTCTTCTTGTAGGTGACCACACTTGCAGTCCTAACTTAACAAGGCTAATTGTGGGTCTCACACCTCCCAAATAAGGACTTGGTTCACAATCAGCAGCCAATCCAAATAATCAATGACCCATGGGCCTTCTCAATACTAAGAAACAACCATGCAAACATCTTCCCCTACAACCGGCTTAGGCCACATTTGCCTGAAGTCAGAATCATAGGAATTTCAGCAGATCATCAATGTTCTTCTTTTAGGTAGCAACAGAACAGGTCTTGGCCTCTGAATGTAGCAAGGATATTACACACACTCTACTTACTTGAACCTTAAATTCTTAATCAGTTCTTACTCTGCAGACATCCAGAATGCATACTGTGAGCCAGGGACTTGCAGTCAAGTAAGACAATGATATTCACTCTAGTCGGTGGAGCCCAGAGTAGAGTACCTTGCTGATCTAGTATTAAAGCAACTGAAACAAAAGATCATCAAATGTGCAGATTGAAGATTACTGACACAAAGCTCTGCCATATAATCTTTACTCGTTTCTTTGTTTTAATTTAAATTTGTTTGAACTTTTATTTTTTACCGGTTTCAGAAGGGTGCTCAGGAGCTAAGTTCCAATTTTTATGAACAGCGGTGTGGGGTTGAGTTTGTATTATCCTAAACACTCACAGGTGCCTCTAGCATAAATGGGATTTCAATCTCTGGCACGTTCATCTTTTTCAGCGCCATATTGTGAGTAGTGTTGCTTAGCGTCCATAGACACTCACATGGGTCTATCAGTCGAACCCTACAAAGGTTCATCAGCTCACGAAGAGATGCAGCCGTCACACCTAAGACCCGCCTGCCATCAACCATGCTGTATGTTTAACATCAAATGGAACACCAGTACTTTCAAGGTGGGAACAAATCTTCATCCTTACTGACACCCCCTCTCCCACCCCTCCCAAAAAAAAACTTCCTGGTGAAAAGGAAGACTAGTCTATAGTGCTCCACAGAACTTGTAAAACCAACGCATTAACTTTTCCAGCTAGAAAGCATTTGGTATAGGGACTATTCATCAGGGCCAAGCCTCTATGATCGTCTAAGGCAAAATAATTTTATTCTAAACTAAAGGTGTCAAAAAAAGCTTACTTTTCATCCACGTTGTAGAATGCACATAATCTGCCTATATAACTTTATTCTAACATGAAACTGCTATAAAATCCTATTAGAATGCAAAATGGCAACTTGGTTTCCTCTAAATTATGGGAGGATATCTAAATTCTTAGGAGAAGGTTCAGCTCAAGTGCCTCATAAGGCATTTTCCATTGATTACCTTGTCCCTTTACATAAAATTAACAAAACAAGGGCATTCTTCCTATAGAAGCACTAGATCTCACTGAAATAATTTCACACTCGTGCCTCCAGGTCACCACTAGATGTTATCCCTTCAAAATATAAGCAGAAACTTGCAGGTGTACCACAAAGTTTAACACTTTGTCCAGATCACAGTACCGGCCTGGTTCCTCATGCTTGGAAAAAAAAGCAGTTCTAAAACCTTTATTTAAAAAACTAAATTAAAAAAAAAAACACCTTGCACTCTTCTGACCCTTATAACTTCAGATCCATTTCCCTTTTATCCAATCAGTCAAAACCACTGCAGAAGTACAACTTCCTTATCTTGGGTAACACGCTTTCTTGGTGGGTACTCCTCTCACCACAGATTCCCCACCTTCAGAATATACCCAGGTGGCAACCAGATCCTGAATTTTTCTCAGCAGTCTTTTGTGCAAAGCTAGGTGTCATGCGCAACCCAGTGTTGTCTAAGTTTCATCCCAGAAGTGACAGAGGGAGAGGAGCTGCATGTAAGTGCCACCCATGCAAGCAAACATCAGTTTCTTGCTCAACTTTGAGTACTTGGATGCCAGGCACACAACAATTGTCAATATCAGTGAGCAGATCTCTAAACTGGGACGCTTTTAATGGTAAAAAGCAACCACTCCACAGAAAGGGGAGGGGGGAGGACAGATGCATCTACAGTCAGATGAGGTTGCTATGGTCAGAGTGTTACAGAAGGTAACTAACTTGTTATTCTTATGGCTACTTTTAACCGCATATTCCTCACTTTTAGAATAGAAATCAAAGCAATACTACCTAAGGTGGAAGGTCTGCAGAGTGGGCTCAGGAAAAAAAAGTCCTGCGTGCCTGAGGGAGCGGGATGTCCTTCCCGTCAGACTTGGTTGTCAAGGCAGTAGTGCTTTGGGAACGTGTACACGGACGTCCACATCGTGGCCTGACAGATGTCCAGGAAAGGTACTCTAGGTGCCAACACAGTTGTGGCAGCCTTAGCCCGGGAGAAATGGGCTCCACGAAGGCTGCTTTTGGTCACGGCAAAGCAGATATTAATGTAGAGAACTATCCACCTCAACAGAGTCCTTTTCTGTTTCACCTGGCCTTTCTTTGCCCTAGCAAATCCCACAAAAATCTGGTCAACCACTCGATGGTCACAACTTACAGTAAGAAGGTTGCCAGGCACGCAAAATCAGTTTGTCTGAGGAAAAAGATAGTGTAGGGCGACTGTAGAAAGAGAGCCTGGAGCAGATGTTATCGCAACGAGGAAGACAGTTTGAACAGACTCAATGAGCAACTGTGCATTTGCTCGAAGAGGGTGCACATGATGAGTGTCTAGACCTAACTAAATCCCACTATTACCACCACAAACTGTTTGGGGGGGAATATGTGTCAATCCCTTCATAAATCGCATCACAACAGGCAAATTAAACAAGGATAGTTGGTCCAGCAAACACAGAAAGTCAGCAAAAACAACAAATGACCTTTGAATAGTGCCCACTGCAACACCTTGCTGGGCCAAAGACCAAACAAACAAAACACCCAACAGTGTGGCCCATAAGAAGTCTGTGATGCAGACTCTATACCAGAACACAAATTTGTTCCAGAGCCCAATGTAAATCGAATTTGTAGAGGGATGCCTGCCAGCAAGGATAACTTTCATACCTATGACAATAGATCGAACACAGTCAACTGCTGCCACTCCATCTCCAAACAAGGAGTTGTAGATTGTGCAGAGTTGAGTGCTGAACCTTGTCTTGCTGCTGCGACCCTGATCTGACCTTCAGAACTCATGGTAAAAGAGGCAGAAAGGCGTACAGGAGTCCTGTGCTCTACTCTAGTCAAAAAATGTCTTGCAGATAGTCTTCTTGGAAAATCCAGCACACAAAAGTAGGCAATCGCCATTCGTGACCTACCAGGTGCTGCCGGCTGAGCTTGTCCACTCTGGTGCTTAAAGTTCGCCAGGCAGTTCACGATCAGAAAGATACCCTGATGCTGAAGTCAATTCCAGAGACAAAGTCTCTGGCACAAAACCCAGGACCTCACTAAGCTCTGCTTGTTGCAGTACCACATAGGGGTGGTATTGTCAATGAGAAACTGTAGCAGCCCCCCCCCCACACCCCCTTAATGGATGGAAGGAAGGCCTTCAACTCCAAGAGATTGGCTCGAAACCCCACCAGGTTGGTGTGGAGTCATGTTTTTGCCAGAGACTAGAGTCTTCTCACAGATGAACACCCCAACCTAGCAAAAACACATCCTTCACCACCGTCAGCTCCTTGTGGGGTAGGGAGATGGGTCTTCTGCTGGTTCAACTGTAATTGAGCAGCCTCCATTCCTGATCTGTTGCAGTCTCTTGAAACCTGGATGGTGCTGGGCCCACGGAAACTCCAGATTCTGAAACAGAGGCCACATAAGCCACCTAGAAGGATGCAGGAAGACACGCCTCCAAATCACTCTCTCTCAGACACAGGACTGAGCCAGAAACACTGATCATAGCCCGAATGTCCTGGACTAGGTGTGACTCAGGGAAGACCCTAACTGCACTACATCCAATACAGCTCCTATGAAAGGAAGTCAGGTGTGACTTCGGCACATTGATTGTGAACCCCAACATGTAGGAGTTCGCCGTGATCTGAAGGCGGCCCCTGACTGTGGAGTGTTGCCCTTCAACAGCCGGTTTCCGAGGTAGGGGAAATCTGGAATCCCTAACCTTCAAAGATGGGTGGTGACCACCGCCATCACTTATGTGAACAACTGAGGGGCGCTGCTGAAGAGGAGCACAGCAAATTGAAAATTTTCTTGGCTTACTCTGCGCCATCTCTGGATCTGCAGGATGGGTTTATGAAAATAGGCGTCCTGAAGGTCTAACAATCTTCATGTATACCAATTAATAATGTCAGAACATTTTAAAAAACGAACTCAGCAAGTCTTAAATAAATTGCAATGACAAACTATGCAATGATAAAATACTGCCGATTGGAGGTAGAAGCAAGCATGGAAGGCGAGCCCTTTATGGTAATTAGAACTACTTATGCAGCATTTAAATTCTGCATTGATTTGCATATTTGCCACCACCTGTTCTGGGGACTGTAGCACGGGCTAATTAACATAAAGTTCTTATTAATTCTGCCAGTCATTCAAAGATAATTACAGCGCGGGACAGTAAACATTCTGCTCTGAAGATACAGCCTGTTTGCCAACATCCCTCTTGGGGATGAGGATTTACCATGGAAACCAATGCAATTTTCAGCCATGCCTTCTAGAATGGGAAGTTACTGTAGCTTTGTCATGAATCTAATGTGTCTCTCAATCCTTTTTCCGTCTCAACAAGTCTTGTGTATAGGGCATGCGAGATTCACAGGGTTCATGGAAAGCATAACTGTGCTTCATCACGGACTAAACAATTCAACAATTTCATCTACACCAAGAGGAGTTCTATACACTTTGTGGTTGGTTATTCACTAGTTAAAATATGTAAAACGATTTCCTGAAAGCAAGACACAACTTGCGCTTGGTGTTCGCCATTTTGCACCCATGCAAGTTTATAAATAGCAACTCAATAAGGACAACTGATGCTTAACAAAAAATATATACGGTATGGAGACAGAGTGCTAGATATCATTGGTTTAAAACATACGGACTAATGTAAAACAAGAAACATGAACCCTCTCCATCCTCAATGTCACACAAGAAATAAACAACCAGGCATTAATCCAAACTACGACGTAATTTTTAAGGATGACAAACATTCGCAAAGCACCTTGCTTTAATTGACAGGAGGCAGGCGATTGTTTAATTCAACTGAAGCATCATATGGTAGCACACTGCCATTTTCAGACAAAACATTTTCAACTGAAATTGTCCCAGACATACAGTTCTACTAATAAAACTATATTGCACTCAAATTTGTGGGAAATTACTTTAAGTGAATATTTAATCATGTGTACATCGTATCTTAAAAATGTTGATAGGATCAAAATGTAGCTCAGCACGATTGACACATAATTTACTACTTTCTCTGAGTGCAAAGTCACAATCCCCATGTCAAAAAGAAGTCATTTGTCAGAATACATAGCCTGGCATTTGACCTTTGGCTTTGAAGCGTAGCCAATGTGACAAGATGAATACAGAATTTAAAGGCAACTATTTATTGCTTGGACTTTCATGATCCACACCAAATATATATGTTCACGGCCTGATCCACAGCTTGGGAAACACTACAATTACTCTACAAACATAACCTTTCTCACAGCATATTTTAAGTCCATGTCCTGTCATAATAGGGAATTTCACGGCCAGTTCTAGATTAGTTTCCTCAAAAGTCTGCGTCAGTGAGGACTGCACCTCAGTTCTAGATTTTCAAGTATTCTGGGAGGAGGCATATGGTGCTTACTGCTGCATGAACAGGGCCATAGAGCTAAATGAAATTCCACAACTACGAGTATTTAGATCTGGCCCTAGAGGCCCAACCCTGCATTCAAACTATACCAAGCCTTGGTTCAATTGTGCAGGCAACAAGAATGCCAATGCCACTTACAGCAGCGAGATTCTCATCACTCCGCTTGTGTCTGTGCCTCAGAAAATACTTAGTGCCTATTTAGGTGTTTGTCACTACCAATTAGCATCTAATAGTGTCCGCGGGTTACACGTCAGTTGGCAACTATACTGTATTTCAACAGTGAGGTGTCTTCCACTAAAACTCAAATGGAAACATTTAAAATGCAAGCACCCTTCAAATGGAAACATTATTGTTGTGTTCTGTATATATTACACACCGTACAAGAACATAATACACAATTCCAGATTCATTTGCACATGTCCTTTGCGGTCTTCTGTATTATGAAAGGATGCAAAATTAGACGTCCCTCTTTTCCTTTCGATCCCATGACCCCCATGAGAATAGGGGGTTAGTCATATTGTGCGTGCGTTCCCTACAAGCCACTTCTAGACTAAGGACAAACACAGACAGGAGTCCGTTTTTCATCCTACCGATATTAACTTTAATAAAATGAGCCTTCGTTACTTAAATTAAAATGCTTTGCTTTCACAATGTTCCAGGCCATTCTTCAAAAGGAAAACGTGTGTCTTTTTAGACGTCTTAAAACTTGCAAAATCACGACTTCACACTTCAGTGAGCAAGAGAATCCTTTTTGCTAAGTATGGAATCCAGGGCCAAGTTGGCAACAGATGCCTCAACATGCACGGTTTAAATGAGGCCACAATCCTGCATTGCTGCAAGTCTTAGGATTGCTCGTAGCCATCAGGATGATGAAGGGTAGCCGCTCACGGTTAAACAATGGTACGTAGAGTAAAGCTGCAAGTTACAGCCTGGTACCAGGCCACATGGAATGGGATGGAGTGGACTGAAAGATGAGGGCGGGAAAACAATCCTTACCTGTACATTTAAGGACTGAGCAGCCGCCTGTAAACTTGTTCCAGCGAGCTGGACCTACAACATAGTGCAAAGAATGGGAGTGAGGATTTGTAGCACACCTAATTAGCAGTGAGAGATTAGACAGCAGCCAAATCGGTCACTGGAAGCTTGGCATAGCCCAGGTGGGCTGAAACTATTCTGGTGCTGCGGAAGAGTCGGGACAAACACTGAATGGAAGCGAAGTGGCTTTGCAGCAGTTGACATAAAGGGTTAGGATTGGATTAGTACATTTTAAGTGGTGCTTTATTGATTACATAACAATAATTCTCATTACTAGAGACACAATAGCAGGCAATAGAAATTAAGGAGACTTTCAGAGAGAGCCTATCAGTCTTTCTGCTTGACTTCTCAAATTAAAGCAGCATTGAGAAAGTCAATAATTGTGGCCTTGGAAAGCCTGCAATTTCATGTAAAGAAATGAAAAACGCATCAAAAGTTTTTTGTTTTTTTCAAAAAGGTAAAATGCTGCATTCAAAAGGTGGTATGCATGTGATTGCAAAAAAGAAAAGTTAAAATGACCCATCACAACATTACATGAAAAGAACAAAAAATGAAACCAGAAGTGAAACCATAGATAACCCGACCAGCCTTGGAGTTAAGTGACTAGTTTTATGTGGATGTTCACAAGTAAAATCCCACTCACAGTGAAAAGAACTTATGGCAGAAGTGGGCTGATCTATTTTCCCTTACTGTGTGCCATGGTGGGCAGATGCAATATGTGAACCACAATGGAAGAGAGGACTGATTGAAAGACACTGTATATACATTTTATTATTTTTAGTATTTAGTATTTTTAGTATTGAAAACATGTGGCGACTGACATACTAAAGTAGCCCCAAGGCAGACTTAGCATGCAGCCCTTTAAGGAACCACGGTACACCTAAACATAACAAATCGTATGGCAAATTGACATCAACAGAGAGGAATGGTCTTCTGAAAATGACTGAGTGAACTAGAATATCAAGAAGTTACGAGTTCTCTTGGAAGACTGGCTTGCCTGCTGAGTGACCCATGTCAGCGATGTCGTGGGATTCCATTTAAAAGGTGGTCAGAGGAATTTCCTGATGACCTTGTGGTGTTAGTGTGCTTAGGTAAAATAAACCCATTTCAAGTGCTGACAGACGCTGTTTTTTTTTATTTTTTAAATCTAGCTCTAAGGCAAGAGTGCAAATCAGTCTTGGAAGGTGCAGGGTGCTGCGGTTTCTTGGGGAGCGCAAGCCGTGCTGCTGGGGCCAGATATTAATGAGACTGTGTCCGCAAAGGTATAGTCACTATACCTTTGCGGACACAGTCTCATTATTATACTATAGTGGATTCGTTAGTGCAGTTTAGTAAGAGTGGCGCCAGGTGCACGCCCATTTTTGCCTGGTAAGCACATGAAGCTGTTTCAAGGGTTTAGGCTGAAAACTAAGCTGCTAAAATTACATAGCAGCTTAAGGGCATTTTGTTGGCCACATGCAATTCTACTGATGTGTGGCGAGTGTGAGAGAAGAATATGGTGCACAGAAAGTCCAGGGACAGTTTTGGTAAACTAGAAATTCTGACGTTAACCAAAGCTTTGAACAATGCTAGAGTAAAAACCTTTGGCCAAATGTGTCACGTTTGTCAATGACAGTAAGACCCGTAAATGAGTTGCAGTTTCATCAGCAGAACAAAGACAAATAGAAAGAATGTGAGGCGACAAGCATTTGGCAGGACTATTGCAACAAAACCGAAACAAGCATTTGCAATGTAATCTGTCTCGCATTAGTTAAAGTTAAAGCTGTTGTAGTTGAAAATAATTTTTTTTAAACTTTTTTATTTGTAGTGGAGTTATTATATTTGCACAGCACTATTGCTAATGGTATAAAAAAGTAAAAAACGTAATTTTCACCGCCAACAGCTCTAACTTTAACAAATGCGAGACCTATTGCATCGGAAATGCAATCGGGCTTGTATTCATTGGAATGGGAGTTATTGCCATTATAAACGCCAATGTTTTTTCCCTAGCGATGTTGCACGATGCACTTTCAACGGTGTACTGCAACTCCGGTTTCTACTACTTTTTAATGAAATCTTTCAGAAGCAAAAGGCAAATTAAACTCATGAGATGGGAGATTAGAAGGAGAGAGACAGGGCAGAGGGTCACTCCAAAGACTTGGCTGGGCAGTCTTTTTTGAATACCCCCCAAGCTAGCACACCATGAGGTGCACTGGGTCAACAGTATCCACACAGTACAGAATCAGAAGAAGTCGAAAAGTGTAGACTGAGTGGCAGAACCCCCCTCCAAGTCCATTAGAAAAAAGCAGAAGGAGTGCAATCGAAGCAACCCTTTAGTCGAGTTATTTTTAAATATATAGATATATATATATATATATATATATATTTCTTCAAAGTTTCCCCCGGACTGAGACCGCACTCCAACATCAGGTAGGTACAACCTTTTATTTTACAGCATGCAGCTTCCAATCCCCTGGTACTGCCCTCGGCCTGACGCGTTTCGAAGCGTTTAGCTTCTCCTCAGAGGCCCGCATCAGCAGTCCGTTTAATCACCATACCGCCATCCCCTGCGTCTTTAACGGATTTCTTGGCTTCCGGTGTGCCATCCTATTGGATCGTTCCTTTTCACAAATGTACGCTGGGATTTGTGGTCTTTGGTTTTTCAATAATTACCCTCCAGTGGGTTTGACTGCTGATACGCCATTCAGGACACAATTAATCACCCTCCATTAGGTTTCAGGATTGAACGTTGCATGCCGGCAATGATGACCTGCTGTGCATATCAGGAACGTGAAGGGTTCACTCCTGCAAGTCCGCTGCTTTTGCGGTGGTGCGTCGTCTCATGCGGCTGGGACTGCCGCTACGAATTTCTTCAAAGTTTCCCCCGGACTGAGACCGCACTCCAACATCAGGTAGGTACAACCTTTTATTTTACAGCATGCAGCTTCCAATCCCCTGGTACTGCCCTCGGCCTGACGCGTTTCGAAGCGTTTAGCTTCTCCTCAGATGCGGGCCTCTGAGGAGAAGCTAAACGCTTCGAAACGCGTCAGGCCGAGGGCAGTACCAGGGGATTGGAAGCTGCATGCTGTAAAATAAAAGGTTGTACCTACCTGATGTTGGAGTGCGGTCTCAGTCCGGGGGAAACTTTGAAGAAATTCGTAGCGGCAGTCCCAGCCGCATGAGACGACGCACCACCGCAAAAGCAGCGGACTTGCAGGAGTGAACCCTTCACGTTCCTGATATGCACAGCAGGTTATCATTGCCGGCATGCAACGTTCAATCCTGAAACCTAATGGAGGGTGATTAATTGTGTCCTGAATGGCGTATCAGCAGTCAAACCCACTGGAGGGTAATTATTGAAAAACCAAAGACCACAAATCCCAGCGTACATTTGAGAAAAGGAACGATCTAATAGGATGGCACACCGGAAGCCAAGAAATCCGTTAAAGACGCAGGGGATGGCGGTATGGTGATTAAATGGACTGCTGATGCGGGCCTCTGAGGAGAAGCTAAACGCTTCGAAACGCGTCAGGCCGAGGGCAGTACCAGGGGATTGGAAGCTGCATGCTGTAAAATAAAAGGTTGTACCTACCTGATGTTGGAGTGCGGTCTCAGTCCGGGGGAAACTTTGAAGAAATTCGTAGCGGCAGTCCCAGCCGCATGAGACGACGCACCACCGCAAAAGCAGCGGACTTGCAGGAGTGAACCCTTCACGTTCCTGATATGCACAGCAGGTTATCATTGCCGGCATGCAACGTTCAATCCTGAAACCTAATGGAGGGTGATTAATTGTGTCCTGAAGGGCGTATCAGCCGTCAAACCCACTGGAGGGTAATTATTGAAAAACCAAAGACCACAAATCCCAGCGTACATTTGAGAAAAGGAACGATCTAATAGGATGGCACACCGGAAGCCAAGAAATCCGTTAAAGACGCAGGGGATGGCGGTATGGTGATTAAATGGACTGCTGATGCGGGCCTCTGAGGAGAAGCTAAACGCTTCGAAACGCGTCAGGCCGAGGGCAGTACCAGGGGATTGGAAGCTGCATGCTGTAAAATAAAAGGTTGTACCTACCTGATGTTGGAGTGCGGTCTCAGTCCGGGGGAAACTTTGAAGAAATTCGTAGCGGCAGTCCCAGCCGCATGAGACGACGCACCACCGCAAAAGCAGCGGACTTGCAGGAGTGAACCCTTCACGTTCCTGATATGCACAGCAGGTTATCATTGCCGGCATGCAACGTTCAATCCTGAAACCTAATGGAGGGTGATTAATTGTGTCCTGAATGGCGTATCAGCAGTCAAACCCACTGGAGGGTAATTATTGAAAAACCAAAGACCACAAATCCCAGCGTACATTTGAGAAAAGGAACGATCTAATAGGATGGCACACCGGAAGCCAAGAAATCCGTTAAAGACGCAGGGGATGGCGGTATGGTGATTAAATGGACTGCTGATGCGGGCCTCTGAGGAGAAGCTAAACGCTTCGAAACGCGTCAGGCCGAGGGCAGTACCAGGGGATTGGAAGCTGCATGCTGTAAAATAAAAGGTTGTACCTACCTGATGTTGGAGTGCGGTCTCAGTCCGGGGGAAACTTTGAAGAAATTCGTAGCGGCAGTCCCAGCCGCATGAGACGACGCACCACCGCAAAAGCAGCGGACTTGCAGGAGTGAACCCTTCACGTTCCTGATATGCACAGCAGGTTATCATTGCCGGCATGCAACGTTCAATCCTGAAACCTAATGGAGGGTGATTAATTGTGTCCTGAATGGCGTATCAGCAGTCAAACCCACTGGAGGGTAATTATTGAAAAACCAAAGACCACAAATCCCAGCGTACATTTGAGAAAAGGAACGATCTAATAGGATGGCACACCGGAAGCCAAGAAATCCGTTAAAGACGCAGGGGATGGCGGTATGGTGATTAAATGGACTGCTGATGCGGGCCTCTGAGGAGAAGCTAAACGCTTCGAAACGCGTCAGGCCGAGGGCAGTACCAGGGGATTGGAAGCTGCATGCTGTAAAATAAAAGGTTGTACCTACCTGATGTTGGAGTGCGGTCTCAGTCCGGGGGAAACTTTGAAGAAATATATATATATATACACACACACACACATATATATATCTCAGAGTAAGGACATCAAAGCGCTCTACAAGAACATCAGGGAGTTACACATCGTTTTGTAAAACAGGGAGTATTCTTCGAACGATCGCCAGTTTTCAGAGTACGCATAAGTACAACTTCCATTTACAGAGGATTGCACAGCGAAAGGTAGAAAAGAAAATGCAGAGTAGATAAAAAGAAAAGGGGGTAAGAGACTTTTCCAAACTCTTAGATGTGGGCATTATCCTAGGAGGCATATTTATAGCAGCAGTGTTTAGATCCTATTTGAATTCCAAAAGTGGTTTCTGCACACTGCTGAAGGAATGGAGTACCATGTGGAGTTTTTCTGCCAGATGTTTGGAGATATATTCAAAGTCACAAGAGCAACCCTTATGTCCCTGCGAACCGGGTAAGTACACTGTACTACAAAACAATGTTCACAAGGAACTCATTTGAAAATAGTCATCAATCGCATACAACATCAATAGTTGTGTTTGAATTAATCTCTCACAGGACTAACACGAAGTCAGTACTTAACACAGTAAGCCTACACACAACCAATCACAATTTACCAAGCCTCAGCCGAGGTCTTTTATTTAACACACATTTTTGATCACATATAAAAACATATCATATATACATTACTCCTCTCTTTCTTACATTCGCAGTGCAAAGTGACCCCAGTGAAACCATAACCTCACAGACACAAATAAACAAAATACGTGTATGTTCATTACCTACAGGTTTGGACACAATAATTTTATTTTGCATACTGGATCCGAAATGGACTTATGTATGCCATAAACTAGGTAAGCCGTTAAGTAACTATTCACAATACATTCTAAGATTTTAACTGTATATACCAGTACCTTGATTCCAATTTAGTTATACACGCCCTCTTTTTCTTCCCTCCACTAGTCCCCATATTTACAGTACTGATGAGACCCGGTATTTAGAAGTGGGTCGAAACGCCGTCGACAAACGAAATAAGAGACAGCTCTGACTGAATTATTATATATTATTTACAAACTGTCCTTGTTATTTTTTCCAATAACCTTTTTCACTTTTATTATTTTTTGTTTATTTGTGTCTGTGAGGTTATGGTTTCACTGGGGTCACTTTGCACTGCGAATGTAAGAAAGAGAGGAGTAATGTATATATGATATGTTTTTATATGTGATCAAAAATTTGTGTTAAATAAAAGACCTCGGCTGAGGCTTGGTAAATTGTGATTGGTTGTGTGTAGGCTTACTGTGTTAAGTACTGACTTCGTGTTAGTCCTGTGAGAGATTAATTCAAACACAACTATTGATGTTGTATGCGATTGATGACTATTTTCAAATGAGTTCCTTGTGAACATTGTTTTGTAGTACAGATGTTTGGAGATGCCATGGTGCAAGACTGCGTGATACAGGCCACTCCAAATATGTTTTTTCAATAGATCAGGAGCCACATGATTAGCACTAGGTCCTAGAGTATTGCAATTAAAGTACCCCACATATTGCATCACTCATGACATCTTCTATGACATAATTGAAAATATAACTGAAACATTTGCAGCAAATTTACTGATGGCAAAATTGTGCATGGTGGAGGCCCAAGTTATAGTTACCTTAGGGCACGAGTTATAGTTACTTGAGATAACTAGAACTGCAGAATTTCTATGGTTTTATGTGTGTAAAATCTGAACTTAATTTTAATGTCCATGTAACCTTTGCTTTTTTCAGTGAAGATATCTACGTGTGTGTGTGTGTATACATAGGAAACCCAAAGGGGATGATGGACGGAGTGTTGGAGTGTGTGTGAGTGTGTGTGTACGTACACACATATACACACACACAAAAGTAATACCCACTGGCGGTTGCTAGTGGGTAGTTAAGGTCAGGTCGGCATTTCGATAGGAAATGCCTTGTTTGTTTTCCTAATAACTTTGGCGCTGTTTGACAAATCTCAGCAAAACTTTCCAAAAACTTTTTTTCCCATAGTTTGTGTATGGAACATTTCTGGGTGATCCCATAAACTGGGGCTGAGAGGGGAGGGGGTTGAGGACATGCCTTGCACATTGATCCTGCCCCGCGGAAGTAACCAAAAAAACAGCTGCTCACACTGGGCGTGCACAATGCCGTAGGGCACTGGGGATCCCCCTGCAACACCCAACCTGTGGTTTGGTGAGTGTCCCAGGAGGGCACCAGGGCACCCACCTAAAAGAAAGACCGGGATTAAGTCCTGAGAGAAACAAAGGGCTAGGGGAAGTGGCTGTGTGGCACTGCCTAGATTTGGAAGGAATTAGACCCCGGGACATATTAAGGCTCAGGGAGGGGGGCCGCAAGCAGCATCCCCTTTAAGTTAATTGCGGCCTCAGACGATGGGCTCCCTGGAGTCACTATTGACTGGGGAAGTGGGGCTGTGAGCTCTTTTACCCTTAATTTAAACAAACGCCAAAAGGGATGGGTTCCCAAGGGCCTGAAGTGACTTGGGAAGTGCGGAACCGTGTGTTCCCTCTCTTTAAAAAAAAAAAAAAAAAATCAAAAAGGGCCAGGAGAATAGGGTCCCCGGGCCCGTAAGTGGCTTGGGGAGGGGGGCTGTGCCAATGTGTCAGACGCAGAGGTTGGCTACAGGTGAGGTCCTGCATGCAGATAACTCCACACTGTTCATGGCAGATGGACATGCATGGCATGGGTTTGGCTGACCACAAGGGGTGGACGAAGGGCCTGGCTCCAGGCCAGGCTGTACGCGACTGAGGGCTAGCTTTACGTATAGTAATAAAATATATTACGCTTAAAAAAAATAGAAATTCACTGGAAAAAAACTGCAAAGTTATGTGTAGGTGAAAATTTAAATGACAAAGTAAATTTTTAAACAAAAAAAATAAAATTTTAAAAAATGAAATTCAGCTGTTATAGTTCAAGTTACTATAGCTCATGCCCGAAGGTAAATAACTTCACCAGCAATATTTGAAATGACATTGATAAGACTGCATGGCGTGGGTTATGGATATATATTATCTACTGGCGGTCGCCAGTAGATAGTTATAGTTAGGACCGTGTTTCCATAGGAAATCCGCAACATTCTATTTGGAATAACTTTGGCGCCGGTTGACGAATCCTCGCGAAATTTTCAAAATAGGTGGGGCGCTCCGCTCCTACCCTGAAAGTCTCGGGGGGGATTCGTCAAGCGGGGGCTGAGAAAAAAGGGGAGTCCCAAAACGCGTTTTCCCCATGCAATTTTCCATAGGGACCTTTAGTCCAAGGTACAGCCCGAACGGCTGAACAGAATTACTTGAAATTTGGCCAAGAGGTAGTCCTCAGGTCAGGCATGTGCCTTTTGCATATATGGTGTCAATCTGTTCAGTAGTTCCTGAGAAAATCAAAAGTAAAATCATATATATATCTGGGTGGAGCCTAACCACACATCTCATCGTGAGATCTGATTGGCTGTCAGCACTTCATCCAAGAAGTGTTGGCAGCCATCTTGGGACCAATATACATGTTAGCACCTCATTAAAAAGCATTGCAGTTAATAGAAGGTTTTAAGAATTTAGTTACATTATAAATCATTTGTTGATGGTACCATACTCATTTTAGGAATTGTGGTGTGTTCTAAGGTGATTTTACCATGTGAAAAAGCCTTCTGCTGTGATATCACGAACCATGTTTGAGAGAAAACTATTTTCTCATACTTTTCCCACAGAGGTTTGGAAGGTGATCTATAAGCTAAACTGAGAGCATATTTTCTGTAAATTCACATTATCTTTCTCAGTCATGTAAGAATGAAGTCTGACATTCTCAGTAAAACATGTACATCCAACAAGGGCAGAGACTGTCACTTGATTCCTTTGTGTTCTACTGCAGCTTCCCAGAGTGCCCTAAAGAACAACTAGAGCGCTAACAGTCTTATTTATGACAAAAGTATGGCACACCTGAAGCCATCTTGATTGGAATAAAGTGGTAATACTTAAAACATTTAATTTAAAAAGGAACAAAATGAGGGGGCTCATTTTGCCATATAAATTATGATTAGTGCTGCAGAAAGAAAAACTAGGGCACATTTTGACTTCTGAAATCCTCTTTAATTTCATAAAAACATTCTGACATGCAGACTGAAACATGCACTTTGAATACCAGCAGCAGACTTGCCTGGTGAGCAGTAGCTTTACTACAGTGATCTAATGAGCAACTAGAGTGCTAACATTCAGAATTTATGGAAAATGTGTGACACATCTGAATGCCTTCTTGATGGAATCAAAGTAAAAAACTGAAAGTATTTCCTACTGAGGAGACTGCAGTAAATGAGGAAATTAGGAAACTTCATAACAAATAAATCTCCCAAGATGGCTACCAGAGACAAAAGAGCCCAAATGTAGCCCAAATATCACCCAGATGTAGCCCACATGTAGCCCAATGACAGAAGTGTGCAAAACACTTATTTTTTGTGTATTATATAGTGCAGACTTGTCAGGTATTGGAGTGCTTTACATGAACATTGGTTACATCACACAAGATCAAATTCATTTTGGTTGTAGACATGGGGAGATTAAGTGATTTGACCAGAATCACAGAATGTTGAGCTGAAGCAGAAACTCCAACCTGGTTCCCCAGTTGCAAAGTCTGCAGCTCTGGAAGTAACACCACACCCTCTCCCCTTGGATGCAACATTTAATCAAGTGGTCAACTGGATAAAAAAAGATAAAGATTACAAATAATTTCAAAGTTCT
The DNA here is from genome assembly GCF_964204655.1 of Triturus cristatus. NCBI lineage: Eukaryota > Metazoa > Chordata > Amphibia > Caudata > Salamandridae > Triturus > Triturus cristatus. The sequence continues at coordinate 106,388,164 of NC_140591.1, read as the reverse complement.
TTGTCGCTATTTGAAAACTCAGAAAATATGTCCTCATTTTAGTTTTTTAGAGCACTAACCATAATTTTGACGCAAATAAGACCCTCTCATATATGTAATTTCTAAAGGAAATGCTCTAGGCATTACAGTTTTGATTACATCAAGATGACGTCAGGCATTCCACACTTTTGTAATAAATATAGAATGTTAGCAATCTAGTTGTTCATTGGGATACTGTTGAGAGGCAGAGGCCAGGGGCACGGACTCTGAAAATTGAAGGCAGGTAGGAGAGTGCAGATGCAACAATTTGACCACACTGGGCAGGCAGGAAGGGCAGTGGCAGTACAACAGACTATGGAGGGCAGTGGAAAGGGGGGCAGGGGCAACAAACCAACAATACAGGACTGGCAAGAGAGGCTGTGGCAATATAATAAGACCATTGTGGGTGTAGTAAGGACTCCCTTAATACGTACATACATTGTTAAGTTAGCATAACCAAGTTAGAAGTTAGAAAGCCATCTTGCTGCTTTTGCACACGACACCGCGTTCACATGTTATTGCTTAAACAAACTGCTGACTCGAGTTTTGCCTCACACGAGAGCAATCTGTTGTTACCATCCCGAGCTCTGCGCAGCGACCTTGGTCTGCACACGATGTGACAAACAGTCTGAGTTGTTAGACAATGCATGTTTTCCACTCTAGGTTGATCGACCCACTATTTAGTCATAACACACGAGCAGCTGCACATACCTGAAAGTTGGTGCTTTTAATATCACAGACATCATGTTTATTATTCAGACCGAAGACGAGCCTTCCTGCGAGAAGACTCCTGATGCTCCTGTGATGTGATTTCACTAAGCTGATCTTTGAGGTATGGGGTCCCCTATTCAAGCCTAAGAGACCTTCTGATAGTCTAATAATAATATTAGCTTCTTAGTAAAGGGAAGGTGGTAGTATCCACTGTCATTATAACATGATTACCCCTTTTATATTCTATGGAATTGTAACTATGTTGATGGTTTTGATTTTAATCATTTGTCTGCTTGTATTAGCCAAAGTACTGCATCTTAGGACACGTGGTCTATAAAAATAAACTCTTTTTATTTTCACCGTGTCTCTGTTCTTGTTGTGGACTGATGTGAGAATAATATACGAACAGGTATTTCCGATTCCCACCATTCCTGAGTATGTACTGAGTCGCTTGTTCTGGGTTGTCTTTTCATTGGGACCGCCGAGCTAAATCTCGGATAACGAATGGGACACTTATGCTAGCCGGATACTGGGTTCTGGGTTCTGAGGTGAGTTTCTAGTACACCACAACTCACTGAGGTCGTGGGGTTCTACGCATAGTTCTGTGTATAAGCAGAATCCCTGCAACATGGCGCACCTAACGTTTGGTCTATGAGTTGAAACGCCTTAGTAGTGCTCGCGTTTGTCCACAACACCCTCATTCTTGTTTCCGGATAACAAGTCTGACGGATTTAAACCTACCTAGGTCTATTGATATAGGTTCCTTCAAGCTTGATCATTAAAAAGGTTATTGAACCCTTGTGCTACTGATAGTTTCAAGTGTGTGTTGTCCTAATGTCGGTGGATATTGCGGCGCATAGCCGTTGTAACTCTGAAACGTCATTTGACGCAGTATGGGGTGCCGGACACTGGTATGAACGTCATCTTTGTGGTGGGAGCCGATGCGGCTCATCCCTATGAGTTGTTCTACTCTTGGGTGACGATTCCGGCGGTGGGGGATGATGACACCTTTCATTCTTACACTGCCGCTGCCGTGCCAGCGAACTATACGCCGTATAGGACACAGGAAATACCAATATCTGCTTGGCAGCATTTTATTTGGTTTAATGGCGCCCTTCCCCATGTGGTTATACCGCCAAGAATGGGCCCTTTATCAATTGCAGGGGCCACTTGGCCGGTACTAGCCGGATTTACGCCTCATCCCCGTTACCTCACGGTGACGGTGGCTGAGTTGCGTGTACTGCACACTGCCCTAATTACGGTATATAGGGCATTGGTGCAGTACGTGTCGCGCAATGTGCAGGCGGGGGCACCTGCTGTTGCGGGGCAGCCTACTGATCACCACGCGGTGGTCATTAGTCCTGTTATGGTTAATTCTGTTATGGGCAAGCGCCCCCAAAATAGGGATGATTTCCCCTTTTGGCTTGCTGAAAAATTTGACCAAATAGAAGCGGTTTACCCGAATACTTCTCCTGTGGAGAAACACAGGATCCTCACCATTAGTTTGCCTAAAGACTTGGTCCCCCCACATAGATGATTGTGTAAATTGGGGCAAGGTCTTTGCAGCGACGTACACGCAGTGCTTTGGCACTCCGTCTATGTTGCAGCTGCCCTCCGTTATCAAAAGAGTTCAAGAGAACCATGGTGCGGAGTCTGCGATAGAGTTAGGGATGCGGCTCCTCGGTCAATTTGACCTGGTGGCTACCATGATAATAGGAAACCTTAAGGGTGATGCTTTGCATTTCCAGGTTCGTAATGAACTGAAGCGAGTTGCTGAGGAGGACAACCCGCAGGAATTTGCGAAAATAATCGCAGAGGCATATCGGGATTTGGGTCGTAGCTCTTTAGGAGTTAAACCTGTAATAAAGAATCCCGATCTCAAGCAGCAGGGTAAGGCAGAAACCCCTGGTAAGGACGACCGACCAAGTTTTCCAAAACAAAATTGGCGGTTTAAACAACAGGGAAAGCAGCAGCAACAGAAACAGGGCTCTCGGCCTGCCTCTCCCGTACAGTCAAGTAGTGAACGCACTTATGATCTGCGCGATCGTGCTACTATAAAGTCTCCTGATAGATTTCAGGTTTCTGAACAGCGCTCTCCTCGTTCTTCACAGGAAACATCGGCTACACAGTCCGGTGGCGGAGGCGGTGGCAAAGGTCGGGGTGCTCCACAACAGCATGACCAACCCCGGCAGACTGAGGGTAAAGGCAAGCAGGACGAATTTGCACGACAAAGACCCCCGTTTCAGAAGAAGAAAGTGGCGGCTCTGACGGCAAGGTATGCCTCAGATAGTGCGGACACAGGTTCGGAACCGGACATGGGCGCTGACGCTCCTGGACAGCGCAGCGGAAATTACCATAGTCCGTCAAGCTCTGCGTCCATTTCTGGCGGTGACAGCAACTGATATATCGGTTACTGTTGAAACAGCTGACACCAGAGTGGCTCCCCCTGACAGACTTTATGAAATAGTCTTATTAATTGAGGGTGACATACAACGTACAATAAAAGGGATTTTTTGGGATAATCTGACAACCACCTATGATATCCTCCTAGCGGAGGCAGATTGGCCCCCAGCTTTCATTTTAGAGGCTCCTAGAGGGGAGGAAGTAATCCTCCCGTCCTTTGCGCACACAGTGCCTAAGGACCAAGCTGAAGTGTATGCTGGGGAGTGGGCGCTTGCGCCGGCGGTGTATCGTACTCAGGTGGGATGGGACAGATTGTCCCCCTGCCATGAGATTCCATTGCGGTCTATGCCCCAGCCTCAACCTCAATATCCTATGCGTCGTGAAGCGAGACCCCACGTCGCGGCAATCCTTGAACAATTGGAATATCAGGGTGTTATTGAAACATGTGTGTCCCCTATGAATAACCCTTTATTCACTGTAACGAAGCCTGACGGCTCGTACCGTTTAGTTTTGGATTACCGGCACCTAAACTCCCATTGCCGGACCTGCGCGGTACAAAATACACATAGCTCGGCTTTGGTCGACAGTCTCGTGCGTAAGAGGTTTAAAACGACACTTGACATTTCCTATGGCTTTTTTAGCCACAACCTGTCCACACTGAGTAGCCAGTGGACGGCGTTTACTTCGGGCGGCAACCAAAAACAGTTTACAAGATTGGCCATGGGTTACAAAAATAGCCCTGGCGTCTTTTCTGCTCGCGTGGTTTCTCTCTTAGAAAGAATAGACCCCGACGCATACTCCTATGTTGACAATATCTATCTTACGGATGATGAGCTTATGCCACATCTGTCTCGTGTCGACAATATTATCGTGAGTTTTGCTGACTATGGCTACAAATTTAATTTTGCGAAGTCACACATCGCAGAATATACAGTGTTGTTTTTGGGCTACGAGCTCAACAATGAAGGTAAGGGGTTAGCCCCCCCACTTTCTGGAGAAGTGTGCACTCTTAAGTGCTCCTACGACACTGAAGCAATTACAATCTCTGCTGGGTTTTCTGAATTTCGGCCGTACGTACATTCCTGATTATGCCCAGCGTATCAAGCCGCTTTACGCCTTGGTACAACCTTCGTTTTCGAAGTCTAGCTGGCAGCTAGAACACTCTGCAATGTTACAGTCTTTACAGGCTGACCTTCTTGCTTCACAATACTTGCTGACACGTGATAACCGCACTAACCTGGTAATAAGAATAGTACCAGGCGCCGTGGGGTTTACGTATTTGACGTTTAATGAGGGCGACACAGTCCCCATTGCGTACAAATCCCACTTGTACACCTCTGCTGAATTACGTTTTTCCACGGCCGAAAAAGTTCTGACTGCTGTGCAGATGGCGATCCTCAAGGAACGCGCACTGTCGCATGGGAAACAGATTCTGGTTGTAACACCATATCCTGCTTTAGAGGCAGTGACTAAAGCAAGTGTACCAAATTCTGAAGCTTTGCATCCACGGTGGATACAATGGGCCACAACACTGACGTCGCCAGATGTCACTTACATCTTTGATGCCTCATTACAGACTCAAGAGTACTTGCAGTTATAGTTAGCAGAATTAACTATAATGGTGGAATTTCTATAGTTTTGTACGAGTGAAATGACCAGCTAACTAGAACACCCCTGAAACCTATGGTTTTTTCTGTGAATTACTAAGGTTTTTTAAATGCTAATTTCTAACTATAACGTCTCTGAAACCTATGGTTTTTTCAGTGAATTTCAAAGCTTTTTTAAATGCTAATTTTTTAGTGTGATAGTAGTTATACCTATTTTTTTGTACTGATTTTCTACAGTTTTTAAACAGTTTTTTTTGTATATTTTATTCATTAACCCTTCGCTGCCAGGCCTTTCCCCCCTCCAGTGCCACGCCCTTTTTGGCTATTTGGGGTAGTGCGCGCTGAGGCCCCTGTAACTTTTTGACCACATAAGGTATCCACGCCAAATTTGCGTCCTTTTCTTCCAACATCATGGGGATTCTGAAGGTAGTCAGTTGTGGATTCCCCTGGAGGGGTCACAGATAGGCGCCAAAATACAGCAAAATGTAGTTTTTTTTTTGGGAATATGGGGAAAACTGGCTGCAAATGAAAGCATCTGGGTTTTTCCCTGCAAATGTTATCAAAAAAGGGTTTGTGGGGCTGAAATCACCATTTTCCCAGCTTTTAGGAGATACCACACTTTTGTCAGAAACCCAACATTTTTTACTTAGTTTTGGCATTTTTCTGGGACATAGCCTATTTTTGCTATTTTTTGTGCTTTCAAGCTCCTTCCAGTTAATGGTAGAAATGGGTACAAAAGCAATAATGGAACCTGGAAAGCTATACATTTTAGAGAAGTAGACAAAATTCTGAATTCAGCAAGGGGTCATTTGTGTAGATCCATCAAGGTTTCTTTATAGAAACTAACAGTTAAATTTAGGATAAATTGAAAATTACTCATACTAGCATGAGAATTCAGTCATTTTTTAGAATGACTTCTTTTTTACACAATTTCTTTCATTCGGAAGGCAGAAATGTATCGAAAGTCAATAGGTAATAACAGTTCCTTTACAAATCTGAATTACCCTAAGTCTCCCGATAAAAATGGTACCTCACTTGTAGGGGTAGGCATAGTGCCCATGACAGGAAATGCCTCAAAACCCAACGTGAACACACCACATTTTCACAATGCAAAATTACCCTTTTTTAGCAAAGTGCCTAGCTGTAGTTTTTTAACCCTAGCTCTGCCGGCACCTAGGGAAACCTATCAAACCTATACAGTTTTGAAAACTAGACACCCAGGGGAATCCAGGATGGGGTGACTTGACTGCCTCCCACCAGGCTCTGTTACCCAGAATCCCTTGCAAACCTAAAAAATTGCAAAAAAAACACTTTTCTCCCATATTTCTCTGGTGGAAAGTTCTGGAATCTGCGTGGATCCACAAATTTCCACCCGCCCCGCGTTCCCCAAAGTCTTCCATGAAAAATGGTACCTCACTTGTGTGGGTCAGCCTAGTGGCCGCGGCTGGAAACGGCGCAAAACGTAACGTGGACACACCTCAATTTCGTAGCGAAAAATTACACTTTTTTGGCAAAGTGCCTAGCTGTAGTTTTTGAACCATAGCTCTGCCGGCACCTAGGGAAACCTAGCAAACCTATACATTTTTGAAAACTAGACACCCAGGGGAATCCAGGATGGGGTGACTTGACTGCCTCCCACCAGGTTCTGTTACCCAGAATCCCTTGTAAACCTAAAAAATTGCCCAAAAACACACATTTTCTCCACATTTCTCTGGTGGAAAGTTCTGGAGTCTGCGTGGATCCACAAATTTCCACCCACCCTGTGTTCCCCAAAGTGCTCCGAAAAACAAATGGTACCTCACTTGTGTGGGTCGGCCTAGTGCCCACGACAGCAAACGGCGCAAAACGCATCGTGGACACACCTCAATTTCGCAGTGAAAAATGAACCTTTTTTGGCAAAGTGCCTAGCTGTAGTTTTTGAACCCTAGCTCTGCCGGCACCTAGGGAAACCTACCAAACCCACACATTTCTGAAAACTAGACACCCGGAGGATTCCAGGGAGGTATGGCTTGCGTGGATCCCCCAACGTTTCCTTACCCAGAATGCCCTGCAAACCTCAAATTTAGCTGAAAAAAATCACTTTTTTCACACATTTTTGTGTGGGAAAGTTGTGGCATCACCGGGCTGAAAAATTTCCTACCACCCAGCGTTCCCCCGGGTCTCCCGATAAAAACGGTGCCTCACTCGTGTGGGAGGCCCAAGTACACGCGACAGGCAAGGGCCAAAAACGTAAATTAAAGGTTTGCAGGGCATTCTGGGTAAGGAAACGTTGGGGGATCCACGCAAGCCATACCTCCCTGGAATCCCCCGGGTGTCTAGTTTTCAGAAATGTGTGGGTTTGGTAGGTTTCCCTAGGTGGTGGCCGAGCACCGGGCCTCGGGAGCTGGGGAAACTCTTCCCCAGCTCCCGAGGCTATTTTTAGTGAAAGGGAATCCCTCTGGTCCCCAGAGAATGCCTCATGAAGAGCTGGACTCGTCATGGGCACAGCGCGACTCTGCTCCATGACGAGTCCAGCTCTTCATGGGCACAGAAGGGGTTAAATAACTATATATTTTTCAGAAAATTGCACCAAATTTTTTTTAAAAAGCATTCAAACTGAAATATTGATTCATTTTTTTGTTTTCATTTTAATCTATTTATATTATTTTCTTTCGGAGTCGCGCACTCAAAGCATACACATCACGGTGGGTGCGCGGATTCAAGACGACATTTTAGAAAAGTTGTGAAGGATCCGCGTACGGTGTGCGACGGCCGCGTGTTTTTCAGTTACATTGTACACATTTAATATTACGTGATGTGCGCGATTGGTATGCGACCAGTCTGCGACTCCTGCTCCCGCGCATTCGCGACACATACGCATTGCGGTACGAGATGCTTGCGCTGTGGCGGGTCCCGCGTGACGTCATATACATGCTTGGGTGCGCGACTCCCGCAAAAAAAAATTATGTTCCACAATGATATGTATGCGTCTTTAATATACATATTAGGGCAAGAGATTATCTAAGATATTCATAAAAATAATATATTTGTACTTATAATAAACGTATATTAATTTTAAATATGTTTTTGCGAAGTCGGGTGCGTGCATCATGAGCGCAGAGAACCAGGTCAGCAGAGCTGCTGTAGAGCCAGAGATACCAGGTCAGCAGAGCCGTTGTAGAGCCAGAGAACCAGGTCAGCAGAGCTGCTTTAGAGGGAGAGAACCAGATCAGCAGAGCTGCTCTAGAGCCAGAGAACAAGGTCAGCAGAGCTGCTCTAGAGCCAGAGACACCAGGTCAGCAGAGCTGCTGTAGAGGGAGAGAACCAGGTCAGCAGAGCTGCTGTAGAGGGAGAGAACCAGGTCAGCAGAGCTGCTCTAGAGCAAAGGGACCAGGTCAGCAGAGCTGCTCTAGAGCAAAGGGACCAGGTCAGCAGAGCTGCTTTAGAGTCAGAGAACCCAGGTCAGCAGAGCTGCTCTAGCTGACACAGACTGAACACTGATTGATTGAACACACCTCTACACCTCTACCTCCACACCTCTACACATATGCATTTATATACATATGTGTGTGTGTATATATATATACATATATATAATCTGCATATCTATATAAATACAAATATAAATGCATGCATAAATATACATATATGCATACATTTGCATGTTATGTACATGAAAGTTTGAAAAACAATAATACAAGCAAAGCTAAACAGCCACCTAATTACAAACAGAAATACTTTAACTTAAACGAGGGCGAGACCTATTGCATTTTCAATGCTTGTTTACTTTAATTCCATCAAAAAGGCATTCAGATGTGTCACACATTTGCCATAAATTCTGAATGTTAGCGCTCTAGTTGCACATTAGATCACTGTAGTAAAGCTACTGCTCACCAGGGAAGTCTGCTGCTGGTATTCAAAGTGCATGTTTCAGTCTGCATGTCAGAACTTGTTAATGAAATAGAAGAGGATTTGAGAAGTCAAAATGTGCCCTAATTTTTCTTTCTGCAGCACTAATCATAATTTCTATGGCAAAATGAACCCCTTCATTTTGTTCCTTTGCAAATTAAATGTTTTAAGTGTTACCACTTTATTCCAATCAAGATGGCTTCAGGTGTGCCATACTTTTGTCATAGGTAAGACTGCTAGCGCTCTAGTTGTTCTTTAGAACACTCTGGGACATTCTGTCATTGGGCTATACTTGGGCTACATCTGGGTGATATTTGTGCTACATTTGGGCTCTTTTGTCTCTGGTGGCCATCTTGGGAGACTTATTTGTTATGAAGTTTCCTAATTTCCTCATTTACTACAGTCTCCTCAGTAGGAAATACCTTCAGTTTTTTACTTTGATTCCATCAAGAAGGCATTCAGATGTGTCACACGTTTGCCATAAATTCGGAATGTTAGCACTCTAGTTGCTCATTAGATGACTGTAGTAAAGCTACTGCTCACCAGGGAAGTCTGCTGCTGGTATTGAAAGTGCATGTTTCAGTCTGCATGTCAATTTTTTAATGAAATAGAAGAGGATTTGAGAAGTCACTCAAAATGTGCCCTAATTTTTCTTTCTGCAGCACTAATCATACTTTCTATGGCAAAATGAACCCCCTCATTTTGTTCCTTTTTAAATTAAATGTTTTAAGAGTTACCACTTTATTCCAACCAAGATGTCTTCAGGTGTGCCATACGTTTGTCATAAGTAGGACTGTTAGCGCTCTAGTTGTTCTTTAGAACACTCTGGGAAGCTGCAGTAGAACACAAAGGAATCAACTGACAGTCTCTGCCCTTGTTGGATGTACATGTTATACCGAGAAACTCAGACTTCATTCTCACTTGCCTGAGAAAGATAATGTGAATTTACAGAAAATATGCTCTCAGTTTAGCTTCTAGATCACCTTCCAAACCTCTGTGGGAATAGCATGAGAAAATAGTTCTCTCAAACATGATTCATGATATCCCAGCAGAAGGCTTTTTCACATCGTAAAATCACTTTAGAACACACCACAATTCCTAAAATGAGTATGGTACCATCAACAAATGATTTATAATGTAACTAAAGTCTTAAAACCTTCTATTAACTGCAATGCTTTTTAATGAGGTGCTATCATGTATATTGGCCCCAAGATGGCTGCCAACACTTCTTGGATGAAGTGCTGACAGCCAATCAGATCTCACGATGAGATGTGTGGTTAGGCTCCGCCCAGATATATCTCTGATTTTACTTTTGATTTTCTCAGCAACTACTGAACGGATTTACACCATTTAACCAAAAGGCACGAGTGTGAACCAAGGGCTACCTCTTTGCCAAATTTCGTGTAATTCCGTTCAGCAGTTTGGGCTGCAGCTGCGATTAACGGTTCCTATGAAAAATTGCATGGGGTAAACACGTTTTGGGACCCCCCTTTTATCTCGCCCCCGCTTGACGAATCACCCCGAGACTTTCAGGATAGGAGCGGAGCGCCCCACCATTTTTGAAAATTTCGCGAAAATTTGTCAACCGGCGCCAAAGTTATTGGGAAAAGAATGTTATGATTTTCCTATGGAAACTAGGTTCTAACTATAACTACCTGCTGGCGACTGCCAGTAGGTAATACACATACACACACATATGTCTTGTCTTGATATATATATCTGTTTTCCTTTTGACGCATGTGCACTTTAGCTTGGAGAATGCAAATGCAATAAAATATTTAAAAATCTGTCTACCTATTTGTGTGCTGTCTTCCTAAGGTGTTCGAGTTTGCTTTGGTGGAAGGAATTCTTTGGAAAGTGTTTGGGAATGTGATATATATTACCTATTGGCAGTTTCCAGGAGGTAGTTATAGTTAGGACCTAGTTTTTATAGGAAAAGCATTTTTTGGGCTTTACCTTTTGGGTCGTTTGACCAATATGCATGGAATTTTGGTAAAAAAGTGTCACAGAGGGTAATATTGTTATGGAAAGTTTATGGGTGATCTGTGCAGTGGGGACCGAGAATTTGGGGCATGAAATAAGGCAGTGTTTGTAATGTTAATTTCCATAGGAACCTTTAGCCACCTCCACAGCCCAAACTGCTGAACGGACTTGCACCAAATGTGGCAGGGCGGTAGATGTCAGTTCAAGGAAGTGCCTTTTGCTTATTTGGTGTAAATCTATGAAGTAGTTTTTGCAAAATAGAAGTTTAAAATTATAGCAATGAATCGCGGATGCATGCACCAACGGGAATGCTCTGACTGGCTGGACCCAACCTGAATAGAAAGTTGCGGCTGCTATTTTATCTATCGGGAACGGTTCCCAGGGTTGGAAATCTGTGTGAAAGCCCACATAAGGGGCAGGGTGGAGATACTCTGACCTCATGGTTGATAAATGGAGGTGTTAGTGACAAGTTATGTGTCCAAAATAGATTTTCTTTAATCGTGTGCGATATTCACGATGACGCGACCACCAGCGCGGTCCCCCCATGTACTGTCGTAGGGACATCGCGACCATCAGCATCGTCGCGAATATTGGTGAAAATATAAAAAAAATTATCAATGAATCATTAATTAGCATTGTTATTAGAGATATTGAGATTTGGTAAATGTTTTTATAGTTATTTATATAGTGAGTTATCTACTGTGATGGTTAGAATTAATTATATAGTCATCATTTTTTTATGTGGTTGTGGCTATTGAATTCCTGCTTGCTGCTTTCGCAACGTCATCGCGATCTCCGGCCTCAATGCGAAAACAGAAAATAGGTTTTAGAGATGGTTGCTCTAGAAATACACTAGAAAAACATGAGTTTGAACTGTACAGTAATGAACCTCTAGTGTGTAAAATACTGTAATGTGTGTGCAGATATGTGTTTTCACTTTATGGAAAAGGAGCGATTGGCGCAGTTAACAACGTCATTGAGATGTCTCAAATAACCGCAAAAACGGAAAAGAGGTCTGCAAGATGGTTTTTAAAGAAACTTAGTATAAAAATATGACTTTAAACATGCTTTGAAAGAAGTATACATATAGTAATATGTGTTGGGAAATGTTCAGTATGGATTTTCTTTACATATTTTCAGATGTGTTGGTGGTCATTGAATGTCTGCTTGTTTTTGTTTTCGCAATATCGTCACAAATGTACAAGTTACTTACCTTCGGTAACGGTGTATCTGGTAGAGATGTTGTCTAGCCGCAGATTTCTTAACTTAGAATATCCCCAGGCGTCAGACTGGATCCGGAAAAAACTTTGCAGCAGCACCTCTGCGCACCGGGAGACGGCGCCACATGACCCCGCCCTGACGTCACCACGTTCGTGACGTCAGCGAGGTAATATAAGTCCCTCCCAGCGCGCTGACATGAGTTTTCTTCGGAGAAACTTTTCCGTGACACAACGTGGAGCCACCAATAAAAAAAACGGTGAAAGTATGGGAACAGTGTGCGATGTATGAAAATTTGTGAATGAACAAAGAGGATGGAGCAAGGCACCACCGTCAATGACAGAATTAGACACTACCTACATACAGGTGAAAAAGCTGTGAGAAAGAACTTCGCAAGCCAAGTGCAACAAGGAAAGAATATCTCAACAGAAATAGACGGTTAGTACCACGCAGCATAACAGACACAAATAGACTGTCAGTACCATGCAGAACCATGCCGTCCAGCAAGAATGGAGCACAGAGAAAACAACAGTCCACCACAGGAATGAAAAGTCTGGTACTAACCCTGTAGTAACAGAGGTCAGAAACAGAGGCGAACAGAGCCCCAAAGAATACTGCCGTAGAGGAGCCCAGAACCCTGAGCCAACAGAGAAGGCGGAAAGACAGCAGGAGAAGAAGAAAATGAAGAGGAATCTTATTTTACAGATAAGAAACCTGTGAGAGGGAGGCAACAGTATTATTGTGACAGAAACCCCTGAGGGGGAGTCAGTGCTATAATGGCAAATTTCAAAGGGACGCAACAAAGTGAGCACCCATGAAAGAAAATACCAATGCCAACTGTAACGGGGCAGGGGGGGTGACAGCGGAGAACCCCACTTGGCAAGGACCTCGCACAACGGGGAGGCTGGGTGGGCGTTAAGTAATCTGCGGCTAGACAATGTCTCTACCAGATACACCGTTACCGAAGGTAAGTAACTCGTACATTTGATAGAGACATCTAGCCGCAGATTCCTTAATTTAGAATAGATACCACAGTTATACCCCAAAGGGGAGGTGGGTCTGCAACAGAACAGAAGTGCCAAGCATGTAAGACGGCAACTGAGTCACGGACAATGGGGAAGGCCGTGGTGGAACAGCCAGACAGCAACCCAAATAGCAAATGCAAGACATCCCAAAAGTGCCAGAATGGTGCTACACCATACCAGTATAAGCATGAAAGATACAAGCGGCACCAGCCATATACCAGAACAAAAGAAAGAGCGAGTGAGAGGAGGAAGGACCCCTCTCAATGTAATGGCGCACAATGTGAACACCGACCAAATGTCGAGAAGAAACATGAAGAGAGGCACCAGAACCTACCAGGCTAGCCCACGGAAGGAAGGCCGGAGAGGCTACGGCCAAGGACCAAAGGCTAATAGGTAGAGACCAGCAATGTTTCTAGAATTGCAGGTGGGGACAAGAACCCCGTTAATTGAATGCACAGAGTGAACAGCCACAGAAACCAGAAGGTGGCATATCTAAAATAAGCACATGGCCGCTCAACCAGGCAGCTGGAAGGCCAAATGAGAGCCAGCACATGAAATACAGATACACAGGGCGTCGACCCAGGACGACTGACAGTAGAAATGTTATCCCGTATACCCTGCTGATATCACATAAAAATCAAATAGGGTGAACTGCAAGAAGGAGGCACCTCCGAAGGAAGGAGCAGCAGAGACACCAAAGTACTAAGGCGGAGAGATGCAGAATCGCAGACCACACCCTCCGAATGGAAGAAAAGTAACCTCTGTTCAGAAAATAGATTGTCCTGGAACTGGAAAAAACTCCAGTAAGTGGAACACAAAAGAGTGCTTTGTCAGAAATGCCGTATGCATGACTGAATAGCTCCTTGAAACATGGAGATTTCGGGTCCTACGTCGTCGCCTCGAAGAGAAGGGAGAGGTAGGAACAAGAGTACTTATGGAACTTGCATGTATACAGAAATAAACTATGCACAACCATGGAACATAGTCGTAGAGGAACACATCCGGAACATGAATGGCAGCCAGAAGCTGCCGTCAAGCGTGAAAACACTCTGAAAAGCTACCAAGGAGTAGAAGGAAGCAAGAGGATCTATGAAGTACAGATGAGGACACAAAGGCCCAACAGTGAGTGCCGTACAATCAGCAGACAAGAGTACCAGAGGAGGCATAGAGGCCAAGGACTCTCCTAGATCTAGTTGACCCAAACTTAGCTATATAATAGCAAACAAGTACCCCACACGGAGTATTCACACCCCAACAACGGGGAACACCCATCAGGACAAGCCACAGTCCGAGGAACAATCTGTGGAACATCGCCAGTGTCGGCTAATTGCCAGTTAAAAACGCATAATGCACCCAAAGGATGCCAATGAAAGGGTAACCACCCCTGACCATACAAAGGAAAGACCTGAGGCTTACCACCAGCTAAAAACACAGAACGCATCAATTGGATGCTGAACGAAAGGATACCACTCCAGCACAAACGCCTGAGAAACACAGGTCTAAGGTGGGAGGCGAAAGCCCGCAAGAAGACGCTGAATAGCCGAGTCAGCGTGTGCATCAAACAATAAAACCCCATCAAAGGGCAAATCAACTAGTCTCTCGGATATTTTCCGGAAAGCCGCTATCCCGCAACCAAGCATGGCGCCGCAAGGCGACCAAACCAGCCATAGTCAGGCCTAAGGAATAAACAGTACCCAAGGCGGAGCGAATGGTAAACTCAGCAAGGTCACGGCGGTCCCGGAGAAGGTGAAGGAGGTTAACACGAGAGCCTTCAGTGCCTGCAGAGAGCAAAGACTCTGCAGAGTCCCAGAGGGTAGAAGTAGCCCGAGCTAGGACACACACCGTAATCAGTGACTGTAGTTCAGCACTAGTGGGGGCAAAGATGTTCCGACCCCATGACTCAAGCCACCTGGACTCCAGGGAGGGAGGAAGCATCGTCGTGGGAGGGAAGGCCGTTTGCAGAACAAACCCTTGCACGTCCGGCTGCACAAATAAGCAGACCGGATCATGTGGAGCAGGATGGTGGCGGTGCAAGACCTAACGAGCCACCGGGTCACCAGAAGCTGGCCGAACCCAGTTGCCCAAAAGGGCATCATAAAGAGAGGCTTCGAAGGGCATAAGCGGCTCCACATTCCCTGACCCACGGTGAAGGACATCATGTAAAGGGTCCACAGAGAGGGAAACCAAAGGGGTTTACATGTTCAGAATGCAAGTGGCCAAGGAGACCACTCGCAGAAAGGCCGCACCAGCCTCAGTAGTCGTCCCAGGAGACAGTAGCTCATCATTAGGTGAGGGCTGTAGGCTAACCCTCCCAAGACAGTGAGGGTGCGACCAATGTTCCATTGAGGAATGGGGGTCCTGACGAGACTCCTGAAGAGTCGAGAAGTCCGTCAGTTGTAGATCCTCTTGAGGAGGTGGGGATCCTGCCAGCTCTACATATTCTAAAGGAGGCACAGGCAAGAATACCACCGGTGTTGACGGGGGTGAGTCTGTCGCCACGCTTTCTTCAAACGCTTCCGGAGAAGACTCATCAACAACCCTGCATCGATGCGGTGCCAAAACAACTGCAGCCGACAATGACTGCACCGCTCCCAGCACCGACCCGACTCCATCCAGCACCGAGTCAGCTCCGTTCGGCGCCGAATCTGCTCCGTCTGGCGCCGAGGCGGCTATGTCTGGCAACCAGCTCCCCTTCCGAGGAAGATTAAGGAGAAGGAGCTGGATCTGGGGAGGGAAGCCTTCGGAGCCGCACCGGCTCAGTCTCGACCAGAGAAGGCCCGGACTCCGGAGAAAGAAGCGGAGGCAGAGAAGAGTCTACGGCGCCGGCTCCGGACTGGCGTCCACCCGTCCGGAAGGCCGATACGTGCACAAAGCAAGGCTTTGGGCACTAGCAACTGCCTGCGACACCACAGGGAGCCCCGTAGGACTATGTGGTGCGGCAGGGGTGCGGGGGGTCGCAGAGGGAGACCCAGCAGGGCCGCACCGTGATGATGCCCTAGAGGTCTCGACCACAGAAGGCTTTGACTCCGGAGAAAGAAGCGGAGGCAGAGCCAGGGTGACGAGTCTACGGCGCCGGGTCGGCACCGGGCCTGGCTCGTCCGGAAGGTCGAGGCGTGCACAAAGCGAAGCTTTGGACACTAGAAACCGATTGCGATGTCACAGGGAGCCCCGTTGAACTATGTGGCGCGGCAGGGGTGCAGGCGGTCGCAGAGAGGGACCCAGCCGGGCCGCACCGTGACGACGCTCTAGGGATCGTACAGGGGACCAAGCCGAGCCGCGCCCTGAGGATACCACATCACCAACGTCCCTGGAGGGCAAGAGATCATTCGACGCTGGGGGTGAACCCCCCGGTGAGTGAGTCGGGGACCACACAGATAGCGGAGGCCCCGAGGAACGGAAGAGGACCCACGCGAGGCCTGCAAGGCCGTGGCATAGGCTACCATTTGGGCTTGAGTTGCCCCCGCACCTGGATAGGGCGGATAGGGCTATGGCGATTTGTTGGGGAGCGGGACTGGAATGTCCCGGGAACCAGCGCCCCTGAAGGTGGTGGAGGTCGAGGACCTCGGCGACATACGTCGCAACTTACCAAGAAGTGGTGAACGACGGCCATGGGCCCCAGAGGGCGAACGACGTTGGGACTTCGTTGAAGAGGACGGGAGACGCGACAACTCCGACCAGGACAGCCGTGCCGAAAGAAGCTTCATCCGGCGCTCTCACTGGAACTTCGGTTTGAGTTGTTGGCAGGCGTCGCAGTCCGTGGAGTCATGGTGCTCGCCGAGACACCACATACAAATATGATGCGGGTCCGTCGCAGACATTTGCCGCGAACAGGAAGTACAGGATTTAAAGCCTGAGGGCATTGCACACTGTTCCAGACGCTAAGCATCGATGAAGGGCCTGAAAACAGGCCAAAGGAACCGCTCACTCTGGATCCTCGTTGTTCGCGGAAAAGAAGGAAACTGATGTCAGCACGCCGGGCGGGACTTATATGACCTCGCTGACGTCACATATGTAGACGCCAGGGCAGGGTCGTGTCGCGCCATGCCCCGGCGCGCAGAGGTGCTGCTGCAAAGTTTTTTCCGGATCCAGTCTGACGCCTGAGGATATTCTAAGTTAAGGAATCTGCGGCTAGATGTCTCTATCAGATATAAAAAAATATAAAGGAAAAAAACAACACTTATTAATCCACTGAAGAAAATATAAGCCTATAGAAGTACCCCTTGGAGAAATATTTGATATAGAAAATACAATTTAAAAACGTTAAAAATTCAATAAAAAAATCATAGGTTTCATGGATGTTATAGTTGGGAAATAGAACTTGAAAAACCTTAGAAAATCACTGAAAAACCCAAAGGTAACAGGGACATTATAGGGAGGATTTAGAATTTAAAAAACCTTTAAAAATGTACTGAAAAAAACAAAGGTTACGGGGGTGCCATAGTTAGGAATACAGGGACGTTCGAGTTGGGCTGATATTTGACTCATACAAACCAGAGAAAGTCTGCAGTTATAGTTAGCTGAGCTAACTAACCTGTGCCCCCGCAATGCACTGCTTATGAACTCAAATATTACAGCACTCATGACCAGGTCAGTGACATCACTGATGACATCTCAAATGACATCACTGATGACGACATCCACAGAATCTGATGCACCCACTCACACCCCATCTAACCTTTCATTCACCCACTCCAACTTCCACACTATCATTCTCAAAACTATTGACACTCATACCAGTTCTTACACACCCACTCTGACTCATATGTTTACACACACATCCACTCAGTCACCCATACAGCCACGCATACACCAACTCACTCACTAATACAGCCACCGATATATCCACTCATACACCCATACTGCCACCCTCACACAGTCACTCCGAGCTACTCACACACCTATTCACTCATCTAGAGTCACTCACACAACCATTAACTCACATATACAGTAAGACAAACCCTCACATATTCATACAGATACTAGCACATACTCTCTCACCTATACAGTCACTGACGCAAGCACACACACACCCATACAGCCACTATCACAATCCCTGTCACTCATATACTCCAACACTCATCTATACTGCCTTTCACATATCCAGTTACTCACCCATATACCACTGACATATTCATTAACTCCCCAACACACCCATACACACACTGTCACCTGGACAGCCCCTCACTTGCACACTCACTCACCCATACAGCCACTGACACCCACTCACTCATCCATGCAGGCGGTCACACACCCTCTCACCCAGACACACAGACAATCATACACCTATACAAGTATTCAGCCACCCAATTAATCACCCATACAGACACTCACATTCCCACTCAACCCATACAGCCACCTAGACACCATCTGACAGACTGACACAAATATTCTCAAAACCTAGTCACTCACCAATACATTCACTGAGACCCCTAATCACTCACGTATACAGTCAGTCACGCACCCACTGAATCATCCATACAGGCACTCATACAGCCACGGATTCATCAACACACCTTGTTATATATATTTAACATTGAAACATTTTAAAAACACAGTCACTGGATGAAGTCAGCGATGTCATCAGTCATGTCATTTGAGATGTCAGGAGTGTTGTCACTGACCATGTCATGAGTGATGTATTTTATTTATTTTATTTTTATTTATAAAGTTTTATAAAGCGCGAACCCGATCCCGAAAGATATCAGAGCGCTTTACAAAAGGAAGGAAGGAAGGTAATAAATGCAATATTGACATCAAAAAAGCACAATAAACATGAGTAATTACAGTACAAAGGGGTCAAAGGAGAATAAAACTACAGCTAATACATAGCGGGCTAAGAAGGGGGCAAACGATGAGGTAAGGGAGAGTAGCCTTAAATGAAGGTCTAACAGTTGTAGGATCAGATACTTCGAGCAGGTGATCATAACCCATTTAAGGTAAAAACGTGTTCATTAGGAATCTTTTGGCTTCCAGTTTGAAAGCAGCCGTGGAGGAGATTCTGCATACTTCCGGAGGAAGAGAGCTCCAGATCTTCGGGGCAGCGCCGGAGAAGGTTCGTTGGCAGGTTCTCTTTTTGCTATAGATTTGTGGTTTCAAAGGGAAAGAGTCCGCACTTCTTGAGGGTCTACCACCCCCAGATAGTTCACGTTTTTGCGCTAGGTAACTGGGGGTTTTGAGATGGAGGGCTTTGTGTGCCAGACAAGCCATCTTTAGCTGAATTCGAGCTTCGTAAGGCAACCATTTAAGGGATTTTAGGACTGAGGATATGTGCGCGTTTCTTTTGGTACCTGTAACCAGCCTAGCCGCAGCATTCAGAGATGTCCTTAGTGAAGGCAAGGTATATTTGGGGAGACCAGAGTGTAGCGCTGCCATAGTCAAGCCTCGGCAACACAAGCGCTTGGACCACCTGCTTGAAGTCAGATTGTGGAAGGAATGATTTGATATTTCTGAGTGTCCTCATCAAGTGATTAGCTCCCTTACACATATTGCTGATATGATTCTTCATGTTCAGATGCTTGTCCAGGGTGATTCCGAGAGATTTGGCTGAATCTAGAATGAGGGGGGAGCAGTTGAAGGCAGTGAGGTGATTCAACCAAAGGTCTGCTTGGGGATGTGGTTCAGAGGAGAGATCAGAAGGAATTCTGTTTTGGAGGTGTTCAGCAGGAGGTGGTTCTCGGTTAACCAGTTTTGATTAGACGTTAAGATAGAGTTGAGTGAGATGATGTTGTCCGGGGAGGAGAGTTTCAAATAAAGTTGTGTATAGTCCCAATACATATGGAAGACCATGTTCGTGGAATTTAGTGTATTAGCTAAAGGTTCCAAGAACAGGTTGAAGAGTATAGGAGATAGGGCGGACCCTTGGGGGAACCCCATGAATACTGAGAGGGCTGGGAGAGAGTGTGGTTCACACTGACTCTGATCTGTGGTGGAGGAAAGACGCGAACCATTGTAACACCTGATCAGAAAAGCCCATCCTGTTCTTCAGAATGGAAATGAGGTTATCGTGACTGACCGTGTTGAAAGCGGAGGAAAGGTAATATGTGAGGTCATAAGCAGTGCATTGCAGGCGCGAGTTATAGTTAGTTCAGCTAACTATAACTGCTGAATTTCTCTGGTTTTGTATAAGTTAAATATCAGCCTAAATATAACGTCCTTATAACCTTTGGTTTTTCGCTGAATATAGATATATATATATATATTGCACATTATACATGAAAATACGATATGGCTTCTTTTTTACCTTATAAAGTGTGTCCTAGGTTTCATCTCTTGTGCCTCATTGGATAACGCGTAATAAAGAGTTTGAACTGTCTTGCAATGGTCTTGGTCACTGTTCTCTCTGGTGCAGAAGCAAAAAAAATCTTTCTCTTCCTTAAAAAAGAAAATTGTATTCTCTAATGTCATACATAAATAGCTCTTCTTACATCTAATGTGTGCAGAGCTATTTCAGGTGAGATCTTCCTGATTACTTTCTTGGCCTCTAAAAGGCAGAAAGTAATTGCAGAGTTTGATAGACAAGAAGTAGAGTAACGACTTTTGGTGCACATTTTGGATGAGATCTCATTACGGCATTGTCCTTATAAATAGTTAAATAGCGCTTGAAATGCCAGTGATTGTAACTCATTACTTCTTAAAGATGGACCCGCTATTAAAGAGCACCTTTCCTTTTTGTTCGCCAAGATTTCAGGGTTGGTTTAGATATATATGCTCAACTGGCTATTTCCAAAGTCCTGAAAAGTACTATGTTTCCACTCCACTTGGGTGATGGGATTGATACAAACATTTAGTATCCTCAGCAAATAGTCTTAGTGAAGGAATCTTACAAATGAATCCTTTCATATATGCTGCAATAGTTGGCAGATACACTCTTAAAGCATAACTTAACCCAGCATTTAATAGATTCATCAAATGCCAGTGTACAGCATCTTCGCCCATAATCTTTTCTTAAAGGATAATGTTACTTACCCAGTAAATATCTGTTCTTGGCATGTACAGCTGTAGATGCATATGCTTTGTATATTCCTACTGCCATCTAGTGTTGGGTCCGGATGTTTGCAAGTTTTTCTTCAAAAACAGTCTTTCCAGTCACGAGGTAGGTGACCCCTACTTTCAGAGATAGTGCACATGGGCATTGACTCCATTGTTTACCCGTAGAGGGTGAGAATTGAGTTAGTAGTGAAAAATAGAGATGTCCATGTGTATATATGTATAATTAAATAGAGAACTGCAACAGTTACAGGTACCCAGGGAGGCTGGTGGGTGCATGTGAAACTACAGCTGTACATGCCAAGAACAGATGTTTACTGGGTAAGTAACATTATCCGTGCGAGGCATGTGAGCTGTAGATCACATGATTTGCATAGATTATACAGCAGTGTTCTACCAAAGCGGTGGCTAACCTCTAACTGTTGGAGTTGTCTGTAACAGTGTTCTAAGTACTGCTTGGCCCACATTAGCTTGTTGTCTCGCTAAAACATCTACACAATAGCGCTTGGTGAATGTGTGCGGTGTGGACCATGTTGCAGCTTTACAAATGTCAACCATGCAGATGTTTACTAAGGAAGCCATAGTAGCCCCTAATTTGCGAGTGGAATGCGCTCTAGGGGGTATATTTAAATTTATTTTTGCTTTTGCATATCAAGTTTGAATGCATTTAACAATCCACCTGGCAAAACCTGACTTGGAGAAAGGATCGCCCTTGTGTGGTGGTGCAAAAGCAACAAAAAGTTGTTTGGTTTTGCGAAATGATTTTGTTCTCCGAAATGTAATATAAAAGGGCTCTTCTGACATCTACGGTGTGTAGAGCTTGTTCTGCCACGGAATCAGGTTGAGGAAAGAATACTGGTAATTCAACCGACTGACTGATGTGAAAGGAAGATACTACCTTGGGTAGAAATTTGGGGTTAGCACGAAGAACCACTTGATCTCTGTGCAGTTGGAAAAAAGGTTCTTCTATGGTTAGTGCCTGTAGTTCACCCACTCTCCTTAGTGAAGTGATTGCAATGAGGAAAGCAGTTTTCCAAGAGAGAAATGGTGGCTCACATTTATGCATGGATTCAAAAGGTGGGCCCATTAACCTTGTGAGGACTATGTTAAGAATCCACACTGGAGCAGGTGGAAGTGTTGGTGGTATGACTCTTAAGTCCTTCCATGAAAGCTTTGATTACTGGCACTCTGAAAAGCGATAAATGTTGCCTATTTTGTAGATACGCAGCGATCACAGCGAGATGTAGTCTGATAGAAGTGTAAGCTAATCCTGACTGCTGCAAGTGTAACAGGTAACAAATGATGTTTCGTATTGAAGCATTGAGAGGACTGATGTTGCAATACATAACAAAACTTTTCCATTTAGCTGCATAACAGGCTCTTGCAGTAGGCCTTCTGGCCTCTCTGATGATGTTCATACAGTCTGGGGGGAGATTTAGATAACCAAACTCTATGACTTCAGGAGCCAGTTTGTGAGGTTCAGTTGTTTGGGATCTGGGTGTCTGATTTCTCCATGGCTCTGTGTGAGGAGACTGGATGTGAGGTGCAGCTTTTGATGTGGAACCAGAGATAGCCCTATGCAGTGAGAAGTAGAAGAGAATATACCTCTATCTAAACCAAAGATTTAGATGCTAAAAGATCTAGCAGTGATCCTTATTCACTATGTGCCTCTATCAACAAAAACTTATAGAACTAAATAAAAAAACTACTAATCACAGTAACACAGTACAGCATACGTTTGCACAAAGAAACTCATTCAATTTGATCATGAGTATATTCCAAAAGACAATTTTATTCCAAACAAAGATATTGCATAGTCAATAAATCAATGGTAATCTTCCTCCCAATATAGGTTACAATCTGAGCATATTGGAAGCCTACTAAAACATATAAAAATCAAAGTTCTTAAAAACATTAAAAGTCGACGCAGCGTTTCGGTGTTTGTTCAATATTTTCACCTTCTTCAGGACAATAAAACTTTCAATCTAGACACAAAAAATAAAATTTAAGCAAACTGGCAGGTACTGTGTACTATCAAACGTACTGTGTACTATCAAAGGCATAATCTACAACAATTTTAATTTAATTTGTAATCATCAGGTTATTACTATACGGCACAGATATTAAAAAGCATCAATTCAATCATGAACTTAATTGTTACTATGTTGTTTATATAATATCTGATAACACTTCAATTTTTCAATCGTGACAAAGACAATGCTTTGAGGACCTAAACAGATAACAATCCTCCACACATTATTCATTATTAAAAATGCGTTACCCACAGTTATGATGCTACACTATCATTTGGAAATGTATTCACCAAACATTTTTGTACAATTTATTGTACCTGAATGTGGCGAGGGATTATGTCTGATCATTTACATAATCTGTGGAAGTGGAAATATATCTCGCCTCCGCTCGGATCACACTAAGGGAACCTCTAAATTAAAAGAAAAACATTCAATTTGTTTTCTTACTACTTGTACCCTATTTCAATTGCTAATTGCAAAAAACCAACACTGATGAGAAATAGTATACCTATAAATGTATGGATCCTTTTCTTGTATCCGTTAGAGCCACCGTATTGTATAAAGTGGGATATATTATTAATATAGATTTCTTTATATGGGAAAATCTATAAGAAACAATTATAACAGTCTGTAGCTCAATCATATTCTTAACCACAAACATACATTTTGAATATATAATGTATGTAAAAGTAAAGCTTACCTATATTGTAACAGGACCATTAACGTAGGAATTCGTCATCTTTACCCCGTTATTTGATTTGACTGGTCCTGACTCCTATGATGAATGAATTGAATTGATGCTTTTTAATATCTGTGCCGTATAGCAATAACCTGATGATTACAAATTAAATTAAAATTGTTATGGATTATGCCTTTGATAGTACACAGTACCTGCCAGTTTGCTTAAAATTTATTTTTTGTGTCTAGATTGAAAGTTTTATTGTCCTGAAAAAGGTGAAAATATTGAATAAACACCGAAACGCTGCGTCGACTTAATGTTTTTAAGAACTTTGATTTTTATATGTTTTAGTAGGCTTCCGATATGCTCAGATTGTAACCTATATTGGGAGGAAGATTACCATTGATTAATTGACTATGCAATATCTTTGTTTGGAATACAATTGTCTTTTGGAATGAGTTTCTTTGTGCAAACGTATGCTGTACTGTGTTACTGTGATTAGTATTTTTTTTTATTAAGTTCTATAAGTTTTTGTTGATAGAGGCACATAGTGAATAAGGATCACTGCTAGATCTTTTAGCATCTAATTCTTTGGTTAGATAGAGGTATATTCTCTTCTACCTATCAATACATAGGGACTTCTTGTTTTTTTTAGCTCATTAGTACACCTTGTCCCTAATAAATATATAGGGGTACCTCCCGTTCTTGTTTACTTTGAACCAGAGCTAGCTCCATCAGGGTTGTGAACCACGGTTGACAGGCCCATGTGGGAGCTACTAGGAATAGTGTGAGGGATGTTTGCCCGAGTTTCTGAATCACTAATGGAATGAATGGGAGAGGCAGAAAAGCGTAGGCAAATATCCCTGACCAGCTCATTCATAGTGCATGGCCTTTGGAGAGCGGGTGTGGATATCTGGAGGCGAAGTTTGGGCATTTTGCGTTTTGGTGTGTGGCAAACATCTCTATCTGAGGGACTCCCCAACTTTGAAAGTATGGGAGGAGAACCTGAGGATGTAGTTCCCATTCGTGCATTTGCTGTCTGTCTGCTGAGATCGGCAATCTGATTGTTCACTCCTGGGAGGTGTTCTGCTAGGAGATCGATTTTGTGGTGAATGGCCCACCTCCAAAGTGTGAGCCAAGTGTGACAGTTGGAGAGTGTCCCCCCCCCCCCTTCGTTTTTGTATGCAATACATAGCTGTCATGTTGTTGGTACGAACTAGGGCAGCTTTGGCAACCAGGTGAGTCTGAAATGTTTTGAGCGCTAGGTGGTTTATGTGGAGAGATTTTTGCTGTTAACTCCACAGGCCTTGCACTGTATGGTGCTGAAGGTGAGCCCCCCCCCCTCCCACTAGTGAGGGACAAGTCCACTGTTAGCATTGTGTGTGGAACTGGGTCAATGAAGGGCCGTCTTTTTGATAAGTTGTGTGTTCCACCACTGTAGACAGCAATGAGTACAGCTGCTTACCAACACTAGAGCGGTTAAAAGACCCTGCGATTGGTTCCACTTTCTAAGCATTCCTGTAGGGGACACATGTGAAAAACATAATGCAATATAACAGGGGTACCCCTAATTTAGTTTCCCATATCAGGGTCTACAAAAACTGTTTGCAAATAAACATATAGGAAACTATAATGAATAAAGTAGACTAATTAGTGAATAAAAGTGCATTCAGTGATTGAATCACTGAATGCACTTTTATTCACTAATTAGCCTACTTTATTCATCATAGTTTCCTATATGTTTATTTGCAAACGGGGACACATGTGAAGCCTGGCATGGGGAATGATCATGATGCAATATGACATCACATCCAGTAGTTGCATATACACTCGAGCTGGAAGCGAGTGATTAGATTGAAACTGGAGAACTAAGAGCGTGAATGTTGCGAATTCTGGCTGCTGTGGAAAAGTCCAGAGCCTTTTGAGTATCTAAAGTGGCTCCTAGGTAGTTTTGAGTGTTGGAAGGTTGGAGATGTGATTTCAACACATTGATTGTGAATCACAGTTGGTGTAGTAACTCTAGTGTCCTGTGAGTGTGTTGGAGACACTTTGGACACGTACTGGCTTTGATGAGCTAGTCGTCTAAGTAGGGGAAGACATGAATGTGTTGTCTCCTCAGGTGAGCAGCGACTACTGCTAGACACTATGTGAAGTCTCTGGGAGCAGCGGCGACTCCGAACAGGGGTACTTTGAACTGGTAATGTTGGCCCGCTATTACAAATCTGAGAAATTTGCGCTGAGCGGTATGTATTGGAATATGAAAATAGGCATCCTTTAAGTCTATAGTAGACAAAAAGTCGCCCTCTTGCAGTAGTGGTAGCACTTGTTGAAGTGTTACCATGTGAAAATGGTCTGACAGTATGTAAAGATTTAGTTCTCTGAGGTCCAAGATTGGTCTGAGAGAACCGTCCTTTTTGGGTATCAGAAAGAACAAGGAGTATACGCCCGTACCGTGGTATTGTAGTGGTATCGGCTCTATAGCCCCTTTTAGAAGGAGAGACTGAACCTCTTGTTTGAGGAGGTGTAAGTGACTTGGTGACGGTTTCTGTGACGGTTTCTGTGACCGTGGAGGAATGTTTGGAGGATTGTTGGTAAACTTCCGCAATAACCTAAATGGATAATTTCCAGTACCCATTTCTCTGTAGATATGGACTGCCAGACAGGTAGGAAATGTGAAAGACGCCCCCGACAGGTGTTAAATGGTTGGGGGTGGGGGGGGGTGGGGTGGATCGAGTCAGTGTTTGGTATTGGAGGGGGAGACACGTGTATTTGAGCCTCTACCTTTGCCATTGTTGCCTCTGTAACCCCCTCTGAAGTAACCCTTCGAGACAGAGGGTTGATTGTTGCCTTTAAACATGGTGGTGGTAATATCTGAGGAAGTATTCTTGGACCTTCCGCGGTAGGAGGAGAGCTGAAAGGAAAGACGCCCTGGTGTTAATTGAAGGACTCCCATAGATTTGGACACTTCTGTGTCCTTCACTTTTTTCTAACGAGTAATCTACCACAGGGTCAAAGAGGTGTTCCTTGTTGAATGGTGTGTTCAGGATAGAAGTCTGAAGCTCTGGTTTGAATCCTGAAATACGTAACCAGACATGCCTTCTTAAAAGGATGCAGGTGTTGACAGCTCTAGCAGCAGTGTCTGCAGCATCTAGGGTGCACCTGATAGAATTATTGGAAATGAGCTTGTCCTCCCGCACTAGGCCTTGTGCTATGGACTTGTGCTCATCAGGTAGAAATTGGAGCAACTGCTCTATTCCATCCCAATGCACCCTGTCGTACCTAGCTAACAGAGCTTGTGTATTGGAGATGCGTCAAAAGTCCGCAGCCTGTGAGGCTACCCTCTTCCCCGAAGCGTCTATCAGCTTAGATTCTTTGTCTGGGGATGGAGCATCTCCTGTTTGTGAATTGGCCCCTTTTGCTTGTGTTGGAAACTACCACGGAATCGAATGGTAACGGCCTCCTTTTGTGTGCTGGATCTGATGCTGCTGGCTTATATTTCTAGTCTACCCTAGGGGTGAGGATACGTGCCCTGATTGGGTCATTAAAAATATCATCTAAGTACCTGATCATACCCTTGAGCATGGGGAGTGTGTGTGAGGACTTGTGTGTGGTGCTAAGTGTCTTGAAAAGGAAATACTCTTCTAGGGATTCCTCATGCAGCTGAACCCCATGGTAGTTAGCAGATCTAACCAACAGTTTTATGCATCCTACACTGTCGTACGATGGAGAAGGCTTGGTAGGGTACAGATCAGGATAATTTCCTGTGGGGGAATTGGTGTTATAGGCCGTCCAGGGGTCTGCGGCTATTGGCTCAATGTCCCCAGCCCCATCATCCTGATCTTCAGGTGCATGTGGTGGTGAGTGCTAAGGTGAAATTAGTAAAGAATTAAACTGAGGAGAAGGTGGTGATGGAAGGGGAGGAGGAGGAGGAGAAGGATTAGTACTGACATTTTTCCTTTTTAAAGGAATGTGGTAGACCTCTTCTATCTCAGGTTTGCGTTTTATTGTCCCTTTCGTGGTGATATGTCCAGTAGTTGGGTGGATATATAGCTCCCTTTGTTTCGGATCCGGTTTGGAAGGTGGAGCATCGAAATGTTGTTCTTTAGATGGAATCGGCACATCCGCTTGTTTCGGTGCCGAAAGATTTGGTGCCGGTGTTTCGGATGCTGAGGATTTTGGATCTGAAGTTCTTTTCCGCTTCGTGCCCGTTTTTGATCGGCTCTCTTCGAAGCTGGAAGGCTTTTGGGTGTGTTTCGGTGCCAGGCCGGAGGGCAGGGCGTGGAAAACATGTTCTCGGTGCTGACCGTGGCCCAGTGGCGGGGGTTGGACCGAAGCCTTCTTCTTGGGCCGAGATGGACTTTGGGGCAAGGGAGGATCTGTACTCACGGTATTGTGCCCTTATGGGGTTTCTTCATCCCCTCGGAGCCGTAGTCAGAGATGGGATCTTGTTCTTCCTCGGCTCCCATGGCGTCTCCGGCCTCTTGTTCCAAATCTTCTCCGAAGCAGTGCAGAATGGAACTTGTGTGTCGGCTCTGCATGTTGCGACGTCGAACCCAACGGTCGCAAAGCGTCTTTTTCAACCGGAAAGCCTTACATGCGTCGCAGTCCTATTCTCTGTGCTCCGGACATAAGCACAGGTTGCACACTTCGTGTGAGTCGGTGAGAAGGAAACTTCGCGTGGCACCAAGGGCAGAATTTAAATGGAGTCCGTTCCATCGACAGCGAGGCAGACCAACGCGGTTTGGCCAAACGGCCTTCCACAAGCTACCCGAAAAGAAAGAGGGGTTTTTCTGTAAATACAATACACAGAGAATGGGATTACGCGATCGAAAACAATACCGTCGAGGGTGAGTGTCTTGCGAACCACGGGAAACCGAAGAAACTGTGTCAAACCAGAGCGCAGCGATTCTCGTCCAAACCCGATGGCGGAAAAAAACAATCTAACAATGGAGTCGATGCCCATGCACACTATCACCAAAAGGAGGACTCACCTACCTCGTGACTAGAAAGACTTCTAAGAAGAAAAACAACTTGCAAACAACCGGAACCAACACTAGAGGGCAGGAGTATGCAAAGCATGTGATCTACATCTCAAATGCCTTGAACAGTTATTTTCTAAACACCAATTGGTGTACCTCTTCCATTAAACCTCAAACAAGCTTCCTTGCTTTCCTTATCACGGCCATACAGTTTTTAGGAAAGTTTAGATTTTGGTGAAGGTGGATCTGCTAAAGCCAAAACAGTTGCCAGTAAATCACAAAGCATGCACATAGGTAGCCATCTAGTGAGGGAGATGTTAAGAAAAAAAGGGGCTTCCATGAGGTCTACCTATGCACATGCATGAAATGTGACATACTGGTGGGCAGTCTAATATTTTTTCTTTACAGGTCCAACATGGCAGTTCCGACATTTTAAAACATTAAATTATAAGTAAAGAAAGTCCACAGAAGCACAGAAAAGATAGCAAGTGTTTAGGCACAACAGATAAATAAACAAACAAGTAAATAAATCAAACACTGTTAAAACAGCCAATAGGACAGGGAGCAATGGATAAGTGGAGGTGAGAGAGGGCAAAAATAGTGCCAGTGGTGCGAAATAAAAGCAGCAAGAAAAAGGCAGCAAAATGGGTGGTGGGTGAGGTGGTAGCTAAAAAATAGATCACAAACAAAGAGGAACAAAGAACCACATGCAATACCCATAGAGTGCTGAAAACAAAAAAAAATGTCTCTGCTCATAGGTAGTGAAAGGAAATAACTCATCCAATCGCAGCAGGGAGACAGCAAATAGCTCCTAGATAAGTCCAACACAAGAAGAGGAAGGGATGCCATCAAATCAAAAACAGAGGCCAGAGACAGACTAACCATTCTAATCATATGAAAAGAGCTGACTGGAAGTTCACTCTGAGTATTCGTAATATAATGGAATCAACAGGTCTCCAACAAAAGCTAAAGTGGTCTTTAGCCGAACCCAAAAAAAGAAGTCTATGGTTTTTCAAGAGTTCTTGGTTTTAGTAACAGTCCCAATGAAGAGTTTGTGACTAAAGAGGATTGAGTTGCAGAAAAAAAAGCAGACTTCAATGTGGGGGTGATTTAGAAAACTCAGATCTGAGAGATGCACACAGAGAGTGGAAAGCACTACAATGTAAACTAAGTAATTACAAAGCACATCTTAACTAAGGTAGCAATAGCCAGAGCATTGGGGTCATACCACAGAAGAACTTGAAAAATAAACCTTAAATAAACCTTAATTGAACTAAACAGTTTATTGGAGCATAGGAGAATGCTGTCGTAGAGCTGCCAATGAGGAGATGACCTAATTAGGCAAAATGGTTTGGATGTACCAAAAATACGATGAAAATGGAGTGTAACGATTGCATTGCTGATGAAATAAAGTCGTCATAGGGGGATTGCATTGCTGATGAAGTAAAGTCGACATAAGGGGATGCAGTGTGTACTACATATCGATTCAAAGCCACCGTGAGATACATAGAAGGAAGAGGCAGTCTGAAGGTGTATTTCATCAGGAATACACCTCAATTCGTCTGGTTGAGATAATGCCATGACATGTCTTTTACGGTAGCAAGATTCTACTCACAAAAGTAGACAAAGAAAACCTACACTGATGAAAAAATTCAACCTAGCGCTTCTGGAGGTTCATAATTTAGTGTCACTGTAGGCAGGATAGGTTCCCTATTAAACATTTAATCTACCAGAACATGATTTCACATCATTGTATGCATTACATGCTACAGCGGACATGTTAACCACATACAACAGAAATGGCACTTCCTGTAAATAGCATGTCAAAACCAATTAGGAAGAGCTTAGATTAGGACAAGCTCAGGCTGTGTAATGTGGACAGTTTGGACATTGCAAGCAAGATCTACTTTACTAATTTCAGGCACTGAACTTGTTTCGAAACCTACTTAATCTAATTAGGGTCAACTCACTGCTGTTCTTTGCCTGTTCATCCAATCCAGAATGTATTTATAGGAATGCAAAGCACAACTAGAAATTAGAAATACTATTTCTAGGACTAAAGTTTCATCATTTTCTGCATTATCTTTTATCGAGATGTCAAAACCAAAAATAAATCTTAAATAAGCTGCTTTAGTTATTAAGACTAATGTCTTGACAGCAAATAAAAGAATGAATGGCAGTGGCTTGCAAGAACTGGGATTCTAGGAAACTTCCAACCTCACATCTTCACAGCCTAGCAAACAAGATTGTTTGACAGGCACAGGGAAGATGGGGGCCCTGACTAGATCTACCATGAGTCAAACTGGATAACAGAACACAAAGGTCAAAATATATTCAATAGGCATTAGCAAATCCAGTAGGAGTAAAGTTAATATGCTAACACATGCAAACACTGGTATGCTAGATGACTGTTCCAAGTTTCACTGGGTGAAGCTTATGCTATCCTGCAGCTCCTTGGAGGTGACGGTTGGTTGTGTACTGTGAAAAATAAATAAGCATACTTCTGGGGTGGGGATCCGCTGAAGACCGGTGTTTGCTGTGGGTTGGGAGCAGGGCCAGATCAGGGGCCAGGCCTTGAGGCCAAGGTCCTGCAGCCAACCCCTCCACGTAGCACGGCTAAAGGTCATGAATGTGGATTAGTGCCCACAGGGGGTTTGGGCACAGAACCAGTCCATTAGTCAGGCCCTGGGAAAAAGTCACCACTGCATAACAAAAACTTGCGTTCAGCACGGGAATTGAGTGAGCATGATCAAAAAAACTCTATAAATTCACCTTTGCTCACACTAAAATAAAGCCTCAGAAATTTACTGTAAAACTCAAAGGTTTAAGTATTGAGCCAGTTAGGTGTTCAAATAACAAAACTGAATGCTTAAAAATCACTGAAATTCACCCGTTATAGTTCACTTGAGCTAACTATAATACGTGCCCCGCCATGCACTGCTTATGACCTCACATATTATATCACTCAAGACATGTAAAACGACATCACCAATGACTTCACTGATGATTGCTTTGATGGCATCACTGATCACACAAGTCATACACAGAGTTAATGAGTCCATACATGGGGATACACTGTATGAAAGTAATGTAAGCCTTGGAGACAACTGCAATTGTGCAAGTTGAAAGTTATATGGTACACCGCTTACAGATCATTAAACTTTGAGGGAGAAGTAGTGCTCCAAGTTATACACAATCCAAGCCCATGCAAGCTTAGAGTGTTGCATAAATTATGCAACAATAGTACGGAAACCTGGGTAGTTCCCAGTCTATAGGTGGAGAGCTGTTCCTTTATATGGCGCACATCTACAACATCACTGCCACTCTAAATATGCTCACCTCAAATGTCCGTTTTCTAGCACATTGTTTAACTGTAGGATACATACTGAGTGGTCCACTCCAAGCTAGAACAAGCATTTGCAATGCAATAGGTCTCGCAGTTGCGAGAGTTTCAGCTATTGGCACTGTAAATGACAATGCTTTTTATTTATGCGTTTGAAAACCTGCAAGCTGTGCGTAAACAAGATAGTCCTTGCTTATGAAAAGCAAGGCTGGCAGTCTTTTACTGCCAGCCTTGCTTCTCGTAAGCAAGGACTATACGCACGTTTATGCACCGCTTGCAGTTTTTTAAAACAAATGAATAAATACGGTTCACCAGAGCATACATTTATTGGTCAACCGCTGTGTATGAAACACTCAGGCAGGAAAATGTTTTGACTAAGGTACAGAATACTCCCTCTTGCCAGAGAAGGGCAGTGAACTGAGGGAAGAAAAGAGCGCAAAAGTTAAGGAAGAACGGAATATTGAGCAGAAATTGAAGAAATTACAGAGAAAGGGTATTGAAGAGGAGGGAGAACAGAAGTGGGATTGTGAAAGGTGGACAAAGGAGTAAAGAAGCAGAGGGAGGCTAAAAAGAATGACAATGCGTAGTGGAAGAGGAGTGAGGAGCAAAAGGAGGTAGAGTTGGAAAGCTGTGGAGAGCAGAAGATATTAGGGCAGAGAGGGACGGAGGGAAAGAGTATCAGACGACAGATGCTAAGGGCAGAATTGAAATGGACAGGGAGCCAGTAAGAAGCAAAAAGAAAAGACCATTAGCGAAAGAAGAGAGGATGTTAAAGTAAGCAAGAGGAAGGAAATGGAGCGAGAAAGAAAGGGAGAACAGCAGGTGAGAGATTGCCGCGGGCGATATTTAGTAAAAAAAACAGTCCGGACGAAGTTTGTCCTCAGCACGGTTTAATGGATAGAGAACGTTTAGGCAGTAGTAGTGATTGTCTTGGTTCCCTGCTTTACCCTGTTTAACCACCTGCCCCCTCCGATCCGCACTGATTGAGCTACACTGCTGCTGAACACATTGACTTCTTGGTCACCACTTGATATATCCGGTCTGTGCCGGACAGTACAGGGGGTTTGATGCCTATGCGAATTAAAGGTCACCCACAACCAGAGAGGGGTTGGATCAGCCTGGAATGTTCCCAGGAGCAAGGAATGTACGTACATACCCCTCCCAGTACCCCAACTTCAAGGAAGCGAAGGAGGTAAGAAAGTGTGTCCCTACACTTATTGGGAGTGTCTGCGTGAACAGTACCTGCTTAACAGCAGACTGGCCCGATTGTGTTTTGTGGGGCTGTTGCAGCGCTTAGCAGTATCCCATGAGCAGCGATGGTCAGTAGGAGCTATACCTGACCCAGGGTCCCATATGTGCAAAGCTTTAGCAGAGCCTCTATGACTCCCGAAGCAGTGCGTGCCTGTACAAGATCTCCCCGGCTCAGGTTGCGCGGTTGCAGTGCTTAGCAGTGTCCCTGCACAACGATGAACCCCAGCATGTTTATTTTTGGGGTGCTGCAGCAGCCCCCTTCCCCGTACCTCTACTTCCAGCACCTATTCACCCATGCTAACTGGACCCGTGCGTGCCAGTATGAGCTCTCCCCGGCTCAGGTTACGCTGGTGCAGCGCTTAGCAGTGTCCTGTGCACAGCGATGGTCATTAGGAGCAATACCTGGCTCAGGATCACATATACGCAGAGCTTTAGCAGGGTCTCTCTCTGGACCCCTGGAGCAGTGAGTGTCTGTACGAGCTCTGGCTGGCTCAGGTCCAGAATTACAACTTTCCAAATCTTAGCAGTGTCTCTCATGCACCAGATCAAAACATTTTACTAAAACTGTACTCTCTTTCTAAATAACCCGATTGGTTAACAGTACAGCCCGAACATTCTACCAATTGTCAAAGTAGAGTGTCATTGCACCTCATTACACAGCAGGCCACTACCTCAGCATGATCACAGCGTAGGATGGAGTTGTGATCACGTGGGATATTGCACTACCAACAGATAAGAGTGACGTTGCTAAGCAACAGACATAGTAGTGGAAGAGTAGAAAGAATGGACGTGGCTAGAATCGCAGAAGTGTGGGATCTTAGTGAATCACTCAGAGTGGGAGAGAGGAAATATTAGGTGCATCCGGATAAGCAACCAGGACTATTAACATATGAACCAGGGAAACTAAAACAGTGCCAACTGGGCAAGCAACAACAACACCTCTAAATGTGAACGTCAACCAGCTCTAGAAAGTACGGCACAGTGATAGCGCGCGACCTCCAGCGTGAAGCTATTTTATTGCAACATCCCTGCGCCTTCAATGTAACTAAAGGTTTCACAGATATAAATGCGTTGCAGCATGGAATACATAAAACGCTGCGATGTGGGCAAGCAAAAGCAGCGAGTACGAACTACAAACTCAAAATCAAACGGTGCGATGTTGGTAAGCAAAAGCGACAATAAGGTTGGGAAAGGCACTTATGAAAAAAAAATTAACCTCCGCGATGGGTTCAAAGAAAGCCAGATAAATATAAAAGCAAGCAGCTTATGTAGAGAACATTTAGACCTTACCTCACACACAATAAAGAAAGTACGAAGTCCGCCATGAGCAAAAGAGACGCAGTAAAGACGCCGTGAGCGTGCACATCGCCTGTCCGGGCAGGCACGGCGAGCAGGAGACAGGGGGGGAACAAAACATGCCTCCATTCCAATGAAAAGCATGCATTGTGGACCTGTGCCAATTAGAAGCATGGGTGGAGCTTTCACCCAGCTTCCGAAGCAAAATCGACGACAATGGATCTGGCAAGCGAACATCGCATGCGCTGCATCGCTAGGCGTGAATTAAAAATGACAAAACATTTGCCTTTTTATTTTTTTAAATCTTTAAGAACCAAATTGTAAAACTGAGCCCAGATGGCAAAATGCCTCTGTCATTTTTGTTTAGTTCAGTGCGATAGATTAAAGCCTTCCAGAAAAAGGAGTTAAAGCTTCTTGAGAAACAAAGTCTGAATAAATGGTGAGAAAACACTTCTCTAAAAAAAAAAAATAAGTGGATGCTGGAAGGGTCACACATGGTCTCATGATTTCGATGGCACCATTCTAGAAAAGACTATCAAACTGGCTGCATTCAAACCTTACGTTTTTGATTCTTTGTGATAGGATGAGCAAAGTATCAAGTATACCAAAAACAAAGAACCACTCGTGACCAACTCCAGCACTGTGGTAAGTTTGATTATACAGAGGGTGCTGACCCCCCCCCCCCCCCTCCCCCAACCAAAGCTTCCACGAGGATTAAGACAAAGTAAAATATTTTAGACGAACTTTGAATGTGGGGACACCAGAAGCCTCAGTCGGGAAGAGGTAAACCGAAAAGTCGAAAAGAAAAAAAGAAAAGGTGTTCGAAGAAAGACCACAGGGAGTGGCAGCAGACAGATTACAGCCAGAAAACATCATAACTGTGGTGTTGGTGGTATCGTAGAGACCACAAGGAAGAAAGATATGAATCAAACAGCTGAAATTATGGTAATCAACTTACTCAATAGATAAGGACTACTAGTGAAATGTACTTCTTCAGCCCCAGGTTAGCTTTATGCCCAGATGGCAAATTTGACTTTCTGGGAACAACAAAGGATAACTTTCAATTTAAATTATTATAAGCACACAGGTCACAAGGAAAAGGGGAAACAGTGATAAACTGAATATTCAAACAAAACTAGACAGCAACAGCGAGATTAATGTATTATGCACTTTACAAGATTTGGCTGAAGGAGACGTTTTTACTGATCTCGAGGGTGAAGATTATAAAGATTTACTGATGGATGAAATTATTAATGGATTTAGATTTCAAAAGATGGTTAAAAAAGTGAACGAAAATGGAATGTATAGTTTACCTGTCGGTGTAGTTTTGCAGCTTGAAGACTTTCTGGATTCACTATGCTGTGCATTATTTCGCCATCTAGTGGTTGGGTCTGGAATTGTATTTCTTCTCTTTTTTATTTCGTGGAACAGGTGGGCGTTGACATACCACCATTTGGTGCCTTTTCGTGATGTCGACACGCTTCCTCCAGAAGCTCCCACCCTTGGTCACCATCATCGGATTTTTTTTTTTTGCTTTTTCTCTTTAATAGTCTTTATCCAGTTTTAAATGTCTTCCTCCTGTCTCATCTTTCTGGCATAGGAGGGTGGGATCGCTAGTGAATCCAGAAAGTCTTCAAACTGCAAAACTACACCGACAGGTAAGAAACTATAAGTTTTGCAGCGTGAATCTTTCTGGATTCACTATGCTGTGCATAGACTTTGTAGTGGTTTGCTAGGTTTGTGGTGGATGGGTGGAAGATGAGCATTGGTTACTGAACATGTGTTGTAAGACCTTATGTCCCACTTGTGCTTCCTTGTTCATCTGAATATCTACGCAGTAGTGCTTAGTGAACGTGAGCACTGAGGACCATCTTTCTGCTTGGCAAATGTCTTGAATAGGCATATTTGCTAGAAACGCCATTGTTGCGCCTTTCTTCCTTGTTGAGTAAGCATGTATTGCCCCTTGTAATTCTTGCCCTGCCTGTTTGTGGCGGAATTGTATGGTTTGTGCAATCCATCGTGCAATGGTATTTTTGGTAACTGGTCGTCCCAGAAAACTGCTGGCAAAAGACACAAAGAATTGCTTTGTTTTCCTGCATTTTTTTGTCCTTTCTATATAGTGCATTACTGCCCTCTTGGCGTCCAGTGTGTGTAACGCCTTTTCTGTGCTTGTGGTTGGTTTTTGGGAAAAACTTGGTATTTGTATTGACTGGTTTATGTGGAACCTTGACACCACCTTAAACAAAAACAAAAAAAAGACACGGTCATTGTTTATTTGTAGGTAGGGCTCTTGCAGTGTTAGTGCTTGCAATTCGCTTACCCTTCGTAGTGATGTGATGTGATAGTTACTAGGAAGGCTGTCTTTAGCGTGAGCATATGCAGTGTTGCTTTACGAATAGGCTCAAATGTGGTCTTCATCAATTGAGTTAGCACTACATTGAGGTTCCATGCTGGAGGTGGCATTCTGTTTGGCGTTGCGATCCTTTTTGCCCCTTCTAGAAATCTCTTAACTACTTGGGAAGTAAAGAAACTCTTCCCTGTTTCTCCTCTTGTGTAAGCCACTATTGCCGCTAAGTGCACCCTTAGTGATGTGTAGCATAGTTTATTTTGTAGTGGCTGTGTCAAGTACTTCAGTACTGTTGATTCCTTGGTAATCCTTCTCTGTAGTTTCTCCTTAATGCACCATTTGGAGAATCTTTTCCACTCTGCTACGTAGCACTTACTTGTGGTCGGCCTCCTTGCCTCTCTTAGCACCACCATTGTGCTTGCTGGTAGTTTGAGGTGTGCAAGCTAAGTCTTCAGGAGCCATGCTGCTAGGCTGAGGCTCTCTGGCTCTGGGTGTAGCACCCTTCCGTTTTGCATCGTTAACATGTCCTTTCTTGTGGGGAACCTGTGTGCAGGTGCTTGTGCCATCTTCATGATTTGTGAGAACCAGGTTTGTCTGGCCCACTAAGGTGATATCAGTAATAGCGTCATGTTGCTGATTATGCATTTGTTTAGTACCCTGTGTAGCAGTGGTATCGGTGGAAAAGCATAGGCAAATGTCCCTGACCAGCTTATCCATAGCGCATTCCCTAGGGACCGTTTACACGGTTGTCTGGATGCGAAGTTTTGGCATTTTGGTGTGTTGCAAATAGGTCTATTTGCGGAGTTCCCCATTTGTTGAATATCTTCTGGACTTCTTATTGGTTGATTTCCCATTAATGGGATGCTGACGTCTGTCTGCTTCCACATTGTTCTTTCCTGGTAGGTGTATTGCTAGCAAGTCTATTTGCCTTGGAATTGCCCATCTCCATATCTCCTGTGCTAGCCTTGATAGTATCACTGATTGTGTTCCTCCATGTTTGTTGATGTAGAACATGGTGGTTGTATTCTCTGTTTGGATTAGTACCCTGTGTCCGTACAGCTGTTTCTGAAGAGATTTTAAGGCTAGGAACACGGTCTTCAGCTCTAGGTAGTTGATGTGTTTTATCGCATCCTGTTGTGACCACAATCCCCTTACGAGGGTGTTTGTGTGTGCTCCCCACCCCAGCTGGGAGGCATCTGTTGTGATGGTCACTGTAGGAGTTGGTTGTGTGAATGGTTTTCCTTCTGTTATGTTCTTCTTGTTCCACCACACTATTTATTTCTGTACTGCTTGCGTGACAACCACTAGATCTTCCCAACTCCCTGTTGCCTGTGACCATTGTTGTTGGATCCATTTCTTGGAATGGTCTCATGTGGAGGCGTATATTTGGGACCAAATGTATGCATGACCATCATTCCCATCAGTTTGCTCACTGTCCTCACTGTCAGAGCTTGCCCCTTGTGGTAAAGATATTGCCAAAGTTCTTTTTGTGCTCGGCAACACCTTCCCTGTATGGTGTTGATCTCCGCTCCTAAGAATATCTTCACCTGTTCTGGTTCGATTGATGACTTTCCCCAATGGATTGAAAACCCTAGTTGGACTAGTGTTTGTATGACCTCTTGCATGTGCAGCTTGCATTGGTTGTATGAGCTTGTTTTTACCAGCCAGTCGTTGAGGTACGGGTATACATGTATTCCTTGCCTCCTTAAGTGTGCTGCTACTGCTGCCAGGCATTTTGTGAAAACCCTTGGTGCGGATTGGAGCCCGAATGCCAGCACTGAACTGGTAGTGAGTCTTGTTGATCATAAACCTTAATATATGTTTGTGCTTGTTGATGGGGATGTGTAAATAAGCATCCTTTAAGTCGATGGTTGCCATGTTGTCCCCTTCCTGTATCTGGGGTATTACTTCTTGAAGAGATGTTATTTTGAATCTTTGATTTTTTATGAACCTGTTTTTAAGAACCTTAGATCCAGAATTGGTCGTAAGGTTTCGTCCACCTTTGGTATGAGGAAGTAGGTGGAGTAGACACCCTTGTTCCGTTCCTTGTATGGTACTATTTCTATGGCCCTTTTGTTTAGACGTTCCTGTGCTTCTTGTAGCAAATGAGAACAATCCTTTGCCGAGTGTACTCTGCTGTTCGGTCTCTTGTTTGGAGGTGGTTGTTCTAGCTCTATACAGTAACCGTATTGTATAAGATTTAGAATCCATTTGTCTGATGTGATCTTCCTCCACTCCTGGAAGAAGTGTTTTATCCTGCCTCCTACTTGTGTTATATGCTGGAGGAACTGTTGTCGGTCTTGAATTAGTTGTTGTCTTTGTCTTATCCTTTGCTGCACCCCTAGAGATGTTGACTGGGTGTGCATTGGTCTTACAGCGGAATCACTTGTATGTGGGTTGTTGACCCCCTCTCTGTCCGTTTCCTCTTCCTCGTGCGTGCCCTCGAAAGGATTGTCCTCAGGCTGGTACTGCCAGTTTTGCTACTGCTGTCCCTGCTGTTGGCCCTGGTTACCTACTTGATAACCCTGTTGGAAGGTTTGGTGTGGTGACACAGGTTGGTGGCTCCCCCTACCCACTGGTCTTCTTGAAGGTGTTCCCCTTCTCATTCCTCTGAACTGTAGTGCTCCCATGGACCTAACTGTCTCATTGTCCTTCTTGAGCCGATTGAGTTTCTCGTCAACTGGAGCCCCGAAAAGCTGTTCCCCATTGAAGGGTGTGTTGAGGATGTTGTTTTGTACTTCAGTCTTGAAGCCTGAAATGCTTTGCCAGGCATGCCTTCTCAGTTACCCCCAGCATCATCTGCCTGCTTGATGTCTCTGCTACATCCAGGGCTAACTTCAGACATGTGTTCGCCATGATCTTTCCTTCCTCTACTAGGTGGCTCACCCTTCTCTGGTATTGCTCTGGCAGATGTTTTAAAAGTTCGCCCACTTCCTCCCAGTGCTGGTATGCGTGCATGTTGATGAGCGCATTAGAATTGGCAATGCACCATTGATCGCCAAACTCCTTTCCATTTTCCTCCCCAATAGGTTCATTCTCCTGCTCTTCTTGTCTGGAGGTGGTCCAGTATTTGTGGGTATATTGGCCCTCTTGCTAGCCGTGGATGTTATGATTGAATCTGCTGGTACTGATCCCCTAATATACATAGGGTCCTTAGAAGAGTGTTTGTATTTCTTATCAGTCCTTGGAGTTACTGTTTTACACATAGCAGGATCCTTGAAGGCCTCTTTTCCCTGGTCCAGCACACTTGGAAGCATGGGTAGGAACTGGCTTCTTGTCTGGGATAGTAACAATGTCTCCAACAGGAAGCATGATTGAGGTTTCTCCTCCTCTAGCTGCACTCCATACGTGTCTGCAGCCCTCTTAATGACCTGGTTATAGAATCCTATGTTGTCCAGCAGCGAGATTCTACTCCCTCTTCCGGTTATTCAGCGTCGAGATCCTGCCACTGCAAGTCTTGCGCCTCCGAGGATGTCGAGCCATGGTAAGTTTGTTAGTCTTCCTCACCTTCGACATCACCGTTATACAGGTCTTCCTCCTCCTGTTCCTCGACTGGTTCTGGTGTCGTCGGTGGTTGAAGGTCCTCGACGCACATTTGGGCTTCGGTCGTGGGCTTCGGCGGAATAGTGAACTGCCTCATCTTTTCGTCGAAGTCCCTCTTGCGTTGCAAGACGCTCGCCATTTCGGCCTCGAGCCTTTTCTTTTTCTTCTCCAGACTCGTGGTCGGCGTCGAGAGTTTCGGCCTTTCTCTTAGCGGTTGTCGAAGTGGAAGTCGTAGCCGCTTTCAACCCTTCATTTTTCGACATCGAAGAGTCCCTTTCGGGACTACTCTTCGACGCCATATCCTTATCTTGGTTTTCCGCAGTCTGTGAGTCCTGGTCAAAGGAACCGATGGGCTGTTTGTCCTTGGATGCAGTTGTGGACATCGAGTTTTTCGACAGCAATGCTCTTTTTGAGGACTTGGACTCACTCTTTCGAATATCCGTGGAGTGCCTGGGGTTCGAAGACTCCTACCTCCTTCAGCATTTTCTTTTCGACCTCGACAGCTGTGGCGTCCTTCGGTGATGTTGTCCTCTTCTCCACTGAAGAGGCCCAAATCTCAGAGCGATTGAGGTGTCCCCTGCACGTTTTAGTTTGCCCTTCTTTGCCTCTCTCTTACTCTGAGGGTCTTTGGGGTGAATGCCACGCAGGCGTTGCAGTCCTCGCTTCGATGGTCGAGCGGCAGGCAGAGATTGCAAACTGGGTGTTGGTCCTTCTGCACGTACTTGTGGCGGCAGTTGGCGCAGAATTTAAAGGGTTTTTTGTCCATCGCCACGCCCAGAAAGCCCCCCTGTGCGCATTCTCCGTAGAAACGAAGTTCTCAATGTTTTTTCTCCTCTTTCGTCGTCCCTGTGACTCGTAGTCCGGTATGTCTAGGATGATTTTTCGATTTTCATGTTTTCCGTGGATTCTGCTCTCCAAAGTTGTGGAGCTCCTTCACTGACGATCCAGACCCAACGGCGGAAAAAAATAATCTTAAGATGGCGACCAAAGGTGGGAGCTTCCGGAGGAAGAGCATCAACGTCACGAAAAGGCACCAAATGGTGGTATGTCGACGCCCACCTGGGCCACGAAAAAAAGAAAAAAAAAAGAGAAGAAATACAACAATTCCGGACCCAACCACTAGATGGCGGAATAATGCACAGCATAGTGAATCCAGAAAGATTCACGCTGCAAAACTACACGGACAGGTAAGAAACTAAAATGCAAATGCAAAATTATTCATACGATGGCTCAGGAAGGGCTTATCCTTTCATGTTTTCAATCTTGGCCTAAAAAGGGTCTTAGTCTTAAAAATGAGGAGTCGTATTACCACATCATCTAGTAAAGGAGGTAATGTTGTTGTGAAGTCTAAAGAAATCTCTGTTAACATGGTCCACAGACAATTAGATGGGCGGTGATGTGAACCAATCACCAAAGACATGCGTCCCAACATTGTGAGAGAGAATCATGATCTTTTGACTTGAAAGTTAGGGGTGTTTAGAATTTGGGGAATATATGCATCTTAAACAAGATATCTAGAGTACCCCTATTTTGAATCTTTTATAGAAGGCCCATAAGAACTCACAATGAAGCCCACAACAACCTGCTGTAGCTGCAAATTAAAGTGAGTAAGAGAACACATCAATCTATATTGATCAATATTTGATTTCTTAAGTTCAGACCTTGCCTTCCTACGTTAGGGACAGTAAGGATTCATTAAGAAAACTATAAGGGATAGGAGGAATGTTTCACAATGAGGCCAGGAGATGCAGGTAGCCCATATACCAGCATTAAGCATTCTTGTTGAGATCAAGACTTGCAAACATTCTATGTGGAAACGTTGAGCCATATGATTGACTTTTGCCTCAATGAGAATGTATTCATGTTTCAAGAACAACTGTTCAGACCTAAGAGAGGAACTGATGTGTGCATCTGCTTCTCCCACAGCTTAGATAATCTATTTCTGAACAGGTGAAGGGAGCAGTACTCTAATTATGCCGAAGGCGCGCCTAAGGCAAGCCCATCTGCGCCCGTCCGCGCCTGGACCGCGCCCAGCGCCAGAACCCCTGGCCCCCGCACCAGCCATGAAGACCGCCTCCGATACGACGCCAGCACCCTCATCGCTCTCAACCCAGGACGAACCCCCACCTGCTGCAGGGCTACTCCGAAGCACACCCATGGTCCCTTCGCCTGCCATTACTGCAGCTTCTCCTGCATCAAAGACACAGAGACTCCCGCCACGACAGAACACAACCAGCTCCGATGCATCCTGATCAACATCCACTCCTCACGCAAACACGCCGTCGAGCTCTGGGACCTACTCGACACCGCATCACCAGACGTCGCCTTCCTGACCGAGACCTGGATGAACGAAGCCTCCTCTCCAGACATCTCCATAGCCATCCCCGACTGTTACAAGATTGCCCGCAGAGACCGCACCAACGGAGTCGGAATCGCCATCGTCCACAAGAAGACCATGAGGGTCTCAACAAACACCGACGACACTCTCAGCACTGCCGAACACATGCACTTCCAGATCCACACGGACCTCAAGACCACCCTAAGAGGCACCCTCGTATACAGACCACCCGGACCCCGACCACAATTCTGCGACACCATCGCCGACTTCATCAGCATGCACGCACTAACCTCCACCTACTACATCCTCCTCGGAGACCTGAACTTCCATCTGGAGAACAACAACAGCAACTCCTCCACCCTGATAGACAACCTCAGACTGGACCAGACACACGCTGGACGCCATCTTCTCCTCAAGCCCACACGTCTCCTTCCGCCACGTCTCCGTACCCACCTGGACCGACCACCACTGCATCCACTTCACCTTTCGGAAACCCGTCGCACATCACC
This sequence comes from Triturus cristatus, assembly GCF_964204655.1. Taxonomy (NCBI): domain Eukaryota; kingdom Metazoa; phylum Chordata; class Amphibia; order Caudata; family Salamandridae; genus Triturus; species Triturus cristatus. The sequence goes on along the minus strand of NC_140591.1, from coordinate 106,345,007 downwards.
TCACCCTACAGATCCCCCGCCGCTGCTGGGGCAAAATCACCGAAGTACAACTACAGACAAACCTCGCACTCAACCCACCGACCAACTCCTCCAACTCAGACGATGGTGCGCGCACCCTCAGACGATGGATGAACGACTGCGCCAACACCCTAGCCCCGCTGAAAAAACAAACCCTCAAAGACACCAGCAAGAGAGCCAGCTGGTTCACCCCGGAACTCCTAGCGTCAAAGCGCACCTGCCAGAAGTTGGAGAACATATGGCACAGCGAGTAGTCGCCGGGCAGCTGTGCAGCCTACAAAGACGCCATCCGCAACCACCACTACCTCATCAGGACCGCCAAGAGAACCTCCTTCAAAAACCGCCTCAACAACGCACACAACAGCAAGGAGCTCTTCATCGTCGTGAAGGAACTCTCCAACCCCAACTCCAGAAGCTAACGACATCCTGACATCGCAAGCCCTGTGCGACTCCCTCGCCACCTTCTTCCACCGCAAGATCGCCGACATCCACGACAGCTTCAACCCCCGGAGGACCCTAACAGACCCCAACACGCCGGACCCACCACATCCCACCGACCACGACCCCCTGACAACCTGGGCCAACGTGAGCATCGAGGACACAATCAAGACCATGGGCACAATCCATTCCGGATCGCACCCCACCTGCGCAACATCATCAACCTCTCCTTCGAGCCCGCAACCTTCCCTGAGAGCTGGAAACACGCCGAGATCAACGCCCTACTGAAGAAACCCAAGGCGGACCCGAGCGAACTCAAAAACTTCCGGCCCATCTCCCTGCTTCCGTTCCCAGCTAAGGTCATCGAGAAGATAGTCAACATCCAGCTCACTCGCTACCTCGAAGACAACAGCATCCTGGACCCCTCCCAGTCAGGATTCCGCAGCAACCACAGCACTGAGACAGCTCTCATCGCCGCCACAGACGACATCAGGATCCTACTGGACAACGGCGAGACGGCGGCCCTCATCCTTCTGGACCTCTCTGCCGCCTTCAACACCGGCTGCCACCGCACACTACACACACGACGCAGGGATCCGAGACAAGGCCCTGGACTGGACTTCCAACTTCCTCTCCGGCAGAACCCAGAGAGTCCGCCTCCCCCCGTTCCGATCCGAAGCCTCCAAGATCATCTGTGGCATCCCACAGGGATTCTCCCTCAGCCCGACGCTGTTCAACGTCTACATGGCGCCCCTCGCACGCATCGCCCGACATCACAACCTCAACATAATCTTCTACGCAGACGACACACAACTAATCCTATCCCTCACCAAGGACCCCCTGAACACCAAATCCAACCACCACCAGGGAATGAAGGCCGTCACCGAATGGATGGAGGATAGCCACCTTAAGCTGAACACAGACAAGTCGGAGATCCTTATCCTCGGGTCCAACCCCTCAGCATGGGACGACTCCTGGTGGCCCGCATCACTGGGGACCCCCCCCGCACCCACCAACCACGCACGCAACCTGAAAGTGATCCTCGGCTCATAACTCACTATGACCAAACAAGCCAACGCTGTCTCTTCCACCTGCTTCAACACCCTCCATATGCTCCGCAAGATATACAGATGGATCCCGACAGACACAAGGAAAACAGTACATCGACTGCGGGTCGGCCCGACGCGGGTAGGCTAGACGGCCTTCCACAAGCTTTCCGATCAAAAGATTAGTTTAAGTAAGTAAATATGATACGCGATAGAAAGGGAGACACGATTGAAAAAAATACAGTCAAGGGCGAGAACCTTGCACACAGAGGGAAAACGAAGGAATGGTGTTGAACTGGAGCACAGCAATAGACGTCCGAACCTCGTGACTGGAAAGACTTCTTCGAAGAAAAACAAAGTGCAAACATCCGGACCCAACACTAGATGGCGAGCTATGCACAGCATGTGATCTACAGCTCACATGCCTCGAACTGATAAAGATACATCGCTTAAGACGACATGCAGAAAATGTCTCAAGTGAAGCAATGAAACAAAAGGTGTTACTCAACGACAAACCCAGTTTGATAATTTGTTGAAAAAGAAAGTGTCCCACGAGTGCCTGCAGACAGAATAATCACCCTTTCCTCTCTGGAAGGCTTAGATAGCATCTGAAGAAACACTGGCCCGTCCTTACATCAGGCAATATCATTGGAGACCAGCTTTACACTACCCCACCCCTTTGATCACACACAGGAAGAGACCACTAAATGATCATTTGGTACATAGTTTCTTACACTAAAATAGCAGCCAAATATGGTTAAATGACAGAAAAAGATTCCACATTTGTATTTCATGTAAGGCATCCAAGTATAGAACTAACAGAAGTGCATAATGTTCCTTGTGGCAACTGCAAGCAGCAAGTACATATACTGCAAATGTATTGCCATGCCTTTATTGCAAATATGTTGGAAGCAGCATTTTCCCTATTAAAAAGGAGATACTAGAACAGATATGAGACATTCAAATGTAGATAAACTATATCCACTGGCCAGACATTTTGCGCAAAGCCAAAAACGTAATAGTGGCATGGACTGTGCTGAGCATCATCCGAAGGCTGGTAATAGAACATTATATGTTACAAAACTTGCATCCAAGTACATTACTAATTTACAAACCACATTCTCAGATAGTTTGATTATCAGTAAAGAATTGGGCTGACATCTGTCTATATTTGGATACCTGATTTCTTTCCTACTGACTGATTCTATAGTTGATTTTATTTGGCAAATGTGCCCTTTGTTTGCACCGCACTTATCTGTTTTAGTTAGTTTAATGAGCAACTTTAATGCCAAGAAACATTCATTATATTCATCTTGGAATAGAGACAGCAGTTGGGTATTTCCCCTCTTGGTCTAAACTCTCTGTGCAACATATTACGATTAACCGATATATGTGATGATGTAAGACCTGAATTTTGCCAACTTGGTTCATTTTAAACTAGGTTGTAAAAGGAGTCAAAGTAATGAAGAAAAATGTTATGTCCCCATTGATGTTGTAATTCATTACACATATTTTTAAGATGTGAGCTGTAAATAATTTTTCTATTTATATTGCTCAATATTGGCTGTAATTCCATTAGCAGATCTGAGCTGTTGGGTCTGGATAACGCCCCATGCAGGCCCCATGACTGGGATCTGTGTCGTGAGGCGTCAGGGCTAAGAGCATGTTCTGTGTGTAATGTCCAGTCCCGGAAGTATTACAGGGAGTTGGGTGACCAGTCTTTATCGGACAGGCAACATGGAGAAGAGCCAGTGAATACGAATCTGGCAAGGCCCCTTCCATTGATGAGGTCTCGACCGCCCCAATCGCTCAGTTGCGTTTTGGTAAATGTTCGGTCGCTTCACAAACACAGTTATCAAATCCATGACTTGATTGAGAAAGGGGCATATGATCTAATCTTTTTGACTGAAACATGGACTGATAATACATCCGGTCCAGACTGGAATATTGCTTTGCCCAGTGGGTATGTGGTCTCCTCCAGTACAGACTAGATAAGAAAGGAGGGGGAATAGCAGTTGTTCATTCTACACAGCTCAAATTGCGTGTGGAAACTCATCTTGACCTCCCCGCTGAAGCATTGTTTTTTACTATTTATGTTGCTAATTTGTATAAATTCCAAGGAATTTTACTCTACCGCCCGCCAGGTCCCAAGTCCACTTTCCCTGTAATGCTTATGCATTTTTTAGAATCCCGGATAGATCACCATCCTTTTATGATCCTCGGTGATTTTAATTATCACTTAGAACACGCAGATCAGTCTGAGGTGGCCGTGCTAGTTGACAATCTTGCAGCAATGGATTTTATTCAAATGGTCACGAGCCCCACTCATAGTTTGGGACACACACTAGACGGCATTTTTATTAATAATATAGATTTGAAGGTGGCCAATACCTTGCCGCTTCCCTGGTCTGATCATATGGCAGTGAATTTTACTGTCATGACCGGGATATCGGTTACTCCCCCAGGCCATAGGGCAGAGAAACATATGATCAGACCATGGTCACAGGTGACCACTGATAAGCTCCTCCCTATCCTGGGAGGCTCACGTCCCTCCTACACTAATGATATTACAGAGGCGTCGTTGCTCTTTAAGGACTGGTTGGCGGCGGCGGTAGAGATAGTAGCCCCGCAGAAGCTGCTTGGTTCTAGGAGAGCCAAACCATCCGCGCCATGGTACAACAACGAGCTTAGGATTTTGAAGGGAGCATGTAGGAGAGCCGAGCGGCTGTGGAGAAGGGATTATAGTGTTGAGGGCAAATTACTTTATAGTTCCACTCTTGTAGCTTATAGGCATGCAATAGTGGCAGCCAAAAGCGACTATTTTGCAACTCAAATTAGGAAGGCTGGCAACTCATCCAAGGAGCTTTTCAAAACTATAACATCTCTTGCCAAACCGCCGCAGGATAATACCTACCGACCTGACCTGGAAACCTGCCAAAAGCTGGCGGTATATTTCCAGGAGAAGGTGCAGACCATTTACAATGAGTTCAGTAGTATGTCCCCTAGTGCTGAGTGGGGCGAGCAGAGCAAGGAACTTGGCCCTATGGGCTCTACGGCTCTCAGAGTGTTTGCTCCGATTACGGTGGTGGAAACTCGTAGGCTGATCCTCTCAATTAACTCAGGATCACCCCTAGATCCTTGTCCACCATCAGTCTTTCATTTGGCTGCTGATGTGATTGGAGAGGAGCTATCTCAAGTAATTAATATAGCAATGCAGTCCGGTTGCTATCCTGCAAGCTGGAAGAGGGCAATAATCAAGCCACTGCTAAAAAAACCTACACTAGACCCCCGTGTCCTAAAAAATTATCGGCCCATTGCCGCTTTGCCCATGGCGGCTAAGATTTTGGAGAAGGAGCTAAATCACTCCTTGACGGCATACTTGGTGTCCCACGATTTACTTGACTCCTCTCAGCATGGTTTCCGTGCCCAGCACTCCACGGAGTCAGCACTTTTGATGGCAGCGGAAAATGTTCGTACCATTGTTGATGGGGGAGGGCAGGCAGTCCTGGTGATGCTAGATCTCTCGGCTGCCTTCGACACAGTCAACCAGAAGATGCTGATTCGAAGGCTCCAGGAGTTTGGTGTCCAGGGGACAGCATTGGGCCTACTAGCCTCTTTCTTGGAGGGTAGGGAGCAGAGCCTGTTATGGGATGGTCTACAGTCCGACCCGTTTCACTTACCATGTGGAGTGCCACAGGGCTCTGCTCTATCTCCTACTCTCTTCAACATCTATGTAGCCCCTTTGTCCAGGCTCAATAAGGCGCATGGCTTCACTATCATCTCCTATGCGGATGATTCCCAGCTTATTGTATCCGCTGGTGAAGAAGCAAAGGACACGGCTATTAAGTTCCATAGCTGTATGTCTGAAATCATGAGATGGATGCGAGAAAACTGTCTGAAAATCAATACGGAGAAAACCGAGATAATAGAGTTCGGCGGGGGACACGTGTGGAATAACTCTTGGTGGCCGGCAGAAGCTGGTGAATGTCCCTGCCCTGCACCTAAGGTCAAGAACTTGGGAGTGGTGTTTGACAAGCAGCTCAATTTTTCTGCCCATGTCAGTAATCTTGCCTCCTCCTGCTCATATTTAGTCAGGACGTTGCGGAAGATCTTCCCTTTTATCAAACCTGATCTACGCAGGAACGTGGTGGTGGCCCTGGTCCTCTCCAGAATGGACTATTGTAATGGACTATTACTAGGAATTAACAAGACCTTGATGAGGAGATTGCAGGTCTTGCAGAACGCGGCAGCCAGACTCTTGCTAGACGTCCCTAGAGAGCAGTCTGTCGCCGAGGGAATCAAGGCACTGCACTGGCTCCCGGTCCAGCAGCGTATAGATTTTAAGGCTTTATGCCTAGTACACAAGGCTGTGTTTGGGGGGGGAGCTAGGGAGGTCCAGAAGCTCTTTACTCCCTATTCCCCGGGTCGAGCACTTCGGTCCTCTTCTCGACGCCTTCTTAAGCTAAACCGAGTCAGGAAAGCTAGATGGGGCGGCAGAGCTTTTTCGTTTAATGCCGCCAGTCTCTGGAATAAGCTGCCTTGCTCTCTGAAACTAATAGACAGTCATCTAACTTTCAGAAAACTGTTAAAAACACGGCTTTTTGATATGACCAGGGGCTAAGATGGGGCTGTACCTCTCTACTTACCAGCGCCAAGACGCTTCGGCATTCGTTCGCGCTTAATAAATGGCTATCCTATCCTGGCTATCCTAAAATGCATTTTTTTGATTTCTCTATAATTTTGGAGCCGTTCAACAAATTAGCATTCACTTTACAAAAACATCCACTTTGGATTCTTTATGCAAATAGGGCTTAGCACGAAGTGCTTACATTTTAGCATTATCGGGACAGTTAGATAACAGTTTTGCAAACTCCGGTTCATGGCACTCTGCAAATTCAAAAATTAAAACCTGTACTTTATCCTATTGGCCCTAGGAGCTTTTCATCCTAAGTAAGCCATTTTGCTGTGGGTTTTGCAGAGCCAGTAGCCAGGTTCGCAGAACCAGCATCAATGTTGGCAGAAACAACAGCTGGATACACTGACCCCAGCCAAGTCCCCAGGTTTCCAACAATCCCAGATAGGGGCCGCCAATTTAGAGAAAGTGGCACTGAACATTGCTGACTTACAGCTGGAATCTCAGACCTGGTTCCAGAACCACAGATCTGGCAAGGTCAGTGAAGCTTACCCTACATTTGTAGTACCAGATAGGGACACTTGCTGGGACGGTGAATTACATTTTGAAATCCACAAAGAAATCTGGGCCTGGTGAAAGACTGCAAACAACCTCTTGTGAATTTCAGAGGTTTTTCAGTGTTATTCCATAATGATGAATGCACTTTAACTATAGTTTTTTAGGTGAGTTTCTGTTTTTTACCAAACATATGCTGAGGTGTAATAACCAAAGATAACCTTAACTTCACTTTACCTGTATTTTTTTTTAGAGAGAGAGAGAGATTCACTGAAAAAACACACATAAAACTGAGTTATGGTTATCACCATGTTTTTCTCTAGATAGTCTGGCTTTTGTTCCTGTGCCATTGGCAAAGTGTTGCATTAGCACAGTGGGCACATTTCGCTGTGATGTGCACGGTTAACCATAAATGGTGAATTTTAGCATTTGTTTTCGCATTGGAGTCAGAATCATAACTAATTTTTAACTTTTTTTAGTGAATTTCTAGTTTTTTGTTTTAAATTCACTTTATCATCAACTCCGACTAACTTCGGCCAAGACCTGCAACCAACCCGCCACAGGGTTCTGTCCCACCACTGGTTGCCTTTATAGGCAGCCATCCCCAGCTACAAATATCCTTTGGCTATGCACAGCAGGTATTCCCCCCTTTTTAAAAAAAAATAATAATCTGAAAACCTTTTCCCCATATTTTATTACAATTAAATATATATTTTTTTGCACAAAATGGTGCCTTTAATGATGCTCACAAAATGTCAACTGCAAGTTTGTGATTTTCCTCCAAACCACAATTTTATCACTGCAAAACCTTTTGGTTTTTTTGGAGCATTTTTCAATATCATTCTCTGGCGTGCTCATCTACAGTCCACGGAGTATGAAATGTATTTTCCCTCAAAGGGAGGAATTTGATTTTTTCTTTATTGTGAATTTCAAGATGGCTAGAAAAAATTCCCCTTCCTCAGCCAATCCAATTTAAGAAAAGTTTAAAATGTGAATGTGTGAATGAGCAGATTTGTGATTTTCAGAAATGCAGTTTTAAAGATAAAAGATATACAAAATTGTTAACTCTTTCAAGCCCACTCACCAACTTTTTAAAATACATATATCTCAAATTACTTAACAGATTTAAACCAAACCAATAAACACACACATTGAGGACAGTTTTACCGTTTTGCCACAGGTGCCAGCAAAATTTCCTAAGCAAGATAAAATTGGAAAACACAATCTTTCTAACCGCCTGCCTAACCTTAACTTTTTGTCCCTTAAACGGATGTTCACGAAAATTGCCATTCTGCAATTCAATCATTGCGCAGATCCATCCATGTGATCAAACGTTATAGGCAATAGCTATAGTTTGTCGTGTTTGAACCAAAAACATAACTCCGTTTTTACTGTGCTTTTTCAGTAAGTTTCACTTTATTTAGAACTTAATATTGAACCATTAATGTGCACCGCTTTTGGCAAGGCCCTGCATCCAAACTCCCATGAGCAGCCAACCTTTGCCTTCGGCCATGTGGAGCGGGAGCAATGTGCAAGGCTGGAGGCCAGGCCCAGCACCCAACCCTTTGCCATCCCCTGCCACGCACAGCTTTCAGCCATGCACACTGGTGGTTTGGCACAGGAACCCTGTCACCAGTTAACCTAGAGCCTGACCTCAGGTTGTGATCAAGGAGTAAGACTGAATGCATGGATAATGCTGTTTTCATCATGTGTATTCATTAAATCTGGATTAATTCCATAGCGGTTTATGCGTCGTCTCTTCTGTAAGGATTGTGTTGAAATCATATATAATGTGTAATGTTATAGTTAGGTGTGAACAAAAAGAGGTTTGTTTATAAACAAAACATAAAATTCACCAGTTACAGTTAGCCCAGCCGCTAAACATTGCTTATGACCACAGGTATAACATAACTCACGTTATATTTATGACATCATTGATGAAATCTCAAATTGCATCACTGATGACATCATCCAATGAGTGTGCTAGTTTTTTTTTTATGGTTTACATAGTGGCAGGTAACCATCATATTACTTTTCTGTCTAATGTTGTACTGCCTGTGCACAGCTCATTGGTGTGTTTACAAAACGCATGTGCTCCTAATGCATCTTAGGTGTGTAAAGACATTGAACACGTTATAACTCCTTGTATTGAAAACTAATTCAGTGTGCAGGTGACAGCTGACTACTTGTGTTCAGCAAGTTCCACACAAGTTATATGGCTCTGCAGAGAAAGTCTGCAATAGGGCAAAGTTTGCACGTAAAACATGTATTGTACAAGTATTGTAAGCAGCCTTTAGTTATTAGACAGAAGCAGCGACACATGAGAATTTCTAAATAATATAGAAGCCTGTGTGCACCAGGTACTAACCTATGTACATGTGCTTGATTTGCTTCTGAAAAATCTGTAAAGTTTTCACCACGGTATGAAGGCTTCAGGTAGTACGATCTTTAGAACTTTCAGACCATGGTTAATTTAAGTGAATAGTCTCTCTTAGGACAAGGTTTGCACAGAGTGTACACTGTTCTTAGCAGATACTTTTTCATACTCTGTGGTGTATCTCTCATCAGAGTTTCACTGTCTACAAACAGTGTGGTACAGAGTACACTATCTACATAGAGTAAACCGTGTTAACAGAACCCACTTTTCTACATAACCACTTAATTTCTCAATGTAGGCTCAGCGACTGTCAGGGGTTTGATATAGGTATAGATTGGCCATAGTATAGCATTACTTATGCAACAGAGCCCGATTATCTAGAAGAAGTTGGTTTTCCCTGAACGGTTATATACATATTGAACACTGTGTGCAGGATTGGTTACCCTTTCATTTGTTGTCCATAGTCAACATGAACTTTGCTACACATGAAATATATGGCATAGGGTCAATGTTGCACATAACACAAGCTTGCTTTATGTATGAGGGTTGTATGCATGTATGACAGCAGTAACGATGCTTCATATTATTCTGAGCTATTTTGCGCTTACCTTCATAGCTCTAATCCTATGCCAGTTTATAGAGCAATGTGTACAAAAGAAGCTTGGGTGATGTAAATCGAGAGGTCATCAGAGAGGTTATAAATGTCACTGAGCAGGTCATGAATGATGTAATAATGTGTGAGGTAATACGCAGTGCATGGCAGGTGTGCAAGTTATAGTTAGCTCTGGTAACTCGTGAATTTCTGGTGTTTTTAAAAGCTCAAAATGTTAACATTGTCACTGACACTCACCTAACTATAACATAACTGGGTTTTTTAAGTGAATTTCTAAGGTTTTTTGTTTTTTTATTAACAAAAAAAATATTTTTGTCATGTCTAACTAGAACATTATTTTAACCTTTGCTTGTGTCAGTTAATTCAGAGTTTTTTTTTGTTTTTTTAAACGCAAAGTAATATTATATTATCATACGTAAAAGTGTCAGGGGTGCCCCCACTCCAGGATCCCTGGAATGCAGTGGAGATCAAAGGTCACAGAGGAGAACAGCCAGAGTTGAGGAAATTGCCAGCATCTGTTTCAGTTGTGTTACGATTCATGGGAGTATCACATAACTCCTCTCACAGCAGGTTCACATATCCACTGTGCTACTCTGCACACAGTCCTTTCCAGGAAATGCAGAACAAACAGTAGGTGGCTTCAACATTTTTAGTCCACACTAGCAACCCTGCCAAACTGTCCCAGGGAGGAGGCCAGAGATGAGCTCAAAAACTAGTTGGAGGCAACGATGGACAAGTAATTTGCCAGCAAGGGCTCAATAAATGTCGTCCCAACGCAGATTTCACCCTAGGTTCTGCAGTGAGTGTGGATTAAGATGTCAGTTAAATCCTCCCTCTGGTCAGCATCTCTATTTACAGGTTGCCAAGCTGGGATCTCCTCTCAGGCACAGCCTTGACATTTTGCTTTTTCCACACAGAAGTGTCAACCCACAGTCTTCTTGTCTTTAGACCTACCAGAAAGAAAAGGTGGAGCTGGGAGTCTCAAGTCAGAGAAAGGGACAGTGGACCTTTCAACTACCTCTCAACCTGCTAGGGTTAACACTTCTGGCGAAAAAGGAGCAGGACCGGGCAAAGATTATTCTTAGACTTCAATTGGGCCCTTGATTGCTTGTCTGCTCACACCCAAGGATCTGGTTCAATAAATGCCTTAATAATGCTTTTAAGGAGGACTGAAAGCCACACTGCTGTCTAAAAGGGACTGGTTCTGGAGTTCAGACCTCAGTATGGATGGGCAGAGTTACAAATACCACAGGACTACTCAGTTTGGCTGGTAGATGGGCTCGGATCCCTCCCAGCGAAAATGAACAAACTTAACCAGCAAGCTGATGTCTTGAGTTGAACAACTGTTAATTGTGCTTCACAACAAATAAAACAGTGGTCTTTCGAATTTGCTGGCATTTTGCCAAAGGTTTTTTTTTTTTTAACAACCAGACTTATGCTCTAGTTTTCCTCCAGTGATATTCTACTATGTACACACAGCCTTCTCAACTCCACAAAAGCTCCAAGGATTACATAGACATGACCGAAGCATTCAGCAACAATTCTACTGTATGTGCTTATTCAGTTCTTATTAATAAAGGCAAATCAGTCATCTAAGAGATGGGTAATGCTTCTCTGGTGCACGGATTACATTCCGATGTGGTAAATTGATTGCCTTCTACCAGGAAGATCAGGTATTGTTCTACATATGAGGACAACATCCAGATTGCTCAAATCGACAAGCAGCGCTATCAAAAAGAGTTCACAACTCTGCAAACATTGCTGCTTGGATTCGGAATCCAAAATGAATATGTTGGTTGCACAATCTATATCCAAAACCCTGATCAAGTACATGTCTCGTCTACTACAACCTTTAAGAGTTAGCTCTCTATCAATGTTACTCTGGATTGAGTCACATGCTGTCAGCACATCCAAGTGTAACAGTTTTGGGATAGCACAATGAAAAGTGAAATGGGTGTAACCTAAAATGTTCACGATCAAGCACAAATGCCTCGCCCCCTCACACACCAGGCAGAAAAGACATCAATGGTGCACAGGAAATTCAAGCACCACCAAAGCCCTGGAAGTTGAAGCAGCAACAATGCCTGGAAGTTCACACAGCAAAGACCTCAGAGACCATGATCCCAGAAAGTTCAGGAGGCAATAAGCATGGAGGCAGGCAGCTCAAGCAGCAATTACACTGCAGAAGCAATAATGAGTCTCACCAGCATAAGAAATCACTGGCAAGTGTAAGCAAACATACTCTGCCGTAAAAGCTGACCCGCAACACAACAAATAATCTCAGTCAACTAAAGTAACAACACCACAAGGCCACAGAAGCAGCACTAGCATTATGAATGCTACTGCTCCAAGCAGTTTATGCAGTAATGAGTCTATACAGTGCTAATGCATTAGCAGCTCTCAGTGCCCAGACAGCATAAAGACCAAAGGCAGTAGAAGAAACGGCACCAAGCAACATAAGCAAGAATAACCACAGGATGTACAAGCAATAAAGACCCCAGTAGACTAAGCAACAAGTAACATGAGCAATACAAGAAATTAAAACCACAAGCTGTTTAGCACTGATACCCCCAGGCAGTACAAGCAATATTGATACCAACGTAATATTAGAAATAATGACCCCATGCATTACTAGCATAATTCTTCCATTCAGTATAAAAAAAATGCAATAATTAAAAGCAATAATCAATATTTACCCCAGACATAACATCCAATAATGCCACGAGGCAGTGGAAAGCAAATTTGCACAGGAGGGCCTTAGCAAGGCTGTTTCTATCAAGCTTCATCAAATTTAACAGTCATGTGCACTGTCTCTATCAACCTTCATGTATATCAAAGAGCAGAGGGCCTCTTGAGCAGGTCCCGGAACCTGGGCTAGTGTGGGAAAGGACTTCAAGACATGGCGTAGAAGGAGTAAGGAAAGGGATCTGCTTACATTTCTAGTCGCTCTGAAAGATTATCTGATTCCTTACTGTTGAAAACCACTAATTTTAGTGATATGTTGTAGAGCACTCTTCACCACAGATGACTAAAATACAATATATGAGCCCACTGCAATTTCTCAGGCTAATCTTTTCAACAGACTCTTAAAACTGCGTTGGTCTCATAACTTTCTCGGACGAAGTAGAACAGTAAAATACCAAATCACTCACTCCACAGCACCAGAAGGACATTAACATGGTGAAAATGCAAGCAAGTATTTTACTTAATCAAACAAAAAATGTTTCAACTTTTTGCAGAGTGATATGACTGCCTCATCCTACCTGGTGAAGATGTCCAAGGAGGGCCTGGGCTTGTGCTGTAGTGATTGCTCCCCCAACAGGCACAGGTTGCTTCTGAAAATCCAAGCCATTCGAATGTGTGCCTACATGAATAACATTACATATCAGAAACGATTTGGTAAGGGTTGAGTCAGAAATCAAGATTTTCAGGCTAAAAGGAACTTCTGTTGGCGGACATCTTCACAGACATGACTATGATGCTATATTATCCTATATGATGATTATATTATGTGCTTCTTTCATAGACAATAGAAAATATGTAGCAAAAGTAACATGTACATGACATGCTGTACTCGAACCAGATAAAAGGAAACAACCACCAACGGCAGTACCATTAAGTTTAATGACACCAACCTCTGTCACTGCACATTAGTTATTTACCAATTTAGCATCACAGAACTTCAAAAGAGAGGAATACTCCACTTGTAGTCTGATAGACCTAGATCTTTCAGTGAACTATTTTGCACATGCCACAGTGTGCCCAGCATCATTGATCCTTCACGTTTAATGCTCTGGGCAATAAAACCTCACGTTTTACAATCTTTGGAAACTTTTTAACCTTTGGCAGGCATGTTATATGCCTTCAATCAATCACTACTTGGTAAGCGCAGGGGGGAGGGGGATTACAGTCCAGGTCTTGAGATCCTTCATGAATTGGGTCAGCCTTCTGTGCTACTTTATGGTGACACTTTGGAATGAGCCTAAATTAAATGTTTTTCCATCCCTTCTGGAGGAAGAATACTGCTGAGACAAGCAGGTTTACAGCTAAACCCAGGCTATACATTCACCATCATAGTTCACAGATGTTCCTCAGTGTCTTGACGATTGTTGACTCGGAGCGCACAGCACTGTTTCCAAACCCAAAGGTGGGAATAAAACAACCTAAAATGGCAACACCAAACTAGAGCATTGCGACCTTACCTTCGATGTCACAGGGGGTTCACACAAGCCCAATGACTGATACATGGCCATTTAAAACCAAATATCAAATAAATTAACAATGTGTACCTATTTTCAAGTGTTTGTGTCTCATTTGAATGGACAGGTCACAGTGCTTGGACAAAAGAAACCGTATAATAAAAAATAAAAACACGAAAGTAGAGAATCTTCCAGACCCATCCACTAGTTGGCAGAATAATAAACCAATGTGCAGCTTCTGAATCTGGAAAAGATCCATACTGCAAAAAGAGACCTAGGAAATCTGTATTGATATAGTTTCTGTAAATTCACAAAGAGCCCAACAAGTCAAACACCTAAAGACCAGACCTGCTACTAACAAGGTTCTGACAGAAGCGCAATGCTGGAGCATTTGCCACTAGTGTATCTTGATTTCATTTGTCATCCACAGAAGTTGCAAAAGTAAAAACTGCTGGAACTATGCATCAGATTCATGTAAGAAAGCAAGAGGACTACAAATGGCTGTCTAATCAATTTGAGCTTCGGAATTAGAGAATGCAGGATTACCCATACTGCAGCTCTAACATCTGAGAAGTAGGTAGTTTATTGGTGGAAAAAGCAAAACCTATTTCAGTGAATAAAGTCTCTTGTAATTCTTCTCAGCAATGGCTCATGCCTCACTATTATTTCTGGTTTAGATAACATCGGCACAAAAGCTGGGTAGAGGAGCTCGAGGTTTTGGATAGTGATGGCAAAAACCATGCGGCCCTTCTAAATGTTGGCAGCTTTTGAGGCAAAGAAGGCACTATTTGTGAGACTTAAGAGATGTAATTAGATTACATGAAATTAAAAAGATTCATCAAAACACCTCCATCATCTGGGCTACAAAAAGCAAAAGACATAGATTTCAACATCCCACTTAAAATATATGAGCTACATCAAGTATTAACCAAAGTACATCAGAACCAACTTTTTAAGGTTCTGAGCAATAAACTAGGTTTGACTATTGTTCCTCACTTCTAAAACCGATCACACTTCCATCAGGAGGTCAAGGATTTGGTCTCCAGCTATGGACAGGGGTTGTGAACAATTTCTGGCACGTTAAAGAAATACTTTTTTGAAGTCTTGCCTGGGATTAAATGTGTTGGCAAAACAAAACGAAAAAAATAAATAAATCAGGCAAATCAATAACGTTAACAATTATGAGAAAGACAGTATCTATAAAATCTCTACTGCTGCCTGCTCACAATGCATACTGCTGGTACGAGCCAATGTGTGTGGATGAAACATGAAGATAAAGCAGATGGTGAATCTTACTCTCCACAGTTTTTACTCAAATGAAATTAACATGAAATACAACAAAGTCCCATAACAAGAGACAGTTCAAGTCGGAGGTGCAAATTTCTCTTCTGAAAACAGATTTCCTAAATATCTGCACATTTCTACGTTCTTCATACATTTTTTGCAGTTCTGGAAACTACAGACGTTTCCATAAATAGTTCAATTACAACTGTTTTGGAAGATCCGTATACTATTGATGAGAGATTAACAAACAGTGCAATGGGTTAGATACAAATTGTGGTTCAGTACTGAAACTGTGGTAGTTGATAACACATGAACTGTTAACAATGTCTACTGCACAGTCGCATCAATGTCAGGCAGTATCTGACTACATGGCACTATAAATATACTGCTTACTAGCACCATTCTTTCACTCCACACTGACCACTCTGCGCTGTCACGAAGTCCATTATTTCCTTGTTCCACTCGTCCGTGCCACCCTCATTCCACTCAAGACACCCTCTCTCCACTCATAACTGGCACCCACGCTCCAATCTTCCTTGCGCCCAGACCAGACTACTCAACAGAACCTACATTTGCACTGTGCTACTTTGTACTAGCAACCTTATCTTGCTGCTCACTGGGATGAGCATCCTACTACCCACCGGACATCAAATTACTCACTGGCTCTTTTTATCTTGTTTTGGGGCTTAATGCTCAGGGTGCTCTGCTACTGGACAAGACAGTATACTGTGAAACATTCAAATCTCCTGCATGAAATTGGTAGGGCTGCTGCAATTCAGTGTTGGTCAACTCAAAACCTGCCTCTTATGTGCAGTACAACCAAATGGCAAACATATTTGTTTTTCCACATCTGCTTAGGTATCATAGTTTGCACAACTCAGGCAAAATGTTGATTACATTTGAAATACATGCACAACTCCAAAACACAATTCGGACAGGAGTTACAAGGAAACTAGGGAGGTAAGAAAGTGGGATGGAAGTAAATCACTGTTGTTCAGTAGGCGTATGAAGAGGCATGGGCAGTAGGACATAAAGCTATTTGGATGAGAAAGCCAAAAGCTTACCCTACATACAAGAGTCTTCCCTGAGTTTAAGGATTAATCTCTGAAGCTAAGCTCATTCTGTTGCAATTAGTCTTTAGGCTTTGATGAGAGGGTACCAACACACAGATCTGATATAAACCTAACGGAAAGGAGGTACAAAATTATGAATAAATTATGCTTAATTCATGTACGCAATGTGTTTCATAGTTGCACACTATGAAACATGCTGCAGATGTTTTGCATATGCATAGTGTCAGTTTGCTAAGGAATGGCACATGCCCCTTTTTCACTCCCCTTCTCTGTAGCAAAGCAATAACTCCGCCGTACACGTTTCAATGTTCACAAGTGGTCACACTTAAAATGGTTAGTTTTTGAAAACCTCAATAAAAATAAAGAAAATATTTTAACTGGACTTTTGTACCTGTGTTTCCATCCCCACTTTCTGTTGAAGCTTTATTTGTTTCCGAAGTGTTCATTCTTGAGTCTGAAATTATAAGAATTAGGGGAAGGGATTTAAATATTTTTTTCTGAACAAATATTAAATGTGTGGCAAGAAAGTAAGCAGAAAAGAGGGTGTTGAGAGAGACAAAAAAGGAGGGAGAGAGAGTGTGAGAATGTGTGCTGATCCACAATTTTAGCAGTAAGGTCTAAGGGCTAACGTTTATTCCCAGGAATCCTGGGTAATGCATGAAACTATAAATAACAATGTTTTTCAAGGGATTCAGTCCAAAAAATAAATAATCATACATTATATGTTTGTGGTATAAAGATCAACGGTTCCTCTCATAAAGATTAGGATATATAGCTTCAAAAATCAAAGAATGAAACCAAGTTAAATGCTGGACTCCAATATCATTAAAAAACGTATTAACATCTGATCAACATCTTTAGGAAATAAGTGACCACATTTCTAGAAGAGTTAAGGCAGCACAGTGCTCTGTGACAAGTAAAACAAAAATAAATCCACAATAATAAAGCGAGCAAATGTACCTGAGCTCTGATTAATAGATCTCATTAAGAGCTAAGAAAGTTCCAATTGGTCATAAAATGCTTTCTTATATGAAATGTACATTTAGTCTCACTATTAATAATGTTTTGACCATGGTAGATCAAATCAGCATGTCTCATCAGGACACAGTTATGCTGTCTGTCTACATCCTAAATGGAGACAAAGAAGGTCCCTGAAAACAATTTTAGAACCTGTAAACTATATTAAAAATACAATTAACCAATACATATTGAACATCTGTGATAAATTAAGACAAGAACTAAATGTAAAAATAAAAAAAACATTTCATCAGATTTCATAAAGACTGGTGCGCACTAGTTGCAGTCATACTCGATGTAAAATTCACAGAAACCTTTAAAATCCTAGTAATTTTGGAGTTAGCCATAACTGATACATAGCTATTGCAAGTCATGATATCCAAATTAACAATTTACAGCTATTTTCAATCGTTTATTAATCACTTGAACCAATAGGTCACAGTGCTTGGACATAATAAACTGTATGAAATCATGTCTACATAGGACAGACATCATAAAACAAACAAACAGATACTTCTGCCCACAAACAGTGAGTAAAGAAGTCTGTTCTTGGGCTGAATAGCTGGCAACTGTTTAGGCATGGGTTATGGTTTGGGAGGACGAGAGCAAAGAGGTTAGATTTAAGTCGCTGAAGAACATCTGTGACCCATGAAACAAGAAGGCAAGTTGTCTTGCAAGCCAGAACTGCAAGCTACTATCTCATAGCCATCAACAGAAAGGAATATGCTTCTTACCAGTATGCATCTGTTCTTGGCATGTAGAGCTGCCATGCCAAGAACAGATGCATATTGGTAAGTAGCATATTTCGTTCGAGGCATATGAGCTGCAGATTACACACTTGTGCATAGATTATATAGCACTGTTGATTAGTTTGCACATCTACACAATAGTGTTTAGTGAAAGTGTGCGGTGTTGACCATGTAGCTGCTTTGCAGATATCATCTAATGGGATGTTTCCTAGAAAAGCCATTGAAGCCCCTATTTTACGTGTAGAATGGGCTCTAGGGGGAACGGATAGCGTTCGTTTTGCTTTGTGTTAGCAAATTTGAATGCATTTGACAATCCACCTAGCTATCCCTGACTTGGAGATGGGGTTGCCCTTGTGTGGTGGAGAGAAAGAGACAGTGGTTTGGTCTTACGGAAAGGTTGTGTTCTCTCAATGTAGTAGAGTAAGGCTAGTTTGACATTTAGTGTGTGGAGAGCTCTTTCTGCAACGGTTTGTGGTTGCGAGAAGAATACTGGTAGTTCTACAGATTGGTTTAGGTGAAAGGGAGAAATGACTTTAGGGAGGAATTTTGCGTTTGTAGAAAGGGTTCTTGAATGGTAAATGCTTGTATCTCACTGACCCTTCTGAGGGAAGTGATGGGTACGAGAAAAGCGGTTTTCCATGTTAAAAATTGGAGTTCACATTTGTGCAGTGGTTCGAATGGAGGCCCCATTAGTCTGGTGAGAACAATATTTAGGTTCCACACAGGTGAGGGTGGCACTCGGGGGGGGGGGGGGGGGGGGGGGGGAATTATTCTTTTAAGGCCTTCCATGAAGGCTTTAATGGCAGGTACTCTAAAGAGTGATAGATGTTGCCTGTTTTGTAGGTAAGCTGCTATAGCTGCGAGGTGCAGGCAAATGGACGTATAGGCTAGATTACACCTTTGTAGGTGGAGTAAGTAGCCTATGATGTGTTGAATGGAGACGTCTAGGGGATTGATGGTGGTGTTGTGACAATAGACAACAAAACGTTTCCACTTGGCGGCGTAGCACGCTCTAGTGGTGGGTCGCCTAGCTTCCTTGATGACGTTCATACAGTCAGGGGGAAGATTTAGATAACCGAATTCTAGGATTTCCGGAGCCAGTTCGCAAGGTTGAGCTGAGCAGTGTCCGGGTGTTTGATCTATTCATGGTTCTGGGTTAAGAGGTGTGGAGAGAGGCGTAATTTTTGGTGCGGTACTACAGATAGTTCCGGCAGTGTGGTGTACCACGGTTGTCTGGCCCAAGTTGGAGCTACTAGGATTAGTGTGAGGGAGTGTTGCTGTAGTTTGCGCACCACTAGTGGAATGAGTGGGAGAGGCGGAAAAGCGTACGCAAATCTGCCTGACCAGTTCATCCATATCGCATTTCCTTTGGACAATGGGTGTGGATATCTGGCGGCGAAGCTTGGGCATTTGGTGTTTTCGTGGGTGGCGAAGAGGTCTATCTGTGGATGCCCCCACATCTGAAAGTACGGGTGTAGAACTTTTGGGTGGAGTTCCCACTCGTGGATTTGTTGTGTTTGTCTGCTGAGCAGATCTGCCATAGTGTTTTGGACTCCTGGGACATGCTGAGCTAGGAGAAAGATTTTCTGGGGTATGGCCCATCTCCATATGCTCTGTGCTAGCTGAGAGAGCTGTGGAGAGTGTGTGCCGCCTTGTTTTTGAATATAGTACATGGCTGTCATGTTGTCTGTGCAGATTAGGACTGCCTTGCCTGAAATCTGTGTTTGAAAAGATTTTAGGGCTAAGAAGACTGCTAGTAACTCCAGATGGTTGATGTGGAGTAACTTTTGTTGAGGTGTCCATGTGCCCTGCACGGTGAGATGTATTAGATGAGCTCCCCAGCCGGAGAACAATGCGTCTGTGATTAGTACTATTTGGGGAACCGGGTCCAGGAACGGTCGACCTTTGGAAAGGTTTGTGGTGGTCCACCACTGCAGAGAGCGATGGGTGCGACAGTCTACCAACACCAGATCTGTTAATTGACCTTGGGCCTGGTTCCATTGGCGCGCTAAGCACGCTTGGAGAGGACGCATCTGGAGTCTTGCGTGAGGTACTATGAAGATGCAAGAGGCCATAATCCCTTTTAGTTGCATAAACACTCGAGCTGGAAGGGAGTGTTGTACCATGAATTTTGCCCGTAGAGCATGAATGCTTGTCATTCTGGCAGGGTTGGGGTAGGCTAGCGCTTTTGAGGTGTCTATGGTGGCACCGAGGTATTGTTTTATGTGGGATGGTTGTAGATGGGACTTTGCGTGGTTTACTGTGAAGCCCAGTAGGTGAAGTAGCTGGATAGTGGCATGCGTGTGTTGTACGCACTGGCTGTATGAACTGGCTTTTATTAGCCAGTCGTCTAGGTATGGGAAGACATGGATGTGTTGTCTCCTGAGGTGTGCTGCCACTACTGCTAGGTACTTGGTGAATACACGTGGTGCTGTTGTGACTCCGAACGGGAGTACTTTGAATTGGTAGTGTTGGCCGTCCACTACGAATCTGAGTAACTTCCTGTGAGCGTTGTGCACTGGAATGTGGAAATAAGCGCCTTTTAGGTCTAAAGTGGTCAGGAAGTCGTTTTGGGAAAGCAGTGGTAGTACCTGCTGAAGCGTTACCATGTGAAAATGGTCTGAGTGTATGTATTTGTTTAGGGGCCTGAGGTCTAGGATGGGCCGCAGAGTCTCGTCCCTTTTTGGTATGAGAAAATATAGGGAGTAGACCCCCATATTTCTTTGTTTGGTAGGAACGTGTTCTATCGCCGTTTTCTGCAGGAGGGAGATTACCTCCTGCTTTAGTAGTGTTAGATGTTCTTGTGACATTGGGCGTTGTCTGGGTGGAATGTTTGGAGGGGTAGATATTAGTTCTACGCAGTAGCCTGTCCGAATTATTTGTGTTACCCATTTGTCTGAGGTGATGGTGGCCCAGACAGGGAGGACATTTTGGAATCTGCCCCCGACCGGAGTGGGATGGTCTGGGGGGAGTGGAGGGAAGTCACTGGGTAGGTGCGGTGGCAGAGCGGGCGGTGTTTGTTTTGCTCTGCCTTTGTTATTGTTGCACCTGTAGCCGCCTCTTTGGTAGCCCCTTGTAAAGGTGGACTGGGTAGGGGCCTTATATGAAGTGGAAGCTGTGTTGGAGGAGTAGCCTCTGGATGTGTTCCGAAAGGAAGAGCGGCGAAAGGAGCGCCTGGGAGGGTGTGATTGTAAAGCTCCCATGGATTTTGTAGTGTCTGTGTCCTTTTTCATTTTTTCTAGGGCCTCATCTACTTTTGGGCCAAACAGATGTTCCTGGTCAAAGGGATGGTTGAGGATGGAAGCCTGTACCTCCGGTTTAAAACCTGAGATCCTTAGCCAGGCATGGCGACGGAGGAGGACACTAGTATTGATGGCCCTGGAGGCTGTGTCTGCTGCATCTAGGGCACAACGTATGGAGGTATTAGTAATTGTTTTGCCCTCCTGAATTAGCTCGTTGGCCCTAGGTTTGTATTTATCAGGGAGAGTTGCATTATGTCTTCTAATTCGTCATAATGGGCCCTGTCATACCTGGCTAGTAGCGCTTGTGTATTAGCGATACGCCATATGTTGGCAGCTTGGGATGCAGTACGCTTGCCTGATGCGTCCAAGAGTTTAGACTGTCAGGTGGTGGTGTTTCGCCTGACGCTTGGGAGTTGACCCTTTTACGTGCTGTGGATACTACCAGAGAATCTAGTGGTGCTGGCCCTCTGATGTAGAAGGGATCTGTAGGAGCGGATTTGTATTTTTTTTTTTTCAATGCGTGGGTTAATGACCCTGGCTCTGACTGGATATTTAAAGACCTCTGGCGCATGTTTTATAACTCCCTTGAGCATAGGCAATATTGAGGTAGTCCTAGGTGTGTTATCAAATGTATCTAGGAGGAAATCCTCCTCCACGGGGTCGGTATGGAGATCTACCCCGTGATAGTGTGCTGCCCTTTGTAATAGATGGCTGAACCCCAGTGAGACTTCTGGTGGGGAAGGTCTGGAAGGGTAGAGATCATCCTGTGGGACGTTAGGGATGTCAGGGATATTATAATCGTCCCATGGGTCTGGGGAGCCTGTGGGAGTGGGGTCCCCTGTAGGTAAATCTTGGGGCACGTCTCCTATGTCATCATATGGATCCCCCTGATCATCATCATCCGAGATGGTGTTGGGGAATGATGAGGTGGGGGCGGAGACGGTGGAGGAGGGGAAGGTATTCTGAAAGGAGAGGTAGCAGAGTCCTTCCTCTTTGGAGGTGGAGGAGGTTTTTCCAGCTGTCTCTTTTTGATGGAGAGCATCAAATGTCCGGTTTTAGGATCCTTGGTTAGTGTTTTTTGTAATGGATCCGGTGTAAAGAGTTCTGGTGATGTTGGTTGGTCCGTCTGCGCCGGGGCCGTTGGTTTTTTGGCTTTATCCGCGCTGGTTCGTTGTTTGGAACTATGTTTGGAAAAGCCTCATTGTTTGGTCGGCGCAGAGGTGGATTTCGGCTTCGAGGAGCTGGAGCTGGTTCTCGACACAGAGTGTGGGCTGGCTCGAGCCCGATCCGCCGGAAGGCTTAATCGGCTTCTTTACCGGGCCCGAAGGTGCGGTGTGAGAAGCAGTGTCTTTGGTCTTGCTTAGGCCCGGAGGCGAAGGCTTGACCGAAGCCTTTTTCGTTGCCGGCGAGGGTGTGGGGGAGGGGGGGGGGTAGGAGAGGGGGGGGGGTCGATTAGTACTCACGACCCTCTGTGCCGGAGTGATGTCCTCCACATCTGAATCGTCGGCTTCGGAGGCGCTGACGAGTCCCTCGTCGGTGTGGTGTTCTTCTGAAGCGTCAACACCTTCCCCGAAGAGGTCGTCCGGAATCGCCGTCGACGAGTGTGCCATGGTTCTTCTAGCCCTTCGGTCTCGAATGGTTTTCTTGGACCGGAAGGACTTACACGCCGGACAATCTCGAGCCTCGTGTTCAGGGTAGAGGCAGAGATTGCATTCTTCGTGCAGATCGGTGTGGGGGAACTTGGACCCACATCGAGGGCACTTCTTGAAGGGAGTCCTTTCCATTAGCCAGGACCAGAGCTTGGGTAGGCCCGAAGGCCTTCGTCAACAACCAGAATTGAAGGTTTTTGCCGATGAGAGGCGCGCCGAGAGGGGAGATCGCGATCGCAAACAATACCGCGAGTTGGGGTGAGGATTGCGCGTTGATCGTCGAACTGGAAGCTGTTCGAAACCGGAGCGCAGGGATCACATCCGAGCCCGATGGCGGACAAAAACAATCTGAGGATGGAGCCGAAGCCCATGCGCAATACGATCCAAAGGAGGAGTGACCGACCTCGTGACTTCCAAAGACTTTCCAAGAGGAAAAACAACTGCAAACATCCGGGCCCAACACCAGATGGCGATCTATGCACAAGTGTGTAATCTGCAGCTCATATGCCTCGAACATAGCCTTTTCGGCTTAAGACTACAGTTAAGATTAATTTTCCCATGTACAGGACGAAAAAAACACACCCAATCATGGAGCAGTACAGCCTGAGAAACACAACTGGCAGATAATCAAAGAGATAATGTTTGAAAGACAAAGTAGAAAGTTAGTGTACATAACTCTTATTTAACAGGTATTGCCAAGTTAAATTTACAAGATATTAGAGCCTCGATGCCAGATACTTCAATTAACTACATGAAGTCTGCCATTAAAGTTACATTGGAGGTATGACCGATTGGATACAATCCCAGATTTGAGAAACAAAGACCAAGTGGAAAGAGCCATGTTTAACTCCATTCAAGGGAGGTAATTCACTGAAGTGGGTAAAATTGTCTCAGAATAAACATTACTTTCAATACTTCTAATCTTGGCTTTACAAAACAAAAGACTCAAAAACGATTGCTGACACAGGTTAACAATCACATGGAAAGTGGCCGGTCTGCACACCCCATCGCGTAGATACTCAATATATGCATACTTACGACAGAGCCGCAGACATTGCGCTACTTCAAGAGACACACATGACTCATACAGGACTAGGGCGCCTACGCCACAGGTGGAGAGGCCAGGTACATGGCACTAGCTATTCAGCTCACGCTCGAGGGGTACTCATCTGGGTTAGGGCTGGGGTCCCATTTACAAGCGATAAGGTGCTAGTTGACTCTGAAGGACGATACACACTGGTAAGAGGACGACTAAACGGCCAACCTATCCTTCTAGGCTCTCTCTATGTCCCGAATGTTGGCCAGCCACTCTTCTTAGAAAGCTTCACAGATTTTAGCTGGTTGGAGCGGGGTCCCCTGATTGCCTGGCTCCTGAGATGGGACTTTAATTCGGTGCTTAGTGTAAGGCTGCACAGATCCTTCCCGCTTCTGTCCAAGACCGCAGCAATGTCTAATGCGCAGGCCCTCACAGGCACTGGGCGTTAGCTCCAGCAACCCAGATGCCCGGGTCTACTCACATTACTCAGCCGTACACAGACTGCATGTGCGGCTGGACAGTATAGTGGGATCTCCTGCGCTACTCCCCCTTGTCCCCCGCACTGAATATCTGGGCCGCACACACTCTGATAATAACCCCCAACAACTACAAATCGCCTGGGAATCTGAACGCCCTCCCGCTCCAACATGGAAACTCCAAACAGTGGCACTAGAAGACTCCTCATTCCGATCCTCTCTGGGCACAGCGATTCTCGAATTTTTTAAACTTAACAAGGGTACAGCGGGGGACACTCGTGGAATGGGACGCCTTTAAGGTTACAACGAGGGGGCATTGCATGAGCGCGTCTTGGAATATCTGAGTAAAATAAAAAAGACTCCTACAGTACGAGGTGGAAGGGGAGGGAGGAGGTAGAGATGGGCAACAGCTCGAGACACTACGCACACAGCATGGTGACCTGATGGAGCGCCTCCGCTGCCATAACTATGCAGCACACACCACCCGCACGCACTCCACAGCCGATCGTGCGGGCCGTCTTCTGGCCTGGCTGATCTGCCAGGAACACGCCTGTAAACCAATCGCGGAACTGCGGGAGGACACAGGGATCTTGGCGTACACGCAGCACGATATTCACATGGCTCTGACGCAACACTATACTCAGCTATACCAACGCCGAGTGCGCCAAGAGCCCCACACCCTCCTCGTCTTCCTAAGTCAGATACAGCTACTTGAGGCGACGCCATCACAAAACGAACTCCTGAGCGAGCAGATTTCACCAGAGGAGATCAGAGCAGCAATCGCATCCCTAGCTACAGGGAAGTCCCCGGGACCAGATGGACTCCCGGCAGAATTCTACAAAGCATATCAAGTGTTGCTAGTGGAGGGGGCGTGGCCACGCAATCGTCTAAAATGGCCACTTGCTAATGAAGCTCCTTCGGCCGGTGCAACGTTTGCTGCATTATCCCTGCAATGTCTCGATGTAGCCACACATGATCGACATCCATGGCTGTGTGAAGACTGGTGGCACCTGGCTGTCCAAGTTTGAGGCTCCGGGGGTGATCAGATCCTTGGTTTCGGTGGCGGTGAACGACAGCCGCGGAATGAAGAGACACGCTGCCTGGAGACCTGCTGACGTCGCCGGACGCATGGAGACCGGACGAGATCGGAGGTGAGCGGGGGCCGTTGGCTGTGCGGTCGGGCCGGTGCGAACACTGACTGGTGCTTTGGGGGCCCCCTCCTGCTGCGCCTTATTGAAACGGCTCGGGCGATAGCTCCATTGCCGCCCGCCCATTCTTTGCACCACCACCTTGCAGAGGGGACCGCGTTGGGGACAGGGCCCATTGGTCCCCCGGCCCTACGTTTCAACAAGTGCGGGTGGCGTAGCGGCACAAGGAGGGGCAGCCCACTCAGATCCACGCACATTTCTAGCCACGGCTGGCTGCGCGGCGGCACGGCCCCTTCTCCCTCCCCCCACCTAAGGTCTGCTTGCCGCCCCACACCATTGGGGACCCTGCTGGATTGTGCTTCCTGTCCCTGTTGATAATCAGTCCCGGCTCTGCTGGGTTGTTTTTTGGCTGACACCTTTCACCCCAGTGTGTGTCGACCTACCAGCCTGCGGCACCCCAACCATCGCTGGAGGGGGCAACTCTCAACACCCCTTTTAACCTCGCGACGCGCCACACACAGATTGCTGGTGTAGGGGAGAGACGGATCGCGATAGTGGGGGCACAAAATGTACTGATAGCCTGGGACGGATGCCCCTTGGCGTGCTGGGACGCTCACACTCTCCTCCTGCACCCTTGGCCCCACGTTCATCTCGCTGAAACATGTTGGCCTGCTCCTACGCCTAGTTTCCCTTCTCTCTGGTTGCAGGCCTGGCGCGGTGAGGCCTCGTTGAGGCCTGCAACACGCCTGAAATGCGGTGCTCCTCCCTGACTGCTGAGCCTGCGGTGCACTGAATCACGATCACAGACTTCGTTCTGCCCTGTAGCTGCCTTTCTCTTTCTTTGTGCCTACGTGGGCTCTGGCCCTCCTGTCCACTGCCCGGCCCCATTGTCCGCTTTACCTCCGCGCTCCTCCCACGTACTGCGGCATGGGCCGCAAGGACCGGAGGCAAATGACCCAGCCCTTCAGGAAAGTTGCAGACAACGCCTTTGAAGAGGCCCCCGCCATGACAGACGATGCCCAGGGGGTTGAGGAAATGGCTGTTCTTCCGGCACTGTCTGCGTCCATGCTTCAGGAGATGAGGGCAGGGTTCAAGGCTCTTGACGGCAGATTTGATTCACTGGACAGGAGTCTGGCAGACATAGGTGCCAAAGTGCAGGCACACGACCGTGGCCTGGATGTGGCGGAGGCCCGAATATCAGACATTAAGGACAGTGTGGCGCAGTCACTGAAACGTCTTGACAGAGTGGAACGTATCTTGAAAGAGGTTGCAACTAAATACGAGGACATAGAAGCGCGCAGTCGACGCAACAACGTGCGCATTTTGGGTGTTCCGGAAACGGTTACTACTGGCAGAATGGACATCTTCGTGGAACAATTGCTCTCAGATTTATTTGGCAGGGCTGCCTTCACTCCGGGTGTTGTCATAGAATGTGTGCACAGATCCCTAGGCCTAATCCTGGCCTTCCTCCGAGACCCATAATTGCGAGAATTATGAACTTTAGAGATCAGGACTCCGTCTTGCGCCTGGCTCAAGAGCGGGGCGAAGTCAATTGGCAGGGTTCTAAACTCTTTCTTTCCGGACTTCACTGTTATGGTTTAGGAGGCCCGCCGCAAGTTCAATGGGATTAAAGCTACCCATAGAAATCTGGGATTAAGATACGGAATGCTTTACCCTGCAAGGCTTAAGGGGGACGTAGGGGGCAGTTCCTGCATTTTTGACACTCCTACAGAGGCACAAGAATTTTGTCATACTTACAAGAAAAACAACAATGAGGCTACGAGTGCAGGGAGGGGCCCCTCTCCTCCGCTTAGTGGGTTCGAGGCCAGTATGGAACTTTTTTCGAACACAGGAAATGGATAACCAGGCATCCCTAACCTTGCATTTTGATGATGATGTTATAATGGATAATGCTGTTCATTCAGCAGTATTGTTTTAACTTAGTTGCTCGGCCGGCGTGGCGTTGCCACACCTCACGGTGTACACCTTGTTCTGGTTTTTGTTTCAGCAGAGGTGGCAGTGCCTTTCCGATGGTTTCCCACACAGTTGTAGACTTAGCTGGCACCGCAAGCTGATTAGATGGGCATGGTACTGCCTCGCTTGGGAAGGGGTGAGGCTGGGTGGTGGGGGGGGACTTTGCAATGGTTGCACACTTTCAAGGATTACACAGATAGGTTATTGTCCCACAAAGATTTCTTAGTAGACTATTCGTTTGCATATTTCTTGACACATGCTCGCTACAGCTCAGTTAGGTAATGTGACTGGTCCTTCTGGTCTGTCCCTGCTGTCCTGGAACATACGAGGTCTCAACAATAACCGCAAAAGACGCCAGGTGCTCAATTATTTATTGCGACACAACATTGATATTGCCTGCCTCCAGGAGACACACTTATCAAAGTAGGACACCACCCGTATGGCAGCTAGCTGGGGTGCCCATAGATACTTCTCTAATTATAGCAGTTATGCCAGAGGCGTCGCCATCCTAATACATAATAGGATCCCTTTTAGTCCTGGTAAAGTGATAGAAGACATCGAGGGCCGGTTCCTCATTGTCACGGGTACACTAATGGGTCACATTATTGCTCTAATAGGAGTCTATGGCCCGAATGCAGACACTCCCAAATTTTTTCACTCCCTACATGTACACTCTTCGAAAATAGAACCTAGCTTGATTATTATGGGTGGAGACTTCAATTTATTGTTAGACCCTACACTGGACAGCACCTCCACATCTCCTGACACCAAACCACGCTCCCGGCGTGCCTGGCAGGACATTTGCCGACAACTTTCACTGATAGACATAGAAAGAAAACACAACCCCTTCACCACTTCCTATACTCATTATTCTGGTTACTATAACACCTGGACCAGAATAGACAACTTGTTAGTCTCTCCGGGTATAGCTGGATAGTTCGAGTCACTGAAGACACTGCCCCGGACATATTGTGACCACTCTCAGGTGGTGCTGCGGCTGGCTATCCCCCGCCCCGGGGGCTTTGAACAGCAGTGGCGGTTTTAAAAGAAAACAACAGCAGGATGAGGTCTTCAATGCGGAGGTGCGAGAGGCCATCGAGGATTATTTTGCCATAAATACTGGTTCGGTAGAAATGTGGGCGTTCTTCTGGGAAGGTTTTAAGGCATACATCAGGGGGGTTTGCATAACAAAAAATGCAGGTGTGCTTAAAGACTTGCGCACCACACTGGCTCGCATTGAGCGGGACATATCGACATTAGATACTGAGCTGCTCAAGAATGCCTCTGTTGAGACCGAAAATCGACGTATAGCTCTCTTAGAATTTCGTGAGGCCGCAGACAGAGGCGTTGCATTTGGGTAAGCACCAGCCTGCTAGAAGATACAGGGAAGGCGAAAGACCTGGTAGAGTACTGGCACAAATGCTCCGCCCCCCCGTACAGCAGGGCGTACATAACTGAGATATGCACCTCCTTAAACCAGCCGGTCTATTCCACCCCTGAAATTCGTGACACTTTCCTGGATTATTTCAAGACCTTATATAGCTCCAGGGTTAGTGGCGATCTTAGTGAGCAGGAAAACTATTCGTCAGAAATTGCTCTAGTGAACTTGGAGAAATGTATGCAAGATTTCCTGGCTGTGCCCATATCCGAAACGGATATTATGGGTGCCATAGAAGCACTGCGAGGCTCCTCTGCTCCTGGTCTTGACGGGTTCGCCGGTGACTTTTATAAGGCCTACAAAGATATTCTTGTGCCACAGTTGATTGAGGTATATGCAGAGGCGCTTGAAAAGCAGGTCCTTACCCCCCCATACTTCGTGAAGCTGTCATTCTCCTTCCCAAGCCCGGCAAGGACCCTTCCCTCTGCAGTTCCTATAGACCCCTCTCATTATTGAACCTAGATTATAAAACATTGGCCAAAGTTCTCGCTAGCAGACTCTCTCAGCTAATGGAATTTATCATTTCCCCGGCACAGACTGGCTTCGTCCCACAGCGCTCCACATCACTTAATCTTCTGACCCTTTTCGCTGTCCTTCACAGGATAGACCCAAAGGTTCCTGCAGCAGCTGTATTGTTGGATGCTGAGAAGGCCTTCGATTCTTTGAAGTGGCCTTTTTTTCCTCTGGGTGATGTGCCGCATGGGTATGCCTGCGGGATTTGTAGCCACTATTGCTTTAGTATACACTAGCCCCAAAGCTAGGCACGCTATCCCACTCCTCGCTGGTGCGTGGCACGCGACAAGGATGCCCCCTCTCTCCTCTTTTGTTTATATTAGCAATGGATCCATTAATTTGACATTTCCAAGAACGCCATCTCCATCGAGGTCTACGATTTAAAACAG
Source organism: Triturus cristatus (assembly GCF_964204655.1). Classification (NCBI taxonomy): domain Eukaryota; kingdom Metazoa; phylum Chordata; class Amphibia; order Caudata; family Salamandridae; genus Triturus; species Triturus cristatus. The sequence continues at coordinate 106,315,140 of NC_140591.1, read as the reverse complement.
GACCCTTATTGGTGTCCCTCTATGCAGATGATACCATTCTATATGTGCATCATCCTCAGACCAATCTTGAGCCAGTCATTAGCGAAATAATTCGATTTGGCCATTTTTTAGGGCTAGGCATTAATTGGCACAAGTCTGTAATTTTTCCTTTGACGGAGAGCACGGCCCCGTGGGATTGTGAATTTCCGCTTGAATGGTGCCAGGAATCAGTCAAATATCTAGGCATCCATATACATTCGGATACTGCTAACATTATTAGCTTAAATTATGGATGAGCCGTGAGCTCCTTGGAGACTTGGGTAGAGCGGTGGCTGCGCTTTCCGTTGTCAATGGCTGGCAGGGTCGCTATAATTAAAATGGTAGTGCTTCCTAAATTTTTATATTTATTTAACAATATCCCCATCCCCCTCACTAAGTCCTTCTTTTCACAGTTACGTACGCATCTTATCAGGTTAGTCTGGGGGGGGGGGGTAAAAGACCTCGCGTTAGCTGGCGAGTATGGACTCTTCCATATGATAGGGGCAGTTACGGCGTCCCAGATGTACATTTGTATTATTTAGTGGCTCAGTGTAGCAATGCTTATGCCTGGTATCATCCGGATGCGCAAATTCCCTTTCTGAGGCCGGAGGCTGACCTTATGCTTCCTCTGAAGTTGTCCACTGTACTACCTAAAGGTGTCTCTAGAGACCTGATCGACATACAGACCGTATCCACTACTAGCTGGGCTTGGGATAGGTTGCGGAGACTTCTTGGTATCAACACACTATACTCACCGGCTTTACCTCTACCAAATCCCCTGTGGCTCCCCGTTGCGGACGAAACACTTGTTCAACGCACATTGGTTAAATTCAACATCACAAAGATAGGTGATCTTTATCCGAATGATCACATCCTCTCTGTATCCGAAGACATCCGTTTTCAAGAAAGATCATACCTTTATAATGCAGCGTATTCACTCTACACTGAGAGCCACGCTCCCTACTTACCCGATAGCGCCAGAACCTATGGCCCTGTTGATAATTGAGAGTAAGGCGGGTACCCACCTCATCTCCAAAATGTACAGGTCTTGTTCTGGTCTACAACTGGTGTCAGATGATAAAGTACGCACTGCATGGGAAAATGATCTTGGCCGGCCCATTACTGACGATCAATGGAAAAAATGCGCATGGTAACAAGAGAAATATCCCTCAACAGCAGGCACAAACTCATTCACTTCAAATTCCTCCGTAGATTATATCACACGGCAGCCTGGTCACACTAAATTGATCCCTCCAGACCGCACCAGTGCCTGAAATGCTATGCCCCCCCATGCAGACTTTGCCCATCTTACATGGACTTGCCCTAAATTACCGAACTACTGGGAACAGGTGCATTTTACATTGGGTGCAATGACGTCGCTGACACTTCTCCCCACACCTGAAATTGCACTCATGGGATACACAGTTAAATTTCCCAAAAAGATTAGGAGATTTGCGGCACTTGGACTATTATTAGCTAAACGGGAAATAGCGCTACTATGGGGTAGACAAACTAATCCTACCCTACAGAATTGGCTACGTAGCCTGGCATATTGTAACGTGAACTGTGAACTATATGCTTCCCTCATGCCATGTTCGTCATGCCTTAAAGATATATGGGGCCCTTACAGGGCGTTTATTGAGGGGAAACGCCGGGAGTCTGCTTCACAGGTAGATAGTGGCATAGTGCCGGAGGGAGTGGGATGATGGGCTATATCATTCGACATAGGATTTATATGTGGCTTGTAGCGTTTCTGGATTATCCTAAGTGCATTTGCCTGCAGGTTTAGATTAAACGGACGAGGGGCGGACAGGGTCTGGACTGGATGAGCCGCTGTATTGTTGATGTTGCTCCGATGGGCCGAGAGACCAGACAAAACTGTGATTGGATATTTTGAACATCCTCCCAGCTGAAATGCCTAAAACTTGATTTGCATATTGCATGTATATGACTGATTTGTGATATGATACATGACTGTGTACCACACTGAATATCTTTTGTTTCTGTATATATAAGGAAAATTTGACAAATAAAGAATTTTTTTTTTTTTAAAAGAAGTGTCGCTAGTGCCGCAGCTCCATGCCCTCTACGCAGCCCCCTTCATTAGGCGAGGCCCACCTGATCTCACTGCCCAAACCCGACAGGGATCCATCTGATATGGGCTCCTATAGACCTCTTGCCCTGCTAAACACCGACTATAAAGTATTGGCGAAACTCCTAGCTGACAGACTGGCACAAGCGGTCCACACCCTCGTGCACTCGGATCAAAACGGCTTTGTGCTGTCCCGAAACACCTCACTCAACCTGCAGCGTTTGTTTCGTATAGCAACTTACTCCACACATGAATGGCAGAGAGTGGGCTCTCTCATTTTAGACCTTGAGAAAGCCTTTGACTCTCTAGAATGGGATTACATGTTCGCAACCCTTGAAAGATACAAACTGGACCCTGCTTTCCTACAGTTGACCGTCTACTTTACACCAAGCCAGTGGTGACGGTTAAGGTGGGATTCTACGTCTTAGGTGCGATTCGAGTGCGGTGTGGGACGAGGCAGAGCTGCCCGTTGTCCCCCCCCTCCTCGCGCTCGCCATGGAGCCACTGGCTGAGGCATGGAGAACACAGCTGCAAGATGGCATACCACTGGGCGATGGTACATACCATGTGTCACTGTACGCCGACGATCTATTAATATACCTGCGTGACATTCATCAGGTGCCTGAGCGTTTGGCTCACATTCTGCGGGACTTTGAGTCTATCTCAGGGTTAAGAGTGAACGTAGCTAAATCTAAATTATACGCCTTTCATGAGAGATGCCACGATCCAGCACTTACACTCAATGGCACGCAAGTGCAATGGTGTGAGGACACCTTTCGCTACTTAGGCATACGAGTGTACCGTCAACCGCTTGACCTCTTTGATGGTAATCTGGCAGGGCGCTAAGGACAGTGAAATCCCAGATGCAGTTCTGGAACACACTCCCTCTCGCAGTAGTGGGCAGAGTGGCACTGGTCAAAATGGTAGCTCCTCCGAGATTCCTGTACTACTTTGCCAATCTGCCTATCTATGTACCTACTTCCTTTTTTACGGCGCTGGAAAAGACAGCCAGGGATTTCATCTGGGGTCACAACGGTCACAGGGTGGCAGTAAAAAAGTTGTACTTGCCCACTAATCAGGGAGGCTTGACGTTGCCCTGCTTTGAGCACTATTACCTGGCGTAGCAGCTGCAATGGTTCGCCCGATGGATGGCAGATTGCCAGCGTGATGACACAGCAAACACACGCCCACCTTACACATTATCCCAGATCCTTGCACTATTCCACCCTGGCGCGCGGACACGACCCCCGGAATCCCAATTACTAAATGTGGCCCATAGGTGCTATCGCAGAACCCTCTACTTAACTCGAGACAACACCCTATGCCCCTGCGCTCCCACTTGACGGTACCCCTACAGGACACGCCACAATTACGTGCACCGACCTGCAACTCTGGCATGAGGCGGGGATACAAACGCTAGGAGACTTATAGAACGATGGCTTCCTCATCCCTTACACAACACTGGTAGAAAGTGACGGGCTCCATGCGGGACAGTTCCTCCTACATAGAACTCTAGTTTCCGCACTTTCGTTGAGGTGGGGAGACCTAGCTGCTCAACCACAAACTCACCTCACTGTGCAATATTTACATGTTATGGGACGGGGCAAACACCTAACGAGGTGGTTTGCGGCTTCACTTCACCAACATGCAGCGTTCAGTTTAGACCCCCTCAGACGTAAGTGGGAGCAGGACCTCAGCCGACCCTTCTCAGATAAAGATTGGGAAAAAGTGCTGGCCAGCCCAGCCCAGATCCCCAGAAACACTCGATTTAGACCGATACAATATTACACAACAAGCGTACCTTACGCCAGCCAACATCAACAGATATTTTCACCACACTGACTCACCTTGCCCACATGCGCCGCCACGGACGCAGACTTGGTGTACATGCTCTGGGGCTGCACCTGCCTAGGTGCGTACTGGAGAGGGGTGGCAGATATACTTCGAATATGTACAGGCAGAGAGATTCCCTTTGATTGGCCTACGTACATACGGCATACGTTTCGCAGAACACAACACTAAAGTCACTTCTAGATTCCTAGACCGGGGTATATGAACGGCAAAGCGACTGATCACGAAAAGGTGGTAAGCACCCGACCCCCCCCCCCCCCCATACACATACTTGGAGGCGCTCTGTACTCACTTGGGCTAGAGCTGTAAGTGTAGCGATACGTCGGGAGGAAGTTATAGGTCTCAGAAAAACACCTATCTCCACATACTGGGACGTAGCCCACGCAACCACCTGACCAGTCGTCATAGACCTGTGCAGGTGTCCATCATCTTTAGGCTTGTCATGGGCACTGGGCCAGTTCTCTCTCAATGAACGCCGCCATATCAACACGCGCATCAACGGTGGGGGCACGTGAGGTGGCACTTGCACAAGCCAACAGCAGCAGAAACGGGACGACACTCCAACTCAACTCCAAGTTCCGCTCCCCATTCCCCAGTTACTGTTGCTTGACAGATATACCATGCTTGCTGCAGCAAAATCAGCTTCCATAGATTACTTGCTACACGATTTACGCACAGAGGAGTAAGTTGACTGCCCATGAGCAGCATGGCCACAAAACAGACATTGGACGATCCCTGCACAGTCACTATGCCAACCACTCCATGACATGCGTAGATATCTCCTTTGGTAATGCAAGTACTGTAGATGATGTTATCGCTGCATGTTGCAGCAGAATGCACTGATTATTGGTGACAAACATATAATATCAATAAAAACATTTATTAAATAAAAAATCAAGATGTGCACAGATTCAAAAATGAACACAAAGGAACATATGTAAAAGAAAATAAAAAGGACAAAAACATATGCAAGTTTAAATTCCCAGATATAGTGGAAGAAAAACCAATAACGGACCTCTGATGCAGCAAAGGAATCTCACTTTAAAATTGACAGGAAATATTAAAAACAAAAAGGCTAAGTTGCACAATCGGATACCAAAAGGGAAATTTTGTACAATCTCTGCATGCTAGCGGTAACAGAAGAGACATTCATCGTAGAGAAATAGTGTAAATGGCAAATCAATTACTATAAACAGGGAAATACTCTGTAAAAACATTGCCCTAGCCTCTACACATGAAATGGCCATTTAATATACAATAATAAATGACAGAAATAAAGGTGAAACCAGATGAAATGCTCAGTGTCCCCAGTGAGCACAAAGCTTAAATGTGCAGACCATTGTTTGCCTTATTCTAAAGTCATATGAAGTTGCACTTTCTCGTTTTCTCCTGTGCAATCCCTGTGAACAGTGAGCACTTTTGTTTTGCTTGTTAACCCCTTCAATGCGCATGACGGAGCGGTTCCGTCATGCGCGTCGGTTGTGCTGTGCGCATGACGGAACCGCTCCGTCACGACCCCGCCCGCTCAATAGAACCTTCAGCACGGCGCGGTAATCCACGCCGCGCTGAAGGGGTTAAGGTGTATGAGAGGACACCACTGAAGGAAGTAGTCTCTTTCTAATTATACCTTCTATAGGAGATGGAGAGCAAATGGGTGACTCTACTCATCAGCCTACGACTTTGTTCCATTTGGCGCCAACCTGGATTTCCTTTAATCAGTACACTGTGCCAACGTCATATTTATCGAAAATTTTAGCCAGGGCCACTGGAATTATGCGGCCGCTGTTTTTTTCACATAATTATCAATTTGCTGCATGTGCCACTTAATCCATCACCAGCTGTATAATCGGCACATTAAAAAAAAAATAGTTTCTAGCTCGAACGGATCACAAGTTATTAAAATGCAGCAGTGTGTGTGTGTGCGCGCAATGAAAAGCCCATCGCAAAGGTTAACTGGTCATATTTCATTTGTTTATTGATATACTTAAGGGCCGAATACGATCTCGGTTGGAAAGCCTACAACCTGAGATCGAAGTCTTTCCGACCGAGATCGTCTGTTACAATTCCGACCGCCTAGATTGTAATTAAGCGCTCGGAATTGAAACAGGCCGGTCATTTCGGCTGGATTCAGACAGGCTCAAGGAGCCAGTCAGCCATTCGGAGACCGGCCTGTAATCCCAAGGGACGTCGTTTCCGCCATTGGGATTACAATGCCCGGTTTCCCACAGGCTTTTCATGCCTGGCTTTCTGACATGGAAAGCCTGTCAGAAAGCGAGTTTGGGGTTCCCTGCACCGCGTGACAGCAATCACCATTTCTCTATGGGAGCTTGTGCCACGGCCGGTTTACGGCCGCAGCACAAGCTCCAATAGGGAAATGGGAGTATGCAACCGCACCATGTGCAGTCGTATCGTACTTCTGGGGTCGGAACCGCCGACTAGAGGTCGGAGGCAACTCCGCCCGACATCATAATCTGTCCCCAAGTTGTTATACTGACACTAATGAGAAAGTCTTTGCCCAGACAGTATTACCAAGTGTAAAAATAACAAAATAATGAATCCCATAAAAAGTGCAGCATAATTTGCCTTTTCTTGACAGATAATTTAGTCACATACACACAATTTGGTTCTTCCCGCCGCATAATTCCAGTGCCCCAGACTGTGGCTATACAAAGAAATACTAGTTTGTTCCTTTTTATATCAACAGATCACAGGAATTCAGCTGCAAGGAATCACGCATGCAGTCACAAAAATTAGTCTGACTTAAGGGAGCACCTGTATAAAAAGAGATGCTATGCATGCACAAATCAAAAAGTGATGGATAAATAGTGTTAAATACCTCTGAGTTTCAGTAAGCCTACTAGACACAACACACAATGTCAACAAACAATGTATCCGATTGCTTGCACAGAGTCAATCTCACAAATTACCAGTGGATCCCCTTCACCACCCGCCAACCCTTACTTTAGGTCTTCTCAAGCCTAGATTACAAAACACCATATAAGAAAGACTATTAAGATGCTCTCCTCATCTTTTTCGATCACAGATGTAAGATTAATACATATATCTACACATCACTTATGACTGATTTGGTCTTTTGACACACCATCTGTCTTAAAATGTTTTTCTTAATACACAAACATCAATCTCTCCAAGGCCTGTTCCTCAACCAAGACCATGAAAAAGACTAAATGTAAATGTCACAAGGTTGATGCGTAACCAAAAGCCTAATACACTTAAATTACAAGTTACTTTCCTTCGGTAACACATTATCAGGTAGAGACCATCAAGCCGCAGATTCCTTATTTTAGAATTATTACTAGACGCAAGGCTGGATAAGGAAAAATGTTCACGAGGAGCACCAACGCATGTCAGTAGGTGGAGATGTTCAGCTGCGCGTGGCGACATCTGCGCCAAAAATGTCTTGTGCAGTGCCTATATAGGCACAGCCGCAGCACACTGATGGCAGTTTCTTTTTGCGACTTTCCACACCGGAAGCGCAGTGCCACTAAGAACACCGACCACTAGTGTTGAAAAGTAGGGCACTGCAAGGGGAACAGCCCTGTCCCAAGAAATCCATTCGCAGGGAGAATGGGTTGGTCGTTAAGGAATCTGCAGCTAAATAGAGTCTCCACCAGATAAGACGTTACCGAAGGTAACTAACTTGTTCATCTGATAGAGACCTCTAGCCACATATTCACTACCTTAGATACACAAGCAAAACCTTCATAGAGGTGGGTCTGCAAAACTGTTTCACACTAGAAAGTCCTGCAGGACTGAAATAGCAAAGTGCCCATACCGGAAGGCCCAACGATCCAGGCAGTAATGCTTTGCCAAAAGTGTGCAGCAAAGCCTACGTTGCTACCTAGCAGATAGCCTGGACCAGAACTCCAGGTGCTAAAGCAGTGGTCGCAGCCTTAGTTCTGGTGGAATGAACACGCAAACCCTCAGGTGGGTGCTTACTGGCCAAGGCGTAGCAGATCTTAATGCAGAACACGATCCATTGGGAGATGGTCCGTTTCTGCGCTGACTTTCCCTTCTTCGTTCCAACACACCCCATGAAGAGTTTGTCGTCTCGCTGGAGGGATGTGGCAGAGCATAAAAAGTAAGCAGGGGACCAGACTGGCCTAAATGAAAGTGAGTGGTGACTTCGGCACAAAGGAAGCTCTAATGTGTACAGCCAGTTTGTCTGGGTAAATGTTCAGGTATGAAAGCTTGGATGAAAAAGCTTGAAGCTCACTGACACTCCAGGCAGATGTTATTGCTACTAGGAAGGCAGTCTTTATGGTAAGGATCCTGAGAGGAAAAATGCGCAATAGCTCAAAGAGAGCACACATCAGAAAAGTCAATACTACATTAAGGTCACACTGAGGTATGATGAAGGGCGAAGGTGGAAACTTGTTCCAAACCTTTCAGGAACCTATTTACAAAAGTGGATTTGAAGAGAAATGGCTGATAGGGCAACTGCAGAAAGGCTGAGATAGCAGACAGACAGCCCTTTAAGGTGCCCAAGCAGAGCCTTCCTGGGGAAGGGAAAGGCTAAAGAGAAGGACCTCAGAGAGGGGAGCGGAAAGGAGGTCAACCTGTGTCTCTGCACACTATGCCACAAATTTACCCCAACAGCAGGTGTATACAGTCTTGGTAGAGGGAAGCCTGATAGCATTACATACTTTGGGCGAAAGGTCAGAAGCGGTCAAAAGCCACCACTCAAACTCCACACAAATAGGCAGAGTGCTGGCAGGTTCAGGTGGAGAAACTCCCCCTGCTGCTGCGAGAGAAGACGCTCCTGAAGGAGCATCCTGATCAGAGGACAGCTGAGGATACTAAACTGAGCCCAGTATTTAGCTACAAGCCGTGCTTAATTTGAGCAGGTGCTTTCCGGTGCTCGGCACCAGCTCTTAATTGCAGGCACCGGCACTTAGGACAGCTGCTCATTTAAAGAGGAGCTGAAAATAGTGGTTTAATAAATCAATAGATGTTTACAAGAACTGATAACTGTCACACAAACAATTCTTAAAGCTTGGGGGGCTCGACCAGTCAGAATTGTCACACTTGAAGCAGTGTGATGGTTAGTAGTTGAGCAAGCTCTGACATTGGCAGCGCTGGCAGGGGCAGTGTGTGGTGCAAACTGCGGTGGCCTCATCACGAGGGCTCCGGCATTTATTTCTTCACAAATTAAACACTGGCTATAAGGATGACTCGGGCACAGTCATTCCAGATCTTCTTGAGAACTCTGGGTAGGAATGGTATTGGTCGAACGGCGTACAGGAGACGTGGGCTCCACGCGAGACGAAAAACATTTAAGAGCGAGAGCCACCATGGAAAATCTAGCACACAGAACTGCCGAAATTGCTCGTTCTCGGCGATGAACAGATCTAACAAAGGCTCTCGCCACTGCTGAAAGACTTTGCACCACCTCCGGATAGAGATGCCATTGGTGATCTGACAGGCATTTTTGGCTGAGTTCGCCGGCCATGGCGTTCAACCACAGGGATATGCCATGAAAGTTACAGCCATTTTCAGAGACGCAGGGCCTATTGACAACAGTCCATGGCCCCATCCGGCCCGCTTGTTGCAGTCCCACATGTTGCTGGTGTTTTCAGTGAACACCTGCACTAGCTTTTGCTTGACAGAGAATAGAAAGGCTTTTAATGCCAGCTGGATCACCACGGCACTCCAGAAGGTTGATGTGGAGCCTGGATTTCGGAGGAGACCAGAGGCTTCTGATCTCCACCTCTTCCAGATGGCCGCCCCATCCCAGGAGTGACCCATCTGTCACCACCATCAGATCCGGTTGGGGAAGGGAGAGGGGTCTGCCGCTGAACCATTTGTGGTTCACTAACCACCACTGCAGATCTTTTGCAGTTCCCTCCAAGACCTGTACCATGTCAGATATTCCCCTGATTTTGCGCCCATTGGAACTTCAGGTCCCACTACAGAGCCCGAACATGCCAGCGGTAATGCGTCACAAGCAGGATGCTGGAGGCCATGAGGCCCCGTATCCTCAGTCAGTCTCACCGAAATCCAGGATACAGGTTGAAACATCAGTATCTTAGCCTGAACATCCTGGACTCGCTGTTGGGGAGGATATGCCCATAAAATGCTCAGTGTACAGAACTGCTCCGATGAAACAGAGCATCCGAGAGGGAGTCAGGTGTGACTTCGGCTCGTTGATAGCAAACCCCAGTGAGTGCAGGCGGTCCGCAGTAGTCTGGAGGAGGAGACAACAGCCTGGCTCGAGCTTGCCTTCAACAGCCAGTCGTCAAGATAGGGAAAGAATGGCAACCCTGGCCTCCACAGATGAGATGCAACCACCGCCATCACTTTGGTGAACACCTGACTGGCGCTGGTCCAAAGGTAAGCACGGTGAACTGAAAGTGAGTGTGGCCTAACATGAACCATTGGTAATGGCTGTGGGCATGGGCTGTGCAAGTCCAATGCTACCATCCATCTCCCGGGTCCAGGAGGAGACAGGACTTGAGCATGAGTTAGCATTTCAAACTTCTCTTTGAGTAAGAAATGGGGGGGGCAAGTCTAGGATAGGACACATGCCTCCATCCTTCTCGGGCACCAGAATGTAGCGGGAACAACCACCACAACCTACTTCTTGTGTCGGCACCCTCTCTATTACTCCCTTGGCCAAGAGAGCAATCACTTCCTGGCGAGTAAGGAGAGATGCTCCTCCATCAGCGTGTTGAAAGCGGGTGGCATGGGTGGAGGGAAGGTCATGAAGGGAAGGGAGAATCCCTTCGAACTATCTGAGAAACACAGCAGTCTGATGTTATTGGCCTCCAGTGGGGCAGGAGATGGGATATCCCGCTGTCCACTAAGTGCCCATTATGATGAGCGGGAAAACTAAAGGCATTTGGAGGATGTGGCTACCAAGGGGGGTGGTAGCCTGGCACTACCTCTGGCTTCCTGAACCACACGGTCTCTGGGTGCCTCGTCCTCGGCTATGCAAAGGCTGGGAAGCTTGTGGGCTGTGGTGGTGGGGGATAACAATGGGGCTGGAAAACCCCCGGGCCTAAAGGTGTTTCAGCAGGAACGGGCTACCGAAATAAAAAGTGTGTGGCCTCATAGAACTCACGGAGAAGGACAGGGGTCGCTCAGGCTCCCAGAAACTCTGGAAGGCGTGGCTCAACTGCGGAGCCAGGCCTCAAATGACTATGTTCCCTCGTCTCATCGAATGACTTTGACAAACGGGGCGAAGTCACAGACCTCTTCGACTTGAATTTCTTCTTCCTCTTACCAGAGGACAACTGAGTGCAATGAAGATCTTCAATCCGCTCCCAGGACCTTCATCTTGACTGGAATGGATACCATCAGGGAGTTGCAGGTCAAGTAGCAAGGAGCTTGAGGGAGCGCTATCTCAAGGCTTTGGGGTGCATGGTGCAGCAGGCAAGGCCTTTGCGTCGTGGTAACGCTTGAGGCACCAGAGGCAATCAAGATACTGGTCCGTCACCGACATCTGCTGGTGACAGGTGCCGAAGGGCTTGAAGCCGGCCTTCCTAGCGGACCTCCTGCCACACCAGGAGAAGAATCTCAAAAATACCAACAAAAAGTCAACAGTGGTCAGTCAAAACTTGACTGGGGGAACCTCTCTTCAGATCTGTGCTGACTGGTGCGAAACGTAATGACGTCAGCGCGATGGGATGGCACCTAAATAGGCACCGCACATGCCACTTCCGGTGCAACGCAGAGCTGAACGAGGCCGCTAACTGGTGGACAGGGATACTTCTTACAAAAGAAAATCCGGATCCAGTCAAATGCCTGGGGATAATTCTTAGGTAAGGAATCTGCAGCTAAAACTATCTGTATAAGGTTTTATAGCAAAATTCAGGCGTTTTATCATTGCTAACCCTTGTGTTCTGCCTAATCAGGTCAGAACTCGGACCTCATTTACACACAACATAACCTGGCCCACATTTTGTTCCTCACCTAGGAATACTGGTAAAGCAATCTGGTACCCCTGATCACCTTGTGTCATAGAAACAGCTTTAATTCTTTGTTTATCATTTATTTACTAATCAACTTTATGCCAGTGTGTATTGCTATAGATATGGTTATAGAAGTACACACCCATCCACTGTGGCGCAACGATCTGGACCATTCTCTGTAATTATGACATAAAATACTGCACAGGTCAATGTTCAGTTTCCTGTATAATATTCAAGAGAACTCATAGAACCAAGGGAATCCTTGGTGTATGTAGGCTATCCCATCCAAGGAAACAGAAAGTGGTTCCTGTGGCTTCCTTTTTAGTGACTTGAAAGTCGTTAGGACTTAAGTGAGACAATCAGCCTAGGATAGAGATCCCCGCACCCCACCCGCCCAAGGTGTTTCTCATGAGCAACAGGTTTCTCTCTGCGCCCTCTATTTTTTCTCTGCAGTGTGCTTTTTTACTGGTTTTATTTTGTTAGTTTTACACAGCACAAACATTTGTTCTGGAAGAGAGTGTATAGAGCTTTCCAGTGGCTTCTACAGAAACTGTTCCCCATTGGCATGTAATGGCAGAAACATTTTTCTAAGGGTGGGCCGAATGTTTCATTCTGCACGCTGAATTGACAGAATTTTGGTTACTCTGAGTTACTCTAACACGGAGTTTCGGCCACATTCCGCTGTGTGGCGGAATTTTTCTCCCACAAGGCTCCAGAAAACACAAGCGAGATTTGGCATCCCCTAGTGCAATTGTCTAGTACCGGTGGTCGAGGTCAGAGGGCTGTCGCTCTAGTAGATTTGCTGCCACTCAAGTAGATTGTCTACTCGAGCTGCAGCAAAATCAGCTGGAATGGTTGAGCGTTCTTGCGCAAACGCATGGTGCCATAAGTGCTGATTTTTCAGCGCTGCTCACGCTACCGTTGCTACATTGCATCGCAAGCTACATATTTTCCACTTTATGCAACTCTGCGAGTTACAACCACCCCTAATTCTTTACAAGATCTCAGGGCTGTAAAGAGTGTGGCTGCACCTCTAAAAAGGGAATCACATGCTTCCTGCTGAAGCATCCAATATAGTCAGCTAGTCATGGGAGACGATAAGACTATGTAATTAATTACCTTTCCGGTTTCTATGTGGAGTATTATAGAAATTGAGTATTACAGAAAACTTCAAGGTTTACTAGCAGGGGAATTCTGGAAATCTCAAATCTGTGCTTGCAGAGTCCTTTGGAAACTTGCAAAATGTTACTAATACAGATGTAATTACAATTCAATAAAGTACACTACCAGGGCACCTAGGTTTGACAAGAGTGTTTTCTTGGAAAATTTGGGCAGCTTACAAAGTCGAGTATGCCAACACATGTTTTATGAAAATCAGTGCCTTGAAATTTTTATTAACATGGGCGGCGGCCCCAGGCTACTAGCAGTTTAGAAGTACTTGGTCTATTTCTGCATTGATGGGTTACCCACCAATCAAGCTTAAAAATGAACCAACTATATACAGGAAATACCATACTTGTGTTACCTTTACAGATCTACTTCCAATACTCAGTTTACTGATTTCCTGTTGACCTTGAAATGACCTTTTGTATTGTTAATACTTGTAAACTTGTGTACTCTTTGAAACAAATATTGGGTTTGTGGTGCTTGCTACAGTTGCTGCTTGTGGTCCTGCTGCTAAGCTGCTGATTTTGGAACTTGGGGCCATGGGTTCAAATTCCACCAACAGTGTTCGACTGGAAATCGGGTGACATAGCAAATTTATGTCTGTGCCTAAAACTGTGCACATGTGTGAATTAAAAATGTGTAATTTTGAAATGAACATACACTCTTTTTTAAGCAGCTACATTTACGCCATATACATACATACTGGCACACTCGAACGTTGAAATCCCACCAAAAATGTAATACATTTTCTCTAGAAGCTTCCCATTTGCCACTAAAATCTACAAACATTTACAGGAGAAGAACCCTAACATATTCTATAACGTTATTTAAACTACAAGTTGTACCAATGTTAATGGCAAAATAATACTTAAAAAGCATGAACTGAGGCTAGGTTTTCGAAACAAAGCATTAAGGGAGACCATCATCTCCCTTATTTATGTGGACTACAATTCCTTTCTGTTTGTACCAAGGTACAGAGATCTAACATTCTAACATGCTTCTTTTTGTTTTAAAGGCAAACATTAATTGGGAGGAATGCCTCAAGTCTTGGAAGCCTACCAAATTTTGACCACGTTTTGCTGGCTATGTGTACCTTGGAATTCACAAATTACCAAGCATGCTTAGCACAACAGTGGGCTCTCACCGTGCGATGCGGGGACAAGAGTGCACCTTCATTGATCTCTCCACAGGCACGCTCCGAGGAGAGGAGCCAGATCGGCCCAGACAGAGACCGCAACCGGAGTCGCGTGAGCAGTGCACACCTCAAGGCAGTCACTGTTGGGCGGAGCCCCCTCTTTCCCAGTGGACGGCCGGAGGACCAGGCAATGCCCAACCGATATCGCAGACCTGCCTGCCACAAACTAGAAAGGAAACTCCAGTTTTGCCTAGTGATTCGGGCTTTGATTGGCACACTGCCCATCAACGCCACCCTAGACCTAAGCGCGGTCAGCCCCGAACTGATTACAGTTGGGAAGTGGTTGATTCTTGCAATAGTCTAGAAGGCCAGAAAGACTGTCCCTTCACCCTCCAGGAACCAAGGTCAGGTGCAAGAGGAGCACTTGGCACATTGAGGGGTATAGATGAACTCATTTAACCATCTAGGGCAAGAGGCGGTCATTGTGAGTGCGGCATACCTCCCTGAGCAGATTGCAGAAAACCAGGAGGCTCGACACAATGGACCTGCTCAGGAATCACACGCTTAAATGTATCATCACTGCTGACTAGGAAGGGTGGGGAATCAATTACACTTATCCAAGGAAACTGTATGACAACTTCTGCTCTTAGCAAAATACAGGGCTCAAATAAAGACAACACGTACCACATTACCCACAAAGACATTAGTATTGTGAAAGTGATCTTGACACTCTGACCCCCTCCCCCAGCCCCCTCACCGTGCCAGCCTCTATTGCGAGACTACTACACCTTGTTATTCCCAGTGGAGCACCCTCAGTCTGCAACATAACAGGGTTGCGCGACATCTGTAACCGGCACCTATGAGTCAAGTACCGAAGATACAAGCTTTATTACTGTCTTGAGACGACGAGTACGATTGTTAGCCCCCTCATCATAAAGAAGTGCCATATCGGTGTGAGGCTCCAGCTTCATCTCCTAACCCAGCCACCCCTTGCTGCGACCCTGAGAGAACATGGGCCCCTGAACTGCTCAAGGGAAAAGGGTGCAGACTGGCGGACTCGTCCGCTCAAGGCACCACCCACGGACTCACAGTGGACAGCACTATAAGTGGGATTGACGGATATGCTCGACACCTCTCTGCTCAAGACAGACCGTGAAATACAACAAATCAAATTATTATGATTCGAGACAAACCCTCTGCCTGCATGGCACAGCAAATAGACAAATACATTAAACAATGGCGATCGCTGGATGAGGCTGGTGCAGTGGGAGGGGGAGAAGCCAGGCCTGGGATTGGGTGAAGTGACGGCCTACTCTGTGTGGTCGTGGATCACCTCACGCAAAAAGGGCAAAAGGTAGAGGGGGTTAACTGAGATGGAGGACCTTCGGGGGAGTGTAACACACCTCCAAGACGCGGGACTTGAAAATGAAAGCGACGGGCTCGATCGCTTGATATCGACAGATCCCCAGTGGGGCAATCAACCTCTGCAAAAGACAGATCTCAACTGCACAAACAACCCTGTGCTATCCTTTCAGGAGCCTCCAGTTTCACATGCTCTATGGAAAATTGTAAACTGTCTATTTACTTCAATGAAATTGCATGGTGGCGACCTGAGATGTGTGGTGACCCACGCCCCGGGCTATTTTAATTTGTTTTCTGTTTTTTAGGGGCTAAAGGAGAGGGGGGTGGATTGGGATATGTTTGGGAGGGGAGTTGCTCGACAGGGGAGATCTACTTCTCCGGCTAGCCCAGTTGGCTACTGTCTCTAGTTGCATCACAACAGGTACTTCTAGTTGGCAAAGTATGGGGTGGGTGTTGGGGGAACGGGTTTTCTTGTTTTGATTTAGTTCTGGCACATCCATTATCACTTAACTTGCTGCCACAGGTGAAGTGCTAATATAGCTAACTGACACTGTTGACATTGAGGACACTCCCTTTAAAAATGGTTATGCACCACAACCCAATTTCATAGGGAAGCTTACTATTCTTTCATGGAACGTTAATGGTCTTTAACAAAATTAAGCAAGGGGCGGTACTGAGGGCAGCACAAACCAAACCCAGACATACCATTGATACAGGAGACACACGTAATGGGCAACCACTGTTCCCATACTGGTGACTAGGGCATGGCACGATCAATTGGGGCGCTTTGTGGCGGTGACCGGAATCCTGCAGGGGTCTCCCCTCTCGCTAATGTGTGTATGCTCCTCCTCCCTTAATGTCTGAGTTTGTAATAACACAGCCACATTCTCCTAGTGCTTCCGGTGGCCCCATGGATCCTGGGTGGAGATCTAATGGTGTTAACAACCCTGTGTTGGATCGTTCCACCAACACAGCAACGGCCGAAGCACACCTGAAAATTCTAGCCACCTTTTTGAATAATGTGTCCCAATATGGAACAAAATCATCTGCTGGACCCATCTCAGTCAAGTTTCCGCGCGGGTCACAGCACAGAATCGGCTCTTACTGAAGTCACAGACTCAATAAGGATGCTATTGGATGAGGGAAACCTCACCATACTGGTGCTCCTCGATCTCTCAGCTGCCTTTGACACCATCTCTCACGGTGTCCTTGTGGATAAACTGCGAGAGATTGGTGTTAGAGGCCCGGCCTTAAAGTGGATACATAGATTCCTGTCAGAAAGAACACAGTGTGTACAAATGGACATGTTTGTATCTGACACAGCAGTGGTGGATAAGGGCGTACCGCAGGGCTCTGTCCTGAGTCCCACCCTGTTCAACATTTATGTCTCCACATTGGCCCCAATTATCAGATCCTGTGGGTTCCATACGATCTCTTACGCAGATGACACACAGGTGATAGTTCCCATTGGGAAAAACCCTGTGCTGACCAGAGAAAAATTCAAAAGCTGCTTGCTAAATATTGCCACCTGGATGAGAAAAAACTTTTTACAATTAAACTCCAGCAAAACGGAGATCTTGCTATTTGGCAAAGCTGAGGAGCTATGGTCCAAGGAGTGGTGGCCAGAAGAATTAGGGGAAGCCCCCATCCCAAAAAAATGGGCAAAAGACCTGGATGAAGAGTTCTGGGAGTCAGGCCAGCAAGTGGGGAAGAGATATTTGAAGGAAAACTACAGGTTGGTGGATTCCCCGGGTGTCACATGAGAGGCGCTGAAGGCCTACCTGAGAGGAGAGTTCATCAGTAATAATAATGGCCAGAGGGGCTGGACTCCACAAAACATATCCGATTTGAAGTTCCGCATAGTCAAGCTTGAACGACAATATATAGACACAGCAGTGGACTCGATTCAACCCAGACACTCCTGAGACAGGAACACTTGTCACAAGACTGCGAGGCATGCATGGCTACGTGTAGCCGAATATATCTATGGGGGTGGATAAGGCAAGTAAAGCTCTACACTGGCTGTGCACACCCCACACTGTAGGCGATCCCATATTATACTCTGAAAACAGCCAACGTTCACTACTTACTGGCAGCGTGGACAAAGCGCATGCCTTTGCTGAATACTATTAACAGCTCTATAGTCCTGATAAGGGAGGTGAAGCATGCAGACCTGAGACAGTTTGTTGCAAACCTCCCAGTGACCTGCCTAGACCCCAGGGACTTTCTGGAGGTTGCAGTCACCCTCGAGGACTTAGGGGAAGCCCTCATGCAGCTTCAATAAGGCTAAACACCAGGCCCAAATGGGTTTTTAGTGGAATCTGGATAATGCCCCATGTGGGCCACACCTGCTGCAGATGTTGGAGGCCCTGAGGGTGGGTAGGTTGCAAAAGGACCTCAGAGCAGCGGATACAGCTGTGATCCCAAAGCTGGATCTGCGGGGAATACGAGGAGACAAACCCACACCTTAACCTCTATATTCAGCAGCGATATTGGTCTGTATTCAAGTGTTAGCAAACAGACTGCTGGAGGCGATAGGGAAACTAGTTCATCTCAATCAATCTGTGTTTATGTTCCAAACAGCCACCCAACATACTATCAGAAGGGTAAACAATGCCACAGAGCTGAGTTTTAGTTGACCAGGTGGTGGATTTTCAAAAGGAGTTTGACTCAGTGGATTGGGACTCTCTCTTCAATCTACTAAAATGCTTAAACTTTGGCCCAAAATTAATCAGCTATATCAAACTGTTATACAGTCACCTAAAGGTAGGGGGTATTTAATGTTGTCTCCTAGTGGTTTAAGATGGGGGTATTCGACAGGGATGACAGCTCTTGTCTTTGTCTTGGCAATCGAGCTGTTGGCTTCCGAATCTCAAAGCAGGAACAATAAATGCAAATCCTTAGACCCTGCCAGCATTACTGATTTACAAACCACTTTTTGTAAAGGTTGTAAGAGCTCGCAAATTCTTAACAAGGTACCTCGCCCTCTGACAAATACCAGTGTTCCTGAAATAAACTCTATAAATGACAGCATTTGCTGCACTCTGATCAATGCAAGGTTTTTAATTAATAATAAAGTCGAATTCACAGATGTTCTGGACATTTATAGAATAGGCCTTGCATATGTCACAGAAACTTGGGCAGACTTTACATCTGGACCGGACCTGGACACAGTTAAATCTAAGGATGCTCCCTGCTTAGACTGGATCGACAAACCAAAATACAACTCGCATGCAACTAACCTGAGCCTGGAACAAGCTGGAATCGTCACAGCTCAATCAGGTCCTCTCCGACACACTAACGGATGTCTTGGAGGACTTAGATGACGCCACCAGCAACTACACCAATTGGCTGCACTCGGCAGTGGACCAATTGGTGCCCCAAAAAGTCATTTAACTGCCACAAAAACAAATAGTCAGCCCCCTGGTTTTCTGAAAAACTCAGGCAGCAAAAGCAACTGTCGCAAACAAGAATGCATATGGCACGAACAGTATGATGCCAACGAGAGACAAAAATACAAACAATATATCCTGAACGACAAAAATAGGATTCATGAAGAAAAATCCTACTATTTTACTGACAAAATCACATCCACCAAAAATTCAGCTAGAACTCTCTTCCAAACAATTAACTCCTTAACCAATCTCAATAATACCAATTTGTCGAATAGCAATCAATCCACCCGTAATGAATCGTCAGAATTTTTAAAAAAAGCAGCTGAAGCCTACAATGAGTTTGTGTCAAATGAGAAAGTAGTCGAACGTCTGCTGAATCTTTTTCAGCCCCAACCAATTTTTTCCTCTCACATCATAACAGGTTCGCAGGCTACTGGACATGGATAAATCTGGATCACCATCCGATCCATGTCCCCCAGCAGCACTACATATGCCTTCGAAGACTGTAGTGCCTCACCTTATGAGGAGATGGATAACAGCATCGATCCTACCTCTTTTTAAAAAAATCTACATGTAACCCCCCTCAAAACCAACAGCTATCGCCCAATATCTCGCTTATCATTTCCAGCTAAAGTGGTGTAAAAAGCAATAAACATGGAACTTATCTCTTTTTGGGGAGAATAACTTTCCTCTAGACCATACCCAATTTGGTTTTAGAAGCGGGCGTAGTACAGAAACAGGAATTTATAGTCACAGAAGAAATTAGAGCTAGTATTGATCAAGGAGGGAAAGCAGCTCTAATCCTTCTCGACTTATTGGCGGCTTTCGATATGGTCAACCACAATGTCTTACTACACCGCCTTAACAGCATAGGAAAAAAGGATACTGCATTGGCCACACTCAGCTCGTTCCTCCCAGGCAGAGAACGATATGTATCCTCTAATGGATTAGTCTCCACCCCTTTCTCCTTGCCTTGTGGTGTCCTGCAGAGATCATCATAACCCTGATGCTTTTTAACATATATGTTACACCCCTTGAAAGCCTGAGCAGATCCTCCAACTTCTCCTTGGTTTCATATGAAGACACAAATCCTAGTTTCAATTCTAGTGATTTTCATGAAACATCTGTTAGATTGGACAACTGCATGAAAGAAGCAGAGAGACAGATGAAGCAAAACTGCCTGAAATTAAACTCTGGTAAGACTGAGGTTCTCCTTTTTGGTAAAGACCCCTCCTTCTGGTACCCAACGTGGTGACCACAATCTGTGGACACTTCCCACCCGTGTCATGAAGGTCAGAAACCAGGGTCTCTTATTGACGACAAATTGACATTCGGAGCACAGGTGAATCTCCTACATCATCTTAAAGCAAGTTTAAAAAAATTCTTCTGATTATTTTCCAATGAACTTCAGAAGACAGTGAAGGTTACACTAGTCCTGTAAAAAATGTATTGCGGTAAAGCACTTAACGACTGCTAAGGAAGCTTCAGACTCTGCAGAATGCAGCAGCTCAGATGCTACTAGGGATTCCAAATTTCCAGTCAGCCTCTCAAGTCCTACATAAAATTCACTGGCAGCCCACCCAAAAATAATTTTCAAAGCCCTCTCAATCGCCCACAAGGCCCTACTTGGCTCAGGTCCGGACTATTTGAGAGAGAGCATTCAATGGTATACCCCCGCCAGAATGCTTAGTTCTGTTCAGCTAAAAACTTCATGACTACCCTGTTTAAACTGGCCAAATGTGGAGGCAAAAATGTAATTGGTGGTACTGCTAAGCTTTGGAACAGCCTCCCCTCCCTTTACTTAAATTCTCAGACCACCCTGATAAGTTTCAGGAAAAACTTAAAAACTTGACTTTTTTGCAATCTAATCTCAGCACTGATTCTGTTCATGCTTCTTTTTCTCGCTTATAGCACTGTAAGCTCCATGACTCGGCAGGGCCAAAACATCTCATGGCATAGAGCACTGCACAGAAATTAATAATAATGCACTCTTAAGAGACTTCCTGTGGAGCGGAGGAATACCCCAAATCACCCTCGAGAAATGGTGTAGGGCTACCTTTGAAAGTGGCATAGCCACTTCAGATCTGACGTTATATTACAAGCAGAACATTTATTGGTGCTCAAAGATTCGGGGTTCGAGGGGTTTGAAGATCCAGCCTATGCAGCGAAGGGATGAATAGTGGGACAAGATCACCTCACTCATTTACTAAATGGTGGTGAGTTACGGCAGACTTTACCCACTTCCACTCGGATTGTGCTAAAGATCTGAAGGGAAGCTATGAAAGTGGCTGGTTGGGCAAAACGGCTGTTTGTGCTACAGACCCCCGCTTTGGAAGGGGACTAGACTCCCACAGGTATCAATGCTCTGTGGCTTTCGAAAATGGGATACTAAAGGCACAACAACACTGGGCTACGTGGTCAAAATATAGTCCATTAAGTCCTTTACGGAGCTGCAGGAGGAATATCAAATGCATCGTAGCCAATTTATTTTTATACCTTCAGCTACAGCATGCGCGTACACCATATTTACTACTGAATGCCGAAACCCCTGCATACTCACCTCTGGAGGCGAAAACCTTACTCACACACATTAAAGCTCACAAACTATCTGTTCTATGCCAGATGTTGCGTCGCAACCAGCCAGAACCACTGGGGAAACGGAGGGAGGTGTGGTCTAGTGACCTGGGACTGCAGGAGGACGAGGATTTTACAGAGGCTGTGGCCGCTCCTGGAGAGGCAGTGGTGGCTTCTGAGTTCCACCTCATCAAATTAAATTATTACAGCGCACATACCTCATGAGAGCACGGCTGCTCAGAATGGGGCTGATTAGCTCAGGGAGTTGCCTACGATGCAATAACACAGGATTTACTACATACTTTGTGGAATTGTTTGGCTCTGTCACATTTTTGCGAGGGGGTGTTGGAGAATCAAGGGGAGGTGATGGTTTGGAGGATCCCCAGGGAGCTAAGACTGATTTTACTGCATACTGCTGGTGCAATGGGAGGAAACAGATATGAAAGTGTGCTGCTCTGACTGGGTATGCCGATTGCAAAATTTAATATTGCAAGAAGCTTGCGCAGGTCCTCGTACCAGCTCCCCCTGCGACGGTCCTCCTGTCCAGCTTGCTTTCAGTCCCCTAACATCTGCTGCCTTCGGTTTTGTGCCTCCTCTGCTCCTTTTTCTGTTCGTTTTTCTGCCTCTTCTCTGCCCTGCACTCTATTTTGCTTCTTTCTGCTCATTCTGCCCGTTATTTAACCTTTTCCTGCTCGTTTGACCTTTCTTTTGCCTCTTTGTTTGCGTCTGACCTTTATTTTGCCTCCTTTTCGTTTTTGACCTTTATTCTGCCTTTCTGCTCACTTCTGACCTTTATTTTGCCTTTTTTGCTAGTTTCTGAACTTAACTTTGCTTTTTTGCTCATTTCTGAACTTTATTTTGCCTCTTTGTGCTCATTTCTAACCTTCTTTTTGCCTCTGTTTGCTTGTTTCGGTCCTTATTCTGACGTCGAATCCACAGCGCCTAGATATCCCTAGGGCTGACAGTGCTGCACTATGCAAATGCTGATGGATTGATTGAATGTATACAGAGGCCCTTTTCCTGGACATGTGGGAAAAGGTATGGACTACTGTATGGGCCCAGAGCGCCTGGTTTAACAGGCCCATGGTTGTACACAAAAGTACAAAACAAATGTGGAAGGACTGGCTGGATTCCGACGGATACATATTGAACCATGACCGCCTAGGCCATGGTACAAAAACAGTGAGAAACGCTCCTTTGAGGCCAGATAACACTGAGAATCAGGGGGAGAGCTTACTGTTTGCTTTAAAGTGCTTCTGTAAGACATATCTTGAGAAATTGACCTGCGAGCTGCAGTGGCTTCTATGTACTCTAATGAGTACATATGTGCTAACCTTGGTATATATTTTCAATAAACCTTCAATAAAAAGTTATTTAAAAAAAAAAAAACGCAAAGGTGCATGCTTTTGTGATGCTTTTCAGCAGCCAACTAAAATCACAACAGATCCAAATGCAATTTATCTTACACCAGAGCCACAATGCAGGCAGTGGCTTCACAAGAACCTCTGCTTCGCTTCAACAACCAAAAGCAACTGCAGGAGATGGCATCTCACCCGCCAGAAACATGTATCCATCAGAGAAGCAGCACTCATGCGGTCTGCTGACAAGACTGGTTGGGTCACTCCGCAGATGGTAATGGCTGTGGCCAATGTCAGCGCGTTGCACACCTTGTGGTGCAACTGAAAGAGGGGGCTTTAAGTCGCTCAAAGTACCGGCTTCCAAGGCCCAATGTCTAGAACACCTTCATGAAAGTACAACTGTCTCTGGTGTGTGTGGGCATGTATAACCCACTCTATGAATAAGATCGGTGCTCATAGCTTAGGTAAATCCGACAGAAAAAAAACACTATCTTTGTGAGGACCGGTGCGTTAGGAGGACTGGTCCCAGTAGTGTGTTTAGGTAATTTCAAGAGTTTATCAAAAAAATAAAAGTGCAGTTATATTTGCCTCGGACCGCTTTATAACCTACCCTACTATCAAAGTGTGCGTGGAGTTAGAATAGGATATGCACACTCCATTACAGCTGGTCCTCATAATTGGGGAGAGGTTGGGGGGGGGGGGGGGGGGGAGAAGAGATATATATGAGTTCAAGGGTACCGATAAGGCTATACGCACTGTGTACAGTACAATTACAGCTTACAATTAACTGGTGATTGGTTCTATTGTCACACGAGAGTACAGATGAGACTACAGTGGCCATAGTGCATTTGGGAGAGCACCATGCAGACACACAGAGGAATGGGATTTCACAGTGCTGTTTTAAATACATACATTTAGAAAATGATTCAACCTTTACTATCCCCAATATGCTTCTGTGTCTCGACCACCTGGAGGGATGTTGTGTGTGGGGTTGGGACTCCAGGTGGACTCTTTTGCCTCTCCCCCTCCTAATGCAGAGTGAGAGGTGAAAAGACAATGTGATGTATATCAACTTCACTGGCACTCCAAGTATTTTTCAGCTGTGCTAAATGATGACTGACACTGCCAACAAAAATGCTGAAAGAGGCTGAACGATTTACCGCTCTCTGTAAGCTGTGGGCTAAACAGAAACATGAATGACACTCAAACGAAGGTTAACTACAGCCCCTTTAAGTATTGCTGGTTTTCATTTATGCATTATTATTCATTAATACAAAAGCCTGGAAAACAGCAAAAACTGTCAGGCCCGATCTTAAAAGTCATCAATCCTTACATGTTTGACGAATGTCAGAGTGGCAGGAAGGTGCTCATAAGGGGAAGAGCCAATGGACTAGCAGGAATTAAGTCACCTACATTTTATCTCTTTTCCTTTCTCAAGCACATTACAGAGAATGCAGCATCAGGCAATTCCGACTCAAACTGCTTCCAACTAAACATTTGGACCTGTGCATCAGCATGGGAGGTAGCCCCAAGAGTGTAATAACTAAAGAATGTACGTGATATAGCTTAAGTATTAGATGACTATGGAATTTCACAACATGGATGCCTTAGCTCTACTGGAGTGTGTTTGAATGCAGGGCGGAGGGTCTGTAATGTACATGGTATAGCAGAGGAAGAGTCGACATATAATCCACCTGGCAATATAGACCTTAGCTAAGGCATACCAGCAGCATTGCATCCAAAAGAATTGATCTATACGACATATAAACCTGTTATTATCCCAGTAAAAAACTTGCAACTTACAAATTCAAGCACAAGCAACGTATTATTAGCCAAAGAAACAAGCAAGTGAAGACAAATGTGGGTAGAGAAATCGCCTTGTTACGGTAAGACTGAGTCAGACCTCAGGACAAACCTGGGTTAGTTCTCGGCACTCCTTGCACCTTATGGGACAAGATATCCGGTTTAAAAAACACGACTGAGGACTGAAGCTCACTGACATGCCTGGCTTAAGTTCTAGTGACCAAGATGGAATTGTCAGTCATGTGACCTGTGGTCACAAGCTTGAGGTGTTTATCATTTCAGGCAGACATGGATACAAGAGTCAAGCTACGAGATGGTAAGGACTGGACAGGAGGAGTGGATTAATAACAAGGAGAGCGAAAGATAGCCCAAAACTGCAAAGCAGATTTAAATGAGTATTATAATAAAAGAAAGTACTCGTAACATATAGAAACGAGCACATTTCTAACTCTCAACATGTTCGAGACATTCAGAGCAATTTTAATTCTTTCAGGAACATTTGAGGTACTATGCCCATTCAGCAATATGTAAACTGTACATCATAATTATTTTGATTTGCAGACATTTACAGATTTCTCGAGTGCAGAGACGCTTTCGCTCCCGGACCTACACTGCTTTCCAAATTAAAAATTAAATTCTTCTCAAACAAATTGGTAAATCTACTAACCTTTAGGAAACACTAGTAAATAATTATGTACATTAAGGGAGGGACTGACAAACCAATATATTCTGCCTAGTTCCCACCCAATGTAACACCAGATAGCTATGGTACTTGTTAAATAGTAGTTAATGGCAATTTGGCACAATACTAAATAAACAATGCATAAGGACTAGGATTAAGCTAATTAAATAAATGCAAATTGTAGGCAAATAAATATATTCAATGAATATTCAAAGAGCAGCACTGAATGTTAACATATGCAAACACGTTTCTGAATATTCATAAGCATCTGCAAGACCCAAAAATATATTTTCACTCATGTGACTTTCTTAGATGTGCCAGAAACCTTAATTAGATGTCTCGATTAGAGGTCTTCATCGTATCATACCTATGGACAAATAGGTAAAAGAAGTGGATCTCACACTACATACCCAGGAGGTTGTATGAAGATTGGCAGCAACAAGGTGTGCTCTCAAGGTAAATCACCATGGATTATTGATGGGATATCGTCTCCATTATTCTCACCGTTCAATGCCCATCAATAAATCTGTGGCTATAGAAGGAGTCCACTCTGTAATGCAGACACATACACTATGGTAATATATTTTGGAAGAATACACCAGTCTATTTCTTTACTTCAAATCTTTTCACGCGATTTTAAAGGTCCATCGGATGAATGATGTCACAATATGTTGCAAAATTCAAGCAGGAATCAAACAAAGCAACCTGCCAGAATGCCTACTACTTTTGCCAATAGCTAGTGATGTGGGCAAAAATAAAATGACTCCTTTTTTCACTGGATAGACCATTTAACCAAAGTGACAGTATTCAGTCAGTGCTATTTTCATTTTGTTTGCACAAAAAAGTAAAATCAACACTTGCTTCAAGGGCGCTCATTCAAGGGTCGATGTGCTAATCATGTTACCGTCTATTCTGTAACCATCCTTTTATTATCCCGCAAGATTAATAAAGCGCACCATAACCAGTAGATGATATGGGGTAAATACGATGCATAAGACGAGAACACCATTATTAAACGGTCGGGGAAATCTTTAATCAATTCCGTAGACGAGGAGCTCAATATTCTTCATGACCAGTCCACCACAACAAGAGTCAGAACCCTCAGTACTGAGGCAACCACGTTTGCCACCTAGGTACTACCCGCATTCACTGCACTCTCATCTAGATACCCACTAACATCGCATGGTTTGGTTACAGCGATGCAAAATATTTTATTAGTGCTAGGTGCATCGGTAGCTTTACCGATCTTGGTAAATCTCGAATCCATAGGAGGTAGGAGTTTGTACATACCAAGAAAAGGCTTGATTGGAACCAAGCCAAGAACAGAAGCTGAACTAATTGTGAAAGCTGAATTTCTAAAGGATAGTGAATGTAACATGAGTTGTTAGAGTAAGCAAAGGTACAGGGACCCAAGCAGGAGGAACAGATAAAACAAACTGACATACAAAAAGCAGGGCGGGGGCGGGCACAGCAAATGGCATGGAAAAAGGGAAGCTCAGGGACATGGGTAGGGGAAGGGGAAAGAGTGATGCACCAATGACCAAGATTGAAATTTTGATAGCAGATAATGTAGAATACCTACAAGGTGTTTAAATAAGCCTAAGTGAAGACATTGTTAACTAACTTTATTTACTCTCCGATATTCAAATCAGAACTATAAATTAAACGTTATTAGCTAAGCAAGATTCAACTAAATAGTATTTCTTTAAAAACACAATTTAATCAATCAACATTGTGCGAATAAGCAGCAGCATTTTAGAGTCCAAACAGCATTTTAAGGAAGCCAGCAGCGCCAATGGACAGCAACTGTGGATGATAAATTCATGAGAAGATACTAAAACCCTATTCAGTAACATCTGTAGCATACAAGCAAGTACATCGAAATGGAGTTTATGTTGTTAATAATTTTAACACAAATTCCAAGGATAGTGAAATCCTTGACTATCTAACAATATTCAAAACAATTACACTGAACTGAACTGTAAGCTCACCCACAAAGAAAAACAACATTTATCACAGTAGGATGGAAAAAGAAGAGTAAGGATAAAATAAATGCAAAAAAATTATGCCGAAAAATCTGACCTATAACGGAGCCTACCTTGAGGTACGAAAATATACTGGAGTGATCTCCTAGTGGCTGACCAGCAAATTTCGCAAACAGTAATTTACCTTTTAAGGTCTATAGTAACTACTTACCTGATCCTAGTCTGGTGAAAATGTTACAGTACATACAAGTATCCACCAAATAATAGATTGCAAGGTTGTCATGTTAGTACACACAGGGTAATTTCTGATGTCCTTTGTGCTGTTAAGAGTATGATGGGCTATTGAACATCAAGAATGAGGCAATCAATCCATTGACGAAGACGGCTATAGGTAGAAGATGGGAAAGGATATGATCCAAGTTCCATATAAATTCGAAAACACTTTAAGGGCAGAAGAAAAATGCACACTGAGCCACTGTATTGCTCTGAATATTTGTATTGCGCAAAGGAACAAAATGCTGGTACCTTATGGATCTTCATTACACAACTGACAACCACCCAAAGGAAGCCTTACAGAAAAGGTGGCAGATAGGTATATACATGAGGTTGAAAGGTTTCATCGGTTTAGAGAGGACAGTTTTGAAAGCTCGTGGAGGAGAGTGTTATTAAGTCACTATAAAATGAGACAGACTCAGTTTTAAAATGTAGAAAACGAGTAAGGTTAATGGTAGCCATTTGTCTCTCCCTCTCTCTACATCACAATGGCAAGTGTGGGTTAATAATAGTTCCATACACTAACCATGGGATCAAAGCTTATGGATACAGACAAGCTAGAGGGTCCAGATGCATAAAAGGTTCCCTTGTAAAAAAAATTACAACAAGGATTCAGGGCCTTGGAGCTCCTATGGTTGGACGACGAACATCCACAGTACTAATAAATATCAGCTCACTGCACAAAAAGCAGCAAGTTCCCAATACTCTGATACAGAAAAATCTTAAGAGAAACTGTTGCCTCTATCCAGCACAACAGAAAACAGAAAGGGCGAATTTTGGCAAGATTGTTGGTCATATTGGTAGCCAGCCATAGCCTGATGCAAGGGCACCCAGATCAACCAGTGTACACCCCACTGTAGAGCTCACCCGCAGACAACCTGCACAAAGAAGGCACTGCAAACTTCTTCCATTCAAGCATTTTGTCTTTGCTAGGTTTGAAGATGCAAATGGGTTCTGTTAAAGCCTTGCCTGCTTATAGATTATGATTTAGTCCACCAGTTTGGTCTACACATTTAGAATCCCCCAGAGGTGCTAGCAGCTCTTTCCGGATTGTAGGGTTAGAACCTGCACCAGCTGGGAAACCTATGTAGAACAGTATGGTGGTACACAATGCTACTGAGTTGGTGTGGGCGCAAATTTGGGAATCAAAGGTTTGCACAACCACAAAAATGTTGGAAAACAAGATGGACAGCCTGAAGTTTAACGCAAGTTCATATGCATTTTACAGACTGGCAGCAGTGGGTGGAAAGGTTTCGATGTAATTTCAGGCTGTACCAGCAGACTCCCAGGATTTAGTTGGTAGGGTGTTAAAGCAAATTAATCAACATACAGCATTATTAGAGGTAGCTGAAACTCGCATCTCTAAACAGGGAGTTGCCTATGAAAGAGGCAGGAAATCTGAATGAACCATAAGTATTACAGAGGCAATTAATACCAGGATAGAAGGAATTGAAGAGAACTTTAAACCGCTGACTGTGGGCCCGTTTACTACTCTGTATAGAACAAAATCATGCCAATGGTATCTAAAAGAGATTAAGTGATCAGAGGTTCAATACCCCAAACGACCAGGGGTGATAAAGTACAGGGTTAATAAACAGGGGTAATAAAGTCACGCCAAAATATCAACACCACCCCGAAAATTATTTAAGACAAATGCCTTTGCATTTTGGATTGCTGTCAAATTGAATACGGTCATTGAAATCTTCCAAGACCCCACCAAATTTAAGATGGAGTTTCCTCCCACTGAATTTTTATGTGGAAGAGGTATGGTGCAGCGGCCAGGGTGCCTGACTCCGGACCACAGGGTTCACGGTTCAATCCCTGGCTCTGGAGGCAGGTTAGCCCAGCACCATGTGACTCTGGGCAATAGCTTGCTTAATCTTCCCGATGGCCCCAGCGCCAGGACACCTCTCCGGAGGTAGCTGTGCACTTTACAAATGCTGGCATTTACATTTAAACTTCTCTCCTTGCGTGTTGAAGTAAAGTAATGGGAGGATTCAAGTCATCCAACCAAACAGAAGGTAAAAAAGCAATGTAAAAAAAGATTTTTTTTCTCTTTGTTTTACAGAAGTGTTGGTGTATACTAAGTGTAGATTGTATGTGTTTCTGGTAATAAAATGGCACTATGTAACACTGTACTAAAAAAATAACTGGAACAATTTTAAAGTGCTCCAATACCTTTGGGTGGTCTTAGCACTATATAAAACTGCACCCAAAAAAATTTGAAAAGCAAAGTTGGGGAGGAGGGGATCTGTGCAACGGAGTTCAGGGGGGCAAGCAGCAACGGGCAACCAGCAACGGGCGGGCAGTGCATAGGCAACCAACAGCAAATGTGGGCTGTCATAGGGAGATTAAATGATTTGGCCATAATCACAAACTGTGGAACCGAGGCAGAGGCTAGGGAGACGATATGGAGTAAGGGCCACAGCTACCAACTATGGAGCTAGGAAACCAGGTTCGAGTTTCGGGGTCGGCATAACATACTTTATTCTGGGGCAAATCACTTCATCTTCCCTTGGCTACATAAATGAATGTGTCCTTCTGTAAAGGAACTGGTGCTAATGTAAAGTGCTCCAATACCTTCGGGTGGTGTTGGCGCAATACAAGAATGCAAAAAAAAAAACAAGCATTTTGCATTGCAATCGGTCTCGCCTTTAGGACCTTGTATGTATTTAGCTATGTAGCACATTAGCCTGGGTGCTGAAACATCTACTGTTCTTGAACATAGAGGAAAAGTAAGCAAAACAATGCGTGACACGCCAGGTATGGGAACACATGGAGAGAAATATTGCCTTTCAGTTGGAAATGTTATACTTCAAATGTCTGTTTTTAATGTAAAATCAGGGCCTGCGGTGGTCATTTCACTGAAAATACAAGATTTGAAAAAAATATTGTCAATGTGCGCTCATGGAAACCAATTTCTATGGACTGGAATCTAGAGAATGCTAAACTGATTCTGGTATTTTACTTACCTCTGCTGGTCGTTTTCTATCAAGAAAGTTAAATAAAGGGAGTTGCCAGAAAAATTTCAAAAAAAGAAAGTCCCTCAGCAGAAAGCAATTCTGGTATTTTACTTACCTCTACTGGACGTTTTCTATCAAGGCAGTTGAATAGAAGCAGTTGAACAAGCAGAAAGCAATTCTGGTATTTTACTGACCTCTACTGGTCGTTTTCTATCAAGGCAGTTAAATAGAAGCAGTTGAACAAGCAGAAAGCAATTCTGGTATTTTACTGACCTCAACTGGTCGTTTTCTATAAAGAAAGTTAAATAGAGGCAGTTGAACAGAAGAAAGTCCCTAAGCGGAAGCATACAAGTCCTAGGGCTGATCTCCAGAGCCCACAAAGTACATACATATATGAGTATATACTAAAGTATATACATGAGGTCTCGAATGCTCAACCTAAAAAAAGAATCCATGTTAGGCTGGTTTACAGTAGTCAACATGAGGAAATGCATTGCATCAGCAACCACATTAAAAGGACTACTTTAGCCATAGACACTGAGGGGCAGTAGCAGCTGGTATGACTCGCGGGGGTGGGGGTTCGCACAGGAGGGGGAGGGATATTCAATAATACTAAAAAAAAGAAACTTACCTTCCCGGGTACCGCGACATTGCGGCTCCTAGCCAGGTCCCGTTTTACTGCTCTCCTGCTTAACAGGAAGCAGGCAGCCTATGCCAATCACAAAGCTGAAATCGCAGAGTTTTGATTGGTGGGGACAGTGCCCAGCCGGGCGCCTATGGGAAGACTATTTTCTACATGGAAAAAAAAGGAGAGTGCGCATGACTGGTTTGGTTTGGTCGGCCCCAGAGGGCCGACCAAACAGTCAGGGCCCACAACATTGGGCAAACCACTCCTCCCCGACCTGGCCAAACCAGGCATACCCTTCTGCTTTCTCGCAGTGCGAGAAACAGAAAAAAAATGGTAGCTTCTGCGAGAAAGCAGTGGGGCGATGCTCCTCCACCCTAATGGAGGATCCGCCCCTGTTGAGGGGCAGACAGACCTTGATGGCATTAGGACTCTTGCCCTTGCTCCTTTGAAGAGAATTCATGTTAAGCAACAATGGCGGGCAGAAACGCTTCACCCGTGAATGCAGAAAAAGTAAGAAAGTGTACCGGTGGGTGAAATTTGCAGAAATAAGAAGCAACAAAGTGAGACATCAACAGTTCAATAATTTCGCACAGGAGCTACATGGCTATGCAGTTACAGCAGAAGACACATTTACTTTAGAAGTTCTGACATGCCCTGTGATAATGCAAACCTGATTTACTTGAGGTTGTATTTTCCAGCTATTAAACACCATTGGCGAACAACCACATATGGTGTAAACATGCATACACCGAATACCCACACACGTGGGAAATGAACAGAGAATAGTTCTGTGCCAAGTAACAGCAGCCCTGCACACATGCTCCAGTAAGCATGTCCGCTATACACTAACAGGACATTAAAAAGGCAGAACACCACTCACTAGAAGACAGACTACAATGGGGACAAATTATATGTCCTTCACATCAAATAGTCGACATGTTTTAGCCCACTAGCGCCTGGTTATGTCGTCTGATTTCCTCAGGACCTCTATATGCCAGATACCAACAGTCCCGAATGTGAGAAAACCCACTGGAACGTTTTGTGTAAATGCAATCATTTACTTAATCTGGGACATTGATGCTATTCCCTCAGAAGGGGAATGCCTATGTCCAATAGGACATGGAGAGGAGGCAGGTCATTATCCAGCTCAGTTTGTGTGCCTATGAGCCCATACTCTGCTCTGTGTCCTCCTCGACATATATTATCCACACCACATCACACTGTTTCTAACTTTACCCCATCCCAGTTTTTAATAAATAGCACCTTTCTGGGATAACACCATGTCTTCACATCCAGAGACTTTTCCTCCTAGTGGAGGAAAGAACCTTTGATGAAGCTACTGGCTACTAGTACATCAGTGGAGACAACATACTACTGATAGAAACTAGCTAAGGGTCTCAATTTTCCACGAGACTATGGTTTGTTACATGGTGAGGTTTCACTCCCCTTGGTATTTGAGGTTTTAGCTTCTGCCTGCAACAGGTATCGCGTCCCAGTTCACAGGGTGCTCGCAGTGCATGCCTGTGGGTTTCAAACAGTGACACATGAGGGGCCCTTGCTCGGTTTACTAACACAGTAAATGTCATATGCATATGGCTGTATGTGCCGCACTAGTCTGCTTCAATTAAGCACTTGCAGGTTTCGGTCTTTATCAGGAGGCTCCCTTCTCTAGCCAAACACATCTACAATGCTACTTGCCATTTCCGAGTATAGAGCATGAGGTAGGAGACAGCAATGAAAAATGAGACTTTGACCAAAGATGAAACCAAACTGGGTCATACGAAATTATTACTAAACTACCTAAAACTGTCTATCATCCAACAGTTAAATATGCTGATTAATTGGTTTTGATGTCCAGTGCATCACAGACCGCCAATGGAGTACAAGCAAAAGACTCGCAGTTCCATGCGCAGGGTCAAGTAGTTTGCAGAGTTGTTTCGGACACAACTTTCTAAAGCGCACTACATGAAGAAATTGTCTGGGTGCTGCAGAAGTGGTTCCTATACCACTTCTGTGACAAGGAACAGCTGTCCAAAAGCCCCCTTACAAAATCAGATTAAGAACTCTCAGTTGTCCTGACAGAGCATCAAAAAGCCAATTACAGGCATACACCTCCCAGCTGCGATAAGCTATAAGATCCATATTTCAGCGATATGTAATGACCATCTCTCAAAGCAAAACAATTTCCGGCAGTTCGAGCATACGAGTTATATGAGCACAGAGCGGTTCTGAGACAGACTGAGCAAACAGCAAAATTATCACTTGCACGAAAAACACCAAAAACGAACTTTAAGTCCTGCTAAAATAGAATTCCAATGTGATAAACATGCAAATATATACAAAAAATGGAAGAGAAGAGAGCTATCAACCAGTTCTTCCTAACCATGCAACAAAGGTGTATTGTATCGAAATAACGGTTTAGTGATCAGCTTCCCCAGAGTTCAAAACTGGTGACCCTTTTTTTTAAGGTGCATGCACTGGAGAGCTCAAATTGGTCGGAAGGGGTCGTGTACTGGCTAATGGGTCTGACTACCAACTCCTGAACACTAGTAAAGGGAAACCAAGGGTAACTTGTTCAGGAGACCTAGATCGCTTGATGGTAGGCGAGGCTTGCATTGGTGATTAACATCACTAGGTAGGCGACTCGCAGTGGGATGCCCACAACACATACTATAGTCGACTCCCAACGCCGCTTCCTGGGGCAGATTCGAGTTGAGTCTGCGTTTCCCGCCAGGCGGCTCAGATGCCTTTTCCCGCCTTTGGCGCGCTCCGAGCGGCTGAGAGAGCGCAGCAATGGGGAGTCCGCGGTGTCGGAGGGTTCATTTCCCTTCAGCCCCCTCTTCTGCTCTGCATCTGGCCGCCCCCCGCCGCTTCCATATTCAAGAGACGGAAGCGCCGCATGAGCTACGCACCTCGAAGGTAGTCGCCGCAGTCCCACATGGCGTCAGCGTCCACGAGTGTCCAGAAACCAAGGGAGCGGATGAAACAGACCCTCCAACTACACCATAGCAATCTGCAACTAAAGCAGGAAACTTCGGTTACCGAGCAGAGTGCTCGCCTCCCCCGGCAGGTTCAGGCTGACATTGTCAAGGCAACTGAAGCGTGAAAAGTTCCCCTTTTTGTAATAAAATAGAAACAAAGATTGCAGCTGGCAGTTTCCATAATGAAGCTTAATCAGTATGCGGCTGATTAGGGCTTTATGCAAATCTCCCCTCGTTAGCAAGGCAGGCAGCACTTTGAAGTCCATGAGCAATTCATTTGCAGAGCACACTGAAAGCGCACCCTGCATAATTTAAATCCGGGTATAAATATTTATCAGCTCATTTGCATATTAATTGCTTAGCGCAAACATTCCACGCAGCACAGCAGCCAGGGAGAAAAGTGCAGGAACGGAAAATTATCTCCAGAGTGCCTGCATACGAATTAAGGAGCATTTTTTTCTTCCTTCCAGCAGAACTGGCCTTTCTGACCCAAAGAGAACAGGGACAAAAGGATGGTAAGAGAATGGGGCGCTCAGGTGAAACCGCGCGCATTATAAAGCGGCTCAGAAGGACAACCGTTGTATTACTTTTCCCTCAGAGCGCTTCTTGAATGAAGGGAACTTCAAACCCAACCATTCCTCCTCAGCAGGTCCCTGGCCCAGCAGCAGCATCCTTCCACCGCTTCGGTGGATTACTGCCCAAGTGGACACATCTCTTCTGCACTGTAGGGCCACGGCAACAGCCTCTTTAGAAGTAGAGTGTGTTGAATGCGTGCTTTGAATCCAATGCATTGGAAGATTAAACCTCTATGCAGTTCTGCAATGGATGCTTGGCAACCCCGCTCACTGGTGAGAAGCTTCTAGAGGACACATTTCCAAAACAGGTGTCTTGGCACTAGCGAAGGCGCCGCCGATCACCAGGCCGGTAGTTTAGCTGCAGTTTACTGAGCCACATTTTTAATTGCGTGCGCAAGTGCTGTAGGCTACATACCGCCTTCGTAAAAATATTGGATGATTATTCCAGTGTTTGTGAACAAAACAAGAGAAAGATCTAACCCCCCCCCCCCCCCCCCCAAACTATCGATCAACTTCAGGATCGGACTGAGCCTTTGGAGGCTCGAAGAGAAAGTCAGCAAATTGGCAGAAGGGAGGCCAGCCATGATCAGACAAGCAGCCTCGGTCTTCTTGTGAATAAACAGTGCAGGAGAAATCTGCGTGGGGCAGCTCTACTAAGCCTCCACCCTGCCCATAAAACCCCTTCTCCGCGCTGAGGAAGGGTCAAGGTTTATTTAAGAGGAGGCTTGTTGGAAAAAGCAACACAGTACCCATTTATGCAGTAAGCACAGAGCTCAGTCACCAACTCTTTTGGATAAATAAACGAAACTCAAGCAGCGATGCCCTGCTGACAGAGGTTTCTGCCGCCATCATGGTTACTTACTGTGCTTCTGAAACCCACGTGAAAGCGAGAATAGGGCGTTGGGCGGAGACTTTCTATCCTCCAGCTGGGTTTCACCAGTGGCCGGGCTGCCTCTCTTAACTACATGTGTCTGAACCGTTGGTCTACGAAATCACCGTCTGCTGGAGTCAAATTAGATCCAAAATGAAGCTCCAGAGCAAGAATTGCTGGACGACTATAATATTCTGCACTCTGAAACTGTGACGGAAAGGCTGATCCACCTTCTTAAAATAGTTCTCCGAGTTTTCCGATGCCTCCTATTGGTGCTTTTAATAAACGGGCTTCAAAATTCACGTTCTAGCACCTTTTCTTAGCTTTCCAAAGTACTGCATAAGATCGTGGAAGCATCAAGGTTCCAGTTCTTTGAGTAAGGAGATTACATATTCTGAAAGGTAGTGAAATGCTTTGGGGTGGAAGTGAATACATTTGTGTGATAGGATGTGAAACTGCATTTATAGCTAGAATAGACCATATCTATCTAAGTAATACAAGTTGTCAGTTACTCCCACTTGGTACGGACAGCATGCCTGAGCGTCTGCACGTCTTTTTCTGCGTAATGTACATGAGCACTGACGAGCAAATCCAGAGTCAGGAGACAACTCAAAGAGGGGTGGCAGTAAACAAGTCACTTACCGTCAGCAATGGCATTGCTAGTAAAGACTAACCAATCGCAGATTCCTTAACTCTAAAAATTCCCCAGGCGTTAGACTGGATCCAGAAAACGTTGAGCGGTATATCTACAAAACGGTATGTGGTGGCGCCGCCGGCTCCACATCGACCGTGCCATATGTCATGTGTGTGGGTGGGGCCTATGGAGGCGCTACCCTAGAGAGCAGACGTCGGTTTCTTTCAAGACACATTCCTCACTTACAGTCACAGAGCCACGTCAGAAACGTTGTGACCACAGTGCGGAATCTAAGGACCTTCAAGAAGGATTCCAGTTTGCATAGCGGGGAGTAAGGATAGGGTGGTAAGGAATATGCGGTTAGATAGAGTATCTCGGGCATTTCCAAGAGCATTGCCACAGGTGAAGGGTATCCCTCTTTTAATTTGTGCAAGTCTTGCTGTCGCAGGTCTCTTCTTCTGTCCTCTTTGATGCTGGTTGTGGGCCACCTTTTCTACCCTGAACATTCTATTCTGCCACTGCTAAAGATGGCTGAAATCTAATTTTAGTGTACATAACAGGCTGCTCACCCTAGAGGGGTGGCTAGCCTTCTGGGGTTGTACACCTCCTTAAATAACTAATTTCCTGCTAGCTCGGGTGCAAGTGTGCCTGGGGCAGGGGGTAGAGCTGTTTTCTCCACTGGGCGTCTGCCCTGAAGCATATCACAGGTGGTGCAGTCTTTAAAGTTCAACGCCGTGGTGTGCCACTTCACTAACCTCATTGGGAGGAGGGAGGTGTGACCGCCTTTCTACCCAAGTCTTTGTTCCTAACTCCTGGGAGTGTTTACACAGCCTGGAAGGAGGTCAGAATCCTGTCTTGGAGGCAGCAAACGCTGGAAGCGCTGACTGGCCAGTCAGAGCACAAAAGCTGGGGCAATCAGGTGGACAACCTCTAAGGTAACCACCTGGGTGCATCACCCAAGACATGAGATTGGTGTCAGGGGTGAGAAAGCATGATGTTTTGATACCGAACAGGACATATTTCGGCAGTACCACAATGGAGCTGCCAACCTAAAGAATGCCTAGGTAGCAGCCCTTCAGTCGTCGGCAATCTTTCAATGGCTCCTTTGGCCAAAAGTGGCTGCACTTCCTGACTTAACAAGATCTGCAGCAAGGGTTACAGAACCAGAATAGGGCTTCGGTCCGAAGTCGATCTGGGAAAGGATCTAGAGTGTTCAACTTTGGGAGGCGCAGAGGGGGATGGGGGGGGGCGGGGGGGGGGGGGGGTCAGCTGCAGGTTGTGTGTGGGAGCAGGGCCTGGAGGCACAGGGACATCCTCACACCCCTTCTGGGGACTTGGAGGGGTGCTGTAAAGTCAACTGACTACATTTTTTCTTCTTCTTGGACTTACCCAGCGACGACTTAAGACTTCGAGGACGACTGGTTGCAGGAAAGGCTCCAGGAGGGGACCCGAGATAGTCTGTGGGACTAAGATGTTCCAGAGTCTGGGAGCAACACAGAGACTGGGAGTGATGCTGGGTCTTCTCTTGTCATGAGGAGGTTCAATTCTCGCTTTTGAATTGCCTTTGGGTGCATCGACAGACAGAAGGAGCAAGACAGTGGTGACCTGACCCCAAGCACCAAAGACAGATACAACGGGGACCAGTCACACATCTGACATTTCCAGGAAGGTTTAAAACCCTTAGATTTTGGAGGGAACTTGTTCCAAGTACATTGGTAAATATGAAAACAGAAGTCGACAAAAAGGTGGTCATAAAATTAGCGCGGTATCTCTGTGGATCCGCAAATGTCAGCATAAAAAGAAAGGAACTGAACTTCAGCACACGGGGTGGTGCCTATATAGACTCCGCACACATCGCATCGACGTGAACGACATTCACGCGGTGCCACCTACACCAAATACTGATCCAATCTGACGCCCAAGGAAAATTCTATGGCAAGGAATCTGCATTCAGAAGTCTCGTCCAGAAAAGTATATCTAACATATTTTTTGAACTATAGGGGGCATAATTAAATTCTCTGCCCTTGAGAAAACCTCTTTCAGAGGATAAAAAGAAATAAATGATTGAATCGGTCTCACGAAAAACCTTGCAAATACTAGTCACAGACCTTAACCAAGCATCACATTCATGATAAGTTTCAGAAAGGGGATTCATCCTCGAGGGATTCAAGTCACAATCTGTTTCCTTCACAATGCTAAGAAAAGTAGGTAAGATCTTGTGACCAATTCTGGTACTAAGTTCTCATCTCCCGATATCATCCCTGAAGGAAGGGATGATTTGCTGGAGAGTTAAAGATACTACCTTTTAACCTAATATTGATATTGAAAAAGTCGATGTCTATGTACGCAATGATATATGTGTATATAAAACGAGATCGCATCACTGTTGTCCAAATCACCTGATATGACCTCTCCAACCCAAAGTCAGAAATATGTGGTCAGGCAGGCCTTGCGACCTATGCCTGAGACAACTGATTGACAGATCACAGGTGGGGTGGCACAAAGCCGATAGAACAAACATGTGAACAGGAAAACCCAGATCAGTCCCACAGATAGACAGTGACACCACAATGAGCCGGGGAGATTGGCCTCTATAAAGAACACATGGCCGGAGGGGTGCGTGCCTTCCCAAAACACCATAAAGTTAAATGCCACATGAAGTTAGGAACACTCCGAACATAGCACACGCAGTGATCACGCGCTGTCATTGTGTCCAAGCAAGGTCGAGACCCACATGTATTTGTTATCAGGTGGGAGTAATATATGACTTCATGACTAGGCACACATTCCTTTTCCTAAAAAGGAACTCTTAATTGTTTTTATGATGCTCCAAGAAATGTATATAATGGCACTCTGATCTACTGTACTTTGAGATAGTCCTCAGCTGTTCCTGTTTTGCCAAAAGCCTCGTCTTTTTTTTTTTTTAACCTTCTTCCTTTATACATTCAGGTCCCGAAAGGACTGGTCTGTAAATATAAATAACTGAAGACAGCTGCATTGTCCTGAATGTTGATGATCCATTCAATATGGAAGATGGATTTGAACTATGTATGTTGACGTCAACCTCTTGGACCCTCAACTCGCCGGTGATATGACCGTTTACAAAAGTCCTGGATCAAGAAATTCTCTCTAAATGTAACTTAAAGGAAGGTGAATTCGGGCCAGGACTTGGCGGGCAAGGATTTGTTACTCCAATATTTCAGTGGCATGTATGAATCAGAGACCTAAGGTATGGTGAAATACACTGGCATAACAAAACTTGAGGGGGGTGGGGGGGCCCTGCAAGGTACGTGAAGAGGCCCCCTTTGGACTCAACCAGAAGCTCTCCGGCCAGAGTATTGTGCTGGGGGCACAGCTTGGGAGTCCCCCCACACTGTGGGGTCCTGTGTTATGCCACTGGTCAAATACCTACTGTTTGGTCTCCTAACACATAGCTCAGAAATGAGAGAAGGAAGCCTGAAAACTATCCTATATGTATGTATGCTAAGGGCATGAATCGCAATGATACTGTTGGGACCTCCTTGTACTGCTGAGTAGAGAACTTCAGTGAAGTAAAACGCGGTCAAGAACCAAGTGAATGGTTTTGCAATATATTTCATGGCTGTGGTCCTAGCAATCAACAGTCCTCAACGGTGCCGATATGCTTGTGGCACCTCAACAGGACTGTGTTGATGCAAACAGTCAAAAGATCAAACATTCCAAGACATATGACTTGAAGATGTCCCTCAAACACTGTATTCGATTATAAAGGAAATGTCTGATAATGTTTGAACAAAACTTAAAAGCAGAGAGCTGCAGTAAGCGATCAGGGCAGCTCGTATAAGGCTCCAAGGATGTAACATACTTGCACACAATCTGTTAGATCAGCACTCCTTACGCCAGGACTGTGTACGGACTGCAGGTAGCTTATATAGGTAACAGATTGGAAGGAACATGGCTCAAAAGCTTGCAATGCAGGGTAAAAAAAAAAAAAATGGTTCAAAGGGCATCTGCACCCTGACACACAAAACTGGATTTGTCACAAAGTCATGTGCTCCTGGGTTAGAGGACAAAGAAAACCAAGATCAGAAGAAAATGCGATGGTCAGGGCCACTGGAATCATGCAGCAGGTGAGGAACAAATTACGCGCCAAGAAAAGACAAATAAGGGGGCATTATGTGGCACATTTTGAAACAGCTTTTTAATCATTATTTTGACATTTTTACTCATGACAACACTGTCCGGGCAAAGATTTCCCCAGATTTGTACCCATTTGAGAACCAAATTTATCAATGAGTTCCTGTATGATGACAAATGCACTTTTGCGAAAGGCTTTCCACAGCAGAGGAAAACGTTGCCATGTTTTTAATAACTTTTGATCAGTTTGAGCTAGAAACAATTTTATATAAAATCTGCAGATTATTCAGCAGATGATGAATTTTGTGGCAAATGCAACAAATCTATAATAATGCAGAAAACGCTGCAACCACAGAATTACATAATTTCGGTGGCTCTGGTGATGGTCAAAGTATAGTGTGCCTGTCGGTGTAGTTTTGCAGCTTGAAGAATTTCCAGATTCACATGCAGTACCATCTAGCAGTTGCTTCCTGAATGGTCTATAAAACTTTGTCACTCTACTATTTGTGTGTTTGTTTCTGGTGGGCGTCGACGTACCTCCATTTCATTAGGTGCACCATGTAACATAGTCATGCTTACTGTGGAATCTCCCACCTTTGGTCGCCATTTTCAGATCTATATCTATATATATATCTATATATACAAATCCTGACTCTCTGCACTTCCAAGCAGCTGGCGAACAGAGACACAAACCCAGCGATGTGAGGCCAGATGGTAATTTATTCAAGAACCTCGAACCCGACGCGTTTCGGGCAACAAGTACCCTTGCTCACAAGTATATATATCGCTCTCTCCATATATCTCTCGCTCTCTCCATATATCTCTCGCTCTCTCTATCCTTCTTGGCGAAGGAGGGTGGGTTTGATTGTGAATCCAGAAATTCTTCAACCTGCAAAAACTACACCAGCAGGTAAGAAACAATACCCTGGAGAATCTGCTCCTAGTTCCATTAACACTCGATCCTCCCTCCATCACAAAGCCGCGTCCCAAATGCATTCCACTAAACTGCAGATCAGCCTCAAAACACGCAGCTGACATAGCGGACCCAATACTCACTCATGACCCCGACCTCCTATTCCTAACTGAAACATGGCTAAATGAGTCCTCCACGCCGATCCTAGACATTCTGGTTCCCCCCGATCATGACATCACCAGATTAGATAGACCCGATAGAACAGGAGGCGGCATCGCCTGCATTCACCGGACCACTCTTTCAGTGAACAGCTCACCCTCTCCGGATCTATCCTCCTGTGAATACCTCCGCCTAGAGGTCACAAGTAATAACAAACCAATCTGTTCAGTGCACATATTCTACCACCCGCCAGGAGATAACATCACCTTCATCGAGCAATTTATGGATATTGTGACCACTCCCACTGGTCAACACAACACCCAAATATACCTTGGCGATTTCAATCTGCATTGGAACGACACCAACGACCCGGCAGTAAATAGCCTCAAAACATTCCTCTCCGCTCTTGACCTCACCCAAATCTGCAACAGCCCCACTCATGTCAAGGGTTCAACCCTTGACCTGGTTATGGCCAAACCAGAAGCTATACAGCTTAGCACAATCCTCCCCTGTGACTGGTCCGATCACCATGCCATCACCTTCTTCATCAAGGAATCAGTCAAATTACGCTCAGTACAACCTGTGAGACCTAAAATATGGAAGAGGATTCTGAAAAAGCCCCACACAGACCTTTCCACATCCACCAGCGTCAACATCCTGCTCCCCCCGGAAGGCCTAACGGATGTTCAAGCTTTGACACAACACTACCTTAACTCCATTTCCTCGATCTTAGATGCAACCGCACCTCTACAACTGAAAAGGATGTCCACAAAGACTCGAAACCCTGGTATGATGGCAGACTCAATGAGGACAGACGAACCCTGAGATTAGCCGAAAGGCGCTGGAGGTCTTCGCCCTCCATGGCTCATCTCAATCTGCTCCGCTCCACCAGAAAAGCGTACTATAGAAAGATCAGACTCTCAAAAGCAAACTTTTTAAAAAATCAGCTAGATCTAGCCAAGAACCGACCCAAAAGACTATTTGAACTAGTCAAATCTCAATCCAGCGGCTTAGCCCGCCCTCATCAAGTTGGTCAAGGCTCTCCACCCAGCTCTGAAGAATTTTCCTCCTTCACGAAAAAAAACGAATTCCTGAAAATGGATCTCCTTATGGCCTCCTTGGCTCAATCTTCCACTCCGAAGGATTGGTCATCCCATATTCCAGCAACCCCACTCATTGGCTCATCTAAACTCGCCCTCAAAAATAACGCATCCTGGGCCACCTTCACAACCTATAGCGAAGAAGCTATTCTAAATACACTCACGTCCTTGAACCCCTCCAATCACTTCTCAGACCCTCTTCCCGCAAACTACCTCAAAGGTCTCATACCGGCACTACTGCCACTCTGGACAAAGATTATCAATGCCTCCTTAATTCAAGGATCCATTCCAGAACTTCTCAAAGCGGGACAAGTCTCCCCATCCTAAAAAAACGACAGCTGACCCCACGGACCTAAATAACTAACGACCAATTTCCAATATCCCAACTCTGGCTAAACTCCTAAAAAAATGTGTTCTCAGCCAGTTAGATAACCACATCACTCACTTCCACCTGCTCAACAAATTTCAATCTGGCTTCCGGGCAGGTCATAGTACGGAGTCGGCTATGACCCACATAGTACATGATGCACTAAGAATCCTAGACCTGAACGAAACCTGCCTACTTATCCTGCTTGACTTATCCTCCGCCTTCGACACCGTCAAACATGAAAATCTTCTAGCTCTCCTGCAATACAGAATGGGCTTATCGGGGTCAGTACTAAATTGGTTTACCTCTTTCCTCCTGAATAGATCCCAAA
Source organism: Triturus cristatus (assembly GCF_964204655.1). Classification (NCBI taxonomy): domain Eukaryota; kingdom Metazoa; phylum Chordata; class Amphibia; order Caudata; family Salamandridae; genus Triturus; species Triturus cristatus. The sequence continues at coordinate 106,271,873 of NC_140591.1, read as the reverse complement.
GGTTCAATGTCAACCAATCTCTGTCCTCGACCGTCCGAGTCACATTAGGAGTTCCGCAGGGATCCTCCCTCTCACCTACACTGTTCAATCTATTCATGGAGCCACTCACGGAGATTCTCGGCTCATCAAATATCCACTTTCACATGTACGCAGACGACACGCAACTATACTTAAAGATGAATTTTCCAGATGACATCAAATCTCTTAATCTAACTTTACAAAATACCCAGTCATGGTTGACTGAAAACCACCTCAAACTAAACGCCCTGAAAACTGAATTCTTACTAATCAGCCCATCGATTCATCCATCCAACATAAACGAATGGCTTAAACAACTTACAGCATTCAACTGCCAACCTCTTATAATTGACTCAGCAAAGTCTCTGGGAGTAACTCTGGACGGTAATTTAAACATGCAAAAACACATCAATGCCGCAGCAAAAGGAGAAAACTTTCAGATGAGCATTCTGAGAAAATTAAAACCCTTCATCCCAGTAAACGACTTCAAGATGGCAGTCCAAGCACTAGTAATTCCCAGACTAGATTATGGTAGTGCAACTCTGTGGACTACCTAGATCTACAACTGCCCCCCTAAGAGCATCTCTCAACTCAGCGGCCAGGCTCATCACAGGCTCTAAAAGAAATAGCCACATCTCTCCTGACTTCAAAGCGCTCAATTGGCTACCCTTCGAAGCAAAACTTCAACTAAAAATCGCCTGCATGACGCATAAGGCCATCCATCAAGACACACCGAGTTATCTAGCCCAGAAACTGGAACTTTCGTGCGGAAACAGATCATCCAGGAGCGCCAGTAACCTTCTTCTGAAGCCTCAAAGGTTTGCCAAGAAGAAAACATACAACCGCGCCTTCTCTGGTATTGCTCCAAGGATCTGGAATGCACTACCACCAGAAATCAGACTCAACCCCTCAACTGTCTATTTAAAAAAAGAAGTCAAATCTCTTCTCATGTTGAAACTTACTTAAATATTGATGCGGACTCTTAGAATAACCAGTTGGAACTTAAGACTTTATTCCGAAACACTATGCTACCCTTGTATATTGTCTCCTTTGCTAACTACTTCTCTTGTAAAGCGCTCCGATACCCGCAAGGGTCATGTTCGCGCTATATAAAACCTTCAAAATAAAAATAAAAATAAATACGTTTTGCAGCCTGAATCTTTTCTGGATTCACATGCTGTGCATGGACTTTGTAGCAATGTTTACTACAATGATGGCTGGGTTGAAAAAGCTTTGATTAGCAAATAAATGTTGTGAGACCCTTTGGCCTATCTGTGCTTATTTGTTCACCTGAATATCCACACACTACTGTTCTGTAAATGTATGCACTGATGACCAGGACGCTGCCATACAGGTGTCTTGTACCGAGGTATTAGCTAGGAAAGCTACAGTGGCTCCTTTCGTCCTTGCCAAGTGTGCCCCAGGACTTTTGTAGTGGCACACCTGCCTATTTGTGGCATAATTGTATTGTTTGTGCAATCCATCTTGCAGCAGAGTTCTTTGTGACCAGTCTTCCAGGAAACTTCAAATGACACGAAGAGTTGCTTTGTCTTCCTATGAGGCTTTGTCCTCTCAATATAGTACATTACTGTTCTTGCGTCTAGGGTGTGTAATGTTCTTTCTGAATGTGTCCCTGGATTTTAAAAGAAGCTTGGTATTTAAATAGTTTGACTGATGAGAAACTGCGAGATTACTTTTAGCAAGAACTGTGGGTCTGTTCTCATTCCTATCCTTATGTACATGAAAGTACGGTTCCTGTAACATGAGTGCTTGCAACTCACTGACTCTGCGTAAAGTAGTAGTGGAAACTAGAAACGCCACCTTTAGAGTGAGCATTTCTAGGGAGCTTTCACTTAACAGCTCAAAGAGTGTTTACATTAATTGTGTGCAAAAGACACACAATTGATGGATGGAATGCAGAACAAATCAGAACATTCACCCTCAGTCAAGAGATCTGGGTTAAATCCATCATTCTTTTGCTCACCATGCCACCCCAGTTTAGACCTGGCCGTATGCAAATCAGTCTTGACCCTGTGCCTCATGTGAACAGTCCAGCCTGAACTGCCAAGCCATGTCCTCCCTAGACTGGAAATAAGCATTCTAGGACCGGTTTCAGGGTTTCACCCCTCTGCAGTCATTTTGAATTTTTGTCTATATGAACTTGTTTAGAAATCGAAGGTCCAGGATTGGTCTGAGTGACCCATTTACCTTTTGAATTAAGAGGTATGTTGCGTAGACACCCTCGTTCTTTTCTCGGTTTGGAACTAGCTCAATGCTCATTTTGACTTCAACTCCTCCACCTCCTTGAGTAGGAGTGTTGTCTCTTGCTATAAGTGTACTCTTTTCTTTGGGATCCTGCTTGGAGGAACTTATTAATTCTATGCAATATCCGAATTGCATTAGTTTTAGCACTCACTTGTCCTTGGTGATTTCTTCCCATTCTTTCAGAAAACTTTGTAATCTGCCCCTTACTGGTGTTAAGAGTAGGAATTATTCTGTTCACACCCTTGCTGTTACCTTGTTTTGGATCTTCCTTATACCCTTTGTGATTTGTGTGAAGTCACCTGTAACTTGGGGGAATCACACCAAGACCATGGTTATCCTCTTCCGTGAAGACATCCGCAAAATCATTGCTTGCCTTGCCGATACTGCCAGTTGTGGCCTTGCTGTTGGTCTGGTTTCATTAACTCCCTGAAAGGACGGTTGGTATGTTTGGTGGGATGTTGCCGACTGAAAAGATCCCCTTCCGGTTGGTCTTCTTGATGGGACTGTGCCCCTTCGCATGTTTCCTCTGAACTACATGGCACAAATAGATTTTGCAGTTTTGTTATTTTTTTTCAGTTGGTTCAGGGGGTCATCAACTGTGCTTCCAAAGAGTTGTTCTCCGTTAAAGGATGCATTGAGCATTTTGGCTTGTGCCTCTGGTTTGAACCATGATATTGTTAGCCAGGCGTGACTCCTTTCTGTGATCCCAATCATCATGTGTCTTCCTGAAGTCTCCGCTTCATCCAGTGCTGATTTTAGGCATGTGTTAGCAATGTTTTTGTCATCACCCACTCAATGAGATGCCCTTCTTTGATATTGTTCTGGCAGGTGTTTCTTTCATTAGTTCACCTATCTACTCCCATTGTTGATAGGCATGGCGATTTAGCAATGCGTTGGGAGTTCACTATTTTCCACTGGATTGCTGCATTCCTCTCTACTTTCCGTCCCATGGGGTCCATCCTCTTGCTCTCCTTGTCTGGAGGAGGTCCGAAGGTGCTTGGGATGTTGGCACGCTTCCTGGCAGTAGAGGTTATTATGGAGTCTGCTGGATGGTTCCTTTTATGCAATTTGTTTTTTTTAAAGGAATATTTGTATTTCTTCTCTGCCCTGGGTGCCACTGCCTTATATGTAGCTGATTCTGTGAAGACAGCTTTCCCATGGTCCAAGGCACATGGGAGCATTAGCAACAATTGGCTCCTTGACTGAGTGGGTAAAAGAGTTTCTAACTGGAAGGAGGATTGAGGCTTTTCCTCTTCCAACTGCACCCCATATTTGTCAGCTGCTTTTTGATAACTTGGTTATATATGCAAATGTCATCAGGTGATGACGGTCTTGTAGGGTAGGCATCTACCCCTTCCTCTGGTGAGTCTGCCTCTAGCTTTTGCCAGTCGAATTTCTGGTACTCTGAAGCCTCAGAGTACTGCTGTACTTGTTCTTCCCCTTCAAAGGTTTCCTCCTCCTGCTCTTACTGAGGCTCTGGCATCCGAGGAAGCTCAATTTAGCCAAGGTCTTAGTCTTTTAGCTCTGTAGATGTCCAATTGCTTGGTATAGGATATTTCTTAAGACTTTTGAAGTCTTTTTTGCTCTGTTAAATATTAGCCATTTCAGCCTCGAGCCTTCTCCTCTTTCTCGACCTCCGCCTCACAGTGTTGGCTGTCAAGCTCTTCGCACTGTTGTTTCACTGATGACTCCCTCGAAGATCTGTGTCTTTCTGATTTCAACTTCTCCTGCTTTGACACCAAGGCGTCCTGTCCTCAACCGTCCTTGCACGTCTTGGATCTCTCGTGGGTTTGAAGATGGCGACCAAAGGTGGGAGCTTCTGGAGGAAGTACTACGATGTCACAAGGTGCACCAAATGGAGGTATGTCGACACCCACCAACAAACAAACACAAAAATAGTAGGAGGACAAAAAGGTTTTAGAGACTACTGCGGACCCATCCACTAGATGGCGGAATAATGCACAGCATGTGAATCCAGAAAAGATTCACGCTGCAAAATGACACTTGCCCTAAAATGTAGCTCTGGAAATGTTGTTACAACTGTCCACAAGGGAGCACTATATTCAAACCGTGTGGCTTGAAGGAGGTAGGTATCGGGGGTAAAAAGTCTTGTGCAGCAAGAGGCCACCCTAATTTAAATGGCAACAGTAGTAACCGGGCAATTCACTAGGAATGATATAAACCCACATTTCAGAAACTAGTGCATGGCCAATCTATGCATCTAAAAGTGGGTGACTTTCTCTAATTTGTTTGACAAACAAAATCAGTAAGGTATTGGCAGAAGCGAAAATACAATAAACGTGCTGCTGCAGATGGACCTTTTAAGATTTAAACCGAAAAAAGACTCATACTCCAGCATCACAACTTAAAAACGCTCCGTACATCTATATTCTGGATAACAAAAAGCATTTGTCCCTTCATATCCAGGCGCACTGCCACAGCTCTACACCTAGGTTTTATAGCTGTCTTGACCACAATGAACATTTGTATTGCCTATGGGGAATACATTAGTGGAATCAAGTTAATCATTAATAGAGCACTGGCAGTGGCCGCTTATTGCATTTATGCTTTTAAAGTACTAATTTATTTGAAATTTGAACAAACGAAAAGGGAAGGTTCTAAAATGTTGCAGTAACAGAAATGAAGTACCTCGAAAATGAATTAGCCACAAGCCCTTTATGTAATGGAATAGGACAACACATGGAGGAACAGCTCAAGTACTTCCCATTAGGTACCCTCCAATGCCTGCAAGTACAGATGCTAGCAGTGGGGGTGTTGAGGGAATATAGAGTGCTAGCAGAAGTATCTGAGAAACTCTCATTACAAACGTGCTCAGGTCAGAGTCTGAATCCACAATGGGTTCCACTGAAGTGCCAGTAACCTTCTCTCCTGGACAACTTCAACTGGCAATTGCAAGAAGTCGTGCAGTTTTGGCTGTTTCTTGTCCTCGCCCCCGCCCCTTCCCTCTCAGTTTATGCAAGCGGGCACAAGAAAGCCCTCTTCTCCACAGAGAATGGCCAACAGAGGATATGTCTTACTGCGAAAGATTGCCCTGTGAGCACTCCATAGTGACAGATGTACCTTTGAGAACACATTTTTGGCTAAGAACATTATGGAGATGCAAGAGTGGACATACACCTCTTTCTTTTCAATAAGTCAGCAGAACACCCAGCTATCTCATATCCCACAATTCTTTCATAGAAATTTTAGGAGTGTAACTCCACACATGGCTTGATGCTGAATCGGAATTTGCCTAGTAACATGACGGTAAGTTCCAATTCTATTAAGGACACGGAGGCGAGGATTATGCTATCTCTCTTCGCTTTATTAGAAATACAAACACACAGCAGCCAGAGAGATACGAAAATATCAATGTAAAACCATAAAAAACTACAACTCCCTACAACCAGGGATAAGTAGAGTACATTAGTCCATCAACTATTTCCATAACATCCTGTAAAGTCCTCTGTCCGCTCTCATTCCTCCTCTTTCTTCGCGCAAGTCACGCCATTTCCTTATTGTTCTTGCTTGGATCCATCATTGCCTAAAAGAAACCAAGCAGGGAGGTGAGAACCGTGCGAACCAAACCAAGCATATTACGCAAGGTCACAGTAGAAAAACACATCAAACGAAACAAGCATGTCTCGCCAATCAAGGTCGAGAAAATAAGTACTTACTGCCATACGGGGGGGTTCGCACCAAAGGTGCCCCGGGCGGGATAATCCTCGCCTCCGTGTCCTTAATAGAATTGGAACTTACCGTCATGTTACTAGGCAAATTCCGATTCTATGTCAGGACCGGAGGCTTCGGATTATGCTAGTTCAAAGCTTACTTACCACTAACTGTGCAACATTAAGGACTGGCTTAAAATAAAACCTCTTGAAGGTAGAGTCGGACGACCAGTCCGCTGCTCGCATTAAATCCTCCAAACGCGCACCTAGTGCGAAAGCCTTTGAGGCCATAGCACCTCTGGCAGAATGGGCACCAAATAATTTTGTGTCAATGCCAGCCTCTTGCATAACCCATCGCACCCACCTGGCAATGGTGGGAGAAGAGACTGCCTTGTGTGGTTTCTTGAGAGCTATCAAGAGTTGTCGTTCGCCCGGCGGGCGGAGTTCCTGCGTTAAATCTTCATATGACTTTAAAAAATCTACCACACACAGTTTGGGAGAGTCCCGGAAAGCCGGGTACGTTACTGTACGTGAATGCGACTTGGTTCTGCGTCCGATCGTAAAAACAACCCCTTCCGGGGAGAAAACCCGCGCCGAGACGTCTAGCGCACGAACATCGGAAACCCGTCTGCAGGAGACCAAGCATAGAAGCATAGCAAGCTTGGAAGACAATTCTTTCAGAGAGGTATCGATTAGATTGCCAGGAAAGAAACAGATTCAAGACTCTGTTGACGTCCCAAAGGACAGAGTAACGAGGTTCTGGGGGTAACGATAAGCGCACGCCCCGTAAAAGTCTGCAGACCATCGGATGTTCCCCAACAGGCGCTCCGTCTAGAGGCTCATGACCGGCAGAAATCGCCGATCTGATAGCGTTAATGGAGCGATATGCCAAGCCGTCCGACGCCAAATCGGCGAAAAAATTCAAGAGGGGAACGATTCCTGCGACCACGGGATCCAGATCCCGTCGAAGACACCAACGAACCCATCGTGACCACGCGGATCTATAACGTTTCGTGGTGCTGTCTGCCCATGCCTTTGACAGGAGGGCCTCAGCCTGTCCCGAAAGTCCCGGCAGCGACCATCTGCGCCTGAAAGACGCCACGCCATGAGTCTGAGCGTCTCCTGAGTAATCAGGGGATGAAGGTTCCCTTCTGGGTTCCGAAGAAGTTGAGGATACAGGGGGAGTAGGATTGGAGAATCCCAGGAAAGTTCCAGAAGAACTGGAAACCAAACTTGAGACCTCCATAGAGGGGTGATCAAGGTCAGCTCCGCGCCCTGTCGTCGGATCTGGGCTGTTGTTCTCATTATCATGGAGAATGGCGGAAACGCGTACCCGTTTTCCGCCCTCCAGTCCTGGAGAAAGGCATCCGTGGCAAGAGCCATCGGATCCGGTCTCCAACTGAAGAATCTGGGCACTTGGTTGTCCAAACGGGAGGCAAACAGGTCCGCTGAGAAGGGACCCCAGAGATTGTTCAACCATAGGAAGACCGGAGGGTCCAGCTTCCATAAGCTGGAGTCGTAGAGATGACGAGAGTGCCAGTCCGCTACTTGGTTGTGCTGGCCCGGGAGATACTCCGCTGTCACCGATATATGATGGTCGAGGCAGTAGCCCCAAAAGTCTTTCGCTAGGTTGGCCAAGGCCCGAGAACGGGGCCCTCCCAACCGGTTGACATAACGGACCGCAGAGATGTTGTCCATCTTCAGGAGGACACACGATTGCACCCTGTCCTTGGTCCAGCAGCGCACTGCGAAAGACCCGGCCAACAGCTCCAAGCAATTGATGTGAAAGACCCGTTCGTCTGCTGACCAAACACCTCCGGTGGAGAAATCCCCGCATCGAGCACCCCAACCCAGTTTGCTGGCGTCGGACTCGATGACCAAATCCGGAACGGAGCCAAAAATCGCTCGACCGTTCCAGGCCTCCATATGAGTGAGCCACCACTGAACTTCCTCTTTGGCTTCTGCCGAAAGTGGTACCACGTGATCGTACGACCGACCCCGTCTGAGGTGATAGGCCTTTAATCTTTGCAATGCCCGATAGTGCAATGGGCCCGGGAAAAATCGCCTGAATCGAGGACGACAGGAGGCCCACAATCCTGGCCAAGCGACGAAGGGAAATGGAAGACCTGGATACCGTCTGGCGTAATTCGTGCCGAATCTTTGCCATCTTTCGAGAGGGAAGGCTCAGCGTCGCCTGAACGGAGTCTACCACAAAGCCCAGGAAGGTAACTGACTGTGAAGGTTGAAGTACCGATTTCGCCGTGTTGATAACGAACCCTAGGCTCTGCAGAAGAGAAACAGTTTGTTGGAGTTGCACCAACAAGAGTTGGGGAGACTGAGCCATTAGGAGGATGTCGTCCAGATAGACGATCATGCGTATACCCCGTGCCCGGAGAAACTCTACCGCGGGATGAAGCACCTTGGTGAAACACCACGGTGCAGAGGAAAGCCCGAACGGAAGGGCCGTGAATTCGTATATCAGACCCCCCCAACAAAACTGTAGGAATCGTCTGTGGGGCGGGTGCACCGGAATCACGAGATAGGCGTCTTTTAAATCCAAACGCGCCAACCAATCGGAAGGACGCAGGAGATCGCGCAAGAGATGAATTCCCTCCATTTTGAAATGGCGGTACACCAACCACGTGTTGAATTCCTTGAGATTGATTACCGGACGACGACCTCCGTCGGCTTTGTCCACGAGGAAAATATTGCTGAGGAAACCATGAGGATGCAGAGATGCGCGACAAATGGCGCCCTTGCGAAGCAAGTCGGCGACCTCCTCGTCGATCAACCGTGCGTCCTGAAGGCTGAATTGTAATGGAGTTGGCCGCGCCAGCTGGCGGGGATTGTCCAGAAATTCTACATGAAAGCCCTGAATTGTCTGAAGGACCCATGCATCGGACGTTAACGCCGCCCAAGCCTCTTTGAAACATGCCAGCCGCCCCCCTAACTGTATGTGACATGCGGAAAGGACACTTACCGCTAGAGCCTCCGCCTCCAGAGTTGGACTTGTAGCCTCCACGACCTCTGAAACGCTGTCCTCGCGTTGGGTAGAAGTTGGTGTAATTTGCGGTGGAATTGTATTGACCACGACCAGAGCCTTGTCCCTTATTAGGGTTTTGTTGGAACCCATGGCCGGACGAGCGGCCCCTGCCTCGGCCGGCCTCGCGGAAAACCCGCTGGGTAAACACTTTCTTAATACCCGACTGGGCCTTGTCTAAGGAAGTAAAAGTAGACACGAACTTCCCCAATTCCTTCACGAAGGGTTCGCCAAAAAGGCCCCCCTGCGCAACTGCCCCGGCCTCAGAAGAAGCCAAATCTCCTAGTTTGGGGTCCAATTTAATCAACAAGGAGCGACGACGCTCCGTTGAAAGGGCGCAATTTGCGTTTCCTATAAAAATAAGGGCCCGCTGGGCCCAATTTGATAACACCTCAGGGGAAATCGTGGAACCAGTCACCTTAGCCTCCTCCGCCATGTCTAATATCTTTGCCATGGGACCGACGGCATCGAGGAGTTTATCTTGACAGGACCGCCAAGATCTATCAATGCCCTTACGGGGGTCTTTCACAAATTTCGCCAAGAAGGTGGCCATTTTAGAGTCCAGTTCGGGAGTAAGCGCGATTTTGTCCGGCAAGGAGGGACGGGGACATTCCGCCCTCAAACAACTCCGTGCTTCCTTCTCCAGAGGCTTACGCAGGCGGTTGGCCAGGAATCGAACGACCTTATCCCCTGGGACCCAAGCGGAAGACCGGGGATGCATTATTTCATCTGGGTTCAGCATATCAGCATCCTCCTCCGGCACCTCAGAAGCGGTCGCCGGGGCCGGGTGCCAAGGACGGGAAGAACTCGCGTCATCATCGGTATCAGCCTGGGTATCATTATCAGTCGCCGGGGATGGGGGATCTGGCATATCTTGAGGCTGGTCACCCGCTGGGAGGGGGGCACAAGGGGTCGTCTTTGCTAAAAACGCCGTTTTAAGGCGCGCAAAGGCATCTGCATCCACCCCGTCAGGACGCTGTTTTTTGGGGGGGGGAGGAACCGCGTCAGCGAGGTCTCCTGGGGCCGGCGTCGCGCTGCCGCGAGCCGCCGCCAATCTTTGGCATTCCTGCACAATTCTATCCGAGAGACGTTGCTCCATCGGACCCACTACCTCATTAACTACTCGATATATAGAGTCATCAACTGCTTCAAAGAAATCATCGCTAAAAGGTAAGTACTCCTGGACTTCCTCCTCATAATATTCGGATTGTCCAGCCATATCTGTCACCCAATCAGCAGGTAGTATAAATTTTTTTCCAGGCCTGAGGCCGCAATTTGGGTAGCCCAGAGGGATACAATGGGGTTGCACCAGGCCCCCAACGCGTATACGCCCTCAGGATTCACCTGACAGGGCAGCTGCCTTCCAAACGCGTTGGAAAATTACTGTTTGAAGTGTCCACAAAGCGGAATATATGCCCAAATAGAATTAACACCGCCCGCGAGAAGCGTGGTGTTTTGAAGTGCATACGACGCTGAATAATCAGCGCGTTCGTCGCGGTTGGAACCGCAGTACAGACCCCAGCGGGGCGTTTAATAGTGAAAGGGGACAAATACAATCCGCGCTGCGGACGTTGAAGGAGAGGCAGCAGGGGCAGGCTCTATCGTCCGTTGAACTCGCGGCGCGCTCCTCATCTGAGGAGACGCGACGCGAGTGTCACAAGGCGGTCGAGCGCCCCCAGCGGCGTACGAAGGAGCCGCACAGCAGGGAAGCCGGCCGCGTGAGGAGCGAGAACGTTCCCGCGGCCGGTTGGGGCTCTGTAGGAAAAAACAGAGATACAAGCGCGCGCAAGCAAAGCAAGCTGTCAATTATCCCAAAAGTATAGTAATAAAGATCAAACAATGTAAACAAAGCATGAGCACTTAACTGGCTGCGAAGCAGCGAAGAAAGAGGGGGAATGAGAGCGGACAGAGGACTTTACAGGATGTTATGGAAATAGTTGATGGACTAATGTACTCTACTTATCCCTGGTTGTAGGGAGTTGTAGTTTTTTATGGTTTTACATTGATATTTTCGTATCTCTCTGGCTGCTGTGTGTTTGTATTTCTAATAAAGCGAAGAGAGATAGCATAATCCGAAGCCTCCGGTCCTGACATAGAATTAAGTACATGACACAGAAAATGTCAGAAAAGTCCAACTTCTGGTGATCAAGAACAGACATCTCATTATTAGCCAGAAGGCATCTTAGCTCACACATCAGTTCATTACTGCTTCTTGTGAGAAATTAGTGCCACTAAAGGAATGAAAATGTACACTCCATTAGGAGCTGGACACTCATGGAGTGCCAGATTTTGGAATAGTTGAGGAAACTTTAAAGGCTGAAACTGCAACCCATGGTGGCATCTAAATGACAATCATATTGCAGTTGGAGTATGAATAAGTAAAGTGGCAGACGCCTTTGAGGCTGGCGGGTATTACTCTGTGAATCCGTTTGTGTGTGAGAGGTGACTCACTAAACGCGAAGAATGGGGCGCACACACACCAACTCAAAAATTGGAAAACATCAGAATTAGGTTTAAAAATCACACAAAGAGAACAAAGCAATAGCAATGAACACTAAGAGCACAGTGGAACAAAAAGATATTTCACAAAGGACCAGATACAGCAAAGTGATCCTTCATTCCTGGGTGGACCAGATACAGCAAAGTGATCCATCTTTCCTGGAAGAAAAGATCCTGAAGAGCTGGCAACTGCACCAATGGTACATTCTGGGGTGACGAGTGGCAAGTGGGGTGCTATTTATGTGTTTGTCAATGCAACCTTACATGTTCTAGTGCATGAAATCTGGGGGAAAGACTCTCACTGCACAACGTCCTCCACTGCAAATCTAGAAACGACAACACAGATTTTAAAGCAATTTTCCATGGGGAAAATTGTCACAGCAGTCATTTGAAACAGCCCAAGAAAAACAGAGACAAATATAAGAACAACCTTGTTGGCATTTCTTAAAATGTACCCAGGAACTGTGTGAAGAATAATACTGATGAACATGTATACCCAATGATACCATCTTCTGCAAACTCGCCTGATTACCAAACACACCACTGAGTAATCGATAAATCAAATCTGAAAAGAGGCATTATTTATTCACACTGATGGGAGATAAGAATCCTTTTATTGCACCAGAAATCACCAGAGCCCCCTCTACCTGATGGATGTACAGCTATGAAAAAAAGAGAAAAAAAACGCTTGCAACACAAAATTTGACGGTAAATGTCTCATATACTTTTTTGTATACAATGTATTCAAAGAGCCTGTTGAAACGTCTCCTTCCCACCTTTGGCAGCAGTCGCATGATTTATCTGCCTGCCTCTTCCTTGCATCTCATTTGCTTAAGTAATGCTTTCTGCCCTCTTCTTCACTTGCAACATCTTTCAATTGGTAATATGCAGCTGGTGATATCAAAGTGACCAAAGAGACACACGCACACAGTGAATGGTGCACGACTCCTGGGTAACTGAAATATGAAATGTGCTTGTAGGTCAATTAGAGAACATTAAATGTGCAATAAAAACTCAACAGGTGTTTTGCCATCCAGCCCTATGCCTAAGCTGCAAAAAAACAATTTCTCGGGCCCTGCTATTCCCATTTCAATACAAAAGCAAAGCAGGTTTTGAAAACCATAAACTCATCCTTCACCCAAAGATCCGTGCACGGTATCACAAGGATAATGATGGTAAACTTCGAGGTATGTCTGGGGTCAGATCACCCCTTAGGGACCAAGGTCCCCGTGCCCATTCAGGTACCCAAATGATCATTCGAATTGAAAAAGGAACATACAGGTGGACGGCTCTGGCCTGAAGAAGGGAACGAATAGTTTCTTACCTGTCGGTGTAGTTTTGCAGCTTGAAGATCTTTCTGGATTCACTAGGCTGTACATTATTCCGCGATCTGGTTGTTGGGTCCGGATTCGTAGTCTTTCTTTTTTTTTTTTTTTTGTAGCCCAGGTGGCCGTCGACGTCCCACCATTTGGTGTACTTCTCGTGACGTCGGCGTGCTTCCTGCGGAAGTCCCACCTTTGGGGCGCCATCTTCGGGTTCTTTTTTTCCTTTCTCTCCTTTTTTTTTTTTTTTAACCCTAGGCGTTCTAGTAATTTCCCTTTTATATATCCTTTTAGTATTTTCTTGTTCTTTCATTCTTTGTCCTTCCACCTCTTTCTGCTGCCTCATCTTCCAGGCGGAGGTGGGTGGGTTCGCTAGTGAATCCAGAAAGATGTTCAAGCTGCAAAACTACACCGACAGGTAAGAAACTATTCGTTTTGCAGCGTGAATCTTTCTGGATTCACTATGCTGTGCATAGATTTTGTAGCGGTTTGTTATCTTTGCGGCGGCTGGGTGGAAGATGAGGTTGGTCGTTGAATATATGTTGAAGCACCTTCTGTCCTACTTGTGCTTCCTTGTTCATCTGTATATCCACGCAGTAGTGCTTAGTGAACGTGTGCACTGATGCCCATGTTGCCGCCAGGCATATGTCTTGAATGGGTGTGTTTGCCAGAAAGACAATTGTTGCTCCCTTCTTCCTTGTGGAGTGGGCCAGTGGCCCCTCCGATAGCTCTTGACCTGCCTGTTTGTGGCAAAATTGTATCGTTAGTGCGATCCATCGTGCGATTGTGCCTTTTGTCACTGGTCTACCCAGGAAGCTCGTTGTGAAAGACACAAAAAACTGCTTGGTTTTCCTGTGCTCCTTGGTTCTCTCGATGTAGTGCATCACCGCTCTTCTAGCGTCTAGAATGTGCAGTGCCCTTTCTGCGCTTGTTGCTGGGTTCTGAAAGAAACTTGGTATTTGAATTACCTGGTTCATATGGAATGTAGACACCACCTTTGGCATGAAGTGTGGGTTCGTTCTCATCACGACTCTCTCCTTGTGTATTTGGATGTACGGTTCTTGCAGCGTTGGCGCTTGTAGTTCGCTTACTCTGCGTAGTGATGTTATTGCCACCAGAAAGGCTGTTTTCATTGTCAGCATTTGTAGCGAGGCCTTGTGGATGGGCTCAAAGGGTGCCTTCATAAGTTCTGTAAGGACTATGTTGAGGTTCCATGCCGGTGGCGGCATCCTCTTTGGTGACGCTATTCTTTTTGCCCCTTCCAGGAATCTCTTTACTACTTGTGACGTAAAGAAACTTCCTCCCGTCTCACCTCGTGTGTAAGCTACGATCGCCGCTAGGTGGACCCTTAGAGAGGATGAGCATAGTTTAGCCTTTAGTAGGTGTGTGAGGTATCTAAGCACCGTTGATTCCCTTGTCAATTTATTTTGCAGTTTACTTTTGCTGCACCACATTGTGAACCTTTTCCATTTCTCCCCATAGCATTTCCGTGTTGTTGGTCTCCTTGCCTCCCGCAGCACTCGCATAGTGCTTTGAGGTAGTTTAAGGTGTGCGAACTCTAGGTCTTCAGGAGCCAAGCCGCCAGTCCGAGGCTCTCTGGCTCTGGGTGTAGAACCTCTCCATTCTGCATGGAGAGCAAGTCCTTTCTTTTTGCGAATTTGTGTGGAGGACCCTGTGCCATTTCCACTATTTGTGAGTACCATGTCTGTCTTGCCCACTGTGGTGCCACTAGGATCAGTGTCATGTTGCTTTTCTTGCACTTGTTGAGTACCCTGTGTATCAGTGGTATTGGTGGAAAAGCGTAGGCAAATGTCCTTGACCAACTTATCCATAGGGCATTCCCCTGGGATTATTTTTCTGGTTGTCTGGATGCGAAGTTTCGGCATTTTGCATTTTGGTGTGTTGCAAACAGGTCTATTGTCGGTGTACCCCACCTTTTGAATAGCCTTTGCGTTTCCTGTCCATTGAGCTCCCACTCGTGGGATGCCGAGGCCAGCCTACTGAGCCAGTCTGCTTCCACATTGTCCTTCCCTGGTAGGTGTATGGCCAGCAGGTCTATTTTGAGTGGGATGGCCCATATCCAAATCTCCTGTGCCAGAGTGGAAAGGGGGAACGATTGTGTTCCTCCCTGCTTGTTGATGTAGAACATTGTTGTAGTATTGTCCGTCTGTATCAACCCTTTTTGGTTGTATAGCTGCCTCTGGAAGGCCTTCAGGGCTAGCAGTACGGTCTTCAATTCCAGGTAGTTGATGTGTCTGACCGCATCTGCTGGAGTCCACAGACCCATCACTCTGAGCTTGTTCATGTGTGCTCCCCATCCTATCTGGGAAGCGTCTGTGGTGATGGTCACAGTTGGGCTTGGTGGTGTCAAGGGCTTTCCTATAGTTATGTTCTCCCTGTTCCACCATGCTATCTCCTCTTGCACTGCGTGCGTAACAACCACTAGATCCTCCCAACTTCCGCTTGCCTGTGACCATTGCTGTTGCAGCCATTCCTGGAATGGTCTCATGTGAAGGCGTACATTGGGGACTAGGTGAATGCATGACACCATTGTGAGAAGTTGGCCTGATATATGATGTCACTAATTCTAGTGTACACCTTGTATCAGTCCAAACAACCCTTATGGTGATTGGTTGTAAAGTCAACCTTATAGACCAGCTATCCTAGTGGTAGCATGGACAAGAGCAGTCTTAGGCTAAACTCTGAATGGCATGTGAAGCCAGCTGTTATACCATTTGTAACCCCTTGAATACCAAATGAAAGGAAACCACAACGGATATATATATATATATAAAATAAAGTGTATTTATTCTAGTCAAACCCTCAGCACTCTTTATGAGATTCGATCTAAGTACAACACAGTCTTATTCAAGCATACATAAGTCACACAGGTAAGTAATACAGTTAGGCCCTAGGGGCCACGCAAACCATATACTAAGTAAGTGGTATAAGGACCACTATCACGGAAATAGGATAGGCCTAGGCCTAGGGAATCGCTGGGGCTACACTATACTACCCAGGGTTAGGAAGTGGGAGGCCCACGGGATTCAGGTGCAGAGTGGAAACACTCACGCGTAATGTGTATAATCGATAGAAATAGTATAGTTTAGAATTAATAAGATTTAGGACACTTCTGGAGTAGCTAGGAAGTCGAGACTTGAGAACTAGACACTAGGATAGTCAATACCCTGATGAGCACCGGAGTACCCAAGTTACCTAGCCCACGGGCTGCGGGTGCATAGTTGTGAACTTGCGTCGGGTTTCGTCGTCGACTCCTATGGATGCCTGAAGGAAAGATGCTGACAGGCAGTCAGTGAAGAGTGTCCGGTGGATCCCAAGGCCGGGATCAAGAAGGAAGGATACCTGCAAGCAGAAGGGACAGAGTCTGGGTCACTAGCCAGTGACCACGTGGAACCAGGAAGGAACCAGGCGATGTCGTGAAGATTGCAGGTGAAGAGGTGAAGCTTGTCGCAGCAGCCACGGGTACCAGGAGACGCCGAGGACGACCAGGACCAGGAGGCGAGCTGTCCCACGAAGGCTCGTGCTGTCGGCGGCGTCGAAGTCGAACTAGGAATCACCAAGCCTTGACAAGCGGAACCCACGAAGAATGGAGGACTTGCTTCTGGTGCAGACCAGGAAGGTCTGGGGTGCTTCTCTTTTACAGAGGAGCAGGAGCCAGTCTGGAGGAGGCAAACCAGCAGTGGAAAATTGAAGGTGTGTCGTCGCAAAGGTTACTAGCCAACGGGCAAGCATTCGGACCGACGCGGCAAGCAGAAAAATGCAGAAGGGCCCCACGCAGGACTCGTGGAGTGTGGGGGGCTGATCTTCGGTGCAGATGGTGCTTGGGGTTGGGGCTTCTCAATCCCCGGTGCACAACCTCGAGGGTGCCTCAGAAGCTGCGCTGGAAGATACTCGCCACTTTTCCCAGGTAGCCGGTCCCACGTCTCTCGTCGCCTCCACGGATCTCAGCTCGGCTGTGGATGTGGATCAGGGTCGGAGAAGTCTGGAAGTCAAGGCTCTGGTCAGTCTTTGCAGTCGGTCCCTCGTAGAACTTCAGCAAAGCAAAGGGTAAGTCTCTTGATGGTGCCTGTTCGCACAGGGTGGCCACTCCTTGGCCACAAGGAAGATTCTTCAGTCTTCTTCTTTCGTCGAAGGTCCAGAGTTTTTGTTCAAGTTGCAGGTTCAGGATAATCTAATCTCCTGGGGCCCAGCTACCACACTTATACTAATCTAGGGGGCTGGGTTGCCTGCTAGGTCACGCCTTATGGGTGGGACCTGGGAGGGGGGTGGCTACACCCCCCTTCCCTTTGTCCAGTTTCGCACCAGGACTGGGGCTGGAGTGCCCTAGCACCGGTTTGAACTGGACTATGCATGGGACACCTTGTGTGCCCCAGGCAGTGTCTAGTTTCTTTCAGCCCTCCCTGCCCCAATACACTAAAGTCTGTCTGGGGAGGTGCTAGCACCTCCCCAAGCAGGAAACCTATTGTCCAAGCCTCCCTGGCTGGGAGGACTCCCAGCTGCAGGAGGTCAGACTCGTGTCTGTGGCAGCAGCATCCATTTTGTGATGCTGAGGCTTTGGTCAGAGTTACACAGCAAAGTAGGATTTTAACATGTCTCTCCCTCTAGAAGGGGGGAATAATATCCTCATCAGCAGAAATGGTATGGGGGTATTATTCCAAAGTGTTAAAACACCTTACACGACATGTTTTGATAAAGCCAAACCATAGTTACCATAACCGTTTAAGATTATAAGGCACTTTAAGAGTATATGGTAGGCTATTTCATAGAACAGCTATAAGGACATGGTTCCGAAAGCTGCAGACAGGCTCAGCTCATGCTAGAGCACCATCTCACATGTTACCAAGCACTCTGCCTCCAGGATTGTTAAGGCCTGCCATAGGAGTGGCTGATAGGTACACATGTGTCTATATATAAGGGTAGATATAGGTATACTATATCTAAGCAAGGGGTGATTACACAAACTTGCACCAGCTGAGCGATCAGCCAGTTGTGTCTGATTGGAAGGCCAGACCAGGGGTGGCATAATACATGCTGCAGCTCCTGGGAGGCCTAGGGTACACCTATGCCCTGGGTACCTAGGGTACACTGTACAGGGTCCAATAAGGTGATCCTTACCAATTGGGTATGTACCTAGGGTACATGGAGTCCATTTTAAAGAGAGAGCAGACAGCCTGAGACCCTGAATGGCAGGATCTCAGGCCAACTAAGTCGAAAAACCAGCTAGACACTAGGCAAAAAGTTGGGGATAACCATAGTCAGATATTCACCTTCCTACAACCATCATCCCCATGATCTTGCTCGCTGTTCTCACTGTCAGAGCTTGCCCCTTCTGGTAGAGGCGCGTCTCCTTCAGCAGGGCTATTGTTCTCTTTTCGCTGGGCATCACCGTTATGTCTATGGTGTTGATCTGTGCCCCCAGGAATATCTTCACCTGCTCTGGTTTCATTGAGGATTTTCCCCAGTATATTGAGAACCCCAGGTTTGTTAGTGTCTTTGTGACCCGCTGTGCGTGTTCCTCGCATTTTTTGCGTGAACTTGCTTTTATTAGCCAGTCGTCGAGGTAAGTAAACACATGAATCCCTTCCCTCCGCAGGTACGCTGCTACTGCTGCAAGGCATTTTGTGAAAACCCTTGGTGCGGACTTCAGGCCGAATGCCAGGGTTGTGAATTGGTAGTGATCTTTGTTGATTGTGAACCTTAACAGTTTTTTGTGCTGCCTGTTCATTGGGATGTGCAGGTAGGCGCCTTTGAGATCCACTGTGGACATGAAGTCTCCGTCTCCCATCTGTTGGAGTAGTTCTTGTAGGGATGTCATTTTGAATTTTTGCGTCCTTAAGTACTTGTTTAGGAACCGTAGATCCAGGATGGGTCTTAGTGTCTCGTCCACCTTTGGTACCAGGAAGTAGTTTGAGTACACTCCTTTGTTCCTCTCCTTGAATGGTACTGGTTCTACGGCCTCCTTTTGGAGTAGCTGTAGTTCCTCCTCTGCGAGTTGTGCTAGCTCCTGTCCTGAGTGTTCCCTTCTCTTTGGTTTTCTGTTTGGAGGGCTCCTTTCCAACTCTATGCAGTATCCGTACTGTATGACGTTGAGTATCCATTTGTCTGTAGTTATTCTTTGCCATTCCTGAAGGAAAAGCCTCAGTCTTCCGCCTACTGGTGTTGCATGCTCGTAGGCTTTTGGTTCGTGTACCCCCCTCATTTTGTTCTTTTTGTGCTCCACTCTCGGAGGTATCTTGTGGGTGAGCTGTCTTCTCCGTGCGAAGTCACTTTGAGGTGGGTTGGTCTCCCCCTCTTCTTCTTTGTCCTCGTCCGTTCCCCCTACTGCGAAAGGACTGGCCTCGAGGCTGGTACTGCCAGTTTAGTTTCTGCTGCCCCCGTTGGCCGTGGCTCTCGCTTTGCTGGCCTAGCTGGAAAGTTTGGTGTGACGTTCCCGGCTGGTTTCCTCCCCTTCCGTAAGATCTCCGAGTCGGGGTACCTCTTCGCATCCCCCTGAATTGCAGGGCCCCCATGGACCTTGCTGTCTCATTCTCTTTTTTGAGTTGGTTGAGTTTCTCATCCACCGGTGCCCCGCACAGTGTTTCTCCGTTGAAAGGGGTGTTCAGTATATTATTTTGGACCTCTTGTTTGAATCCTGAAATTCTGAGCCAGACCTGCCTCCTTTTAGTGATTCCTATCGCCATCAGTCTGCTTGACGTCTCTGCCCCGTCCAATGCTGTCTTAAGGCATGAGTTTGCTATATTCTTCCCCTCTTCCACTAGATGGGAAGCCCTTTGCTGGTATTGTTCTGGGAGATGCTCGATTAGGTCCCCCATCTCGTCCCAATGTTGGTACTGGTGCCTGTTCAGTAGCGCATTTGAGTTCGCCATGCGCCAGTGCATTGCAGCGTTCCTCTCTATTTTCCTTCCAGTGAGGTCCATTCTTCTGCTCTCCTTGTCAGGAGGTGGCCCCGAGGTCGCCGGGACATTGGCCCTTTTTCTGGCTGTGGATGCAATAATAGAGTCAGCAGTGACCGATCCCTTGATATATGGAGGGTCCTGTGAGGAGTGTTTGTATTTCTTTTCTGTTCTGGGCGTGATGGATCGGCATGTTGCTGGGTCCTTGAACGCCTCTTTCCCTAGGTTCATGACACTGAGTTTGAGTTTGAGTTTAAAATTACTTGTAGAGCGCACGTCTACCAGCGGTTTCTTGGCGCTATAGTTAACAAGGTCCTGGGCTAGAAGACTGGGGAAGCTGCTGGCATATTATTTAAAGGATTTCATGAACAGGAAAGTCTTGAGGTGTTTACGGAATTGCGGGTACAGGGTGATAGAGCGAATTTCAAGGGGAAAGGAGTTCCAGAGGGTCGGGGCAAGGGTGGCAAATTTTGAACCTCCCCACTTCTTTCTCCGGTAGCGTGGGATGGAGAGGAGGGACTGGGAGGACGAGCGTAGTTCCCTCGTGGGGACGTATGGAATGATCTCGGAAGAGATGAACGCCGGTGTCAGGCCAAGACGGGCCAAGAAGGTGATAGAAGCGAGCTTGAATTGGACCCTAGCTCGCACCGGGAGCCAATGTAAAGATTTCAGAAGAGGGGTAGAGTGGTGAAATTTAGGGAGTTTGAAGGCCAGGCGGGCCGCCTGGTTTTGTATCTGCTGTAGGCGTCGCAGGCTATATGCGGGGATGCCGGCATATAGGGCGTTGCCGTAATCCAGGCGGGACACCACCATGGCCAGGATGATGAGCTTAAGTGCGGGGAAAGTGAAGAAACGGGACACCCTGCGTATAGTGCGCAGTGAAAGGAAAGAAGAAGATACCACAGAGCTAACCTGGGAGTGAAGGGTGAGTTGAGAATTGATTTTTATGCCTAGTGTTTTGACAGAGGAAGAGGGTACAGGAGAGGGGCCAAGGGAGGGGGGCCAGAAAAGGGGAGACCAGGGGCTGGATGAACCACCCGTCAATACCAGCTCGGTCTTGTCGGGATTGAGTTTGAGGTGATTGTGGTTCATCCAGTCCCTGATATGGAGCATGACAGATTGAAAGTTTAGAATAGAAGAGGGGGAAGAGGAAAGATTGAAAACAAGCTGGAGGTCATCCGCATAATTGAATACGGCGACCTCCATCTGTTGGAGGGAAAAGATAAGAGGGGCGACATACAGATTGAACAAAAGGGGGGAAAGGGAAGAGCCTTGGGGAACCCCGCACTGAACTTTCCGGACGTCCGCTGTGAAATCACTCAGGCGGACAGCCTGGGTGCGGTCCCTCAGGAAGGAGGAGAGCCAGACCAGAGCGGTCCCTCCGATCCCCGCCGCCCCGACACGGGAAAGCAAGATGGTGTGATCCACCGTATCAAAGGCGGCTGAGAGATCGAGGAGCACTAGGGCCTGGCGCTGATTGGTATCCATACCCTCCCTGAGGTTGTCCAGGACCGAGATGACAACGGACTCCGTGGAGTGTGCGGGGCGGAAGCCAGCCTGGCGGGGGGCAAGAGCTCCATGCATCTCCACAAAGAAGCTCAGAGCGCAGGTGACATGGCGCTCGAGCACCTTAGCCAAAAATGGCAGGAGGGAGATGGGGCGGAAATTGGCAGGGACAGAAGGGTCTGCCCCAGGTTTTTTCAGAATAGGCACAATAATCGCGGACTTCAAGGGGTTTGGAACTACACCTTGAGCAAGAGAGCTGTTGAGGAGATGAAGGGGGGGGGGTCTGGGCAGGTAACAAAGATATGGCGGAGAATGTGGGCAGGACAGGGGTCAAGCGGAGAACCAGATTTGACCAGGGGGACTAGGGAGGTCAGAGATTCCCTAGTGATGGGGGGGAAGGGTGGTGAGTTCACTCTTGGGAGGGGGACATTGGGGGGTCAACAAAGGAGGGAGAAGGGGGAGGGATGTTGGCCTTAATGGTAGCGATTTTATGAATAAAGTAATTATTGAGGGAGTGGCAGAGTTCTTCGGACGGGGCAGGCTTAAGAGTGGTTCTGTCCGAGAACGCCAGGTTGTGGATGATCGAGAATATCTCCTTAGACTGGTTTTCCGCGGCTAGGATTTTGGAGGGAAAATATGATGTTTTGGCCTCCAGGATGTCTTTTTTATACTGGGTAAGGATGGTGGTATACTCCAGTTTTAGAGTGGGGCAATAGTTTCTCCTCCATGCCCGCTCCGCGCGGCGTACTTTTAGTTTGGTGGCCTTAAGCTCTACATTGAACCACCGATTGGCGTCCTTCTCACGCTTGGAGGAGATGCGCTTGAGCGGGGCGACGGAATCGCGGCCAAAGGAGAGCCACTGGTCTATGGCCTTAACCTGGGAGAGGGTGGAAAGGCTCTGCAGGGAAGGGAGGGAGGAGGTAAGAAGGGAGGAGAGATTTTCCGGATTGACTCGGCCCCATGATCGGACCCAGGTGTCTTTAGGGCGGGGGGGCTTAGCTGGGGGGTGAATAGGAAGGGAGAATGAAATCAGGTGGTGGTCAGACCAGGAGCAGGGCGAGATGGAGAGAGATTCCACAGGGCAGTTCAGGGACCAGATCTGGTCAAGCGTATGACCTTTGATGTGGGTGGGGGAGTGAACATAGGATGTGAAATTGAGGGATTGGAGGGTATCGGAAAATTCCTTAGAGGAGGGACATTCAGCAGGGTCAGAGGGCCAGAAATTGAAATCGCCAAGAAGCAGAATGGAGGAATTGTTGACTGTAATAGTGGCCAAAACATCTAAGAAATCAGGGAGAAACTGTAGAGGGGTTTGAGGAGGACGGTAGGTGAGAAAACAGGTCAGAGGGGGAGAGGTGGAAATAGTGCGAATCACCAGATATTCGGTGGTCGCGATATCAGGCAGGGATAGAATTTGAAAGGGAAGATCGGCACGTGCGATGACCGCTACACCACCCCCTGCTCTGCCAGAAGGGCGGTCAGCCCTAAGGGCATAGTAAGTGGCCGGTAAGGAGGATAATAGGGCGGGGAGGGAGTCATCGCAGAACCAGGTCTCCGTTAGGAAAAGAAGATCCGGGGCATGAAGATCCAGCAGGACCGAGAGTTCATGCGCATGGGCGACTGCAGACCGGGTGTTAAGATAAAACACCGTGAGGGCTTTAGGGGTTGCAGGAGGAGCAATGCTACAAGGCGAGAGAGAGGGGCCGACTGTAGGAAGGGGGATGTAAGGGGGGTGCGGCGGGGGAGAGACCAAGGGAGGAAATGTGAGAAAAAGTAGAGACTGTGATAGACCAGGGTCCCTGGAGACTGCGTAGTTGGTCCGGGGTATAGGTGGTAAACGGGGCAGAGTGGCGTGCCCCTCGCCCCGGACAGTCGCGGACGGGCGCAGACGGGCTTGCCTTAGGCGCGCCTTCGGCGCGCAAACGGCGCGCCCACTGCGCACGTCCGCTGCGCGTTCTGGGGATGCACATTTAAATAGTAGACCGTTGGGGCGGGAAGGGGGCGTGGCCAAGAGGTGGGCGTGGCCAGCGGCGATGGGAGCCGGTAGAGGGTGCCACGTGACAGCGCTAGGTCCGCTGCACGTCGCCCTAGAGTGCCAAAGTAGAAATAAACAGTTTTAAAAACACACGTTTAGAGTAAATGCAGCAACTCCCGGCTTTTCGCCTCAGGAGACACTCTGGAGCATGGGGAGGAACTGGTTCCTAGTTTGGATGGGTAGCAGTGTTTCGAGTAGAAAATCCCCTTTCGGTTTTTCCTCCTCTAGTTTCACGGCAAAAGCTGCTGCTGCGCTTTTGACAACCATGTTGTACGCCCCAATATCATCTGGCGGCGAAGGCCTCGAAGGATAGGTCTACATGGGCTCTTCTGGATTTTCGGCGTCGAGGTCCTGCCATTCCAGCTCTTGAGTCGTCGACGGTGCAGAGCCATAGATCGACTGCTCCTCCTCCTCCTCCTCTTCTTCTCCCTCATAGTAGGGATCTTCTTCCCCTTCTTCGGGAGCTTTCGACTGCTCTTCGGCGTCAAACTCTTCCTGCTCCTCGACGAGGACCGTCGCCGGTTTCGTTGGGATTGTGAATCTCTTCATCTTCTCGTCGAACTCCTTCTTCCTCTGAAGGATGCTCTCCATCTCCGCCTCGAGCCTTCTCTTTTTCTTCTCCATTTCGGAGGCATGTTCGGCGTCGAGCGCTGGTCTTTTCTACGGAGCTTGCGTCGACGCGGCCTTGTCCTTCGTGGTCGAACGCCCCACCTCGTGGGTCTGTTTCGAAGAACCTTGTTTCTCGGCGGTCTTCAGCACCTGGGAATCCTTCTCGAAGGATCCGCTGGGCCTTTCGTCCTTGGATCCACTCGCGGTCGTCGAAATTTTCGGCGCCGGTGTTCCTTTCGAGGACCTAGACTCTCGTTTTCGAGGGTCAGTGTCTGGTTTTCGGGGCCCTTTCGGGGGTTTTGTGCGCGATGTCTCTCCTACCTTGTCAGACGTTTTCTTATCGGTCTCTGCGACCGTGAAGTCATCAGGTACCTCGGCGATGTTGTCTTCATCGTCGGTGGAGAGGCCCAGGTCGTACAGAGACGGGGCCTTACCCTTGCCTTCCATGTTGTAGTTGGCTCTCCTCTGCCTCTCTCTCACCCGGAGTGTCTTCGGCGGAAAGGCGGAACAGGCGTTGCAGTCCTTGCTCTCGTGGTCGATAGGCAGGCAAAGGTTGCAGACCGGATGTTGGTCCTTGTGCGCGTGTTTGTGGTGGCAGTTACGGCAGAATTTAAAAGGTGTTTTGTCCATTCCTGCGCTCAGAGTTCCTGAGTGCGCACTCTCCGTTGGACGTCGAAGATTTCGAGGTTCTCTTCCTTCTTCGGCGTCCCGGCTCTATGTTCTTCCTCTCTGTAGTCTTTGCTTTATTTTTCTTCGATTAAACTAGTGCTCTTCTTTCTTCGTTCAAACTCTGGAGCTTCTCGTTGACGATCCAGACCCAACAGCGGAATAAAGAATCTGAAGATGGCGCCCCAAAGGTGGGACGTCACGAGAAGTACACCAAATGGTGGGACGTCGACGCCCACCTGGGCTACAAAAAAAAAAAAAAAAAAAAAAAGAATGACTACGAATCCGGACCCAACCACCAGATCGCAGAATAATGCACAGCATAGTGAATCCAGAAAGATTCACGCTGCAAAACTAGGAGTTTTTGGGAGAGCTCACCCTTGTGTGTCAAGCAGAGAGGCCTGCTTAAGCAGTCTGATTGATGGAACCCCATAATGTGGGAGACTTAAAGGAACATTTTTGCAAAGACCACTCCCACATACTTTTGTTTCTGGACACAGACAACAACTTATTTTACCTTGTAAATAACAACTCTAGAGCTCACCACTAGAAGGGTGGCTTTCAGAGCCAAGAGTATGAGCTTCAGCTTAATACATGGTTCCACAGGGTATTTCTATAGCACAAACCAAGCCAAAATGCAGCATAGCACAGCACATGGAGCATACAGTCAACAGTCATACAGCAACAAGCATACAGTAAACCGATGATAGAAAAGGTAGCTGGTATCCAGCCTGTTAATGCTTTGTTATGTACTGTTCTGTAAAGAGGTGGGTCTTCAACTCTTTCCTAAATTGGAGCAGTGAAGGGCAGTCCTGAAGAATATGAGGATGTTGTTCCAGATCCTGGGTACACAGACTAATTTGATTTTTTCCTATGTGTCCTGGCTGCAGGCATGTCGAGAACCACAAGAGATGGTGAGCTTGTCTGCAAGATAACCACAAGTGTTGATTGTGATGGATTATAAATGATGCGCTGTTTAGGAAATAGTGCGATCTGACAAGTGGAGGTAATGGAGTTCCATGAAGATGGCAGCACGAAGACCAAAATATGCTTTCTAGTATTATTAGTGTCGCCTTCCCAGCATGAATCTGAGAAATGTCCTGCACTGACCACAGACTTGCTTTAGACAGCTGCTAGAATCTGACCCAAGTCTGCATTTTTCACATCTGCTGGGTGAGAAACTAAGGTCTAGGGTGGGGCAGGAACCTCCTTCCTTTTTTGAAAGATATACAGTGCAAAGAAATAGTGCACACAATATGCCTCCATGCTTTCTGGGGGATCTGGATCGGTTCAATTGATCCTACAAAGAGGTGCTCCTGTACCTCCTGCACAAGTCTTGGGATGCAGACTGTGGCACAGAAGGCCTTTGTGGTGGCCATGGAAGATGTAGAGCATAGGCATTATACACTACTTAGAGATGGCTTTTTACCTTGGTCATAAGGTGGTAGTGTAGAGAAACCTGCCCCCCCTCCCTCCCACACACACACACACAAGGAGTAGAGTTTGCCTTCGGAGATGGTTCTGCAAAGGACAGTTGATCTCGGAGATGTCTGAGAATTCCTGGATTCTGGCGAGGCCTGGTAGTGGGGTGATATTTCTTTTGAAATTAGCCTTGACTTTCTCAAGGCTAATTGTTGGTTTGTTACTTCCAGACTTCAGTACATGATATCAGAAATAAGATATCGGGTCAATAAGAGGTCTCCATGATATACAAGCAAAAATCACATAAGATCAAGATCATTCCTGTATTAATGTTTTTTATAATCTTGACTGTTATTCAATCCTGGGTATATATTCACACTGGAGTAAGGTGTGACTAATCAATGAGGAACCGTATAGTCAATTTCACGTATTTCACCACGCGCCTCCGGGGACTCCGAAAGAGCGTTATCAGGCGCGTGGTGGAATACGTGAAATTGACTATACGGTTCCTCATTGATTAGTCACACCTTATCTCCGATATCATGTACTGAAGTCTGGAAGTAACAAACCAACAATTAGCCTTGAGAAAGTCATTGTGCTTATCAAGCACGGACGAAACACGTGTTGGCTGCTTTGGATATTGGATGGCTGTTTTTGGATATTGAATATGGGTTTCAAAACCAATAAAAAGAACATCTTTCTGAAGCTTTGACGATTATTTCATCCTATCTGGTGGAACTGTGGAATATTTTGAATCCTCCAAAGACTTTTGTGAATTGCTCGTTTATTTATCAGGAATACTGGTCCTCTTATTAAGTGTTGTGTTTGGACCTATTGTACTTTGAACAAGGGTGTGCGGAATTAGCTGGCCTCTCTGATATTTGTACGGACGAGTTGATTTATCGACTTGCCAACGGCACTTCTAGGTAGTGAGTGCTTACAGTCTTATCAACACCCCGCTACACTAATAGCATTTGTGAATTTAAATACGCCATTGACTGGTTTTATATGACATTTGTTTATTTTTGATGTGCGGTTCTTCACCCATTTTGGAAACACTACTACCTTGTATGCAATTTTATTATCCTTTTATATTTATAAAACTAGATGTTAAAGTACCATGTACATTACCATCAGTACTTTGAACATCCATATACTCCTAAAACCTTTTTTTAAGGAGGGAAGCCATTTTTTTTGTTATGGACCCCGGATCCTCCCACATACACCCCAGCCCTAGTTTTAACAGCCAATCCTTGATCTTGTTAAACCACATAATACGGCTTGTTTGTTTTTTCAGAATCAGTAGCTTTTCCAGGGCTTCCTTCGCCAGACCTGTGTGTTACTAGTCCATATCTTTATCCAGAACAGGCGAGCCCTAAGAATGGCAAGGTGGTTAATAGGTTTAAGACCAAGATCAAGTCTAAGCGGCAAAAGGGGAGGATAGATTTAGGATTGCCCTAATGAATTTATTTTCAGCAAGGGCTAGGTCCTTGAGGTTCTCCAGCCCCCATCGCTCAGCCCCATATAGGGCTGCTCCCAATCCTTTGGCCCTATAGAGTTCCAGAATAGGCTAGAACGGTCGATAAGGAGTCACCCTAGCCCTCTGGGCTATTGCACAATCAGCCTTGTGGAGGGTCAGAGTACTCTTTCAATTTGTGGTGTCCAGACCAGCCTGTCACTAATTCGTACTCCAAGGTACTCAAATGCCTTGACCTGCTCCAGAGTTTGCAGGCCCAGCATTAGTTTACCCTTATGGGATTTATAGGGGTTAAATGTCATGCATTTTGTCTTTGAACAATTTATCTTTAATCCCCTATCCTTACAGGCTGTATTGAATTTATAAAAAATGTTCTGAATCCCCTTAGCCATTCTAGCAATGAGTAACGTATCATCTGCGAAAAGTAGACAAGGCACAGGACTGTCTGCTAATTTTTTGGGGGGTGGGGGTCGCCTCCTCAGTCATACAGTGCTCCTATTAACCAGTTTATGTAGAGGGTAAATAATGTTGGGGCAAGGACACAGCCTTGGCGCACACCTTTGTTAACAGGAATATCATTTGAGAGACTACCATCAGAATTCCACCTGACCTTTGGGTGAGTGTACTGGTGCAGGCGGATCACGATTTTGCATAGATATGATGGGAGCCCTAGTTCTCTTAGGAGATTTTGCCTTTACCACCACAATTAGGTCATCCTTAGCTTTTTTACAAGCATTATTGTACCACGGGGCGGTTCACCGCGTGAATAGATCTTGATTGCACTTTTTATTAAAAAATGGTCTTATTGTGGTGGTCAATTGCTGGAATGTGGCCATGATATGATTTATGCTGGTAGCAGTGTTACTCAAGTCGGGGAGAATCTGCTGTACTTCAAAATATATTTTAGGGAGAATAGTTGGATCAGCCAATATTAGTGGCCATTTAACTCTTTTATTGTTGTTAGTGGTGATTATAGGGGCGCTCTTGAGCCAAGATTGTCCATATAAAAGTACAGGGCCACAAAACTTGAGTGCCAGAGCGTTATGGTCGCGATCATCCCAGATTAATACGACCATAGCTTTAACACTTGACCAGAGTTCAAGATCGATCAAAATATAGTCAATCCTGGTCTTGGTTCCCCCCCTTTTGAACGTATGGCATGCTTCTATATCAGATCGTGTTCGACCATTACAGAATCGAACCCCATGAGTAATGGTGATTGATAAAACCTGTTGCCCCACCCTAGTACATTTCTTAATGGGTGGAGTCTGGAGCTTCTCAACTACCCCAGCTTTATCTCTGTCTGATATTAGCTCCTGTATATAATCAACAGGTTCAAAAGTTATATTGAAGTCACCTGCAACTATAAGTTGGTGGTTCCCCTTGGTTGCATCAAGATAGTTTGTTAGTGTGGTTATTGTGTCAGATAACTTGTGGGGGCTACTAAAACGATTGTAGATGTTAAATAACCTAAATTGGATATTCCCTTTCAGAGCGGTCAGTTCCAACCCAAGTATTTCCTCTGAACCAAGTTCTAAAACCTTAATTTTAGAGGATAATGTATTTTTGACCCAGAATAGAAGACCACTGGCTGGGCGGCCAACCGTAGACTGCCTAGCTTCTGTACTGTAGGTAGTAAAACCCACCCTGTGAACCTGCTCTACCGCCCAGATTTCCTGTAGTAGGCATGGGTGGAAGTCATCCACTAGCTTGCAGCAATCAAGATCAATTAGCTTGGACATTTTGCCTGCAATGTTCCAGGATACGATTTTCAGGTCCTGGGATTCTAATAAGGGTTCCTGGGTGCATCCTAGAGTGTTTATTGCTCCCTCAAGATCTGATTGTTGGAAGTAATGGCAGTACTTAGTTATTGGGCCACAGTGATCAATATCATTATTAGTATAGATCTCAGAGGATTCTTCCGACTGCATAGTAGGTGTTTGCTCAGATGTCATTTGTGGGGTGGTAGTTAAAGTAGGTAGTCAGTCTTGGGAGTCTAGGTCAGTCAAGGGTTGGAATCTATTTCTCAGTTCCAGGAGGGGGAACTCCTGTCTCAAAAGGGGCTTCTTTATAGGTGGCTTAGTGACCAGAGTATTCTGACCTCCGCATTCAAGATGCCTATAGAAGAATTATATACCTGGGCATAGATCGCCATCTGGTGTTGGGCTCGGATGTTTGCACTTAATTTTTGTATTGGAAGAAGTTCTTTGTAGTCACGAGATAGGAGACTCCTCCTTAGGACGGTAGTGCGCATGGGCATCGACTCCATCCTCAACGTTTTTCGCCATAAAGGGAGATGATGGAGTTTGAGAGAAACAGAAAAATATGTCCATGTGTGATGTATCTAAGTAAGATAGCACTGCAACAAATAAAGGTACCTGGGGAGGCAGGTGGGAGTATATAATTCTGCAGCTCTACATGCCAAGACCAAATGTATACTGGTAAGTAGCATTTTCCTTTCGAGGCATATGAGCTGCAGAATATATACTTGTGCATAGACTGTATAGCAGTACTCTCCCTAGCGGTGGCCACCTGTACCTGTTGCAGTGGTTTGAAAAAGTGTCTTTAGTACAGCCTGGCCCACACTAGCCTGTTTTGCCTGCACATCTACACAATAGTGTTTTGTGAAAGTGTGCGGTGTAGACCATGTTGCTGCTTTACAAATGACATCTATGGGAATGTTTCCTAAGAATGCCAAGAAGCCCCTAGTTTGTGTGTGGAATGCGCTCTAGGTGGAATGGATAACGTACGCTTTGCTTTTTGATAGCATATCTGGATGCATTTAACGATCCACCTGGCAATTCCAGCTTTTGATATAGGATTGCCTTTATGTGGTAGTGAGAAAGCTACAAAAAGTTGCTTACTTTTACTGAAAGTTTGTGTCCTTTCAATGTAATAAAGGATTGCTCTTTTGACGTCAAGCGTATGAAGAGCCCGTACTGAGTCTGGTTGAGGAAAAAAGACTGGTAGTGCAACAGACTGGTTAAGGTGGAAAGCAGAAACGACTTTTGGTAAGAATTTAGGGTTTGTCCTAAGAACCACTTTGTTGTGGTGCATTTGTAAAAATGGTTCTTGTATGGTTAATTCCTTGAGTTCACTAGCTCTTGAGAGATGTGATAGCCACAAGGAAAGCTACTTTCCATGTGAGAAATTGTAGCTCACATTTATGTAAAAGTTCAAATGGGGGACCCATGAGCCTGGTAAGGACAATATTTAGATTCCACACTGGAGAGGGTGGAACTCTGGGAGGAATTTTTCTTTTAAGGCCTTCCATGAATGATGTAATGGCAGGTACCCTAAACAATGACAAGTGTGGTCTGTTCTGTAGGTAAGCAGCTATGGCAGCGAAAATGTAATCGTATAGATGTGAATGCCAGATTACATTTTTGCAGCTGCAGGAGGTAACAAATAATATTTTGAATTGAAGCATCTAGTGGATTGATTGTGTTGTTATAGCATGCTCTAGTGCTAGGACGTCTAGCCTCTTTAATGACGTTCATACAGTCTGGCGGGAGATTGAGGTAACCAAACTCTAAGACTTCAGGAGCCAGATCGCTAGGTTCAGTTGAGCTGGATCTGGATGCCTTATCTCTCCATGGTTCTGCGTGAGAAGCTTTGGGGAAAGGTGCAACTTTTGATGTGGAACTACTGAGAGTTCCAGCAGGGTTGTGAACCATGGTTGCCGGGTCCAGGTTGGAGCAACTAGGATCACTGTGAGAGACTGTTTGAGCTTGCGCACGGAGTGAACCGGAGAGGGGGAAAAGCGTACGCAAATCTGCCTGACCAGTTCATCCATATTGCATTGCCTTTGGACAATGGGTGTGGATATCTGGATGCGAAGCTTGGCCATTTTGTGTTTAAATGTGTGGCAAACAGATCTATGTCTGGGTGGCCCCACATGTGAAAAAACAGATGAAAAACTTGCAGATGAAGTTCCCACTCGTTGATCTGTTGTTTCGGACGACTGAGCAGAACCGCAATCTGATTGTGTTCCCCTGGAAGATGTTCTGCTAAGAGGTATATTTTTTGGGGAATGGCCCATCTCCATATGGTTTGCGCTAGGCGTGAAAGCTGTAAAGTGTGTGCCCCCCCGTTTTTGTATATAGTACATTGCGGTCATATTTTCTGTACGGACGAGGACAGCTGAGTGTACGAGATTTGGAGCAGCTTCTGTTGGTGGGTCCACATAACCTGAATGGTATGGCTTAAGAGATGAGCTCCCCAGCCAGTGAGCGATACGTCTGCTGTTAGCACTATCTGTGGAACCGGGTCTAAGAAGGGCCGCCCTTTGGAAAGGTTTTGGGTGTTCCAACACTGCAGACAGCGATGTGTGTGGCTGTCTACCAACACCAGATCTCTAAGCTGACCTTGAGCCTGGTTCCACTGATGTGCTAAACATTCTTGTAGTGGACGCATTTGGAGTCTTGCATAAGGTACAATTAAATTGCAAGAGGCCATCATCTCTATTAGTTGCAAAAAACTCAAGCTGGTAGGGAGTGTTGAGGTTGAAATGTTGTTATGAGAGCTTGCATGCTGGCTATCGTGGCTGGGTTGGGGTATGCAAAGGCTTTTGAAGTATCTATTGTGGTGCTTAGATACTGTTGTGTGTGGGGCGGTTAAAGATGTGATTTGGTGAGGTTTATTGTGAATCCTAAGTTGTGCAGCAGCGGGATTGTTTTGTGTGTGTGTGTGGTGCAAACAATCGCTGCATGACTTGGCTTTGATGAGCCAGTCGTCGAGGTAAGGAAGCACATGAATATGTTGTCTTCACAAGTGAGCTGATACTACTGCGAGACATTTTGTGAAGCCTGGATGCTGTAGTTACTCCGAAAGAGGGGGGAACTTTGAATTGGTAATCTTGTCCGTCCACTACAAACCGTAGATATTTCCTGTGAGCAGGGTGAATAGTAATGTGAAAGTAGGCGTCCTTGAGATCTAGAGTGGCAAGGAAATCGCCTTGTTGGAGGCAATGGGAGGACCTGTTGGAGAGTGACCATGTGAAAGTGGTTGGATTGTATGTACAGGTTTAACGTTCTGAGGTCTAATATTGGCCTGAGAGTACCGTCCTTTTTTGGGATGTGAAAGTAAAGGGAGTAAACCCCTGTGCCTTGATGGTGTATGGGAACCGGTTCTAATGCGTGCTTTTGCAAGAGAGAGAATCTCTTGTTTTAGAAGCGTGAGATGCTCTGTGGATATCGGACATTGTTTGGGTGGTATTTGTGGAGGAGTAGAGGTGAGTTCCAGGCAGTAACCATACTGTATAATTTGTGTCACCCCCTTATCTGTGGTGATGGAATTCCAGACAGGTAGGAACGATGATAGTCTTCCCCCAACCGGAGTGGAATGGTCTGGGGGGGAGTGGAGGGAAGGTGCGGGTGTTATTACCGTGGCCGCTTTCTTTGTTGTTTTTTTACTCTGTAACCCCCTCTAAAATATTCTGTTAGAGGAAGTTTGAGTGGAGCTTTTGTAGGAAGAAATGTCTGTTCCAATGGTCTTGGAGGCGGCCCTATAAAAGGAGCGACGAAAGGCACCTCTAGTTGTTGGTGACTGTAAGGCCCCCTTGGATTTAGATGTTTCAGTGTCTTTCTTTATCTTCTCTAAAGATGTGTGAATGAAAAATGAATGAAAAAGAATTTGTAATCGCGCTACTAAGCCCGAAGGCATCAAGGCGCCTAACCAAAAGAGTTCATAAGAAGACTGATCAAAACTAAGGGTAGGCCCTGGCAAATAGCCACGTCTTAAGAGCCTTCCTAAAGGCTTGCATGGAGGGAAGAGATTTAATTTCCACTGGCAGCATGTTCCACAGCCTGGGGGCTAAAGATGAGAAAGCTCTGCCACCCCATTTGGCTTTACGAACTCGGGGAACTGATAGCAGAAATTTGTTGGCCGAACGAAGATTTCTAGAAGCTGTATAAGGGGCCAACAAATCCCTTAAGCCTCCAGACCTATTTGTGGCCAGAGCCCCATATGTCAGACTCAGGGACTTAAAAGAGATCCTGGCCTCAATTGGGAGCCAATGCAAGGACCTTCTGGCAGCCTGAGCAGAAGCCCGTTTGGGCAAGTCCAATACAAACTTGGCCGCAGCATTCTGCACCATTTGTAATCGTGTTAGCAAGCCCTTGTTAATGCCTAAGTAGAGGGCATTACAATAATCCAATCTGGAGCCTATCATTGCCAAGACGATCTGTTTTCTGGCTTGAGGAGACAGATAATGTCTAATCCTCCGTAGGATATTTATTAGGCCCCAGCAAGTGGAAATAGATCTCTTAACTTGTTGGTCCATCCCCAAAGTAGGGTCAATCATGACTCCTAAATTTCTAGCCAGGGTCGTAGGAGTCGGGCACATCCCCATCGAGATAGGCCACCACTCCGCCGACCAGAAGTTCTCCTTTCCTCCAAACACAAGAATCTGTCTTTTCGCCATTGAGCTTCAGGGAATTACAGGTCATCCATTGAGCAATGGCTTCCATGCAATTTCTAAGATTGGAAGCCACAAGAGTGTCAGGTTGGGCGAAAGACAGAAGAATCTGTGTGTCGTCGGCATAGGAGATTACCTCCATCCCATACGATCTAATAAGCCTGGCAAGTGGGGTCATATAGATGTTAAAAAGGGTCGGACTTAATGCCGACCCCTGAGGAACCCCACAAATCACAGGATGGGATGGAGACAAAAACTCCCCCAACTTTACTCTCTGCTCCCTCTGGTTAAGGAAAGAGGCCAGCAAACTAAGTGCAGGCCCCTCAACCCCTATCTCTCTCAGCCTGGATGTTAAGACTGAGGGAGACAGGGTGTCAAACGCAGCCGAAAGATCCAGCAGGATAAGGAGAGTAGTCTGACCCTTGTCTACTCTGGTGCAGATGTTATCAAGCACAATAGTCAGGGCAGACTCCGTACTATGTTCTCTCCTAAATCCGTGCTGCGAGTGATCTAGCCGACCAGAGGTTTCCAGAAATGCTGCAAGGTGATGGTTGAGATGAATTTCCAACATCTTTGCAGGAGCTGGGAGCAGCGAGATAGGGCGGAAGTTTTTAAGAACCCCTGGGTCTAGCGTAGCCTTCTTTAACAGAGGTTTTACTACCGCTTTCTTCCATTGAGGGGGGAAAATCCCATCCCTCATTGCCCTATTCATAATATCTAGTAAGGGGGGGAGGAAACACTCCTTACATTGTTTGAGAAGTTTCAAAGGGCAAGGGTCTAATGGGGACCCCAACCTGATCTTAGTCAAAAGGGCTTCAAGTTCCTGTAAGGAAAGGGGTGGAAAACTAAACAGGCCCCCTAAAGATACTTCCTCCGGTAATGTTACCGAAGTAACAGAGGTACACAGGGGGGTGGATAGAGTTAACTTTTGGTGCTCTAATGCAGAATGTATGTCCACAATCTTAGAATTAAAGAATTGTGCAACATCATTGCAGAGCTGCTGTGAACTAACCACAGGATCAGGCGTCTTCAATGAGATGAGTGTATCAACAATCTTGAAGAGATTTTTCGGAGAGGAGAGAGAGGTGGTAAGAGAGGTAAAATACTCTTGTTTAGTTTTTATAACCTCCTTCTTGTAGTTCTTTAGGAGGATTTTATGCTCATCCCTCTCACGCAAGTCCCAGCTGGTCCTCCAGAGACGTTCCTGTCTCCTTAGTCCCTGCCTGAGAAGTCTAAGTGATTCAGAGAACCACGGGGCAGAGGGACTTTTTCTGGCAGAATAACGCAAGGTGGCTGGTGCCAGTTCATCAAGAGCTGTTTTAATGACATTCTCCATCCTCTCAACTGCAGATCTTACATCCTCCTCCGGAGAGATCGTTAGACTCAACAACTTAGGGGCAAGCACATTGTTAGTTAAGTTTTTACGGTTACGTCTCAATACCATCTTGCTGGGCACATTTCCCTTTCTGCTGTTCGAGGCAGTTGTTAAGACCAAAGGGATCGCATAATGGTCGGACCAGGAGAGAGGGAAAGGAGTCTCAGTTTCCAGCCGAATATCATTGGAGAATACCCCATCAAGCGTATGTCCAGCCTGATGGGTGGGACCCTTGACTAACTGTCTCAGCCCGCAGCCAGAAAACATATCCAATAAAGATGAAATTTCGGTTGACTCTGAGTTCTCCGGATGGAAGTTTACATCCCCAAGAACAGTAATGTGCTCACAGCCAAAATGTGACTCTAGAATATTAAGCACTTGAAGACCAAAATCGGTTTTGGTCCCCGGGGGGGTCTGTAAATGAGAAAACCCATAAACGGCACGGCATAAGGTCCATAAATAGAGAACTGAAGGGCCTCAAATGAGTCTTGAAAGTCCTCCAGGGGAGTGATATTACAGGATAGATAGTCTCTATAGAGGATACCAAGCCCCCCTCCCTTTCGACCCACTCTATCCTTCCTCACTAGAGAGTAACCATCTGGTACCGCCTCAACCAAGTCAGGGCCCGAGGAATCCTTTGCCCAGGTTTCTGTTATGAAAACCCAGGCGGGTTCTCTAGCCAGTACAAAGTCCTTGAAAGCGAGATTATTTTTGATCAATGACCTCGCATTGACGAGGAAGCCCTTATCGGTCCTCAGGCTGGTAGCTGGCTTAGAACTCGGCGCTAGAGATGAACTTACGGTGACAGGAGTCAGCTCCGAAATAGAAGACTGGAAACAGTCGCAACTGAAGGAGGTCAAAAACCCTTCCGGCGCATACCCATGATGACAAGGGAGCGCAGGCGGCTTCAGAGTCATAAGATCCTGTCTCGTATAATCGGTCCCAGTGGTCCCCCGGTCGATCAGTATTATCTCCCCGCTGTCGGGCGCAGACGGGCGCAGACGGGCGCGACTCTGGCGCGACTCTGGCGCGACTCTGGCGCGACTCTGGCGCGACTCTGGCGCGACTCTGGCGCGACTCCGGCGTGACTCTGGCGTGACTCCGGCGTGACTCCGGCGTGACTCC
Organism: Triturus cristatus; assembly: GCF_964204655.1. NCBI lineage: Eukaryota > Metazoa > Chordata > Amphibia > Caudata > Salamandridae > Triturus > Triturus cristatus. Next base: position 106,235,511 of record NC_140591.1, on the reverse strand, counting down.
GGCACACACGCCGCGCACACACGCTGCGCGCCTGCATGAGGGATCTATATAGGGCACTAGCCAATCCACCTGATCCCTGACAGCTGTAGCGCTACGTCGCCTGGCGCCCAAACAGCTTTCCCTATCCAAGATGGCGCCCACGAATTACGGGAAGGGCGCTAAACGCGCTATGGAGGACCCGCCAAAACAGCGGTGAGGACCCAATTTATAGTGCGTGTAAAGGGACGTGTAAAAGCAGGGGAAAATATCTAAAAGAATTTTTAACGCAAATACAACGAGGTAATATTTAAAATCAATGCCGCACCTAGCTGACACAGCGCCGCCCTTAGAATGAGCAGCCTTACCTGCAAGCAGATCTAGCAGGGTTGCTTAAATCAATTCCTGGTGATTGCCTCGAGCAAACCACCTGATCCCTGACAGCTGTAGCGCTACGTCGCCTGGCGCCCAAACAGCTTTCCCTATCCAAGATGGCGCCCACGAATTACGGGAAGGGCGCTAAACGCGCTATGGAGGACCCGCCAAAACAGCGGTGAGGACCCAATTTATAGTGCGTGTAAAGGGACGTGTAAAAGCAGGGGAAAATATCTAAAAGAATTTTTAACGCAAATACAACAAGAGGTAATATTTAAAATCAATGCCGCACCTAGCTGACACAGCGCCGCCCTTAGAATGAGCAGCCTTACCTCTACCGTAGGTCCAAACAAGTGTTCTTGATCAAAGGGTTGATTAAGAATTTGAGACTGTACCTCTTGTTTAAAACCAGATATGCGTAGCCATGCATGCCTGCGCAGTAAAACACTTGTGTTAACGGCACGAGATGTTGTGTCCGCTGCATCAATAGCACATTTGATAGAGATGTTTGTAATTAGTTTTCCTTCTTGTATGAGGTAGTTAGCTTTAGACCTATATTGTTCTGGAAGATGTTGCAGGAGTGTCTCAAGCTCATCATAATGCGCCCCATCAGACCTGGCCAACAAAGCTTGCGCGTTGGCAATGCGCCAGAAATTTGCTGCCTATGACGCAACCCGTTTACCAGTTGCGTCCAATAATTTAGATTCTTTATCCGGAGGAGGGGCATCACCTGTTTGGAAATTTGTCAGTTTACGGGCATTTGACACCACCAGAGAATCTAGAGGGAGCTGTCCCTTGATATAAGCTGGATCATTTGGAGCTGGTTTATATTTATCCGAACCCGATGGCGGGAAAAAAACAACCCGAGGATGGAGTCGATGCCCATGCGCACTATCGTTCTAAGGAGAAGTCACCTATCTCGTGACTACAAAAAACTTCTTCCAATACAAAAACAAAGTGCAAACATCCGAGCCCAACACCAAGTGGCGATCTATGCACAAGTATATATTCTGCAGCTCATATGCTTCGAACAGTATGTGAATTGAAAAAACTGCAATAGCGTATTCAAGTGGAGGGGTAGATCTCATAACGTACTTTTACACTTTTTCTGAGAATTGGTTTTAACGTCCATTTGATAAGTGCCCAGGTTCTCGATCCTCAGCCATATCATTCCATCATCAAGAGCATGTTGAGCCCACCATAGGTTGAGCTTCTCATGCAAAAAAACTCCAGTTGTTCATCTCGTGAATCAAGTTCACACCCAATTAGCACAAGAAAACTACCCCCACAAGCTCAAAGAGCATCACAATCCCAACTTTTCAATCTTCACTAATGTAAGGGACATGCGGTAGGCATTGAATTCTTTGACTCTGGCAGCCTAAATCTGCCAAACAATTTTGAGCACTATGTTCTGTCAGGCCCACAGGTAAGTAAAAAATATTCAAAGCCATGAATCCACTTTCAAAAGAAATGGTTATCCAACATGGTTTAACCCAGGCTTCAAACATAAAACTGAGGGTCAAATGAAACAAGAAGAATCCATCCATTAATGGTTAATGGAACCATGATAGACAAAAGTAGGGGTTCATGTTGTTGATCATTTTAAGCGTAGCACAGGGTATACTCTTTTCACACCATGCTTCCCTCAAAGGGTGCCACAGGCTTCAAGTAATCAACTACACAAATGTTATGTCTTCTTATTGATGTATTTGGAAAACTTTACAAAGCAAAACACTGCACCTAATAGTCTTTTATACAATTCGGTCACAAATATGATTTTTAGCCCAATACAGTGACCAAATCCACTGTCACGCACAGTCACTTCACGGTCACACATTCATCAGATTGTTCACAGCAACACCATGAATCACTTGTAGTGGAAGACACTCCTGAATACTGCACTCAAATAGAAGATTATCATGGATTTAATAAACAAATTCGCAATACACAAATAACATGCAGAAATGTCAAATGTATGAGTAGTCCATCCCCACAACCACAGAATAAATGGATTGCTATAATGAATCTCATACTCCACAGTCAATGGATAACACAGCACATCTCACATACTGTACACAGAATGCTTCTCAATACTGACTGAGTTAGTAGGTATGTATCTAGATTTTTTTTAAACATGCTATTTCTGATGCACGTGCGCTAAACAAGTTTGACACTATTTTCTGTGAAAGTTGCACACTGCTGCACCAAATACTACGTCATAAGCTAGGTTTCAGGCTCAGGTAATGGACAGAACATATTTTGAACATGGAGTATTTGCTTAATTTGTATGTATCCACCAGGAAGTTTCAAAGTAACTACATTGTATGCATCCATACTACAGGCCCTAGCAACAAATTTGCTGGTGAAGTAAGAGTCTACCGGAATAAATATTGTCAACCGGTAGTGAAGCCTGGAAAGAGAATATAGTTATTAGTGTCTTGAACTATAAGGGCCTATAATCTTGGTTTTGCTCACATGTTTTCAATAAAAATATTTTACATTTAAATGGAAACAAAGCAGAAAGAATAATGTGGTGATTTGTCTTTTTGTGGTGTAGCATTGCTATCTGTTATTTATAATGGTCCTTAAGTTGAAGATATGGTACTTATTTTGTTACTTTAAAATCTGACAATATACTGTGACAACAACCCTTTTAAATAAAGCTTGGCTGATGCAGCATCTAAAGAGACTGTTTTTAATTTTTCCCAACAAATTGACCTTGTTTTCTAGGATTGAAACTTAAATTGGTTCCATTGCTCTGTCAGACAACACTGTATATTGGGCATACCTGTTGCACGATTGTTTGCATTGTACTATTGGACGGCAATCTTTGTTGCTCCTGTTTATATTTGTAAAACTTAAAAAATATATATATATATTGTCTCTTCAAAGAATTTGGGCTCAAAAAACCGTAACTGTTGCTTTCCCAACTAACAACAATTAACTGCTAAAGTAGAGGACAGGCAAAACAACAGGCAAAACAACCCAATATGAAATGAAAATGTACTTACCACCACACAGGCTCACAGGCATGACAGCTCTGCTAAAACATGAAGTAGAAATTCAATTTAATTATTATTTTCAAAACAATATTGTCCTAATACACTTAATATTTACCTCAGAGTTTAATACAACAAAGAAGGTAAACATTTGTCAACCGACCTAAAGGATTAAATTAAAAACTGATTCCACGTTTATCATGGCGGCTAGGCCAAGGTGAATAGGTTTATAGAACCACTCTCATTGTTCTTTTTTAAAGGTATAATTAAACATTTAGTTCTACTGACCCCTCTAAAACTTTAACACATCTCCAATTACAAATTCATACGGTTAATTAACTTTAAGTACAGTTTATTTAACGGTCAATTAAAATTGTTTAACTAGAAAAGCAAGCTCAAAACATCCAAAAGTAAAAGAAATATTAACTAAAAACAACGTTTCCAACAGAGTTTAAAAAGAAATCATTAGTTGCAGATGCGTAGCCTAATACAGGGATTACATACCAAACAAAACACATTAAGGAGACATTCTAGGATGTTCTTCAGAGGTGGAAAAACCTAACTGGCCACCCAGTAAAAAAATCAGGGACTTCCCTATTATGCAAGATATTAAATACAACCTCCCTGCACATTCGAACTTTGGCTGCAAGTGGTACTTTTATTCAAAAAACAGCTCTTGGAAAGAGCAAATATGAATAAGGGAGTAAATCAACAAAACTGGCAGGCTGGTTTGTGATATTTTGTAAAAATGGACGACTGGAACTTTAAAACTTCATACGCAGAAATGTTCCTCTTGTCTGCTGAGCTACTACCGTGCTAAAAATCCAAGAAGTAACAATCCAGCGCAAACCCAGAGTGTTTGTACTCTGACAAAAACTCCTCCGCTTCCCGGTTTTGTACGCCTGGCAGGTGTATGGGTTTTAATGTGATCTTCCTTTGTATGAACCTTCTACACATCTCTTGTGCTAGTTTGGATAGTATCCTACCCCCTCCTCATGTCATTAGGGCCAGGTAAATAGTCTTGAGTTCGAGCATATTTATGTTTTTGGCAGTCTTCTAAGGATTCCATGGTCTTCTCATGGTTAGTTTCCCTTATGTGTGCACCCCAGCCACGTGGGGTGCATCTGTTGAATACTGTGACATTTTGCATATTCAAATACTGGTTCTGCCTTGTAACCTGGTCTGTGCCAATCACTAGATACTCTAGTCCCCCACTGTGTGTGATCATTGGATTTGCAGCTGTTTATGGTATCGGCTCATGTGGAGTCTGGCAAAGTAATATGTGAGATACATGATGCCATCATCCCTAAATGAATAAATGAGGGGATTGAGGGAATTTCTACAGCGCAACATTTACTGCGAGTGTACTGGCACTGCGGCAGACAGGCAATGGAATGTATCCCAAACCCTACAGCATAAACATGAGTTTTCAGATGCTTGCGGAATGATTTTATGTCGAGACAGGAGGCTAGCATTATGCATACATCTTTTATTTCCAAATTCTGAGCAGCGCCATTAAAAGCTCGTAGAATCTTAAAACATTACAATCAAAAAGAATCTTCAAGACCACAAACAACATGTGACCACCATCTTCTTCCTTTTTTTCCGTTTGCTGTCTTGGATAGAATCGGTGCATTAGAGAAAACGATCCTGGATATAGGATCAGTTTTAAAATCTCAGACGGGGATGAATCTAGTTCAGCTGCCTCATTCTTCTTTTTTTGAAGTAAAACTTCCCAGCATACCCCGGAATAGCAGTGAAACCCAGGGCTCTTTACACCAGAACTCTAAGAGGGTAAATGGCACAGACCTCCATTCCGCCTCAGAGAGGGCCTCAAATATTATAGTCCCACCTGAAAAATCTCAGTTGGGAGGCAAGGGACCCATAGATTGACCCCTCACAGTTTAAGAAGGCCATTGAAGGCCGCAGTAGCGGATAGATGCCCAACTAGTGCACTTCTTTCTTAGCAAACTCTAAATCTATGGTCCGCATGCTGCCCGTACGTGGCAGTAATAATGGGGGTACCACCGGTGCCAGAGAATTTGCCAGCCTTAAAAAAATAATGCTTGCCACTGGTCAAGAAACGCACAGATAACTTCCCCGATAGAAAAAAAAAAAACTGCCGGATTATCGAAGGGCTATCGCCTGGGTGCTGCTGACACCTGGGGTTCTGGGTACGGGCTGTTACCTACCCCTCAAGCTATACGACGGGACATGTGCAGGATTCCAACAGTTACTAGATTTCAGCCAATTTCTGATCTGGATGCAAACTATTGAACATTTCCTAGATCACCAAGATGAAAGTAATTCGGAAATGGCCACAGGAATGAACCCATTGGTCCCTGTTTTCACTTGTGCAGAGGTACTGTTGGCTGGAAACTAGGTCCACACGGCTGTCCTTGGACTCACTGACACCATCTATAGCCCCCTGTCTGGGAACCATGTTGCTGAAATTCCTAGCATAGAAACTCTGTTTGTCCCAAAGTGTCAATGCAATGGGACAGCGCCAGCATAAAACTATTTGACACCGGAGCCTTTATTTCTTGGAATGTGCAGGTCTTCGTCAAAAGATACGTCATCTTGAATGGTTGTCTTTAATAAATCCCTTTGATGTCATTTGTTGCCCCAAAACTTGTGTTTTCAACAATGTGATTTTAGATGGATTAAGAATTTCTGTTGTAGTTAACCACAAGTCCTTATCAGATCCTGAAGCTGTCCTTTACTACAGAGTTCAATATCCTCCTAGTAAATTTTTACTACAATGTCTATACCTCTTTCTTTCAAAACCACTTTATTAGGTTAATGAAAACTATAAAAGTACATAACATACAACATATAGCACTTCAGAAAATAATTATAATAAAACAATTCATCAATAGGCTTGGGCGATATAAAATATTTCAAAACCAAATTTCATGAATATACTAACACCGGTTACCAACAATTCATATATAGCAGCAGGTGATTTAAAATAGGACTTAAAAAACAGAAGCTCAAGACAAAGCACAAATGTTAAAACAGAATTAGTTTGATCATTCGAGTACAGTCGGATCGCATGTCAGAGTACTGTTTTCTCCTATGTCTCACGGCAGCGAGTAAATAGCTTGCAATATTACAAATATCCCGAGGATCATTCAGCATCTGTAAATAAAGTAAAGCAGGTCTAACCTGTAAAAAACCTTTTCCCCTTTAAATTGGGATTAAAAACCTGCTACGAATATCACTGTAATGGTCACAAAACATTATAAAAAGCATAGTATCCTGTGTTGAAAAGTTGTCGCAAGGGCCCAAGTCGCTCACCCTGCTCCACTCCTGTGCATCAGCAAGTAAACAGTGAATCAGATTAAAACGAAATCTGGTTGAAAGCAAGCGATGGAAAGGCTTGGTAGCAGTTGCCAAATAAGGTTCGATCTGTGGGGAGGTTTTTAGCAAAAGGTATGTTTTCACAGAGGGTTTCAGTAACTCAGTCGCCTCGCTTTCGAAAGACAAATTTAAAAAATGAGTCTTTGCCCACGCCAGGTCCTCTTTTCTTATTTTTTTCGGGGAGTCAAAGAGTTCTGGGTGCCCTAAATTATATAAAATTGACTTAACATATTGTAGCCACAGAATACTACTAGCTCTCTCCATGGAGACACAATCCCTGACAATCTCTTGGTTCAGAGCTAATTCTGAGTTAGTCCAAATCGTTAGCCAACATACCACCGGGGCCAGCCTTATCAAATCAGCAACATAGCCAATGCCTAGCTCTTGATGTATGACATAGGTGGGGGTTGATTGAGGGACCAACAAGAGGGATCATCAAAACTTATTTTCAATTATCTGAAGCCCCTCAACCGGCTTATATCCCCAGATAGCAGACCCATATCTCGCAATAGCTATGCATTTGGACCTATAGGTATTGAGCATAGCTGCGACTGGCTTGGCCCCAAGTCTGTGAGCGAAACCATGGACAGCAGACATAGATCTTGCCAGGCCATGTTTTTTTGCTTTCTGTTGGGGGACCCATGAACCCCTCTCATCGAACAGTACACCCAGATGTAACCCCTATACAACTCTATGCCTTCACAATAAAAGGTCTATATCTCTCAACCAGAGAACATTGTAGAGGAGATGGGTTCTTATCCTACGCCTAATTAGTAATGAGGGCTATGGTCTTTCCATACTATGAGCAGGTGATTTTAATATTGTAAAATGTACAGTTAGTGGAAGTCGGGCGTGTGGGATAATAGATGGACAGGATGTTCAGGTGGCACACTTATTCCCCCTATGGAGAAGCACTGACAAAGATAATTCTGCCTAATATCCTGTGTTTCCCATCTGATCTGTGATGATTCGGATGACTACACTCCAACTTACGTGGGAAAGGGGGAAGGGAAGTGCTATTTTAAAAAATATATATCTTTATTTGCATTTTTCAATTTTTACCTAATTGCAGAATAACAGTGAACATATTTATAGAGAAGGACAAGTAATTACACTGTACATGGCATGAAATGCTTGTTCCATTGTCAGAGCATATTTTTCTGAGCCGATTATCTATACTGTACGTCCAACCAATTTGACTAAGTATCCGTGCATGCAGTCAAATCAAAAGGATAAGGCAAAATAGGATACATATATGTGTCTAAACAAAACAAACCAACAAGGCCATTATGTACGTGTCACACCTGGGTTGGTGTGCATGCTTTGTGTATATTTCGTATCCAGTACATCCCTACCAATCCCATCATCTTCTCTTGACCCAATGGGTCTATCCCGATAGCTGCTCATGCTTCCTCTCTAGTGCCGTTTGCGTATTGGGTCTGTGGCCCATTTTCCCATAGAAATCCCCACCCTCAGCTCGGGCTGATCGTATTATATAGCTGTGAGCCCGCAACCTCCTCTCATTCATCAGCTGCTTGTGAAGATCCATTCTCCCTCTCCCCATCCGTGCGTGTTAAATCCAAAAGTATGGTATCCCAATATTGTGCAATAGGGTATTTCCTCTCTCAGTAGTGATGTGCTTTCAGCTTGCGCCCACACTAGAAGTGATTTTTTCCAACTATTGACGATCAGATGGATCAGTGTGTGTCCATCTTTTTGTTATTAACCGTTTTGCGACTACTAAGCCTAAGTCAATAAATCTCGATGTGACCCTGTTCGTCTTTGTTCTAGGATAAAGTCCTATTATGCAGACTTCCCATGTGCGCATGATTGTCCTATCGGTGCAAGCGCTGTGATAACTTCTTGCCACTAAGTATGCAGGGAAGCACAAAACCGAAGCATATGTAAGAGGTCCGCATCTGTCTGTAGACAGCGCGGGCACGCCGCAGTATTGGTGTGAAAGTATTGGTTTATTTGATCCGGGTATAGATATGCCCTCTGTGTTATATATGTCTGGATTAACTTAAGGTTAGAGTTTCTTGGTTCGCTAGTAACTGGTCTCATTCCTGGTCTGACCATTGTTGTCCCCTGACTCTTTCCCATCGCGATCGGAGGGCCGTCATGGATTTCGATGTGTGGATAAGTAGCGCCTCAACCAACCAGTGTATAATATGTGACCCATTGCCCATAACATGTAAGTATTGCATTAGGAGATGTGTCTCCAGTTCGGCAGTGATGTCGCCCATGTCTTGGAAAGCGATCTTGTGATTGAGTTGTATAATAAGAATTAACCTGCAGGTAAATCGTGATCAGCTGCCAGAGCTTCAAATGGTATCACAGCGCCTTCCGAATAGAGATCGCCTAGAGTTCTTAACTCTGCTTCATGCCAGTGTGTAAGTGCCTTGTTAGAGGTGCTTGCCTTGCGCCTAGGCATCCCCAGAAGTGGTAGCGACGGAGCATAGGGGGTTGTATCTTTTGTGAGATATAGGCTCCTCTTATAACAGCGGTGTGCCAAGGCCAGGTAAAACTGTAGGGGACGCGACGATCGAGTAATAGGGTGAAACAAGTGATATATTTGGGATTGAGACCAAGGTTGCGCGATGGCAGTGTCTTCCAAATTCTTGCCTGCAAACCATCTCGTCACCCACTGTAATTGCGCCCCCAAGTAATACAACTCCATGTTGGGGATCGCCAAACCTCCTTTACTGGTGGGGGGCATATAATTTCCACAGTGCAATGCGGGCCAGCCCTTGTTCCAGATGAGCTCTCGGGTCAGTTGTTCAAGGTCACAAAAGGTTCTGGCCGGGACATAGACCGGTAAAATAAAAAAATAGTACAATAATTTTGGTAGTATTATCGTCTTGGCCAAAGTGATTCTGCCCATCACATTCAAAAGGAGCGACTTCCTGAATTGAGTCTGGGCTCTGACAGCCGATATTGCCCTGCACAGGTTCCCCTCCAGCACACCCGTGGGATTTCGCCTAGATATCGGAACGTAGCTGGGTACCATTGGAGTGAGGTGTTGTTCATGCGCACGATTATTTCGGCAGTGTCATCCCAGAATGGATATAGCCCGGACTTTACCCAGTTCACCCGGAGACCTGACACTTTCTCGAACTTCTGAAGTGTCTGCTATGGTGGCAGGGATATCATGCAGGTTCCTGAGGTACGGTAGCAGATAGTCGGCATACAGTGAAACAGTATGCAAGCCGTACCCCAGGCAGATGCCCCACTATACTCCATCCCTGCAAAGTCGTGTTGCTAACGGCTCCATGGCAAGAGAGAACAGGAGCGGGGACAAGGGGCAACCCTGTCTGGTACCACTATTCACCTGTATGCTGTCTGCACTAGGGTCTGTACTAGAGTCCGTACCAGGGAAGCTAGGCACGCAGCTATTACAGATGCTAAGACTTTATAATCAGTATTAAGCAAAACCAGTGGTCTGTACGAGCCCAGCACCTCCGAGTCCCTACCGGGCTTACGGAGAGAGATCAGCAACGCCTCATTCTGCGTATCAGAAAGGGCAGTCTCCTCTATTGCAGTCTCATACACCTTCATTAGTTGGGATGCCAGCACCCCCACATAGGCCTTATAGAACTCCGCTGGCAAGGCATCCGGGCCCAGAGTTTTGCCATCTGCCAGTGTGCGTTTGCTTGCACTGATTTCCTCTAGTAGAATAGGGTCATTGAGCTCTAGTTGTTGCACGGTTGTGACCTGTGGTAGGACAACATCTGCTAGGTATTCGCGAATGTCAGTCCCAGAGACTTGGATATGGGACTTATATAATGCAGTATAGTGCATAGTGAACTCCTGATGTATGTCTCGTTGTGAATGGACTGTCGCCTTGCGTCAACCGGAGAGAAGTGACGGGTGCTGTAGCTTCTTGACGGATTAACCAGGCTAGAAGCCGGCCAGCCTTATCATCCAAGTGGTGTGTGCACGCCGAATGCGCTGCATAATTAAGGCAACTGAGTCTTTCCAGCAAGTGTGCATGACCCTCCCTGCTGTGAGTTAACCTCTCATGTGAACCGTCCACCGCCTCTCTTTCGGGGGACTCTAGCTTCCTTTCTACTACCGTGAAGTCTGTCTCCAACTGACTATCCATGCCAGGGGGAAGGGGAGTGCTATTGCACACATTCTAGTCTGGCACTTTAATTCCTTTTTTTAAGCAAATATGAGATTTTGGCCACTCCTTTTAGTTACCATAGACCAATTAGCCCTATTTTCCTTTCCAATTTAATTGGGAGGATTTGGTGTCTCTGTAATTAAATTACAGTTGGGGAAGTTCAAAAATCCATTGTCAGCTCGGCTTCAGGCAAAGCCTCTGGCCCATATGGGGTTCCTGTTGAGCTTTAAGTATACTCTAGGCCTCTGGGTCATATTGATAACAAAAGTCTTTAGAGCTCTGGTCATTAGAGGCCCGGTCGACTCCTGGAAGGAATCAGTGACGGTCACCATTTATAAGAAGGGAGATAACACGCCATCAAATAACCGGCCCTATCTCTCATCGATTCTACCACTAAGATCTTTGGGAGAGTGATACTGAGGAAACTGAAAACGTGGGCAAAAAGAGAGTCTTCTTCACAGATGTCCAATACAAGTTTCCACCAGGGTTAAGTACCTCAGAAAAAGCACTCCATCGGACCTTTATATTAAGTAGGTATCTCAAGGCCAGGAGAGGTGCCATGCATATGGCTTTTATAGACCTCTCCTCAGCCTTTGATTTAGTGGACAGCGATAAACTATGGGAGATTATGGGTTGTGCAGGGGTTGATTCTCCCCCCTTTTAACGATATTGAGAAGGTTACATCAAGATACTACTATGAGAGTTCGGTTTACACAAGGGGAGGACTTGACGTCTCCGATTCCAGTTATTCGAGGGGATGGGGTGGTCAGACAAGGTTGCATTTTGGCTCCTTTTTATTTTTTTATTAACGTACTAGATTCTTTTTTAAGGTCCCTAACCATTGATCCCCCTAAAGTGGGATACGCTCTGGTTCCTGTACTTCTTTATGCAGATGAAGCAGTGCTTCTATCGCACACCGCTAACGGGCTGCAAACCTTGCTGGATGGGTTCTATACCTTTATGGGTGATTTGAAGCTCATGGTCAATCAGCAGAAATCTTATATTCTGACTACCTGACCCCAAAACATCCACTCCAGGAAGTTCTTGTGGAAGGTACACCAATAATGAAAACACCCACTTTCAGCTATCTGGGTATTTTATTTTCGACAAATCTGACCTGGGATTGACTCAGCCTACCAAAGCAGCATGTGAGGTACTCTTTCGATTTGCTAAAAATTTGGGACAAACACCCAAAAGAAATAGGGATGTTATATAAAAGCAAGTGTCTGTAAGTTGCTACATATGGAGCGGGAGTATGGGGGTATGCTCCTGTGTCGTCCTTACAGACAGTAAAGAATACATTTCTATACAAAATCTTAGGATACCAGAGATCCATTGCCAGCCTGATTACACATAATGAAAGGGGGCTAGGTTTCCTGGAAGATTCAGTGAAGCTAGCTCCTATCATACAATGGGCCAAAATATGATGTTCTTCAGATTTGAAATTCACATGTGATATTGTAGATGACTGTTTAAAACAGAGCAATGCACAGGCCATTCCATGGTTAAACTATGTCCACTTATCCTTGCAAGAATTGGGGCTGGCAGATCGATGGGCAAACACAGGAAACATTAGTATTCTTACCTAGGCGCAGACCAAGTTGAAGTTCTTAGAACGCAAGGAAAAGCTAAGAATGGAGAAAGCTACTGACATGATAACTGTCCAACAGTACAAAACGCTTTCCACATGCACTGGCATGAAGCCCTATCTCATGTGAATTACAACTCCCCAACATAGATGGGATTTCTCATGTTTCTGCATGAATTTGATGAAATTAGGTGCGACGGGATTTCCTGCCAATCTACAAAGCACTTTATATTATTCTGCCCACTTTACGCAGTCTATAGATCCCGATTCATAAGGAGAGGTCTTTGAACTTGCATCTTGAATGTTTGATTTTCTTATAGTGCTTAGAGTCCCCATTGATCTGTATCGCTGTTTTAAACTTTATTATTCACATTCTGAGCAGAGAAAAGGGTACCCTTCATGAAGCTTAAGTGGAAATGTAAGGTCACATGACTTTCCTTGTCGAACAAGTTACTTACCTTCGGTAATGATGCATCTGTAAGAAACATTAGTTATTCCTCACCTTAGAATATCCCCAGGCGTCAGGCTGGATCCGGAAAGATTTTTCGTCAGCAATACCCCTTGCGCGTCGCTAGGCGTCGTCTGCGGCTCCGCGTCCGTCGTCGTGCGCAGGAATGACGTCGGAGTACTTCGATGCCGCCCTCGCGCGCTGACATCAGTTCTTGTACATAGCTTTCCGCGCCAGGAACGCAGAGCCATGCAAGAGACCAATACTGGTGCCAAAAAAAGTCTAGGGCCCTGAAAAGGATAACCTTAACCCTAGAGGTCGGTTCGCAGAACGGGGAAGATGGGTGGGTCGGTGAGGAATCTAACTAACTAATGTTTCTTACAGATACATCGTTACCGAAGGTAAGTAACTTGTTCATCTGAAAGAAACACGTTCGTTAGATTCCTCACCTTAGAATAGATACAGCAATACCAACCCCGGTGGTGGAATTGCGACCCAAGATCACACCAGAAAGTCCTGGAGAACAGAACTGCCAAAGAAGCCGTCTCTCCGGACTTGGCTGTCTAGGCAATAATGCTTGGCAAACGTTTGCAGCGAGGCCCACGTTGCTGCCTGACAAATGTCCTGCAAGGGGACTCCCCGACCCAGGGCAGTCGTCGCCGCCGTGGCCTGAGGGGAATGGGCCCTCAGCCCAACAGGAGGTTCCCTTTTAGCTAAGGAGTAACAAGCTTTGATGCACAAAACGACCCACCGAGAGATGGTCTGCTTGTACACCGCCCGCCCCTTCTTAGCGTCCACGTAGCCAACGAAGAGTTGGTCATCCACCCGGAACTGTTTGGTGTGGTCCAGATAGAAGGAGAGCGCACGTTTTGGGTCCAGACGGTGGAGCCTCTCTTCCTCTTTCGAGGGATTCGGAGGCGGAAAGAAGGTGGGCAGCGTAACAGACTGCCCGATGTGAAAGGCAGTCACAACCTTAGGAAGGAAGGAAGAGCGAGTGCGGAGCTCAACCTTGTCCGGATGGATAGAAAGGAAAGGAGGTTTAGAAGAGAGAGCCTGGAGTTCACTCACCCTTCTAGCAGAGGTGATGGCTACCAGGAAAGCAGTCTTAAGCGTCAACAGATGAAGAGGACAATTATGAAGTGGCTCAAAGGGAACGCACATCAGATATGTCAAGACAAGATTCAAATCCCACTGAGGCATTACGAAAGGGACAGGAGGAAACATGTGAGTAATGCCCTTAAGGAATCGAGAAACAGGGGATTTGAAAAGAGAAGGCTGATCAGGAAGCCGGAGGAAGGCAGAGATAGCAGAAAGATAACCTTTAAGAGTGCCCAGAGCAGAGCCCTGCTGGGACAAAGAAAGAAGGAAGAGAAGAACCTCAGAAAGAGGGGCGGAAAGGGGATCCATAGCCTTTGCTGTGCACCATGCCACAAATTTATTCCACCTACAGGCGTATACCGTTTTAGTGGAGGGACGCTTGGCTACAAGAATCACATCGCAGACTTCAGGAGGCAAGTCAAATGACATCAACTGTCGCCGCTCAATCTCCACGCATGAAGGTGGAGACTGGACAGGTTCGGGTGGAGGACCGTCCCCTGTTGCTGCGACAGAAGGTCCTCCTGAAGAGGCAGTCGTATCGGGGGATCGACTGACAGAATGAGTAGCTCGGGATACCAGTACCTTCGTGCCAAATCCGGAGCCACCAAGATGACTTGGGCCCGGTCGCGCCTGATCTTCTTCAGCATTCTGGGCAGAAGTGGTATAGGCGGAAAGGGGTACAACAGACCGCAACTCCACTTGCGACGAAAAGCGTCCCCGAGCGAGTGCCGCGTTGGAAACTCCAACGTGCAGAACTGCTGACATTGCGCGTTCTCTTCGGTGGCGAATAGATCTAACCAAGGCTCTCCCCACTGCCGAAAGAGGCCTTGCGCCATGTCCGAGTTGAGACGCCATTCGTGATCCATCATGCACCGGCGGCTGAGTTAGTCTGCTCTGGCGTTCAGACAGCCCGCCAGATGTTGAACCACCAGGGTGATGCACTGATGTTCCAGCCATGTCCAGAGGCGCAGAGCCTCCTGACAAAGGGTCCACGACCCCACCCCGCCCTGTTTGTTGCAATACCACATGGCGGTGGCGTTGTCCGTGAACACCTGCACCACACTTCCCCGGACAACGGGAAGGAATGCCTTCAGTGCAAGTTGGACCACTCTCAGCTCCAAAAGGTTGATATGGAGCCGAGACTCCGCCGGAGACCAGAGTCCTCTGATCACCGCCTCCCCCATGTGCCCCCCCCCCCCCCATCCCAGGAGGGACGCATCCGTCACCACTACGTGCTCCGGGTGGGGTAGGGAGAGGGATCTACCGCTGACCCAATCGCGGTTTGTGAGCCACCACTGTAACTGTTTTGCAGTGCCCTCCGAGATCAAGACATGTTCGGACAGGTTGCCCCGATGCTGGGCCCACTGAAACTTCAGGTCCAACTGCAGAGCCCGCATTCGCCACCTGGCGTGATGCACTAACCGGATGCAGGAGGCCATCAGACCCAGAAGCCGCAGCACCAACCTGACCGAAATCCGGGATAGAGGCTGAAAGATGGGAATTAGAGCCTGAATATCCCGGACCCGCTGCTCCGGAGGATAAGCCCGGAACTGCGCCAAGTCCAGAACCGCCCCGATGAAAAGGAGCTTCTGGGAGGGCGGTACATTGATGGAGAACCCCAGCAAATGCAGGAGGTCGGCCGTAGTCTGGAGGTGGGAGACGACTTGCTTGGGCGAGCCCGCCTGCAACAGCCAGTCGTCGAGATAGGGGAAGACTGGAACCCCTGATCTGCGCAGATGAGCTGCGACCACCGCCATCACTTTCGTGAACACCCGAGGGGCACTGGTGAGGCCGAAGGGGAGCACCGTGAACTGAAAATGCTCCTGACCCACCATGAACCGCAGGTAACGCCGGTGGGCCGGCAGGACAGGAATGTAAAAATAAGCGTCCTGCAAGTCCAACGCTACCATCCATCCTCCTGGATGCAGGGCAGCCAGAACCTGAGCTAGGGTAAGCATCATGAACCGCTCCTGAGGTCCAAGATAGGGCGTAGGCCCCCCCTTTGCCCTTCTTGGGAACCAGATAGTAGTGGGAATAGCAACCACGACCTACTTCTGGACCAGGAACGCGCTCGACGGCCCCCTTGGCCAAGAGGGCTGCAACTTCCTCCCGTAGAAGATTCAAGTGATCCCCCGACATGCGGTGGCATGGCTGGAGGGGTCGTCTCGAAGGGGAGGGAGTAGCCCCTTCGGACCATTTGCAGCACCCACCTGTCCGACGTGATGGAACGCCAGTGGAGCAGGTGGTGGCGAACTCTGCCTCCCACTGGCGTGGAATGGGCCCGAAAGCACGGACTAGGAGGGCTTTGAGGCGGATGCTGCCGGGGTTGTTGTGGACTGACCGGCACGTTGAACCCCGGTACCGCCTCGGCGGAATCCACGTCCGCGACCAGGTTGGTTCTGCGGCCGGTGGCTAGGCGGACAAAAGGGGGCACCCATTCCTTGGCCACGAAAGGGGCAAAAGGCGGAAGGTTGCGGTCGCGGCCCCGAGAGGCCCAAAGACTTGGCCGTAGCCCGGGAGTCCTTGAAGCGCACCAGCGCACTATCCGCCTTTTCGCCAAAAAGGCGAGTGCCATCAAAGGGCATATCCATGAGGGTGCTCAGGACATCCCCTGAGAAAGACGTGGACCGCAGTCAGGCGTGGCGGCGGAGCGCCACCGTGGTTGACATCGCCCTACCCAGCGAGTCCGTAGTGTCTAGTACACATCGAATAGCATGTCGTGCTGCATCCCGCCCATCGGCAAGAGCCTGGGCGAGCCGCGTCTGGGCCTCCTCCGGACACTGGGGCAGCACGTCCTCCACCGTATCCCAGAGAGTGAGAATAATGGTCCAAGAGGCAAGCGGTGTTCAAGGAACGCAGTCCCAAACTAAGGTAAGAGAACAGCTTCTTACCAAACTGTTCCAGCCTCTTGGATTCCCGATCCGGGGGAGCTGACGGGAAGGAGGATTGGGAAGTAGAGGCCTGGATAACCAGGCTCTCGGGCGTGGGGACAGAAAACTGGGGTCGCCCGGAGCAGGGCAGTGGCGCCGGGCCACGTTCCGATCCACATGATGTACTGTGGAGGGCTTGGACCAGGTGCCCTTCAGAACGTCCACTAGTGCCTCATTGAACTGCAGCAGAGGCTCCGAGGAGCTTGCTGACGGTTTAAGCACTTCAGTGAGGAGGTTAGTCCTCATGGCCACAGCAGGCAGCTCCAACCCAAGGGCTTCGGCTGATTTGCGCAGCACCACTGAAAATGCAGCACCTTCCTCCGAAGCCACAGTCGGAGGAGAGATGAAACCAGTGACCGGGGAGGTATCCAGACCACTGGCATCCCCCAGCTCATCTGCCCAGTCCTGAGTTAAGTTGGCCTGCATGGCCAGAGGGTCCTCAGACCTCTCCCAGTCACCCCAGTCATCCGATTCCTGATAAACAGGGGGAATAATCGGAGCCGGACGGTAGATGAAATTGTCATCCATCGGCGTCGGCTGCGGCACCGCATGGCGCCGCACCGGAGCCGGGCCCGGACCGGGGCTGAACCGGGGAACGGTGTCGTCCGGAGACGGTGCCGGGACTGGAACCGGTGTCGGTGCCAGCGGAGGAGGCGTTGTGAGGTCGACCGGCACAGACTGAGATCCAGGCCTGGATCCCACGGGGACCTGCGGCGTCGGGACCGAAGTCGACGACGGCCGGCTCGCTAGGTCGCCCAGTCGAGCCCACGGGGCCCGAAGGCGTGCCGGCAGGCGTCGACGGCGGAGCCAGGCCCCTCATGGCCGAGAGGAAGGCACTGATCGCCGGAGTCGCGTCAGTCCCAGGGACCAGTGGGTATGGGGACGGATGCGGCTCCTGCGAAACCGCGGGGGTGGTACCACCCGGTCCCTCGACCGAATCGCGCGACCGACGAGTAGAGTCTGAAGAGCGATGTTGTCTCTTGGACTTCTTACCATGCTTCGACTTACCTGAAGACTTGGAGCCCGACGAGCGGTGATGGTGGCTGCAGCTCCGCGACGGGTCCTTCGACCTCCTCCTGGACCGGGACCGTGGACCGAGCCGAGCGTCGGAGCTCGAGAAGCTTGCGGGACCGCTCCCGCCTAGCCTTCGAGGTCAAGGCCTGGCAGTCGAGGCACGACTCCGCATCGTGGTCGGCCCCCAGGCAGTAAAGGCACCGGCGGTGGTGGTCCGTCACCGACATCAGACGATGACAGGAGTCACAGGCTTTAAAACCAGGCATCCTACCGGCACCAGTTCGAGTCGAGCAGACAAAAGAGTCCAAAAAGTTTTAGTCAAAAAATGACTAAAGGGGTAAGCTCTTCCCGGATCGTTGCTGTCTGGCGCGGAAAAAAAGAAGAACTGACATCAGCGCGCAGGGGCGGCGTCTAAGTACTCCGACGACGTCATTCCGGCGCACGACGCCGAAATCGGACGTGGAGCCGCAGATGATGCCTAGCGACGCGCAAGGGGTATTGCTGACGAAAAATCTTTCCGGATTCAGCCTGACGCCTGGGGATATTTTAAGGTGAGGGATCTAACTAACGTGTTTCTTTCAGATCTGATATTTAGTTACACTTTTTATGTACTTTTATTATATACTGCTGAGACGGAGTAACATGTATGTATTATGAATTCAAATTGGTGATATGAAATTTCATGATTTTATCTGATACCTAATAGTAAATCTTGTGTTTTTATACTCTTTCTATAAATTGCCTTTTCTATGAACTTTTACGGTCATATCTGACCGAATAAAGTATTTATCATAATGGATTCCAGAATCCTGCTGGCAATGGCTAGAACTGCTTTCCAAGTGTCAAATGGTTGGCCTACTGTTGATTTGCTTCAGGGACACACAAAGCAGAACATCTGACTCCAGTAGGGCCCAGCGGACTAAAGAGGACTAGAACCTGCTGGAGCTGGGTGAAGAGAGACCTAGTGCCAAGAAACCAGATACATGTGAGTTAGGACTGACCAGTAGAAGCTTTTTCAGTAATTAGAGACCAAGTCTGAAGGTAAAACCTTTGACCGCGGCAACAGGCTTGGGTATTCCACCTCTTCTCCATTGCAGCTTAGGTCCCAGTGCACAGCAAACTGGTGTTTAAAAAAATAAAAAAAAACTTTACTTATTAGTAGGCGCTTTTGCATTGAAATTAAAAAAATCCATCTCTCTGGTATTTTGATGATTTTAGTGTCTTTGTTCAATAAAAAATGTTCTGTTTTCTCTAAATAGCTGTGGGAATTTTACTGTGCTGTGTTCTTTCCTTTGAAACTGCTGGTATTACTTGAAAGTAGCACACACTTCTCTGGAGACCGCCTGCTGCATGTGCCATAGCAGCGAGGGGTTGAGCAGAGATTCTCTCAGAATTGTATTTTGACTTAACCAGAACGGGTTTCTTGATTTGATAAGTGTACCCTCTCAAATTAATAACCCCATTTTTAAACAATCCCTTTCTTATTAAGCACCATCAATGACAATCCTATAGCAGCCCTACAACCATCAAAGACAACAACAAAAAATTAAATAAAACCTATGATCTGTACAGACCCCATTTGTCCGGTAAATGGCCATATTAAAAAATGTTCTCCAAGTTAAATTTATACGTTTTCATTATCCTTAAGTATTCAAATATACATTTCATATGTCCGCGACCTAACTAAACGTGGTGCTTGCATCTCAGCCTTCTAAGGGAGATTTTTTTTTTTTTTTTTTTTTAACACCGCTTTTCAGAGATCTGAAAAATAGGCTAAATGTCCAATATTAAAGAAGGGTCTCCATAACTTTAAGGTAACTATCTTTTGGTAGATAATTAGTAAAGGTGGTAATCAATGACAGAAACCATGGTTAAATTGACATTACCTATTAAGTGAGATAGTATATTATCCATAACCCTTTCCAGATGTTCTCTCAAACTCAAAGAAAATAGTAAATGAAACACCCTAATATTTGTTTTTAACAACTTACATAATTGCACTTACTACCATGCACCACTTACTACTGAGCCATGCAAATATAGCTTGTCAAGCAGCTCTCCTTACAATAATACTATGAAGTATCCAGTTGCCTCTGTACACCTTTCGAGGTATGATCCAGTAAAACTAGATAGTAGGGATAAAGCAATATATTACAGGGCCTATTCACTATTTTGGTGGGAAAGCATGAACACGTCACAAGCTCTGCAGCAGGTCAGTCGGAAACAAATCCAAAAGTAAAGGAGTCAAAACACATTGCTGATTGAGCCCATTCTGAATAGATATTCGGCCAGTCATATGGCCAACATAGCTTAATTGAATCTGCCTCCAATTACCAACATGAAAATGCTTTATTACCGGAAATAAGGAGTGGCTAATGCCCATCTGCCTTAATTTGGTCCATACATATCCGCAAGCAGCTGTGTCCAATGCCACACTATCAACAAAACAGACGTACAAATCATCATTATTGCAAGACTTTGGGGTGAAGTACCATATGGTCAATATCTGATAACAGCTACTGGTCCTTAGAGAAAACAGGCTTGTTCCAAAGTAATTTGTTTTAGGGTAGCCACTTCATCCAACAACAGATGTAGTAGAAACTTGCAATATATTTTAGAAGGAGCACCTAGTAATACAAGTGATATGTGAAAAAGGTTTTATTCTGTCATCCTTCTTAGATTATGGTTTGATTAATGGCACCCCACGATTTAGGGAGAAGGCACAAATTGGTGATATACAGGCACACACATTTATGTACACAGTTAAGGGTCTTTTTACAGTGGTACTGGAGATCACAAATTGGCCAGTAGAGAAAGATACGGGTCAGCCTCATGTGTAATTTTATTAACTGTATTTAGGTCAGTCGAAATGCTAGAAGTTTCTCCTAATGAGTTTCCAGGAACAGGACACAGAGGGAAAAAAACATTTTACCAAACAAATAGCACTCCACCTCTAGCAGGTTGATGTGAAGGCAGGCCTCAACGAGAGTCCCCTACCAGATGACCTCCCCAAACCAGTATCGATGAGTCCATCACCACCGTCAGCTGTGGTAGGGACAGGTCCCGGTTGCTTGTCCAACTGCAGTCCCCTCTGAGCCCAAGATTGAAAACAAAAGGTTTCCTTGGTGATGGGCCTACTAAAACTCCAGATCCCACTACAGAGCCAGCATATGCCACCTTCCATGATCAACTAGAAGGATACAGGAGGCAAACAGTGCCAGATGCTTCAGAGATCTCATCAGAAACCTCCTTGTGACTGAAGTTAACATATCGGAGTCATATCTGGAATGTCCTATTGTTCCACAGAGAAGGCTAAAAAAGATATGTATCCTGGATGGCTCAGATGAAAGGGAGACTGTTAAAAGGAGTTGCATGTGACTTTGTCACATTTAATGGGACACCAAAAGATGATAGGAGGTTCACCACTGTGTGAAAGTGGTCTACGATGACTGTGGCGAGCCCGCCTTCAACAGACAGTGGCTAAGGTAGGAGAAGAATGATACTGGCAACCTCCAAAGGTACACTGTGAGCAAGGCCATCACCTTTGTAAATTGCCAAAGGGCAATGGTGAGGCAAAAAGGAAGTCCGGCAAACTGAAAAAGCTTGTGGTCAACCTTAAACTGCAGGTTGAGTCTGTGGGCCTTCAACACAAATATAGAAATAGGTCTTCTGCAGGTCCATCCAGGCTCCTGGGTCCAGCAAAGAGAGAACCTGGGCCAGTGTAAGCATCTTGAATTTGTCTTCCGGAGGAAACCTGTTTAGGGATCAAAGAACAAAACAGGGTGATATGACACCTAATTGCGATTTTTGATGCCAGGACCCTCTCTATGGCTCTTTTCTCCAAAAGAGCATGGACTTCATGCAGCAAAATGTGTAAAAGGTCCTCTGGAAGCCACTTTGTTGTAGGTGGTATAGGCGGTGGGACAGAAAGAAATGGTAGTGTAGCCCCCTGGGAACTAGCAGCAGAATCCGGTCAGGAATTAATGCTTGCCAGCCATGGAGATAATGAGTGTTCCTGCAGCCCATGGAGTTGTCAAGTGCTGCTAAACATGAAACTAAAGCGTCGTGTAGTTTTCTGCCAGAAGAACTGGTTAGTTAACTGATCCTGTTGGCCTTGGTGGTGCCTGCCAGACCCCCCTCCTACAACCCCAGTAGGACAGGAGTACATGTTGTTGGGGTGGTGGGCCTTGACGTTGTCCAAGGCCGAAACCCTTAGCAATGCCTCTAAATGGGTGAAATTAATGTAAATACTGCACTGCGGGCACAGAAAGGCAGAGGAAGCGTGCAGTTGCTCCGCTTTCTTGAAATAACTTGAGGGCAGTCAGCCGTCTCCCCAAAGAAGCGAGACCCTTTGAAAGGCATATCCAAAAGTAAGTCTTGAATGTCTAAAAAAAATAAAAGTTGTGGAGCTCATCCACGCATAGAGCCGGAGACGACAGGCAATCTGTTGTATCCAGTCCTAATCGGAAGGCGTACCTGGGCGCATTATGGCCATCATGAAAGATCAGTGCCAAATTGACTCTGAACGACTGCTATTTTTTGCAAACATAACAGAGAAAACTGTAAATAGTCAACTCACAAGTTTTAGCGACTCAAATGTTCTGCTTCATCCAATGCAATATGGTTTTACGGCCTCTTATTCCACTGAGTCTGCCCTCTTTCTTGCCACAGAAAACCTGAGACGGTGTGCGGATGAAGGGCACACTGCCGCTCTGGTGTTATTAGATCAAGTGCAGCTTTTGACACCGTATCGCACAGCCTACTACTTCAGAGGGTTAGGCTGTGCGGTGTCAGTGGTACAGCACTACGCTGGATGACTTAATTCCTCCGATTCCATAGCTTCCAAGTTTCCCAAAACCCACACATGTCGGATAGCATTTCGCTAACGCAAGGGGCACCACAGGGCTCAATATTGAGTCCTACTTTATTTAACTTGTACATCTGCCCCTTAGCAGAAATTGTGGAAAGGCGCAATGTTAAAATTGTATCACATGCGAACGATATGCAGCTCATAGTCAGCTTACCTCAAGATGCGGATGCTGTTGGGGCCCAATTCTCTCTATGTCTAGAAGAACTAGCCTCCTGGATGACCAACAATTGCCTTAAATTAAACGGGGAAAAAACTGAGGCAATGATAGTGGGCAAAGCACCTTCTATCTGGTAATTAGCTTGGTGACTTGAGGTCTTGGGCCAACCCCCAATACCTAAATCCAAAACGAACAATTTGGGTGTATGGTTTGACTCCAAACTTTTGTTTGAGAGTCAAGTAAGTTGCGAAGCCGGGAAATGTTTTAGGGCTCAAAATCCAGAGGAGAACCCTGGACCTATTGCCGTTAACAGCCAGGAAAACACTGTACATGCTCTAGAAACTTCATAAATAGATTGTAGCATCCTTTAACTAGGTGCTAACAAGGGCAGTCTGAAAAGATTACAACGGATTCAAAATGGCAGTCTAGTTGTAAATCTTCTCATAAGGACCTCCATCTCAAATACCTGACGACTCTACACTGGCTTCCAGTGGAGTAAAGAATTATGTACAAGGTGATGTGCCATTGTCACAAAATTCTGACAAATCCCCTAGATACCTGTGCTCAATAGTAATACCTTACACTTCCTCAAGGAACTTAGGATCCGCTGGGGCTAATTTAGTAAGGCTGCCTCGAATGCAGAGGGCCAGGAGAGGGGCTCAATCTTTCAGTTATCTAGCAGCCAAGATATAGAGCTCTTTGCCTCTGAAATTCAGAACAGAACCAATGAAAATGATCTTACCGAAAGGACTCAAAACCTGGCTATTCAGGACTCCAGCATGCAGTGTGTAAGATCTGCTCGGCCCGGGCTCGGTCTGTTACGAAAACCAAACCCCCTTTCTTTCTCCCTATTGCTGTGAGATTAGACCTACAGCGCGGGGACCACACCGTTGGGTGTAACCATGCGCTTTATGAAGGGAAAATGAAAACTCCTCTGGAACTGCTGGTAATATTTCAGCCACTGAGTTCTACAATGCACAAGAGTAGTGGCCCAGCAAACAACTGGTGTTGACTGACCCAAGGATGAGGCTGGCAGGAGGAGGAAGGCATCCTCTTCCTAAACGCCTTCACTTCCTTCGACTCCCTGTCCGGTGGGGTGGTAGAGAAGGATTGGGTTTAACCACCAGGCTCTCTGGAGTAAGATGCTGTGTGAGATAGACAGGGTCACAAGGAGCTCACCTATGGCGACATGCCTCGTGTCTGTTTAGTGGTGGATAGGAACATGGTTTTGACCAAGTCACCGCCACCCCTCCCCAGCATACAAAAATATTTTTACGTTTGGCCCCCTCCAAACCTTTATGGAAAGACTTGGGAGAGCTGGAATGGTTGGGCTGAGTGCAGGGGGTGGGGCATATGCGATATCAGAGGCACTTTTTCAATAGCTCATAATCCAGACTAAATGTAAGCCATATAAAAGAGCAAAAACACATAAAACTGAACTAGCCAAATCACTACTCCCAATGAGATGGTCATAATGCAACTGTACCTTCAGCTCTAATGATAGCTGCGACCCTGAATAGCAGGCCATCGCATCTTGTTTTTTCACCCCTTCTCACCACTTCTGGCCATCACTCCAATCTTCTGTCCCTTTCAGAAAAAAATTAGCCCAAATCTTTGCAGCAATGGGCCCCAATGCAAACAAGGAAAATGGCTTCCCCATCCCTTTATGCGAGTAACATCCATTTCTGGGCTGCAGTGGCCCCTCGCACCATTTTGCCAATGCACCTTCTGCACTAATGGTATTGATGGCCTTAAATAAAAAAAAAAAGTAAAAAAGCCCGGATTTTGCAACATCTTCAGGGCATCTATCGCAGGGGGAAGATGTCTTATTTATAACGAAAACATGTGTATTTCACATAGTGCCCCATCCTATGGGACATCTCTTCAACTCTATCTATGGATTTCCCGCCTTTCCTCTTTCTCCTGGGCCATTACACAGAAACCCCAGAGGTCTGGACTATCAGAACTCGGAATATGATCCTTTTGGCCGTCTCCCTGCCACCCTCTCAACTCACCAGAAAGGACATCTGCATGTAAATAGAGGTCCAAGTTGCCAGGATGTATGATGACTAAGGTGCCCATAAGTTTTTAATTTTACAAAAAACAGTTCCCATACTTGTTAAAACACCCATCCCTGAATTGTTAATGGGGACCTGAAGGTACTACTGTGTGAGAGTGAAAGGAGGTGTCTGAAGTGCTTTATTTTAGCAAGCCAGTTGAACCATCATGATGACAAAAATGTGAACATAACAATGAGTACCTATTTAGGACAAAGAAATGATCAATGTCCTTTCGGAAGTAGATGAATACAAGTCCACTTTAATCCATGTTCGGGCCAAAGGAGGAGTAATCCAAAGGTCCTCAGATCAGAAACGTTGACTTTCACACAGCCAATGAAAATTCCAATCATTAATGGAATTGTTCATCCATCACAAAGAAATTCAGCTAACACATGTTTCGTCAGCAGGCGAGTACCTCGACTTCCTCAGGGCTGAAAGATTCAATTAAATAAACATAATCAAACTCAATAAGACTGGAGTTTAAAGTAACACTTGCCTTCACCCACCAAAGGTGTCTGACTCTGGGAAAACAGACCTTTGAAAAGTGTATAAATGCACTAAATGTGCATCACAATTAGCAAAAGGATACTACACGGCACCAAGAGTGTGCTTTCATGACTTAACATCGATAATGGGATGCAATATTTCTTATGAGATTACCAGTGAATATATTGATTCAATTGATTGCGATATGCAATATTTTTTATGAGATTAATTGCCTCTTTTATGACACATTCCCCATTTGTAGTTCTCACCTTTCACTATATGATATGTGTTTTATGGGTATCAAGAATAATGATAGTTTCAGCTTACTATCTGTGTCCTCGATTAGCCCATCATAGAACCTAGTCTGGACAAGGATCATGTAGTAGACTAATGGCAGATATAGATGCTGTCCATTACTTGTGACTGGTATGTGCTTATCATAACACTGCTACTCCTTTTACTTTATTTTGTTCTGTCCTGCCATTTTTGCAGTAGTACAGCTCGTGCCCGTGGTGCTGAGTCTCACTATATTGGGATGTAACAGTATGGATGGTGAGATAATGCTAATTTGTACTCAGTGTCGGGTTCGGTTGCGTTTGTTTACCTTGTTGTTTAGCATACAAATGTGCCACATTATACGGCAAATTTTGTCTTTTCTTGCTGCATAATTTAGTGAACACTGCCTCATAACTTGGGGCTCCCCTGTCACGCAATTCCAGCGGCCCTGATCACATACACAAAAATCATGGTGTGGCAGCCTATCTTATACTGTAATACTATTTTAGAATAATGCCTTACATGTTCATAGTGCTTTTCGCTGCATGCTGGGACCTCATAGCATTATAAATAACCAAGTCACTATTATGCATTGCACCAACCAGGATTCAATTCTGTGACTCTGGCCTCACATACAGACATCTGCAGTGATCACATTAGCCAAGTACCAGAATGTGAAATAGTGCATTTCCCATCAATTACTTTAATGCGCAGTTATTTTACACTTAAGGTGTGTGCACCATTTCAAATGCAGTTGTGTGAAGGTGAAAATCCACCAAAAGGCTTAAGAGCATTTTGTTGGTTTTTACCTATGTATTTGGCCACACAACCACAGGGCTCAGGATCACAGTTGCCTTACTTTTTAGGTCGTGCCTGGGCAGTGATTGCGCCGCTCTGCAAGACATGCTTTACTGTGGTACGGACTTGAAGCTCCGCCCACTCTACACCCATATTTTTCATTGGCTTGTGTGATTGTCCTTTGGAAACAGTGGCTTTCAATTGGTCAATAGGCTTAGTAGTCTCTTAGTACCGCCTTGTCTCAATTTGTATCCTCCCAGGACGACACTCCCGGTTACATGTGTCATTACTCAGTAGGCTTTAATTACAGCCTCCGAGCACTATTTTACTAAGGCAGGACAAGCTCTCTCGTAACTCATTTAAAAACATTTTAATGGTGGCCGTGCCCCTTTTCTTTAGAGGCGGCTCGTGTAAAGAACGGGGTTGTGGCCAACATTATCGAGAAAGCGTGTCATGGGGCGCTTTTACAAAAAAAAAAAAAACATTTTTTTGTCAACTTGATAAACAAATTATTTTTTTGTGTGCCCATTCAAAAAAGGGATACGTGCTGGGAATCCGCAGAAAGGAAAGAAAACTAAAGGAAAACTTTACTGCAGCTCTCCCCGGCTCAGCAGGGGAGCCGATACTAGAATATTCACTGCACTACGGACACTCGCCCCATTACGCATTTCTGCCCATAACTCAGCCTGTGGTGGTCCTAGTACGATGGGACACCACAAAATCATTCCATCATTCCGCATAGCATGCTTTTCCTTTCCAGGACACCATCTGGGTCCTCACCTTAAATTTGGTGGGGGGGGGGGGGGGGGGGGTTGCTTTAAAACTTAAATGCGAGACCGATTGCATTTCCAATACTTGTTTTTTTATGCACCTCAGGTGTTATGTAAATCAAGCTCGCCTGGAAAGGCGAAAATAAAGTAATGCTTTCAGGCCATCTTCATTTACAAGTGCATAATGAGGCTTTTGTGCCCGTCCCACTCCCACCTAGAACATCCCCATGGACCCTCCCCTCCCCCAGCCCAAAGGAATCCATCACAGACATTTGTTTGCAACAATTCAATTAAGGTTTGAAGCCAGTGGTTTTACAAGGTGACATTTTCCTTGCACACTATAAAAAAAATTTGTGAAGAAAAAGTTGGATTAGCTCAAAATGTGCACGCAGTGGAACAGAAAGAAAGGCATGCAGAGATAAGAAAAAAGTTACTTACCTGTAACTACAGTTATCCAGTATTGGTATCTTTAATAGATTCACATGCCTGAATCATTCCCCGTCGTCGTAGTGGGAGTCCCACAGTACATAAATAACCAAGTAGTAAAAAGTACATTTCCATAGGCTATTATGGTAGCAACCATATATTCTATAGCCTATTAGTCTTGTTTTATAAAAGACCAAACTGAAAACCTAACCAATCAGCAGCCAGCACCCTCTAGAACCTTCCCAAGAGAGGCTGAGTCCCTCAGATTTTCCAGCACGAGTGTAGTCAGTACTGTATCCTAGAGGTGCCTCTCCGGGGAGGAGGGTGGGTTGCATATGAATCTATGAAAGATATCAATACTGGATAACTGTAGTTACAGGTAAGTACAATTTGTCTTATCCAGTACTGGGGTATCTTGCATAGATTCACATGCCTGAGTCAGTTTAGTAAGCAGATATATATATACACACACACACACACACACACACACGTAAACATATGCATGTATATGCATAAAATGTATACATATATATGTTCGTCAGAATAAAGCACTTTTGTGGACGGTGAGTAGTGCTAAAATAATACTACATGCAACATTAATCCATACATCAATGATTTGAACATGAAACGGTGCATAGAATACTTGCAGTATTAACAAGCAAAGGAGAAAAAACATATATGCATAGATATATTTAAGAAACATATACTACATCCAAAACATCAGCTAATAAAACCTCTCTTAAAAGAGGCTTACCTTAAAATAGGTTCCTTAACACTGCTCCTCTCACGGATGCGTCAGCACGTTGTGATGACTCCAGGCAGTAATGATGCGTAAACGTGTGCGTCGTTTTCCACATCGCAGCTCTGCAGATTTTTTCAAGTGGCACTCGGGAAATAGAGCAGTGGATGCTGAAACTGGAGTGCGCTCTCACAGTCCTTGATAAAGGCTTGCCAGCCTTGTCATGGCAAAATTGTATTGCGCTCGCTAGCCACCTGGCTACGGTAGCTTTAGAGACTGCAGTGCCCTGACAGCTTTGACCATAACTTTTGAATAACTGATTTGATTTCCGTATATGTCTTTAGTCCATTGTAAATAAAATTTAAGACATCTCTTTAGGTCTAGAGTGTGGAGTGCTCTTTCTGCAGGTGTGGAAGGGTTAGGGAAGAAAGTTCTCAGAATGACTGGCTCATTCAAATGGAATTGCGAAGGAACTTTTGGGATGAACTTACGGTTTGTCCTCAGAATGACAATTTGATCAGTGAAGCGCAAGAACGGATGGGATATGGTAAAAGCCTGTATTTCACGAACCCTTCTTGTCGAAGTAAATGCTAGGAAAAGGGCGACTTTCCAGGTTAAGTACTTCAATTCTGCCTTGTGAATGGGCTTGAATGGCTGTTTTAGCAATTGAGATAACACCACATGAAGCTGCGATTCCGGGGTTGGAGCTCTGATGAGTGGGAAAGCTCTAAACAGTCCTTTCATGAATTGCTTTACGACTCTTGAGGACCATAAAGGTGGAGTATGTGGCGATCGTCTGTATCTTGATATAGCAGCCAGATGAACGCGGACGAGTGTGCAAGACCAGACTTTGCTAAAGAAAGCAAATAAGGTAGGATCTCTTCTGAAGCAGAGAGAAAGGAATCTATCTCCTTGCGTTTGCACCATACACAAAACGCTTCCAGTTAAGCCTGTAAGTCTTATTGGTGCTTTCAGCTCTAGACTTGCCAATAATGTCCTTGCAGTCTTGCGCAATGTTCAAATTTCTGAATTCAAAGAATTCAGGAGCCATGCATGCAGCTGCAGGGAATCTGGCTTCGGGTGACGCACTTGACCTTTGTTCTTGGTCAACAGCATTGGTGTTGGCAATAGACGGATGGGCTGAGATTCCGACAGAAGGAGGAGTTCCTTGTACCAGTGTTGTCTGGGCAAACTGGGGGCTATCAGCAGAATGCAGCAGTGTTCCCATTTCATCTTTGTGAGGACCCTGGGTATCAGAGGAATGGGGGGAAAAGTGTATACGTAGATCCCTGACCAGCACATCAAAAGAGCATTCCCCCGTGAGTTTGGGAGAGGGAATCTGCTTGCGAAGAATCGACATTTGGAGTTAATCTGGGTCGCAAACAGGACCAGCGCTGGTTTTCCCCAGATTGCAAATATCTTGTCCAGCTGTTCTTGTTCCAGCTCCCATTCGTGGCAGCTGTCGTTCGTTCTGCTCAAGGTATACGCTAAGGTATTCCGGAGACCCGGGACATGTTCTGCTGTCATGCAAATTCGGTGGCGCGTCAGCCAGTTCCACAACTGCTGAGCATCCTGTGACAGAGTCAGATATTTTGTGCCTCCTAGTTTGTTGATATAAAACATGCTTGTGGTGTTGTCCGTCCGGATCAAAACAGACGACCCCTGTATTTGAGGAAGGAAAGCCTGAAGAGATAGGAAAATGGCTTTCACTTCCAACTTGTTTATGTGCATCTGCCGCAGAGCCAAGGACCACTTCACTTGCACTTGCAGGTCTTGTAAGTGTCCTCCCCAGCCTTCCATAGAAGCATGTGTTGTTAATATGTAATCTGGGATGACTAGAAGAAAAGACTGGCCTTAGGACAGATATGAAGTCTGAGTCCACTAACGTAGAGCCGCTTTCATCGGAGGAGTGACGTTGATCACGTCATCGAATGAACCCGTGGTTTGAATCCTTTGACGTTGCAGTTCCTCTTGAAGAGACCTCATGCACAATCGAGTCAGCGGCACGAGATCTATTGCCGAAGAGAGCATTCCCAAAAGAGATTTGTATACTCTCACAGAAACGCACTTTTTTCTGTACAGTTTGAGTGCTAAAGCTTGTAACCTTTGTTGTCTTTGCTGGGAAAGAAAAGCTTTGTTCTGGATGGTGCCCAATTTGGCACCCAGAAATGTCATTATCCGCTTCGGGAGAGTCGAAGATTTTTGGTAATTGATTGAGAGACCCAATTTGTAAAAAATCGTTTGTTGCATTTGTCACGAGGCGAGAAGATGGTGCCTTTAGCAGCCAGTCGTCGAGGTAAGGAAATACCTGATGACCTTTGCTTCTCAAGGCTGCTGCCACTGGAGCAAAAAATGTTGTGCAAGTCCGTGGAGCCAATTTGAGGCTTAATGGAAGGACTCGGAATTGATAGTGGGTACCAGCCACTGTGAACCGTAGGAATTTCCTGTGCTTCGGATGAATAGTGACATGAAAGTCTGCATCCTCGAGAGCCAATGATGTAATGAAATCGCCACTGTTGAGGCGTCGTAGGATGTCTGAAAGAGTGACCATCCTGAATGTTTGACTCTTTAGGAATTTCTTCAATTTTCTGAGGTCTAGGATAGTTCTCCACACTCCTGACTTTTTGCGAATGACAAAGAAGCGGAAGTAGAAGCCTTTCCTTCTCTGGGAAAAAGGGACCTTTTCTATTGCCACTTTCTAAAGCATGACACTTGCTTCTTTTTTGAGTAAGTGAAGGTAAGGGGGATGTGATCCCCTGGGAGGGGTATAGGGAGGTATTTGAATGAATTCCAATGTGTGGCCATAAGAGATGAGATCCAGGACCCACTTGTCTGAAGTGAAGTCTCGCCACTGGTCGATATGTTCGGAGATTTTCGCACCATTCAGGGGGAAAGGAAAAGCAGCTGGTACCCTGCTGCAATCACTGCTTGCGGCCGGAGTCACGGCCTTGGGATCCTGGCTTTCGTTTGGAGCCTTGCCTGGAGAAACCAGCTGTAATTGTTTGGCGGTAGGATTTCTGCTGATACCCTTGTCGATATTGCGGCTGGTGAGTCTGGTAAGTCACCCTATAATTTGAGAAACCCCTACCTCTGGCTCCCCGCAAGGGCACCTTGCTGTACTGCAGGGTTACAAGCGCCTTAGCAGTATCAGTATCTTTTTTAATGGCGGTAGGCGCCTCATCAGTATGGCTGCCAAATAAGCTGTCACCATCATAGGCCATATCCAGGATTTTGATCTGAACTTCCAGGCGGAAATTTGTTACTTTTAACCACCCTTGTCGCCTTAAAATGGCAGCCCCAGCTAACTGCCGAAAACCAGTCGTGGCAATGTACATAGCAATGTCAATTATTTCTGACGCTGCTCTTTCTCCTTCTGTGAGTATTTTAAGAAACTCCTCTTTACTATCTTCCGGAATGACATCCTTCATCATACCTATGTTGGACCATATTTGCCTATCAATACGGGCTAAAATGGCCAAAGCGTTAGCAGCCCTAACTGAGACTGCTGCTATTGATAAAAATCTTTTTCCAATTGAATCAAGGCGCCGACCCTCCTTGTCTGGTGAAGAAATGATAGATGTAGACAGATTTTTTGATTGTCTCTGAGCCGCCAGAGAGATCACTGAGTCAGGCTTGGGGAGACTTGACACGCAGAAGAGCCCTCAGGGGCTCTATATTTTTTGTCCAACCTTGGTAGCACAGGAACCACAGAAGCTGGCGCCTTCATGACTGATTCCTTCCTGCCAAATATGATCAATGATGGATATTGATCTGATAGTCTTTCTTGCCTGGTCTTTAAAATCATAGAGGAAACAATCCAATTGATGCACAATTGTTGGAAGATTAAATCTGTTAGCAGCTCTGTCCACAATATTATGGAATCCTCCGAAATCCTCCAGAGGCGAGTCTGAAGGATGATGAGGTGGCGGGGATGGCGTTGGTGCTATGTAGTCATCCCACTCATGAGTGGGTGGAGGAGGGTCTGGTATCTCTCCTTCCTGCTCATCCTCCGATGTAGTAGGGTCTTCTCTGGGAGGAAGAGGAGTCAAGGGACATGGTGTTTGAGGAGCTACCTGCAGATGTGGAGAAGCTACGACATTTTCTCCTTGAGGAGGGAAACCTTTTATAATCTGCAAACATTCTGAAGGTCTAGAATTAATGCAGGAGGAAATTTAGCAAGATGCTGCCTAGGCTGCTCAAAATATTAATATTGCGGGTACTGAGCAGGAGGGGCCGGATAATGCTGGTAATACTGCTCATCATTATAGTCATCATCCTCCTCTTGATATTTAACGTTCCGCTCAGAAGGACAACGTTCAGCTCAGAAGGATTACGTGCTGCTCGAAACTGGCCTTCGTCCTCATCCGAATCCTCTTTATCCAAAAGATGGCTGGGAGGTAGCGGAGAAATCTTTGGTGTCCTGAATTGACTTTGCACAGATTGCTGGAACAGGGTTGACGGACCTGCTTAACAAACTGGATTTTTTGAGGTTGGTGCCGTCGATGGAGAAATTCTCGTCGTCGACGGTAAACCAGTGATAGTCGACGGTATTGCCACAGCCGGAGCGATTGCCATCAAAAGAAGAGTTTCAGTCGACGACGGTATTGTCGTCGCCGACGATGGTGGTATCGTCGATGATGGTATCGTCGTCGGCTGTCTCATCGACAGGGTAGTCATCAACGATAAAGGCTACGTCGACGGTATGGATCCTTTTATACTCGATGTGGTGAACGCCGTCGACGATTTAGACGACGAGAGTCACAGTAGTCGTCGTTGAAGTAGACACCGGCGTCGACCGTGAACTTGAAGCCTAAGATAATTTGGGACTAGTTTTACCTTTGGAATGCCTAGATGACTCTAGTTTTTTCTTTGACATTCCTGGAGACTGAGGGGATCCAATCTCTGAGGAGACCTATGGGCTGTTTCTCCTATTTAACAGATTCTTTGGTCAAATGAGAGACTTTAGAATGCTTCCTTCTCTCTTCAGGTTGATACTCAGGCGACCTGGGCCTCTTGTGTGACAGAGGACGTGTCGCTATCCACATCAGAGGAAGCAGACTGCTTCTGGTTTTTTTGCCAAATTAGAAGTCTGCCTTCTCTATCCCTCAAGGTTTTGGTTGAGAAGGTGCGGCATATCTTACATTGTTTTGTCTCATGGCTGGGATTGAGACAATAAATACAATCCTTGCACTTGTATTTTGCACTGTCATTGACTCGCGCTCAGCGCTCCCTCACTTCCGCTTCATCTCACAGTCTAGTGCACGGTGACAGTCAGCTGCTGCACAGCAGGGCTTATTAGTGGGTGGGAGGAGTTTTACGTTTATTAGCAAAGCTGGAGCAAGCGTGCAGCGCACGCCGCTGGCTTGCCAAAGGCAAGCCCGTCTGCGCCCGTTCGTGCCCGACCGGGACCAGTACCCCTGGCCCCCGCCACCTGTACTCCGCGGAGGAACTCCTGACCTTAGATCAAGGTACAGTGCTACTTGATAATAATGTAGCTGACACGCTCAGGTCGGTGAAGGGCTATTAAGGTCACAAACTGGAACAAGTAGCCTAGGCCCCACAACCCATCTTCCAAGGCCGCCCAGGCTCAGTGGCCCATGGGGACTAAGGGTGGCTACCCTCAACACCCGCTCTGTGAGAAACACAAGTCTTGAGGTCTTCTCGCTCCTCCGAGACGACCCCCTGGACATCCTTGGAGTCACAGAAACCTGGCTCGAGGAGTCCTCAGCTCTGGACTTGGTAGCCGCCATGCCCCGGAAGTATGCTGCCCTCTGCTACAACAGACCGGGCAGTACGAGAAGGGGTGGAGTTGCGATTCTGTATAATCAACAGCTAAAGACAGAGACTATCTGCAGAACGCATCGAGGGGGCAGATGTGCTGGGGGCTAACATCTGCTCCCAGACCACCTGTCTAGTAATTCTGATAGTGTACCGTCCCCCCCTAACGCCACCCAAGTTTGTGGAGCTCTTTACGGAATTAGTCACCGATATCCGTTCACTGTATCAATGTATCCTGGTGATGGGTGATTCTAATTTCCACAGGGATCAGATTCCCAAAGACAGCCAGGCCAAACAGCTGGATGAGGCGCTGATCTCTTTGGAACTAAGGCAATTAGTGAATGTTCCTACTCATGAGAAGGGCCACATACTCTATTTGGTCTGGACAACCCATCCATTTACCAGCCCAATAAATATCAGTCCCTGCGCCTGGTCTGATCATCATTTAATCAGAGGCCGGTTTCGACTCACAAAACATGCAGCCCCTCCCCTCCCCCCCCCCGGAGTGGAAAGTGTTGTGGGGTTGGAATAAAATTAGAGCTGACGACCTGGTTAACACCCTACATAAATCAGCCACCCCAAAACAAATACAGGGAAACCTTGATGTAGAAAGCGCCACCCTGTCTACAAGGCTGAAGAACGCCATTGACATGGTAGCCCCAATGCGTAGGGAAAGAGTAAGGGACAGGGGCAAAGGGGCCCCCTGGTTCAACGAAGCTTTAAGAACCATGAAACAAACCCTTCGCCAGTGCGAGAGAGCCTGGCGTAAAGCTTATGACCCAGGTGCCTGGCTAGAATATCATTCTATGTTTGCTGTCTATAAAAAAGCAATTTTAACAAGGAAAGCAGAATTCTATGAAACTAGGATTTTGGCTGCTGACAATACACAGAAAGAGACCTTTAGGATTCTAAAAGAACTGTGACAAGCACAGGAACAGAGGCTCTCCTTCTCTCTGGAGGATTGCAACAATTTCCAGTCCTTCTTCTCAAAGAAAATGAAGGACCTACTGACGGAGATTCATCTTACTCCTACTGTCCTCTGTCCCTTAGCGTCAGAACCCCTGCCCCCCACATATGACAAACCACTCACTGTCTTCCCCATGCTCACCCTCGACTCCCTTGTCTCTATTAATGGGGCGGGTTAAGTCGGGGTCACCTGCGGACCCCTGCCCACTGAGGATCTTTAAGTTGACACTACCAGGGATAGAAAGCGAGGTCCTCTCGCTACTAAATCAATCTTTAGAATCGGGCCATGTCCCCACCAATTTTAAGGAAGCTCGTGTCATTCCGCTTCTAAAAAAAACAAAAACAAAAAAAAAAAAAAAAAAAAGTGGCAGACGTGAAGAACCTAAAAAACTTTAGGCCGATCTCCCAACTCCCATTCCTGGTGAAAGTGCTAGAACAGCACGTACTGAAATCCTTGTCACACCACATAGAAACAAACCACCTCCTGCAAACCAATTAGGCAGGGTTTAGGGCTCATAACAGAACGGAAATGGTAATGCTGGATGAACTCAGGCTTAGAGCCGATAAGAAAAAGCCATGTGCCCTGGTTTTGCTAGACCTATCCGCGGCATTTGACACGGTCAACCACGACCAACTTTTGTCGCGGATTTCGAAGCTAGGCATCCATGGCACGGCCATTAATTGGCTCACATCTTTCCTCAACGACCGATCCCGGAGAGTACAGCTGGCTGACCAGGTGTCGGATTCTGGCAAACTCTTGTGCAGGGTACCATAGGGCTCGGCGTTGTCACCCCTCCTATTCAACGCCTACCTCCAGCCCCTGATAGCTGCACTGAACCGCATCTACAACTACGCTGACAACACTCAAATTATCATCCAGATAGACAACTCTCCGGCCACCCACACAAGAATGCAAAACATTTTAAAATTTATTGTTAACTGGATGACGGCCAACTCCCTCAAAATTAATCCTGATAATACCGAGGTATTGGCCATCACCACAGACTCCAAACCCTGAAGCGACCTCTTTTGGCCACAGGAGCTGGGCACAAATACTGAACCAGCCCTGGCCGTAAAAAGCTTGGGCATCAAAATCGATGCCAAGCTCTCCATGACTCAGCAGGTGTCGGCAGTAGTAGGAACATGTGTCGGCCTGCTAAGACAGCTACGGAAACTTGCCCCCCTTCTCACATTCGCCACACACAGAATGGCTGTATCGGCCATGATAGTGTCACGACTAGACTACAGGAACTCCCTGTTTATCGGCCTCCCAGAAGATCTGCTGGCCAGATTACAGGTCATCATGAATGATGCTGCCAGATTAATCTTTAGACTGCCTAGGAGGGCCCACGCCACCCCCCTCCTACGTCAGCTGCACTGGCTCCCGGTTGGGCAGAGAATCAAATTTAAGGGACTTTGCATTGCGCATAAAGTCATCTATGGCCAAGCCCCAACTGACATTAAAGATCACTTAGCCAACTATTCTCCAAACAGGGTGCTACGGTACTCAGAGGCCGGCTTGCTGGCCTGCCCCTGCTTTAGCTTGACCTCTAAAGGAGGAAGAGCCTTTTAAACCTCCATTCCTCTACTCTGGAACGAGCTGCCGGAGAATCTGCGCAAGGAACACGCCCTTCTCCCTTTCAGGAAGAAGTTAAAAACAGTCCTTTTTGCGGATGCCTGGGGCACAACCTAATCAATAACATCTCCTCACGTGCTAGGGTAGGGCTCTCTCTCTTAAAGCGCTTAGAGACCTGACGGTGAAAATGCGCTCTACAAATGCGAATTACAATTACAATCATCCACATGCACTCTCTTCTTCCCACAGGATTTATAGGCTCTAAATAATCCTTTTTATCAGACATTCTTCTTAAAGAAATCTAAATGAGACTTATCTGAGGAAACTGAAGGAACTGAGCAGAGCTCAGGGAGAATCCCTTACACAACGAAGTGCGGTGAAAATCTGAGGGACTCAGCGTCTCTGGGGGAAGGTTCTAGAGGGTGCTGGCTGCTGATTGGTTAGGTTTCAGTTTGGTCATTTTTGTAAAAGAAGACCAATAGGCTAGAGAGTATATGGTTTCTACCATAATAGCCTATGGAAATGTACTATTTACTACTTGGTTATTTATGTACTGTGGGACTCCCACTACGACAACTGTGAATGATTCAGCCATGTGAATCTATGAAAGATACCCCAATACTGGAAGGGGAGGAATCTGCAGTTAGAAGCATCTGTCAGAAGTGTGCTGAAATAAGTACAGATTAATAAGTAGCAGAAGAGGGGGTGAGGGGTTGACCTAACGGGCCAAGACGGGGGGGGGTCAGAGCTCCCAAAGGGCCACCTCTGCATCACTGTTACCCTGAGTGTAGACGTATGCAGTTCAAAAAGCCCCTTAATCACATGTGGGGACCTGGCAGTCAAGGACACCGCTGCAGAATACCGGGACAGGGGTGTCCGTTGTCATGGAGGTTATGTCGGGTGGCGTCCAGTGGGAAAGATGGCGGCCACAGAGCCTTGATGACTCCTCATGAGCCATGTGCTGCAGGAACTGATGGCGGCTCGTGTGCTTGCGGATCAAGGAGCCTAGCCGCAGCACTGGGGTGGCGGCGGCACCGGTTGCAGACGGTAGGGCATTCATCTCTCCTCCTCATCCTCCTCAAAGGGTTCACAGCCCTCTGTACAGAGGACAGTGGAACTTCAGTCTCCCTGCACTGCCGGGACAACATGAGGTGGGCAACGTCCACCCTCTTACTGGCTCGTCCAGACCTGCCCACATCTGGGGTATTGGCCAACATCCCCAGTAGAAGATAGCAGGTGGACTGGGGTCCAGACTTGTGCCAGGACCTTTGCAGTGTAATAGAAAGGGTCACCGAGGCAGAGGGCCGTGTGTAAGCTTTGGAGGACACCATGGGTGATCTTAAATCCACAGTCTCAAAGCTGTTGGCAGCAACTGCACCAAAAATTTGGGAAGAATGCGCTGAAGATGCAGAGAACCAGGCCGAGGCTGTAACCTTTACTTTGTGCGTTTCCGAGAGGGCGCCACTCTGGAAAATCTCCTAGAGCGATCAATTACCTCCTGGGTCCCCTCATCCACATAATATTTTCAAATATTTTATGTTAATGAGTTTTATATAGCGCTGGTTAGACCTGTAGGTATCAGAGCGCTTTACATAAGGTTCAACAATGTTACAACAATGATGACAATTACACGTTACATCAAATATTTGCGTGTAGTGGAGAGAGCACAAAGGTCTCTAGCGCCTAGGCCCCCTCCCGGGTTCCATTCCTGCCCCATTACTGCAAAGATCCTAAACTACAGAGACCAGGACACTGTTCTTCAAGAAGCCCAGAAAACTGGACATCTCAATTACCAATCATAACGCATCTCGATCTTCCTGAACTATACCCGCCAAGTCTATCAAGCCCAGAAATCCTATGGAAACGTCAAAGCAAAACTTCGGGCTATGAACCTACAGTGCATGCTAATGTTCCCTGTAACTCTCAAGATTATCCATGTATCTAAGACCCTTTTCTTTGATTCCCCAGAGTCGGCGTGGGAGTGGGCGGTGGAACCGACCCTGAGGAGCAACACACCTCCTGCCTACTTCCGGTCTATTTCCAGGAGGCCGGTTCCTTTGTTAGGCAAGACTACAAAAGTTACAGTCCCTTGAGGCCTAAATATATTTAATAGCGGCTGAAGACAATTATTCAAGATTAGACTGCCATTCTTATGGCTAGCTGGCTAACGTGCTGTGCATAAAAGATAAAAAAGAAAGGCTCCTTCTGGTGTAAAAGATTTCTGAAATAATCTTTCAAATTAGCAAAAATACCAAAGGTGGCCTTAATTTGATCATTGGTTCTACCCCAGCTCTTTCCGTACTTATAGATTACAGTTCAACTTTAAGAATACAGGCTCACAACGATTCCAGCTCAACAGTCAAAGCTTTATTGATTATATTCAAGTTTATCAAGAGAAAAAAAAATCATTAACGCAACAGATGAGACTGTACTATTCAAAACTCTTCCCCTCTAATGCCGGCCCCACAAGGTGGGCAACATGCCTCATCTTAGATTTCTGAGAACAAGGGTGTCCCCTTTTTTGAATTTTCCAAGTGACTCGAGGCTTCACAATTTTTTTACCAATTATTTAATTTACTACAATAGCTAGCAACGTCATGTTCTCTTTTCTCCCCTTAGGAGGGTCAAAGCTGAAGAAGAGTATATGGCTAATTTCTCATGAAGCCTCCCATACGGAGTGAAATCTTCATCTAAATTAACTGAAGGTCTTTCACTTCCAGAAGATAAGCTAGCCGACATGTCATAACATTTATAGAAATGTTCTTTGCTTTCAACTTAGGAGGTGTGGCTTACGCTGTATTGGTAATTTGGGTATTAGGTTGCTTAATGAGTCTTAAACAGCATGCTTAATTGTGTGCCCATCAAGTAGCATACTTAGTGACACTTTCATTTTGAGATTCCAGAATACTTATTTGCTCACCTACTCCATACTTTTTACATCTGATTTTACATCTCTATCTCTCCACTGTTACAAGGGCATTGACAATATAGCCCACACTCTCATCTACCGAATGGACAGAGGAGAAAGTCACACATTTTTTTCCTCTCTTTTTTCGAACAGAAAACGTTTTGTCCTGCATATTCCGGAAATGTATTTTGAGTCTTCCAAAATGTAACTATTTAAACACAAGGTATGTGCCTTTTTAAATGTGAAGCAATTAAACAATACACAAGGTGCATGACTCACCTGTCAAACTGAAAATAAATACTCTCATTAAATTTCCCACTAAAAAGCTGAAACCCATCAGGGAAAACTGCTGAAGGTCCAGAATTGTGACGAATCGCAGATTTGGAAATTTGTTGATATTCTGCAAGCCGTTTGGGTAAAAAGGCCTTTTAAAGAAAATGCTGCAATGTAATGGACTCTCTGTGGTAACTGATTTGTGGTGTGTAGGGGATTAATTGGCCTCACTGTAAATGTACAGTTAATGTGCAGCGCATTTTTAGAAGTAAAGACTTTCTAGAGGATTTCACTTTTAGCAGGTAATGGAGCGGAGGTATACCGTCGTGCGGGTTGAACTTCTAACAGGTTAATAAGTAGACTGCACCTCTTCCTCATTAGGGAGAAAAGACTTACCATTTAATGAAGCAGAATCAGAAAGACTTGCACATACACTGATGAACCAAGATGAAAGTTTAAATATTAAATATATAATTTAGGTCTAATCGTATCTCTCTACTACCAATGACTTTCATTGCATTACACCCCCGAGACCGATTCGGGCGGATCGCTTGTTCTACCAGTGCCAATCTTTTAAATTGTATTATCCCTTGTGTCCGACCCCTTTTTAAAATATCCCCTCGCTGCTTTGCACATTTGCACTTTGGACCATCCGTTTTACTGAAGGCATAATTTTAATTGGGGAACTGGCGCTATAGCGCGAGGACTGCTACTTCCCTCGTCCCACGATCCCAAGGTGCTCGGTAGGGCTGGTGAAGCCCCGGGTCCCGGATTACGTGGCGGCCATCTTTGGTTGGGCTGTAGTTGCCAGTATAAAAGGGGAGGCGGGAGCTAAAACGCGAGAGACTTTCATTGCATTACACCCCCGAGACCGATTCGGGCGGATCGCTTGTTCTACCAGTGCCAATCTTTTAAATTGTATTATCCCTTGTGTCCGACCCCTTTTTAAAATATCCCCTCGCTGCTTTGCACATTTGCACTTTGGACCATCCGTTTTACTGAAGGCATAATTTTAATTGGGGAACTGGCGCTATAGCGCGAGGACTGCTACTTCCCTCGTTCCACGATCCCAAGGTGCTCGGTAGGGCTGGTGAAGCCCCGGGTCCCGGATTACGTGGCGGCCATCTTTGGTTGGGCTGTAGTTGCCAGTATAAAAGGGGAGGCGGGAGCTAAAACGCGAGAGACTTTCATTGCATTACACCCCCGAGACCGATTCGGGCGGATCGCTTGTTCTACCAGTGCCAATCTTTTAAATTGTATTATCCCTTGTGTCCGACCCCTTTTTAAAATATCCCCTCGCTGCTTTGCACATTTGCACTTTGGACCATCCGTTTTACTGAAGGCATAATTTTAATTGGGGAACTGGCGCTATAGCGCGAGGACTGCTACTTCCCTCGTCCCACGATTCCAAGGTGCTCGGTAGGGCTGGTGAAGCCCCGGGTCCCGGATTACGTGGCGGCCATCTTTGGTTGGGCTGTAGTTGCCAGTATAAAAGGGGAGGCGGGAGCTAAAACGCGAGAGACTTTCATTGCATTACACCCCCGAGACCGATTCGGGCGGATCGCTTGTTCTACCAGTGCCAATCTTTTAAATTGTATTATCCCTTGTGTCCGACCCCTTTTTAAAATATCCCCTCGCTGCTTTGCACATTTGCACTTTGGACCATCCGTTTTACTGAAGGCATAATTTTAATTGGGGAACTGGCGCTATAGCGCGAGGACTGCTACTTCCCTCGTCCCACGATTCCAAGGTGCTCGGTAGGGCTGGTGAAGCCCCGGGTCCCGGATTACGTGGCGGCCATCTTTGGTTGGGCTGTAGTTGCCAGTACAAAAACGGTCGGCCATGTCTCCGCGCAGCGGACGCGGTCAGCGGACGCGCCGGACCTGTGCCGGAGTCGTGCCAGAGTCCTGCCCGTCTGCGCCCGTCCGCGCACGGAGGGGCGCAGGGGCAGGGCCCCCCACCAAACGAATTGTATACTCTGGTGAGGAAATCCGTCATCTAAACGGGGACACGACACCCCTAGACCTGGTTACACTCACGCGCATCGAGGAACTGTCCATCCAGACACCGCAGATGGGTAGGTCCCGAGCCCCCCCGCATATTTCAAAGCTCGTCAGCCTAAATACCAGGTCGCTTTGCTGTCATAGTCTCGAGATCTACACTCTACTGCAGGGTGAAGACATTGACATCCTGACCTTGTCCGAGACCTGGATTGGGGATAACTCCATACCAGACATTATTGCTGCTGTCCCTGAAAATTACGATATCCACTGGCAGAATCGCACAGGGAACACCCGAGGGGGAGGGGTGGCTATAATTTTTAAAAAACATCTAGCTGTGACTAAAATACTGGCGGAGTCGGCGGATTTGGCCGACTTACTGGCGATAAAAATCATGTTTGATAACATGTGTGTTACAGTTCTCACAGTCTATCGCCCTCCCAACGCCACCTCAGGGTTTAATGACTCCTTAATGACCTATGTCTCTGACATGTGTTCCAGATATAGAAACGTCATAGCTACAGGAGATTTCAACTTTCACTGGGACAAAGATAGGAAACAGCCAGCGGCCAGTACCCTAGAGACAACCATGTCCTCTCTAGGTTTCAAGCAGCTTGTAAACGCTCCCACCCATATAAAAGGCCACACCCTAGATCTAATATGGACAACAGATCCTAGGGTGGTACTTGCTGGAATCCTCCCGTGTATGTGGTCAGATCACCACCTGATCTACTGTGATATCCCTCTAGGTACCATACTCCCACGCCCAGAACCGAAAACCAGAATGACCCGGCAGTGGAAAAATGTAGACCAACATACACTGACTACATCACTTAGAGGTACTGTCCAGCCAATAATACTTAATAAAGATGTAGATCAGGATTGTAAAAACATGATGGACTATCTGGTAAAGGCCATTGATCAGATAGCCCCTGAGAAACTTCAAACAAAAAATAGTGGGAAAAAGGGAGCCCCTTGGTTCACATCTGCCTTGAGGGACCAAAGGAAGGCCCTGCGTAATATAGAGAGAAACTGGAGGAGGAATAAGGATACAGTTACTTGTGAACAATACAAGACGGCGTTTCGTAGCTACAAAAAATCTATTCGGACAACTAAAGCTGCATTCTATGAGGTCCGTATAAATAGGGCGAACAATGTTCAAAAGGAAACATTTAAAATCCTGAAGGAACTAACAAAAAGAGCCCAGGATGCAGAAAGTAGCATAGACTGCGATAC
The DNA here is from genome assembly GCF_964204655.1 of Triturus cristatus. NCBI lineage: Eukaryota > Metazoa > Chordata > Amphibia > Caudata > Salamandridae > Triturus > Triturus cristatus. Next base: position 106,192,275 of record NC_140591.1, on the reverse strand, counting down.
TTTCCAGAAATATTTTCTGGATAAGGTCGATACTATCATGTGCGAAATAAAAAGCATGGGGTGCAGCCCAATTGAGCAGCATATCGCTCTAAATCCAACTGCCAGCTGCCTATCATCATTTCCCCCCATAGATTCACTAACCCTCGAATCATTGATGAGAAAGACAAAATCCGGCTCCCCAGCAGATCCATGCCCTCCAAGTATTTTCTGCCTGGCAGGTCCAATCCTAGAGGACCATATCCTAACTACATTGAATAAATCGCTGAGCACTGGCAGGCTCCCCACTAGCTTCAAGGAAGCTCGTGTAAGACCGTTGCTGAAAAAGGTGGGGGCAGACCCCAATGTCTTAAAAAACTATCGACCCATATCCCAGCTGCCCTTCCTGTCTAAAGTACTTGAGCAACATGTACTAAAATATATGTCAAGCTATCTGGAGTCTAACCATCTACTCCATGAGAGGCAGGCAGGCTTCCGTGCACATCACAGCACCGAGTTGGTCATGCTCTCGGTGCTGGACGATCTCAGAAGGATGGCTGACAGTAAAAGACCGAGCGCCCTGATTTTGTTAGACCTATCAGCGGCGTTCGATACTGTCAGCCATTCCATTCTGTTGAATAGGCTAGCTGGGTTTGGAATTCAGGACTTAGCCCTCCGGTGGCTGGAATCATTTCTATCTGGGAGAACCCAGAGAATCCAGATGGGAGATAATGTATCAGGAGTGGGAAGTCTGACTTGCGGCGTCCCCCAGGGTTCAGCTCTATCCCCACTCCTGTTCAACATATATCTACAGCCCCTGATTCATACACTAGCGGGGATGGGCTGCCGGGTGTTCAACTATGCCGACGACACACAGTTGCTGCTGGGCATAGGTGACACAGCACAAGCCCAGTCCCACGCTCAGGACATTCTTAGATACACGGTCAACTGGATGTCCACCAACCAGCTTAAAATTAACCCCGAAAAGACAGAGGTGCTGGTAGTACCATCCAAGTGCTCCTCCTGGAGTGATGTGTACTGGCCCCAGGAGCTGGGCCCAACTCCACAGCCAGCAGCCACGGTAAAAAGTCTGGGTATTAAATTGGACAGTGCCCTCTCAATGACCAACCAGGTTTCTACCGTGGTTGGCACCTGTACAGGTCTTCTAAGACAGTTGCGCAAATTAGTCCCTCTCCTCTCCCAGTCGATGCTACGCACTGTGGTCTCAGCTACCATAGTATCTAGACTTGACTATGGCAATGCGCTCTACTTAGGCCTGCCAAAAATGCTGACAAACAGACTTCAGGTAGTCCTAAATGACGCCGCAAGACTTATTTTTAACCTTCCGCGGAGAACGCACGCCTCTCCACTACTAAAAAGTCTACATTGGCTGCCAATTGGACAGAGGTCCGTTTTTAAAAGCCTTTGTATAGCCCACAAAGCCATCTATGGGAAGGCCCCGACCTATATCAAGGAGCGGATCGAGATATATAGGCCGGAAAGAAATCTCAGGTCCGCTGATGCCAATCTCCTTGTATGTCCTCGTTTTAAACTGTCCACAATGGGAGGGAGATCCTTTTCGGTTTTACTACCGAACCTCTGGAACGCCCTGCCTGAGACACTCCGAAAGGAGGGAAATCTACTCCGTTTCAGGAAAGCCTTGAAGACAAATTTGTTCAGAACAGCACTCAGCTCAGCCTAAGTACTCCCCCTTTTCGATATCCCGGATGTTATGTTCTGTGGTCAAAGCGCCCTGAGACCTGCAGGTGACCCAGGCGCTATACAAACCCACTATAACAATAACAATAACAATAACAATAACAATGAGAAAGAATATGAGCCCACAGAATAGGACTCCACAGAATGGAAAGCATAGGGAAAGAGGAATGCGTAAAATGTAAACTGTACTATCACACCAGTGGCCACAAGGATATGTAAATGAAACAAAACATACAACTTGTATTAGGGTCACGTAACGCATTAACAAGCTTGTCATAACATAATAACGCGCAAGGCCTGGTAGCAGGAAACCTATTCAATTGGCGGTAGGAATGCGTTGGGGTCTTGGATTCATAGGGGAATCATGATTGGCATGACAGGCAAACACATGCGATTTGCTCACTGGCTGAGAATTCCAAGAACTCTGCTCAGAGGCTGTATGCGCGTCTAGCCAGTGTGGTGTACCAAGTGACGCAGGCACCCAGTGACTCGAGTTAAGGGATCACTATTGGTGGTATCGACGTCGTACTGCTCTTTCATGTACTCTTTTTTAGTATGGGAGAAAGGTTACACAGCTACCACACTGTGATGTTTGCGCTCCTTTATGTTACATCTATTGTGTTTGGCGGAGCTCGTACTGCTCCTGGAAAAAGAGGGTGTGAGAGATCTGTTCAGAGATGTTATTTCAGTGATGTACTAACGTTTCGGGGGTTTTCTAGCACATTGGATATGTTGGTATACTTGCAAATGTCCACCACCTCTGATGCACATTTCTCAGGAGGTACTTTACCAGCATATGTGAGTTTGTGACTAATGTAGTAGGCCACGGTTTTTGGGTTGGTGCTGCTGAACAAGTTACTTACCTTCGGTAACGATGTATCTGTAAGAAACATTAGTTAGTTAGATTCCTCACCTTAGAATATCCCCAGGCGTCAGACTGGATCCGGAAGATTTTTCGTCAGCAATACCCCTTGCGCGTCGCTAGGCGTCGTCTGCGGCTCCGCGTCCGTCGTCTGCGTCGTGCGCCGGGATGACGGAGTACTTAGACGCCGCCCTCGCGCGCTGACGTCAGTTCTTGTACATAGCCTTCCGCGCCAGGAACGCAGAGCCATGCAAAGACCGACACTGGTGCCAAAAATAAAATCTAGGGGCCTGAAAAGGATAACCTTAACCCTAGATGTCAGTTCGCAGAAAGGGGAGGATGGGTGGGTCGGTGAGGAATCTAACTAACTAATGTTTCTTACAGATACATCGTTACCGAAGGTAAGTAACTTGTTCATCTGAAAGAAACACGTTAGTTAGATTCCTCACCTTAGAATAGACACCCAAGCAATACCATCCCCGGTGGTGGGTCTGCGAACCAAGATCACACCAGAAAGTCCTGGAGGACAGAACGGCCAAAGAAGCCACCCCTCCGGACTTGGCTGTCAAGGCAATAATGCCTGGCAAACGTGTGTAGCGAAGCCCACGTCGCCGCCTGACAGATGTCCTGCAAAGGGACACCCCGTCCCAAAGCAGTAGTAGCCGCTGTGGCCCGAGTAGAATGGGCGCGCAGCCCAACAGGAGGGTCCTTTTTTGCCAAAGAGTAACAAATTTTGATGCACAAAACGACCCACCGAGAGATGGTCCGTTTGTGCACAGCTTTCCCCTTCTTAGCACCCAAGTATCCAACGAAAAGTTGGTCGTCCACCCGGAACTGCTTAGTGCGGTCCAAATAAAAGGAGAGCGCACATTTTGGGTCCAGACGGTGGAGCCTCTCTTCCTCTTTGGAAGGATGCGGAGGCGGAAAGAAGGTGGGCAAGGTGACAGACTGCCCAAGATGAAATGGAGTCACCACTTTCGGAAGAAAGGAGGGACGAGGCCGAAGGACAACCTTGTCCGGATGAACAGACAGAAAAGGAGGCTTTGAAGATAAAGCCTGGAGCTTACTCACCCGTCTAGCCGAGGTGATGGCTACCAGAAAAGTAGTCTTAAGAGTCAGAAGACGAAGAGGACAATTATGAAGTGGCTCGAAGGGAGCGCACATCAGGAATGTCAAGACAAGATTCAAGTCCCACTGAGGCATTACAAAAGGGACAGGAGGGAACGTGTGAGTAATGCCTTTTAGAAAGCATGTAACTACAGGGGACTTGAAAAGAGAAGGCTGATCAGGAAGCCGTAAGAAGGCAGAGATGGCAGCAAGATAACCTTTCAGGGTGCCCAGGGCAGAGCCCTGCCGGGCCAAAGAAAGAAGAAAGAGGAGAACCTCAGAAAGAGGGGCGGAAAGGGGATCCACAGCCTTTGCTGTGCACCATGCCACAAATTTGTTCCACCGGCAGGCGTATACCGTCTTTGTGGAGGGACGCCTGGCTGCCAGAATGATATCACAGACTTCAGGAGGCAAGTCAAATGGCTTTCTTTTTTGTGAACCATTGGGTGTACCATTTCCACTTTGCAGTGTAGCATTGCCTTGTCGTCTGTTGTCTTGCCTCCTTTAGAATTTCCTTTGTTCTCTGCAGTAAGTTTAACTAATGTCGGAAGTAGAGGAATCGGAAGAAAAGCGTATGCAAATGTCCCTGACCAGATTAGTGACAGGGCATTCCCTTTTGATAGGTGGTGTTGAAACCTGCAGGTGAAGGATTGGCATTTCTTGTTCTCCGTTGTTGGGAATAGGTCTATTTCTGCGGTTCCCCAGAGGTTGAAGACGTGCAACAGGGGTCCTTCGTTTTATCTCCCACTCATGCGAGCTGCTGTTCTGTCTTTTGAGTTGATCCGCATCGGTGTTGTCTTTTCCTGAGAGGTGAATTGCCTGTAGGCTGATTTTCCTTGAATTGGCCTATTTCCACATTTCCTGTGCTTGTTTGCTTTAGGTGAATAATTTCATTCCTCCCAGTTTGTTGAAGTAAAACATCGTTGTGGTGTTGTCAGTTTGGATGAATACGGTCTTCATTCCTATGTGGGCTTGGAATGCCTTTAGTGCCAGGAACACAGTCTTCATTTCTAGGAAGTTGATGTGCTTTATAAAGTCTGCATCGTTCCATTGACCCCGTACTCTCAAGTTTCACGAGTGTGCTCCCCAACCCTTGTGGGACGCATCTGTTGTGATGGTCACTGAGGGAGTTGGTGTTTTTAAAGGTCTGCCTAGTGTTATGTTCTTGGATGCCTGCCATTGTATCTCTGTCTGAACCCTTTGTGTTACAAATACTAGATCCTCCCAAATCCATGTGGATTGTGACCAACTGCTGTAAAGCCACTCCTGCATGTAGAGGCATGCAATAGTGATGAGGGGGATGTATGGCGCTATCACGCCCATGAGTTTCATGACAGTCCTCACTGTCAGAGATTGACCCTTCTTGTTTGATAGCTTGTATTCTCCTTTGGGTCCAGTATGCCCATGTAACCCTGGAGTTTAATCTTGCAACTAAGAAAGTTTTTTCTTGTTCTGGCTTTGTTGATTATTTTTGATAGTTTATTGAAATCCCCAATTTTTGCAGTGTGGACATGTAACATTTTTGCTTTGAATTTACCTTCACCAGCCAGTCATCTAGGTAGGGATAGAGGTGGATTCCTCTCCTTCTTAGGGATGCTACAACCGCTGCTAGCCACTCTGTGAAGACTTTTACTGCCAATTTTATGCCGAAACGTAGGACTTTAAATTGGTAGCGAGTGTTCTCGTGGAAGAACCGGAGGTATTTTTTGTGAGTTTGGTTCATGGGGATGTGTAGATAGGCGTACTTTAGATCTATGGTTGCCATGAAGTCCCCTTTTTGCAGCAGTGGGATTACTCCCTGAAGTGTTGACATTTTGAAATGCTGCATGAATTAATTTGTTTATGACTCTGGGGTCTAAGATGGGTCTTAGCATGAGAGCTTGCTTTGGGACCAAGAAGTAAGGTGAATAGTTTCCTCTGGAGTGTTCGCTTTTTGGTACCTTCTCTATTGCTTGTTTCGCAGGATTTCCTTTATTGCTGGTCTTAACTGCAAGAGTTCTGTTCCTTGGAACTTTTTCTTTTTTAATGGGTTTAGTGGTGGGATGTTTGTTAGTTCTACACAATAGCTATGGCGTAGCAAATTTAAAATCCAACGTTCTGTGGTGATGTCGGTGGTGTGCTAATCTGCCTTCCACTGGTGTTGTGCGGGGGTCTTTTGTTGTGAGCAAGTCACTTGGAACTTGCTCCTTCACCTGTCCCCTGCCACTACCCTAAAAGGCTGCCCTGGATGCGGTTGCCAGGCTGTCCGCCGCCATGAGTTTGTTGTTGTTGGCCTGTTGAGAAGACTTCCCTACTGGTTGGGCTTCTGGTATTAAAACCTCCTCTCTTGAAGGTGCCCCTCTGTTGTAGGCATCCCATAGTCCTGGCCGTTTCATTGTCCTTTTTTATTTGTTGAAGTGATTCATCTCCTCACTTACAAACAGGGCGTCTCCTGTGAAGGGTCTGATAATAATGGAGGTTTGGACCTGTTGCTTGAAGCCTGCTATTCAGAGCCAGGCGCGCCTTCTCACCATTGTGCCAGTGCACATTTGCCTGCTGGCTGTATCGGCTGTGTCTAGGGCTGATTTCAGGCAGGTGTTAGCTATGTACTTTCCCTCCTGTATGATGGATTTTGCCCTCTTTCTATCCTCCTCTGGGAGCTTGTTCGTCAGTTCTTCAAAGTTATCCCATTGTTGATTGCCATGCCAGTCGAGTAGAGCATTGGAGTTTGCAATCCACCAGTCTGTTGCTACTTCTTTCTCCCTGCCATGTCCATTCTTTTGCTTTCTCTCGGGAGGTGGAACAGTGGAGGAGTGGGAATTGTCCCATCTTCTTACTATGGTGAAATGATAGAGTCTGACACTGTGTTTCCCTAAATGTATTTAGGGTCCTTTGTTCGAGGGTTTATATCTTTTCCCCATCCTTGGGGTTACCCCTTTTGCTGAGGCACGCTCGTTGAAAATCTATTTTCCCTGGTCCAGGATGCGTGGTAGCATGGGGAGGTATTTTTGTTCCCTTGGTGGATGGTGCCAAAGTTTCTAAAAGGAAGCCGGAGTCTCCGTTTGCATCCTCAAAGGGGACCCTAACGTATCGGCCTTCTACAACCGCCTCATCAAGAGAGCAGCTATGTCATCTGGTGGAGAAGCCTTTGAGGGATAGCTACAGACCTTTTCTTCTGGGCTTTCTGTGTCAAGGTCGTTCCATTCTTCCACGAAAGTCCCAGAGGCTTCCATCTCTTCTGGAATGTGGAGCCCTTCAACGTTGTCTTTGCGCGGTTCGGGGGATGCCGGAGATTTGAGGATATCTTCCTCATTGGCATTTTCGGCATCGCCATCAGGCTTCGCAGGAATTCGGAATTCCTTCAGCACCTCGAACTACTCCTTCAGTTGAAGGGGAGTCACTATTTCAGCTTCTGATCCTTCCCTTCGTGGCCTCTCGTTCAGCGCTTGCCTTTGTCGATATCGACGACCTTCCATCGTCTGTATCCCTGAGGTGGAATCTATTGGGTTATTTTGGTCGCAGCTGATCCTCGGCAGTCGTTTTCTTAAATGCCTGAGCTGCCTTTTGCGCCTTATTTTCGTGGCCCTTGGTTTCCGACGGTCGAGGGTTTCTTACCTTGTCCACAGTCTTCTCGGTGTCCTTTGTCGCTTTCTTCACGGTATGCCTCTTCCCCTCTCCCCCTTCGAGTAGCTCGACGTCTGAGCCCTGTGTGTTGATTTTGCGGGTATTCCCTGGTTGTTCTCGTCGCTTGAGAGGCCCAAGTCCTTCAGCGAAGGTTGTTTCTGGCCTTGGAGCATAGCTGCGTAATGGTCCTCCCTCTGCTTTCAGCGTACCTCAAGTGTCTTTGACACTAACACCGCGCAGGCCTCTGTCTTTATCCTTGTGATCCCTCAGCAGGCAGAGGCTACATACGTCATGTGGATTGCGCCGAGCAAACTTGTGGTGGCACTTTGGGCAGAATTTGAAAGAGAAATTTTCCATGGCTCCTACCTCGCCCTCTGTTGATCCATGTGCGTTATGTCGTCAGGGTCCCTCAAAGGCAAAAGTATCCAGACATCTTTCTTCTTCTCCAGTGTCTTCGTAGTCTACGATAGATGGTACTTTCAAACTAGTTCTTTGATTCTTTCAGGGATTTCGTCCAAATCTTCTGAGAGTATCCCTTTGCTTCCAGACCCAACGCAGAAAAAGAATCTGAAGATGGCTAGCACGCACAGGAACTTTCGGGGCGCCGTCCGACGTCACACAAGGGATGGACCTAGCACCAAATGGTGGTCGACGACGAACCAAAAAATAAAAAAATGACTATTCCAGACCCAACCATTAGATGGCGGAAGAATGCACAGCATGTCAATCCAGAAAAGTATTCATGCTGCAAAATAGCAGGTTCTCATCCATAAGCAAAGCTTGGCTTGGCAAGGTAATACACCTGTAGGAGGGGCACAGATAACTAACCACACTCACTACCTTCACCAAAAGTCACTTTTCAGCAACACAAATCAATAAAGTGCTTGTGTATTGTAACACCTGAGTGATTTACTGCACAGTGCTTTGGCAAAAGCAGTCAATAACTTCCACAAAATATAATAAATATCCAACATTCATTCAGCCATTCAATGTAAAAAATGCAGACAATCCTCTTTCACGTCATTTGTAATGCGAAAATAGATATAGTTTGGGTGAAGGAAGGTGTAAGGAGACGTGAGGGCTACACAGTCCAACAATTCCACTGCACATTGTTTCAGGCACCAGCTACAAATTTGTGGATTTTCAAACTTGATTGCAATAAAAGAGTTGAACGAAGAAGGCCGTTTCAGTATAGATATATCTCTACACAGAAAACGCAAAGATCTCTGGAAAATGCAGTAAAAACTGTGAAAAATAAGATAACTGCAGTTAAAACTTTTTTTATTAATAAAAAGGCATTTCTAAATACAATTATTTCCGAGATCCACCTAGGGTTGCAGTTAAGTAGGAGACATAGGATAGCGGACATTAGAGATGATATTATATATATATATATATCCAAATTAACTCCTTCCCGTTCCACCAGTCTTCCTCGGGCAAAAGAAAGAGCGTGGACCACCGTGGCTCGTCAGCTGTATTTTATTTAAACTCTCCAAATAATGCAGCAGCCATGACGCGTTTCGTCCCTCGCAGGACTACTTGATCACAAAAATATATATTTTTTTTTTTCAGTGAATTTCAAAGGTTTTTTATATGAGAATTCTGATCTATAACATCTCTAAAGCTATGATGTTTAATGATTTTCATTGGATTTCTGTATTTTTCTATTTCAGTGTTGTCAATTCCTTTAATTATGTTTTTTTAAAATACTTTATCACCTTTTTTTAACTTATTTTTTCAATTAATTCTTTTAAAAATTAAAAAACATGTTTTTATTGTTTTTTTTAATTGGATATTTAAAAAAATATATTTTTAAATATTTTCTGAAATATTTTTTTAACTATTTTCAAAACTTTATTTTATATATTTGTTTCCATGTTTATTGGATTCGCTCACCCTATGCGCACTGTTCTCGATCCCTGCGCAAAAGCATCCGCGTACGGTGTGCTTTGTGTACGTATTTTCGTGCGCGATTGCTATGTGACCGGTACGCGACTCCAAGCCTATACGCGACACGTACGAAGCACGTTACGCGACGCTTGCGCGCTTCCACGATATGTCATATGCGTGATGTTTATTTCTCAAAAATTGTAGTTTTTTCCCCTTGGAGTCACGCACCCAACACGTTAGGCACCGTGCACCCAATGCGAGAGAAACCGTGCACCCAACGCGTTAGGATGTGCGACTCCTAATTTTACCGTAAAAAAAAAAAAAGAAAAATAGCCCCTATCACTAATTTTTATTATCCCCGGGGACCCCATCCCCCGGGACTTATAAAAAAAACGTTGAAGACCGTGGGGGGAGCCCCAACGCCCCCACGGTCCCAGCCGACTCCCCGCGTCCTTCGGGAGCCGGCATTGCTTTTCCACATGCGGAGCTGCTGACATGCAGCTCCCCGTGTGGAAAAGCAATATCGTTTGGATTTTGAAAGAGAGCCGGTTTCCCTGCTCTCTTTCAAAATCCTAACTAAATTTGCTATGGGAGGGCGGGAGACTCCCGCCCTCTCATAGCAAACAACAGTGTCCTGGGGGTGGGAACCCCAGGACACTGTAGGAGCCTGCCCTGGGGGGTGCGGTCCCCAGGGCCCTCGAGGGCTCCAGGAGGGGGGCCACGCAGCCCCCCTCCCCCATTAATTAAAAAAAACATTTGCCCCCAGGATTTGGCCCACCCGGGGGCTAGTTATTAACGAAGCGCGGAAGCCCGCGCTTCAGGGTTTTTTGGTTTTTTTTTTCCTCGGCCGGATCCGCTCACCCTGCGCGCATTTCGCCTTTTAAAAAAAAATAAAAAAATAAAAAAGGGGGCCCCAGGGGGTCCTTCTAGGACCCACTAAGCAACACTAAAGGGTCAGAGTATTTCTACCCTGCCCCCTTTACATCTTTCATACACTTATTTCCCTTACTTAATCAGCCTCGCTTCTACGGAGGCACAAAATGGCTGCCAACAGTTCCTGGTTTCGAATGTAGACAGACACTTGACAGCCAATTAGCATTCAGCGCGTGATCGGGAGGGTGCACGCTCGGTTCGCAGCGGGTGCGCTTAGGGTGTGCGGATCCTCCGAGGCCATAGATATATCTATCTTTTTTACTCTAATTTTCTCAGGAACTACTGAATGGATTTACACCATTTATGCAAAAGGCACGAGTCTGAACTGAGGACTACCTCTTAGCCAAATTTGGTGTAATTTCGTTCAGCAATTCGGGCTGTAGCTGCGTCAACATGTCTTATGGGAAATTGCATGGGGAGAATGCGTTTTGGGACCCCCCTTTTTTCTCGGCCCCCGCTTGACGAATCACCACAAAACTTTCAGGATAGGAGCGGACCGGAGCTGGCCAAAAGTTTGGAAAAGTTCGCGAAGATTCGTCAACCGGTGCCAGACTTATTGGGAATAGAATTTTGCGGATTTCCTATGGAAAATAGGTCCTAACTATAACTACCTACTGGCGATTGCCAGTAGGTAATAAATTATATATATATATATATCTCAAACAACAGTTACCCTTTCCGGTGAGTTGCACACGCTGGTTGGAATTACGCTGTTTTCTCACAAACAACCCAGGCTCAGACACCACCTTGCTGTAGTAGTGCCAACACGTTTTGGGCTTGGCGCCCTTGGTCATAGGCAAATCTCACAAAGAACGGCAAGCTGTGACCACAAGAATGTTCCCTTCTTTTATTCTCAAACTCCACACAGGTGAGTAAAAATTGCAAAGTATCATGGGTCTTGTAGTCTCATTTTCATTACCCACGTGGGTCGCTGCCGTTCTGAGGAAAATAAAACAGAATCAAAGGCAAGTTCTAAAAATGTCCCGCACTGTTATGCTTGCACTTCACACAGCACCATCCAGCTCTACTCGTGAACTGCCCCAATAAGCAGCTTGAGGACCCTCCAAGGTTTTGAGGCGGTGCAAGCTCGTGACCTGGGCAGGCCACTAAACATCAAACAACAGTTACCCTTTCCGGTGAGTTGCACTCGCTGGTTGAATTACGCTGTTTTCTCACAAACAACCCAGGCTCAGACACCACCTTGCTGTAGTAGTGCCAACGCCTTTTGGGCTTGGCGCCCTTCGTCATAGGCAAATCTCACAAAGAACCGCAAGCTGTGACCACAAGAATGTTCCCTTCTTTTATTCTCAAACTCCACACAGGTGAGTAAAAATTGCAAAGTATCATGGGTCTTGTCTCATTTTCATTACCCACGTGGGTCGCTGCCGTTCTGAGGAAAATAAAACAGAATCAAAGGCAAGTTCTAAAAATGTCCTGCACGGTTATGCTTGCAATTCACACAGCACCATCCACCTCTACTCGTGAACTGCCCCAATAAGCAGCTTGAGGACCCTCCAAGGTTTTGAGGCGGTGCAAGCTCGTGACCTGAGGAGGCCACTAAACATCAAACAACAGTTACCCTTTCCGGTGAGTAGCACTCGCTGGTTGGAATTACGCTGTTTTCTCACAAACAACCCAGGCTCAGACACCACCTTGCTGTAGTAGTGCCAACGCGTTTCAGGCTTGGCGCCCTTCGTCATAGGCAAATCTCAAAGAACGGCAAGCTCTGACCACAAGAATGTTCCCTTCTTTTGTTCTCAAACTCCACACAGGTGAGTAAAAATTGCAAAGTATCATGGGTCTTGTAGTCTAATTTTAATTACCCACGTGGGTCGCTGCCGTTCTGAGGAAAATAAAACAGAATCAAAGGCAAGTTGTAAAAATGTCCCGCACTGTTATGCTTGCAATTCACACAGCACCATCCACCTCTACTCGTGAACTGCCCCAATAAGCAGCTTGAGGACCCTCCAAGGTTTTGAGGCGGTGCAAGCTCGTGACCTGGGTAGGCCACTAAACAACAGTTACCCTTTCCGGTGAGTTGCACTCGCTGGTTGGAATTACGCTGTTTTCTCACAAACAACCCAGGCTCAGACACCACCTTGCTGTAGTAGTGCCAACGTGTTTCGGGCTTGGCGCCCTTCGTCATAGGCAAATCTCACAAAGAACGACAAGCTGTGACCACAAGAATGTTCCCTTCTTTTATTCTCAAACTCCACACAGGTACAACTTGCCTTTGATTCTGTTTTATTTTCCTCAGAACGGCAGCGACCCACGTGGGTAATGAAAATTAGACTACAAGACCCATGGTACTTTGCAATTTTTACTCACCTGTGTGGAGTTTGAGAATAAAAGAAGGGAACATTCTTGTGGTCACAGCTTACTGTTCTTTGTGAGATTTGCCTAGGACGAAGGGCGCCAAGCCCGAAACGCGTTGGCACTACTACAGCAAGGTGGTGTCTGAGCCTGGGTTGTTTGTGAGAAAACAGCGTAATTCCAACCAGCGAGTGCAACTCACCGGAAAGGGTAACTGTTGTTTGATATATATATATATATATATATTTTTTTTTTACTGTTGTCAATGGAAGGACCATTTCTGATAATACACATTACCATATGTATAGCATGCAGTGGAACCTAAACAGGATACACACATATTGAAGCAGAAAGTGCATTTCCTCGTGTCCCAACCTCATCCTCCTTTGTCCCTCACAGCTAGTTTCTCAACTTTTAAAGGCACTGGGGGATTTTCCAGAGACCTACTTTTTTACCTTACAAGTTTCTGGTGGACATCACATCACCTACAAGCTACGATTAGTTAAGGCTGGACTTCCAGAATGGCTGCAGACATAAATTGTGCCACACTCCTCCACCTTCCTTGCATGAGAACGCATGAGGGTGGGATGAGTACTTGAAGAAATAGTCCCAGGGTGGGCTAATGGGAGCACCTATTTATTTATTTTTAACAATAAGTTCTCCTCTTGCTGTCTCGCCCCATGTTTTTCTCTACATGGACTCAAGGGTACTCATTTTATCAACCTAGGCATTAGGAAAGGCTGAGACGATGATTCTACACTAACCTCCGATATAGTGTTTTTAACTCAGCACGCTGCTTCCTTCTCTCAACACGTGCTACAGTTCTGAACGGCTTTCAGACCTTACATTTTCGCATGCCCGCCTTCATTTGTCAGACATGGAAAACGGTAACAAAGACAACACTGGGAGGGATCACTTACCTACTTTGAGCAGTCTTGTGCTGGTTATACCGCAATATTCTTTCTACACATGTGGAATCAGGTCCTAGCGAAAGAGAGAAACAAAACACAGGATTGCTTTCAGTTAACATTACGAGGAAAGAGGGTTTTAACAGTAAAGTGGTGAATTGCAATTTGATTTAGAGTTAACGTACAACTTGGTGTAGAAAACCAGCCCCAACAAGTAGATAAAAGATTTATTAGACAAAAAGGAAGTTTTACGATCTTGTCCAACAGAACGAAAATCCGCTCAGCATGCACAATTCAATCTCAGGTGGATTTCCTACATTTTGTGTTTCAGCAAATGTTTTTCCCACCACTGATAGCGCAAAAAGAAAGCACTGCAAACCAGTCCGTTTTCACTAGGGAGCGTACTTTGACAAGAAATGTATCCCTAGCCCACGGACAATGTACAACACACTTTATTTGCCTTCTAAATCTTCGTAAAAGCATCCGTTTTCACAACACGGTCTTGATAAATTCATCTGTTGCCCAAGACCCCCTGCCACAACTTAAAAATAAAATGCTTCCCAGCCAAGGTTCTGGCCTGGGTGCTACTCCGGAAGTCATTTCTTACAATGAATAGACAAGGTATCTGAGATAGTCTGTTTTCATCATCGTGTGGAATAATACATAGGCCAGGGGTCAGTGAGAAAGGATGGACAATGAGGCAGGAGAAGTGGGAGAGACAGGAAGGATTATAGTCAGAGGTGGTGAGGACTGACGAATCATACAGGTGGTGGACAACTAGTACAGACACATACAGAGAGACCAGGCACAGCGGGTGACGAGGGAATGGTATAATAGGACACAATGAGTGTGATTTTTAGTCGAGAGTGAAAGTAGCTGCGTCGCCTCAGAGGGGAGCTAATCCAGGGATTGCTTCATGTGGGTTCAATCCACAATGTTAAAGCAAGAGCAATACTATACCTACACTCACATGACTACATTTCACCCTTCCTTCAAGTAGTTCACTGGTTAAAAATGGCTGGTGTGCTGCCCTCGCAGCACTCTTTATTTATCTATGAGTTTTGTATAGCGCCTGAATTACCCCCGAAGGGGTATCTCTGTGCTGCAGAAATGCGGGAGTAAGCTGACACGAAAGCGTCTAAAACAAAACCGTTTTAAGAAGCCTTCTGAATTGGAGATGATCCGGACATTGCTTCAGCCGAGTGGGAAGCTGATTCCAATACAGAGGATCAAGGTGCAAAAAAGCTTTCCCACCCATCTGTGACTTCTTGACCCGGGGAACCATAATGAGGAAATTTGTTCCAGAGCGTAGATCCCTAGTGGGGGTGTAATGATTGAATTTCTTGGCGAGGTAGGCAGGACCCATGCCATACACCGCCTTATGGACGGTGAAGCAGATTTTAAACAATGCGTTTGCGCACCGGGAGCCAGTGAAGCTGTTGCAAAAGAGGAAGAGGCGGTTCTTGAAGGGACATTTAAGAACAGACGTGCCGCGGTATTCTGGACTACTGGCAGACGGCCCAACGAAGACTCATTCGCTGATACCAGCAGAGCGATGCAGTAATCCAGTCTGCTTAGTACCAATGTCTGGATAAGGGTTTTCCGTGTAGAGTCTGGGATAAAAGGGCAGACTCACCTCAACAAACTGAGCACATGGAAACAGGTACCGACAAGTGTGGGTCACATATTCCTTCATAGTCAGTGCCTGATCTAGGCGTACACCTACATTTTTTACAACTGCCTTAGGCGCAGGGGGGATACCGAGATCCACTGGCCAATAGTCCCGTGGCCACAACAGCGGAGCCTCTCCAAAGAGCATGAGCTCGGTCTTCCCTACATTAAGTTGGAGGAAGTTACTCCTCATCCAATTGGATATTGCTATCATGCCTGAGGAAAAAGTGGACTGGGCAGAGAGAGTAGATTTATTGAATGAGAAAATAAGCTGCTTATCGTAAGCATTTGAGATTGGAGTAAACCCGGAAGACCTCAAAAGGTTGGCCAGGGGAGCGACATAGATATTAAACAAAGTGGGTCTTAAACATGAGCCCTGAGGCACCCCCTTGGTCAGTTTCACAGTTATGGACCGATAAGGCACAAGGTTAACAGTGAGAGCATTTGGAAAGAAAGCTTGTCATACACAGCAGGGATAATCCTCCAATTCAGATTTCCTCCAGTCTACGGAGCAAAATCTGTGACAGCCAGCAATGCTGTCTCCGAGCTGTATTTAGGCCTAAAGCCTGATTGCAAGGAGTCGAGGCTCCCGGAGGATTCGACATAGTCTGACAGATGTTTATTGATATACTTTTCCAGAAGTTTGCTCAGGAGAGACAGTAAGGAAATAGGGCGTAGGTTGGAGAGAACTTCCAAGGGAACCTTAGTGTTTTTACGAATAGGAATGAACTGTGCCGCCTTCCATTCCAAAGGAAAATGTCCCTCCCTCAAGGAGAGATTGAGAAGAGAACAGATGGGTGCAGAGAGTTGTTTAGAAAGTGAAGAGGACATTTTGGCTGGGATGATTTCAAAAGGGGTACCTGACTTCACAGTGCATAGTAAAACTCCACATCCTCAAGTCAGAAAGGGGAACTCACCAACGACTGCCTCTTTGTACAAATAAGAGGGTTGAAGGTCGAAACGGTCTGCTGCAGGTTTCCCGCTCACATAATCTGGTCATAGATGAGTTCAATTTTCTGTGTGAAGTGAGGTGCTATTGCGTCACAAAGAGCTTGAGACTGGGCCTCCTCAAGATCACAAGCTTTAGGGTTGGTAAAGGATTTTAAAATCTGAAATAAAAGCTTTGGGAGCATTCCAAGCCTGATTTAACTGTTGGGCAATAAATATTTTCCTTGCAGTTTTTATATTTTTATGGTACTGGGAGAGAGAGATCTTATATCTCTCTTTATCATTCCCGTAGTGGGTTTGACGCCAGCGCCTCTCCAAATTTTTACATTGTCATTTTTCATTTTGAAGCTCAGGTGTAAACCAAGCTGTCTGAGGATGCCTCGCCTTGCTGGGTAAAGCTTTCAAGGAGGCAAGCTGATTGAGCTGAGGCATTGAAACAGACAGACCATCCTCAACTGTCTTGGGTTCTACATCCCAAGGCGATAGGAAAGCAGCTGGAAAGGAAGCAGGAGTGATTTTATGCCATTGTCTGTGGAGACGCTTAGGCTCTGGGCAAGATATTGCATGCATTCTGGGGCCCTGAATATGGAAATCAATAAGTGCATCCCCAACAGGAAGAGGCCAAGTAAAACGGAATTGATAATAGAAAAACAGACCTCTGCGCGTTAGACTGGTGCCTCAGTACACCGTTCACTCCCTACAAGAAGAAAAGGGTTTGAAGGACCACCTTTCAAGGACAGGCTGCAGAACTTAAGAACTTTGTGACGACAAAGCTAAAAAAAACAATCAAGACCATATGGGATCCAGGAAAGAACTTAATCTTCCCAACTACTAGAAAAGGGCAAACTACCAAAAGACAGAAGCACTTCTCACAAGGATGGCTTAAAAGGCTCAGAATAATACCCACCTGAGAACAGAAACCATTTTCCCTGATGGATGGCACAAGACTGAGCAGCTCTCTCTCCACTCCCTACACTCTTGCAGTGACAAAGTATGAGTAGCATTTGCCAATATATACGACATCAAACACTTCTGATACAGGTCATGTTGCATGTCCATCTTTCCAACCACGCTCAAGCACCTTTAAAGCTTAAGTGTCCTATCTCTAGTTCCCTTTTTCACCACTACACAGGCAGTAACAATACATGCTACAAACCAACACCATTGCGACTAAGCATACTCTATTAACCAGAATGCTATCCATCCTGAAAGCACTTTGCACAATGTCACGGGTATGAGGCGCTATTAACATGCAGGTATAAAATATAGTACAATATAATACAGCATGCACACCAGGCATGGTCTTACTTGTGGCCGATGTACTGACAGTCCAATTCTCCTGGAGAAGAGAACGAAGGCTGCAGACTAATACATAAAATTAAGAGGGCAAGTATGCTGGACTACCAACGGCATAGCCGTTCAGTAGTGTATGGTAGTTTTGGGACTAGTAGCGCCTACCAGAAATTCCCAGTGGGGAAGAAGGAATTCAAAAGGGCTAGAAATGTAATCTTGGCTTTTTAAGGCAGGCAGCAACCGTATTTTTCCCCTCACAAATAATTAGATTATAAAATCTGACATTACTTAATCAGAGACCATAGAGTCACCAAAAGGTGATTATTAATAATCAGTGTTTCACCTGATGCAACCTTATCATTAACCTGCGTCAAAGTATCCTCTTGCTTAAACCCAGGAAACATCGTACTCAAACAGATGTTGATCATCTCGAACAGCACTCTTGAATGTTCAATTACCCAATATTGCACTGTTTGGGTTAACATTTGCATGGTTTTAAAGCAATTTCCTGTCTTATGGATGTACTGAGCACCACTACAGAAATTGTAATTGGGTAATTCCCGTTTTGTCATGGAGTATTTGCCGAAATTCTTAAAAGATCTTCTGTATCTCTTATATAGGAGCTTAGATTCTCAACAATCGGCACCAAATAGTAATAAACATACTGTGAACTCATTTCGAACAAAAAGTTAGATACTAATGGATTATCTTCTACATTATGAAGATTTGTGCTGCTTTTAAGAAAGAAATTGTTAGTGTTAAAGGGTTGTCTGTCTTCATAAACTGCTACTCATCCAACAATAGTCCGTTCAATCTTATTGGCAACATGTCATCACACTAATGATTTATTTCTCCAGTTGGGTTCATATCCAGATTCTTTTTTCTACATTGGCCAGGTACTGTCTGGCTTCAGCCATTTATTGAGTTGTTTCAATCATTACACTATTTCCTCCCTTGTCAGCTGGGTTCACTATTATTTTCTTGTAATCTTGTAGGGTTCTCATATCCATTCTCTCTGCATTTGTGAGATTTCCAGGTCCCCTTAACTGTCGTAATTCTGTACAACTCTTGAATGACTGATTCATGAAGTAAGACCATTTGGTCAGTAGCAAAAACATAGGACTATCTTGATTCCCGTTTAAAATTCCTGGGTTCATATGTGATTGTACTCGCATCACGTTATTCCAATAATTGCTTATTTGATCCAATCATGTCATCATCGTTTTCCAACTCATTGAACTTCCTCAAACTTTAATATTTTCAATTAGTAAATTGTATTGTTTGATATGTTTCCAATGTGACACTTGACACCAGGTTTCTCAATTTTCTTAACCAGAGTCGCATGGAGCTTTGCCGGTTTTAAATAAGCTATAAATGTGTGCATCATTGTCGCGTCTGTGTACTCTGTTTTTCAGGGTTGAAAAATAAACTTTTATTTAGGACTACGATTTCTACTTTTGTTAGTTTAAAATCCGCCAGGTTCACCACTAAATTTGATGCGTTTTCTTTGAAGTTTAATTCCAGAATTTTTTTATATTGTCTTTTCACGGACTCCTCATTCTCCTTTTGGTTTGCCTGTGGTTCGTTTTTTGCCTTGATTCTTTGTATGTTTGTCTATGTACATTATATGCATTTCGTGTAAAAAAAATTTTTTAAAAAGGACGCTATGCATTTCTTGGCCTTCAGAAGTGCTTAGTTTCATATCTGATCCGCTGATTTCTTCAGAGGTAGGCTCAATAATTGTCTTTTGCAAAGCATGCTTCCTCTTTAAAGCATCAAATCATTACACAAAGTTGAAACCAGTCCCTTCCAAATATTACCTTTCATCTCGCTGAAAAATGCTTTTGTTTTCTTTGCTTCAATTTATTTTTATACTTCTCTCTCATTTCCATTTCCTTTTTGAATATCACCTCTTCGTTTTCTTTACCCAACTAATTGATCTTCAATGCCTTTTATTTCTGTTTTGAGACTTTCATATTCAATTTCCATATAAACAATAACGTTTACGAGCTTGGCACAATCCAAATAGTTTGCGCCCCATTGTTGTAACAATTCCTGACTCGTGTCAAGATGATTAAGCATCTTAAACATCCTTAAGCCTCTCAGAAACCTTTAACTTTTTTTAAAAAAGAAAAAGCTAACATTGGCATAGTAGTCCCCTGGACCTGAAGTTACCTTTTTTCTTTGGTTGCACACACTGTACAAGGGCAGAATGCCCTTACTGACAATGAGAAATATAGATCGCTAATGTCTGGTGACCCTACTGTATGCTGTGCGGGGTGGAAGCAAAATGTAAATGACCTTACAGCAGACCAATGAATGAAGGCGGCTAGAATGAATGTTTGCAAGTGTGTCTATACGGTCTGTCTTGGGTAATGCGATAGTTTAAACGTAATATTCTTTTCAAAATGCAATGTGACTTATTAGTTAATATAATATAGATACATTATGACAAGTGCTGACCAAGACATACGGTTTGGAGCTAGCTTTCAGCCTTTTTGCCTTTGTCAAGATTCGTTTTGTCATGATTTTGTAAAAATGTTTATTGTAGGGGAGAGGTGCTGGGCTGTCACCAATATACAAATATATGACCAATGTCACCAATATAAAAATATATGACAAAAGTATATTTTTGGTCTCAAAGACCACAGACTGGCTTGGCAGTCTCAGGCACTGAAAGGAACTACTTTGGGTGCGGATGTGCCCCGTGTGACAGAGCCCAGACTGACGTCACTCAGTGAAGGTAGCCAATGGTTGAACTGGGCTGACCCACTGCCTCATGCTGCTGGGGGTAGGAGAAAATATGAATCTGCCATACCATGTAAAACAAACCATTTGAGTGAAGTGATCGGAAATGTGATGATCCGACATAGGATGCATTTATAAAAGAAGCAGTATATTCAAAAACGAATAACTGCTACCCTCTCCTGCCCGCGGGAATCGTGCAGCGGCAGTTTAGCAGTGCTGCGGCGTGTCCAGGCATCCCCTCGCAGACCGGCCGCTGCGGGGCGCTGCCACCAAGGGAGGGGGCAGCGGTAACGAGG
Organism: Triturus cristatus; assembly: GCF_964204655.1. Classification (NCBI taxonomy): domain Eukaryota; kingdom Metazoa; phylum Chordata; class Amphibia; order Caudata; family Salamandridae; genus Triturus; species Triturus cristatus. Next base: position 106,172,008 of record NC_140591.1, on the reverse strand, counting down.
GCGCGGTGTTTACCGTACGTACGGGCACGCAGGCGACAAGGGCGCGCACGCGGGGAGCGCTCGGCACAGAAAGGCCCAGGGCTCTAACGGACGGCGCTTTGTTCCCTGACAGTCACCTTTCGCCCCCTTGTGCTCGGCTTAATTCACGGCTTCCGAGTCGCTCTTGAACTTGACAGGCGGAGAGGGGAGGAGGGTGAGGGAAGGCGACACAAAGGCAGGGAGACGAAGAAAGGCTTCAAACGGGCGCCTCTGAAAGAAAAGGAAAAATCCCGCTTTTCTTCCTCTGTCGCTGCGGGCAGAGAGGCATCCGCACACGGGCCCGACACAAAGGAAACATTTAAACTAACAGCGATTTAATTTCACAGCAATTTTCGGCGAGGCCTGGGCGCGGAAGCGTGCGCTTCGATCACGGCCGTGCTTCCGGAGGCAGTGCAGAGGTCAAAGGATAAACGTGGCACGACACACTCTGTCCAGCACCACTGCACGGCACTGGGTTGAGCAGGGAAGACCCTCGCGTGCCCAGGCCTGCCCTGAAAACTGCTGCCTTAGAATGCTATTCCCGCAGCAGGTTTGTTTCATAGTTCACAAGACCTCCTGCATCATCTGATCGCATGTGTGTGAACACAATCCTAGCAGATTTGTCAAAATCCTAAAAGATGGGCGTTTCGCTGTTTGAGCAATTTATTTACCTGTTGAATCGGAGTGCTTCGGCGGACCCTTTAAACGCATCGTACATGCCCCCACGTTGCTTGTGCTCGCAAAGCCCTCTGTTCTACCCTCATTTCATTAAGTCAACATATCCTCGTACTGTTCTCGTTAAAATAATAAAAGACATAATAAACTTTTTTTTTTAAAGTAAGCAAGTTGCATTTATATAGCGCTTTAATGCCCTAACAAGGCTCCGGGCTCATTTAAAGCCACACTACTCTATGGGTGTGCCTGGATATAAGAGTATGGTTCTGTGGTGTAGCACATATAGGGTGTACTTCCAGGTTGTACATAATTACCAGAGCCGTACTCGTAGGGTGTTTTTGTTGCTGCAGCTTGGCATGTTGTGAAGAGAAAGGAGTGAGACAGGGAACTTGCACTTATAAATGCCCTGGTGTACGGATGAAGAAACAGTCCACTTCACTTCTAAGAGCCTCCCAAGGAAAAGCACTGCTTATACCTACAAGTAAAAATGTATACCATCTACCTGTAATAATTACACCACCAGCCAAGCTTGGCTAGTGCCCTGTAACGGTAAAGCGAATGTACTCGTTTGAAAAATGTAATAAAATACTTTGAAATAAAAAAAATAAGCAATACAAACTAAACTGAACACTGTGCTCCCAGCTTGTACCACTTATAAGAAAACCATAGGAGGCACTGCTTTCTCAGTACAAGTCACCACACTCTGGATCTCACTACCAGTCAGCGTTAGAAGCACCCAGGAGCATATTCACTTTTGAAGAAAGATAACAATAAGGCCATTTTATATGTAACTACAACACCTACTACCCAGCAGAGTCCAGAAAATAGTCACACCCTCAGGCACAATCCTCAACTTACAGCCAACTCAACCAGCAAACTGCTTTCAATAAGCAGGTAAGCTAAGAAGGGCAAACCTGTGGTTCCTATGTCCTTGCATATTTAAGTGATAAGTACCCCCTGCTGTACATTAGGTGGGTATTGCAAGTCACTGAGGAGATCCTTTATATGTTATGGAACTCGGATGATTTGCAATATCATAATGTACCTTTACCCCATATAACATGGTCACACCATCACCTTTCCGACAAGCCACATAAAACCTCGAAGCGTACCTCTTTTATATGTTGGAGCAAGCATGTTTGCCAACATGAAGATTGACAATAAAACCTCCAGTGCAAAATTAAACATCAACATTTTTTTAGATTTGGGGGGGGGGGGGGGGGGGAGCGGGGCACTAGAAGGCGCCAGGCAAGATGGCCACACATTAGTGCTGCTCCGCCCGGCTGAGCCCTTATCTGTGTAATATCCGCTCATTATTATTGCATCGGAGCCTGTCGCTGTCTGCCTTGAAGTAGGAGCTCATGCTGAGGAGGGGCATGTGAGCTGTTTCGTTCTACGGCCCGCACGAACGCTAAACCAACACCTTCTTGGCAGAGGCTGCCGCGCGGCAACATGGCGGCTGCCGCGACCTGCCTGCTTTGGTCCCCACTGCCTGGCCTTCCTGTGTGGTGTGCAGTCCTAACAGAAAATCCCCGTCTGTGAGGAGTGAGCGGCGACAAACCTCGGAGCCGCCCAGTGCGCGGGAGCGCTGTCAATTTGCCTTGGTTTGAACGACCAGAGCCGGCCACGGGGAGGTGCGGCCTCTGATCCCATGCATGCAGGGTCCGCCATGATCGCTTGGCGAGAAGTGTGCTGACCTGAGGTAGCGCGTCGGGTCTTTGCCTGAGCACTCCGGGCAGCGGGGTGTGGACTGTCTCTGCGGCTTGTGCTGGTGCCGACCCTGGGCTGGAGCGAGCTGATCTCCAGCAGCGAGGGACCCTATGTTGACAGCACCATCAGCAGGCCGCGGTGAGTGTGGGGTGCGGCTGGGCTCCCGGCCTTTAGCCACGGAGGTGGGTGGGGGCCGGAGGGCCGGGCTGCGCTCTGCCGCCTGGGTGTGGTGTGGGGGGCGCTGTGAGAGTGGTGTGATCCGATGTGGAGGCCCTTTGAATCCTGCAACCGCCACTACCAATTGGACTTCACCTTGGCTGCTGCAACCACTGGCTATACAACTCCCATAGGCAGCTGCTGCGAATCGCAATACAGCCTGGCTACCTGGCCGTGACCGGCCTGGGCCTGCCCTGTTCACCAACTTTCTATGCTTGCCTGACAACACTAGCGGGGGCTGATATCCGACCTGTACACATTTGCTTGTACCTGGGGCATTGTGCCGCTCATATCTTTGGTGGAACTGGAGAGCTGGCTGTGTGCTTTTGGGCCCGACTCGACGTGGGGGACCTTTGCCACGGGACACTGCTGATCGTGACGAGCGGGACTTGGGCCCTGATTGTGGAGGGGTTCACCCACTCATGCCTGGGTCTCACTTGCTATGGGGCGCACTGACAAGTCACAGACTCACCTCCCGTTTGAGGCACGTAAATCTATCAAACCACAGCAGCGTGCTGCCTCGGAGGCGGATGCGCCTGGGGAAGGCCCTTCCACATTGGAATCCACCTTACTTGCCATGCAGAAGAGCCTCCAGTCCATCGAATGGACCATGGCAGCGGTAAACCACAGACTTGACCATATATCCCAACTTGATCAACAAAATGTGAGAGTGGGTGAAATTGAACAGCGTGTCTCCACCAACGAGGACGGCCTAAGTGAAATCGCGGACAAGTCTCTTCAAATGGAGATGGTACTTGTGCTTATTCAAGCAAAAAATGAAGATTTGGAGGCCGGGTCCCGCCGCAATAATATTCGCATCACGGGTCTGCCGGAGTCCACCAATACTGGCAGAATGGAGACCTACATCGAGACCTTGGTCAGAGACATATTCGGCCCTGAAAATCTATCATCGCTGTTTATTGTGGAGCGGGCCCACCGCTCTCTGGCGGCGAGACCGGTGCCGGGGGCCCCGCCACGCCCTATAATAGCTTGCATGCTAAACTACAGGGACCGTGATACTATTCTGAGGCTTGCTAGAGATAAAGGCACCATTACCCACAAGGTAACACGGTCTTTTTTTCCTGATTTTACGGTGGGCGTTTAGGCGGCGCGTAGGGAGTTCGATACCGTGAAGAAGTTCCTCTAGACTGAGGGTATTCCCTATGCCATGCTCTACCCCGCGCGCCTCCGGGTGGGCCCGGAAGGAGCCTGCAAAATCTTCACTTCTCCTAAGGCGGCAATGGATTACCTCAAGAAGCAGAAACGCAGATGCTCTGAGACGGCGGTGGCCCATGACGAAGAGGAACAATGATTATGTGCTTGGGCCCGCTCTGATGTTGGGACACTTAAGCACCCAAGATATATTTCATCTGTCACGTCTGTCTCTCCACTCGTACTGTTGCCTAGTCATGCCATATACCCCTTAGCTGTTATTTTCCTGTGCACTCCTGGTAGGATTTGGGTGTGCCCCATCTTGTATGGGACTTGATTCCGAGGGGGGTGGCGGACTTGACCCCAGCCTTTGGCCCAATAGTGGTTGGGGCCCAAATTCCTGATTGATGGCTTGCTTCTTCCACTTCGGATCTTGCCGCTCGTGACTAGAGGGTGGCACCTGCCCTCCTCTACCTTCCTGGGTATCGGACTTCACATGATGGCCTTATGAGACCAGGATTAGCGTTTCCCATTGCTGTACCCCTTGGGAGTATTTAGATGTCCGCCAATAATGTGCCTTCTGCTCAGTTTATGTCACTACCCAGAGGGGATGGCTCTGCACTTCAGTTTTAGCATATGATGCAATACTCATTGACGCTTGCTTGTTATCTTTTTGCATATTTTCTGTACACGCTCAGCCCCCTCCTGCTTTGTAGGTTAGAAGCACTCTGGTTCCCCCCTCTATGGGTGTTACCCAAATCCAGTTGTATAACTGTTGTTCTCCATGTTGTGGGCTGTTTATGGTGGGATGGGATGGCTTTAGCAAGTTAGGGTCGCTGAAGTGGGTGGGGGGGTTGTGGTGGGGGGGCGACGGGCACTTTTTATTACTCTCACTGTACCTCACTGAGCAGGTTCCATTACTCAATGTTGCACTACCGACTGTAACTGACTTTACACATACATGGGTAGTACTATAAAAAGTTCCTCACCTGAACGTATGCGGTCTCAATAGCCCTAGGAAGATGCGCGCAGTTTTGGCCCAACTAGACAGGCTAAGCCTCCAAATTGCGTTTTTGCAGGAGACGCATCTTACACAGCTATCGGAAAAGACAGTTGGTGCTCGCTGGGCGGCGCTGAGGGTGGCCTCTTCCTATTCTTCTTATCCTCGGGGGGTGATATTAGTGAAAAAAGGGGTCCCTTTTACTGCGCTCTACACGGAAACAGATACACTGGGCAGGGTGGCGTTAGTTCATGGTCAACTTGGGGGGGGAGGGGGGGGGGGGGGAGATGTCCTTCTCGTCAATGTATACGGCCCAAATGTCGACGACCCCGCCTACTTCACAGATTTGTAGCGTCGCGTCTCTAAATTTTCTTCGGCTGAACTGTTCTGGTGCGGCGACTTTAATGTTTGTCTAGATCCGCAAATTGACAGGCAGGGCAGTAGTGTGACACGACACAGCCAGGCGTCTGAGGCGCTGTTGGGATTCTTGGAGGCAGGGGCTATACAATATATATGGTGCATGCGACACCTGGGAGCTCGTGAAAGCACATTTGTTTCCACGGTGCATAGCACAGGGTCCCGATTAGATTACTGGCTCTTGTCGGAGATTGCATGTACATGGGTTGAGGATGTCCGGCATTTAGCCAAAACGTTATCTGACCATTCTCCTGTGATTATAGAGGTGTGTGTACCTACCTTTGAGCGTCCCCCGTTTCAGTGGTGACTGCAGCCCACCTCGCTTACGGACCAGGTGTTTCGGTGTACAGTAGGTGCGGCCATCAGTGATTTTTTTTTAAAGACAACGCAGGCTCAGTTGACAGCCCCGGGGTTTTGTGGGAGGCATTTAAAAGTTACTATCCATGGAATGTGCATGGGGGCTCAGGCGGGGGTACTAAAAGATCTCCGACCTCGAATGCATAAGCTGGCAGACAATATCTCTGCCCTGGAACGTGAATATGCCCAAAACCCGGCCCCCTCTATACTATCCAACATACAAGAGTTGGTATCGGGATATAATGACACGTCGGATCAGGAGATAGCGTATGGATCGAGACGATGCACAGCGTGATATTACAGAGAGGGGGGCCGACCCAGTCGTTCACTGGCTCAGACTTACTGCGCCACGGGGTCAGGATTCCATCACGGAAATGCTAGATTCTGGGGGAACGGCGCACTATACTTCCACTGAAATTAGCGAGGTGATGTTGGATTTCTACTCCACCCTATATGGTGCGCAGGGGCATGTGTCGGCTGCTGATATCAACGAGTACTTGGAGGATGTCGCGCTGGGCTTCCTCTTTATTAAACGCGAGTATATTACCCAACCCTTCGACGTGGAAGATGTCAAAATGGCTATTAGATCGTTACCTACGAGCAAGGCTGCGGGGCTGGACGGGCTCCCCAGTGAGTTTTATAAAACCTATGTTGGCGATCTGGCACCTAGGCTCTTGTATGTCTTTGCGAAGGCATACGATAGTGGTACTCTCCCCCCTTCGTTGAAGGAAGCCCTCTTGGTGGTGCTCCTTAAACCTGATAAGCCTGCCAACCGCTGTGATTCCTACCGATTATTAATATAGATGCTAAGATCTTGGCAAAAATGATTGCCAGTCGGCTACAACCACTCATCCCTAATTTGGTCCTCCCGGATCAGTCAGGGGTTGTCCCTGCCCGTTCCACAGTGCACAATTTACGAACGATTTTCTCTACCCTCCATTATTTTGAAGCTGATTTTCAGGCGGTCGCTGTGTTATTAGATGCTGTAAAAGCGTTTGATTCCCTGCAGTGGGAATTTATGTTCGCGGTATAGCTCAGAATGCGGCTACCTCCCTTCTTTCTGAAATTAATACATCTTTTATATGAGGCGCCAGTGGCACGAGTCCGGGTCAATGGCTGGGTATCTACAGCGTTCCCTATTCAACGCGGCAGGGCTGCCCTCTGTCGACCATGCTTTTCGCGTTGGCCCTAGAACCGCTGGCCTACAAGCTTCGTCAACAGCACGCACCAGCAGCAGCACTATGCTTCAGGCAGCGGTCATTAGTAGTCTCCATGTATGCTCTTATATGTTAGGGAACCTGAGAAATTTCTTCCAGAGCTCATTCGCGAATATATAAAATACGAACGCTTCTCGGGACTTGGCATGAAATTGGGCAAAATCAACGGTATTTCCCCTCACGGCGTGTACACGACATATTGAACTAGGCTTCCCATTAATATGGTCGACTGACCCAGTGAAATATGGGCCAAACTACCGCTTAGCAGATCGCATCGCGGTAGTAAAAATGACACTTTTGCCCAAACTCCTTTATTTATCAATATCCCCATTCGGCTCAATCTAGCGCTATTTAACTCATTCCAGTCTGTTCTACTCTCCTTCGTTTGAGGTGGCAAGAAGGCTCGCTGCAGATTGGAGGTGTTGACATTGCCGTTTGAGAGAGTGGCTTTGAAGCCCCTGATCTGTGCCTTTACTATCTCTGTGCACAGGCCCAGTATGCACACTAAATGGTACTACCCACAACGATTCCAGCCGCACGTAGCCATTGAGGCGGACGCAGTCCGCCATACGACCCTTGCCGCAACCGCCTTGTCGGGTTGGTGTGGTGGACCAAGAACAGAGATAAACCCAGCTCTTTGTACGGCATGGGCGTAGAAGGCGCTCGCGAAACGGGCACAATTGCAGCACCTCTACGCCCCAAGGCTGCCGCTTTCCGCGAACCCGGGAATTTCTGCCGCGAAGGAGCCGGGCGCTCTTAAAGCACCGAGTGCGGTGGAGATAATTCAATTCGCGGACCTTTACAACCAAGGCCAGTTCAAATCGCTCTCCGACATACAGAGTGACAGGGACCACGGGTTTATGCTGGGGTTCACTTATGTGCGCATGCGGCAGGCTATGCGCTCCGTTTATCCCGATTACCCAGCGGAGCCTCGGCCACTGTTAGCGTTGCAGGCAGTACTGGCGGGGGCAGAACGCAAAGGCCTGATCACGAAATTGTACGATGCCTCTCTCAGGGAAAGGGAACAATTGGATTCCCCATCCTACAATCACTGCGTGTTACTACTGGGGGCTTCATTCACGCCAGAGATGTGGAAGTGGTGCTGTGTCCTCACTGGCCGGCTAACGGCAAACTGCAACCTCAGCATCATACATTTTAAATTCCTACATCAGTTATATTACACTCCATTGCAATTGCTGCGGTATGGTTTGCGGGACAGCTCCTGCTGCATTTGCTGTGGACGGGGGGAAGCGGGCTTCTTGCACCTCGCGTGGGATTGCCACGGTATTTACAAATTCTGGGGTGAGGTGACCAGTCTACTCACGAAAGTGGTGTTGGAAACAGTACAATGTACCCCTGAGGTCTGTTTACTGGGATGGGTGAAAAATCTAAAGCCCTGCAATCGAAGACTGGTAGCAGTCTCGACCTTATTAGCAAAACGAAAGGTTGCACAGTGCTCTAGGCTCACTCCAACTTTGAAGGGATGGGTTCGGGACCTGCTCTACTGTAAGGAACAACTAGAGGCCAACGCTGAGGAATTGCCTGAAACTTCCCGACCTAAAGATTTTTGGGCCCCACTTACTGTGCATCTACTTACAAATCCTGTCATCTGATAGCTGAAGAGCTCCCTTACTTTTGGTGCGGTCGTATTTTTGGGACTGTCATTTACTGCAATGCTGTCATAATTGATGAGATGCTCTGTTGAGGACATGATTATTTTCTCTGTGCCCTGGGGTTAACAAGTTTGAGGGTGGCGGGGTGAGTTGGGGGTTGCTGTATTGCTTTATGATCTAAACAAATGCTTGTAATATCACTGATTCTATAAGTGCATTTGCCTCCTGTGCGAAGACCTATTGTGTTTATATGCAAGCTGCTCAATAAATAATAAAAAATAAAAAAAATAATATTGGCTTTATGGTATTATACCCAGAGCAGATATATATAACCAAGAAGAACATTCACATTTTAAGATGACCGCAACATTTGAAGAAAAAAAAAAAGCGCTTCAATACCCAATCAGGGGTAACAAGCGCTATAAAAATAGAAACCTTTTTTCCTCTTCTATCTTTCTGCTATCCTTCCGAATCCAAATAACCGACTAACCTATCCACCACTTCAAATCACTTTCATGTTTCACTATACTAATTCAACACTAATCCTCTATGGGTCCCGGAGAAGCGTGCTACTCGCCAAAAAAGTGCTTTGACGCCTCGTCACGGGTAGTAAGCGCTATATAAATGCAATACAATACAATTTAACACATCCATGAATGTATTGTGCCATGAAGTTTCTATTTTATTTTGTGTAGGCTAGCTTCTTCTGCCGGGGGTTTTGGTTACGTTACTCACCAGGCAGTAAGGGCCCCGGGGAGTCTCCTGTTGTGTAGGCAAGCCACAGCAGGTGGTCCAAAAAAAAACTAATGTCGTTCTGATACTGACAGACGACCAGGATGTATACCTGGGGGCATGGTAACTACACAGGACGGTGTGGTGTAACTGCATGGGGCAGAATTATTTTAGATGGTGTATTACATGTATGGAAGCGGTAATTGCTAACAAGGGCTCTTTGTTAGGCAAGAGCTATGTACTGTTTGTAACTACAATGTAGGACAGAGTAACCGGGAATCAGGTAACATTCCTACCAGATAACTGTACTGACAGGCAGTATTGCTTTGTATTGCCTCGTCAGGGGTAGTAATGGCTATATAAATACAATTACTATACAATGTTTGTGACATACCTGTTGGCTATGACTAATATTTGCAGTGTGACGATGTACGACGTTCACATGTTTTAAGTTAAACACTTTATCAGAAACAGTTGAACAAGATTACTGGTGCAATATCACCAGCCACGTATTGGCTTTGATTTCTGGCATTTGAAGGTCTTTGTTCAAAATAAAAGTAGCAAAACTACAGGTCCTAGAATGCAATTGAAAACACAACTGCATGCATTATTCACAGAGTACATGTTGACACATCTGAAGTTATCCTATATCATGGTGTATACACTTTAGTTGTCTTTGGAAAAATAAAACAAAAAATTTGACTCGGAGTAGGCTTTCCTGAACCTAGTCTCCCCTACTACTAGTGTTGGATGTGGAAGGGGAGGGTTAATCGTTAAGACTTTCTGAAACATCATTTTGGCTGGCTCACTGTTCCTTGCCAGCCAGTGGTTGTAGGCAAATGTATGTGTATTACATTTTCAAAATAAAATAAACTTTGATTGATAAAAAAAAAAAACACGTTAGATATTTTTATACCTGCTGACCAGGGTGTAGAAAGTTGGTGTGTAGTGATGCTGTGGAATGTTGAATGTTTGAGTCAGTTGGAGAATGGGCTGAGCAGCAGGAACGCTGCTCCTGGTGGGGCTCTTCATGACAACTACCTAATAAACACCCTTCCTAATCTATCTTGGACTACTGGACGTTGTTCTATTACATTTATTTATTGCAAATAGATATTAGAAACAGTTCAATAAGGGTCAGTTTAAAAAAGACTACAAAAGCTTGGATTGTGCAGAAACATGCAGAAAGATTATAGCTTTTCTCAATTTAAGAAGTGTAAAACAAACATTCTCTCTGCTATTAAAATAGAGCAGAAGAAAAAAAAGCAACGTTCCATTTATGATGCTTTAAACAGATGCTTCAATTATTCACCTAAGCTGCTGGCTCGAACAGTACGCACTAAGGCGTCAGATCTCAAATGTAATAACTTCTAATAGAAGAGCTCCAACATCTTTTCTTTATAAAATCGGTGACTTGATGCGTCACTAGTCGCAAATTATAAAGAAACTAGACCAACACGGACGTTTATACAGGGATTACAGAATTCCATCTAGTATAAATAAATTAGACACCGCGTTTATACAGAAATTGCAGCATCCTATGTAATAGTTATAGCCCTCAGTAATACTAAAACCGCAATTCGCAGCGGTCAGCAACAAGTTATAATTTATACCTCTTCAAAACACATCTCCTATGAGGGTTGTTCATTCACCAGCATTGTACAGCCCCACCCAGAAAAACAGCCATTACCAAATGAACAGGCACGAAACAAATGGACAGATCTGTCACACACTGCTGGACAACTCAGAGGACTTTAATATAGTCCACCACTGTAGGTCACAAATATCTATACAATCTCACTGCTTCTTAACATCAGACTAAGACAGTCAGATATGGGATGATGATAAAAATGCCCATCCCAACAGATCTCCCCACTTCTACCTCTCCCTCCACCCCTGCCAGCTCAGGACCATAACTATACCCACAATCTCACACTGAACAACCCAGTGCAGTAACCAGCTAAGCAGAGTATATATTAAGAAATACCATAAAGAGACCTGCAGAGCTGTTCTAAGCTACCAGCATGCTGAAACCATAAAACGAGCATGTCTTTCTCACTTCATCACCCAAAGCCCTGTGTCCCATAACACGATAACTGTACCTCAGTGGTCGTCACGCACAACATGGAAACACTGCCCACATGGGATCAAAACAGACAACGCCCTTCCAAGCACACACCCTAAAGTGTACCATTTATGAAGGCAGGTGCTTCAGCACCCCACATAGGAGCAGTAGTAAACGCAATATAAATGCTGCAATACAATACTTTAAGAAGCCAGCTACCCCTCCAATCCTTTGTTGACTATCATTGCCTTTGACCTCTACAGTGGTCTGGGGTAGCTAGTGCTTCTCACTGCACAGACAGCACTTCCGTACAACACAACGGTGTGCGAATGCAGTCTGGCTGATGTGAGACGTGTATTAGTGGTGTGCTTGCATGCATGGCATAGGTTAATCTTATTTCTCATCGAAAGTGTAACTGTTTATGAATGAACTGTATGCAGGAGTGCAAGAGAACCATGCATGTGATAAGGATATTTCCAGTTTCTGGCGGATGTAATAGATAGTAAGTTCTGGGTAATCCACCCCCTCGTAGTGATGGCTGATGATTGTGAGACCCACAGTCCGGATGTTTTGGACTACCAGATGTACTCATCAATGGCAGAAACGTATCGGACGTTATCCTTGATGGGTATCCAGAGGAGAGCTCAGAGTCAGACACTGCTACTTCGTGATGGGGAGGGCAGCGTAGGATCAACTAATCATGCGCTGAGTAGTGTTACAGTGCAAAATGCAAAAATAAAACGCTGACAGACACGGAATCCCGCAAGATCAGGATGGTCCCCCGCCCCATCTTCAATACCCTCGTTCACTTTTTTCCATCGCCACCCCCTACAGCCCCCCTCCTTCACCCACCAGTGGTCCCTGGGCAGTACGAGGCACTACACAAAGCAACCACACACAGACTAGTTACACTCGGAGATTATTAACTGTGGCTGAAAAAGGTGTTGTCTACAGAGGGGGTGCCTAAAATATTACTGCCAGTTGCTTAAGCAAAACGCCCGAGCGCGCACAACTTGAAAACACACACGCTTTGTGTAAACGGCTGGGGATGAAAACCTTGGTAAACCACATTTGGGCTTTTTGACGAATAGTTTCTGCATTTAGCACCACAGACTGCCCCTTGTGTGCTCAGAGGAGGCCTGATGGTGTCGATAGAGGGTTAACAGAATCGAGAAGGGTCTGCACACCCAAAGTTAAAAGGACACAAATGCAAGACGGCCCAGGAGCAAGACGTCCATCCGCGGATCTGTCTAAAGTGAGCTGGGAGTTGAACGGCAGATTAGACTACACAGGAAGGCCAACAATGAGGAGACATATAGTATAGATGAGAAGCCAGCAGTGTACAGAACCCACAGAACTTACTATTCAAGAGCGAGGAGGACTTCAGAGCTGGAAATCTTCAAGTATGTGTGCTACGCAGAAATGCGAGAGCAACTACGGAGGAATATCGCAAACACCTGATCATTTCAGGAATATCTACAGTAAGAACCGAGGCCCAACTACTGGGGCAAATAGTAGGATATCAGCTCTCACAGCCCTCCTAACATCTAAATGCAGCAGTACAAAAAACAACAAGCATTGGCATAGCCAATAGGTCTCGCCTTTGGGACCTTATAAGTGTTTAGCCATGAAACAGTTGATGTTGTTGTACCAAGGATATTGTGCTGGATAACCAAACACTTATAAGGTCGCAAAGGCAAGACCTATTGGCTATGCCAATGCTTGTTAATGAAGCCATAATAGACCCTGTTGTGGCGGGTGGGCAAAGCCATCTTCGACCACAGCGATCAATAGACCAGTGGCCATTCGTTACTGTTCTGCGCCAGGTGATCCACCATTACTATCTATTCTTCCCCAGAGAGCCTTGTCGTACAAGCTTTCTACTCTGGTCAATCAGGAGGAGCCTTCCGGACAAACCCTGCCGAAAGGGAATTAAAATGGATGGAGGCTTGGGGAAAAAAGCTTTTTAAACGAGGAGCATAGCACTGAAATCTATTATTTAAACTGCCTCCTGAAGACCTGCAGCAGCATTTCAAAGTGGTTATACAAGACAGCCCAAATGACTCCCGGCCGATCATAAAATCAGTGTTGGAAACACCCGCCTTAGTGGCCAGTGCCATGGGCACCTCCCACACCGTCCACTGCTGTGCCTGGCCCAGGACCTCCAACATTTTACTGGAATGTCCAGGCGATCATAATAAACCTGCCATTCAATAGGGGACATCTGCTTAGTGATAAGGCTAATTCAGCACTGGAAAGTTTTCGGACTAGCATAGCCACTGCCAGCCATACCAGCTGCAAATTCAACAGCTGCCAAACCTGCTGGTAAAATACAGAGGCAGAGGAAGGGGTCATGGATCCACCCAGCACACCGCCACTTCTCCCATACCACTAGGAAAGCAGACCTAGTTTTCTTCCCCCAAAGCCACTTGGAGCCTGTTGGAGTTTGGATGTCCATTCTCCAGGCCTAGCAGGCCATTACTTTGGCCTAGTGAGTCCTCAAAATTGTGGAATGGAGTTATACACTTCTCTTCCATCAGGTTCTACCCTTTAGCCCTCTTACCCCTCCCTGGACCACCTTGCCATACTGCAACAGGAGATGTTAGCACAACTATGGAAAGGGGCAATGGAGTTCGTGTCAGAAAAGGAAAAGGGCTAAGAAAGTTACGCTCGTTACTTTCTGGTGGCCAAGAAGGACAGCGGTTTACATCCGATCTTGAACCATGGGAAATTGAACTTTTTCCTCAAAAAGGAAACGTTCAAGATGCTGACCATAACTCAGGTACTACTGGCATTGGAACTTTGAGAAAGGATAGTCACTCGATCTGCTGGATGTGTACTTCTGCATCCTTATCCTGCGGTCACGTTGCAAGTACTTGCAATTTGTGGTGGCTCTACACTACCAATTTGCTGATTGCCCTTTGGCTTGTCAGCAACGCTTCAAACTTCACAAGAGTGATTTCAGTGGTGGCCCAACTCAGATCAGGCACCTCAATATTCTCATATCTGGACGACTGGCTAATCAAAGTTGGTTTGCCAGAGGTGGTGTCACGCAATCTGCCATCAACAGCTTCCCTGCTGTTCGATATGGGCTTTTAAGTCAGCAAACCCAAATCTGACCTGTGGCCCTCCCAACAACTCCAGTTCATAGAGTTGGTACTGGACATCACCAGTCGCGGAGCCTTTCCTCTACGCAAAGGATCAGCAATATCCAAGAAACTGTCATTTTTCCAGCAAGATGCAAGAGTCGCAGTGCTGAGCGTCCCGAGATTCATAGGTTTGGTGGCTTCCTGCATTCTCCACACAGGGTGGCGCATGAGGGCTCTACAGTTGTCCCTCCGAAGGTAGTGGCTACAGGACAGGGGAGACCTATCGAACTCCAGCGTGATCTCCCTCAGAGCTGCTGCAAAAGTGGCTTGGTGGGGGTACAAGACTAACTTGAGCAGTGGGATGGCCTTCACTTTTCCTTTGGCCATGACTACAGTAGTGACGTATGCCTCGACCCTATGATGCGGAGTCGATCATGGGGATCTGAAGATCAGAGGCCTATTAAAAACAGGTTCATCACATCAATCTGTTGCAATTGCAGACAATTTGGCTTGGGCTCAAGGCCTTCCACACCTCCATCCAATGTTGGCCCGTCCAAACCTTGACAGACAAAATAACAGCAATGTGGTACATCAACAAGTTGTGGTGTGGGGGTAGGATCTCACCTCCTTTGACTCAAAGCGTCAAGACTGTGGTGTTGGGCACACCACCAATGAATCTGGCTCTGCGTCAATCACCTAGCAGGGTCTCTGAATGTTTCCTGTCCATACTAGACCACAAACAACTCATTCTGATTAACACCATTTACTAAGCTTTACATCCAAGAAAACACCGGAATGTTTCTGCAGCTGAAATTGTCCTACTATTTTGTATTCTCACAGTCCTGTCAAAAAAGATACTTCGTATAGGAGGGTGGGGATACCGCTCAACAAATAGACCAACTATGTGGCTACGCCAAGTGTCCTTTGGAGGTATGTTTTTGCCAGACTTTTTCCAAGAGATGTCTGCAACTTTTGCAAGCAGGCACATCTACCTCTAGAGATGTACCGGGTTTGTAACACAGAATGGTCGAAAAAACATTTGCTTCCTAAAGTACATTTTGATGATTTATATCTAGTAAATATTAGAGAATAGTTCCTAGGAAACATTTAAGTATGTAGGGCATATTGGTTAAGAAAACCTGGTGCGAGCTACACAATTCACTGCACTGAAATCACACTAAATTTTAAGTTGTCTAAAGTGCCTAAGGCTAGTAGGCTTTAATGAGTAACGCAGGGTCAAGAACTGCATATATCCTACTTGTCACACCTCCAAAATGTTCGTGGTATGGTTGGTAGTCTCCAGTGTGGTGTTATCCACACACATGCAGAACCACACAAAGGATTGAAGAACAGTTTCTGTTATTACTTCATTTCAGATTGTGAGAATCAGCCAAAAACCTATTCTTGCTTAAAATCCCCCAGAATACATTGATATTGGAATGACATCAGTACCTGAATTTTAATTTGTGCATACAATTCAAAAATTTAATTTGTTCCTTGTTATCAATTTTATAGTCTTAATTTTTCGTTTAGTGAAGCCTGTCACTACACAATGAAAACTCACTGTAGACACATCTCAGTAGCAGTCACTGCATGCATATTTAGCCTATAAACGAGACAGGTATTTTTACAACTGGAGCGGTCTAGGGGATGCAGCATCATATTCATAGATGTGTTTCAACAAAAACAAAAGTTACTAATTCTTTTTTCCAACCTATTTTCACCACTATTTTATGAAATTGAGAACATTTGTTTTTTGGGGTTGGGGTGGGGCCTTGAACGATCTAAACAAATGACCAGTTTGCTGAATTCAGAGCTTGACAAGAGATTATAAAATATTTCATCTATGATTTTTTCCCTTTAACTACAAGCATGTTAATAATTAAATAACGCTGAAAAGTATCTGTTTCACTCCATATCTTTTAAGAAAGAGCAAAAGAAGGTGTTCACAACACAGTGAAAATGTCTTAAGGCAGTTTGGGGTAAAACAATAAAAACATTCTCGTACATCCATTTTTAGCATCCTATCCTAAAAATACATTAGTCATACTTGGGGTTCTTTTTCAAAACTTTCCAAACAAATTCACAAATCCTAGATATAACCGTAATCTTTCACATATCAGAAAAAATGATAAATATGGTGTGCATTTGTTTTGGACAAATACATTCCAGAGACAAGTAAACTTACCATTAGAAAATCGGGCATGTAAAATAAAAGATGAGATCCTGTTAGGAGGCACAGCTATTTATTGTTCATGGTAATCATGTATGTGTAGACAACCCCACTTTCAGGAAAAGTCGTGCAAAAACTAGTACTTTAGGACCCACCAATTTTCTTGGAATGTTCTCCTCAAAGCAACTGGTTCTGAGTTTGCACATGCAAAAGGCGAAGAGCTGTAATCGAGAGGTTTTGTGCTATCAAGCAAGGCTTGATTTACAATTTTACAGAGTGGGTGCTCGACCATGTCGGAGCAATACACTGTAGAGTTTTAGATATGCACATGAATGGAGTTGGTCAGAAGCAACTGACAAAAGATTTTTACTTCAAAATGTTGTGGTAAAGGGAATTCCTACTTAAAACATTTCTAGATTTAGAACTGACCAATGTGACCTCCCTATCCAGTTGACGAAACGGCAATGTTGTTTGCACAGGTAACTTCTGTCGGAAAGGAACTAGTTTCAATAAGTACTTGGGGCCACACCACCATGCAAATATATGAAAAGCTGCCAAAGATGCACCCAGTTTGTCATCTGAGTTTCAAAAATACTGCTGATATGATGGTCGCAAACAAACATTTTGGGCACTAAAAATGCAGAACAATTGTCAAATCTAGTACTGGCGACATCTAATGCGCTATAGGGGGATATTCAGAAACATTTATTTCCTGTATGTCCAGAATGGCTTCCAAGTAATGGTCGTTTCACTGGACTAAAGAGTACTTTGAGAATGATATAGAATCCCAGACCCAACAGCTAAATGACTAGCAAAATCTTGCCTCTCTTTATGAAAAGAAAACAAAACATCCTTATTTGCTTAATGTACGAATATCAGTAGATTACTATTTTCTCCATCCTGAACTGTAATGCCACCCCTAGCATGCATATGGAAGGAGGGTGAATTTAGGCCAATCTACGGATCGTGGTTCCTTCCTACCACAAAGCGAAAAAGCTGAGAAAAATGAAAGTTTCAAGCAATTGGGAAATAAAAGGTAAGAGTTCTAGAGATCATTTGCATACATCCAGTTCCTCTGATGGACTTAGTATACTTGATGTAAATAATCAAAAGTCTGGTCATCTGCTTACTTCTATATTTCATGCATTTGCTAGCTATTTCTCGGTTCTCCCTCTTGAAGGGTCTTGAAGCTGAACAATATGCTCTTCCGTGATGGAGGTTTAACCACAAATCATATTTGAAGGCTGTGACCCTCAACCAGCTTTTGAAAAACAGTACTTTCTGGAGCCTTCTATCTTGCCACAAAGTTTGATACCCTCACTATCATGCAGTGTTACCCTGGTTCCACTATTATAATGTATTAAGAGATGCTAAGCACAGGCAAAGATGTTCAGTACTCACAAGTATCTTTTACAATTTCACGGAGGAAAAACACTTTTTGAAAAACAATCTAACAAGATATAACGCATACAAAAATAAAGGAAACAACCCAGCAAAAGAGGAAGTGCAACAGAGTAGGCAGTTGCCCACCCGGAACAAAGCAACTGGCTGGGAATGCTTGGTGACACGAAGTAGCTGTGCCCTTTTGCTTTTTAAGTGACATTTTTGGTGGACTTTTTTCACATATCTGTGGTTGAAGGCTTTTCCAAACTGAGGTGAAAGAGGAGGCATAGGGCTGAAGGTAACAAATATTAGATGCTCCACTCACATTCAGTGATCTGAACACAGCACCATTGAAAAATGAGGGCTGGCGTCGTGTACATTATGACCCAGAGTATCCCCAACATGCAATAAAGACAAAACACATTGCAATTTTTTTTTTATATATATACAGAATATTTGATCTCTGAATACAAAAAAGAATCCTGAAATTATATCAAATCAATCACTGGTCAACAGCATATAAATTACAATTAATGACCAAGCTTCCATCAACTGCTTATGTTTTTTCTAAATCCCTTTTAATGTTCCACTAAAGGCACAATGAATGAAAACAAACTGCTTCAGCAATATGTGGATAACACCAATGCGTGTATCATTTTTGGACAATGGACAAAAAGGAGGTAGGCCCCCCCAAAAAAATAACATTCCACGCAAATAATAATTTAGATTTGTGTATTTCTACAAGTATTTGAACTGTTTTCACTTGTGTTAAAGGTAACATTTTAAGTAGGAAAGAAATGCAAATTTGAACTGTGGTGTAAAAGTCTCATGAAAAGGAAAGTGACAGGAGACACTTCTAACTAAGCTGGTGACAACGGATGGTGTGCCATGGCTCACACTAGTATCGAGACAGCAAATGCATAATTTTGGTATTCATGTCAAAACACATGCATAATTGTTTGATAAAATAATTAGGTTAAGTGGCAGAAAAGTTATCTACATGGAAGTAAAATTCCAAAAGCTATAAAAACGTTTGTGTTTGTCATCAAACGTAGACACAAGTCAAGACAAATGAAGTTTCAGTTTAGCCGAGGAGACCTCAGTTTAGATGTTGGACTAAAACACTATGTAAGATTAGATGGCTCCAAAAACTCTTGCGTTTATTTTTGTAGATTAATAGCTGACAAAATGTCTTCCATGCAATGCACCATCAGTTAAAGGCCAGCAGAAAACATTCACAAAGCCCGATTAACCTCAATCAAGGTTTTTTGAAAATATCAAAAATATCACCCTTAAGCCACAAGCCCTTCCTGTGATTTATAAATCCGTCAACTACATCAACAACAGAGGAGATGAAAACGTGTAAACAATTCCAGCATGCGCCCTACACGAAGTTCCAATCGCACAACAATTTTTAAACTGTCTTGTAACATCAGCTGAACATTTCCCTTATGACAAAACAATACTCGGTTTCTCCGTACGGCAGAGACGTGTCCCAGGACGTGAAATGAGAGAGAAATATTATATACTTATTGCAGGAAGAGTAGACACGATATGGGCACTGACCTACCTACTGGCAGTTTACAGGCTAGTTTTACACTGTACAACTAAACTGACCCAAATGTCTGTACCATGAAAAAAAAAACACAAGGCTCAATCGCCGGCATAAAACTCCTTTCACATAGATACATTTTTGCCGATTAAAACATTCAAAATGCAAAGAAGCATTAATAAACAAGCATTGGCCGCGCAGCTGTAAAAGTAATGGCCGCGCGGCCGCGAAAGCAATCGCGATCACAGCGGAAGTGATCGCGAGGACGGGACACGCTGTGTGTCAAGCACGCGAGTGGTGCGCGCGCAGTAGTGATTGGCGGCTGCGTGCGTGCACGCTCGTGTGAATGCAAGCGCTAGGCCAGCGAGGTCTGGTAGGTAGCACTTTGGAAACCCGTACACTAAATGTCGAGCAACAGCGCATGTGCTGTTCTAGGCTCGACCTAAAAAACGGGCCAGCTCACTGGCTAAAAGGTAGAACTAAATGCTGGCACGGGTCATGGATGCAGAACAACATGAATGAGTGCATCCACTGGAACAGCACTACCCTGCAGATCCCACAGACCTACAAGGCTAAATTAGAGGTGTCCAAAGTAGTTCCAGGACAGCTGAATACTATTCAGATTTACAGGATATCCGCAGACCCCTTTTTTAAATTTACATTTACTAGATGGTGGTTGATCTTGGAGTGGCAAATTAAATAAAAGGTGCAGAAAATCTTTTTTTTCTTTTTTAGAAACAAGCATCCTATTAGTGAATTGCAGCTGCCGGGACCAATAGAATAATGGGGGGGGTGGGGGGGGGGGGGAAAGAGGGTCGGCCGACTAATCCTGGGGGTGCGGGGCGGGGGAAGTTGCGCTTGTGAAGTCCGGTGGGAGGAAGCAATGGAGGTGGAGTAGGTCTAAAAAGACAAAAAAGCCAAGCAGGATAAGGGGTGAAGAAAGCATTGGGCAAGCCAGATGGAAAGCAACTACCTTTCTGGGGGGAGGGGGGCGCAGCAAGTGAAGGTGGAAGCAGCACATCGTGGAGAGATCACAAAGAGACATGTACTCCCATGGAGTGCTAATTAGAAAAATAAAAAATCGTAGTTCCCTGAATACAAGCAGCTGAAGGATACAAGCCATCTAATCAAAAGGATAGGAAAGATACTATGATCTAAGAGCAGGACAAGAAAAGATGAGGAAAACCACAGAAGAAGATAGCACAAGACTGACAAGAAAGACAAAGCAACGGACTGATCCAAAAGTTACGTTATCTATGCAGTCCACAGCAAACACTTGAGGCAGTCTACTGGCAAAACCTAAAACAGGGATTATTACAGACCAGAAGAAATCCTTCAAGGTTCAGATTTCTCACCTGATGACTTGTGCCCGTTCTCAACAGCACATACATAAATCTAACATCAGCCCCGAGAGAGAGTCATGCATGATTAGAACTGGCCATCACCCTAACACGTGGACATCACAGACACCTTGTGTGTGGAATGAGCAGCTTTTAGAGATGCCCTTCTTATCAGACAGAATTCAGATCCACCTTTCCTTACCGGTCCATCCGACGTCTGGTGGAGGGACAGACCCAGGAGCAACGCCAACAGCTGAGAAGGCCCTGGCAACACATGCCCGAAGAGGACAGGCAACTATCAGTCACTTAGTGAAAACGAGGAATGTAATCCCATTCATTATAAAAAGTTCAACGAGCTATCATTTAATCGTTTAAAAATTAAAATAGTTGTCAAAATATTGTCACTGGCTAGTGTTGCACGTTAGAGTAGTTCACAGGAGCCAACACTGTGGAACATTCCAAAGACTTACGAATTTCCCACCAATAACTAGCCAATGAAAGAAATAGGTCATTCAGGACAACCTTGTGAAAAAGTTCGCTTCACACACCTGTCTGCTGAACGTGTGCTTTCAGGGCAGTGCGATCATTGAGGGCGCAGACTGAGCATGAGAGTGATTACCGGTGGGCAGAGCCGGCACCCCTCTCGCCCGTCATGGGGAGCCGCAGCGAGCTGACCGGTCTGGAACAAAGGCACATGGAGCAGCACATACCCGGGAGGGGTTCACACCGCTAGAAAACGCCTCAAGCGGGCAGCTTATGCCCCTAAATACTCCTACTCATTAGGACCGACAAAGCTAGCACACACTGGCATCAATGTCCTCACCCTTGAGGGTGAATACAAAATTCTAGAAAACACCGCCACGCATTCACAACCCGTACCTCTTCAGCGGCAGCTTAGAGCCCAGAAGTGGCTGTAAAGTTCACACCTTAGCGCTCTCAAACACCAGAAAAAAACATGAAAACACAAAGAACAAATAACGTTGGATGGACTCCTGAAGTACACTCGAAAATGTGCAGAGCACATTAATCCCTCTATAACTTTAACAGCGACGCAGAACACTTTTAGTAAACAGCGACAAAGTTCCAGCTTGAAGTAGCGCCAACTGTGTCTTTTTGATTTTTTTAAAAAAAAGATTGTTTCTTGTTAACACTCATCGAGCAGGAACCTAGCACAGAGCAAGCCCGAGCGAGTCTGCTCATGCAATGGAAGCTGCACACAAAGGCTGGCCCAAGAAACAGGCTGGGCAGTGGAATGTGCTCCCAGGGCTGGCTGAACAAAGCCTGGCTCCCAGCAGAGCATAAACTACCGTTCAAACGCACGCTCTTCCAGCCACTCTTGCAGGCTTAGCTCCCGGCCTCCAACCATCAGAGTAGGCTTCAATGCTCCGGCATGCAACCAGCTCATGAAAGAACACAGCAAGGCCAACGCTGTGGTGGAAGCATGATATGCAAAGATAACTAGCCTATCGCAGCACAGCATAACTGAATAAACGATAGCAGTTAACAGTACATGAAGCCTTCTGGTACGCCCACGTAATCACTGTACACAATACAGGATGCTGCTGATAACGTTTATTTAATACAGCACTTTATCCCACACTTTTGCAGTTTTATGGCTTCTAAGTAACATGTTTTACGATTACCTAATTTAATGGTACTCCCATTTACTAAACTCAGAAGGATGCAATGCCAAGCAGCCTTGACCGGATTCGGTCTGGTCGCCTGCAAACCACCCACCTGTAGCTGCCAGGGTCAAGCATTTCCCTCCCAGAACTACCTTCCTGGCACTATACTACAACAAGCATTTGCAATGCAATAGGTCTCACCTTTACGCGAGTTTAAGCTATTGGCATTGTAAATGACAATGCCTTTCTATTTATTTAAAAAAAAAAAAAAATCATAAATAAAAGGCATTGTCATTTACAATGCCAATAGCTCAAACTCAAGTAAATGCGAGACTTATTACATTGCAAATGCTTGTTCAATACGGTATCAGGCGCTCCTCTTCTGTGAGCTGGGAGTAGTCTTCGATACAGAGATGGCGCTCTTGTCTCCTGTGAGTTGTGTGGAATGTTATTTCAGAGGGGAATGGAGCACTCTTGCCCTGTGAGCTGGGCTGTGCTCTTACAGGGTGGGCTGGAGGACTTGCCTCCTGGCAGCGGACATATGATCTTAGAGAGGGAGATGGTGAGGTTGTCTCTTGTGAGCTGTGTTGTGAGAGTCAAGAGAGGTATGGGGTCCTGGTAACAGTGCTGTAGCTTTAGTACCCAGCCTCCAGCGCTTCGGGAATAGGAACACAGAACCACGTTTAGAAAATGCTAGACATCCCCTTCTATGCTTCCGGAGTCTGTGGCGCTCTCTAACAGAGGAGGGGAAGGGGGGATAGAAGACACAGAGATGAAGGAGACTAGGGGATGTGTGTGAAGTGGATGTGTGAAGTGGTGCCTTTGGAGTCAGAAGATGAGTCCACGTAACAGCCCTCCCCTACTAAATGTTACACGTCATCTGTGACTCAATACTCCAGTTCTGGACTTTTGCATAAGTGTACGGAACCCCATGCATTCCGAGTGGTATGGTCCGTGTCACCTTAATATAACTGATTGGTCTAAAGTCCCACAATGTTTTGTAGAAGGAAAAACTGAACTGGAAAGTTGTGATCTGGAGACCTTAGTCCATGCACCTCTTACCCTTCTCTGTGGGAGTGATGACCTCTGATTGTGTAGATCATGACTGCAGAGACACAAGGGTCTTGTGCACTGGGAGAGGTCCATTAGTGACCATTAACGCCCATCTCTACGGCAAAAGGCACTTATTGCGACAGACAAGGTCATGATGAGGCAACCTCTGACACACCAGCTCTTAAAAGACTTTGAACGCCGCATCTTACCTATAGTGCTAATGTCGAGATACGCCCACATATTCTGAAAGCGGACAATTGCCAGCCCAAGTTCTGAACCCCCCTTAATGAACCACCCGCTGTTATTACATTTTCCCAGAGCCGAACGTCCTGCGGAGATGTTATCGCCGGGGAAAGTCCAGTCACGGGCACCTCCTGTGAGGTCAGAGGGG
The DNA here is from genome assembly GCF_964204655.1 of Triturus cristatus. Taxonomy (NCBI): domain Eukaryota; kingdom Metazoa; phylum Chordata; class Amphibia; order Caudata; family Salamandridae; genus Triturus; species Triturus cristatus. The sequence continues at coordinate 106,148,230 of NC_140591.1, read as the reverse complement.
GCCTGCCCTGTGAATGTACTCAGCCCCTCTTCAGCGTGCACGAGGCAGCACGTGACCAAGGCACGAATCGTCATCAAGGCCGCATCCTTAGTGGTTTGAGAGTGTACGCGCTGCTGGAGCCGGGGTCTGTCCAACTACAGACCGCCAAGGGGCCTAGGGAAGGGGCTGGGGGGTACGAACAGGACAAGGAGAGTGATAAAAGCAGCAGAAACGCTATCCCGCCCCCTCCCTCTTGGACAATCACAACTGGATGATGAACATAAAACAAAAATTAGATTTTCAGAAGCCTGAATTTCTGCTCCTCTCCGTCGAAAAGTCTGCTGCACTCAATGGCACCAGCCAACTAAACACCCCCCCACGCACACACTTTACCCTCATGGGCACATATAGGCAACAGTGCAACTGCAGTTCTACTACGAGCCTCCTTGGTACCAAACCGGCACCCATCCTCAGAGCAAACATCTCTGTAAACGTATTGCATTCCTCGTAAATGTATAAAGCGCGTTGTGATTCTGCCTTGTTCTTCAAACTGGTTTCTCAGAGATGTGGTACTGATTTGGGGGCCTGGAGTTCACGGAAGGATCCCGAAAGCTCAATGACTATCGGTGTGATTCTATGCAGTGTTCAGCAGCGCTGCACTCGATATCCCGCTGTATTTGCACAATGAGCAGGGCTCATCACGCCACCACCAGCAGGGGCTTCAGACTCACACTTCACTCATCTATTATCTCCTCCTAAACATAGTTTCACGCACGGGCGGGCACCCACCCAGCCCATGGCGATATCGGTCCCTTCTTCCAACACAGTGCTGTTTGCTAGCATTCCGTACACTAAAAACAAACCACAACTCAACACTGAATAGAATTTCGGAAGTGGGTTGTTTCGCATCTAGTTTCCACTCGGTGGATGGTCGGGTTATAAAGACTGCAATCAGAGGACCCCAAATCACGGATAGCAGTGCAATGCCTATAAATGAATCCAGATGTGACTTGTTCCCTGGCGAGGGCGAAGTTCGCGAAGAATTGACCCACGTCGCAGCTTTAGAATTTGGGAAACCTTGGATGAATGAAATTAATGGAACTATATTCTTATAGCCCGGCCAGTAAGTCAAAAGGAGTCCCGGCACTCGATAGAGTAGGCAATTGCACAAAAGATTAATGGGCCTCGATGAATCCTGCTGGGAAAACACGTTTTAATTGTTTTTTTCAAAGGCGCAGTTCCAGGGTTACAGACTACATGCAATAGGTCTTATATGCTGCATCGCATGCATTGTACAGCGCCCTCACACCCCTACCCCGTACACTACAGCTTTGTGACCACCTGTGCGTTATGCACCACCGTTTAGCACAGGCCCCTGCCCCATACAGCATGGCCTACGGGGACTGTCGGCAATGCTTATGTTCTATGAAGCCCCGGGGGACTCGTTACAGGTCAGCCTTTGCACACTCTGCTCCGCTAGGGTTCTCTGCCCCCCATTACAATGCAGCCCCTGGGGTCTGATCTATGGCTGTGTACTGTATAAATGCAGGGCAGCGATAAGAACAGTGTGAGAGGCCTGTGGCCCCACAAGAACTGCACATCCATGGTCCATACTGTGCAAGGCCTTTCGTTTCCCCTGGAGTCTCCGATACCCGCCTTCCATACCACAAGCATGTACTTTCCCGACAGCCTTGCATCTTTGCACATGCATGTGTCTCGGGTACAGGATGCATGCGCCCGTACCGTACAATACCCAGCTACCCGCTATATGCACTGTCCACAGTCTGGGGTCGGTTATCTGTGCCTTCGGACTTCTAGAACCCAGTGAAATCCAGGTCTGCCTGCATTGTACACCCTCACCGGAGTCCTTGCTATCAGTGTTATCAACAGTCTGCAGCCCTTTCAACTCTGTTCCCTGCGGATCTGGGAGGCAACAGCAGCCCTTGCACCAAGTGCTCGCCATTGGGAAAGGCAGCCAGTTGCTTGTTTATATTTGCATTGCGCTTTCACTTTAAGTGAAAGCGCGATGCAAAAATTAACACGCAGCTGAGTGAAACTGAAATGTACACGCCCCCTTGAGATAAGAAATTGCTTCACGTCAGCCGTGAAGCAGACGACCCAGTCCGGATGGGCCGTCCAAAAGAGAGACAGGGCGGTAACCAAGAAGCATCCTTTTCAATGGAAAGCCAGCGTTTAGCATAAACGCTGACGCGACCCAATGAAAATGATGGGCAGGGCTTCAAGTCCCCTTCTGAAATCTGATCACATTAGCTCTCGCTGAGCGAGCCGCGAATGCGCGCTGCAATGCTAGGCGAGACCTAAAAAGGTAGATCAAAACAACGATCCAAAGTACTATCAAGAGCAGTAAGAGTATACCCACTGGAGAGTCATCCCTAATGGACGGCCAGACTTAAAGCTGTACACCTGCTTCTGGGAACAGGCCAGGAGAGGGTGTGTTGAACTGAAGAACAGGGGGTTAACATACCACACTTAATCCATGCATGCCCAGGTGGGTTTTAGGACAAAATGATCACCTCCGTCAAGACCCAACCCCATGATTTCTCACATAACCCACGAAGAGCCTCCTTCCTTTTGGATGTGTTGGAAGAGAGAATTGGTCAACTTGAAATATCGCAGCTGACACTTCCTCTTACAGACTTGCAGCTTCGAGGAGGTTTGAGGGGAGATTCTAATTTGTTATGGAATGGTCAGGGAACCACTATGCTGAAACTAAAGAAAAGAGAACAAATAATGGCACATTCTTGTAGCCACCAAGACAGAGAAATGATGGAAGCCCATGGCTGGTAGTACATACAGGTTTTACCTATGTTCCACAACAATTCTGCACTGCAGTTCAACAAACCACACTGATTGAGAGACGTTGGGGGCGTTCAATGGCTTTAGCAAGAGTAATATTAAATATTCAAATGTAGAAATTACTTGGTAGGCTTGAGGACAATCTGTCACAAATACGCCTTAAGTGAGAAGGGTATGCCCAGACGTGGGTCCCGTGCTCACTACACCACTGGATTCAAGCTAGCCTGGCTGATGAAGGGTGATGCCCTGAAACCAGTCCCAGGATGCTTGTTTCCAGTCTAGGGAGAACCTGGCTTGTCAGTTCAGGCTGGACTGTTACCATAAGGAACAGGGTCCAGACTGATTTGCATATGGCTGGGTCCAAACCGGGGTGGTGTGGTGAGCAAAAGAATGATGGATGTAACCCAGATGCTTGCGACTGAAGGTGAATGTTCGCATTGTCCGAATTCCATCCATCAATTTTTTCTTTTACAAATATGCACATACACAAAAGGTGTGTACACAGAGACTTTGTTTGTTGAGAAATAGAGGTGAGCTCAATCTCAAAGAGTGAACATAATGGCCCAGTTGGATTAAGGCAAAAACAAGCTGACAAGCTAAGAAATGGTTTTAGACAAAGAGTACACTTTCAACATTCTAGTGAAACAATGCATTAACCCCTTGCATGCCCGCCCCTTTCCCCGCCCAGTGCCGCGCCTTGCATTAGCGGGCGGAGTTCATGACGAGCTGGACTCGTCATGGGCACAGCGCCACCGCAGCCCATGACGAGTCCAGCTCGTCATGGGCACTGAAGGGGTTAAAGGTTCCATATAAAAACAAGTGGGAAGCTCCAATCCCAATTTTGTAGACTAATTGGATATTACCCGGATGTGGGTGAAATTCCAGGTTACGCTACAACCATCCATATATCCCTTTCCTCTCAAGACCGTTCAACATGGGAAATGCAATTTTGTGCTTTTTACTGCGGACTTGCGCTGTGTTGCAAGAAAAATGCTGATCAGTGTTTTTTTAAATTGGTGCTTCAATTTTCCTGTGTATAACATCTATGTTTTTTTGAACCTTCAGTAGTTGTTATATGAGGTTTTAAAAGTTGTGTAAAGGAGATCACGGGAGAGGGTCTTCTTAGTTAGGAGCATTTAGAATTACTAAAGGGCTTTCAAACACCAGCATGTGTGCCATGGGCAACTCTGAATCTTCTCCTTTGTGTTCCCTGGTGTGGTCTTCTTAAGTTGCAACGCTGCAAGAAGGCTACCTGTGCAGCCTTGCGTCCCTTGATCAAAGTCACAGGCTTTGTGATAGAGAAGTAGCGCATCTCACACCTGGAGTAAGTCCATAAGGAAGACACACATCTACTACTGTCAAGCGTAGAGACTGACAGCAACTGGACGTTCCAGAGGCACGGAGTCGCTAGCTTTGAGTGACTGCAGAAAATGCAAACAGTAGCTCTGCACTCCTTCAATGTAGACTTTTTAGAATAAATGACACCTGATGATGCATCTCTAAAACAAACATTACGTAGGAGAACAGGGGTAGATCCCAGATGACTGAGTGTCAAGAGTCCAGTCTTATTCCATGCCTAATCAAATGTGATATATCAGACCTATGTACCCTGGTAATGGATATTTAATAGAGGCTCTTATGTAATCGTCTCCCCTCCCTCCCCCCCAGAACCTAGGTGGGTAGTCACCGTTATCTGGAAGGGGGGCAGATACTACTATATGTACAGGTCTGTCTAACTGTCGAAGAGATACTGTATTAGACCGCCACCGGCAGACAAAGTATCTCTATTATTCTGTTTATGGTAAAATAGTTAAGCCATGAGTCAATGCAATACGTCTGAGATGCAGTAGTGTCTCTTTTGATAGTATCCAATGACATGCGCTCGGTTGTTTATGCATGAGATTATTCATGTCAATATGCCAATCAATCAATCAATCAGGGGGGTTGTACAGCGCGCTACTCACCCGTGAGGATCTCAAGGCACTGGGGGTGGGGGGGAGCGTGGGTGCAGCTCCGGATCATTTGAAGAGCCAGGTCTTGAGACTCTTCCTGAAGGTATGCAGAGTGGGGGAGCATCTGATGTTGACTGGGAGCTCGTTCCAGGTCTTTGCTGCGAGGTAGAAGAAGGCCCTTCCGCCTGCTCTGGTTTTGAGGATGCGTGGGGTCTCTGCCAGGGTGAGGTTGGCGGAGCGAAGGTTCCTTTTGGGTACGTGGATGGAGTCTTTTTCGTTGAGGTATTTGGATCCGATGTAGGGGTGGGTGAGTAGCTTGAACGTTACTCTCTTCTCGATGGGCAGCCAGTGTAGGTCTTGTAGGTGCTGGGTCATGTGCTCATGTCGTGGGGTTCAGTGGACGAGTCTGGCTGAGGTGTTCTGGATGGTTTGGAGCTTGTGTAGCAGGGTGTTGTTGATAACTGCGTAGAGGGCATTACTGTAGTCCATGCTGCTGGTTATGAGTGCGTGGGTTGAAGCAGGTGGAGGCGACGGCGTTGGTCTGGCAGGTCATGGTGAGGGAGGAGGCTAGAATGATGACTAGGTTCCAGGCGTGGTCCTTCTGGGTGGGTTTCGATGCGCAGGGAGCCACCAGAAACTGTCCCATGCAGTGGGGGAGAGTCCGAGTTCAGTTTTAGGCAGCTGTCGCTCATCCATGCTGCGACGGGTTTCATTCCTTCTCGGAAGCAGAGTCTGGTGTCTTCGGGCTTCTTCGTGGGAGAGAGGATGAGCTGGGTGTCGTCGGCGTAAGACACTATGCTGAGCCCATACTGTCTGACGATGGCGGCGAGGGGGGCCATGTAGATGTTGAAGAGCGTGGGGCTGAGCAAGGATCCTTGGGGTACTCCACAGTTGATCTCTGTAGGTTCGGAGAGGAGCGGGGAGGGAGTCTGATCCTTTGGGTTCTGCCGGAGAGAAAGGAGCGGATCCAGTTGAGGGTGGTTCCTCGTATACCAGCGTTGTGGAGTCTGGCTTTGAGAGTGCAGTGTGAGACTGTTTTGAAGGCTGCGGAGAGGTCTAGTAGGATGAGGGTCGCAGTGTGGCCCTGGTTGAGTAGCGTGCGGATGTAATCGGTGGCGGCGAGGAGGGCGGTCTCGGTGCTGTGGTTGCTGCGGAATCCAGACTGGGAGGAGTCGAGGATGGCGTTCTCTTTGATGAAGGTGGTCAGCTGGGCGTCGATGAATCTCTCAGTGACTTTGGCTGCGAAGGGGAGGAGAGAGATGGGCAGGTAGTTTTTCAGGTCCGTCGAGACGGCCAAAGGTTTCTTGAGGAGGGGCTTGACCTCTGCCCGCTTCCAGTCGTTGGAGAAGATGCCGGATTTGAGGGAGGCATTGATGGTCCGGCCTAATTCGGGTGCTATTGCGGCGGCGGCTCTGTGGTAGATTTGCGGCAGGCAGGGGTTCGTGGGGTTTCATTCATGAGTGGATGTTCTTCATGGTCGTGGTGATGTCTTTGGTAGTAGCAGTTTTCCAGGTGGTGATGGTTGGATGGTTGTCAGTGGTGGGGGAGAGGGGGGACCGGAGTCTAGTCACTGAAGATGTCAGAGGGTCCTGATTTTCAGGTGGAAGAGCTGAGCTTGTTGCAGAGGTCCTGGGAAGGTGTGACATCTCTCACTTCACTGGGGTGTTTGGTGAACTGCTGTATGACGTTGAAGAGTTGCTTGGCGTTACTAGCATTGGTGTGGATTTTGTTCTTGGTGAAGGTCCGCTTGGTGGCTCTTATGCGCAGGTGGTATTCATTCATGGCGTTCCTGTAGTTATGGTCTTCGGTGGCTTTCTAGTTCCGCCAAAGTTTCTCGAGGCGACTGCAGGAGCGCCTGGCTTCTTGGAGTTCGGTGATGAACCAGGCGGCCTTCAGGGAGGCGTTGTTCGACGGGGTGGCGGCGGGGTGCAAGCTTGTCAGCGCAACCGGAGATCCAGCGGTGTAGTTCCTTGGCTGCGTAGTTGGCGTCAGTCGTGGCGGAGGGGGGGAGGGTCATGGAGGAGGGTGGTGTTGAGGTGTTCCTCTGATCTTGCTCCAGTTCCTTCATGGTGGGCGCAGGGCAGGTTTGAGTGCAGTGGTGGCGTTAAAGGTGAATTGTGTGCGGTGGTGGTGTTAAAGGTGAAGTGTACGCAGTGGTGGTCTGTCCAGAGGCGCTCCGTGGTGTGCCTGAAATGGATGTTAGTCCCTCCTGTGAAGATAGGGTCGAGGGTGTGTCCAACTCTGTGGGTAGGGGTGGTGACAAGCTGCTTCAGTCCGAGGTTGACGAGGTTCTCAAGGAGGGTGGTGAAGTCGGGGTCGCAGCAGTTGTCGAGGTGGAAGTTCAGGTCTCAGATGAGAATGTAGTCCGTGGAGGCGATGGCGTGGGGTGGCGGAGGAGGTGCGGGGTCTGGGGGGGGTCTGTAGGCAAGGGTACAGCGCAGCATGGTTCTGGGGCTCATTTGGATCTGGAAGTGGAGGTGCTCAGAGTTGGGCGGGGGGGGGTTGCTCGAGGTGGGGAGTCGGAGGGAGCTCTTGTGTGTGATGGCAAGTCCACCTCCTGGGCGGTTGGGGCGGGCCTTTCTTTGGATCTTTTATCCCTTGGGGATGGCGGTGGCGATGTCTGGGGCGGAGGTGGCTTTGGTCCGTGTTGCTGTCAAAAAGGCGACGTCTGGAGAGGGGGTGTGGCGCAGGTCCCAGATCTGTGGAGGGAGCGCACTCTGAGGAGTATGTCAGGGCTTCGGTAGTGCGGGCGTCTGTTGTAGGTTTAGCGGCCGAGGGAGGCTGTTGATTGTGAAGGATTGTGGGCAGTGTCGGCATGAGAACTAGCCGGCGGCGGTGTTCAGCGTCGATCTCTGGCAGCTGTTTCTTCCGGGATTGAGAGCGAGGAGGGTAGTGGAGTTGTAATATGTGATCCGTAATATGTATTATAACTGATATATCAATCTGACGTAATTGCAACACTTTTGTAACTGCTCAGGAAGTGATGACACATACCACTAATGTACTATCTTTACCCCGGCAAATAAATGCCTACTGTATATGCATTTGCGTAATTGTCCTTAAGATCAGGTGATGAGACACCTTATAAAAAACAACAAGCATTTGTAATGCAATAGGTCTTGCATGCACACGAGTTTAAGCTATTTGGCATTGTAAATGACAATGCCTTTTATTTATGTTTTAAGAACCAAAACATAAATAAAAGGCATTATTATTTACAATGCCAATAGCTCAAACTGCGTAAATGCGAGACCCATTGTATTGCAAATGCTTGTTTTAAAGGCTAGATAACATGAAGTCTTCCAAGCAGATGTGTGTTTGAGGCCACTTTAGCTGAACAATTGCACATGTCCTATAACACATCACCCAGTTTGCTAATGCTGCTCATACTGTGCCAAATTTGAACCCAATCCGTTATCTTCGAAGCTCTACACCCCAATTAGAACACTGTAATGTTGAGAGGTCCAGTGAAGACAATGGAGTCGCTCCTGAAGTCCTGATCCATGAATGAACTAAGTTAATCTCTTTTTATTAACCTTATGCATGCTGAGCGCTTTTTTTTTTTTTTTTAAGGACTTGTGCCCTTGGTCTTAGGGGGCTGTTAATGTGGAGTTTAAGATAATACAAAACAACACAATCATTCAGGCATTTTATTTTTCCCCATTATATATTTTTCTTTAAGTTTAATAACTCAAAATTGAGCCTTTGCTGCCATTGTGTGTGCCCTCCTTCCAATGCTCCACCACATTTTGGGTTTAATAGAGGCACGATATTTTGTTACGATCATAAATCATCATTGGTACTGCGTATCAGAAACCAAACTCTACTGCACTAGAAAACTCACACCCAATCAAAAAAACACCTCTGAACGCCATTGCTCATAGTCTCACTCTACTAAGCATTCCCTTCACACAAGTGTTTAGGTCTTAAACGTTACTAGACTCATAGTTTTCTTAGTGTATTATAATACTGAATTGGGGATTTTTGAAACTATTTGAGTCTTTAAACCAGATCCCTTCGACCCTCACTCTTCATTGAGATACTTTAATATTGTTACACTAGTACCCAATCATATTTACCTCAACAGGACCATAAAAACACACCACCATCATAAACACTTACTGCAGCCAAAAGGGGAAATATTGTGGTGCAGCAATCAGGGGCACATCAGCCTACCAGATCTCTTCAGTCCCATTATGTCCCCCTAGTTAGCAGTCTAGCTGTGAAGACGGGTGTCATGCAGCAGGGTTGATCAAGAAGCACTGCAATGTAGTGCCATGAGTATACAATGTGCTTCTCTACCTCTATGATGGCTCGCAGTAAAAATTATAGGAGAAAGCTCCCTCATATGGCAGCAATAAACAAACAATGTTTAATGAAACAATCTCTACAATGATGGTAAAAAGGCAGATCCCCCAACGCCCTGCCTTCTAGGCACCGGAAGCCAACCTTGAATTTCCCCGCCTCTGCGCTTGTTTAACGCTGCAATGTATACTCAAAAAGCGAGGACGTTCACAATAGTATTGCACGCACAATGTAGGTAGCAGTGGAGGACACTAGGCCTAAAATGCTGCTGGATTTTGATGGGGACGCCGGACGCCCAGAAAGTGAAATGAGCAGCCTGGCTGAAATTACAGAGGGCTGCTGGTAAATGTGCACCCAGTAGTACGAATGTACTATGTGCTCTGGTGAGTCCGGAGTCCCTGCACCCTACCACCTACGAAGCAACCACTTAGAATCATGGCACTCCCCGCTCAGATATCAGTGGTCCGACTAGAGGGGCGCTCTTACCATGGGGAGAACATTGTCCCAGTTGTGATACTGGAGGCCATGGGTGGACAAGAACTGAGCACACCACTGTTGTGAACTTTACTGCTTTGTGCTGTGCTCCTCCCGCTTCTCTCTTCAACCCCTCCCCCTCTCGCTCCCTGCTGTCCCTACCCCAGCACTGAGGATATTGTTGTACCGTTTTTTATACCCAAATGTCAATAAAGACATTTAAGGGGGTAGGATGTGCAACCAGCAGTAGATGCTGACGAATGGGGCAAAAATAAATAGATATAAAGAGAAAGGAGCAAATTAAAGGAAACCTATAAGAACAAGTAAAATAAAAGGACTCAACCAGCAGCCCTGGCAGTGGTGGGAACCCCGTTTCACGCAGTTGTGCACGTGTTTAGGCAAAACACTGAATCAGCAAGAGAGCACATGGCTTAAGTGGGCCTGCTTGCGCTCCATGCTGGATGCAGTGGAGGGTGGAAGCAAATGTTAATGACCCTGTTATAGACCTATGGTTGTTAAAGGTTCACCCAAGACCCATAAAGGATGTACATTTAACTATGCATGTATGCTTGGTGATGGTTTTATCACAAAAGGCTAGCAGACATCTATATGTTGTCAACATGACTTCCCTAACGTACTCTTGCATATTGGTTCCAGTTTATCACCAACCCTAACGAATGTGTCTGTTTTCTGTGCAATTATTTCTTCTCCCTATCCAGGAAGAAGAAACAGAAAAGACACGGTCGTTCTTAAATTACTATCACAGAAGACGCACGTTTTCTAAGTAATCGTCCATGGCCACACCCTGTTGAGTGGCACTGCCAATAAGTCTCGCTTTAGGGACCTATTGGCTTTGCCAATGCTTTCAGACTCTCTGATACCGTGCACTATGACTAATAAACAGGAGGGAGAAAAAGCCTATGCAGCAAGCTGTGTCATTTTGTAGGAGTGCGCATCGAGCACACATGCGCCTACAAAATGACACAAACTTTTTTGTCTTTTTGTTTGCAGATTAGAGTTGGTGCAGTAAAAAAAATAAAAGTAAGTAACATGAGCGGATAGGGGGGCGAATATGTTTGGAAAAGCAATACAAAGGGTGTAATCAAGGAGGGTGGGGAAACAGCAGAAGTGCACGGGAAGCATCATGGAGGGCAGGTGGACACAATAGAGGTGTACATGACAAAGCAACACAAGGGCGCGGGTGGGGGGGGAGCAACATGGGGGGGGGTAGAAGAGAATGAACGAGGGCACAATCGGAGCGAAAGCGCACCAGGAAGGCTGCTTAAATGGAGAAGCTGTATACAAGTGATGGCATACGTAAGAGGCTTGAAGGACAAAGTTTGGGAAAATGATGTTATGTTATGAAAAGAAATGTGCTGAGAGAAGGGGGCAAACGCTGAATGGCCAACACATATTCACTCCTGGAATGCTTAAGACAAGTGTGGTTTACATTTTTTTACAGTTAGGATGTTAACAGTTAGAAATTAAACTGCACATACAAGTGTATGAAGTGCATCACATGAAATGTTTTACAACTAAATAGTGCACAGGAGAGTAGGTTGAATGACAAATCTCTATAAAACTAAACTCACTGAGAGTAGCACAAAGTAAAAAGGTGTTGAAAGTACAACTTTTATAACGCTTTAAAAAATGTGTAGGGGGAAGTGGGACAACAGAACAGGGAAATGCATGGACTCTCATGGAGTGCTTTTAGAAAACGAAAACAAATGTTCTTGAAAATCAGACCCTTGTGAATGGATAAAAGGAGCCAATCAGAGAGATGGTACATGATACGCTCCAAAGGAATGATAAAGACTATGTGGACGAACTAAAACAAAAAAACGTTGCATAGAAAGCAGGAAATGAAGAGTGAGAAAATAAAGCAAACTAATGGAAGCAAAGGGTGGGTTCCTTTCCAGGTCAGCTATCAACAGGTCACCAAAAAGATCACAGCAGCCGGGAAACCTTTCAGGTCACATGACAAGTTCGCCTTGGACGCAGAACATGCGCCATGGAGAGTTACCTCCCTGCAAAATAAAGTATGGTCTAAAGTACTCTTGCAGCCTGTGCACTAAGAAAAACCTCCGTTGCACCATTCATACAACCACAATGTGAAAGGTAGTATCCATGCCTCATGTACAAGCCCTTCATATTTGCCTACTTGATGGTGTTGTAAACAGTATTTGAAGTGAAAAGTTAAACTTGGCAGAGAAATAACTTTGCATTATCCAATCTGCACTCCGGACTTCTGCAACAGTAAGTGGTATGCATAGCACCTAGAATAAATGATATTCTTGCAATTCATAGATTTTTTTTAAAATATCTGTTCACTCCAAGCAGCCTTAAAGGACTACATGAAAAAAATGTTGGCATTCTATCAAGATTAAAAATACATATATTCAACAGTGTTCCCTGCACAAAAGAGTACTTCATTTTAAACAAATCCTATAACAGCATTTACGAGATACCCAACATCACAAAGCTCATACATGGCTTGGCAGATGGCACAAAGGCTACTCAATAATACAAACAAACATGAGTATTTCAAATCACTGTTTTGATGACACCCTCCTATTGATTACTTTTTTGGTAATGATTTCAGCGGTACGTGCCAAATCAGCATCACACTCAAGCTCTGCAAAGAAAATGGGTTAAGTCTAACTAGCTCAAAAACGAAACTGCTTCCTATCAGTCTCAGACATCACATCTTCAACTTTACCACTCAAATAATAAATAAGAAAAGGTTTAGCTTTTTTTTTTTTTTTTTTTTTTTTAACATGTTCAATTGGGAAAACTATAAATGTCTAGATAGTCTTCACAGAAAAAAGCAGTATTTCTGTTGACGTTCTATAATTTAAGGCCGCCGGATCAACAGCCAAGTAACTCATCAACAGGCTTCAACAAGCATTGGCAAAGCCAACAGGTCGTGTCGTTCAACTTAGTCATAAAATAGGAAAGAATTGTGATGTTGTAACCGCCAATATCCTAAAGGTACATGCATGTGTGCTGAAGTATGTACATCTCTCACCATGCATTCACCTAGGTAATAATGCAGATGCCATTGGTTTATTTATCAATCTCAGATGGAGGACACTATTCGGATGGGGATTTTTTTTGTATTTTTTATTTTTTTTTAAATGTAATTTTTTGCTTGAAAGCATTTTTGCACTACAGAGTGGCCCGGCAGTAAAAGGCAGCTGCGGGCACTCCCAAAAAAAGTAAAAAATATTGAAGACTGTAAGGAGCAATGAAGGAGCGGAAAGTGGGAGCAACAGATGAGTGGGTGGAGGACGGGTAGCAGCAGGGAAGCAGGTGGTGGGGGGACTAAAAGGAAATGGATACGAACAATCAATGGAGGCACTTGAGGCTGGATCCCGGGTGACCAAAAATATTCTAACTAATAATGCAGAAAAAGCCAGGGTGGGGTGGAGAAACCAATGGACGAGATCCGATGGATAGAGCAACAAGGAGCGAGAGGGACAGTGCTGGGGGCGGGGGTTGTACTACACGAGAGAGATAGAAAAACTAAAATCTCATGGAATGCACAAAGATAACAGTAGAACCCTTGTTGCTTCCGGTTTGTGCTGCCCTGGGGTGGAGACTTCATTCCCCAGAATTCCTCTAGCGGCGGGGAGGTCCCACGTTACAGACAGCAGACGGAGAGCCTTAAATCAGTAAGAGGTATCCCGCAGCGCAGAACCCTTGTTTGTGCCGTATTGTGCCGCCCAGGGGAAGAGACTTCATTCCCCAGCATTCCTCTCGCAGTGGGGATGCTGTGACGTTACAGTCAGCGGAACCCCAAGTCAAAGCATTGGCATAGCCAATAGGTCTCGCTTTTGGGACCTTATAAGTATTTAGTTATGCTGCACAATATCCTTGGGGGCAACAACATTAACTGTTGCATGGTTAAACACTTATAAGGTCCCAAAGGCGAGACCTATTGGCTATGCCAATGCTTGTTTTCAAGCTCATCAGAACAAGCGTTCGGAGACCTCAGTTAATTAAAGAGGCGCGCGCCCTCCTGCTGACAGTTGAACACCCTTCAGCCTGAAAGGAGGGGCTGCTACATGCCTTATCAACCGCTCCACACCGTGCCCTTTGAATTAAAAGTAAACAGCCCTGCCGAAAATGGCTCACTGGTAAAAAAGGAAAGAACATAAGTAAATGCACCATGATCACTACTCTAAAGCCTTCGTAACGAAACAATGTACATTTACCACTTAGCATTTTAAGGTACTTTGATATTTGTACTTTGGTAGCCACTAGCTTCTGCTTGATGGTCATGTTTTCACACTTGACCTGATGAACCGTGACGTGCGTGTCAGTACAGATCTCATCCAATCAGATAGAGACGTTCCCTTCCAGGTTGTCCGGCATTCTTTAGTTAGTTAACCTTGAGTGACGTGAGTGTACACTATCCATCCTGTGTTATCACAGTTCATTGTTTTAGGGGCTTACTGCTAGACTACGCAGACACAATGGGTGCCTGAGAGAACCCCAGTGTGTCCAGACTGAGAACTGGCACGTGTAAACAAGTCAACATCAACATGAAACACGACATTTCGTTCTGTGATTGGTTCTGTGCCTGTCTGTCTGTCGCGCCATTGATTATGGACACTAAGAACACTACTGCATGCGCGCAAGCGTAGTCTTTGTTTACGCTCGCACGTTGGTGTTTACATTTGTATTTTGATATACTATTATGAAAGGGTCACGAGCAGACGCATGTGTAGCGTTCTTGCCCATTTCATATGTGTCTTCCGCTTGTAACGAGCCCTTTCTCACTGGAAGGTGTTGTTTATATATTCAAGTGGGGTGAAATGTATGCAACACGTGTGTGTTGGTGCTTGGGAGTAATTCAGTTGCTGAACCTTACCTGACAAGACATGCCATTTTTAGGTCTCGCTGAGTCAGCGCGCATGCGCTGCTCGGAGAGACTTTAGTAGGAGAGTTTTCAAAGTGCTGCTGAAGGCTGGCGGTTCGCGCGTGAACGCAAGCTTGTCGCCAGCCAGCAGCACTTTGAAAACTCACCTACTAAAGTCTCACGGAGCAGCGCATGCGCGCTGACTCGAGACCTAAAAAATAAACCACAAGCATTGGTATAGCCAATAGGTCTCGCCTTTGGGACATTATAAGTGTTTAGCCATGCTACAGTTGATGTTGCACCAAGCAAATTGTGCTGCATAATTAAATACTTATAAGGTCCCAAAGGCGAGACCTATTGGATATGCCAATGCTAGTTTCCCTCTGTAAGCAGCGTATTTCTGGCTCAGAAACAAAAGGCAGTTGGAGCCTGTGAACACTGCACTGTATTCTGGCGATCTCCACAATTAGGACACCTTGTGTCTTGTATGTTTGATGTTGGTACCCGACAACAGGGGCCCTATCCCAGGGGAGGGAGTGTGAGGGAGGCGGTGTGAAGCATTTGTCTCATGTGACTCCTGCCTAACAAAGCGTTTGTCCCAGGATGAAGCCACCATATGGAAAGGAAACTGCAACTTTGCAGATCTGACAGTCTGGGGCTCGGATGGCTCTTTTTCAGATGATCTCAGCTTTGTGTTGCTTTGATATAATTTGCATCATCTTTTCTATAACCAAGCTTTTTTTAATGTTGGTAAGTGACACTGAGGAAGAACTGAGTTTTACTGCTCAATGTATACTGAACCCTTCGCTAACCATGGTGTGAATATAGAAAACTGACTCAGGAAGGTACCGCTGCAGAGAATGGAACATTGGGAATAAGAGTAAAGGAAGAAATACAGACCAAGGGAAAAAAGATTGCAAGGAAGATAACTGTGAGGAAGGCGGAGAAAAAAAGGATGAAAGATAAGGGGGTGGAAACCGAAAGGAGGATAAAGGTGAGAGATGGAAAAAAGAGACAAAGTGAAAGATGGGGAAGCAAGCCACAGGGAAGGGAAAAAGGGTGGAAATGGTTTAAAGAAGGTGGATTAAAGAAGGGAAACAAGTCTCTTGCTTGAGGGTTCGAATCTATAAGACCCCAAAACGTGCAGCTATACAGCCATGCTCGCCGCCTGGTCCTGGAGTCCAGGAGAATGCGGCATTCGTTCCAGACCAGTGTTAAACCAGGCACATGTTACATAGGAGGCCATCTTGGAAAAGGGTGCTGCCGGAAAAGACTCAACCAACAAGTCCTGCACGTGGGAGACCCGCCCCCCATGAGAATGCTAATTAACAAATGAGGAACGTATATGACATCACTTTATAGCTGCTAACACAGACCTTAAAAAGTACACGAGAAATGAGCTCAAGTTTCTTTTTCTGCAATACAGGAAACTATTGGGAATTAGTTTAATCTGCCTGGCTTCTGGTCTGTTGTATCTTTCCATTACTAACCAGATGTAACTCTACAAGGACTACACTACACCTTTGGCAGAAGTGCAAATGCTCTCATATTGGTATATTTTAGGATTGCTGCTTCCGGCATGGAGCACGTGCAAAAATATATTGTGTCTAGAAGCGAATTTATGCAATGTATTTCACAGTTATTTTACTTCTGGTGGAAAGATCATGTGAATGTAATGAATGATTGCACATAAAATTATAGTGCATTTGTATCTGAAAGATGCAAGCCCTGACAGACAGGAAGAGAAATGTGTTTATTTTCGTGTAACATTTCCCGTTTTGTTGCTGACAGAATGTTGTGCATTAAAGGGCTCACAATTTGTTCTGTATGCGTGAATTGTTCGTATAATTCACGACTCGAAATTATTGGCACGGAGCTCACTTTGCTCGTTTTTACAGGCACATTAGACATGGGGACATTTTAAAGCACAACCCTATTTTTAGAAAGCTTGTTTTTAGCAGCATCCTGTAGTAGAGCGCAGTTGAACTGATTTCTAGAACGCGCACCTTGCGGGCACCGTGTTTCCTGAAGCACATTTGTGGGCACGGAGCCCACTTTGGGCAAAGGCTGGGGGAGGAGCGGAGGCAGGGAGCAAGCAAGAGGAAAGACAGACGGCGCTGAAGGCTGGCGGTTCGCGCGTGCACGCAAGCTTGTCGCCAGCCAGCAGCACTTTAAAAACTCACCTACTAAAGTCTCTCCGAGCAGCGCATGCGCGCTGACTCAGCGAGACCTAAAAAGTGGCCTCAATACAGGAGGGAGCCAATGTGAGGAAATGAAGAAAGGGCCCTATAACTGAACTACCACCACAGCCACAACTAAAGTCACAGCTACAGCCAGAGAGACTGAACATTTTAAATTTTAATGACTTATATGTAAGGTTGGAAAGTGCCTTATTAACCCAGATCCAACCCTTAAATGCGCAACTAGAGCATATAGCTTAATAGCACGGCAAGTTCTGTTATTTCTTACTTACCCTGGGGCATTTGAACCTATCCAGGGCAACAAGAGAGGGAACAATAGGAGCAAATCAGGTGAACAACAGCAAATCCCAGAGAAAAAATCCATGCAATTTCCAACCCACCAAAGAGAAGCACACCATTCTGATAAGGGTGGGAACCAGCCTGCCACCCAGCACCCAGGATTATTAGGTTCAACGGTAGTTCAACTCTCAAACCCCATACCACGAGCCAGGGTTTTGCAAACATCACTAAATTTACACACAATGGATGAGGGCAGAAGCAGAATGCCCACATGTCAGGGGGGGGGAGAAAATCTTAAGAGTAAGTGTGTAATGGGTCAGACACTATCCCACTCACCTGCAGCATGTCCATGTGTGTTAATTTTGGTTAATGTAGCAGTGCTAAGGAAGGCGCACAGTTCAAAACTGCTGAGCAGCTTATTGACAAATCATGCCATTATTTATTAAAAACTGCGGGAATGGGCGGGCTGTTACGCAGTCACATCTTGATGGCAAGGAGGGTTCTTTGGGGAGGACCAGCCTTAAAAACCATTGATGGAGACTGTACTGTCCTAAATTTTGATAGCCAAGGGATAGTCAGGAACCTGTTGGGTCAATTACCCAATGTACAATGAGAGGGCTCTCATATATATGTCCTACCTTTAGTTTTTAGTTTTTTCATAAACTTTGTGATGTTTCGAATCGCAGGAGGGGTGAACCACATATCAGTAATTTTGCGTCCAAGTCCCAATTCTAATCTTAATGATCATAATCCCCTTGAAGGAATTATAGATCCACCCACCCGGAATAGGTATGGTCCACTAGAAAGCTTGGATGGCTGCGATTGACTCCTTTGAGGGGGATTTTGGGATGGGGGAATGCTGGGGCTTTGTGCTCGCCACTGGGAGAAGTGCACCATAAGGAGATAGTGGGGCAAAGAAATATTAAGTTAATAAATTGGAATATAGCTGGCCTTATGATACTATATATGCCTCCAGGAAACATGGGAGGTAGCCCCAACCGCCCTGGATGGGTAAAGAGCTTATCATACCCCAGCAGTGCCATCCAGAGCTGGAAGGGCGAGAGAAGGCATTTGAACAATATTGGCAAATACTCTTAGCATAAATGTTTTAAAAATTTTAAATGACACACTATTTTCATTTTTTGATATGTGAAGGGAGAGGGGATTGGGATCTGTTCATAATAAATTATTATAATTTTGAGGGGAAAATGGATTCTATGTTTGGTGATATGCTGCTCGAGATTAATGAGGCTAGTTCCCAACACCACAAACCGGTGAATTTTATCTTTATCCTTCTGGGAGAATTTAATGTTCTAAACTGCCATTTTGGGGGAACCAGTTTGTGGGGTTATAAATTGTGAAGGTGACCCGATTATTTATAGTACATATGGAAATACACTAAATTGAATTTTAACTATTCAGAATCCGAGGATAAGTAATATAAACAGTGACAGATGCTATGGATAAAACATTTGAGAGTGCGTCTACAATTGATTTTATAATTCGTTCTGAATCTTGACAGAAAGTTAGTAGCTCGCAGATATATTTTACAGAATTTAGCGATCATGTTTGTATCGCTTGTAATCTGAAATGGGTGCCTAACTCTAATAAGAATGAAATTTAAATCCCAAAACTGGTACTTGCAAAGAAGATTGGTTATACATTAAAATCGGATAGTGTGAACAAACAAGCTATCTTGACAACATTAATCGCAGATAAATATCGAGAAGTCATGACATGCATTGATCATAATGCCAGCAAGGAGGGAGTGGTGGAAGCCTTTGAAGAGGTCCTAAAAGAGGTTAGAAAACATCTAACACGAACATGCAGAAGTAGAAACTCCGACGGTGCCCTGGTTCGACGCAGGGATGCTCAACAACTTCGGACCTTCAGCACCAGTTATAAAGAGGCAAAGCGAGTACGACTAAGAACTTTGAAAGAAAAAGCTTGGGATGATCCAAGGTTGGCAACAGAGAATAAAGAAACCTGACAGTTTTGGAAAGTAGGGAGCACCCTGATTTTAAAAGAAGACGGTGATCCCTCGCTAGATGAACATATAGAGGAGGAGGCATGGGTCAAAATGTTGGGGAAATCTTTTAATATGTAAACAAGTTTAAGACTAAGAACCCTATAATGCGGGAGACAAATTATTTGTTGTTCGACTTTGAACTATGGGAAGTTGTGAAAGCCTCGGATCAGACATGTCTGGTGAAGGCCCCTGGGTCTGATAGGGTCCCAACAGGCATCTTCCTAGAGACTAAAGACCTGTGGGGACCAATACTGACACATGTATTTAATGTGGTAGCAAAACTAGGACCACTTAGATCATAGAAACACTCTTATCATTGTCCAGATATACAGAAAGGGCGATAGATTGGAAGCAAAAAATTACAGGCCCATATCCCTAATTGATGGTACAGCAAAACTGATGGGAAGAGCATTATTAAACAGGTTAGAGGAATGGACAAGGAAAAAAAGGTCCTTTCGGAGGACCAGTATGGCTTGAGGAAGGACAAGGGAACAATTGATCAGTGTTTAAATCTCTCCATGATATTCTCAAAATATACATTGGTAATATAGAGTCAGCTCTGAGTGGCCTTCATGGATCTATCGGCCGCGTTTGACTGTGTGGTTCACAGCAGACTAAGGGCCATCATGGAAAGCATGGGAGTTGACCCTACCATTATTAGCTTCATAAGGCAGCTATACCTTGGTGCAACTGCGTGTCCGTTATGGCAGAGAGGGGGAGTGCAGAAAACCCTTCAACATTGAAAGAGGAATGAGGCAGGGGTGCGTCCTTGCTTCTTTTTTGTTCTCTCTCTATAATAAGCTGGATGGGTTACTGAGAGAGTCTGCCAGGACGCCACATA
The DNA here is from genome assembly GCF_964204655.1 of Triturus cristatus. Lineage (NCBI taxonomy): Eukaryota > Metazoa > Chordata > Amphibia > Caudata > Salamandridae > Triturus > Triturus cristatus. Next base: position 106,128,489 of record NC_140591.1, on the reverse strand, counting down.
TGTCGAGACATCCCCAATCACGATTTCCCTCTCTGCAGATGATGCAGTGCTTCTGGCCAGAACGCCTTTAGCGCTGCAGAAGCTCAGTGGAGTAAACCAGATTTATGGCCACCCTGGATCTGCACGTAAACTAAACAAAATCTTATGTGGTTATTACAGGGACAGAGTTTGATAAACGGCAGCACACCGTTAAAATTATATTTTACTCTGAAGTTTATGCTTTTTATACTTTATGGGTGCTGAAGAGTATCACCCCCTGATCATGAGGTGTTGAAACGTGAGTGAAAATGATCCTTATAAACTTTACAAGGATGTACTCTTGTATTTAGCACTCCGTAGATGCGACTATTCGCCTTCAATGATTACAAGTTTAAATGTTCAGTTCATTATGGTTTATTCACGACATAATCCAAAGAAATAATCATCTTTCCAATTAGGTTAGTTTCAATGTTTCATTTTCATTAAATCTTGAAATTTCAAAATCCGTTTAGGACAACACAGTGGAGATATACAATACCACGATGCATTTCGGGTCAAGCCCTTCCTCAGGGGGTTCTCCTGGGAGAATCGCACTATCGGCAGTTACAGAGCAATGGCTTTTTCGTTTTATGGATAAATACAAACGCGTTGCACAGGGAGAACCCCCTGAGGAAGTGCTTGACCCGAAATGCATCGGGGTATTGTATATCTCCACTGTGTTATTACAGGGACAACAGCAAAAAAGCCCCAAGCTTTCATACAGATAAAAGAAGGGTGGAAGTGATAAGACACATTTCCGTATTTGGGTGTGCTTTTCGATATGAAATCATCATGGAAAAATATGGTTTTAACCAGAGCAACCCTTCTGGAAAATAGTACTGCAGCAATTTTTACATTTTCAATACAAATTGGGCGCTAAGCCAATTCCTGAATATCTATCTGGCCAAAGCAAAAGCTATAGCTACATATGGGGCTGCGGTCTGGGGCATGGTGGACGTAGGACCACTGCATCAGGTGGAGGATGAGTTTTGCAAAAGATTGCTATCACTTCCTCGTACCTGCACTAATTACATCTCACCACAGCGACCTAGGCCTTTCATAACTCGAGGATCGTATTAAACTGGCCCCATGTTAGGAAAAGAGAAAGCGTACCTTTAAATCAAGCAGCGCTTAGAGATTGTTTCGCAATTGACCATTTTTATGAGATACCGTGGCTGATTTATGTGAAAACCACCTTTTCACCACTAGGTCTTCAAAGCTCGATTCCCCATCGTCGTGTGCACGCTTTTTGAAGGCTAATGTCATTTTCTTTTTAAAAAGCTGCAGAAGATAGATTTGAGAAAAATAAAAGATAAAAGTACAGTAACTATGGAGAGGAGTTGGCCCAACGGCTAGGGCGGTCGACCTCGAATCTGGGGAACTGGGTTAGAGTCTCGTCAATGACGCTGAACATCCTGTGATTCTGGGCACATAACTTAATCTCCCAGTGCCCAAGAAAAATAAAATGAACGTGTCCTTGTGTAATGCAACTGGTGCTATGTAAAGCGCTTCAATACCCGATTCGGGTCAAGTTTGCGCTAAATAAAACTATAAAACAGAATTGTGCCACACGCTGCCCCTCAAGAACATGGGAATTCAGGGTTATTTGATATTTCTACCGAACTCTCAGCATAGATATATACTGTCAAGATTTCGCTAAACTATATTCCACTCATACTTGGCATTCCTATAAATGTATATTCCATGAAGGAGTTACCTCCTTGCTCATGTGACGGGAGGGTGGCACAATCCAATTCAAATCTTTTATTTTCTGCTCCTTTTATGGTCCTCAAAGAAAAGATTTTATTGTGCCTCTTTAACGAAAGTATAATTTTAGTCATTATCACCTGGCTCTAGCTTTTATCCCAAAACTAGAAGACCCATATGTATGCTATGCACTTGAATCGTTTCTGTGGTTAGTATTGAGACGCAGACGTTTACACGAAGATATGAGAGGCCAGGCACTAAGATGAAGAATTGAGAAGGTCATGTCTCATTATGATCAGATGTATAGCTATCTTTGTATAAATATTTTAGCATCCATGCGATTTGACAAATATGATGTAATTTGGCCAATGAAATAATTTTTCTTTTTAATTATTTTACATTTAATATCTCATGATTTTACTGTAATTTTATTTTTGATATTCTGCGGTGTATGAACTTTTATAAATTGAAAATTAATGCGAAATAAAGTATTGAGTAGTTGCTTGAATGTGAGAAATTTAAGAGTACAACGATGGGCATATACACGTTTTAAAATACAAGTGGCATGTAAAAAAACCTGACTGACGTATAAATCCCCAAAACGCTTATGTCAATGGATAACAGGCGAGTCCTGATGTATTCAAGCTGGCACACTATCCAGAAATCTCCCTTGGGAAATTTCTAAATGATCCCTTTACACCCAGGCACGTGCTGCAGAATTGTTCCCGCGCAGGGCCCATCGAGTCATTCTGATCACCCCCTCAGCAGATCTATTCAAACGGATTAGCCTCTTTCCATTCACTTTCTTCACAGGCTGGGCACAAGCAGTTTCAAGCCCAATTAAAATGTTATGCCCAGGTTTTACAATTCAAAGTGTTGCGTAAAGAATGCAAATTTGATATGGACAGCATTTCAAGTGATGCCATGGATAAAATAGTAGCTAGCTGTTAGCTCATTTCAAGCACTCGCTTAAATACACTGATTTATATATAACAGGAGAAAGCACCTTATTTGCACCAAAGAGTATATATTTTCTGCATGAAGGATTACTGAAATAAGGGCATCCTTAAAGATGCAATGCTACAGGAACTGCGAAATTTGGCCTGCTAACATTGCATTTCATATTACAGCAAAACTCCCGGATAGAACAAGCTTTGACATCGCCAATATGTCTCGTCTTTGGGACCTTACAAGTGTTTGGCCAGTGCTATTGGATTTGCCAATGTCTAAGCTACGTTATGGACGGTAGACGATTGTGGCTGCTGTGTACCATGTAGAAAAGTTATAATAAAGTGCTACAAGCATTTTTGTTATCTTATATCATACATGTCACCTTACAAATTGATGCCACCGTGTGAGGAGGGGGCAGAGCTTTGGAGGGGGCACAGCCTTATGCGGCGAGCTACATAAGAGGCATTTTGCCCCTCACCAAGTCCCCCTGCGCACCTCTTCCAGAAAAATAACAACAAAGGGTCATTGAAACTGTCGCCGATGCCCTGGGGTGCTTTTGTACCTATTAACCCCTTCGGTGCTCATGACGGAATGGTTCCGTCATGACCCACGGTTGAGCTGTGCTCATGACGGAACCATTCCGTCATGACCACGCCCGCGCAAGATTCCGCCAGCACAGCGGCGGAATCTGCGCAGCATCGAAGGGGTTAATGGACATCCGCTGCTTAGAGCCTCTGAAAATGAGCTGAGAATACACTGTTTAAAGTGCTTTTCAGCTCGTTTTTCCTACCACCGTGTGATTTCGGCTCCTCACCGTATGATGCTGTGAAGGGACCTGAAATAGTGTGACACACGGTGGCACCATGCGAGTTGGCAGGTATGTTATATATTTCCAAGAAGACATTATATACAGCTGAACTACCTTATTCAAAAAAGAACAAACACATTTTTTTCCAGTTTTTAGGTCAAGCCTGGGCAGCGCATGCGCTGCACTTCGAGGCATGCCATTTTGAGGTATGGACCTGAACCTCCGCCCATATTTTTAATTGGCTTATGGCATTGTCCTTTGGAAACTGTGGCTTTTTATTGGTCAATAGGCTTAGTAGTTCCGCCTTAGTACCGCCTGGTCTCATTTTGTAACCTCCCTTGAGGATACCCAGTTACATGTGTTGGTACTCAGTAGGTTTTAATTACAGCCTCCGAGGCCTATTTGCTTAAATGATGCCTATGGTTTATTTGCGGGGCAGAACGCATATTTTTTTTACTGTGTATTAACTTTTTTATAACTGCCCCATGCCTTACTTTTACTTTAATGGCGTCTCCACCCCTTTCTTTAGACACGGCTCATCTAAGGAAAGGGGCACCGCCAACATTAAAGTAAAAGCGCAGCATGGGTGCTTTTAAAAACAAGCATTTGCAATGCATTAGATCTCACATTTACAAGAGTTTCATAAATGTGAGACCAATCGCATTGCAGATGCTGGTTTTGTCCTTGCAATGCTGGCAACTTCTTTCTGCCAGTTCTAAAGCTAGTTTGCTTTTTGTTTGTTGGGATGGCGCACAAACAACGGGAGGGTGAAGGTTGGTTAAACAGCACCTGAATTACAACACGAGCAGCGAAATGACACTAGTGGAGAATCAACAGATGACAGATTCCGAGGGCATAACTGAGATGGTGCCGAGTGATACTGAGGTGGTGGTGCTGAGTGATGTTGAGGTACTGGTGCAGAGGTGGTAGCGCAGAGTGGAGACAGTGTTGTAGAGTGACTTAGAGTGGATTGGTGAAGAGTGGAGTAGCAAAGAGTGCAGCGGTGCATAGTAGAGTAGAGTGGTGTAGACTACATTAGCACATAGTAGAATGGTGTAGAGTACTTAGGCATTGAGTGAAGCGGGGGAGTGGTTCAGAGTAGCGTGCAGTGCTGTGTAGTGGCATAGTGTGGAGAGGTGCAGAGTATTGTGCTGTGACGCAGTGTGGAGTGGTGCAGAGCAGAGTACAGTGGAGTCGGGGTAAAGTGGATAATGCATGGTGTGGTACCCAACTGCCATTACATACAACACCTCTTTAACGGAAATGACCATTACATTTGAACAGACCTACAGTTTTACTGATCAAAGTATACAGCGCACAAACAATGTGTGGCAATATTATCACCCAATGTATTTATTTGGTCTGATCATATTACAATACTTGCTTCCAGCACACTTCAGAATGACCCCAAAAATTTGCTTCATTTGTGCTTTCCATATTCCGAAATATCTGTAAAGTTCATTTACAGATATTTGCATTTTGTTATGTGCTAGAAAAAAAAATAACATCGTGCAGCACACCAGAGTAGTCATAAAAATATAACATCCTACAGCCTTTCTGTCTCACATGAGTACAGAGCAGGGTTTTCAGATACATCCGCTCACTTTGAAGTCAGGGAAAGAAAAGTGAACACCCAGCTCATTGGAAGACGGAAACTGACATTTGACATCTATGTCCGAATGCACAGCAAATGCTACAAGAAAAAGAACAAGATTTAACCCCTTCAACGCGGCGCGGATTTTCGCGCTGTGCTGAGCGTTCTATTGAGCGGGCGGGCCGGCCATGACTGAGCGGTTCCGTCATGCGCACAGCGCAACCGACGCTCGTGACGGAACCGCTCCGTCATGAGCGTCGAAGGGGTTAAAGGCCTATTTACTAAAATTCTGTGCTGATGGAAGAATACAGTAAATAGGGTTTGGGCAAGGGAAGGGACAAACTCAAGCTGGACAGCCTAAAATAAATAAAGCCAGCAAGCAGAATGCAAGCAAATATGAGTTACAAATTACAAGCCAATTGTAAACAATGGGCGGAATGCATTCCCAGGGAAGCTTTCCAAATGTCCCTAAGACAGAACGCTGCGTCTGGTAGGTTGCAACCTAAAAAAACTACACTGCATTCGATACAGAACACTATCTTTTTAGCAACAAGTCAGAAACAAGGACATCTTTCAAATGAAGCCAGGGCGACTTACAGGGGGCAAAAAGGCAAGCCACAGACACCAACGTATGGTGCAATTAAAGGTACAAGCATTGGCAAAGCCAAAAGCCCCCACCTATGCAAGATCTATTAGATTTGTCAATGGCTTTCTTAGACATGTTGAGCACCTTTAGTACAAAAGGATAATATATATTATATGTAATATGATTAAATATTTTGATTGTACGATAACTTTTGTATAGTATGGTATGGCTGTCATGGCATGGTAGGGCCTATACAGTATGGTATGGGCTGTTATTGCATTGTATGGAATGACGTGTCACTATATTGAATGCTATAGTTTGGTATGGCCTGTCACTGTATAGAATGGTGTGGCTCGTCTAGTATTGCATAATTTGGTGTGGAATGGCCGGTCACTGTATAATATGGTATGGAATAATACAGTATGTTATGCTATATTATGGCCGGTCATTGTTTAATATCATATGCAAGATAGGACTGGCCCATAGGGCAATCAGGCAGGGCATGATGCGCTGGTCTCATATGAGTGTGTGGACCGGATTTTACAGTCTAATTCCCTACTATTACCACAAACATTGCCAAAAAACTCAAATGCACGCAGTCTCCCATATATTGCAAAATGCTCATACAGCGACTCTTTACAAGTTCAAGACTGGCCTGATTTGCAAACGTAAGCCACTTTTAGCTATCTGGTTCGCTAACAGGGCCACTTGTATTTTGGTGCCCAGGCTTATTTTTAGTCCCAGTCTAACCCTGTTGGTGCAGCATGGTAATAATACAAACAAACTAATTCAAAGCACACCCTGTTTTTTGCATAAAATACTTAAATCAAGCCCAACGCATACTCTAAATCATGGGACACATACCAAAAATTCACTATATTAGAAAGTGAACGTATGATTGTTTAATAGCGATATTGCAGAAGAAGGGCCGAAACATGTCGACCACTCAAATGGACAAACAAGTGTGATAGATTAGCAACTCTTCTATATACGCACTACCTTGATTTTACTTTACCCCATCTCTAACTGAATAAAGCTTTTTTAGTTTGAAGATATAAGTAATTTTCACTCACTTCACGTTATCACTTTCATTACTGATCACTACTGTCATCACCAGTTGGTCTACCTCCGGGTGGATGAAAGCATATTTCCCCCCAAAAAACCAATGATGATGCTTTCACGTTGATACATAAGGCGGATAATCAAGATATACCGGCCAACTACCTCTGTACGTGATTGAGGGTTTTTAAGACATCACCGTACCAGACAGACCCTGGTTGCATCACAGGTACAAGTGATCCATTCCCCTATGATTATTCGTATCCTGAACACAGCATTTCTCGAAGAGACAGCGCAAGCACTGCCTAGGTGAGACCCAAAAAAGAAGCCATGCTTAGTCAATGATCCAGGGACGGAGTAGAAACACAAGCAAAAAGATAAGCCAAAGTGAAGCCAGCATGTGCTGACTAAATACGAGCCAGCAAACAGGACTAACAATGAAACCTACGAATGGTAAGCAACAGGCGGATTTTTAAAAGTATCTAAATTAAATGACTTGAAAGCGACAGTGCATGTCCAGACTCTGGTGAGACCTAAAAAGGGTACTGTTACTCAACTAGCGGAGCTTTACTCCGCATCCCTGGTTGTACGAATACATACATAAATCACTCACATTGAAAGTGCTGTTTTAACTGATGCAGTTTAAAGGGAATAAATTAATCAAAATGTATTCAATGCAGGAAAACAGTCGCAATGATCATCTATTAGCCACTGCACAGTGTTTGCTCACCGTTCATCACCAGCAATCTTCATATAGAAAATGGTCTTTTTAAAATGAAGTCATTTGTTTCCTAGACCAGGACACCCTCTCCTGGTGTAGTCACATTTCTGACTGCCAATGCGTCCTTGCGTTTTGCAAGTGTCTCTTTGGCCTTTTGCTTCATAGCCTATTTTCTCATTTCTCCATAACTGGCCTATTCATCTGCATCACATGGATATAAAACCTGATTTGTATCCGGTTGTATACAAGGCAGAAAGTCCTTTAAGAACTACCATATCTTCCTGTGAGAAATCAATCTGCCCACCAGCACCGCCCTGTACTTTGACGTTTGGTCTCCGACATTGGTGAGGGTGTTTCTTCAGTACCTCTGTGGAGCCACTCTTTATTGTATCTGGTTCAGTCACATTTAACCTACATCGGTGTGCTAATAATTGCAGCACATTTGAAATAGATTCACACATGAACCACAATTCAAGGCAAAACTAAGATGTGGGTGGTGCACTGAAATTATTCAGGAGCTATAGGCATGGTTACTCCTAAATGCATAAAACCCTCAATAACTGTGTGACTAAGAAATAACTTCGATATACAAGTGGAGGGTGGCTGTTCTTATGGAGAAGATGAGTAAAAGTGCAGTTGGAAAGTATATTAAGTGGGGTATCTTCCTTATTGGAAGATATGGCCCTCACACACCCAATTGGGTATCAGGCTTAACTCCTCGTGGGGATGGCGCTGCAATGCGCCTCGGGCCCCATTTCAGTCATAATGATCAGCACAGGTATGTGGGGGACTAGTGCCCTTTATAACAAGCATTTGCAATGCAAATAGATCTCGCATTTGTGAGTTAGAGCTATTGACATTGTAAATGGCAATGTTTTTTACCTACACGTTTTATTTTTAAAGTGAATGTATGTAGTATGCAAAATCCCTTGGAAAGGTCCTGCACTTCATAATAAATATATTGAAAAAGACACAAAGTGTGGCTTGTGTCAACAATTGCTTGACACGTACCTTATGGGTGAAGTGTCGCCACACATGCACACCGTGGTGCTTTACTAATGCGAAACTCATTATTAAAAGTAGTGCTTACAGCCTAACCAACGCGATCGGGATTGGAGCATGCGACTCCGAATCCCAGCTTCTCTTTAATTTTCTAGACTATTTGACTCACGCTCCTGCGTCTTGGTTATCCTCTTAACACTGGGAGGCAATGAAGTTTGCCAAGGGGGCGGTGGGCAGGGGGCTTCGGGTGTACATGAAAATGTATTCATTGCCTAGTTTTCAAAGGTCGCCCGGTGCTATTAGTTTAAAGTGTGCAGATATCATTAAGAGATTATCCCCTTGAATGCCCATGACGAGCTGGACTCCTCATGGCACACAGTTCTCGTGTGCCTATGACTAGTCCAGCTCGTCATGAGGCATCCCCTGGGAAATCCCTCTGGTGCGGGCACCAGAGGGATTACCTCTTAACCAAAATAGCCTCGGGAGCTGGGGAAGAGCTTCCCCAGCTCCCGAGGCTCAGGGGGCTATCTCAGCCCCCTGAGCACGTAGAAAGACGGGAGAGGTATCGTTGGAAGGGGGAGAATCTCCCCTTTCCAATGGATCCCTGCTTGGGGATCGCAACAGGAGGGCGATCCCCAAGCAGGGATTCACCCACTAGACACCAGGGAGGGGGGAGCGGCCCCTTGGGCAAGGGCCTTTCCTCCCCCCAGTTTATATTGGCAACATTTAGTCTTTTTGCCCCCCCGGGGGGGCAGATGGGGGTAGTAGCCCCCATCTGCCCCCCCGGGGGGGGTGGGGGGGGAGCCCACTAGACACCAGGGATTTTTAAAAAAAGTAAAAATAGGGGTGGGGGCTGCCCAAAACGGGCAGGCCCATGCCCCCACCCCCCCCCCCAATTATTACAGTCTTTCTGCCCCCCCCCCCAGGGGGGTAGATGGGGCATTGGCCCCTAATCTGCCCTTCGGGGGGCAGAAAGCCCACTAAACACCAGGGATTTGTTTTTAGGATGGGGGCTGCCCGAAATGGGCACGCCAATGCCCCCACCCGCCCGCCACCATTACAGCCTTTCTGCCCCCCCCCCCGGGGAGCAGATGGGGCGTTGGCCCCTAATCTGCCCCTTTGGGGGAGGAGAAAGCTCACTAAACACCAGGGATTTGTTTTAAGCAGGGTTTTTTAGGGTGGAGGCTGCCCGAACCGGGCACGCCAATGCCCCCACCCACCCGCCACCATTACAGCCTTTATGCCCCCCCCGGGGGGGGGGGGAGATAGGGCATTGGCCCCTAATCTGCCCCTTCGGGGGGGGGGCGGAAAGCCCACTTGACGCCCGGGATTTTTTTCACGAAATTTTATTTAGGGTGGTGGATTTTATTTAGGGTGGTGGCTGCCCGAAATGGGCACGCCAATGCCCCCACCCGCGCCACCATTGCAGCCTTTCTGCCCCCCCCCCCCTCCGGGGCAGAAAACCCACTAAATGCCAGGGATTTTATGTTGCACGATTTGTTTTAGGGTGGGGGCTGCCCAAAATGGGCACCCAAATGCCCCCACACCCCTGCCACAATTACAGCCTTTCTGCCCCCCCAGGGTGCAGATGGGGGCAGTAGCCCCCAATCTGTGCCCCCCAGAGGGGCAGAAAGCCCACTATCCACCAGGGATTTTTTTGCGCAATTGTTTTTAGTGTGTGGGCTGCCCGAAACGCGCACGCCAATGCCCCCACCCTCCCCCCCACAAAAAATGACAGTCTTTCTGCCCCCCAGGAGGCAGATGGGAGCTGTAGCCCCCAATCGGGCCCCCCCTGGGGGGGCGCAGAAAGCCCACTAGAAACCATGGATTTTTCTGTTTTATTAGTGTAGGGGTAGGGGCGCCCCAAAACGGGCATGACAATACCCCCACCCCACCCCCAGAGAAATTCCAGTCTTTCTGCCCCCCCAGGAGGGCAGATGGTGGCAGTGGCCCCTGATCTGCCCCCTGGGGGAGGGGCAGAAAGCCCACTAGGCGCCAGCAAATACACAGGCTTTTTTTTAGGGGTGGGGGCTGCTCAAAATGGTCATACCAATGCCCCCAACCCCACAAAAAATAGCCACAGACTTTCTGGCCCTTAAGGGGCATATCGGGATGAAACCCACTTCGCCGATTCCCCCCAGGGCGGCAGAAAGCCCACTGGGCTCCGACGTTTTTTTTTAGCAATGTGCCTACCTGTGGATTTTGGGCCCTAGCGCAGTTGGGGAAACCTAGCAAACCCGTACATTTTTTAAAACTAGACACCGAGGGGAATCCAGGATGGGGTGACTTGACTGGCTCTCACCAGGTTCTGTTACCCAGAATCCATTGCAAACCTAAAAATGTGTCCAAAATAACACATTTTCCTCACATTTCTGTGGTGGAAAGTTCTGGAATCTGCGTGGGTGCACAAAATTCCACCCACCCCACATTCCCCAAAGTCTTCCGAGAAAAATGGTACCTCACTTGCGTGGGTAGGCGTAGTGCCCGCGTCAGGCAAGGGCCCAAACCCATTGAGGAGACCTCAAAATTACCTATCACAAAACAACCTGGTTTTGCAAAGGGGGTCCAATAAGTTTTTGGCACCGGGCTTGGCGGCCATCTAGGGAAATCTACCAAACCCACACATTTCTGAAAACTAGACACCCGGGGGAGTGCAGGGAGGTATGGCTTGCGTGGATCCCCCGAGTTTCCTTACCCAGAATGCCCTGCAAACCTCAAATTTAGCTGAAAAAGCACATCTTTCACACATTTTTGTGTGGGAAAGTTGTGGCATCACCGGGCTGACACAAATTTCCTACCACCCAGCATTCCCCCGGGTCTCCCGATAAAAACAGTGCCTCACTTGTGTGGGAGGCCCAAGTACCCGCGACAGGCAAGGGCCCAAAACGTGTTGAGGCGACATCAAAATTGCCTATCTCAAAGCGACCTGGTTTTGCAAGGGGGGTCACCTGGGTTTTTGGTCCGGTGCTCTGCGTGCGGCCTTCAAGGGAAACCTACCAAACCCACACATTTCTGAAAACTAGACACCAAGGGGATTCCAGGGAGGTATGGCTTGCGTGGATCCCCTAACCTGGTGGGAGGCAGTCAAGTCACCCCATCCTGGATTCCCCTGGGTGTCTAGTTTTCAAAAATGTATAGGTTTGCTAGGTTTCCCTAGGTGCCGGCAGAGCTATGGTTCAAAAACTACAGCTAGGCACTTTGCCAAAAAAGGGTCATTTTTCACTGCGAAATTGAGATGTGTCCACGTTACGTTTTGCGCCGTTTCCTGTCGCGGGCACTAGGCCGACCCACACAAGTGAGGTACCATTTTTCTTGACTTTGGGGAACGCGGGGTGGGTGGAAATTTGTGGATCCACGCAGATTCCAGCGCTTTCCACCACAGATATGTGAGGATTTTTATTTTTATTACAAAAGTTTAGGTTTGCAAGGGATTCTGGGTAATAGAACCCGGTGAGAGGCAGTCAAGTCACCCAATCCTGGATTCCCCTGGGTGTCTAGTTTTCAAAAATGTATAGGTTTGCTTGGTTTCCCTAGGTGCCGGCAGAGCTAGGGTTAAAAAACTACAGCTAGGCACTTTGCTAAAAAAGGGTAATTTTTCATGGTGAAAATGTGATGTGTTCACGTTCGGTTTTGAGCCATTTCCTGTCGTGGGCACTATGCCAACCCATACAAGTGAGGTACCATTTTTATCGGGAGACTTAGGGTAATTCAGATTTGTAAAGGAACTGGTATTACGATGCATTTCTGCCTTTCAAATGAAAGACATTGTGTAAAAAAGAAGTCATTTAAAAAAATGACTGGTAATTCTCATGCTAGTATGAGTATTCCCAATTTCGGAAATGTGCAAATATCTACTGTTTCTAAACTCTATATTTTGTTCCCATTTCAGAAATACATAGGTGTCTTTCATACCGATTTTTCCATGCACACATTTTTACAGAATAATTACTATATACCCGGTACATAATAAAAACGTTTTTGGCTCTGGGTTCGTCGGATTCTTGGTGAACCTACAAGTCCTATATATCCCTACAACCAGTAATGTCCAGCAGATGAAAGGGTATATTGTTTTCAAAGAGCTGTCATAATTAGAAGAAGTTACAGGTGAAAACGTTGACACAAAAGGCTGTTTTTTTCAACTAATTTTCAATTTATCCTATATTTAATTGTTAGTTTCTATAAAGAAACCTTGATGGATCTACACAAATGACCCCTTGCTGAATTCAGAATTTCGTCTACTTCTCTAAAATGTATAGCTTTCCAGGATCCATTATTGCTTTTGTACCCATTTCTAACATTAACTGGAAGGACGTCGAAAGCACAAAAAAATAGCAAAAATAGGCTATGTCCCAGAAAAATGCCAAAACTGTGTAAAAAATGTTGAATCCCCATGATGTTGGAAGAAAAGGATGCAAATTTGGCGTGGATACCTTATGTGGTCAAAAAGTTACAGGGGCCTCAGCGCGCACTACCCCAAATAGCCAAAAAAAAGGCGTTGCACAGGAGGGGGAAAAGGCCTGGCAGCAAAGGGGTTAAGAGTACTTTACTCGCATCTATGAGAAAATCGACATTAACTAAACAAAATGCCAGAATGCGTGTCAGTTTTCACAGTGTTTTAGACAGTACTGGTTGCTTAGTTTCATTGCATTAATCTTTGTATTTACTCTTTTACACAGCATCCAAAGTAGGTTACCTAACCCAAAAGCCCAGAGTTGTTAAATGACCCATAGAAGGGAGTGTTTTACAGTTGAGCATATGTGCTCAAATGGAATTTTAGTTGCGCCATTGAATGGTCAGCCAATGAGGTACTCGATGAGCAGGTATTTAACTACACGTTCAAAACGTGCAGTATTGGAGCTGTTGTTTGTTTGTACACAACCACCTCTCTGAATGTGTTTATTAACACAAAGCTTCATCTACCAGACAGTGCTCACAGAGGGGCGACTGAAGCACAGAACAAAATGTATTCATTTATCCCGAGTGTGAAGGCACCCGGAAGGCTTAGGTGCCCGCCCGTAGAGGCTAGGGATCCCAGCACTTCTACAGATTCTGCCGTGCTCCTCTGCACCAGCAGGGCACAGCTCAGAATCTGCCACTTCTGCTAAGAATAGGTGAGGGGTATGAGGTTGGGACATGCGGGAGTTGCCGGCAGATTTCCAGGTTATTGAAAGTGATGATTCTGACGTGAGGCAACGGAGACTGACTTTGTCTGTACCAGTCTATTTCTCTACCATCTACCGGGCTCACTGTCATGTATCCATTCATCTCTCTTTGTTAGAGGAGCACGAGCCAATATATTAATTAACAGTTAGAGCCAGCCGGAAACGAGCCAAGCGTATACAAGCCAGTGGGCGAGCCGTGAAACTGATCAGCATGTTAATCATACAGTAAACAGGATGTAAATGTGTGATAATGTCTCTTCAGAATTAAAAAAAGTGCATTTTCTTAGCGCGTCACCTCAGTACACAAGAATATAGCACTGAATTGAGAGGAAGTTATTAAAAGTGCTCGTTTTAAGCTCGAGTTTAAACACTGCCGCTCCTCCCACCCGACAACAATGCCATTTGTGAACTAAGAGGCGTCAGTTGCCATGCATACCCCGAATGTTGCCTAGAGTCTTACTATATTTAGAGTAACATTAAAATCCAGTTAATTAAACACAAGAGGTTTTTGTACAGCATGCATCTTGAACTCACATATTTCAAGGTGGCAATAATAAAGACGAAAACGGAAGTGCCGGCAGGCAAGAAAACACGAGTGGGGGTGTGGAAGCGGGGGAGGGTGAGAAGTCACAGACTGAGGGAGGGGGCGGTGGGGTGGGGAGACAGGCAAGAAAATAGTGTTAGGAGTAAAGGGGCTAATAGCCGTGGAAGAATACAAATGATGAATGAGGAGGGACTAACAAGCCTCAAACCAATCGGAAGGCAGCATTTAAGACAAAAGCCAATGGGCAGAGAGTGGGCGGAGCTTCCACACTGCATGCCTCGCAAAGTGATGGCAGCGCATTCGCGCTGCAACACTAGGCGAGACCTAAAAAGGGCTAACTGGGGAGGCAGACGCTTTGTAGTGGGTGCTGCCAAGGCATAGAATGTGCTCCTGCTGCATCTTAGGTGCATAATTAATCATCTTGAGTTCAGGGAGGCCTTGAAGACGTGGCTTTTCTCGGCCTAACTAGTTACTTTCCCTGCCCGTGCTCTTAGGTCACCGAAGGACTTTGTGTTTCAGCGCCTGGACACCTTCGGGTAACAGTTTGCGCTTTAGAAATATCAATAACATTAACATCAACATTAACAATATAGGAGTAATGAAGTGTGTCTAAAAACTACCTAAGGGGTATAGTTAAGTTTTAATCAGTGGACCCCTTGGCAGGGTTAAAAACATGTGGGTGTAGATTGTCAAACCATGACAATCTCAATGTGTGATCAAAAGGTCGACATAATTAACGCCTGCGTGGTCCAGGACTGATAGGGGGTGTTTCTTCAGGACCAACTGAGTAAAATATCCCTACCCTACACCAGAGCGGGATGTGTGACTTGATTATAAAAAGGTTATTTTTAAGGATCTCTAGAGATGCTTAAGGTCCTTTGTACCTACATATAGACTCCCTGCTTGGATCTCAATTTCCAACCCTGCTGGTGTATTACTAGGTGCGCCTTAGATCAAGGCAGAGAACAGCGTGTTAACTGCGACTTCAAATGGTCCGACAAGCATATTAGCTCATGACCTACCCCTCTCCCCACCCGTTTGGAATTATTTGGGAGCTATACACATGGGTACTTTTAAAAGCATAAAGCCCTCAATAACTGTGTGACTAAGAATAAACATCTGCATGATACGGTTAGTATGCATCTCATTTTAGAAGATGAAGTCACCGTTATTAACTGTGACCTCTAGCTTTGGCATATAAGCATGTTAAATAGATCTGAGAATCACATTGTTTAAATCTGCATTTTCGTGCTTCAAGGACCCTACTTATTTGAACCTTTGAATGGGTTTATGAAATATGCTCTGAGCCACTAAGATGTTATGAAGGTATGAGAGCGATAACACCCAGAAGTCTACTTCTATCAAAGTCTAGATTACTCCAAGAAAGCCTTAAAATCCCTGTGTCCAGAAAAACCTAAAAACTTGGACACACCATAATTTCGGTAAAGGCTTGCTGAGCACCCTTTGTGACAATCAACAGAATACTGAACAAAGAGCGAATTCTGTAGGATTAACCTTGGGAAAGGTCTGTGAAAATTCAAATGGGAACATACATGCAGCCTAATGGGCCATAGATAGGCAATCATTGGTCTGGACTGCAGTCAGCAGTTAAGCAGGAGTTACTATCCTAAACTTCTGGAATGGAAGGAACTGGTGAAGTTCACATAAACTCAGTATTGTGTAAAACCCACCTGACTTATTCTGAACAAAGAAACAGTGATGTTCGAAGCTCAACCCATCTCACCCTCCTTTGGAGGGCCTCTCCAATTACGCCTCATGTTCTAAATCGACAGACCAAGGCATACATACCCTCAAGGGTGGAGTTGCAAGGATGATGGAAGGCGGCTCGGAGCAAGCAAGGCAGACGAGGGCAGGCGGACACCCAGATAATAACCGAAACATTTAAGACATTACTCTAACCTTCATGCAACTAGACCACACGTCATGACAGAGAGCACCACATTAGCTTGAGAGTGGGTACTGCAAGTTTCTCATACAAACGATCAATATAGAGGAAGTTGTGACAACTATTCTGAGTTTACCGAGTAGTAAGGTGCCAGGCATAGATGGATGCCAGACGCATTTTATGAGCATTAAGCATCCCTTTTGGCCAACATCTGCTGTCAATATTCGAAGAGGCAAGGAAGAAGTGTGTTCTCACCTACAATACTTGAGTGCCTGACCTGGCTGAGCATTCACATTTGTGTAACTCCTATCGATCGCCCTCCCATAATATGGATACAAAAATACTACCAAGATTGTGGCCAATTTGCTTCTCCCTCTTTTATCAGATCTTGTATGGCTTGATCAATCTGGCTCCATCCCCGATATGAGGGAAAACATTGATAAATGGTATGCCTAAACAGAAAAGATATTGTACATAATCCCGTTACCATTGAATGACATCGACAAAATATTTTCCTGCATTCCCCCATGTAATATATGGAAGAAGTGCACGGGGAAAAAATTTGAACATGTCAACTGGAGCAAAATTAATACTACAGGAGATGCCCGGAAAGCGGATGGTCAAGTGACTGATGAAATAGCAGCCCTGCCAGGAAAATGAATGCTTAGATTGCAAGAGTTAATGTCTCGTAAGAGACTAGATTAGACAAAATTGAACAACTGTAAACAAGATAAGTATGAAAATGTAGCAGCATTCTTCTCCTGAAACAAAATGGGTTCTCTGCCCATAGTGGGATTGATGCTGCTGATGAGGGGGCCAACAAGCCCTCTCCAGTTGTTTTGTAAATGGCATCAATGAAAATATAAGATTATCCATCCATACCTATGAGCCAACATGGGGTGTAAAAGCCACAAACAGATGTATCGGCCATTGCCCAATACTACGCTGAGACACAGGAAGAACAGAACAAGGATAAGAAACACAAGGAGTTAAAGAGTAAAGAGTAGATTCAGCAACTACAGCAAGAGAGAGGCAGGTCCACATTCTGGTGGCAACGAGGATGGGTGTGAAACAAGGGGATACTCCACACCAACATACAGAACCCAGGATGCCCAAATAGATAACAGGTGCCACAATTGTTAAGACCCTAAAATTTGAATCAGAGAGTACCTGTTACTACAGAAAACTACCAGAGGGCGCTCCAAGTCACGAGGACATGCCCAAGGGGGATACAGAAATTCTTTTAACAGAGGGCCACAACAACATAATGATATGTCAAATAATTGCCACTATGCCAAATATTATGCTAATAATACCACTTATCGGAGACCCCAACAAAAGTACTTTGACAGACACGCTAACGGATCTCAGATGGTAACTGTCCCTTTGCCGGATTATGATGTTGCCCAACAGAGTGGTCCCGGAAGGAGAGAGGAACGGGCGGAAATTCCAGTGGCTCCAAGAGGGCCATATGTCGAAGCAACGGTACAAGGACAGAAGGTGGAATAACGCCTGGGCACTGAGGCAACTAATTCCTACATTTCTCGAAACATAATCCCAAATGCAGAACTCTTGGGGAACTATAATACATCTGTGGGATTTTCTAATGAACTTGTGCACAGTCCTGTCTCCATCCCACTGACATATACGATTGGCCTAATAACTGATCAACATAGTTTTGTATTGACATGCAAATAAGTAAATTGTTATGCATAGACTTACTTCAAAAATTACACACAACAATAAAATGCACCACAGGTCGCATATATCTTGAATGTACCAAACACACTCCTTTTCCCACTAATGTCTACTTCACCCAAACTATAGTAGCTGAATGGGTGTTTGACAAAGCAGACAACAATGTTTGGGCCTCTGGTAAAAACAATGTGGGACGTATGACAATAGTACCTGTAGAAATACCAGTTGCACAAAATGTTCCTCTCTCACGAGTAGGAAAAAGAAAAATGGGAAAACCCACTTGGTACCTCGCACTGTTCACTAGGCGGGAAAGGATCCCTAAATATACATCATCACTTTATAATTTCTGAATGAATAATTTTTAGTAGCACATACATGTTGACTTTCATTCAATTTATGACAGTAAATAGAAAAATAGGTTTAAACATGACATTAATATTGTTGATTTCACAATATATGGGGAAATAAATACATCATATTCAAATTTATAACAGTATCCAATAAGGAACAACATTCAATCAAGATGTGATTGTCTTCATGGTGTTGAAGCCCAATGCATTTCGGGATTTAGTAGAATCCCTTCGTCAGGGGCAATCTAAAATGCAAGCAAAAAACACAAACATGTGTCTAGACAATGTACTTTTAAAGATGCTAACAAGATTCAAACTGGTGTGACAACGGTGGAAACACAGGATGTAAAACATAGGGATTAAATTGCCAATGTTAACCATTCAAGTGGGTGTGTGGTAAATGAATGGAAAAAGATCAGTGAATGTGGCAGTCAGAGGACCCATGTATTAAAAACCTGATAAAGAGAAAGTCCGCACGGCACTCAAGGAGTGGTTGGTGTAATAAAGAAAAGACGATGAAATAATCCCATGTATAAGGTATCACCAGTGCACTGTGAGAAAATGAAACAAGACGACGCTCACCTTAATGTGGCACTGATATGAGAAACAATGAAGCGAAAATAATAAGCCAGAAAATGCTTCGAGGAAAAAACTCTTCAAGTTCTGCAGGATGGAAATGGAATAAACAAGTGTTGTGATGTATGCAGAAGTTAATAGTACTTTGCTATCCCAAGCAAACAAGGGAAGAGACAACTTGTACCTGAAGTCTCGATGAGACTGAAAGACTGGGTTTCCGTGTGAGGCTCGTAGCAAAGAATCGTGGCGCAGCAACACAGGTTAACGAGACGGTGTCTCTGGGTGAAAAGCGGGTAATCTGTAAGCATAAACAATCATGTTGCTCAATGGTAAAATGCCGGATGATGGCTAGAAAGAGAGCGGGTAAAGAACTCTGGCATACCTGAAAGTCGCTGGAGCACGGAATGAACGGAGCGTGATGTGGATAGTTCGAGGGAACGGAACTCATCTCACGGAAGGGCGGTGAGGCGTGAGGAGAGGACGCACGAGTTAAGAGAACGTGAATCAATAGATATGGAAATAGGACTGAAAATAAATCGGATAGACAAAGTATACGGTGGTATGGATCATCCTGTTGAAATAAGTCTATATAAGCCGGAAGAAATACAGCTAAAGTCTGCTGATCAAAAAGAAAAAAAAGTCATGTGCACGTGGCATAATGAACAGTGGATAGCGCGATGAAAGTGCTGGGTGTGAAAAACAAAGTTTACTAGCACAACTAACTGGCACTTCAATGGGCTTTTCAGGAGCACCTGCTTATGCCAATACATTTATGTCACTCTTTGAATCCGAGAATATTATGTCAAAACACCCTCTGGTGGAATCAAATATTGATGTATTGCCGCTACAACGACGATATCTTCATTCTATGGACAGACAACGTTACATCTTTCGAGACTATGATCACCGCACTCAACACTTAACTCCAGGATTCAATTCACATACAATATCCAACAAAAATGGATACATTTCTTGGACGTTTTAATCTCAAAGTCACCCGACAACCATACCTTTGAGACTTCCGTTTTCCAAAAACCAACAGACCGTAATAGCACATTATCCTTCACAAGTTTTCATCCCAGAAGTCTTTTAAGGAATCTTCCTTATTCACAACTACTTAGAGTGAGACTTATCTGCTCAAACCCAGACAACAGCAAAACCAAAGAACAAGAATTCGTACAACGGTTCAAAGAACGAGGCTATCCTGACAACATACTTAACGATTGCTTATCACGTGCCCAACAACTAGACAGAACCATCTTACTACAACCATCGACTAAACCAACACAAACTCGTGCAGTCTTTGTATCTAAATTCTCCACTGCATCCAAATCTATACGAGATATTATTAACACCAGATGGGAGATGTTATCTACGGAGGACGATTTTCATGACATCTTTGCTACAAAACCCCTGTTTGCTTACACCAGGGGGAAAAATTTAAAGTCACTACTGTCCACATCATCGTTCATATCCCCCACTAATGAATACAAAGGCACTAGTAAATGCAACAACTGCATACACTGCAACAATGTTATTTGCGGCAATGTATTAACACATCCAACTTCTGGTAAATCCATTAAACTTAAACATTCAAGCAACTGCAATACTACTAATGTCATCTACTGCATCAAATGCCCTTGCGGAAAAGCTTATGTTGGCAAAACAGAAAGAAAAATCAAAGTAAGAATCACCGAACACAAAAGTAAAATTAGGAACCACAGCACTACTTCATCATTATCAACCCATTGGCATGAAACCAATCACACCATCTCACAACTTAGGTTTCAGATAATTGAGGCAATGGAACCCAGACCAGGAGTAGATATTACCCAATAACTTCTCCAAAGAGAAATCCACTGGATTACATTTTTGACCACCATGATTCCAAATGGTTTAAATGATCGCATTGACATGAGTTGCTACCTTTAAAGTTCGGCTTCTTACTGACACACAACATATACACCACAATTATGTTATCAATGTGGTATTTAATATTGAACTTGTTCCTACATTTTCTTGTCATTGAGTATCTGTTGTTCACCATCCTGTGTTTATAGAATTACTGTTTAACCGTGGACTGCGTTCATCATCACCTTTTTTTGTGTGTACAGTTTCATACATGTATTTTGACTGCTTCTTTTTAATTTTGTTCACGATGTCCAAAACACAACAGAGCACTTATTTACACAGTTTCCATTACCCTCGAATCAGTTTCCACTTCATTCACACCATTTGCACCCATCAAACCTTTTCTCTCTAATACCTCCCATGGTATCCATGGTTTTCTCAATAAGAACTCTTTTTTTCAATCCTAGTAAACTTTATTGTTTTTCACACCCAGCACTTTCATCGCGCTAGCCACTGTTCATTATGCCACGTGCACATGACTTTTTTTCTTTTTGATCAGCAGACTTTAGCTGTATTTCTTCCGGCTTACATAGACTTATTTCAACAGGATGATCCATACCACCGTATACTTTGTCTATCCGATTTATTTTCAGTCCTATTTCAATATCTATTGATTCACGTTCTCTTAACTCGTGCGTCATCTCCTCACGCCTCACCGCGCTTCCGTGAGATGCGTTCCGGTCCCTCGAACTATCCACGTCACGTTCCGTTCATTCCGTGCTCCAGCGACTTTCAGGTATGCCAGAGTTCTTTACCTGCTCTCTTTCTAGCCATCATCCGGCATTTTACCATTGAGCAACATGATTGTTTATGCTTCCAGATTACCCGCTTTTCACCCAGACACACCGTCTCGTTAACCTGTGTTGCTGCGCCACGATTCTTTACTACGAGCCTCACACGGAAACCCAGTCTTTCAGTCTCATCGAGACTTCAGGTACAAGTTGTCTCTTCCCTTGTTTGCTTGGGATAGCAAAGTACTATTAACTTCTGCATATATCACAACACTTGTTTATTCCATTTCCATCCTGCAGAACTTGAAGAGTTTTTTCCTCGAAGCATTTTCTGGCTTATTATTTTCGCTTCATTGTTTATTGTCTCATATCAGTGCCACATTAAGGTGAGCGTCGTCTTGTTTCATTTTCTCACAGTATACTGGTGATACCTTATACATGGGATTATTTCATCGTCTTTTCTTTATTAGACCAACCACTCCTTGAGTGCCGTGCGGACTTTCTCTTTATCAGGTTTTTAATACATGGGTCCTCTGACTGCCACATTCACTGAACTTTTTCCATTCATTTACCACACACCCACTTGAATGGTTAACATTGGCAATTTAATCCCTGTGTTTCCACCGTTGTCACACCAGTTTGAATCTTGTTAGCATCTTTAAAAGTACATTGTCTAGACACATGTTTGTGTTTTTTGCTTACATTTTAGATTGCCCCTGACGAAGGGATTCTACTATATCCCGAAATGCATTGGGCTTCAACACCATGAAGACAATCACATCATGATTGATGTTGTTCCTTATTGGATACTGTTATAAATTTGAATATGATGTATTTATTTCCCCATATATTGTGAAATCAACAATATTAATGTCATGTTTAAACCTTTTTTTCTATTTACTGTCATAAATTGAATGAGTCAACATTTATGTGCTACTAAAAATTATTCATTCAGAAATTATAAAGTGATGATGTATATTTAGGGATCCTTTCCCGCCTAGTGAACAGTGCGAGGTACCAAGTGGGTTTTCCCATTTTTCTTTTTCCTACAATTTTCTCCACATCCGTGGTGGAAACGGATGTTGTACCTCAGCACCCTTATCAAAATTTCAATACAAAATTACCTTCAGCATTGCGTAGAACTTGGTGTGCTCCTCATCACCCATTTTCCTCTCTCACGAGTGCCACAGTACAAAGTACCACCAGAGAAAAAACAGGGAATGGAAAAAGTGATACAGGACTCAAGAACAGAGTGATAAGAGAGATACAGGGCTCCCCATGCAATAGCTTGTTCCTCTCTGTATTTTTTTTTTTTAAAGTGATAACCGTATTAAGGAAGTTGTTTTGGAGGTTTGTGATTTTTAGTCACAGGCACTAAAAGCACAACCAGACACCTTTCAGTTGATACCAACCACTACTCTCATACAATACATAGATTAAATATTATTGGCTAGCACCAGCTAAACAGACTACGCTTCTGACACCACTGCCCTATTATATTTCCTTGGTACACATGGCCACAAGGTATCTCCCACTAAATTGCAATTTGTTCAAAATTAGGTTGCCTATTTAGGAAACCTCTTGTCCAAGGAGGAAAGGAGACTTGACCCTCAAAGAGTGAAATATATATTGAATATTCAACCCCCTACAACACAAGTATGAGCCTTCCTGGATATGGCAAGTTATTGCAGACAATAAATCTTTAACTTTTCCATTTTTGGCAAACCCTTGCTAAACCTCAAGACTAAAAGATACCCCACAACTTTTACCATGGTTAAATGAACATTGGAATAGTTTTCTGCAAATCAAACAGGCACTTTGTGCTACTCCTGCTTTTGGAATGCATGACTATGCTAAAACATTTATTTTTGTACATGAACAAGATGGGTGCACACTTGCTGTTCTTACACAACAGGGCCAAAGAAAAAGATCATGCACTCATTTTTTCACCATCTTAGCCATGGTTGCTCAGGCCTTACTAGCATGCCTGCGTTAAAGTGCAGCAGCTGTTTCCCTAAAACAAGCAGAAATACGGATTCTAGGACACAAAGTACATCTGTATGTACCTCACTCTGTTGATATATTGTTGGAAAAAAATTGCAACCTCAATATTTGACAAATACCAGACTAAAATTGTGAGTTACGTTTGTTCAGTCCTCATATTACCATACATCGATGTAACACACTTAATCCAGAGACCCTATTGCCCCTTCCTCAGAATGAAACTGACACGGACCTACAATTGTGTACTGATCACAGAAGAACATACCAAAAGAGTTACAGTTGACACCAAAGGAAGAAAGATGGTGACTTATGAGTGGAGGGCTCCTGCTTTAAGCTTAAGGATGGGACAACTACTGTAGCCAATACTGCTACTGCCTTATACAATGTCACTGAAACCTGTATGCTCTTAGAATTATCAGCACAAGCAGCGAGTTAATAGCATTAACAAGAGCCGCTGAGCGCTGGATTAACTGTGAATATATATACTCCTAGTCAATAAGCGTTTGCAGTTGGGCAACATTTTAGCAGGTTTTGAGCAGAAAAAGGTTCTCTCGCATCAAAAAATAAAAATACAACAGTTCACTGATTATTAAAATTATTGAATTCTTATCCTTGCCCAAAGAAGTAGGTTTCATCAAATGTAATGGACGCAAAAAGATAGCAGATGAAATAGGCAAAGAGTTATTTTACAGACAAGATAGCCAAAGAGACTGCATAGAATGTCATGTAATTAACAAAGTTTCCCAACTAATGTTTATCGAAGAGAAAGAAAGTGCAAATGACTTCAGTCATAGAAGCATAGAAGATGTGCAAAAACAAGCAACATAAGAGGACTTACAAAAAATGTCAACGATATGGTACTCCGGTGAATGGCTGTTGGAAGGATCAACATGGTTATCGATTCATGCTACCTGACAAACTATTCTATGACATTGATGCACAGCCGATCTCATTTGGGAAAAGATGACACTGTAAAATAGCATGAAACAGATTTGAGAAAACGCTGTTATACGAAAATTTGGATTAAAGACGATCCTTCTAAGCAATGCAATTCTATGACCACAGCTAAATGCTTGCTAACCAAATTCTTTCCATGCTTTGGTTTCGACCGGATGAATTCAAGTGACAACGGTGTACTTTGTCAATCGGGTAATTGACTTTTTCTGTAAGGCAATGGAGATTCAACATAAGTTTCCTTGTGTATATCACCCTGTCGGGATACGGTCCAATTGGACGAGACTCCGCTCCAATGGGCCCTACCTCTTTCCATTTCAGCCTCCGGGAACCTTCATTAACCAGGGCACTGGGATCGCTCCAGAAACGCAGCACCATGGGCCCTTTAACTTTCAGGACAGAGGAGGGACGAGCCATGCCCCCTGGGGGTGGGGATACAGCGCGTCGGATCAAGAAACAGGACAGGAAGGAGAGGACGGCGTAGTCCAAGACTCGAAAGTGAAAGACCGTTGAGATGCCCGGAAAAAACGCCGATACAAGTCGGAAGACCACACGGGACCGGGGAGGAGCCCATATACGGGTGTCGAGTCCTGTGCGGGAGGCCAACGACCCCACGAAGCGCTCTGCCACATTCCTGGAGGAACGTGGCTGGCTCAGGTACGTGAGCGGTTCCTGGGAGCCGGGCAGTAGTAACGTCCCAAGCAGGTGAGGAAGGGAAACCATAGGATGCTCACCTAAAACATCCCAGAGTCTTGTTTTCTTTCCAACCTCAGTCCTCTGTACCTCTCTCACGGTGACAGTCTTCCACCTCAGTGCACAATGTGTCCTATGTAGCAGAAGGATGTTTTGTCCCTCACTCCCTTTCCCCGTGTACTGGTACCGGTACAGTTCAGTGACTGGTTTTTAGGCGCTGGGTCAGGCGAGACTTTACGCAAGGGCTTCAAAAAATGCTACTGCCGGCTACAGCTTGCAGTGCATGTACGCGGGAGCGCGCTTGAGCAGAGGCACCATATGGCATTCCTCATGCTCATTAAGCGCATCGCTCACAGCGCTTGATCGCAATCACTTTCTCGTCACGCGCGCAGCCGCCAGCTTTCTACGCCCTGGCTTTCCTTTATGGCTCACCCCCTGCTCCCCCTCCCGTCACAGAGCGTGTCTTTCAGCCGCCCATCCAACTCCCGCTTCCCCCCCCTCCCCCTCCTCCCCCTCCTCCCCCCTCCACATATCGCGTCTCGCAGCCGCACGCGTGGCCAATGCTTGTTAATACAGCACCAGAATGACTATCTTCTTTCTTATGTTTTAGCGTAAGCGTTTCGAAATTACCTGCAATTTACCCATGCTCTGGTGTAGCTTTGCTCCGAGAATTGTTTGAGAAAGAAACGTTTATTCTTGTTAGCAACTGTAAGACCCATTTGCTTGTTTACCATAATGTACAGAAAATATTTGGTGGTCCCTGCCCCCTAGTGACATATGGTAGAGAATGTGGGCAGCGTGACCTCCATTGGTATCCCGAAATGGAAGCCCTCATACAACACACAGTGGAAGGACAAAGGAAGTTGGAACGGGCGATTGAACGCCAAATGACCTCCGCCCAAGCGGACCGAGACTCACTTAAGGACATCATGAAATCCCAGATGGATGCCCTACAGAGAGTAGCGGAAGACCAGCCACAGACGGCAGGAGGGCACAAAAATCCTCGAGGAGGTATGTCCCCCACCCCAAATATTTTCCTACAGAAATATATACCTGGGGAAGACCCAGACGCCTTCCTGCTTAACTTTGAAAGGAGCGGCCAGAGCCTCAGGCTGGCTGATTGGGAAATGGACATTTTTTCTTGCCTCTCTTCTGTCCGGGGAGGCTCAAGCGGCGTACCAGGTCACCAACGCAGGGGGCATCACCCCTTACGAAGAGGTGAAGGCCGTTATAATGGATCATCTAGGAATGGATTCAGAATCCTTTAGGGTCCATTTTAGAAAAGAAAAAAGGGGCCATGGGCAAGCATCCTAAGATGCTTTTCTTCAAGCTGAAACTTGCGGTCGATAAATGGTTAAAGCCTACAGAACGTTCCAAGGAGGAAATTATGAACCTCGTACTTCGGAGCAATATCTAGAAGCCCTGCCGTTTTCCATGCAAAAGTGGCTGAGACAGCATTCCAATCTTAAGAGTGGAACAAGCAGTTGAAATGGTGACATCTTTCTCCCAAGCAGAGCCACGCATGCCTTCCTGGGAGGCAGAAAAAAGCTCACGAGGAACCCCCATGCCCAAGAAGTGTCTTCTTAGGCCCATCAGGGTGCCGGAAAAAAACAGATACAGCAAACCAGAAATCTCGGTACCTCGTGGCCCGCAGTGCTTTGATTGTGGGGAGTGGGGCAATATAGCCAGAACTTGTCACCACAAGAAAGCTACAGAGAACCCATGGACGTCAGATACACACCAAAGAGCCTCTTGTATATCGAGGAAATGGGTGCCTCCTTCTACAGGAGTCTTTCTGTCAATCAAAAACAGGTTGTAGCCCTCCTGGAGTCAGGGTGTCGCCAGTCTGTAGTGAGGAGAGAGTTGGTTAGGACTAAAAAGTTCCTTCCGTGACGACAGGTGCACGTCCGTTGTGATCACGGTGATATCCGGTCTTTCCCCGTAGCACAGATTCCCCTCCAATACCCGGGTGGTTCCCCACCCTTTGTGACGGTGGTCGTCCTTTCGACCTTACCAGAGGAGTTGATACTAGGGGTTGACAACCCAAGCTTTCTATCATTATTCCTTAACAAGGTACACAGAAAAAGGGTCCTTTTTTCTAAACCTAAAACCGAGATCTCTCATGCCCTCCTGTCCTAGGAACCATGGCAGCCAGACAAGAACTTTCATTGGGCCCAAAGCAATGATGCAACCTTGTCCCATGCCTGGCAAGAGGCAAGCCTGTCCCAAATAAGAACAACCCAAACCTACACCTGTTTTCATGCGACCAATGGGCTCCTATATCAGGTGGGTGGACTAGACGAATTCCCACAGCTGTTAGTCCCTAGGGATTTCCGTGACCTGATATTATTCTTTGCCCATTCTCACTTGTTAGCGGGTCACTCCGGGGCGTTAAAAACCACGCAAAACCTCCTGAGACACTTTTATTGGCCGGACATATATGCTCACATCAAGAAGTATTGCCAGGAATGCCTTGTGTGTCAAAGAAAAAAAAAATACTCTGTGCCGTACCACTTCAACCATTGCCTATCATAGTGAAACCATTCAAACGTATCGGCATGGACTTAATAGGCCCCCTACCCAAATCCACAAAGGGGTTCCAATAGGTTCTTGTACTGGTGGACAACTTCACTCAGTTTCCTGAGGCTTTTCCCCTACGGGGCCCTAACACTTCCAGCATCGCAGACAGACTGATAGAGTACTTCTCCCGGGTAGGATTTCCTCACCAAATCCTAACTGATCAGGGCACTCCTTTTGTATCCAAACTCATGTCCCAGGTCTGTAAGATGTTAGACGTGCAACATATTAAAACCTCCGTATATCACCCACAGACCGATGGACTGGTCGAGAGATACAATGGGACCCTTAAGTTAACCCTTAAGAAGATGCTTACGGGTGGGGGGGGGGGGGGAATGGGGATCGGCTTTTACCCCTCGCTCTTCGTCATACAGGGACAGGTTCAGAGCAGTCTGGGTTGCTCATCATTTGAGTTGTTATACGGCCGACAGCCGAGGACACTGTTAGAGATGATGAAGGAAGCGTGGGAGAAGGGGAACGATACCAGTGACCACCTGGACTACGCCCGGCATGTCCGCTCACGGATCGGCAAGTTGCGCGTTCTCGCCCGGTCGAACTTGGGAGAAAAACCAAAAAGCCCAGAAAACTTGTTACGACAGGGGAATGAAATGGAGGACCCTACATGTGAATACCTGGGTACTCGTTCTTCAGCCCACTTCCCTTCCTAAGGTCAAGACCGAATGGAAAGGCCTGTTTATAGTGGTGGCTACCATCGGTAAAATGACATATCGGGTACAACTCACCCGAAAACAACAACAGACCTATCATATCAACATGCTAAAGAAATGATTAGGTCCCCTACCCCAGTATAGTCCCCTGGCCCCTATGGTAAACCCCTGTTCTTTAGAGCACCTAGTGGTTAATGAATCATTAACTACCAAGCAACAGACCGCTCTGTTGGACCTCCTGGAGTCCTCCTCTCCGATCTTTTCTGACCTTCCCGAAGGACCTCCTTGATAGAACACTGCATTGAAACCACTCCCGGAAGGATAGTAAAGCAACGACCCTATAGAATAACAGCTGCCCGAAAGAGGACTGTTTCTGAGGAGGTCCAGAAAATGCTACAAATGGAAGTAATGCTTCAAAAATAAAGCCCCACTCCGACTTCTGTGCAAACACAAGACTTTATTCGTCTGAAGCAGCATATATATAACTCAAGTCCTGACCGGTTTCGGCGTCACCACGCCTTGCTCACAGGCGAGTTCAATATTTACCATGTGGTCACGAGGCCATAGGATCAACTACAGCCCCCAGCATGCTGGATTTTATGGAGGGGGCATGACACGCTCTCGCGCACCAAACGAAGGACTGCCAGAAGTATTGGTAGCGCATCAGAGAGAAAGGGAATAGGGGAGTTTTCTCCTCTTGGAAGCTCCGCAGTGCTAACCCTTATCATGGACAGAGGCAGCATTAAAGTGCACTTGCTGTGAGAAGGAATGCGTGCACATTACAATTTGGTACGTTGTTGGGACATTGTTCATAAAACGCTATTTGGGCAAAACATGAATACTAAGCAATGCCTCGTGATTACAAAGCAACGATGATGCATGCTGGGGGCTGTAGTTGATCCTATGGCCTCGTGACCACATGGTAAATATTGAACTCACCTGTGAGCAAGGCGTGGTGACGCCGAAACCGGTCAGGACTTGAGTTATATATATGCTGCTTCAGACGAATAAAGTCTTGTGTTTGCACAGAAGTCGGAGTGGGGCTTTATTTTTGAAGCATTGAATATGCAGGCTTCTCCGCTCCTGCAACCTTTGAGCCCACCCTGCAGAGTCGGTGGCCCCTAGTAAACGGAGGATGTTGTGCTGAAATGGAAGTAATACGCCTTCCCGAAGTGAATGGTCCTCCCCTATACTTATGGTCCCAAAACCGGATGGCTACGTCCGGTATTGTATTGATTTCCGACAGTGTTGCGGGGATTCTGCTTATGCACAGAACTGTGCACAGGAAACCAGGACCTCAGAGAATTGTGGTGTACCAGAAACTCCCCTCAGAACCAAGAACCCCTATCCGACTAGCTTAGTGTTTCATTCGTAATCCGAGATTTAGCTCGGCGGTCCCAATGTATAGACAACCTAGAACAAGCGACTTAGATATTCTCAGGAGTGGTGGGAATCCGAAATACCCGTTGGTATCTATATATCAGTCCACAACAGAATAACAAAGACACAGTAAAGTTTAAAGAGTTTATTTTATAAACCTCGCGTCCTAAGATGCAGTACTTTGGCTAACACAAGCAGACAAATGGTTAAGATCAGAACCATCAGCATTGTTACAATACCATAGAAAATGAAAGGAGCAATCATAATAATAATGACAGTGGAAAGCGACCACCCTCCTTTCTCTAGCAACTAATAGGTTATTATTAGACTAATAGAAGGTCTCTTAGGCTTGCATGGGGGACCCCATACCTTATGGATCAGCTTAGTGGAATCACATCACAGGATCAGCTAGGCTCTCTCCTGCAACAGCTCTTCGTTTCGAATGCTAGTGAAAACATGCTGCTCTGCAATATTAAAGGACTCGTCTTTCAGGTATTGGCAGCTGTATGTATGTTATGGCTAAGAAGTGGTACGATCAACCTGAACACAACAACCTGCACCGTCTAGTGACCCAGACTCGTTATTTACACGGTGTACAGACCAAGGTCACTACTTACTGTTAAGGATGTTAAACAACAGACGGTTCTCATGCAAAGCAAAGTCGAGTCAGCAGTTCTCGAATGAATAACATGTAACAGTGTCGCGTGCAAAATCAGCAAAAGCGGCAAGCTGGCTTTCTAACAGCCGACAAGGTTATGCTAACTTAGCGTTGTACATAGGGAGTGGTCCTCCCCCTATACTTATGGTCCCAAAACCGGATGGCTACGTCCGGTATTGTATTGATTTCCGACAGGTAAATGCTATTTCCAAACTAGATGCATATCCCCTACCTGTGTACATGAGCTCATTGAAAGGCTAGGGGATGCACGGTTCATTACCACACTAGACCTCACGAAAGGCTATTGACAAGTCCCCTTGAATAGAGTAGATCAGGAAAAGACTGCCTTTTCAACCCCTGACCATCTCTTTGAATTCAGTGTGCTCCCTTTAAGCCGTCATGGGGCTCCCGCGACATTCCTGAGGTTGTTGAACACAGTCCTTCGGTCACATCTGGCCTACTCCTCGTCATATCTGGGTGACATTGTTTTATTCAGTCCAACTTGGGAAAAACACCTAGAGCATTGTCGCCAGATACTCCAGGAGCTGCAAACAGCAGGACTGCCTATCAACGCACGAAAATCCCACGTTGGTTTTCAAAAGGTGAGGTAGCTGGGTTACAGGAAGAAAAGATGAGGCTATAACGAAAACACCTCTCCCCACAACAACAAAAAAGTAGTAGGAGCCCTTTCAGTTCTCCTACGTTATTACTGGAGGTTTATTTCTCGATATTCTGAGATCGCCGCCCCCCTGACAGACCTACTGAAAAAAGAAAGCACCAAGAGAGCTTCTGAATCCTCCCCACTTCCTCCTTAAGGCTTTTCAACAACTGAAGGATGCCATAACTAATAGTCCGGTCCTAACATACCCTGACTATACTCAGCCTTTTATCCTGCAGACTGATGCATCCGAGAGAGGCATAGGGGCGGTGCTGTCCCAGGTATCAAAGGATGGATTAGAAAGGCCTATTCTGTTTGTTAGCCGAAAACTCTTTCCCAGGGAACGATACTATCCTGTAATCAAAAAAGAATGCCCGGCTGTCAAATGGACAATCCAAAAACTCAGGTATTACCTAGAGGGGAGACCATTTATACTATACACAGACCATGCTCCTCTAATGTGGATGAGCAGGAATAAGGGTAACAAACCCAGAGTGATGCACTGGTTTCGGTCTCTCCTGCCGTATGCCTTCGAAGTCCGACATAGGAAGGGCGCCCTTAACTCCAACGCAGATTTTCTCTCCCGCATCCCGTTCCTCCCCGATCAGGAAGACACTAGGGGAGGGGTGTGTCGGGATCTGGTCCCCTTGAACCCCAATCCCTTGGACGAGGCTCAGCTCCAATGGGTCCCACCTCTCTTTCCATTTCAGCCTCTGGGAAACTTCATTAACCAGGGCATTGGGATCGCTCCAGAAACGCAGCACTGCGGGCCCTTTAACTTCCAGAGCAGAGGAGAGACTAACCACGCCCCGTGGGGGTGGGGTTACAGCGCGTAAGATCAAGAAACGGGATAGGAAGGAGAGGACGTTGTCGCCCAAGACCCGGAAGTGAAAGTCCGTCGAGCTTCCCAGGAAAAAAGACACCAATACACGTCGGAAGACCACACGGGACCAGGGAGGAGCCCGGACACGGAGGAGAGTCCTGAGCAGGCGAGCCAGGAGGCCAACGACCCCACGAAGCGCCCCACCACGTTACCGGAGGAACGTGGCTGGCTCAGGTACGAGAGCGGATCCTGGGAGGCGGGCGGTAGTAACGTCCCGGGGAGGTGAGGAAGGGAAACCCTAGGACGCTCACCTGGAACATCCCAGAGTCTTGTTTTCTTTCCAACCTCAGTCCTCTGTACCTCTCTCACGGTGACGGTCATCTGCCTCAGTGCACCCTGTGTCCTATGTAACAGAAGAGTGTTTTGTCCCTCACTCCCTTTCCTGTGTACTGGTACCAGTACAGTTAACCAACTGGTGTTTCCCTTTTCTTTTCGGTACCAACCCATACTGGCTAAGCTGCTTCACAGAACAAACCCCTAAGGCAGAGGGACCGCGTCAGGAGAAGAAGCCAATTTCCCTGAGGAGAACCAAGAGACCCCATTTGTTTGACTCTTATCATTTTGTCCACCTTCTTCCCCACACTGTGAATAAACAGTCACTAGGGAGCAATACGTGTCGTGTGGTCCCTGCCCCCTTGTGACACACCCCAAAGCTGCTGGTGTCATTGAAAGGAGAAATGGCATCCTGAAGTTCAATATAACTAAAATAGGGGCAGAATACATATTAACTTGGGTGTATGCCTTGCCACTTGTCCTTACGAGTATGCTAACTACCCCAGATACTTTAACATCTCAGCCCACATGAAATAGTGACTGGACAGATTCCTCACCTCTTTGGTGGGGTGGGGGGCGCAAAAACATTACCAACACCACAAATAACTGAGAAACTGCTCCTAGAGTATTGTGGCGAACGGACAGAACTTATTTCTGCCATTAATAAACAAGTGCAACACGCCTTGCCAATGCCTCTGCAGTAGCCACAATCTTCAACCTGGCAGAGATCTAATTGCCTACAACCATGCTGGAAGGGTCTCGTACAAGATCTGCTGGCAACACAAACAGGTGTGAAATATGCAGGATATAAGAATTGGATTCAGGTGTCAACTTTGAAAAGAGCTCCCTTGCCTAAGACCATGCCACTGCCTGCAGCACACAGGATTGCCCAACAACTGTGCCCCCAAGCCCATCAAGGATGCTGACCATCTATAAAATCTGCACCCACAACTTACTGTAAGTACATGTTCTTGACCCAACAATAGTATACTATCTAGTCCAGAGCCGCTAAGTACTGGTGACCTCTCAACGATAGGTAAGAATACGAAAAAAAAGACCCAACTGCTCAGGAGGAATTAGGATGGAAAGGAACAATGCTGATAAAGAAATTGTGCACACCATTTGCCCTGAATATCATTACTACCCCAACAGCCATTGTCATCTACTTCTATGCTTACCCAAAATTACTGGGCTCAAACACGAAGCTTACTGAAGATCTGCATGACCACCATTTCAATGAGTACCAGAAAAACGTTGCCATACAGATGATGAACACTAATCACAAGGAATTAAATGTCTCATATTGTTCGGTTTTTCTAACACAGGGCTCTCAAACATTTTCTGAAGTGAGAGCTACTTCTTATCAGTGAAAATCATTGTGAATGACAAAGCTAAACATCTTGCACATTGTTACCAGACAACCCAACGCCCAGCTTCGTTGACTGAGTCTAATGTCCATAGAGCCAGACACTATGGTCTGAGCAAAATACACTATGAAAGGGCTGATGTGTGTGTGGGGGGAGGGCATGGCTAGCCGGCCATCATGGCGGACACTATCTGCTAGTCCTCTGTCCCTTAATCCTCCATTATCTGCTACGTTTCTCCTAGCAGCGCCGCACGGGTCACTAGAGGCCAGATCTGGACACCGGACGGCATGCTGCATTCATCACGACCGGTGTTGGGCCAGTTCACCCTGCGGGAGACCGTGAGCACGGGAGCGGAGTATGAGGCCAGGCTGAAGGGGAAGCGGAGCGCGGACATCTTGCGGAAGAAAATGGCTGTCCGCGCCGCTGCCTAGTGAGGGAATCAGCGGCATGATCAAACTCGGGAGAAGGCCTTCCGCCCCTGATGGCCTGGAACTGTGTGGAAAGCCCCGATGTTGCCTGGCGCCTCGAGATAAGGAGGAGGCGGAGGACGGAGACAGCCAACCAGACGCGGTGAGCACGAAACCCAACCCGCGCGGTAGCGAGAAGCACCTCGGCGCGATAGACATCAGGGACTCCCGCGCGCTCCTGTCTGCGACCCCCTGAAGCCTGGGATGTAGAACACCACCGGAGTTTTCAGCAGCACCCTGTGAGAAGTGAGCGCCTAACAGTGCAATGAGATCCGCGGCACCCCCACGAGGCGCAGAGGTGTAAAGCGGTGACAACCAGCACACTGCCCTAACGCGCTGAGCAGCCCTGCGGCGAGACACTGGGGCTGGGACCTACATGAGCCACCGGCTGTAGTGAAGCCCACTTGTAGGTGGGGGCTGCGCGGGGGACATCAGCTGGGGCCCCTGAGGCGTGCGGGGGGCACAGGGAAGTGTGCTTGACATCGCCACCGAGCCCGGAGAGAGTTTAATCCCACTACTGGGACGGCGGAGACAGAGCCTGAAGCGGGCGAGGGATCTGGGAAGCCTGGGTTTCGAGAATCAGTGGATACTTGGAGAGGCCCTGCGCTGAATGGGCATTCAGCCCTGTGAGTGTGGAGAGTAGAAGCCCTGGTCATACCGGAGAAGTCAGCGGATGCGTGGCACACGCGAAGGAGGATTCAGGGGCCCTGAATAGCTGTTGGCGTGGTATAGTGGTGCAGTCGGGATTCCTATTACCAGCCCCTGCAGACTCAGTTGCGCCTACTTTTACTCACCTGACCACGACCTCCTGGCCTCCAGGAACACCTACTGTTACGGAGGTGAAGTCTGAGGACCTATGGGTTGGGGTTCCAGAGAGCGCGTTGCCCTCGCCGTGGAGCCATCTACGCTCTGGGGTGGTGAAGGCAAGAGATAAGTGCGCCGGGAGGGTGAAGGCCAGCGGTGCAGCGACCGGGGCACTGCAGCAACGATGACCCACACAGACATCGACTATAGAAGGCACTTCCCTTGAAAAAATGGTTCTCGAATACTTTGAACTCAACGAAGAGTCGACGAGCTCTAGACTAGTGGAATGGGATGCCCACAAAGTAGCTGTTAGGGGACATTGCCTGGGTGCCACATGGAACATCCGCAGGACGCTGTCGCTATCGCTCCGCCAGATTGAAACACGGCTTCTACACTATGAGCAGGGTGAAGAAGGTGGAGACGAACAATCTGCCCAGCTAGAAAATCTTAGGGCGCAACACGCAGAACTCATAGAAAAACTACGGTGCCACAACTACACCGCTCATACGGCCCGTACCCATGCCACAGGGGACAGGGCAGGGCGGCTGTTGGCCTGGCTACTGAAGCAGGAGGATAGACACTCCTATAGGAGCAATACGCTCAATGGAGGTGAACCTTGTGTTTACGCAGAGGGAAATACACAAAGTAATGTTGGATCATTACTTCCAGCTCTATCAATCCAAAGTACAATGCTCCAGCTCTGACCTTGAGAGGTTCCTTGAACTGCTCCAACTGCCCACGACTACGAGGGAACACCAGGAGGCACTTAACGGTTCCCTCACCCTAGAGGAAATAGGCGATGCCATAGGGTCGATGGCCTCTGGGAGGACACCAGGCCCGGATGGACTGCCGGCAGAATATTACAAGGCCTACCGGGAGGCCTGACTCAAACGTACCGCTGAACGCACGCTGTTCGGTAGGTCCTGTTTGCTGAAATCTGTCTTGAGTTACATGCATCTTTACATAGAATAAGATGCATTGCTCACAGCGCCTACTAGATATAGCTGGCTCCTGCGGCACTGCACGTACTCTCTGCGTCACCCGTCCTGCGAGAATTAACCTGGAACCACAGAACTGAGCACCGATCGCGACATTTATTATCTTCTGTTTACAGACTCCACGTGCTTGCCAATTGGCTTCTTGGTACTAATGCGCCTGAAAGTTTACCCTGCTTTGTCTTCATGACGTCTGCTTCCGCTCCAGGCGTCACCGTTCTTTCCATGTACAGATGACCTCACTCCATCGGTGTCCAGTGTTTATCGAGACACTGCCCCCTGCGAGAGGTCGGGCACGGGTTACCACTCGGAGTGTTTCTATCGCTCTTTCCTTCCTCGCCTGCAAATGTAAATAGAGAGGTGCAGGTACTGACTAGCACCTGTTTGCCCCTGAGATCGGACTGGGCTATCGGGCAGGGCCTGAAGGTCTGGTCTGGAAGATCAGTGTGTGGGCCAGTTTTTAGGTCTCGGCTCGAAGGCTGCGCTTGCCTAGAATTGAACGTAAGCTCCAGCCCAATTTAAGCACACGATTGTAATATTTCATTAACATGGAAAAGCATAAAGAACGATTAGAACGTTGGTATTTTGAGATGTCCCCTGTAGACATAGCTGCTCAGGGCCCGAAAATGCCTGGTAACATTCCAAAGTTTATCTTATTTGTACGAGTGGGATCTTTGTTCTAATAGCCTTATAATGCCCTTTTCCTTTGACTTTAATGGTTGCTAGGGTTTAAATCTTTTTTTAATGAATTTCCCGCTTTTTAGGTCTCGGCTCGAAGGCTGCGCTTGTGCAGTATCGCTCCGAGCTTTAATGTTTAGGAGTGGGGCTTTAACCCGCTCCTTTTTTTTTACCTCTTCTCCATTGGCTGGCCTCTGAAAAACTGGTCAGCCATTGGAGAAGAGCATTGTCTCTCCAAACAAGCCCCGTCTTTTTCGGATTCCGGGGCTTGTTTTTTACTTTATTTCTCTCCTTTGGAATGTAAACATTCCAGCCAATGGCAAGAGGAGAGAAAGAAAACACGCCCCCGAATCCGAAAACGCCTCTGCGTTTCTCCAAGGCATTTCTGCTTGACCTCGGAGAAAGGCGGTGGTGTTTATGGCGTTAAGAGGTTGAATGATGTACAAAGCTACACATTTCCTTAAGGTGAAACTCAAGAGATCAGAAAAAGTTGCTTTACATCTAGCCAAGCACCACGGACAGGAAAGTTTACCCAGATCACAAAGACCTTCTAGCTTTACCTCTTGAAATGGATAGTGTAGGAAATGAAAATAGTGTAGGAAATGGAAATGCTCCTCGGTCTAAACACGGTCCCTCCAGGAGCCCTTCAGATGCCCTTGTACCATAGCACCTCCTCCGTCACTTCTGGTCAGCTTAGCGCTTGGACGCCCATGGGCAGCAATCGCGCTCTACAAATACCATTACAATTACAATACATTACAATTACCTTGTTTTAACCAACTTCCAAGACGCGTGAAAGGTAAAAGGTCAGACAAAAATCCTAATGCGATGTGTTCTGTTGGTAGGGATTCTGCCAGCTTTCGTGACGGTGCCTCGGCGATCAGTGTCTCTGCTTCTCTGCTCTTGCGCAAGGAGCGTTTCGTGGTTAGTTACCTCATTTACCGGGCATGTGCAGTTGAACCGTCTGCTGCCCTTTTAGGTTGTCTATTTACCAGTTCCGTTTACTGCAGGGGCGGTGTGTTTGTTGTAGGATCTGATGAACAGCAGTCATCTATTATTTAGTAGTATGTGTGTGTGTGGCTCTGTGTGTGGGTGCAAATGCAATAGGTCTAGCATTTGAGAGAGATTAAGCTATTGACATTGTAAATAACAATGCCGTTTCTTTAAATGTTTTTTTTTAAAAACAAAGAAAAATAATGTCATGAGGAATGCCAATAGCTCTAACTTTAACAATGCCGAGACCATTGCATTGTAAATGCTTGTTCTTATTTGCAGTGGAGTTATTGCCATTGGTACAAAAAAAATCCAAAGTAAAAAACATTGTCATTTTTAACGCCAATAGGTCTAATTTGCAATGCAATAGGTCTCACATTAGTGAATGTTTGAGCTATTGGTGTTGCAAATGTTAGTGTTTGTTTGTTAGAGCTCACAGACTGTAAATAAAACATACCTAGTAACAACACATAAGAGAGGGCCAGTCCTTGTGGGAGGTTACAACAGGAGATGCAATAGGCGTTGCATTTGTGAAAGCAAGAGTTTTTGGTATTGAAACGGACAATGTTTTTTACTTTTGTTTTACTGTATGCAGTGGAGTGAAGGTATTTGCGTAGCGCTATTGCCATTGGTATGACCTTGAGGCATTGAACACTAGAAATGGGAAATAGGTTATGAAGGAGGGGAGTCCAGAGCAAAATTCTACCTGGAGAAAAATAAGTAACATCCTGGAAATAGCAAACAGTTATTGAGGATGCAAGATTAAGTAAAGCATATGAAATGTAGGCAAGAGAGCCATTTGTGGAAGTTATGGATTTCAGCAAGTGAGAACGAGCGAGACAGAATGACGGAATAAGAAGAAGAGGAGGAAAGAGAGGGGGGAGAGGTGCAGCGGCAGAGCAGCAGAAGTGAACACGGTTTGGAATTAGAGAAAAAGAAAGTAGCGCTTCACTGGCAAGCTTTGTAAAGTGGCACTAATGCATTTGATTGTGAAGAAAACACTAATGCATTTGATTGTTTTTCTTCACAATCTGGCCACTTTTTGCATTTTGAACCTTTTTTTCTCTCCGTTCCGACACTGCACTTTGCATTAGAAAAAAATCAGAAAAAGACGCTATTTGCAGCCAAAGGGTTTCTCTCTTCTTTGGATCCATGTCGAAGGAAACCACGCTGATAAGCAGAAAAATCAAAGAGGCTCACAACAATACACAATTTCCAACGAGTTATAAACTATTAAAAATATGCATACAACCCAATACAATATTAACCCCTTGTGTGCCACGCCCTTTCCCCGCCCTGTGCCGGCCGTTACATTAGCAGGCGGGGTTCATGACGAGCTGGACTCGTCATGGGCACAGCGCAACCGCGGCCCATGACGAGTCCAGCTCGTCATGGGCACACAAGGGGTTAAAGTGTTTTAAGAGGCAGTTGCAAGTTTTCGTTTTTTCTCTTTAATAATACTGATTTGCCCAAGTTGGCCACCATGGTCTAGCGTTCTTTAATAACCGGAACAAACTGCTACTGTTTGAAGAATTGAGCATGACATATCACTTAGAAAGCAGGAGGATTAAATGACATCATACATGGTGCAGCAGGGCCATGTGAGCATACCATGTATTGTTTAAATAAATTGAGGAAAACAAATGCATATATTCAGACACACATATTATGCCAAACTCTGCAAATGCTGACATACCATAGGAATAGTTTATAAAACCCTTTTTTATGCCAGTAGGAGAGAGAGACATACACAACTTTGTAGCGAAGCCCTGATATCCTGCACATTCAGCCAAGAAAGCCATCAGCATGCTTGGCGGGGGAGCAGCTCAGCACTTGCGCCCGCCGCTGAACAGAGCTTATGTTTAGCGGCACTGCACAGGAAAGGAAGCATGTGTTTGTGCGAGAGGTAGGTTCTCCAGACCGAATGGCACAGAAAGCACAAGTAAAGTCTGAATCGATCAGACTACGAGAAAGAACACACAGTTTCGACTTATAACTGTTTAACGGTAACATCCGATTTGAACGCACAGTTGTGCAGTACATGAGTCTCACGCAGCATTGTAACACCACTTCCTGGTAATGAACAGTTTTTTTTTATTCCAATCGTTTCTTTTAATGACAGATGAGCATCTTTTTCATGCTTCCCTTAGTTTATGAGAAGCGTGAAATTTCCACAATGCAATTGTAGCTAATACCAGAAGGCACCAAAGAAACAGACATAAAAAAAATATATATATGTTCCCCTGTTATATTAGGATAATTAGACTCAGCTAAGAGTAGGAGTAGCTACCACTGCGTCAGCTTTTTTGTGCCTCTTTTCATTGTTCTGCCTAGCTTTGGACCACACATACTGCTAGACGTGGAACTTCAAGATGGCTGCTACAGTTCCAAAGCATCCTATCCCGGCTATTGGAAGTCCCTCATTCATGTCCATGGAAAGAATAAAGGACGAAGTGATAGAATATTTTACTTTTACAGAAAGCGAACTTGGTGGAATGTGAACGCTCCTCTCAGTTGTTTGCATTGTTTCAGAGCGAGAAGCTCTATATGTATGTTAGACCTGTGTACAACTGTCCAGTGAGCTGTACATTTTGTGCAGTTGCGGCTCCTCTCGTTTTTTTTGTATTAGTTCAGTGGAGAAGGCCAACATGAGCGGTTGACCCGTGCACAATTTCCCCATGAACTATAGGTTGTTGTCACGTGCTGTTGCAACAGAGATATCCTGCCTGCAGGGAACAGGCAGCCAAAAGTCAAGTAGGAAAATAGTGCGGACAGACTGTAAATATCGCATACGGAGTAACAGCACGCGTAAATGAACCAGTCCTCATGGGCGGTAACAAAAGAAGACAGGGCGGTACTAAGGAGGGACTACTAAGCCTTTTAACAAATCAAAAGCCAACATTTACAAAGGACAGTGACAGCAGCCAATTAAATGATGGCCGGAGAGTGGACAGAGCTTTAAGTTCATAACTCAATACAGCATGTCTCGAAAAGACAGCGCAAGCGCTGCCTAGGCGAGACCTAAAAACCAATGCAGCTAGAGGGAGTAGGGAAATAGATCAGATGGATACCTCTTCTCAGGTGTTCAGTAATTAGGCATTAGGAATACTATTTCTTCACTATTTGGAGTCTGGGGTTGGACAATATTAAAGGTAATAGATATAGATATTGCTACATTAGTTGTTTGTGTGTAATTATGCTTCCTGTTTACTGTCAGGCATGTACCAAATTGTGCATTTACCCACCAAGTAATGTTCCATGCTGAACTAATGCCAAAAAATATTGAACAAACATACATGTTGAACAGTTGTTCAAAGGGGGGTTTGTAGAAGCATAAATGCAATGTTGAGTACGTGTTCATCATGTTGTGTTTTCGCTGTGACTCCATGAGCCATGCAGCTGTACAAATCCAGGCCGAGGAGGGTAAAAGTCTATGAACTGTTTGTGTTCGCTTTGCTTTGTTTCCAAGAACTGAAGGATCAGGTAGATAAGGAAGGACAAATAGAAGATGTCTGAACTGCACCTGTACTCGGGACTGAAAATGTATTCATGCTTTGATAAGATTTCATTCAGTACTTTCCTTTAGCTTAACTTATACATTTTATTTTGTTCACACGTCTGATTCAGCTATTTCAATATAGGTCAATGATGTTTAAACTGTAATAAAGGATTGCATCAGCTGTGCCTGGCAGAGTTTACTTGGAAGCTGAAACCTTTACATCTCTCAGGCTTAAGCTTAAATAAATATACCTACACGACTGATTATGGTCTCATTAACAAACAAGTGTACCGGATTTGAGCGTTCACATCAGGGCCACTGAAACTATCTAATTCTGCTGTTTCCCTAGCAGCCATGGAACTACATCTCTTGCCCCGCAAACCACTTCCTACTGCTTAATTTGCAGAGTTCAGAAAAAAGCTTCTTGGGCAAGCAAATGAAGTTAAAAAAAACATTCAGTCGTTGACTAGCATATTAAAGAGACAAGCGTTCAGATGGTGTTAGAAATGCCCAACCAAGGGCAACGACAAGGCCTTTTTAGGTCTCGGCTAGCGAAGGCTGCGCTTGCGCAGTCTCGCTCACGAGATTTAATGATTTGGACAAGAGGGGCTTGAACCCGCCTCTCTTCTCTCCTCTTCTCCATTGGCTGGCCTCTTAAATGCTGGTCAGCCATTGGAGAAGAGGTTTGTCTCTCCAAACAAGCCCCGTCCTTTTCGGATTCGGGGGCGTGTTTTTTGCGATTCTCTCTCTCTGGAATGTAAACATTCCAGATAATGGCAAGAGGAGAGAAAGAAAAACACGCCCCCGAATCCGAAATCGCCGCTGCCTTTCTCCGAGGCATTTCTGCTTGATCTCGGAGAAAGGCAGTGGTGTGCTTGTCCTCTCCCCCTGCTCTCGGCTCAAAAGTGGTAGCCTCTTCCCCCAGAGTGGTCAAACGTGCCTCAGTGCTTTAAAACCCACCCGGTTCAGACGAACATGGTTGACCTGTTTGTTAATTGTTGAGTATTTCACACTTTTTTTGTCGCGCGATCCTTGGTCGAACTTCAAGCGTTACATTTGTGTCTGAATACTTTTGAATACAGAATTCCTGTCACAGGATCTCTTTGTGTTTGAAAGAAGCGAGGCAGGGTATCTGTGGAATGGGTGCTTGTGTTAGAAGATTCTTTTTTATTTAATAATTGGCTGATTTATCTAGCGCAAACATGACCCAGTAGACCAGGGCTACAGAGCGCTGTATGTAGATTGCTGTGAAAATACATGACGGCGGCCTCACCTGTGAGTGCCTGCCTGAGTTGGCACCTGGAGTCTGTGAGAGCTAAAGGGACGTGCGAGGGGAGGTGTACGTGACGGGGGACCCCCAGGGTGTACCCAACGGGCTACCTGAGAGAGGCCCACCAGAAGGGCCATCTGTGAGTGGGCTTCTTGGGATGAGCGTGGGTGTGTCTGGGGTGTTTAGAAGATGGCTCTGAGATGTGTTCGGCAAGTGGTGCACGCGCGAGAGAATTCGCCGGGCATGCTGAGACAGATGGACTGGGCCTTAATACTGCTCTCGGAAGTGTACAATACAGTAATAATCAGGATTTGGTTGGGCCCTGATGCCACTGCACCTGCTGCACAAACGAAAGAGAGGGTTCGTTTGGGGGCGTCTATGAGAGGGGACGCCGGAATTGGATACATGTATGAGGCTGTCAGGGAAGTGTACAAGTCGTGATTATGTATGAGACAGCGCATCTTCCGAGTGCTCAGCTGGGAGGAGCCATGTGTGAGGGGAGTGTCCCGGATTTGGTCCGAGACAAGACATCTGCGACTCTAGGCGACATGTTTGTGTTTGTACACAAATTCACTTGGTGGTATTTATGACTGGGGCTTCACACAACTCTCATTTGGAACACGCGCCCATGATTCATTTTAGTACAATTGCCATTTCGCTGCAGTGACCGCTTATACATTTATTTCCCCCCAATTAAGTTTTCAAGTAAAAGTTCAAGTGAGTTTCAATTTTTGTTAGAACTGATCGCCAGTTTCCTGGTGTGCGGGTGAGAGGGGTGGGGGGGTGGGGGTGCATTCAGGGTGTCTGCATCTTCTGAGCAGATCTCAGCCAGTGAATCTTGCAGGTTGCACTGTTTCGTGATCAGGATTTTTAAGGAGACTCACATTTTCTTTCATTTTTTTTTTTTAAATAAACACGGTTTTGTTATTCGAGGTCTCCTGCTCAAACATATTCAATTGTTTTACTAAGAATGTTAAATGTTTTCTGCAAACGCCCAACTTTCCCCAGGGGGTTTAGGAGGTGGTCCGATCTGGTCTGTGCGCGTGTTTACACAAGGGTCTGTGGTGTGAGCCGGGCTCGGGCTCTTTGAGGGTACTGTGCGAGCGCTGGGGCGCGGTATGCCTGTGTGCTCCGTCTGTGACCGACAGTTACCCCGGGAAGAAGTTACTTCCCATGAATGGAACCGGCGCCAAGGTCACCCTGCCCCCCTCCTCGCCGCTGATTGGTCGGTTCCTCGTCATGGGATGCGAATCACACCACAGCCGAGCCCAAGGTGCAGTGGAGAGGCTGGGCTGGGAGGGAAGGGTCGAGGCGGGGAGAGGGAGACAGTGGAACTTTGGAGGGAGTGCAGAGAGGGAAACAGAGAGAGAGAAAACACAACTTCAGAAAGCGCACAGCACACAACATGGAAGAGAGGGAGGGCAGGAGCTACCACGAACAGAAGGATTGTGTCCTTGTATACTGTAACCGGTGCTCATGTAAAGCGCTCCAATATCTTCGGGTCGAGTAAGCGCTATAGAGAAATGTAACAACAACAAAAAAAGATTAGGGAAAAAACTGAGAGGAGGTAATGCTGAGGCGAGGCGAAGAGGGGAGCAAGAGTTACCCCCTACCCTACGAGCCTCCCCGCTCACCAGAAAAGTGCTTTTTCTATCCTTCCTTTTCCCCCTATTTCTCCCCCTATTTCCTCCCCCCCTTTAAAAACAAAAACAGAAACAAAAATAAATGTCAGGAGCAATGCCAATAGCTCAAACTTTAACAATGCCGAGACCATTGCATTGTAAATGCTTGTTTTTATCTGCTCCAGGAATTACAAAGCTAATATAGTTAAACAATTTAAAAAGACGGATAACAGCGATTCTTCCTTCTTCATCATGAAAATCTTTAGTTCCAGTGCTCTTTCAAATTCATATTCATGTTACCCAATGTTCTCAAAGTAGACGTTATTTCAATAGGGCACATACAGATCATGAGTCAAGCATTTATCATCTCTTTTTAAACTGGGACGTCCTTATTCTCAGTTATTTTTGTGAGTCATGCATAATAAATCATCAAAATACAATGCTGTTCTGCAGGACTAATCCTTAACAAGCAAAATAAAACTAAATGCCTGCAGTGGTCCAACAGTATGAAAAGACA
Organism: Triturus cristatus; assembly: GCF_964204655.1. Taxonomy (NCBI): domain Eukaryota; kingdom Metazoa; phylum Chordata; class Amphibia; order Caudata; family Salamandridae; genus Triturus; species Triturus cristatus. The sequence goes on along the minus strand of NC_140591.1, from coordinate 106,084,205 downwards.
AGAAATCTGAAAATGAAGACAAGTTTTAAAACAGAACTACAAAAGGCAAAACAAAAAGCAGCCGTCATTACATGTGTACTTGCACGCTAGCTGCCTTAAATACACTGCATGTTTAAGAGTTAGAGAGGTCAGTGTTGGCATTCCTGTTTTTCCATGCTAAGCAAACTCACCAGTTTAAATCACCATTGGGCGGAGAATAAACAAATATGTTGACTTTTAATGGTTTCTTTCTCACCGAGCCTTTGCATTTGGTAACACTGTTTAAATGTATAAATGTCAACATAATGCCACAGAATGTGCTATAAAATTTGCCTTTACCAGGAAAATAAACTACATTACGCACCTTTTTTTCAGTATCATAGTCAACATTACAGCGTAATTTCGTTCTACACTACTGGATATTCCCAGGGAACCTTCTTATAGGCCTCTAGATTATATGGCTGTATGTACTCTATCAGTCCTTTTTCCAGTCACTTTATGTAGGCTATACGTGTCCTGTACCTACAGGAAAACGGACCCCGTCCCCCCGCCCCCGCGCAATTCAATGGCAACTTAAACATAGCTTAGATAGGAGACCGTTTAATTCTTCCTGTACATTTTGTTCCAATAACCAAAGCGCTCCCCTCCCCTACCCCCCAATCATTTATTAAGCCATTAGGGAATAAGGAGGCAAAACTGCCTGCTCAAGTTTGATAAAAACCAAGTGTCCAATAGTGTCTGCTGGTATCCTCAGAAGAAGAGATTAAATCTAAATAATGTGGGCCTACGCTCTAACACAGACCCCCACGATCCCCAGTTCTGGACGTGGGCCCTCCTACTCAGACCGTGGAGCACACAGAGTTGTAAGGCTTCAGTCATCTGCTCTCAGTTTTTACCAAATATACTCAAGGTGACTACTCCTAAAATTTAAACTCACAAGAGAATTTTAGCAAAGAAAGCATTTAAAGGATAAAGCAAAAAATCAACTACTTAGATGTGGATAATGTAATATGCCTATTCACACGAGGCCACCAGGGTAAATTAGAGGTAAACATACTTCTGTATACATATTGACGGTCTACCTCCAATTTGATATAATTCAAGCTCCACGAGTAGCTCCAAAGCACAGTTTGTTTCCTGAAGATCCTTACTTTGTTTTTTTGCATTTTAATGCTCAACATATTGTTTTAAGCAGGATTAGCCACAGCAGTTTTCCCTAGAGTTCAACTGAAAAGTAAATCCATGAATAGCATGAACTGCACTTGCTAAACCTTTATGCCTACAGGACCAACCACACTGACAAATATGAAATATTCCTGTACAACATCACACATACCCAACCACAATTCTTCACAACACCCTGTCTTCCACAGATCAACCCCAAATCACCTCATCTACCCCCTCCCCCTCAGACTTCGCAGGAAACAAACCAAGGAGCTCTTACGCCACACCTTGCTCTGCAGTTCCATTCTGTCCACGGAATACCTGCTCCACCTGCAACAAAAAAATAATTACAGACCACCTGGACTTTCACAGCCCTTCGAAGTATCCATGCAATCAATCACTAGAACCCGGACCATGTCCGATAATCGGCAACACCTACAGCCCTACATAAAGATCGGAGGAGGAGACTGTATCCTGCTGAGCAAGAATCACAACTCCCACACCAACAACCCTCCTATGAATACGCATGTACATCGGTTACCATTCCATTTAAAGTCAATAGCCAGTCCATTAACCTCCCACTACAAAAGTGGCCGTTTTTAGACAGATTTAATGGTATTCTTGGCACATTTGTAAAACCGCTTCAACCATCCAGCCTGGTAATTTTAAAGTTGGCACAACAGCCAACTCTAAACATACGTTGTTCACACACCTTTTCTGTAATCACTCATTCAAGCTACACTTTACATTGACCCACTACCCAGAGACACCTCTAGATCCTATACTAAAAGGAGGAACACTTCCCACTTCTAGTGGATAACCTTTAGGCTTTTCTTGGCCTTCTTTTCCCACTCTACACCCTCTCCCTTGGTGAGGCTATATCCTTATTAGGATTTTTATACTAACAATGTAAAGAACACCCACATCTTTTTCTCATTTCCTACATTTTTATCTAGCCTTCATTTACATGCATGCACCCATCTCACCTCCATCAAGCATTGTAATGCTTTACAAACACTCCTGTAAACTCATCCAATAGTGAGCATACCTAAACGTTGTAGTAATTATGTTGTCCCAAAAGGCTATTAGTCCATATTCCTTGTTGCAGACATAGTAGAATTTGGTCCGGATAGAAAAGATATTATTCTCTTAGAAGTATGGCGATTAGGAAACACAGGCAGCGGTTTCAACCAGCTAGCCTAGCATAGGGTCGTTGCATATTACGTGATAGCTGTGAGAGGGGTCAGGGTCTATTTTTTTTTCTTAAGAATTGGTTTGATTCCAGAGGTTTCCGTTGATAAAATAAGTTTACTGGCTCAAGCAACGTGATTTTTTTTAAATCTTGCATGTGCCGCAAAGTTACCACAAATCAATACACAGGAGTTTACCAAAGTACGCAAACTAATAAATGTGCTCTGAGAAAGTAGAAATATACATAATGCACAAACTACATGATTGCATAGGATGGTGTCTAGTAAAGTATGGAAATGCAGCAAAATAGGCGAGTACATCTGGCCTGCACATTTTGTAGGTAACCTGTGCTAACTACTACTGTTGAAATGTAAATGGCGATAGCAACACCCATCACCACTTTTTCCAATCTCTTTTTAAGTGTATAGTTTATTAGGTTTATATCGCCCACAAGCCTCACTTGGAGGTTCAATATATTAACTTTACACATGGTAAACAAAATCAGACACGCAAGATCGAGAGCCTGTATTTTTTTTTTCCACTACACCTTTATCCAGCTCGTTTCACTTCCCTTTTAAAACACTGACTTCTGCCTCCTCTGGTAGAAACCTTAGCATTCTAGTTAGTTCCTTTAGGCACGTGGAATCCTACAACAAAATCAACAGCAGTTGGAAAATAAAACCAGCAATATGAGCCCTCCCTCCAAAGTGGTCAGTAAATATACAGATCGTATAGTGTACTCCCACGGACAACACTCCTGCTGCAACGTAGTGCACTTAAGTCCATTGCCAAAGGCAATACCCCATTAAGCTTCCAACAGATGTTTGGAGCACAACACAATGTTAACTAATACAGTCACAATTTAATGTGATTGAAAGAAAAAAAAACGTTACTAGTAACAATGTTTTCTTGAGAACATGGCCTGGCAAAAGATCGGCGGGATCCCGAGAAGACCGGAGTAGGTTTGAAGGGCCGGTGGCAAGCCTTGATGAATGGCAAGGCACCACCCCTTCCGGGATCTATGAAAGCTACTCCAAACATGTAGCTTTGTGTTTAAAACCAGACGGTGGGTCCGTAAGTATAGTTACACCACTGCATGCACAGCACACCTTCGCGAGTGTGCCGAAAAAAATACACGTGGCTTATTTTTGCCACAGCGCCATTTTTATCACTTTGTATGGTCCCGAAGATAGCCTCTAAATTGTTTCCAGAGGCTGAAACATGTTGACCAGTACCTGATGGATAACGAAGACCAATTGCTAGTCTTCACTTTATCCCCCAGTTTACTTTTAAACATGTCCTGGGCCCAGGGCCGGACTGGGAACCACAACCGGCCCTGGCAAAGTGCTCGTCCGCCGAACTCTTTGCCAGGGCCGGTATTCGGCCGATTTTGTTACAGGGACGATTTTGCAGCTATGCTCGGGGGGGGGGGGGGGGGGGGGGGGGTGACCACATATATTTTATTGATTGCACTCCATTCATATGCCGCTGTGGACCACTGTTTTACTACGCGTTATCAGCGTGATTGATATTCCAGAAAGTATTTATGACTTTGTACAACTTCTATTCAATAAACCTAAAGGATGACTAGAATTCATCCATCCAATCTCTTGATGTTTTCAATCAGAAGCACTGGGGAAGTCTTAAATCAAACATGGACTGGCTATATTTTGACATTCTTTGTATTGCATCAGGGACGTGTTTAGTCTCTATTGTATTTTGATCCAATCTGCAGGTAATGTCTGTGTGTTGTATATTGAACAGCAACTACATTCATGTTGCAAAATTTGCCTTGCCATGTTCTCAATAAAACATTGTTACATGTAAAAACAGGCATTTGCAATGCAATAGGTCTCCCATTTACGCATGCTTGAGCTTTTGGCATTGTAAATGACAATGCCTTTTATTTAAGTTTTAAAAACCAAAAGATAAATAAAAGATAGTCATTTACAATGCCACTAGCTCAAACTCGTTTAAGTATGCTACTTCATCAATGCATCTGAACTTGCGCATCCTCTCATCCTTTCAGAGTAAGTACACATTATTCGTAGTAGTAATTAGCGGCTAGTCTTCTTATTATGAATAGGAGTAGTAAATGAAGTCGTCATAGTAGAAACAGAATCAGTAAATAGTGATGCCAAGTTTTAGAATTTCAGAAGCCTGGGAAAAAATTAAATCAATATAGAGAAGAAACTCTGAAATAATACCCTATGACTTATGATGTTTTTGTAACGTCAGGTAGTTCGCTTCAGAGGGCTTTTATACATCTTTACATGCAAAGGGGAAAGACAGCAGTAGCGCTTAGAATTACGAGCATAGGCAAGCGAGATGTTAGATAGGTTAATAAAATAAAACTGAAAAGAGCGAGGCAGACAGTGTGACCTGAAGTCAGTTGGATGCTGTAGAAAATGACACAGCCAGACAGGGTAACATGGAGCAACGCTGACCTTGTGACCCCCTCGTGGGCGTTCTGGCTCCATCTGCAGATAATAAGCCTAACTCCTACAAATGGAACGGAGTAAAATGGATCACTCTTGGTGGAATCGATGAGGGCACAGCAAGCTTAAAGCAGCCTCTCATTGCTTCTGCCCAAGGCACGCTCATTTTCACCAATACATAATTGATGCCCTTGTTGCAGGCTCACAGTTTTATTGCTCGTTGAGACAGGAAGGAGTCAGTGGGATTATGCACAACCTCGTGGGTGGGAGTCGAAAGGGTGCTGCTCTGGCCGTCCCCTCTCCCCTCCCCTTCCTTTGGGATTCGGACGCTTAATCAGACAGTATAGATTTAGCAGGCAGATGGAGGCCGCATAATACAGCCAGACTTATGAGCACATGGTCATCGATGGGAAAAATGCCAACATGATAAAACTGTCTGCTTCATATTATTACCCCGCCGTTCCCTTTTTATTCTAATGCATCATGCCCAAGCGATCATGGTCACCAATTCGGTCTAAAAAGCAACTGTAAAATTGAATAAACAACTGGGAGGCCTTTATCAAAGTGAGAATGAGTGCTTTTGTCATTGTGCATTTGTTTTTTTGTTTTTTAAATACGACCATGCGCACACCAGAGAGAGTATACAAAGCACACACTAACATTTTATTGATATATTTATAGGATTACGGATACGAATCTGTGAATAGACGAAAAGGCCAGACAATTTCAATTTCAGAAATTTGAGAGATAGTGATTAGGTTTTTCGAAACTACGTATTTTGACAGCCATTAATTTGCCCTCACAGATATTCTAAGATTTGATTTCATCTTGTGGTCTGTTGATTATGTATGCAAAATCTGGTTACACTGACAATCGCCATTCAATTACTATTCCACTAACACATCTACGTTTATGTTATTTTTTATCTAGGCTGACTATGCCAGATAATTAGTGCGACCCGTTTGCATCTCTGAAAGTTTACCATCTTTTTTAAATCACACCTCACCAACCAAGGAAGGTCAGTATGAAGAAAACAACAAGCGGCAGTGAAAGCGATCGCTATTGGTAAAAAAAAAAAAAAACGCACAGCGAAACATGTGGTTTCACTTATCGCGCCCGTGTCTGGGCACGATAATTGAAACCACATGGCCTTTGGTGCGCATAACAGACACCAATAGGCCATGGGCGGAGCAATGCGCCCGCCTTTGGCCTATTGTGTGCTGTCTTAATAAAAAACACGCACACAAAGAGCAATAGCGGGCCACCAAAGGAAAAGCACACGCACAAGCGTGTGCAGTTCCAGGCTCCGTTTCAGAACCCCATGCAAAAGGACTCTCGCTGCGCACTGCTGCGCACTGCATCGCTAGGTGCGAGACCTACAAAAAAAGGCTTTCTTCTTTCAATCACATTAAATTGTGACTAATAAGTTTACATTCTGTTGTGCTACACATCTGATGGAATCACCAACGCTACTGCATTGTGATATTAAGAAACATAGTTGCCTATTCAATCCTTTCCATGCAGCAAAAGCATTGATCAATTTGCTTTTTTTGGTAGATGCAGGACCAACTATGGCAGCATCACTCAGGTTTGCCGGCAACTCGGAATGCCCAGTGTCATTGTTGAGAAGCAATAGGGATTGCAGACGGAGTTCAGCAGAGACATCTGGCATCTATGGTATCCACGGCCAACATAGTGGTTGAGGAGGTCAGCTGGAAAATAAGCCGGCACACAACTTCTAAGTCATCTGTTTGGCTACAAGATGGCCAGGAGTACATCTGCAGCACTGGGAGCGGTCCCATTCCAAGACAGGGTCGCAGGTCGGTTGGGGTTTCAATTCAATAACTGTAGCAGCAGCACAAAAGTGCATGACTATTTCTAGATGGTTCTTTTAAAAAAAAAAAAAGGGGGGGGGGGGGGAGAGTTGTCCCTCATCTGCATTTTTGTACCCCCTACCAGGTCCGTCTTCAAATATTTCAGTCTGTTTCACTGTTGGTTCCCTTCTTTAGAGAGTTCCCGTTTGATTCTTTTAAAGCTCCGGTCTCCTTTGATTTTTCCACTTGCCTTGACATAACTTGAAGTAGATGCTCCCATCCCTCCTCCCCAACCAGGTGGTATGCAATACTTGTTGTGGTGCCAAATTATGCACTTTCTACTTGCAAGATGCCTCCCATAAATGTTGCTGTCATAACAAGTTTTGGGTATGTTTAATCACACAACTGGAACAAATTCAAATTCATTTTATTCGATTTTCATGTTAAATTAGAAAACCATAAAAAGCATGATACATAGTTACAGAATTTGTACATTTTACGCCCCAATTAATTTCTTCTCAAGATAATACAATTATTATAATAATAAAAATATACCCATTGGAAACATTTTTCCATAAAATATACAATTGATTGAAACAATAATTAGATTACAATTTACAGGTTTTTTCCTATAATTAAATCACTGCTTTTAAAAATAACGCAATATTTCTAGCATAACATTCATTTTCCAGTAGTTGCAGTGCAATATAAGCCGGACGGCATTGCCTCAAATCCGATTTTTTTTTTTTTTAAATTGGAAGGATCCATCTTTTTCTGTAGTCCCAATAGTATTTACAAAACAAAATAATATGAATTGTTGATTGAGGCGCAACCCCGTCACAAGGACAAGGTATTACATTTTTTGACCAATCGTTTATTATAGGGAATGATACTAAACGATAAAAAATGCCTATTCTAAAACGTGAGAGTACGAATCTGTTGTACCCAGTTCCATAATGGGTCAAATAAGGTTGCATTTCAGTAGTGAGACGAATAATCTGATTTATCTGGACTGTTGGTTTGTGGGCTTTGCTAGCATATCTGAGTTCTTCCAGATGGATCATATATTATTTTTTTAAATCTTTTCTAGAGATATTTATCATCTTCGCTGGACTATGGAAGAATTCGGGCCTTCCCAAGTCCCCCATGAAGTCTTTGATATATTTTAGCCATCTAATAGCTAGGGCCTGGTCCAGGTTTAAGGAATCTTTTATGACCTTCTGATTAAACGTTGTCTTTGTTGAGGTCCAGATTCGATGCCATAGTAAAACTGGCTGGGCCCTTATTCTATCCGTAATGTATTGTAGCCCCAGCTCAGTATGACAAACAAAATTTGTGGTTGAACGCGGGACAGCCAATATATAACGAATAAAGGCATTTTCCACTTTCTGAATGTCCTCTACATTTTGATATCCCCAGATCCCAGCCCCATACAGTACTACACTGACACACTTGGCTTGGTAATTTTAATCAATTCTAACGGTGGCCTTTTGCCTAATTTCTGTGCAAAATTTACAAGGGCTGTAGTTTTCATAAAAATCAATCTTTTTGCTCTTATGGCCTGTTGCCAAGTGCCCTTATTATCCACTAAAACACCTAAATAGGGATACGTTTTTGTGTATTCAAGTTTATTATTCCCAATAAAAATTGATCTTTCTTTCTTACTGGCTTTCCCACAGCTCATTATATAAGTTTTAGTAACATTTATCTTCAGATCGAGGCTTTCCATGTAATCAATATATTTTTTTTTAGCCTGCTGAAGCTCTAGTGGGGTTTGAGCCAATATCACCTCGTCATCGGCGTAGAGTAGGGTGGGAATGGGTCGCTTTAATACTTTTGGTAGGTCCTGGCACCCCTCGAGCATCACCCTTTCCAGACCATTGGTATAGAGGGTGAACAGGAAGGGTGCCAGGACACACCCCTGTCTAACCCCCCTCTCCACTGCAAATGAGGCTGTGTATTCCCCATTTGGTCCATACCGTACTCTAGCTTTTGCGTCAGAATACAACTCCCTTAGTATTTGAATCAAGGGAAGTTCAACTCCCATTGTTTCGAGGATCTTCCACAATTTGCTATGAGATATAGAATCAAATGCCGTGGAAAGGTCCACGAAAGCTAGGTATAGTTTCCCTTTTTTTGCCTTAACGTATTTTTCTGTCAAGATTGTTAGATTCAGACCTTGTTCTATAGTTCCTAGACCTTCCCTAAATCCAAACTGTAAATATGTTAAAATATTATCTTCAGCCCATTCCTGAAGACGATTTAAAATGATACGACCTAAAACCTTTCCCACCGAATCTAGTAGGGAAATTGGCCTGTAACATGTTAGGCTTGGTCTGTCGCCTTTCTTGAAAATTGGAACCATTAAAGATTCGGACCAGGTTCTTAGAAGTCCTATCTTACAGGCTGATTCAAGGGCTTGTTTTATTAATGGGCCCCATAACTCAATGTTTTGTTTAAATATATCTACGGGTACCCCGTCTGGTCCCGGTCCCTTTCCACCCTTACTAGCTTTCAGAGCCAGTTGGACCTCATCAAGGGTAAAATCAATATTGATTGGGAAGGGCTCTATTATAGGACTAGAGGATATAGGGCATACCGTTCCAATATTAAACTGCATTTTCATAGCATACATTTTAGAAAAATGGTCCACCCATTGGCCATCGTCGATTGCTAATTCTAGTCTTGGAGTTAATTCTGGTTTCAGAAAAGGTAAGTTGAGCACGCGCCAAAATGTAACACTATCGCCCTCTGTACAGGCCTTATGTAGATCGGTCCATGCGTTCCTTTTTATTTTCCTCTTTCTTGTTTTTACTGCTAAATTATAAGCGTTTCTGCATCGCGCTATTTCTGTTCTGTCCCGTTCCTTTTTGTGCAGAGCATGCTTTAAGGTGGTATAGGACCTTTCAAATTTTTATCAAACCAACCAAGTTTCTTTCCTTTCCCATTTTTCACTTTCCTTTTCAATGTGTTCCTTATAGTGTTCGTTATACAAATCTATGACTTTAATATGTCTTCGTGTGATGTAGTCTCATCTAAACAGTTAAAAATTTCTTTCAAATTTTTTTCCACCACTAAGTTCGTAATTACCGATGGCTCTACCTCGGCCCATTTCAATGAGTATCCATTTATTTTATTTATTTCCAAACCCTGTAGTTGTTGAATTCTTTCAGAGTGTGTTCTCTTTATTTTTGACGTAATTGTTACCTCCAGACTTTGGGGAAAGTGATCACTGAGAACATTTTTATGGGTTTTAAAGTTTAGGACTCTGGTAGCAAACCTATTCGGAATTATTATGAAGTCTATAGTTGTATTTGACCCTCTCCCATGAAACGTCTGCATAAACGAAGTAGGTGGAGAGGTCAACACATTCGCAAAACCCATGTCAAAGAAGAATAAAATTTCATTTAAGACTTCCCCCTGTAAGCTGTGGGAAAAATGAGGAAGATTAAATTCTCTTTCATCTGTTAAACCACATAATACATTATCACTATGTGGACATAGAGCCGTATTAAAATCACCCCCCCAAACCAATAATACATCATCCTTATTACCATTCGCAGAGTTCGACATTACATCTCTAGGCTGTTTCAATATGTCAAGGATACATTCCTTTTGCACGTTGTTATAAAAATTAACCAGAATGATTACATCTCGCTTATGTAATTTCATTTCCAAGACTTGATAATTAGGTTCTGAAAAAAGCAACCCCGCTTTGTTTATCTTTAGTAAATTTGACACATAAATGCATAAACCACCCTTTGGCCTCCCACTTGCCGATGGCAGGGCTGGTGTTTTAAAGGTCTTATAGCCTTCAAGGTGATTTTTTTCCAGAGACCAAGTTTCCTGCAAGCATAGTATATCGAATTTGTTCACAAAATTCTGCCATATCTGATTGTGTAGTTTGGACCGTAGTCCTGCAACGTTCCAAAAGAGAATCGTAATGCTATTTATAATCGCTGGTCTCTGGATTTGATTAATGGAATGTTGAGATCCATGTGGACTAAACGGCGATATCCTGGTGTGGACTGCTTCTTTTGAAAGAACTGGCTCATCTACCCTGCCCGTATTATTTGGTCTATGTATATCTGACGGGCAATTGGAGGGTGTTCCTACAGGTAGGGACAGGTTATTAACGTTTCCTGCCAACATACCTGTTACTAAAGTGGGTTCAAGGCAGGTGCTGATTGTTGTAAGCCCCTCTATTGAATGTAGGCCAGTTTCCATATCATTTTTAGAATCCTGCCTTTGAACTTGACAGCTCTTAGGGGAAGCATATACAGGGACATCAGGAGAGTTGTTCGGGCAGTTGGTCAGTCAATCAATCTCCTCTAAGGAGGTCAGTGGTGCATATCGGCTTTTCAATGTGATGGGAGGGGGGTGACCTACACTTATTTTATATGTCCAATCTGTGTCATCCCTCCCCATTACGTTAGCAGGTTTATAAAAAAAAAAAAAGCCCAAAGGGAGAATGTTAATATCAACTGTGCTTAGGCATCCATTTCCCCCATTCCATAGGATTCTTTTTACTAACTCAGGTGATTTGAAGGTTAGCACTATACAATCCCCATGAAGTGTCTTATGCTCTTTTCCTACCCAGTTTATCCTCCTAGCCATTTTGAAATCCGTGAAGAGTTGATGAGTTATTCCCACCCTTTTACTTAACCAGTAAAGCGCTTTATTCCTTAGGCTTTCCCAGGTTTCAGTTTCTTGCTGTCCCAGCTTAGGTGTATTAGCTAATATTACTGTATACGGTGTACAAGCTGGTGGTAGGTCTAAATATGTGTGCTCTATAGGTGTCTCATTTTTAGGTCTGATCTCTTTTTGTTTGATAGAGGGGATCATCCTAAAAGTGGAGGTTTCCTTTTCTGCATTACTGGTTCGTATTTTGTTAATGGACCTCCATTGGCAATTCTCAGCATTATCTTGGGATCTACCTGAATTTACTGAGTCCTCATGTAAAATTGTCTGGCCTTGCTCATTCTGCGCTATACCACCCTCCCCTACATCCTTTCTACGTGCTTTACTCAGACTGCTTGGTAGATGTTTGGCGGGTACCCTGTCGGAAAAACCTATTAGGGTATGCTCTATCATATTTAATCTTCCCTCTATTTCAGCGATTGAGGTCCTTAGAAATTGGTCTAGGTTAGTTACCAAATCAGTTAAAATTCTTATATCAGAATCCCTTGGTTTCCCCTTCGTGTTTTTCTCAGGGTATGGTCTTTCTAAGGGAATCCTCACGGACTTTTGTTTCCCTTGTTGTACAATTTTTGATCGCTTCGCTCGTTCGGGAGTCTTGTTTTTATTAAAAGTGGGGGGAGATGCTAGTTCTATATCTTTAATTGGTTTTGGAGGCATCTTTATACGCTTTTGAGGCTGCTGGCACAAGGAATCCATATCACTTAATTCCTCAATCGTATCTATCATAGGTTGTATGGAGCCGTTCACAGGGGGATTGAGGTTAGAAACCCCCACATTCTATTGGTTTCTCCCTTGGCTCCAATATTATCGTCTTCGCTGCGACAATGCGTATTTACTTCTAATGACTCCTCTACTGAGGATATCTGCCTCTCAAATGCCCCCATTGCCCCTGTTAAATATGAAAGCAGTGTCGATTGAGTCTCCCCAATAGTCCTATTCATAGGTGGCGCCTGTGTAGTTAGTAGTTTCCTTTTCCCCATTTCAAAGACGTATCGCTCTACTAAAGCTCTACTGAGCAGACAACTTTAAGATAATAGCGAAACGAACACCTGGGAAATTATATCTTTAAAAGAGGCTAAATGATGCAGTTACGGATGTAATCAATAACGTTCATCCACAATAGGCCAAGGAGGGGACTTTCAGATTTACAATACCTCTCCAGTTCTCAGAGTAACAGGCTCCAGGTTTAAGCGATCACAATCCCGGGGCAATTTTGATAGTCATGGGGGATGGGCCCAGCATGGCCTCACACGGGCCCGTCTTCGCCCGGTCTTCGCCCGCGCAGTGGGTACACCCGCGTCCTTTGAAGCGCTTGTGGCTCCTCCCGCGGGGTCAGCTGTCAGGGACCTGGGCAAAAGTCAGTGGTCGATTCTAAAACACAAAGGCTCCCGCTCCGCCGATACACCCGCGTCGTTTGAAGCGCTCCTGCGCTCGTGGCTCCTCCCGCGGGGTCAACTGTCAGGGACCTGGGAAAAAGTCAGTGGTCGATTCTGCCAAAGGTTCCACAGTCTTTGGCCTACTTCTTTATTCAGTTCCAGAGAGGGTGGGCTCCGTCGCCTTTAACATACAGTTTGCTAAATATGTGACGGACTGCACCCGGCAAAGGCTTGAATCTGCACCTGATCCCCAGGTTCCTGTATTTTTCCAGGGACACCTTGTTTTTATTAATGTGTCTGGATGAGAACTCGTAAATGGACTGGTCTGCCCTCAGGTCATCTTCTTGGGCATAAACAATGAAGAACAGCAGTGGATTCAAGTTTGGAGGGTAAGTTGGCAATGATGCAAACAAGCCCACTGTATTTTTCCCGGGACACCTTGTTTTTAATCAATGTGTATGGATGAGAACTCGTAAACGGACTTGGCTGCCATCCAGTCATCCACTTGGGCACACTCGTCTGTTCCCAGGTGGCTCTCAGAGACCCGCGAAGGCCTTGAGCCCCTCACCGTGTTCAGAACAGAAACAGCAGAGACAGCACTTTAGCAAATTCTCAACAGTATGCCCTGTGTGACCACTTTTCACATTTAGATTAGTTTGCCCTCAGCGTTTGTCCTGCTCCTTTTTAGGTCAAGCCTGTGCAGCGCATGCACTGCTGCGAGGCATGCTGTACTAGGGTATGGACTTGAAGCTCCGCACACTATCCGCCCATCTTTTAAATTGGCTCCTGTTGTTGTCCTTTCTAAATGGTTGCTTCTGATTCCTTAACAGGCTTGTTACTCCCTCCTTAGTAACGCCTTGTCTGCATTTGTCACCTCCCACATCAGGACTGGCCCTTTTACTGTGTCCTTACTGTTTAGCTTCCATTAGCCCTTCGGAAGAACTCTTTGATCAATTTATCTAAAAGAGCACTGGTGGGACGCCAGCTTTAGTAATCAAGACCGCCTTTATATTTTTTGCAGTGCGCTATGCGTGCTTTCACTTTTGCTATGGGGTTACACGCAGCGCCCAATTATTAGATTCGAACACTCTCTCCCCACTTCATTTCCTACACTGTGCCTCTGCCACGCTTGATCACACGGTACAAAAGGGGGTGGTGATGGACGGAGCATCAGAACCAATCAAACACTCACACCCAGTCAACAGATCTGGGTTTGATCCATCACCGTTCTTTAGCCCACTCTGCCACCCCAGTTAAGACATGGCCATATGCAAATCAGTCTGACCCTGTGCCTCATGGGAACAGTCCAGCCCGAACTGCCAAGCCATGCCTTCCCTGGACCGGAAACAAGCTTCCTAGGACCGGTTTCTGGCATTTCAGCCGTCTTCAGCCAGGCTTGCTTGAATCCAGTGGCAAAGTGAGTAAGGGACTCACGTCTGAGCATACCCTGCCAACTTATGGCGAACAAAGCGGTACAAAAGGGGGTGGTGATGGACGGAGCATCAGAACCAATCAAACACTCACACCCAGTCAACAGATCTGGGTTTGATCCATCACCGTTCTTTAGTCCACTCTGCCACCCCAGTTCAGACATGGCCATATGCAAATCAGTCTGACCCTGTGCCTCATGAGAACAGTCCAGCCCGAACTGCCAAGCCATGTCTTCCCTGGACCGGAAACAAGCTTCCTAGGACCGGTTTCTGGCATTTCAGCCGTCTTCAGCCAGGCTTGCTTGAATCCAGTGGCAAAGTGAGCAAGGGACTCACGTCTGACCATACCCTGCCAACTTATGGCGAACAAAGCAAAAACCAAAGGAAATGATGGACGGAGTGTTGAACATTGCAAGCACTCACCCCCAGTCAACTGATCTGGGTTTAATCCATCACCGTTCTTTAGCCCACTCTGCCACCCCAGTTCAGACATGGCCATATGCAAATCAGTCTGACCCTGTGCCTCATGGGAACAGTCCAGCCCGAACTGCCAAGCCATGCCTTCCCTGGACCGGAAACAAGCTTCCTAGGACCGGTTTCTGGCATTTCAGCCGTCTTCAGCCAGGCTTGCTTGAATCCAGTGGCAAAGTGAGCAAGGGACTCACGTCTGAACATACCCTGCCAACTTATGGCGAACAAAGCGGTACAAAAGGGGGTGGTGATGGACGGAGCATCAGAACCAATCAAACACTCACACCCAGTCAACAGATCTGGGTTTGATCCATCACCGTTCTTTAGCCCACTCTGCCACCCCAGTTCAGACATGGCCATATGCAAATCAGTCTGACCCTGTGCCTCATGGGAACAGTCCAGCCCGAACTGCCAAGCCATGCCTTCCCTGGACCGGAAACAAGCTTCCTAGGACCGGTTTGTTCGCCCTCAGTTGGCAGGGTATGCTCAGACGTTGAGTCCCTTGCTCACTTTGCCACTGGATTCAAGCAAGCCTGGCTGAAGACGGCTGAAATGCCAGAAACCGGTCCTAGGAAGCTTGTTTCCGGTCCAGGGAAGGCATGGCTTGGCAGTTTGGGCTGTACTGTTCCCATGAGGCACAGGGTCAGACTGATTTGCATATGGCCATGTCTGAACTGGGGTGGCAGAGTGGGCTAAAGAACGGTGATGGATCAAACCCAGATCTGTTGACTGGGTGTGAGTGTTTGATTGGTTCTGATGCTCCGTCCATCACCACCCCCTTTTGTAACGCTTTATCACACAGCAAGACCAGGCAACAGGCGATTTCACTTTATTTTACCCCCGGTTTCTTTTCAGCATACACGGCGTCCCCGCTACGCTTAATCCCACAGCATGGCCGGCCGCTTTCACTTTATTTAAATGTATTACATTGGCCGGCTGGGGTGCATTGCTCTTCTCCCTCGCGCTGTCCCTGCAGCTGCAAGCATTACCATAAACTGGCCAGTCACAGCCCTTCTTGTGGTTTACTAGCGACCATGCGGCACTTTCACATTCATAGAGGCCACGCCCCTTTCTTTACACAAACCCTGTTTAAAGAAAGGTGCGCAGATGACATTCAAGTAAAAGCGCAGCATGGGTGCTTTTACCAACAAAAGAAAAAACATCTGTCAACTTGGCAAACCGATGATGTTTTTTTTGTCAAAGCCCCAATGCCACGGCTTCACTTTAATGTCAAGCACGCCCATTTCTTTAGACGCTGCTTGTCTAAAGGAAGAGGCGCGGCCTTCATGAATGTGAAAGCGCCGCATGGGCGCTAGTAATTTGTAATGCAATAGGTCTCGCATTTGCGAGAGTTTAAGCTATTGCATTGCCAATAGCACAAACTCTCATATAATGGGAGACCTATTGCATTGCAAATGCTTATTTGTTTTCTCCCTTTGATTTTCCTTGGGTGTAGCATAGCTCAAATTCTCATTCGAGTGGTTCAACCCAGAGCAGGTGGAAATTAAAAGGTTCGGGGGAAAATAAGAAAGAAAGTAGACGAAAAACCTCAGACTTCTGTTGTAGTAGTGTCCCACTCTCGTATGAGAATACCATAAAGTCATATAGGAAATAAAGAAAAAGGATTAGGTGTCAGACTCTTTGGGTTGTAACCACACCAAAGAATTATTCAATATTTTTCGGGAATTCACACATCAAGCCTGCCAACATCCAGGCAGTATCAGCACAAAAGTTGAACTCCTCGGCCTGCACGCATATGGAATTACCCAAAAGCCTAGCTAGGCTCATTTTTTGCAATCCTAAATTCTAGTGAACTGTGCAAAGAAGAAGAAAATCTCAAAGCCTTGAATAGCCATGCAGATTGTTGCACAGCTAATACTAAAAAAAAAAAAAGGACTACTTTCCTACGTTTGACTAGGAAACTACATACTTCAACAAGGACTGGTCTTCAAACCACTAAAACACACTATATATCATTGCACTGCTCAAGAACTACTTTGTCTGACCTAAAGAACCCTGCAAATTACAGTATCCAATCTCTCAATTATTAACAAGAGCATTTCCCAATACAACTACAGGAATTCATGGCATTAGGCTTCCTTCTCTATGACAATTTGATTTCAGATACACGAGAGGGATAGGGACCGCAACTGTGGACACCATACAATCTGAAATTGTAATCCTTCGACCTTTCTGCAGCGTATTACAAAGTGGATGTCAGAACTTTATTGGAGAAACCGGATAAATGGGTAGGAATCACTAGACAGGCTCTCCAACCATGCCCTTTCCTTGGTAAAACTGAGCCAACAAATCAAAATTAGTTAGTCATCAACAAAGACACCAATCTCACATCGGACACAATAATTGTCTTTTTTGTCACCCTTTTGACATATGCATAACATCTGTACCATCGTCAGGTGCAAATGCACATTGATGATATCCAGCAGCATATACATGTCAGGGGAGAAAATGGCCTCTGGGAAAACATGGATATCTGCCTAAAACAAGTTCAGTGGATTGGGATTAGATACTTAACCTCTTCAGCGCTGCGTGGATTCCCGCGCAGTGCTGAAAGATCTGAGCGCGGGCGGGGCCATGACGGAACGGTTCCGTCATAAGCACAGCCCAACCGGCGTGCATGACGGAACCGTTCCGTCATCGAAGAGGTTAAGCCTAGTTGGTTCAAAAGCCCCAGAAAGCCT
The DNA here is from genome assembly GCF_964204655.1 of Triturus cristatus. Classification (NCBI taxonomy): domain Eukaryota; kingdom Metazoa; phylum Chordata; class Amphibia; order Caudata; family Salamandridae; genus Triturus; species Triturus cristatus. Next base: position 106,066,939 of record NC_140591.1, on the reverse strand, counting down.
TAGTCAAGGTAACTCATGACATGCTCCCCTTCATCTGGCCAAAGGAACTGGGAGCACCACAAACTCTCTAAAAAGCAGCAAAGATTGACAAAGTATGGATTACATCAGACCTCTACTTCAACATCTTATCATGGCAGTAACCAAAAACATACATTTTACTATAAAATACTGAAAGTTGCCACGTCGCAACCAACTGACTAGAACACAGGTGGTATCCAGATTGAATTACTGTAATGCTGTGCATTCCGGAACTCCAGCGAAAGAGATACTGATACTCCAGAGACTCCAAAATAAACTGCCAAACTGTTTCAGCCTTAATAAATCCTCCTATATAATTTTGGCCCTCCCAGTACTGCACTGGCTGTTTGTAGCAGAGCGAATAAAGTTCAAAATTCTCTAAGGTATTGAATGCCGTAGATAGATCGACAAAAATATTTTAATTGATATTGCTGATCAATACTCCTAGCAGCAATCGGAGAACCAACAAGTCAAGCCTACTAGTCTGGGCCAGATTTAACAGAACATCTAACTGGGGGAAATTTATCTGTGATAGGAGCTCAGTTCTAAAATTCCCTCTACTCTTCTGTTATGAATCAACCTAATCTTACATCTTTCAAAAAACATTTTAAAACAACTTTTTTTTAAAGAAGATTTCCCCACCAACATGCATATGTGGCTGACGCAAATGAATGGGTTGGTGTACATAACCTCTCCGCAGCAGCACACACCAGTCCAACTGGGTGGCTTCTGATCACTTGTTATAAGTTATTACAAGCGAGCAGTGATCCTATTTTCTTTAACATATGGACACTGAATTCAAATCTTGCCTGTCAAAAGAAAACCTGCGCGCCATTAACAAAAGATTAACGTCTTCCATTGATTAGGAAAAACAAGTATTCAAACACCTATTACCAAAGGAAGTAGTAACTATCGGCCAGTTCCTTGAAACGATGGAACAAACGATCATGCCTTGAGCCTGCTTGAAAAGAAGTAGATGGACTCAATGCGAATGTTTATAAGTCCGTTTCCAGGGGAGGCCATGATGAAGCTGCAGCCTGTGATTGTATGACAGAAGCCCCAATACCCCGAGCCGTGGCTGCTCACTGCCCATGATCTCACACCGCAAGAATGCCCTGGTATGTAAGAGCTCAGACCTCCGTTCGGGTGCGAGGGGCCGGCTCGCCGTCTGCGCACGGCCGCTCGCTACTCGGCGGCGGCGGCAGCACATGGGAGGACGCGAACATAAACACACCGCCGCCTTCCTCCGACGGCTCCTCTACGGCGCTGACTGGCTATGATTAAATCCTGAATTAGTAAACATGAGAGGAGGGCGGGCGGCGACATTTCAATACTCGAAACCTCCCCGAGCCGGCCATTATTCTAATAAGAGCCAAGCACTGCAGAGCTCAGTGCGACCAGGACTCGGAGGCGCACCCCGGCGAGGCCTCCCCGACGAGCGGCTCACAAGGCCAGGGCCCCGAGCGGGCTGGCCTGATAGGGATCATATGGCCAGGGCCCGGAAGAGGCCTCCCCGACGAGCGGCTCACAAGGCCAGGGCCCGGAGCGGGCTGGCCCGATAGGGCTCACATTGCCAGGACCCGGAAGAGGCCTCCCCGACGAGCGGCTCACAAGGCCAGGGCCCGGAGCGGTCTGGCCTGATAGGGCTCATATGGCCAGGGCCTGGAAGAGACCTCCCAGACGCGGGCGGCTGACAGTGCAGACTGCAGAGGCTGCTCAGACGGGGCGGAGGCCGGAGGCGGCCCAGGTGACCCTCCGCAGAGAGGACACTGACGAGGCCCGACCCGCCGCCAAGGCCCACAGAAGGCCTGGGTACGGAGGAGGGCCGAGGGGTCTCGATGCACTGCAGCCAGGCCCGGAAGGGACTCGGAACCAGGAGACCCTCCGGCCTCGCGAGGCCCTTCGCGCCGGGGGCCACCAACAAGGTCTACAAAAGACAGGCTGAGGGCTCCTTGTCTGGGCTCTCAGAGGGCGCCTGAAGGAGCGCTGGGCCCGCAGTGTTGCTGTAACACCCCATACAACTTGAAATAGTAAAGGTTTTTTGTACCTGGCAGCGTTTGTTGCGTTTTCAGATTGACTGCCACAAGCCCTTTATGCTTTGAGTGAGGTGACGTGACTACTCAGCACCCCAGTTCTGATAAATGTTCCACAACCACCGACACCCGTGGCTACAACAAGCTCCCCGTGGCTACAGCCGGAGAGGAGACACCCCCTGGTAGGCAGTGAGTACCTAAAACTGAAGGCCTATCATTTAAAGGAAGGGACATAGGTCTGTGCAGACATCAAACCAGACAGGTCTTGGCGGGCTTTGCACACAAAATTGAATAGAAAGAAAACACCATTGTCTAACCCATTACTTTATTCCTCCAGCATGAAAACATCCCAGTAAGGTTTTCGCCACTCTCTACTTACAGGGCTCCTCTTCGCAACCCTAAATCATTTGTGGCGATTTGCCGCTGATGAAGGAGGAGAGGATGCAGACTGACGGCTAGAGCGGGCGCCCAGAAGCTGGGAACCGGTTTCGAGTCGCGGCAGGGACGCTCAACATCCTGTGATTCAGGGGAAATCACTTCATCTCCCCGTGCCTAACAAAACGAATGTGTCCCTCTAACGCAACAGGTGCTTATGTTAAGCGCCTGATACCTTCGGGTCCTGTTCGCGCGATATAAAACTCATTAAAAAATGTTATGGCAGACATGGCACATGGGGTGGACGCAACTGTACGGTCTGCTTAGACAAATTATTTCTAACCGAAATGACACTTTGATGTGGAGGAATACATACGTGATTAATGGAAAGTAAAGACAGATATAAAAAATGCTGTTTTCCTACTGCTTTGTGGTTACGCTTATTTGTTGTTTGACAGCCACGCCATACGATTTTACTGTACACTCGCTTGTCTGTGAATGCTAAGCAGTAAACCTTTTCGACAAGTAGATGTATATTTGGTTTACACATTAATACAGTTCATACATTCTCAAGGTTATGTAGCGTCTACAGCAAATACTGCATCGCAGCTGTGTCTGTAAAACAGGCACGTTTCGTGTAAAGCAAGGGAAAAAACTAGGACTGCTGCGCCTCTTCATATCCCTGCATTGCGCGTCACCGCAAATGACGCGAACTAATTAGTGGCATTTAAAAATAAAAACAGTGTTTGATAATACCGGTGACAAAAGTGAAAATACAATGTTTCTTTCACTGGAATAGTGCATGTTTGTAGTAAGGAGCCTACGGAACATCACTACATATTCAATCTCACATTTAGATCTGTGCAGGTGGGACAATGCATTTCAGCCCGAGCACACCGAAAACAAAGTTACTTCTCCTTTTCCGTTAATTTCCTCTTACAACCAATATCAATTCATCCTTTGCATCAGGCGTAGAACCCACTGGTTGGTACAGAGTTGCTGTTGACCCCTCCTCAAAAAGCCTAGCCTCGATCCGTAAATTGGTACTATCTATAAGCACATTACCTTTCTTCCTGAAGTTAAGAAATTCAGGGTGAGCTTTCTCGATGGTTGGATGGCTAGATACTTGAAGATTTTTTTTTTTTTTTTTTTTAAATAAGATTCCAATCAAAGAGGTTTTAAATCGGTTCTTGGGACTGAAGCAGCTTTAACAGCTGTGCACACTGCGCCTCATTATGCCGGATAGATCTTCTGCATTTGAGACTGCAGACTGTCCCATTCAGGGCAAGCACATTGAGGAGGTGGGAATACACATCAGTGATTCACAATATTATGCTTCATTTCTCTATGGCAGGAGACAAGTCCAGAGGTCACTTCACTTTCATCCAATTTAATATTCTTTTACACCCCCTTGCTAATATGATCGGGTTTTCGTGATATCACTTGTAGACGATACCCAACTTATTTTATAGACTGATAAAGTCACCTACGAAAGGCAATATCTCACCACATGATATTTTTCATCAGTTCTGCATCGGAAAACCACTTCCAGAGAGCAATGCCCCTAAAACTGAAGTGCTAGGGCACATTCCCTTTTGGATGCCCACATTTTGGGCATCCACTACAGGGGATGCTCCAAATCGTGTGGACCAAGTCAAACATCTAGGACCTTATTCTATCATAACAGATAAACCTGGATGTCTCTGCGATTTTCTAATGAAGATGTTAAAGAAAGTCTTGCCTTTTATTTTGGAACATCTGCTGTAGTCAGTCAATGCCGTTGCCATCTTCAGATTAGGCATTGTAAATACATGCTATATTGTCCTCTCCGGACGCCGCTATTGCCCTACAGCGGGAACAAAACAGAGCTGTGCACAATATTTACAATATAAGGGAATCTGATAGAATTTTAGAGGCACAGCACACATTGAATTGGCTCCCAGTCTCTAAAATAGTTGAATTTAAGGCACTATGCTCGTGTCACAAGGCGTTTTACCACGCTGCACCTTCCGTCAGGAAGATGCTCTTGCATGGATATCTTCCTCAAAGCTCCCTCAACATGATCAGTCTCTCTCTTTCCTAGTTGTCCCACACCCATTGTCTGAGATCCAGCAGGGGGTGTCATTTTCAGTCCTCACACTTTCTCTTTAAAATGCTCTTCCTGCTTAACCAAAACTGCAATACACTATTATATCAATTTAAGAAAGGACCTAATTGTGTCTTATTTGGTAATATCAGTTTGACGCCATAACTATTGGTTATAATTTGCGCTTTAAAGGCTTTTTTCATTCTGGAGGACAGGAAACTACCATCTACTTATAGTTCATGGCATGACACAGCATTTACATGTTCCAAAATTCAAAAGGGGCCACAAAATGTAATTAACATCATGCCATAAACATAGTTGTCTCTGAAGTTGTCACTTTGCACAAATTCTGCTCATTGGAAAACCAGGTTCAATAAATTCTGGTTCTTTTTTTTGACAACCAATTTTATTGAGTTTTGGATGTAACAACAAACAGCACCATTCTGAGCTACATGTGCAGTATCAGAATAGGGAGAAAAACACATCGCAGTGACATCAAGGCTACAGAAGGAAATCACTAAAAGCATATCCACGTCTACCTGAAGAGAGGACCACATCTTCTCAGTCATTGAGTACCCCGACCCATTTGCCCCACATACGGCAACATTTCTCAGGACACCCCCTGGCTACATATAGAGGCAGCTCCTGCGAAGCGCACCAATCCACCCCCCGGCATCAGCGCCCTAAATTCTGGTTCTTAATCATTATTAAATCTATGATTGCCAAGTATATAGATGCATCAACAGGTCAACGCATCAACAGGTCAACCCATCAGCAAGACAAATTATTACACTAATGAAGCCAGTTGTAAACTGGCAAAATCTTGCATAAACTGGTCACAATAAGAACAATTTAACACCTACTTGTATAGACGTGATGATAGAAATAGCCCCAAGTGAATCAAAAAAATCTGATGTAACACCTGGCCTCATAACATTCCACAAACACAATTATGCAAGGAATTGTATAGAAGATTTGTTTATACTTCTATTGTACATTCATAAATTATCTCCTTTATCATTCATTATCTATTATAGCCAACGCTTCGAAAAATCTGCCACTTTTAAGTCCGCTATAACCACGTGGAAAAGATAGTCTTTGTGCTATGTGGTCTGTATCCTCCCTTAACTAGTGAGCAAATACAACCTGTGTCTAGCCAATGGAATAACTACATAATCTATCCTAATTCAAAATGCATTAGTATTAAAATAAGACCAAATAAACATTCAGGTGACAGAGTAAGCTATCATTACGAAAGTATGGGTTGTGCAATGGGTGTGACAATCAGAGTTAATGAAAAATACAAGGTCTGTGGTTATTGTTTATAAAAATGTTTATTTTGTACAAATATAAACGGTTATTTTAACACTATATAATAATTAGGTTAGTTGTGAAATTTGACACATTGTCTGCAAGTGGTTAAAATGAGGTTTGTTCAGAACTTTAAACAGCTTGTTTTTTTGTGATTTTCCAACTTTAGATGAATGGAGTGGGAAAACCGGTTTGAAAAAAGCGAACCAGAAAAGCTGGATAAACGGGTGTTTAGTATTTTTGTGTCAACTGTACAAAAAGTAGCAAGCAAGCAAGTCAATTTCAGAGACAAATATTGTACTATCAGGTGCTAAAAATAGCCATAACATGATTTTGATTTTAGAAAATTGTGTGTTGAAATACAGTTCATATGGGGGATATTGAAACGGACTACCCAATGACGAGGAAGTTTCAGTTTTGGGGAAAACGAATGGGCAAGTAAGGGAGGACGAGAACACAGTTCGGAAGGGGTGCATTTGAACAAATATACAGTGTCAGATAACAGACGAGTAGAATTCACCATATTTGTAGTAAATAGCAAAGAGACCGTTTCTTATGCAAAACAGCTTTCCCATTTCATTTTTCAAAATCCCCTCAGTGAAAATCAAAAACTTTGACATGTAATATGTGGGGTTCCTATTACAGAAAGAAAAGCATTTCTCAAGCACATAAAAATACACGTAATCAGGAATGTTTCATGTGCAGTTCTTAAACCAAAATGTATTAAGGACGATGTTAAATGGTCATAAGAGGAAAAGCAAAAGCAGAACTTGAATGCATCAAAAAGGCTAGCCCACTAAAAGGTTCTTGAAAAAATAAAATACATGAGGAACCAATGTGACAGGCATTAGTGTTTATACATTCTGCACTACACAGGAGATAAATGGTCAAAAGATGATTAACAACAACAAAAAAACATGTAATTTATTTCCCATTTCTACAACTGTATATAACTTGGGCTTCTATCACAACAGGTGAAATGTTCTTTCATATGAGACATTCACAATCGGTGCTGTTTTCCGCGTTACAAAACACCACCAAACAGGTTTACATTATAGTCTGCGTGTATCAAGAAATAATGGATAACTACGTAGCATATGTATGGACAAATGCTCGGGCAAAGCCTTTTCTTTTCCAAAGAGAAAATAACTCATTACTTACTCTTGTTCAATTTGGAAAGCTGCACCCTTCCAAGAGGACATCCCTCTGTGGACCCCCTAAATGGGTGGAGCAACTTATGCATCTTTTACTTCTCACATAGACCAGACTACAAACTCAGGCTCTTCTGATCTAGCACAATAATCAGTACACCTTCCTATTCAATGATAAGCATACAGAAACAAAACCCTTTCACTTACGCCTCTCTGCTTCCATACCTGCTTAAGCACATCAGCAGGTCCGCTGCAATATGTGAGGTGCACCCCTTTGAGCCTCACAAATGACAGCAACCTCAACCACCCAGGAAACAGCCTCATCAGTTTATGAGGTGCTATAAAATAAGCTACAAAAGAATATGACTGCATTTCTCCCAGGGTGAGACAAGGTACTTTCCAATGCTAACACCAACAACAAAGAGGTTACAGACCCCAACAAATAGGATGTAGACCACAACCTCATCAATGAAGAAATGCTGGCGAAACCTGGTGAGCATATATATAGGTGTGTAACTGCTCGTAATATGCACACACAACTAGTAGTTTAGGGATAAACAATTTGAATGACAATTTATTCACACAATTTCTGTTTTAAAACAAGTCCCTCCCCACCCTAAGCACGCTGACACGCTTTACAGAGTAGGTCACCTTTATGTACCTCACGTTTGAACAACAATGCACAGAAACTCCATAAGGGAAAAAAATTACAGTATTTAATATCATCGATATAGAAAAATATACGCTTTCAGTTCTCTCATTAAGTGGTTCGGTGATATGAAAGCCAGCTATTGTCACTGACTAACTGCTCCATAAAAAAAAAGTTTAGAAAATACAGACCTCAGTGCATTACCGATACACAACTAACAGGGACCTAAAAAGGGAAATATTTCCACCCCACACTAAAATAAATAATGTACAATTGAGAGGGCAACGCATTGACAAATGAGGAATAGCGAAAAGAACAAAACATCTGTATATTTACACAAATTAGGGGAAGGGCCCTTTTTGGCTAAATCGTAAAATGAAAGCATGCGACAAGAAGTTGTTAACCAACTGAACGCATTTTGTACACTCAAAACACCACTTCTTTACCCAACTAAAGGGAAGCCCAGTTTTAAATCTGCCCAGCTATCATTTACTAAGGATCAACTTATTCATTTTCTGAGGTTTCAAATTCAAAACAAATGCACTCTCCAGCAAACACATTGTTATTGAAACAATGTTTAATATTCGGCAAAAGATTTACAAAAGAGGTCTCGGGAATATCAGTCAGTGTATGGTGCAAGGATCAAGGAAGCAAGACCCCTTCGCTTCCTAAAGAAGTGGAAGAAAACTTTCACTCAATGCAATTTTAAAATGTTGATCCGCACTCAAATGCAAAACACAAGTCCATCCAATTTGTATATTTTTAAATTGTTCTTTATTTTCATATTCTTCCTTCTAGTAGCCTTCCTAATAGCCGGCTATTGGGAAGGCTACTAGAAGGAAGAATATGAAAATAAAGAACAATTTAAAAATATACAAATTGGATGGACTTGTGTTTTGCATTTGAGTGCGGATCAAAATTTTATAAAATGTTTAATATTCGCTCTTTTCAGAAAGGGTCTGATATATATATACACACACTAACGCCCCAAAAAATCTAAGAGGAAGGAAAAGACACCAAAAGGTTTATAACTGGATTCCCAATTGAAAAGAACAAGCCTGTTTTACGTGCAGTCACCCGCGCCCCTTTAAAAATACGCAGTGATGCACCTAAACACAGATGGGAGCAGAATCCACATCTCACACATGATGATCATCCAAATAAATCACTGGGTAAATTGTGTGATTCAGTGAACCGCTTAGACAATGCTTTAAATATAGTTTGTGAAAATCTGGCAGAACATGTACAAATATATTATTTATTACTATTTTACATACGATAAAAACGTGATTTATGTAGTTAACGTCTAACCCACGTCAGGGATAGGGATCTTCAAAAGGGGATCTTAGAAACTGTTTATTATACACGTGCGTGAATTGAATATACAGGTGCCTTATTAATATGCACAAACTTCCGATCTCAGTGACCTGGACTATCTGGTCGGGTTGTTTTGTTTATGAGATACATACTAAACGCAGTTTACGATGCAGCATGTCATAACATGCCCTCTAGCATGTGACGCCTGCTGTATAAAAGGTGAATGTTAAATGGAACTACAGCGGGATCCGAACGTAAACAAACCCTGGGAGCTAGATCGTTTATTGCAGGACTGCGCTCCCTCAGGTTTGCACAACAATTCGACCATGACACAGACCGACCGCTGGTCTGTCGAGAGTGGGGCGTAGAAGGGGCTGGTGACCATGCCTGAGCCTTGCCCAGAGACAGTCAGTATCAGAACAAAGCAAGAGAAGGGGATCGCTGACCCTCACTGGGTGCTGATGAATGACCCCCGCAACAGGCCCCACCTTCGGGGGCAGCCGCTCTGGTGCAGCCTAGTGCCTGGTTCATCCGACCCACCCCGCAGTTCCCTCCCTCACCAGGCACCCTTCTCCAATGCACTCCCTCCCTCTCTCTCCAACACAGAAGTCCCCTCCCTCCTCGGCCGGGGAGCGCCCCTCCGTGACCGGGATGCCACCCTGGGATCCCTTCTCTGACTCCCTCGGAGATCGGGCACTATCTCCCTCCCCGGCCGGGCTCCCTTCACGGGCTCCCTCCCTCTCCTTCTCTCCCCGGGCCAGGCTCCCCCCTCTGCGGCCTCTGCTATGAATATGCAGCCGCGCCCCCCCTCCACCCCCCTCTGCTCTCTTGTGGACTCGGCAGATAATGCCCCCCCCCCGGGCGCCGCTCCGACCCCCCCGCCTTGCGATGCTCAGGCCCTGCCTGGGTCCCGTCACCCGTCCGTGATTATAATAATCCCGAGTACTAATACATTATGCTAAGTTGCGCGGCGCGCGGTATGAATATGAATATGTAAAGCGCGGTAATGATTACCTGCCGCCGCCGCCGCACTAGCGAATAGTCCCCATCACAGGAAACGACGTAGTGACGGCGTCACGTCACGTGACCAGCACGTCGCCCCGGGGCTAGCGCATGCGTGGGGTCGTTACCCCGCCCCCTTCCGTGAGTGGTCCGCGGGTGCCACAAGCCCTGACTTCTTATTGGCTGGTGGTTGCCGCGAAGTCCCGGCTGGATTTTAGGAGGCGCAAAAACAGATCGCGGGATCAGAAGTCTGGACTTGGGGTACCCTAAGGACTCGGTTATCCGGGGATCCAAGCCGTGGGATCGGCAAAAGGTAGTGAATACGTTCCATCCTGCTAGCCGTGGCAGAGAGCGTGGCTGGGAGTTTGACGGGCAATGGCTGTTTGCCGTAAAAGGGCGAAGATGGCCTGAAAAATTACCTAGGGTGTCCTGGCAGAGTTGAGGGACCCCTGAAAGTCATGGGCACATATCTAGGTAAACCCATCATGCCATAGAGAAGTACAGCAGGCGAGATAGGCATGCAATTGTTGAAATGATACTGAGCAATGGAGAAGGGTGTTTGTGGTCTGAGTAAGGGGACGTTATATTTTAAAAGAGACTGGGCAGGTAGGTACGTCTGAGACCCTGTGACCCTGATTAACAGTGCCTCTAAGAGTAGGTGCTACTTATCACACCTGATAACATCTGACTCCCTTGAGTTCAGAATTTAACAAATGTGAAAAGTTTCTTCTAGACTAAGCTTTCTGGAAATGAGGTGTGGATTTTGGTGATTACTGCATGAAAATCCACATGTATGATAAATACCACACTCTTTTCTCTTGTTAAATTCAGACAGGTATGATCTACTGAAGTTTCCCAAAAGATGACCTCTTTATTCTACTCACTAATTTTGGTAGACACCACACAACCTTAGAAATCTTACCCTTGCAAAATCTAATCGTTTTGCTCACAGGTTGGAAAGCTCTGGCCCACTCATTATTTTTCAGCCAAAGACTGGCTGAATTGAGCTTGTCACACCAACATTTAGAATTTGTTAAGCAGGAATGAGAAATAGAGTTAGAGAATTTAATTTCCTCGTTCACTTGCAGTGAAGCGAGGATTTTTAAAATGAGAGAAAGGCAAAAAAAATATATATTTTTAAAATCTCGTAAGAAAGCAGGGCAGTGAGTTCTGATTGAGGTTTCGATGTGGAGTTGTAGACTTCACGGATTGTGTTAACATATGATGTTGTCTGAAAGGTTTTCAACATATTTTTAAGGTCTTTAGGAGGGCCTTGCAGAGAGTTTTCACTTTTGGTTGATATTCCTGCAGCGGTGTGGTTGATGGAGAAGATGGCAAAGTGGTCCATCTAGTCCTGCGGAATCCGGTTACTGCAATGTTTTGGGGTGGTGCCAACTTATGAGGTTGCAGTTAAACCATATTGCATTTGGAATTGGAGAGTTTGATGAGCCGTTTTATGTCCAGGGTACTGAAGTGTGTATCTTGGAATTCCTTTATTATCTTGGAGCTGGTGTCGATGGGTATGCTTTTTTCGTTCAATTGAGTTTTTTGGAGAAGCAAAACATACAAAACCAATTGTCGAATCCCTTCCATTGCAGCAGTTACAAATACGGTACAGGCCATAAATTATCCGATAACACTTTAACACATGTCAACAAGATCCATTTACACATCAGTCTCGATACATTGCACATTCAGGGTTACATGCAAAGCACTGGCTAGAACCGACACAATGAGACACTCAAAACATATGAATGGACTGGCTAGACCACCGTTTGGTGCCTTGTGAGACCGATTTACATCAATATCATGAGGCAGATAGCGTGCATCCTATGTTAGCTAATCAATTAGACAGCATCGGCCCATTAAGCACGTCTCCCACCATGCAGTTCAACTCCTGGTGCTACTAGGTAGGTTGCAGTCGCTGAGGAGTATAGGGTGGTACTGTTGGACAGGAGCTTATATGGTCTGAGATTTCATTGATGAAATTCTTGCGGGACATATGGAGTTTGTGTATCAGAATGAAGGACGCTGTCCAGGACCCTGAAAGTGGAAAGGGGCAAATGAGGAGCACACGTGTGGTGTTTGGTCGTAGGGCCAGGAGGACTTGTGAAGAAGAGTTCCCCCCTGCCCCCCCCGTCTGTGTGTTGGGTGCTGTATCCTGCAGGGATAAGGATGTCTAGGATATATGTTGACACTGTTTGTGACCCACATCTATGATGGAGTATACATCTTTGTTGTAATGGTGGCAGTTTGGTCAGCACAGTTGGTGACTACAGACAGTACATCAATGAGCATGAGTTTGATGGTTTATGCTGTAGGCGTGTGTTAGTGAGTGGTATGTGAATGAGGTTATTCCTGTTCATTTAGGGAAGAAGTAGTGTGTTTATTAGTCAATTAAAACCATAAACAAAATCAGACCGTTTAAAAATGCATATAAAATGGCGATTTGGGGGGAGGAGCCTAGCGCGCAACCAAGATGGCCGCGTAGGTGCGAAGCTCCCGAGGACCTCCGCGACCTCCTGAATTAATCCTGATTATATCCTGTCTTTGATGAGGGGACTGTGTCTGTGTACCCGAGCTGAGGCGGCACCCGTTTTCCGTTTTCGAATCGGACCCCGGACACCGGTGGGAGCACCGATCGAAGGTTGCGGCCTTCTCCGCGCCGGCCCCCCGGATTGGAGTTGTGGGGCGATCCGGGGACAAAGTGAACAACAGCGGCGGGCAGGGCTGGGCGACTCGCGTACCCCGCGCTTTCACTTTCGTTTTTGCGCCCTCCTTGCCCTCAAGCGAGGTAGGGTTGCGGAGCGGGGTGCGGTGGTGTGGCCTTGTCCCGGTGCCCGGCTGACCCGCCGGCTGTGAGTCGTCCTGCGGTCCAGTGGTCACCCCCCCCCCCGGAACCCGTGAACTGGTTTATCGGCCCTTTCGAGGAGATTGGCACGACTTTGGGAGTGCGACATGTCCACAAAGCAAGATGGCGACCGGGCGAAGGTGAAATCGACCCGCCGTGGCCCGGCACATCAGTCTAACAGCATGGACCGCTACACCCTCCAGAAGGGATCTCCAGAGGCACCGCGTACATCCCCCGCGGGCCCGACTGAGGCGTCTGCTCAGCCCGTGGATCTGACCCTCCGGGACGTCATGGGCGCCATTGCCGAGATGAAGGCCTCGGTGGACCAGCGCTTTGATACTCTGGCGCAGAAGATAGACTCGGCCCTGGTGGATGTGGGCCTGGTGAGAGCCGACTTGTCTAAAACAAATGACCGGGTCGATTCCCTGGCCCACGCTACCTCGAGTCTCACTACAGACGTGGCGGCCCTCCAAAAGGAGGTGCACCGGCTTGGCCAGGCGAGCGCCCTGATGGACCGTCGATTGGAGGACTCCGAGGGTCGGGCCCGGAGGAACAACGTTCGCATTGTCGGGGTGCCGGAGGGACGAGAGGAGGAGGCGGCAGATTTGTTTGTGGAAGACCTGATCCTCACCCGTCTCCAGCCCCGGGGGCTGAGTAAACTCTTTGCGGTGGAACGTGCTCACAGGGTCCCCGGAGGAAGACCTAAGGCTGGAGCCCCGCCGCGGCCTCTCATTGCCCGGATTTTTAACTTTCGGGACAGAGACGCTATCCTGCAGACTTCCAGGCTACAGGGACCGGTCAAGCTCGATAATATGGACGTGAATTTCTACCCCGACTTTACTCCGGCGGTCCAAAAGCAGAGACTGAGTTTTCTCGGAGTTAAACGTCGCCTACGGGACCTGAACCTTAAGTACTCAATGCTTTTTCCAGCTAAGCTGAGGGTGGAGGTGGATGGTCGCACGCACTTTTTTGACCGTCCCGAGGCGGCTGGGGACTGGTTGGATACTCTGCCTGGGGATCGGGGCCGGGGGGGTGGGGGGGGTGCGGTTGGCGGGGAGGGCTCGCCGGATCAGAACTGAGGGGTGAATAGTAGGCCTTGCTCTGGACAACATTCCTGTTACCATTCACTGATCGTGTATGTTCCCCTCCTATGGAGGTCGTACGGGGTCCATTGGGGGCTTTCCCTCCTCCTCCGGGGGACTAGTTAGTTTTTCATCTATGGGGCGACAGGCACACTGCACTTTGGGGGGGCTGTCTGGGCTCATGCAGGGGTGCAGGGAGGGGGGAGTTCTGTTGGGATGGGTGGGCGGGGGTGGAGTGTTGTTTGTTTGCACCGCAAGGCGAACCCTTTACTGTATTGTTGTTTTCGAGATGCTCTTTGGGGGACGACTGATGGCTTCCATGTATGATGGGGGGTAGGGATTTGACTGTGTTATCATGGAACGTTAACGGACTGGGGGATAGGATTAAGCGTGGTGTGGTCCTGCAGTATCTGAAACGAATTTCACCAGATGTGGTCTTTCTGCAGGAGACACACCTTATAGGTAATTCCTTTCATGCCATGAATCGGCGAGGCTATCGCTTGGTGGCCCATTCGGGCTTCACCTCGGGCTCGCGGGGGGTGGGCATCATGATTAAGAACTCGCTCCCATTGGAGATGGATGAGGTGCGCCATGATGAGAGGGGACGTTACACTGTCTTGGTGGGTAGAATGGAGGGCAGAGTGGTCGTTTTTGTATCAGTGTACGTTCCGCCGGGGTTGCAATCTACCACGTTTGCGGACCTGGGGCGCCTCCTCCTTGACCTCCCGGGTGGGCTTCTGGTAGTTGGGGGGGACTTCAATGCGGTGGCTTCTGGGTCTATGGATCGTCATCCCCCTAGGGACCTCCCCCGGGCACAGGCGTGGCTGTCCGGCCTTTTAGATACACTAGGATTGGTGGATTGCTGGCGACTAAAGCATCCCGCGCAGCTGCAATACACCTTCCACTCGGGTGCCCATGGTAGCCTCTCGCGGCTTGATTATGTCCTTGTCCCTGCGGCCTATGCTGGGAGAGTGGGAGAGGTGCGCCATCTGGCGCGGGGTATTTCAGATCACTCCCCACTACTGTTGCACTTTGATGTCTTCCCGAGGGGGGAGGGCAGGGTAGCCCCAATCAATGCCTGGTACCTGCGCGACCCCACTATTCGAGCCGAATTGATCAAATCCTTGCAGCGGTACTTTGAGGAGAATGTGGGGTCTGTCCCTTCGGCTATCTCCCTGTGGGAGGCTTTTAAGGTGGTTCTCAGAGGGGAGGCCCTCTCCTTTATCTCCCATGCCCGGAGGCGCGAGCGGGAGGAGGTCACCCGGGTGGAGGCCGAAATTACTGAACTAGAGGGTGACCTGGGGAGCGGGGTGACGGATGCCACATTGCATGTTCTACACCTCAAGCAGGCGGCCTATAGGGCCCTCGTCACGGAGGCGGCCAGGGGCCTCAGTAGAGAGCAACAGGGGCGACTGTATGATGTGGGTGATAAGGCTGGTAAATTGATTGCGTGGTTGGACAAAAAGGAGAGAGCGAGTCGTGTGGTTCCGTTGATCGAGAGGATGGATGGTGTGTGTGTCACCGAGCCGGACGCCATTGTCTCCTGCTTCGCGGATTATTTCCGCGAGGTGTATTCCCCGGTTTCTCCCTGCTCGGAGGAGGATTCCCATGCCCTGCTTCGGGACATCGCGCTGCCCTCCCTTTCGGTGGGGGACAGGGATTCGCTGGACGCTCCTCCCACCTCGGACGAAATTTCCCTTGCTATCCGCTCGGTCGCATCTGGCAAGGCCATGGGCCCCAATGGCATCCCTATCGAGCTGTATAAGCTGCGACCGGATGTACTGGCGCCCCACCTGCGCGCGATGTTCCTGGCGGCCCGCTCGCGGGGTTCCCTTCCGCCGGACCAGCGTCTGGCCACGATCGTGGTGATCCACAAGGAGGGGAGACCCCGTGAGCGGGTCACATCCTATAGGCCTATCTCGCTCTTGAACGCGGAGCCCAAAATCCTCGCCAAGGTGCTGGCCAACCGGCTGGTCGGCGTGGTGGGCGATTTGGTCCACCAAGACCAGTCCGGCTTCATACCCCATCGCAACACGGCCCTTAATCTGCGACGCTTGCACGGGGTGCTCGCGCGTGTCCCGTTCGTGCGGGAACCGGCCATCTTGGCGTCCTTGGACGCCACCATGGCGTTTGATACGCTCGAGTGGCCATACATTTGGGCGATGCTGGCGAAGTTTGGCTTCGGACCGGGCTTCATCAGCTGGGTCAAGTTGTTGTATTCCGGCCCATTGGCGCAGGTGGTGGTGAATGGACGAGTTTCTGCCCCATTCGCACTGGGACGGGGCACGCGACAGGGTTGCCCCCTGTCGCCTCTCCTGTTTGCACTGGCCCTGGAACCCCTGGCGGAGTGGCTGCGGTGGCACCCTTCCATCCGTGGTCTCCGCTGGACCCCCGAGCATGAGGACCGCGTGTCCCTCTACGCTGATGATATCCTTCTATATCTCGCCTCCCCGCGTAAATCACTGATCGTCCTAGTTGATGTTTTGCGCTCATTCGGTCGCAACTCAGGCCTCGTCATCAACTGGGCGAAATCCTGTGTATATGTGCTCGTCGGGGAGGCTCCGGTCCTACCACGGGACTGTCCGATCCAGATTGCCTCCCAGGGGTTTCGGTACCTGGGTATCTATATTACTCTGGACCCGGAGGCCCGCTACGAGCGGAATTTGCTACCCCCCCTCCAGCGCTTGAAGGAGGACGTTGTGCGTTGGCGGCGTCTGCCGCTTTCGCCGCTCGGCCGACCGGCCTTGTTTAAGATGATGTCGTTGCCGCGCTTTCTGTACGCCCTCCAGAACACTATGGACTTGGTCCCGGCGCGCTACTTCCGTGAGGTGGAGAGTTTGCAGCGTCGCCTGTTCTGGGACGGGAGGCCACGTATTGCCTTGGCTAAATTGACGCTCCCGTGGTACGATGGGGGGGTTGCCCTCCCGGATATTAAACGGTATTACTGGGCCTCCCAGCTAGCTGCGATTAATCATGGCCTTTACGGGCCCGCCCTGAACCCGGCATTTGAAATGGACAAGATGCTCCTGCCCGGTGGCGACTACAATCGAGCGCTCTACTCTGGCGCGCCTGACCCCCGCCTGACGGGACCGACGCGTGTCATGGTGCGTGTATGGCACGCGGCTAACGCAGCTATGGGGTGGAAGGACCGTTTGACCCGGGCGTCACCGCTATATGCGTCTGCGAGGTTGGGCTCCCTGTGGACCTCGAAGGGCTTCGAGAAGTGGGACACGATCGGCATCAGCACAGTGGGAGATCTCTGGACGAGGGGGGGATTCAAAACTTTCGAGATGCTGCAGACGGAGTTTCAGTTGCAAGGCAGTGAGTACTTTCGGTACTTACAAGTCCGCCACGCGCTGGGCTCCGTCTTCCCGGATGTCGCGTCCATTCCGGAGTCTTCCCCCCTGGAGGACAGAGTGCTGGATGGCCATGTCCCAGACAGCACGATCTCCCTTATATATAAAAAACTGATCAACGACCGATCGGGCCTGCTGACTGGCCTCCGCGAGGCCTGGGTTGCCGATGGGCTTGAATTGGATGACGAGGACTGGATTTCCGCGGTGGCCTCTCCGAAGGAGGTGGCCATCCCGGCTCGCCTTCGCTTCGTCCAGCTTAAGATCCTCCACCGGGTTTACGTGACGGGGCCAAGGCTTCTACGTATGGGCTTTGCTGAGGATGGACTGTGTAAGCGTGGCTGTGGTGCTTTGGCAACTTTCTTGCATATTCTGTGGGAATGCCCAAAGGTGGAGCGATTCTGGCGTGGTGTGCACGAGGTCCTGCGAGTGGTTACGCGTGTCGCGCTGTTGCCTGAAGCGAGGAGATGCTTGCTGAATGTGTGGGAACCAACTGACTACTCGGTTCCGCAGACGCGGTGGGTGACTCTGGGATACATGATAGCTAAGCGTGACATTGCTCAATTTTGGGGATCCCAGAGGCCCCCGGCGGTGTCGGCCTGGAAAGAACACATGGATTGGTGTATGTTTCGTGAAAAGGTGGTGTATGTTGCGAGGGGTAAGCCTGGGGCGTGGGTGAAAATCTGGGGCCCCTGGAACGCCTATCGCGGGGGTATTTGCGAGCCGCCACTGCTGCCGGCTGCCTCACCAGCTCCGTCCCCCTAGCCGACCCCCCTCCCCCAGCCACGGGCACGTGGTTCCCCAGTCCCTGATCTGTTCTCATTCCCCTCTTCAGAGTTTGGCAAATGGTTGGGGTCCCCCACTTAAGGAGCACGTGCTGTCACTTGGGATTGCGGGTTGCCTTGCGGGTGTGGTTTTTTGTGTTGTTGTGTTTTGACAAAAGGAAACCGTATTGTGGGTTTGGAGTTATGTGGCCTGCACTATTGATATCTCCTGATTTACCTTTTTGCACCGCCAAGAGATTTTTCTGTATATATGTCATATGCTTCTGCCACTCTAGCGGCCGGCCAGACGGTTGTAGGCCCATACTTGTAACTATTTGAGATTGCAATAAACGGTTTCAAAAAAAAATAAAAAAAAATGGCGATTTGTCATACAACTAATACAGCCCCCAATCCTCGCACTACAGGTCTTTGCTTTCTTCAACTTTTCTATCCTAGGTGTTGTAATCAGGATACAAAACACTAAGTTACGTTGAATAAAAGTGACTAAACAGGGGCTAATCTTTACCCTAATTTCTAAAAATACAAGCTTGCCATGCAGATAGCTTAAAAAAAGGCCCTTAGTTAAATTAATCTATGAAAATAAAGTGCATATAAGCAGGGCAGAGATAAATACAGTGCCTGAAGGGCTATCAGTCCCTGCTGTTAAAGTGTATTTGTGCAAGACTTCACATCATTAAAAGATCCAAAAATAGACAAAGTAGTTATCTGAACCTAAGAGGATAGGGAGCAGCTGATTGATCATTAGCAGCCAGTCCTTAACAATTATCTATGCATGATAAGTTAACATCAGGGGTTTCTGAGTTAATCACATTTTAGAATTGCGTTCCGGGACACCCCCGCCCCTCCAGAATTCACATCGCATAACCTGTTAGCTGATCATTTTCGTAAATATGTTCAATAACTGAGTCAGTCGAATGTTCAGCATGGTATTGTTTGGGTCCATTGACTCCACTAGTGCAGGCCTGCATGACCTAATTCACCGTTCAAGGAACTCCCGCCTTGATAGAAATCTTCGTTGAACCATCAAAACTAGACAAACACACAAAATATGAATCAGTGTTTCATTCCCCTGGTGGCATAGACAGCAGGACCGATCTTCACTTAGACCGGACATCCTCCATTTTGGCATGAGGTCAAGCGTGGGTATTTCTCAGAATCTTAGGGCCAGAAATGACTGTTTTATCTTTTGCTGGAAGAGTGCGGCTAACAGGGCTGATTCTCTTCAGGTGGAATATGATTTCACCACCAGCCACCCATGGCGACGTCTAGACAGGCTTTGTCTCCCACCCAACTGTGCAATTTAATAGATTTATTTACCAGTTTCTTAAAGGTTTGCCCAGCGATATTAGAGGACCAAAAGTCACCCAGTTCAAGCGTCCTAATGCTATTTACTAGGTATTTCTTGTGAGCACCATTGCAAGTTAATTTCAGTCCTGACTAGATTAGCCAAGGTGTTTAGAGCTGTTGCTCGCAGGTTATGACAAAGCTTTACAAACGCCGCATGTCTAGCAAGTGTCTGTTTTGTAGGCAGGTATTCTAGCTGGATTTGCGCAGGAGAGGCAGACTCCGGGGAGCTTAAAGATTTGTTTATAGGCTCTTATCATTAGTTTTTCTTAAAAAAAGAGCATCATCACCCAGCAAAATCTCCCATCTTGCAAGCAAGGGTTGGCAACAGTTTGGCTTTCATAACTGATCCCATAGGCTTGAGATCATGGCCTTGGATAGATCTAGCCAATGACGAAAAGCTATAATTGAGGGCCTGTGCTTTTGACCATATCGCCGCCTTATGGGAAACAAAGGAGCCATTTACGTCTATTTTCACTCCTAGGTATACAGTTTGACCGTGTCAATTTTGTTTCCTTTGATATACAATTTTTAATTAATCTTAGGACAATTGCACACCATCATGCTTGTTTTTGAAAAAAGTATTTCCAGGCATTCTTTTCGGTGTAAGCTCCAAGTGTTAAGCAGCCTTCGAAGTCCCATTCGAGTATTGCTGAACAGCGCCAGGTCGTCAGCGTAGAGGATATGTGACATTTGTTGTCCCCCAACAGTCGGAGCATGAGCCTTCTGTTAATCTAACTCCGTGGAGAGGTCTGCCAAAAATAAGTTAAAGAGGAAGGGGGCTAGGACACAGCCCTGTTATACGCCTAGATTTGTTTACACACAAGCCACCTCCAATTTGAATCTTGACCCAAGTGTCCAAATATACCAGCCTAATTGCTTGTAGGATGTTCGGTGGGATACCCCATCGCTGAAGCTTGACGCATAATTTGACCAGGGGACACCATCAAAATCTGCTTTGAAATCTACAAAGCACAGGTAAAGGGGTGTCCTAGTTGCTTTTGCTCTGTTCCTGATTAGGCTCACGGCCATAAGATTGGTTGAAGTACCATGGCCCCTTTAGAAGCCAGTTTGATTGAGAGGGATTCTTCCATTGTCGTGCGACCAGAATTCTAGATCGTAGAGTAGCAACGTTGAAAAATATTTTTACTCCACATCCATCAATGCTATTAACCTATAATCGCTAGGTGAACATGGCAAGCCTTTTTTTAACAAGCATTTGCAATGCAATAGGTCTCGCATTATTAAAGTTTTAGCTATTTGTGTTGCATTATTTAGCATTGCCAATAGCTCAAACTTTAATGCGAGACCTATTGCATTGCAAGTGCTTGTTGTTACTGTTGGTGTGATGGAAGGAACATCCTACTGTCGCTCCACAAGCCTGTCATCGTATCACCCATAAGCCTGTCTTCTTATTGGCTCTCCTTGCAAGCAGCCACCTCCTAGTCATGACAGCAAAAAGAGGATGTAGAGCAACAAGGTTGTGACGACTGTTATGTAATAAATGATTTTGTGATTACGTAGTCCATGTATAAAGAATATATAAAATAATTCAAATAAGAATTTTATACTTTAATGATGCAATGATATATGACTATAGTACATCTAAACTTATGTGATCGTATACTTTTCTAGGTAACTGTCTGTTGCACTTAACTTTTGTGTACATATATGTGTAGGTAAATTTGTATTTGTCTTTTTTAAAGCAACTATATAATTATATAATAATTTTAAATAAAAAAAGCACAAAATAATTTTGTATAAAGAAAAATTAAATTTAAAATAATGTGTATTTTTGCAATCAACTGTGTTGTATGATGGTGATATTGGGGTTGGGTTAGTTTTAGAGCCAATATTGGCCAAATCAAAAGTAATATAGATCATTCCAGAGGTTTTTCTTGTTAGATTCAATACCAGTACTTGCAGTGGTCTTTGGGTCAACCCATTCCCTACTATTTGTTGACTTTCTTGTCAACCTACTTTGCCTGCTTCTTATTAAATGGCTTTCCTTCCTCTTCCTGTGTTTGTCCCTCCTCCTGGAGTGAAGCTTCTTTACCATCTTTCCAATGCTTACACTTGTGGAAGAACTTTTTCCTTTTGGTTTCACCACTCTATAGGAGTGTACATGTACTTTGTTGGGGTCTCTCTCTTTTGTGCTCTTTCTCCGCTCATGTCCCCATCTCCAGCGCTATCCATGTTGGCCTTCCAATCCCCAGCTCCTCTTTGCTTCACCCACACCTCACCATCCTGTGCAGCTTTTTTTTAATGCTTCCCAACTGCTCAGCGTCCTGTTTTTTAGTAGAATGTCAATTGTTTCTTCCTTTTCAGAAGCTGCAATTTGCTATAGGGCTCCTCCTTTCACTTAAAATCACCTTTGCCAATCCCATAGCTACCTTGAATCAGTAAATTTTATAAAATGGGCACAGCATCATGGCATATGTGCAAATGCCATCACACTGTGGCAAGAGCCCAAAATGACCACTATGTCATCGTTCTGGGGCCAATAACCAAAGACTGTTCCCTATGTAATTCTTCCTCAATTATCAACTTAAATAATAGCTCATAATCAACATACATTTAAAGCATACAACCAATAAGCCTTGTTTTTAGTAAAAAAATGATATCTCCTCCTTTATTTTCCAAAACAGATTAGGCAAATCGTTGATAAAAACACTTCATGAATACATTTTAATATACATTTTAATATCCCATTCATTTAAAAACACAATAGTTCTTATTTATAATTAATTTCTCCTCCAAGGGACAATCCTTAGTTTTTATCCAAGTGTAGAGGTTAGTTCAACAACTTTGGAGTACACATCTCACTCATTGATGATTTATATTGATTTATATGATTTGTAATTTTACATATAGTCCCAAAGAAACGTATCATGAGAAAATATTTTCAAACATACACACAGATTGTCTATCAAAGGAAACAACAATTAAAAAACGAATATCTTTTAAACCAATTATCATATTATTTAAAACCAAATGTCGACACTGCGTGGACTGGAATTAGTTGACACCACCTTCTGGGCTGGACTGCTCCCATTAGGAGCAGGGCCAAGACTATATTGCATATGACTGGGTCCAAACTGGGGTGGCGGGGTGAGAAAAAGAACGTTCAATTATTTGATTTAGGGTTTCTCTTTATTTGGGGTTGATGTCTACTGCACACAAAGGCACACGCTGCGTACCTATGGGGCACACAGAGAGTTTCTGACCATGCAGGGCACACATCTTCAGTTGCTCAAGGGCGCACACATGGTCTTTCCCAATCACACCCAGGCTCAGTAAGGGAGAGACAGGGGTGTGGAACCCCTACATACATGCATCCACTCACACATCTCCGGTGCTGCTTCAGCCTGCTCACCCAGTAGTGATTCACAGGGGGGCATATCCTCATCCTGTACACACGAGCCCCTGCCTCAGAGCATCCCCTGATGCCCTCAAATTCATCCCTTGTACCGCACCCCGTGCTCTTTTTGTCACTACTTCAACGTTTTAGAATCCCAAATCTCGTAGTAAACATTCTCCTGACATTTTCACTTGGTTTTGATGAAAAGAAAACGTGAAATTGTATAAGTTAGGAATCAGTGTGGGAGGATCCACTACCCTGCTTCAGTTGCTCGGGCCAGGACACAGCATTTTTCCCCGTACGGTCTCTGGGCTAGCTTAAGCACAACATTTCTATTTCAGTGTCTTGGTTTTTAGGTCTCGCCTGACCCAGCGCACGCGCTGGTCTGGCGAGACATTTTGAGAGGGCTCTAAAAAGTGCTACTAGGCCAACCTAGAGTTACGGCCGCTTTGATGTTTGATCGCGATCACTTTCACGGCCGCTTGTTTGTACACTGGGAGTGGCTACCCTCTGCAGAATGGAGGGCACTGAAATGGACGCTGTATGTTTTGCAATCTTTACTGTGGGGTAAAGTGCTTTATATTTACCAGCGTCATAATCTTAATTTCTTTTGTGCCTTCAAATCAAATGTAATGCTCGACAGCATGGCTCATGTTTACCATATTATCCAAATATTTGCACGCCATGTGGGGTGCGGAGTTGACATGAAGGAAACACTGAAAACGAGACTAAAGCACCCCACCCCCTAGTGAAGTGTGAGGTGGTGTTTTCAAAAGTAGAGTGCCCAAGAGAAATCGAGTTTGGTTTGTGTGCCCAAGTCCGTGGCTCTGACATAGTTTTCTTACTTCGTACGTTCGCAGTAAAAGAACACACACACACACTGCCTGTCGTGTTCGGACGTGCTAGGTTGAAATTTGCTTCATCAAATGACAGATTTGAATTTTAAATGCCTTTCAGTCATGGACGCCTATTACTGAAACCGTTGTCTAAATTATTGATGAAGTGCAGCGCTGTCCTTTCTAGATTGACGGGGGCAGGCGGTTGAGTGCGGGACGGGGGCCTACTGCCATCTCATGGATCATCTGTTGCAGTCGCAAAAATAGATTTTTTTTTTCTCCCGGCGGGGCGTTTTCGAAAAATAGACCCGCGTACCCACGGCCTTATTTTGTTTTAAGCTTTTGCTCCAAGCCTCCACTTTTCACATACTTAAAATTTTAACTTGCATTAAAATTAAGGCTGTGTCTGTGTGTATAGTACCCGCACGTCCGTATTTTAGCCACAATTTCTGAATTATAAATGCAACATATCTCCAGGCTTTGGTTGTCAATGACCGTCATTATGAACAGTAACACATGCGAACAAAAATATCGAGGTGACATAGTTTTTGCTCTTTTTTTGTACTGCCCAAGAAGTGAATTAGGCACGCATTTCATACATAAGTAAACAAAGAATTTTTTTGTCATGCGAGAAATTCATGATCATTTTAAGCTGTTTTTGATGGAAATTATCAGCTACTATTTGCGGAATATTAGAGTTTGGTTCCTTGATTAGCCGTTGTGACTGTTCCCAAAAGTTACTTATTTGGTTTCTTATAACAGTGCCTCAGGGTAAATTGGCACTGCACTGTTACGGTCCCGAGGCCCGCATGGCGCATTCGTGGGCGACACGGACACTACTATTAGAGGTAGGATACCGGCCCAAGACGCGTGTGCTCGATCCCCTTTATCAGCAGTCACCTGACTTGCCCTACAGGACACTACAGGCACTGAAGCTGCTCTAAGATCTCGGCCTGTAATAAAGATTTGTGAATCTCTATTCATAACCTAACATTCATTGTTTTTTAGGTCTCGCCTGAGCCAGCGCATGCGTTGCTCGGAGAGACATTTAAGTGTGTGGGTTTTCAAAGTGCTGCCACACACTTTTGGCAGGCTCTCGTGTAGTTACGTGCACAATGAGGAGCAGAGGCGCCATATGGCTTTCCTCTCTCTCCATGGTGCGTGCACATCGCACACCACTTGCCAGCCTCCTTTTCCCGTTGCGCGCATTCCTCGCGGCACCCTTTCCTTTTGCTTGCTCTCCCAAGCGCCTCGCTCCGCCCCTCCACCACTACAGAGCACGTACCCGCGATCACTTTTGCTTGATCGCGATCACTTTCGCTTTTACGGCCTGATTCCATTTTTTTTATAGTCCTCTGTTTAGCTCTATTACACGTGGTTTACGTTTCTGCTTACACTCACTTTTTAACTTGGACCGATTTACCGAGTTCCGTGCTTTCCCATAAGGATGTACCCGAAACTCATTCACTCTACTTGCAGGTATGCACCGTCCGTTGCACGCGTGTAACTGTCTATGCTTTGAGCCTAACTTTCGTTGTTTCTGAGCACTTAGCTTTGACCACGTCACTTCGCTGACTTTCTTACTGCGTCTTCAATCAGCTTTTCTCATTCTGTCACGATGGTCTGGTTCTGCTTGCACTTATTTCCTCACTTGGGTTTAACGCGTTTAATCTGATATCGATACCTCGTGCACTTCTTATGGTGACGGCGATCTATAGCATTAGAACACGGATCAACAGCACTGCTTTCATTTTTTTCCTCTTCATTTATTAGTCTGAAAGGATGCAACAACTGAGCACTTCTGAACTCCACACAGGTTTCTCCAACACCGCTGTTCAGCGAGATATATTACGTTTAACTGCTGGCATGTTTCACATTTCTTGAATGCAGCATGACATGTACAGATGTTTCCACCATATCACAAGTGTGTTGTTAGTTGATCACTATTCATTTTTTCATGTGGTGCTGCCATGGTTGGTAACCCAGCTTCCGTTTGCGCTTCGTTTCACAGAGATTAACAGTTCCCCTGATGAAGGGCCTCTCCTACCCGAAATACATTGGATCTGATACATTGTGATACCATGATGCATGTATTATGTTTTGCCATATGGAACTGAATTTATTAATGCATTTGTGCATAACAAGAATACCATGAGGATGACAAAATTAATCCTTCATTAATGAAATTATTCCGATTGATTTTTGGTTTGGAATCTATTTAACGTGATACATCCATTCATTTGGACACATTAAGCGGTGCAATATGGGTATGTCTCCCTGGTGGGGAGACGCTTTTTCTTCATTTGTCTTCACACGCCTGTGGGCGATACCCTTTATGCATGCAGATCTTGGTTAACATTTAAAACCAAATACAAAGGCGTGCAAGTACCACTCTTCTCATTTCATAAAGTATTTGTGCAACACTTCAAACAGTAAAGCAGTGAATACGCCTCACAAAAAAGATTCCACGCAAGATTAGAATGACTCCCTCTCGTTGACTGACTATCTTACTGACTCACTTTCACTCACTGACGAACTGACTCACTCTCTCACTCTCATTCACTCTCACTGACTGACTGACTCTCTCACTGACTGACTGACTCTCTCACTGACTGACTCTCTCACTGACTGACTCTCTCACTGACTGACTCTCTCACTGACTGACTCTCTCACTGACTGTCTCTCTCTCACTGGCTGTCACTCTCTCACTGGCTGTCACTCTCTCACTGGCTGTCACTCTCTCACTGGCTGTCACTCTCTCACTGGCTGTCACTCTCTCACTGACTCTCTCACTGACTGCATTGGCATAGCCAATAGGTCTCGCCTTTGGGACCTTATAAGTGTTTAGCCATGCAAAAGTTGGTTTTCTTGCACTAAGGATATTGTGCTGCATAACTAAATACTTATAAGGTCCCAAAAGCGAGACCTATTGGCTATGCCAATGCTTGTTTTGTTTGGAAACTGTTTTTGAGATGTCCTAATACAACATCTCACTCCTCCACGTGGGTTTTAAGACCGTGATTCAGCTCTTCACTTGTTGTGCTCTCTTTGGTGTGTAGAAAGTTGTTTGCTTCCACTGATATCACAAAGGTTCTCTTCTGGTTTTACGGTGTGAAGGCAGACATTGATACAACATAGTGCCTGTCCTCTCTTACTTCTCCTCAATTAGTCACTTTTTGTCAGCATCCAACCTCCTGCACCCAGCCTTAGACCATCATTTCAGAATGCTGGACCTCGGTCACATGTGAAGCACCTAGTACAAAGCTGCTCCATGTGTACAACCTCATTACCAGCCACAGGCACCTCATTTTTCTCAAAAGAATTGTAAATAAATATTTATACATTTTTTTTGTTTCTTTAGCAGGGTCCTATGTAACTTTTCAAAAATATTACATTTTTGCGATCTAGTCTGCAGCAAAAATAGGAATGTTAGCCCAGTACTATAAATATGTTATGTTATGTTATGTTATGTTATTTTTATTTGTACCGCGCACAGCTGCCCCAGCAAATAAAATCTGCTTGAACCAATGTAGCATAAGATATGTGAACACCCAGGTTTCTGTGAAGTTCAGAATAGGCTTTTCTATCTTGAAGGACACTTACCTAGGCCCTGGGTGAAATTTTCATTATATCAGTGTAATCTCGCTTAATTAATTTATGGCATTTTTACGCGAAATGCTCACAAAGACACCGTAGCGCCACATCGTGTCGTTTTCCCTCTATTCAAGAAAAAGTCTGAGCACAGTAACAACACAAACGAGCAGAACGAGGGTGGCTGCTGTTTGACTCGCGTGCGACTAAGCATTTTGCGCTAAAAAAAAATATTGCTATGTGGTTTAACTAATTTTGCGGAAATTTCACGTAAGTAGGGAAATGGAAATTACATGAATTTCGTTTCCCCTGATCTGCTGGGGTGGCTGTTCCAGTGTGACCCGACTGTTTTGGTCTTTATCATGTAAACCAAAACAGGAGCCTTGTTCAAGTGTATGGCAGGACCTCGGCACGAATGAGGGCCACGCGCCTGCTCTACACTGATGTTTTAGCGGTTTGGAACTCCCTCCCGCCTAGCCCTGCGCGCGAGGTGGTGAGCGGCCTGCAGCGGTCCGTTGTAATATCTGTCACGTCACGTCACGTGACGTGAGCACGTGGCTTACTGGGTCCTGCGGGGACGCAGGGTTGGCAGGCGCTGCCTTCCAGGGGGGTCGTTCGGGTGGACGCTAGTGAACCCTAGAGGGGGCACCCCTTGCAATGTGAGTAATTTGCTTGGGCAGTCTGGGGTCAAGCTGGGGTCAGGCGTTCGGAATGTCTCACCCGTACAGTTTGTGCTAATCCAGTTTGGGCAGGCCGTGCATTGGTTTTCCTTTTCTAAATGTAACGCAGGAGTGTGTTTGCACGATCATGACCCTAAATTAGGCTGCCAGAGCACTTCACAATTTTGTGAAGCGTTTAACATTAATTAATGGTGGTAACTTGCGTGTATGTTTGTGTAATATGTATATGTGTCTGTGCCATGAAAATAAGTTTTCCAATAAAACATGTCACTTGCTGTTATGACCGCAGAGTCCGACATTTATTACAGTAGTGCAAAGATCAAACCCCATATTATCAGGCGAGGGCAGAAGAGTCCTCACTCTCCTGAGATTCACGCAGTGTCCTCTGCAGTGAAACTGCTCTGGTTCAGCCTCAGGTGCATAACTAATGTGCTGGCAGCATGGCTTAACCCATATATGCAGATGAGCAGAGATGAATAGGCTGCTTATTATTAGAACAAGGACCGGGACGCGGGCAGGAAGAGGTGAAAGGAATGGACACGCGTGACAATTAGAACGAGATGGAAGGACCAAACGGCAGAGAAAGCAATCGCTTTCACTTTCGCGATCGCTTCAAAAACAAAGAAGACCACGAGTGGTGCGCGGGCCATGGCCTATTGGTGTCTATTACGCGCACCAAGCGCGTAATAGACACCAATAGGCCATGGGCGGAGCAATGCGCCCGCCTCTGGCCAATTGTGCGCAGTTTTTTATAAAAAGACGCATGCTAAGGCCAATCGCGTAGCTCAAAAGGAATCGCACACGCGCAAGCGTGTGCAATTCCTAGGTCAGCTTGATTTCCCCGTTTTTCACTTCCAAAATGTCTCGCGCTGCACAGTGCACCGCTAGGCGCGAGACCTAAAAATGGGCTGAAGTATAGAGCCCCTCCAGCTATCAGGAATAACGTTTTTTTCCAAAATGAAATTAAACATTGACGCTACGAAGACCACCCATGGTGAAGAAAAAAGTTTGATTATAGCCTGTGGTAGCCCATTTGGGCCGGGGGCACAGTCGGCCCAGGACTTTTTAATGACCATCTCTATTTCAGTTGCTGTAATTTTCCCGCTGTGCCACAAAGGTTTTATTAGGACAATATGTACTAACTGGGGGGTCAAACCGCTCTTGAAGTGTGACTTTAGGTAATGTATCCATTCTGTACCACTGATATTAGCGTGGTTTGCAGCTGCAGGGCCTTTCTCGTTCCTATTAATTATCTGCCAGAATCTTTTCAAATAGTGCGTTTAGAGGCGTATCGTAACTGAGCCCATAATGTTTCTTGTTTTGCAAGTTTAGCCCTCCAGATTTCTCTTTTTATTTTTATTATTTTTTTTTATTTATTTTTTAGCTGCCGTCTTTCATTGCGGAGTTGTTGTAGATGAACTAGGTTTCCTGGTTGTTGATGTGATTACCTGAAAAGTCTGCCAGTTTCCTTTCTTATGTTCCGAATGTGGACGGGCATACTTAACGAGTTGCCATGATCCAGTCGAGTTCACTTTTTGTGGCTCCTCTCACTGTGGCTCCACTTCCGGCGTTTCAGGTTTTCTGAGTGTGTTTCTCACGCCAACGTATGAAACGTCTCAAGTTTGCACAGGGTTGCGTTCACCCTGATGACCTAAGGGTTGTGATCGCTTTCCACACAAAGGCATCTACTATACTTGCAAACCCGATGGTAAAGGGGGATTTAAACAAGGGTATAATCTATAATTGAAACCATGTTCGTTGAGGGCAGGTATGTGTTTGCATGGTCTAAATGTAAGTGTGGATACGCGGAGTGATGCAGTGCAGGTATGTGAGACATATGATGGTTTACCAGAGAGGCAGATGTTATGGATCGAGAAATTTTCTGACCTCCACAGACTTGTATATATGCATTAGCCAATTTCTACAGGCTATAAGAAAATACACACCCAAAGCATTGGTAAATAATCCTTTATGGGTTATCTGGTTTTTGTAGGAGATGTAGATTATCTTTGTAAACTAACCATACTTATCCAATCATATTGCAGGGCATCCGTAGCCCCCTAGATGCCACAACCCCTCTTTATTTATTATTTGATCAAAGTGTGCCAATATTAATCTAATTGTTATAATGATATTTATTTACAAAACAAACACCCTATGAAGTTTTTGTAAAGTGCCAACTTGCATAGTTTATCCTTGTGTTGCCACCCCTTCTAATTTTCGAAAGTTTAGTTTTCTGCTTTTTCGTATACTACAATATGTTCACATCTTACCTCATTAAAATTGATGTATAATTCTGAGGTTGTCCCTGCTCGGAATTATTCCCTTTTTAAGAGCTCACACTTGATTATGTAGTTAAGTATTTTCATACTTTCAATTTTGTAGTCTGAACTGATATCAACAACTAAAAATCGCTATCAGTTTTTCATTTCCTTTCATTATCTGACCAAAACAGCATATTTCTATAGCAATTGCCTGCCTCAAGAACACCTCCCCCATATAGCATATTAAATGAATGATGGTAAGTCCCTTGTTCCAGAATTCATCATAGGCACACAGATTTATAATATTAGATTTAACTCTTCAAGTCATTTTAGTAAATCAAACTTTCTAAGATTAATTGCTGTATGTACGATTAGGAATTGCAAATTTATTACATTTTTGTGTTTGAATCGTCCATCAATCTTGTAACAATTATATTAAAATCACTATTGACTATAACTTAGGTGTGTGTCCATTATTTGTGTTTGGCAACATACAGTCAAGCTCAAAGCGTAATAACAATGGATCGAGTATAGCACCCCATACACCCATCAAATTTTGGAAGACAGGTGCTGACTGGATTATCAGTAATTGGGTAACCAAGGTTACAAGGGGTGTGTTTAGGGCACCCATTTCAAATAACGAAGGGAGAGGTGTGGTGCAGCGGCTAGAGTGGCTAATACAGGAGCACAGGGTTCACGGTTCGATCGCCGGCGGCAGCTCAGCACCCTGTGACTCTGGCAATAGCTCAGTGTATCTCCACGACGGCTCCCAGCGCCTTGAGACCACCAGGGGTGATTAGTTCGCACTTTACAAACACTGAATGGAAATGATATATGGCGATTTGAGGATATTAACTTTTTTGCCTCCAATTTCAAATTCTTTAACATTTACAGAAGATTTTCAATTTTACATATTTCTTCTTTATTTATATACACTTTATTAATCTGTTAACCCCTTCCATGCTCATGACGGAACGGTTCCGTCATGAGCCACGGTTGAGCTGTGCTCATGACGGAACCGTTCCGTCATGACCCCGCCCGCGCTCGAACCCTTCAGCACCGCGGCGGAATTCGCCCAGCGCTGAAGGGGTTAATATTAATTTTCTAAGCAGTCACAGACCCCTTGCATAGACTTTGTGGAGCCCCTTGGGGCCTCGGACCACAGGTTAAGAACCATTGCCATAGAGCATAGCCTGTTTACCAGGGCTCCTTGTGTTCTTCCTTGAAAGCTTCTACAAATGCTCGCTTTCTGAAAAATGTGCCTTTAAAGTTTGTTCATATCTTGTCACATTTGCTGTATTACATTCAAAGGGAGAGGTCAAATGTCAGACTCTGTATTCCGAGGTTGCTTGGTCTTTACTTTTCTTTCTCTGACTTCAAAGTGAGAGGAGTTATGTGGCAATCCTGCTGGGTATCCATGTGAGACGAAAGGCTGTAGTATTTTACTTTTTCTAGCACATGATAAAAAGTAGATGTCTGTAAAGGAACTGCAAATATTTCTGAACATATAAGAATTATAATAGGACAAGTTAAGCATTTTTTTGTTATTCTGAAGTGTGCTGGAAACAAATATTCCAATACGATAAAAAAAAACTAGAAACACTTGGTGATGCCATTTCCACACATTGTGTATTGTATAGATTTATCAGTAAAACAGTATGCCAGTGCAAATGTAATGTCCATTTCTGTTGAAAATATATTATCTGTAATGCCAGTGCGCTATCACACCATGCATACTCTACTCATCTCCACTATACTCCAATCTATGACACAACACCCTTTGCCACACTATGACCCTCTAGTCCCCTATCTGCTACTCTACACCACTCCATGAGCCTCTTCGCCACCCAACTCTACGCCACTCTACTCTGTCACTCCATTCTGACACTCTACGTCACTCTATGCCAATTCACTCTACTCCACACTATGCTACTTTCCTCTATTCTACGACACTCCACTCACTCTACTGAACCTCACTCTTTGACACTCTGTGCCACTTTACTCCCCTCTACTCCATTCTAACACTTTACTCCACCCTACTCTACAACACAAGACTCTACTCCAACAATACTATACTCCTCTCCACTCTGACACTCTATACAGAACAGCAATCTACTCTAAGACACTTCACAACACTGCGCCAATCTATGCTACTCTATGCCACTTTACTCCATTCTTCTCCACTCCACTCTAACCCTTTCCTTTACTTTATAGCACTCCTCTCTAAGGCACCCCACGCTGACATTTTATTCCACTCTGTGCTACACAACTCTATGCTGTGCCCCTCTATGACCCTTCACTCCACTCTGTGCCCCTCCACTCTGACTTGGCACTCTTCTCCATGCCATTCTGAGCAACTCTACGACACTTCACTCAGACACTTTACTCCAGTCCATGCTATGCCCCTCTACTCCACTCTGACCCTGCATTCTACTTCACTCTACCGTACGACACTCTGCTCTAATCCATGCCACGACACTCTTTGCCACTCCACTCTATGCCACCGCTCTACTCAACACCACTCTCCTCTCCTCTACACCACAAATTGAACAGAAGCCACACTGGTGTAAAACTTGCCTAAATCATGTTGGCAAAGCTAACAGCTCTTGCATAGCCAAGACCTATTGGCTTTTCCAATGCTTGTCTTCCTATAAGAAAAACAGGGTTTCCCAAACAAAGCTCCAGGGCTGTATAAGATCCCAGGAGATCTGTATCTAAGTGAGATGGATGTCTGGAGCCCCTATTTTGCATTATGTTTTGATGCCATCATGTCGGGGGTGGGGGGGGCACCAATTGAACCAACCTGGGCAGGGGCTGAGTTAATATCAATCCATAAGAAAGGTCCCCCATTGCAGCCATCCAGTTATATGCCAATAAGCCTAATTGACAGCTCCCAGAAGCTGTTTAGTAAAATACTTCTTGTAAGGTTAAGGGAATGGATGGACGGCTGAGATTTTAACACCATTACAGGCGGATTTCTGGGAATGTACCAGCACCGTGGACCAGGTTTTTCAACTTCAGTTAATATTCTGGAAAACAGTGGTTCTGGCAGACAGTTGGCTCTATTTGGACAACTGGACAGGCTGATGGACCCATTCCCTGTAAAAGGAGGGGTAAGACTGGACTGTGATCTAGCCCCTACTCTCTGTCAACGACTTGAACCAATGCAATGGTGATGCCACATGTTTGGTAAGTATTAGGGCTCCTGCCTTAATGTTTGCCTTTGACATACATCTAAATCGCCTATGGAGCTACAAACAATTCTAGACTGTTCTGAGAACTTTTGCAGCCAGAGGGGCCTGGAAATCAATATGGTGAAAACCAAATACATGGTCCTAAACACCTGTCACTCCACAAGGTCTAACCACAAGCTGAAAGCCCTCCCCCCTAGGAACGTATACACACCTTTCAATACCTTGAGTTTACCCTCACAGAACCGCTAGATTGGCAGTGTCACATTAAAAGGTTTAGGCTTAAACTAGAGCAATACAACGGGGGTTGGCTAGAGTGGAATAGAGGTTCTCGCTTCACCCAGTTTCACCAGTGATTCAAATATACGAATAGCAGGCCTTTATGGCACAGAGCTCTGGGGTCATAAGGACTTGGCTAAACTGGTAATTGTGGAAAGTGATTCCTACGTCCGCACCCCTCTGCTTCCCCTTTGGCTAGATACGGGGCGTATCTCTGACTGGGTTAGAGTGAGACCAGTTCTATACTGTAGACTTATCTGGGCCACCCCTGAGCGCCAGTCTTATCGTGAGGGGTTGAAGGAAGTCCTGGGTATCTCTAGTTCAGGGAGTATACCTTGGATCAAGTATGTTAGAGAGACCATGGAAAAGATGGTGTGGGAAAATGTTGGGACATCCACAGGCCTCTGCCTAAATTAATGAATCAATCTTGAAGGAAAACTGAGCAGTACAAAATGAGTCCATTGCAGGCCCGACCTACTTTTGGCACTCTGACCGATTCCTTCCTTCTGATGAAGGAAGATTTTAAATTAGAACAGTTTCTTGATGCCATTCAACCCCCAACAACTAGGAAACTGTATTTCCAATTTCGGTACAGTACATCACCACTTGCCTCTTTTACTTCTAAATGGGCTTTGTTGGAAATGGCCCTTTTTGCAGGGTCATCCCTAAGCTTTTTGCCTTCCTCCTGGATTTTTCCTAACCTGTTTTTGTTGACTTTATGACTCTGGGCACTTTACCACTGCTGATCAGTGCTAAAGAGCATATGCTCTCCCTTTGTAAATATGGCAGTGAATTGGTATATCCCTGATTGGCTTATTTGGTTTACCTGTTAGTCCCTAGTAGCGTGGCCTGTGTGTGCCCAGGGCTGGTAACCCAAATGCTGCTGGTGGGCCTGCAGCGCTGGTTTGCGCCACCCACAGAAGCAGCTTGTAAAGTGTGTCTCAGACCTGCCACTGCAGTGTCTGTGTGCAGTCCAGAACTGCCATTTTGGCTGTGAAGTGCACCCACTTCCCAGCCCCTGAACCTTCCCTTGGCATCATGTGAGTCACCCCTATGGTAGGGTGCATTGTATGTTTAAGGTAGGACATGCTCTGATGTGTGTAGCATGTCCTGGTAGTGAATTACACCCAATTTCGTTTTTCACTACTGTAAGACTACCTGTTCTCCATAGGTCAGAATGGGCAATTTGACTATTATATTCTATAGTCCTAACTGACCCAAATAACATGGTAGAAAAACGAATTTAGTATGCCTGAGCTCAGAATATTAAAATAAATCTTTTAGTGAAGTTTATTTTTATATTCTGTGTTTGAAAATACCACTTTTAGAAAGTACGTATTTTCTTGCCTAAGCCTTCCAGTGTGCTCTGCTGTTATGTCTATTGGCTGTCTGGTTTTGGAGGGACAGGGCAGGCTGAGTCAGACCTGGGTTGAATAGAGAGATCTGCATTGGAGTATGGGGAACGGTAGCTCCTGGACCTTAATAGGGCTGTGCCTGGCAAGGTGAATGCTGGCTCCACCTCCCACTGTGCGCCTGATGGCAGACCCCCTCTTTCTGAAAGGAAGGCTGCAGCCTGGTAAACAAAGTGCTCCAGGGCTGGGCAGAACTGGTTCTGTCTGGGTTCAGTGACTTGTAGCTTCTGAGAACAAAGACTTTTGGGGTATAAATATCTGTGCTGAAACCCCTACAATTTGTATTGCTCCTGGACAACAAGAAGAACATCTGTCCGTGTAACTGAAGGAATCTGCAGGAGAGGACTGTCCTTGTGCTTGTGTGCTGTTTCTTGGACAGGCCTGCAGTGGTTACTACTGGGCTTGGAAGAAGAGGAAAAAGACTTTGAAGGAACTTTTATTTTTGCTACAGCAATCACCCAAGGGCTAGAAGAGAGCTAGCCTCCTGCAGGAGTCTCAGGCACATCAGACTCCACCACCAGCCTCCTGTTTCCTCCCAGCGAAGATTTCTATCTGCAGGTGAGGCTCCTGTGAGTTCCAGGGCCTCTAGTTCTACTGTGGAGAAGAGTGCTGAAAATCGTCGCTAACGCCTGTTAGCGAGCCGCCACAGCTGAAGAGCGTAAGGAAAATCATCGCGTTGCTGCCGCTGAGTGCTCGCTACCGGAGATAATCGCATCGCCTGTCTGCGGGCTGCCAAAGGCTCGCTAACCCAAAGATTATCGCATTGCATGTTTACAGGCCTCAAAGCGCTCGCTAACCAAAGATCATCGCATCGAGTTCATCGCTTCACGACATCGCAGCGCGCACGCCGAGCATTTGCCATTTTCATCGCATCAGGATTGTCGCTCCCTCGCGGGCACCATTTCTTTTCATTGCAACAAGATCGCACACGCAACAGGCTCGGCGCATCATCCTCCCTTCGCGGCAAGGATTTCATCGCATCGCCGGCTTAGCGTGTAGAAGTTTGTCGCTTTGTCCTGCACACAAATCAGCACATCCTCCTCCCTTTCGGCAAGGATTCAACGCATCGCTGGTTAGCGGAAGGAAAATCATCGCTACAACTCCTTAGCAACATTTTGGTTGCTTTGCTACAGAATTCAGGTATCTTGTGAGTAAAAGGGTCGCAGAGACCACTGCCTTGAACTGAACTCCTCTTTGCACACTTTGAACTATTTTTGCAGCCTTTCAAGAGTAACCCTATTTTCTAGTATTATGGATTTTTACTGTTATTGGTCTTGTGTTAAATCTATATATAAAGATACTTATTTTTTATAACTACTTGTGTGGTGTCCCTTTGTAGTGTTCTTCACTGTGTTACTGTGTATGGTCATAAATGCTTCACACACTGCCTCTGAGATAAGCCTAACTGCTCGTGCTACGTTACCACAGGGTTGAGCAGGGGTTATCAAAGGGTGTAGCCCGCTTACTCTGACTTAGGAAGAAGGGTCCCTACTTGGACAGTGGCCAGCCATTGCCAACTAGAGACCCCCATTTCTAACAGGCTTGCACTCCTGAGCCAACCAGGTGGGCTTACCCCTCTTGTGGGAACAGTAAGGAAAGTGATGAACACGCTTTGTTCTTCTGTCCAGCCAAACGAAACCAAAGAAAATGGATAGTTTGAGTTTGTCGGAACATAGTTGTTAGGAAATCTGCAGATGCCCTTCGAATTCTGAAGTCTCCGAGTCTGTAATGAGGCAGAGTTTGGTCTTTGCTATTTCACGCTATCAGTTGATATGGAGGAGTAGGCAAAAGGTGAGCCTGCGGCCAATCTCCCCAGATACTCACTGGGCCCTCCCTCAAGCCATACCTCCTCGAAGCATTTAGCACTTTCTTATTTAGAGGAGGTTTGAGTGAATCGATTTTATGGATGTGACTTACACTGTAACAACAAGTTTGAAATACATTTTAACAGACGTTTTTTGATGTGCTTTGTATTTTATTGGATTTTTTTTTTTTTTTTTAAATTGATGTTATCTGGATATGTATTTTAACTGTGCTTGTACGGCAGACTGCCAAAATAAAGATTTGTTTTTCATAAAAAATTATTTATCTGTTATTGTTCGGTTAGTAGAACTCCTCAGCAAAATAAGATATTGAGCACCTGACCTGGGGGCCAGTCCTGAACTGAAAATTAAGGATTTAAATAAACTTACAGACTTAACGTTGTAGTAATCAGGTGAGACCTCTCCTAAAATATTAGCTCGTGTAGGTCAATGGCAGCAAGAAAGGGATTGTTTGACTGGGGTTTCTCCCTTCCCTGCCGTGGATTATGTAATGCATTTTCAATGTGTCCATTTTAATAGTGACAAGAACTGCCTAATAAATTGTCATTAATGAAATGAAGTAATAGGAGATTTATTGCCCTGGAGAAATCACCATTGGGTGAGTCTTTCTATTTGAGTTCAAATCCAGTTAAGACTAAACTTTCTCTTTTGACCCCTACGGGCCTCCAAATCAACGCAGTATCCTCATCCTCTTTCCACACGCTCCACCTACTTCATAAGACTTTCAGATGACTCCCCACAGAATCCAGCAAGACTGTCACCAACGCGCTCATCACCAGTAAACTTGACTACAGCTACTCCCTCTACACCGACGTCACCCAGAAATGGCTCCGAAAATTAAAGAATGTCCAAAACACCACAGCCAGACTGGTCCTCGACATCTCCGCTGCAACCACATGACACAACACCTCTGACAGCTCCACTGGCTCCCCATCAACAAGAGAATTGCCTTCAAGCTCCACACACATGCCTACTTAGATCTCCGTGACACAGGACCTAAATATCTGAACCAGTTCCACACACCCACCACGCCACTCTGCTCTTCCCAACTCGCCCTCGCCTCCCCCCCACGGATCCACAAGACCAGAACCAGAGGAAGATCCTTCTCCTACCTCACCACCAAGACCTGAAACACCCTGCCCCTCCAACTCGGGCAATCTGCATAGTTGACACAGTTCAGGAAGAACCTCAAGACCTGGCTCTTCGACTGAAACCCTCGTAGGTGAGTAGCCCGCTTTGCAAACCACTGATTGATTGAGGGGCACCTAATTGCAAAATGATGACTGTATGGTATGGTTTTGATGTATTAAAAGTTTGGTTCTATTGTGAATTTATGAGTACCACAGTGTTCGGGCCCTGCATATGGTTTTATTAAGGTAATTATTATTGTACGTTTAAGCTATGTATTGAGAATTATTAGCGTTTTATGTTAATATTATGTAATTATCCTTTCCGCTAGATGTTTTCTGAAAATCTGTGGGAGATAAAATCATTTTATTGTCCTGAAGAAGGTGGTTTTGACTAATATATTCATCGAAATGCGTCGGCGTATAAATTTGTTGAATCTGCTGTACACTGGGAGACCTTACATGATACGGTCATGGATCCCTGTTGATACCAATAGCAGGCTGAATTTTTTATTGACTATTTGATGTTTTAATTGTACCCCCTTGAGTTATTGTTTTGTTTTTGAAAAGGTGGTTTATGTTTTTGATTTATTGGATCATTATTTATTGAGCGGTGTATGTGTTTTAATGCATCTATGATATTTGGATACTAAGCACAAAATATATATCTATTTTTATAATTGTTTATATATGTATTAAAGAATTATTATTTTTCTCATTTTGTGTGGTGCCCATTTATGGTGAGTAAGTGGTTTTTCATGTAGCTTGTTTGTGTGGCAAGTTGAGTATTATGTGAAACTTTTGATGTTTATCCCAAGGAGAACGTTGTTGAATTTACTGTTAAGTGATACCCTGTCCCCTTGACGTGAGGGGTCCCTCTCTTGGTGAGATTTGAAAGGATGTGGCCATTAAGATCTTTGTCTAAAACTATCTGCTTCTCTTTTTGCCAGAACGCATATTTATCGATGGTGAATAGCATTGGCACAAGCAAGCACACTATTTAATAGTTCTTTTCTTTTATAGGCAACTTCATGGATCAAAAGAAGCGGAAAGGAGGTGCTGAAAAATTGCGGGACAAGAAGAGAAAACTAGCTGAAGAGGATGCAAAAGAAAACAGAAAAATATTGGAGATGTTTACTGCATTACTAGCGAAAAGGTCCCGTGTGCATGTTGGTTTCTGTCAATCCCAGGGATCTATGACCTCAAGTGAAGTCACAGAAACAACAGAAAAGACTGACACTGTAACCTTACATGATGCCTTACAGAAAGTAGACATAGACGAAATGGCAGAAAGGCAGGTAATTGTTCAGGCAGTGGAAGCAGCCGCTGTATCTGCAGTTTTGCTGAAGAAATTTAGCAGTTCAGAGTCAAGGCACTTGAATGTGGACAAAAGTCTGAAAGACGATGATCCACCAAAGGTTGACACTTATTTTGAACGTCCAAAACCTCAACAGCTCTCTCAGTTTTTCCAACATCATCCAATCCAGCCTACTCAAAACTTGCCATTTGATGGAAGATTGGCATTTTGGAGAAAAGATGAGGTCAGACGACACTGGTTGAGTTATTCTATAATCCAAGAAGCCCTTTTTTGCTCAGTTTGTTTGGCGTTTAGCAGAAGTGGAGAAAGTGGCCCATTCCTCATTGGTATGAAAAACTGGAAACATGTTTATCAGCGAATAGAAGAACATGAGAAGAGCAAACATCATCATCGCTGCACACAGTCGTATGTGATGGCATTCTCTCGTATCAACATAAACTGTGTCTTCTTTAATCAGAAGACAGTACCATCTGCTGAGTTGGACACGATTGCCCCAAAGGAAGCCCCACAGGACGTAAGTATGATTAGTAAATCAATTTTAACAGTGGTGAATTAAGGGAATCGATTTTAAATTCTGTGTGTCTTTGCTTTAGCATGGACTTTCATCTAGGTGTATTACTTTATAAATGCAGTCTTCTTCAAAGGTGCCATACTATGCATGTATGCATTTAGGCTGATGGTAGAAAGTAACAAATACACAATTGTGTTTTATTTTTTTTAATATCATAAATGAACTTCAGTGTTCTCCTGAACCAAAGGTTAAAAGGTGCTTAGACTAAAAATGAATGGACTGAGAATCTTTACCCCAAAGAAACTCTCCTTATGGCATTACCAAGTGTAGACATTGACATCTGAGCTATGAGTAGTAGCATTTTGGGCTCCAATCAAACCGTAGATACATACAAAACCATCTGACCCCATAAAAATAATGAATAATACCATTCCCTGAAACCATATGTGTTGCATCACCTTCCTAACCTTTCAAGCCTTCCTCAATGGATGAGTTTCACTCCATTAAAACACCTATGTCATACCCATAAAGCTTCTCAAAATACATAATACTCTCAGGACTTCTGTCTGGGTTTGCTTGTAATCCTGTTTCTGACAGAAATGTAAGTCCCTTCTGCTTCCTTGTTGTACTGGACTGCTCTTCGGCATTAACCACGTGCCCCCAATAGTTTTAGATGAGGTGTGTTAGGTGGTACATTTTAAACCGGGTTGGTTCTGTAACACTGGTTAAAACTGGAAA
This sequence comes from Triturus cristatus, assembly GCF_964204655.1. Lineage (NCBI taxonomy): Eukaryota > Metazoa > Chordata > Amphibia > Caudata > Salamandridae > Triturus > Triturus cristatus. Next base: position 106,026,451 of record NC_140591.1, on the reverse strand, counting down.
TGATTTACTAACCATTTGCCTTGCTCCCCTGTTTTTCAACAATAATTTATGTAGGTTGGCAAGTGGTTCACTACCAATAATGTTGGTCTAAACTGGACAGTATTTGAATACCCCTTAAAAAGGAATTTGGCTATTCTCAATGGATTTGTAGGTCTTTGTTACATAGAGCATGATTTGCCTTTATTTGAAAGAACCATTGTTTCAAATCCACAGCTTAAACACAGAGTAGGCTTTGAACCAGCCCCTTGTTCATGACTGGATGGCTTTGTTCTCCGTCTCTGGTGTCTGCTTTTGATTAGGTGGCTATCCTTCCTTTTCTATTTGTTCCTTATGGGAACATTTTGGTCTCGCAGTATTCTGACTGGATGAGTTCTACCCTTGCTATACTAGTTTAATGGAGCTCATATTGTGCATATGTTGTGTGTTTCCTTGCTCTCTCATCCATCTCCTCAGTTATGTTTTGTACAATGGCCTGACAGCTACAAGGACTCTCTGCTTTCTATTGTCCACACACCTTGTTTAACTTTTTTTTCTTTCTTTTAATATGCCAATCTAACATATTACCTTTCCTATCAAATTCTAAAATCCCCTGATAGTACATTATTGCTATTCCTGAAAAACACACTTCAAAATACATTGTCAGTTTCCACAGTACACAGTTGTTGGAAAGATTTTCCATTGCATCTCGACTGGACAACACTACAGCAAATCTAGGCAGATGTCTGCATGTACTGGCAGTTGTCTCCAGCTTAGACTCATGCTAGGCTGAACTGGGTATTTGCTATTCCGTGCTAAGTTGCCTGCAAGGATTGTGCAGGTTTGGCCTATATGCAGTGACTCACTTGGCTTATCCGGTGGGACTTGCTGCAGCTATTCATAAATATTAAGAGGCCTATTACGATGGCGGGATCGGAAAACGGGACCACCCGCCATGGTTGCGGCGGTCGCGCAAGTGGCATGAGGATGTGCCCGCCAGACTGGCGGGCGCATCCCGCATTTTAAACATTGCGGAGAGCGGTGCTGCAAGCAGCACCTGCTGCATGTGTAAAATGCATGTTGTGCATTTGAATGCACAACGTGGCAGGCACCGCGCGGTGCCTGCCACCTTGTGCATGCAAATGCAGGGGGGGTACCATAGGTACCCCACCATGGAAAGGCCATTTTCCGCCACAATGATAATATGGATTGCTTTTCTGCGCCCCCCCCCCCCCCCCCGCCATCCCAATGTGGCGGGGGGAAGTAATGCGGTCAGGAGATTTTGGCGGGTGGATCGCTACCGCCCTGAGTTTGTCCATTAAATTCACTTCCTATTTTGTGAATATTGCTTTGTTTTCCTCTGATCTGATGCCACTACTTGACTTATGATCGAAACAAAAAGAGTCTGCTATCTTCCAGGTTGGGAGTCTGCACAATTCCTTCAGTTCATGGACACGGGCATCAAACAATTGCTCAGGCCAATGAAAAGATTTAAAAAATATACTTGCTCCTTTAACTGGGTGTGGACTTTTAGAAAATATTTTTTCAAGGATCAGAATACTTCAGGAATCTATTTGTTCTGTAAACTAAAAAGAAATGTGTCCCTTTTGGAGCCAAACTTTTTGCTCATAAATTATAGCAGCATTCTTCTTAAAACAGCTGTAATAACCGTGTGTTTGCTTATGTCAGGGATCACATTAAATCCGGGTTTGTATTATAGCGATGCTCTGATATTGCCACCTTTCTATAAATCACCGTACAAGGGCTGGATGCAGGTAGGGAGCAGTGATTCAAAGCTTTCAATGCCTTGACTCCGTGCACATACATGTCTAAATGTATTAACCAACTCCTCACCAATCTCATCCCACATTGGAGCTCGGTGGATATTTACTCCTTGCAAGGGCAGGAGTAGAATATTTTTCAGGGTGGAAAAATACCGTTGTAGAGAGACTGAATTTGCAGGCAGCATATTTTCACACAAGCAAATATAAGCGGGTATTCTTGCTTTTCCAAAAATGGGATTCACAAAAGTTTGTTAGGAGTACGATTCAAGGTTTACTTTTGTAAACTCTAGTGGATTTCTGAAAGTCATAAATCTGCACCAATGATAGGATATATATTTGTGGGTTCACTTTTGTAACTGTCTTTAATAATTGGGCTACTAATGTACAGTCATATTGCCTGTAGTAGTTTTACTGTGATTTTTCATAAATTTGTTTTTTAAGTGTTGGCATGCATCAAACACATTTTGCTAAATGATGCCTCACATAAATGGTAATTAGAGTTGCACAATAGTTTAGCAAGTCCAAGCTAAAAAAACATTTGTTGTGTATATTTTATTATTAAAGCAGACAATTGCCAATTTTGCTTTCAGACTTTTTCGTGCATTTGTATATCATCAGGGAGCGTCTTCCTGAGAGCACTATCAGTATCCTCAAATTGTTAAATTGTGCAGAGATGTACATATTTTACGTGCTGGAACCATTGTCAGTAATGGAAGGTGTGCTTATTGTTCAATGCATTTTCTTGCAGTGCACACCCTAAAAGTAAAGGCTTGCATTAATAAATCATATGTACAACTTATAGATATGGATAGAAATCTTGCCTTGGTGGTAGACAATCCTTTTTCGATGATCCATTCTGTGGTATTCTAAACTGGCGGTCAAGTTATTTGTTCTACTGCAGTTTAATTCTACTCAGTAAACCTAATTCTTGGTCACACAAAAAAATTCTTCTGATGCGAGTCTACATCTATAACTTTGTTACCAATGCAGTGTGTCTAAAAGAATAAATGCTGATAATGAGCTTAAATTGTGGTGCTACATGCTTCCCTGCTATTTTTGTTATACATCTCTGATAATCCTGTGTTATGTTGGCAATCTCTTATTAGGTCAAAACCAGATCAGTGGGTCTACCTCCATCATCCTGCTTCTTTAAACCATTAGCTGCTGGGCCTCCCCTTTCTCCTCCCCTCCAGCGCAGAGCTAATTTCTGGCCATTTGGAGTAGTTTGCGCTTGGGTCTCCATTAACTTTTTTCCACATAAGGTATCCAAATGTGCATCCTTTTTTTCCAGCACCTTGGGGATTCTAAAGGTACTCGGGGTTCATCGATTCCCCTGGAGGGGACCAAGAAAATAGGCAATAAAACAACATATTGACTTTTTTGAGGAAACATAGGAAAAAAGTGCACCAGATAAAATTGTCTGTTTCTCCTACAAAGGGCATCGATGAATCGATTTATGGTTTGTTGTACAAAAGTCGCCATCGTCCCAGCTTTCAGGAACGTGCAGAGCTGAATTGACAAAAACGAACTTTGTACCTCAGTTTGGGCTTTTTCAAAGAGGTAGCCCATTTGTCCTATTTCTGTTTTTTTATTTTTATTTTTTTATTTTTTTTGTGTTCTCAACCTACTTCCAGTATGTGGTGGAAACCGGTGTGAAACCCAGGGGTGATCCAGGAAAGCTATAGATTTCAGGAAAGTAGACAATATTACGAATTCAGCAAGGGGTCATATATGTAGATCCCTCAAGGTTTTCCCCAAGGAAAATGACTGCAGAAATAAAAGAAAAAACATTGAAAATAAGTAGGAAAAAACTGCCATTTGTGACCACTTTTTAGGTCTCGCTGAGCCAGCGCGCATGCGCCGCTTGGAGAGACATTTAGTAGGTGACTTTTCAAAGTGCTGCTCTCTTGCGACAAGGTTGAGTTCATGCGAGCGTGCACGCGCGCAGCCGGCAGCTTTCAGCCCCATGGCTTTCCTTTGCCTGCGTGCACCGCATCGCACACCACTCGCCAGCCTACTTTTGCCGTTGCGGCGCCCACGCTTGTTGTTCTACGGCACCTCGCTCATGTTTTAGCACGGCGCCCTAATATGTGAATTTTATTTGTAACTTTACCGTGAATGTGCGCCGCGGCTCATGTTTTAGCCAGTGCCCTTTTTTGTGTGTTTTTTTTTTTTATTTCTTTGGCCTGCCGTTGCTATCTCCCTGCCGCCGCCGCCACACTGCTGCCAGTCTGTCGTCTAGCAGCTCCCCCAGCGACGGCAGTGGCTTCATCTTCGTGCAAGGATCCAGACCCTTTTGCAGCGTGACACTGGACTCCCCCATGCCACATTCTGCCTGCCGACGGTACTGCCCTACATCAATATGGGCCACAGGTCCCCAGCGCTTGGCCAACCCGCGCCTGCCCAAGATCAGTGTTTTAGGGCGCCTCATTTTATGTGTTAGCACAGCCCCCATAGATATATATATATATATATATATATATATATAATCTTTTTAACTTTAATAGGCCTGTTTTAGCCAGGCACCCTTTTTGGTGTGTGTTTTTTTTTTTTTTTTTTTTTTTTTTTTTTTTTAATTACCTTAGCCTGCCAAAGATCAGTGTATCAGGAAGCTTGCACACCGAACCGGCACTTCCTCATCACTTCCCGTCGGCCAACATCAACCCCCATGCCCAGCCTGCACAGAGGACTACACTGCCATGGGACTGCCCTCGCACTTTGACCCCGTGGTGCAGCCACAGGACAATGTTCTTGCAACGGAGGTCACCCACAGCCTGGTGCAGGTATGCAGTACAGGGACCTGAAGGCAAGTGGCATTGCAGAATAAAAACTGACATGCTACAGGCTTTATTTAATTTATTTATTTGTTAGCACTTTTATATAGCACAAACTTTACCTGAAGGTATCGGATCGCTTTACGTCCGCACCAATTGCATTACAGACAGACACAAGTCTTGAATTAAAGAGAGCAGGCATGCACAGGGGGGGGAAAGAGGAGGGTGCCGGGGTTAATTAAGTATGTGGTAAACCACAGTAAGTGTTTGATGAATTGAGTAAAACTTCAAAGACTAAATGTGGGACTCCAGGGTGTGCTTGTACTTGTGTTCCCTGGTTCTGCAGTGCACTACTTGAAGAGCACGCAGTTAAACCCATCATGCAGGATTGACAGCGCCCTCCGAAATTTATTTATAAAGGGCTGCGTGGATGGTTGTAAAAAAGCTACCATATATTAGCAAGCATTTACAATTCAATAGGTTTCGCATTTGCAAGACTACGCAGCTCTGTGGCGCTTACTGGATGTACCTAATGGGCTAGTTGGACTCTACGGACCCTCAGGATTGAAGGGGAATTATTTCCCAAATTAAAACGCGCCACAGGGCGTGTTTGCACAGTGGTGAAGGGAGGGGATGGAGTAGGAAAGTGGCTCTATATATGCTGGATCGAAGTATAATCAGCCGAACTACGAATTCCGATTTACTCACCTATTATCAGGAGAGCTCTCAGTGCTGCATCTTTGAGCTCAGTACTGATCCTGATAAGTAATTCTAACCGTACTTACCAGTAACTTGAATTTCCTTCCATAGGCGAACATTGACTGGTTTCACTTGGAAATTCTTCTAAGTGTGGGATTTTGGAACTTTAAAATATTCATCTAAAATCAGCCGAACTACGAATTCCGATTTACTCACCTGTTATCAGTTGAGACCTCAGTGCTGCATCTCTGAGCCCAGTACTGATCCTGAAAAGTAATTCTAACCGTACTTGCCAGTAACTTGAATTTCCTTCCATAGGATATCATTGCCTCCCACACCTGTTCCTGTTTAATAGCACTCCCGTGAGTCATTGAGCTGACGAGCTCGTGGATGAAGCACCCGCATGCCTGTGAGAGGTACCTGACCTAAGAAAGATGTTGGCAGCCTACTCAGCAAACCTCACATTTGAAAGACTGTAATCTCTAATGATGACGGTTAAGGAACCAGAAACACGTGTCTAGAGATCAGCACTATCTGCACCAACTGTGGCGGAACACTCTTGAAGCAAGTAACTGAAACTGCATTTACCACAATGCCAAGGGCGAACCTTGCTGGGAGGTGAAGCGGTGTGCTCCCACCCTTGTTCCTGTTTAATAGTACTCCCGTGACCATGGAGAGACCTCAGTGCTACATCTTTGAGTCCAGAACTGATCCTGGAAAGTAATTCTAACCGTACTAACGGAAATTCTTCTAAGTGTGGAGTTTTGGAACTTTAAAATATTCCTCTAAAATCAGCCGTACTACAAATTCCGATTTACTCACCTGTTATCAGTTGAGACCTCAGTGCTGCATCTTTGAGCCGAGTACTGATCCTGAAAAGTAATTCTAACATTTATAAATTCACCCAGGCACTCTCCTTGCAGTACTCTAATCATTCAGTCAGTATCCAAGTACTCATGCAGCGAGCCAGGCATTAGCACATGGACTGCCTCAAACCCCTATCCACTATGCATGCTGTCCCCTAACTAACCAACACACTTATAGTTCTGCACTTATACATTCAACAAAAAAAAAACAATATTTCAGTTTCAATATTTTAAAAACACTTTTATTCTCATTTATATTAAAAATATATAATGTAATTTAAAAAATAAAATATGTAAAAATAAAGAGTTAAACTGTAGAAAATCAGTATAAAAAAAATACATATAACTATTATTACATTTAAAAACTATCATTTAAAAAACCATCGAAATTCACTGAAAAAACCATAGGTTTCAGATATATATATATATATATATATATATATATATATATATAACCTACTGGCAGTCGCCAGTAGGTAGTTATAGTTGGGACCTATTTTCCATAGGAAATCCGCAACATTCTATTTGGAATAACGTTGGCGCAGATTGATGAATCTTCGCAAAATTTTCCAAACTTTTGGCCAGCTCCGGTCCACTCCTATCCTGAAAATTTCACGGTGATTCGTCAAGCAGGGGGCGAGGAAAAAAGGGGGTCCGAAAACGCGTTTTGCCCATGCATTTTCCCATGCGACCTGTTGACGCAGCTAAAGCCCAAACTGCTGAACGGAATTACACCAAATTTGGCAAAGAGGTAGTCCTCAGTTCAGACTCGTGCCTTTTGCTTAAATGGTGTAAATCCGTTCAGTAGTTCCTGAGAAAATTAGAGTTAAAAAGATAGATATATCTGGGTGGAGCCTAACCACACATCTCATCGTGACATCTGATTGGCTGTCAGTACTTCAACCAAGAAGTGTTGGCAGCCATCTTGGGACCAATATACATGATAGCACCTCATTAAAAATAATTTGTTGATGGTACCATACTCATTTTAGGAATTGTGGTGTGTTCTAAGGTGATTTTACCATGTGAAAAAGCCTTCTACTGTGATATCATGAATCATGTTTGAGAGAGAACTATTTTCTCATGCTTTTCCCACAGAGGTTTGGAAGATGATCTATAAGCTAAACTGTGAGCATATTTTCTGTAAATTCACATTATCTTTCTCAGTCATGTGAGAATGAAGTCTGACATTCTCAGTAAAACATGTACATCCAACAAGGGTAGAGACTGTCAGTTGATTCCTTTGTGTTCTACTGCAGCTTCCCAGAGTGTTCTAAAGAACAACTAGAGCGCTAACAGTCCTACTTATGACAAACGTATTGCACACCTGAAGCCATCTTGATTGGAATAAAGTGGTAACTCTTAAAACATTTAATTTAAAAAGGAACAAAATGAGGGGGTTCATTTTGGCATAGAAAGTATGATTAGTGCTGCAGAAAGAAAAATTAGGGCACATTTTGACTTCTGAAATCCTCTTTTATTTCATTAAAAAATTCTGACATGCAGACTGAAACATGCACTTTCAATACCAGCAGCAGACTTCCCTGGTGAGCAGTAGCTTTACTACAGTGATCTAATAAGCAACTAGAGTGCTAACATTCTGAATTTATGGCAAATGTGTGACACATCTGAATGCCTTCTTGTTGGAATCAAAGTAAAAATCTGAAAGTATTTCCTACTGAGGAGACCGTAGTAAATTAGGAAACTTCATAACAAATAAGTCTCCCAAAATGGCCACCAGAGACAAAAGAGCCCAAATGTAGCCCAATGACAGAAGTGTGCAAAACACTTATTTTTTGTGTATTTGCAGTTTTATGTAGTGCAGACTTGTCGGGTATTGGAGTGCTTTACATGAGCATTGATTACATCACACAAGATCAAATTCATTTTGGTTGTAGACATGGGGAGATTAAGTGATTTGACCAGAATCACAGAATGTTGAGCTGAAGCAGAAACTCCAACCTGGTTCCCCAGTTGCAAAGTCTGCAGCTCTGGAAGTAACACCACATCCTCTCCCCTAAGTGCAACATTTAATCAAGTGGTCAACTGGATAAAAAAACATAAAGATTACAAATAATTTAAAAGTTCTTTGTCGCTATTTGAAAACTCAGAAAATATGTCCTCGTTTTAGTTTTTTAGAGCACTAACCATAATTTTGATGCAAATAAGACCCTCTCATATATGTAATTTCTAAAGGAAATGCTCTAGGTATTACAGTTTTGATTACATCAAGATGACGTCAGGCGTTCCACACTTTTGTAATAAATATAGAATGTTAGCAATCTAGTTGTTCATTGGGATACTGTTGAGAGGCAGAGGCCAGGGGCACGGACTCTGAAAATTGAAGGCAGGTAGGAAAGTGCAGAGGCAACAATTTGACCACACTGGGCAGGCAGGAAGGGCAGTGGCCGCACAAGACTATGGAGGGCAGTGGAAAGGGGGGCAGGGGCAACAAACCAACAATACAGGACTGGCAAGAGAGGCTGTGGCAATATAATAGACCATTGTAGGCAGAAGGAAGAGGCAGTGGTAGTACAACCATACATGCCAACAGACCCATTTCAGCCAGGAAACGTCCAATATTTTTAACTCAAATGGGCTTTATTTGATCTGTCTCCTGTCTACAATCTCCTCTTTTTCAATGTAACTCAAAGGGGAAAATCAATACCCCAGTTTTAAATTTCAAAATCTCCCTCTTACCAAGTTCAAAATGTTTGCAAGTATGGTACATTGGATCATGGCAGGCAGGAGGAATTGGGATAGGGACATGGACTCTGATAACAGAGGACAGGAGGGACATGACGAGGTGCACCAAACTGACCCTACAGGGCAGGCATCAGGGTTTGCAGCAGCACAACACACCACACAGGGCATGCAGGACGGGAGTGCAGCACAGCAATCCATAGAAAGCAATAGGGAGGGGACAGGACCATGCACATGGACAACAGAGAACAGAGGGGAAAGAGGCAATGGTAGCTAGCTGACCATAATGGACAGACAGGAGAGAAAGCTGCAGCATAACAGACCATAAAGGGCAGGATTGACGGATCAGGGGCATTACAATGGAACAGACCAGCCAGGAGGGAGGGAATAGGGGTCTGCACATGGAAACAGAGGGCTGGGGGCAAGGGGGCAGGGCAGGAGCAGCAAGATGACCATGGAGGTCAGGCAGGATGGGCACTAGAAACAAGACACACCATGGAGAGCAACAGTGAGACTATGATGGCATACACACAGACCATGGAGGGGAGGGGGTCAGGGGCAGCTAGCTGACCACACAGGGAAGGTGGGAGGGGCCATGGCAGCACAGAAGACATGCATGGCAAGCGGGAGGGTTAGTGGCAGCACAATGGCTATGATGGGCAAGAAGGAGGGTGCAGGGGCATGCACAATGGACCATGGAGGATAGAAGGGAGGGTGAGGACCTGGGCACAGACAAGAGAGTTCAGGGAAAGGGGCCTCACAACAGACCGCGCGGGGCAGGCAGGAGGAGCAGTTGCAGCACAACAGACCAGGGAGGGCAGAAGGGTGTGGCAGTAAAATGGACCATGGAGGACAGGAGGAAGGGGATAGGGGCATGGCATGTGGACAGGCAGGGTGTGTCAGGGCTGGTCAGATAGGTACCAAGACACAATTGCCTGCCCCTACTTTCAAGATCAATAGAGGCTACACAGTTCTACATTCCCCTAGGGGTTGGTCGCAAAGGGTGGCCAAGTATTTCCATCGCCATTTCCTGACAGAAGAGTTCCATCAGGAAGAGCGCACATTTACAGGTTAGCGGTCTAGTCTTTTTGCCCCTCCTGACGGTTCCGCTACTTCGTGCGCGAGCGATTAGAATGCTGCGCACTTCAACCGTCGCATCAGCGGAATCAACAGCGTTTCCAGTCAGCTCCACAAGAACCCTTCTGACTCCTGCATTTTCTTCTGAGTTCCTTCGCTCGCATTTGTAGTCTGGTTCCTGCGAGGAAGAGCTCTATTTGAATACCTGGTGTCAGGTATTGTTTTTTCCCACTAAACCTCCACCGGAGTTATCGGGCTACCTTGAACTTCTGATTTGGGTAAGCTCGTTTTATCTCTTCATTGTTCCTGGGTCGCAGTTATCAAAAAGACTTTCAAGTGATATTGTAACCAGTTGGATTTCACAGCAGCGAACAATTTTAGAACTACAGTGTTTATTTTCCTGAGACAACCTCTTAAGCTTTCAGGCTTCGCCAGAGGAGCTTTTCTTTCCTAGTTCTTGTTGGAATATTTCCTGCCAATTTGAATGACATTTCACCTCAGACGGTGAACGCTCAGCTGATAGTTGTTTCATCAAGTGGATTTCCATTTCTTCAAGGGGCGCAGTTGAAACTAGAAATATTCTAGCAGAGACCTACCTTTTTAGGTGAAAGTAAATATAGATATATATATGTGTATTTGAACTTATCTGCGTATCAGCATTTTTGCCCCAAAATACAAGTTGTTCAACAGCAAGAAGAGCAAGAGCACTTGAAGACTTCTATTACTAGTTACCCTCCAAGAACTGACAACGAGGAGTTGCTAGACCACTAGTGAGATTTAGAGAAAGGCAAATGTCCACACATTCACAGGTAACACTGAGTCTGGATGGGAAGCGGGATGGTCTATAGTGTCCGGGAAAAGAAAAGATAGAAGTGTGCTAATCTCTGCTCTCTGTTACAGGTGGTTCCTTCCATTCCCAACGAGTAGAAGTGAGGACACCAGTGTGGCAGTCTCTCTTGTTTGTCGTCCCATTCCCCTTTCCCCCTCATCTCTGAAGCCAGCTTAGACTGGGGTTAGAGTTGTCGGGGAGTTGGGAAATTAACTTCTGGACCGATCCTCAGCGGTACGGCTCCTGCGGAACAAGGAATTCCAGGTACTGATTCTTGACAGGGTGGAAGTGGCAGGGACAGGTTACAGTCATCTGACAATGCTAGGCAGGTGGGAGGGGAGTGGCAGCTCAACAGAACACACAGAGTAGATAGGAGTGGCAGGTCCATGGAACATGGTGGGCAAAAAGGATGGAGCAGGGGCATGCACAAAGACATCGGAGAGCAGGGGGAAGGCGAATGGGGGCAGCAAGCTAAGCACAGAGGCTAAGCAGGAGGGCAATGATGGGCCATATAATTGGGCAATGGGGGGCAGGAGGAGTGGACTGGTACATCATGCTAAATGGAGGGTAGTGGCAGCACATCACACCATGCATGGCAGGAGGGAGGAGGTTAGTCCATGGATTCATATAATAGAGGATAGGGAGGAGGTGGATGGGGCAGCAAGCTAACTGTTCAGAGAAGGTGGGTATTAGGAACTTTATTGTTTTTAAAATGTGCGTCTGTGCGAACTACTTAAAATATGAACAAGTATGCAGCATAATCTCACTTTTATTCAGGAAGAAGAGGACGTTTGTGACTGTGACTCCGGGCTCACTTGGTAGAAACACCCCCTCACCTTCCACCCCCATCGCAAAATGTAATGCCCGTGAAAAGGGTAGGTGGACGCAGTGTTATATAGAACATAGTCCTGAGAGCACGATTGAAAATGAAAACTAGATCTAGTATATGGTATAAACTATGCACCAAAAAATGTTTGTGCGCAATGACAGATTCATTGGAGAGCGCGAGATAGCACAGGCACTAGCGCGTGCTATGCACCTTGGAGTGTAATATGCACAGCGCTGTGTTTTGTAACCTAACTAGTCTCTAAAGTTGTAATATAAAATATGTGCTGGGGAGTGTAACGTTGCATATGCACTGCGACAAAGATATGGATCCCAGATTGTAATATGTATGGCATAGCGCTGTGCGTTATAACCTAGGCAACGAGGAAGGCACGTTAGATGGGGCAATATAACCCGTGCGAAGGCAAGTGTGGCATGACATATTCACGGGGTGGTGTTACAGTGCACATGAGCTAGAGAGTGTCATAGCATACGAACTAGCTGGTGGAATACAACACAGAGGTGTGTGGCACTCGGCGGGCACTGGTGGGTTAACACGGCATTGGGCTCAGCCAGGAGCACACTGTGACTCTCAAGTGAGGTTCGTCTCCTTTCCAGAGAATAAAATAAAAAGTATTACACATCCGGCGTTGGATGTGTGTTTTATTAACAGTGAGGGGGGTTTCTTGCATAGTTTGTTCGATTTATTTATTATTATTTTTTTTGGGGGGGGGGGGGGGTCGAATCCCCTTTGAATGGCTTGGTGTGCGTGTGTATTAAATGTGCCCGTCCATAGCTACCCATGTTTGTATAAATAAACGACAGGGGTGTCTACTTGGAGAGTACCCACCGGCGGGGGCGCCGGGATTAGGCACGGTAGGGCGGCAGACACGTCGGAGCTTCACTAGCGGTGTAAATGCATTCCACGTGGATTCATTGTATGCATAGACGCCTTTTAATGAATATCACGCAAATCGTCATGGTGATAGGTACATACTGTTTGTCCAGCATGTCCTAGGTGTTTTTATAAATATATATTTTTTTAAATAATAAAAAACAAAGGCCGGCCCCGTGGGATGGGGTCCCTGGGGCCATAAGTGGCCTGAGAAGGGGGACAACGCAGCCCCCCCCTCCTAAATATTTTTTTTTTAAAAAGGCCATGACCCGGGGGTTGGGGTCCCTGGGGCCGATTAAGGCCTAGGGAGGGGGGCCTCGCTGTCCCCTTCCAAATTGATTTCTTTCAACCAAAAAAATTAGGGTGCAGGCCCTGGGGGATGGGGTCCCCAGGGCCAATAAATTAGAAAAAAAAGGGGGGCCACACACTTCTTCAATAAAATAAATAAAAGACCGGCATCACGCCGGAGGCCACGCCCCCTCCTTGCAGCACTCTGCAAACGCGCCCGCTGGCCAGTTGTAAGTTGGGGAATTAATTCCCCTTCAATACTGAGGGTCCCTGAGGGCCAACTAGCCCAAAAGGTATCTCCAGTATGCGTCAGGGAGCTACGTTGCAGACCGGTGTTCTGAGGCCACACCCCTTTTTACACCTCTATGCAACGCAGCTCTGTGGCACTTACTGGAGGTACCTAGTGGGCTAGTTTGACCCTAGGGACCCTTAGGATTCAAGGGGACTTAATCTCTCAACTTAGAACGGCCACAGGGCACGTTTACACAGTGGTGAAGGGAGGGGACGGGGCCTGAGGTGACGTGTGTAAACACGCCCTGTGGCACGTTTTAAGTTGGGGAAATAACTCCCTTTCATTCCTGAGGGACCCTGGGGGCCAACTAGCCCACCAGGTGCTTCCAGTAAGCGCCACTGCTCTGCGTAGGTGGTGCAGACCGTGCCCCTTTCTACACCTCTCTGCAATGGCGCTTACTGGACGTACCTAGTGGGCTATTTTGCCCCTAGGGACCCTCAGGATTCATGGGGACTTAATCTCCCAACTTAAAATGGCCACAGGGCGTGTTTACACAGTGGGGAAGGGAGGGGACGGGGCCTGAGGTGACGTGTGCAAACACGCCCTGTGGCGCGTTTTAAGAGGTAGTTTTAATCTCCTGCCCTATTATATACTAGGGGCTTACAGAGGAGGTCATGCTTATCACAGGGGGACCCCAACGCATAGTGTTCCCTAGTGTATGTAGGTGTTTTCACTGTATTCTGAGTGTCTTTTAACATAGCACTGGCTCTAGGACTGGTTAGTCAGACTCCGTTACCACCAGTATCCATCTAAAAAAGTTGAGGGTACAGGATGATTTTCCAACAAGGCTTCTTTCTGCTCTTCTGTTTGTTCTTTCTGCACGTTATCCTTCTTCCTGCACTTTTCTTCGTCTTTGAGGACTTCTGTTGCTTCTTACTGCATTTCTTTTTTTTCTTTCTGTGCGTTTTTTCTTCTTTCTTCACATGTCCTATCTCTATAGGCATAGTTAGAAATTAGCATTTAAAAAAACATTTGAAATTCACTGAAAAAACCATAGGTTTCAGGGGCGTTATAGTTAGCTGGACTTTTCACTCGTACAAAACCATTGAAATTCCCCCGTTCTAGTTAGTTCAGCTAACTATAACTCGCGTGCCCGCAATGCACTGCTGATGACGTCACATATTACATCACTCATGACATGGTCAGTGACATCACAGATGACATCACTGATGACATCATCCTTGTGATAGAGTGGCAGACCTCCTCTCCCCCTAATATAACCTTTGATAAACACATTCAAAAATAGAAACTAAAATTTTCAAAACAATGGACATACCAATACCAGTTACAACAACCTATTCAGTAATTCTAAGATCCACATGCACATCCACTCATTCCCCAACAGTCCTATACAGTCACTCATACATGTACTCACTCATCATATGTACTCATACACCTATACATCCTGTTACACAATGCCACGCATCCATAGTTACTCACACACATAGTCACTCATGCTAATAAAGAATCAAACATCCATTTACTTGCATATACAGTTATACACACACCACCACACTTACTTCTACAGAAACTTACACATACTTAGTCTTTTAAACAATCACTTATAGAAACACATACTTATTCATACAGGAACTCTTCCAATCTCTCACTCTCACATATACTCACTTATATACGCCAATAGTCACATATACTAGTTTAAAACATGTGTAGTTACTCATAAAGACACTATTGAGACAGTCATTCACTCACTAACACACCCATGCACACACTCATCCACCCGTACAGTCCTGCACACATGCTGTCTTCAACACATACAAACGGTGAGTCACTCATTCATGCACCTATGCACCTATACCCCCCACCGAACCATACAGACATCAGACACTTATACTGATACTCAAAAAACCAACTAATAACCTATATAGACACTCATGTAGCTACTCACCAACCCATGCAGCCACTTATACACAAAGTGAGAGACTGATACAGATATTTACATATTTAAACATTACTCACTAAGCCATGTATTCACTAATACACTTGATCAGTCAGTTATACAATCAATTTTTCAAAAACAAATCATCCATTTAGACACTTGTATACCCATTTATTCTTCCATCGACCTTGAGATATACATATATAAAACATATGTAATTTTCAGAAAAACACACATTCACTGGAGGATGTCATCAGTGATGTCATCAGTGGTGTCATTTGAGATGTCATCAGTGATGTCATCAGTGATGTCACTGACCATGTCATGAGTGATGTAATATGTGACGTCATCAGCAGTGCATTGCGGGCGCGCGAGTTATAGTTAGCTGAACTAACTATAACGGGGGAATTTCTATGGTTTTGTACAAGTGAAAAGCCCAGCTAACTATAACGCCCCTGAAACCTATGGTTTTTTCAGTGAATTTCGAAGGTTTTTTAAATGCTAATTTCTAGCTATGCCTACAGAGATAGGACATGTGAAGAAAGAAGGAAAAACGCACAAAGAAAAAAAAGAAATGCAGAAAGAAGCAACAGAAGTCCTCAAAGACGAAGAAAAGTGCAGGAAGAAGTATAACGTGCAGAAAGAACAAACGGAAGAGCAGAAACAAGCCTTGTTGCAAAATCATCCTGTACCCTCAACTTTTTCAGACGGATACTGGTGGTAACGGAGTCTGACTAACCAGTCCTAGAGCCAGTGCTATGTTAAAAGACACTCAGAATACCGTGAAAACACCTACATGCACTAGGGAACACTATGCGTTGGGGTCCCCCTGTGATTAGCATGACCTCCTCTGTAAGCCCCTAGTATATTATAGGGTAGGGAATTAAAACTACCTCTTAAAACGCACCACAGGGCGTGTTTGAACCCGTCCCCTCCCTTCCCCACTGTGTAAACACGCCCTGTGGCCGTTTTAAGTTGGGAGATTAAGTCCCCTTGAATCCTGAGGGTCCCTAGGGTCCAACTAGACCACTAGGTACCTCCAGTAAGCGCCACAGAGCTGCGTTGCAGAGAGGTGTAAAAAGTGGCACGGCCTGCACCACCTCTCTGCAACGCAGAGCAGTGGTGCTTACTGGAAGCACCTGGTGGGCTAGTTGGACCCCAGGGTCCCTCAGGATTGAAAGGGAATTATTTCCCCAACTTAAAAACGCGCCACAGGGCCTGTGGGCGTTCTGAGTTGAGAGATTAAGTCCCCTTGAATCCTAAGGGTCCCAGGGTCAAACTAGCCCACTAGGTACCTCCAGTAAGCGCCACAGAGCTGCGTTGCATGGAGGTGTAAAAAGGGGCGTGGCCTCAGAACACCTGTCTGCAACGCAGCTCCCTGGCGCATACTGGAGATACCTGTTGGGCTAGTTGGCCCTCAGGGACCCTCAGTATTGAAGAGGAATTAATTCCTCAACTTACAATTGGCCAGGGGGCGCGTTTGCAGAGTGCTGCAAGGAGGGGGCGTGGCCTCCGGCGCAATGCCGGTCTTTTATTTCAGGGGTGTGGAATTTTCCAAATAATCTAGTTGTCCAAGGGACAAAATGCCACTGAGATCTACATGTCCTGTAAAATCCACTTGTCCCACCTACCCCCGTTCCACATCAAACCTAAGGGCTCCGGCTGACAGAGAAACATTAATATATTTTTGCTTTATTAAAATCAGTAAACCATTCAATGCTGTGCAATAATAATGCTAAAGGAAAACTTGTCAAGCGATATTATCGCGTCCCTGCCCCCCTGCGCCCCCTCCCCTTAACCCTGACGGCAATTCTTTTATTTCTTTTCCCCTTTTTTTCCATTTTTTTTGGCTGTGTATTTATTCCCACAAAATACGTACATTTCTAACCATACATAATGTACTAATTTACCGTCACCCTTGTAAAAACGTATGGGTGGGATATAAAAGGTGTCAGCCAGCGCGCCTCCTGCCATTTCCCCCTCACTTTTGCAGCTGGCCAGACGTGAGCCCTACGTTCCTTGCGAATCGGTAAGTTGTATCGAAAAAGAAACAGCAAAGTTGGGAGCTTCCTTTAATAATAAAAATCGTTTTTTCGCCAAATGTAGCCTCTTTGCAACATTAATCAATTGTGTAATGTATATTTGTCGGTGTGTTTACGCAGTTATGGGCTGAAAGTTAAGAGCTCACTATTCTATATTAGGACTAAATTGCAAGTCACCAACGGATGTCTCTTTTGAAAGCATTAATCTGCAGATCTGTTCCCATCCTATGCACTCTGTAATCGACTTCGTACATGTTCTTTGCAGCAGGCATATTAACCCTCTGCACTAACTTCACCGAGGTCACAACCTCAACTATACAAAACACGGATCTCTTTCCAGGATGGTAATTCATCACACAAGTTTCCTACACATTTCTGTGAGGCCTGGTAATTGCCGGCGGAAAGAAACGCTGCAGCAGGTGCTTCGAAAGCTTTTAGTGCTGACTGCGCCGTGTGCGACAATGTTTTTTTGCCCATAAGCCAAAGGAGTGAAAGTGTAGGAGTCACATGTCACCCATACTGGTAGGCAGTAGTTTAAGAGTGCTTGGTGTGGAGAAGCACAAACGCAGTCGAAAAAGAAACAGCAAAGTTGGGAGCTTCCTTTAATAATAAGAATCGTTTTTTCGCCAAATGTAGCCTCTTTGCAACATTAATAAATTTTGTAATGTATATTTGTCGGTGTGTTTATGCAGTTCTGGGCTGAAAGTTAATAGTTCACTATTCTATATTAGGACTTTAAGTTATAAATTGCAAGTCACCAACGGATGTCTCTTTTGAAAGCATTAATCTGCAGATCTGTTTCCATCTGCGGTATGAAGGCTCCGGACCCGCGATGTTAAACCCGCGTTGCGATGGCAGCGCGTGAATCTGAATTCGTTGTAATGGGTGTTTCCTCCATGAAGCGGCGGTAGCGCAGCGCGCCTGCTTGCGATACGCTTTTTGACGTCCTCATCTGAGGCGCCGAGGCGGGCCAGGCCTAGGCATTTGTACTAATTAATCTACCCACGCACGGTTGCTAAAAATATAAATAAAAGAAAATCGCAGCACCTCCGTCACAATATCACACAATTCAAGCGGGCAAAACTGCTTATTTTACCTGAATGCTTATTGCAAGCCTTGTGGCGGCCACGGACTACTGCTTGCAGAGGCTGAGTGACGTTTCACTCCCCCAGCCAACCACTGGCTAGAGCCCAGTCATGGGCTGCTAGCCAATCAGATGCCGCCAAAGGCTCTCTGCAAGCTTCGGATTGGCTGTGAGCCCCAGAGTGCCCACAGCCTGTTTTTTTAACGTGATTAAAACGTGATTAATGTCTACATGTCCGTCGGACATAAATAGACAATAAATCTTCTTGCCCGTCAATATAAACAACATGGTTCGGGCGTCGGGCGATATGATTCCCCCACCCCTGTTTCTCTCAAACATGGTTCGTGATATCACAGCAGAAGTCTTTTTCACATGGTAAAATCACCTTAGAACACACCACAATTCCTAAAGTGAGTATGGTACCACCAACAAATGATTTATAATGTAACTAAAGTCTTAAAACCTTATATTAACTGCAATGCTTTTTAATGAGGTGCTATCATGTATATTGGTCCCAAGATGGCTGCCAACACTTCTTGGATGAAGTACTGACAGCCAATCAGATCTCACGATGAGATGTGTGGTTAGGCTCCGCCAGATATGTATATGATTTTACTTTTGATTTTCTCAGGAACTACTGAACAGATTGACCCCATATATGCAAAAGGCACATGCCTGACCTGAGGACTACCTCTTTGCCAAATTTCAAGTAATTCTGTTCAGCCGTTCGGGCTGTACCTTGGACTAAAGGTGTCAAGAATTCCTGTCATGCGAGGGGAGGAAAACACGCCCTTATGTAAAACAGGAGAGCTGTTACGTAACTCAAGGAAAACACGCCCTTATGTAAACAGGAGAGCTGTTACATAACTCAAGGAAAACACGCCCTTATGTAAACAGGAGAGCTGTTACATAACCCAAGGAAAACACGCCCTTATGTAAACAGGAGAGCTGTTACATAACTCAAGGAAAACACGCCCTTATGTAAACAGGAGAGCTGTTACATAACTCAAGGAAAACGCCCTATAAAGGGAGGAACCGGGAGGTACAACGCTGTCGGATATTGTGTTTACAACCGACGTACCTGCTTAGTGAAGAGCAGTGTTCCGGAGTGGTGCTCCAGTAAGGCAAGAACGGAGGTAGGTCGAGTCGTTACTCCCTGGGCCGTGTCTTGCCCCATCGTCACCTGTGAAGGACCCGGAAGCTCTACCGGATAACCATTGAGCTTCGCTTTTTGACTCGGCTGAGTCAAAGCGCAGTGGCGCTTTTGCTGGTTGGAGTCGTAACTCCCAGCCCGACCAGAGATACAGGGACTGCCAGCTGTAACGCACACCAGGTGGTGTTTGCCGCGTTACAGACTCGGAAGTCCACAGGATCGATCGAGCGGCTGCTCTCGGTTCAGTCTTCTTTGCTTGTGATTGGGGTATCGGTGACGCATCACCAGGAGGTGACTCCGCGTCCCGGTGCAGTCTGAGGAAGAGGTTGAGCGGCTGCTCCCTTCAGGTAGAGACCCCGGCTGGGTGTTTCCCTGACTCCTCGATTCTCCCCAACACTCTTTGTGCCCCTCACAGCCTACCGATTGGCATTGTCGGCCATTTCATTTCTGCCCTCTGTTGGCATACGCCGGGATCGGCGTATATGCAGAGGACGGTTAGGACCATCCGTGCTGTGGGCTGGTAACGTACTTAGCCTGGAGGATTCCAGTGACTATAACCTTTGTTTATTCCTTGTATTATTTTTGCCTTCATTAAAATAACTAAACCTTCACAAGTGGTTGCGTTCTCATTATCGTGTCTGTTAAACGATCCTGAGACGTTCAGGGCGTTACAAAAGGTCCCTATGGAAAATTGCATGGGGAAAACTCATTTTGGGACCCCCCTTTTTTCTCAGCCCCTGCTTGACGAATCCCCCCCGAGACTTTCAGGGTAGGAGCAGAGCGGAGCGCCCCACCTATTTTGAAAATTTCGCGAGGATTCGACAACCGGCGCCAAAGTTATTCCAAATAGAATGTTGCGGATTTCCTATGGAAACACGGTCCTAACTATAACTATCTACTGGCAACCGCCAGTAGATAACATATATATATATATATATATATATATATATATATATATATATATATATATATATATATATATATATATATATATATATATATATATATATATATATATATATATATATTCACTGAAAAAACCATGGGTTTCACACACGTTATAGTTAGGAATTAGCATTTAAAAAACCTTAGAAATTCAGTGAAAAAACCATAGGTTTCACACACGTTATAGTTAGGAATTAGCATTTAAAAAACCTTAGAAGTTCAGTGAAAAAACCATAGGTTTCACACATGTTATAGTTAGCTGGACATTTTACTCGTAAAAAACCAATGAAATTCCCCCGTTATAGTTAGTTCAGCTAACTATAACTCGCGCGCCCGCAATGAACTGCTGATGACGTCACATATTACATCACTCATGACATGGTCAGTGACATCACTCATGACATCACTGATGACATCTCAAATGACATCTCAAATGACATCACTGATGACCTCACTGATGACATCATCCAGTGAATGTGTGTTTTTATGAAAATTAAATATGTTTTATATATGTATATCTCAAGGTTGATGGAAGAATAAATGGGTATATTACTGTCTAAATGGATGATTTCTTTTTGAAAAATTGATTATGTAACTGACTGATTAAGGGTATCATAGTGAATACATGGCTTAGTGAGTAATGTTTAAATATATAAATATCTGTATCATTTTTTCACTTTGTGTATAAGTGGCTGCATGGGTTGGTGAGTAGCTACATGGGTGTCTATATAGGTTATTAGTTGGTTTTTTGAGTATCAGTCTGAGTGTCTGCATGGTTCGGTGGGGGGTATGACGTAGTGCATAGGTGTATGAATGAGTGACTCACTGTTTGTATGTGTTGAACAGAGCATGTGTGCAGGACTGCATGGGTGGATGAGTGTGTGTATGGGTGTGTTAGTGAGTGAATGACTGTCTCAATAGTGTCTTTATGAGTAACTACATATGTTTAAAACTAGTATATGTGACTATTGGTTTATATATGTGAGTATATGTGAGAGTGAGAGATTGAAAGAGTTCCTGTATGAATAAGTATGTATTTCTATAAGTGATTGTTTAAAAGACCAAGTATGTGTAAGTTTCCGTAGAAGTAAGTGTGGTGGTGTGTGTATAACTGTATATGCAAGTAAATGTATGTTTGATTCTTTATTAGCATGAGTGACTATGTGTGTGAGTAGCTCTATGGATGAGTGGCATTGTGTAACAGGATGTATAGGTGTATGAGTACATATGATAAGTGAGTACATGTATGAGTGACTGTATTGGACTGTTGGTGAATGAGTGGATGTGTATGTGGATCTTAGAATTACTGAAGAGGTTGTTGTAACTGTTATTGGTATGTCCATTGTTTTGTAAATTTTAGTCTCTATTTTTGAATGTGTGTATCAAAGGTTTTATTAGGGGAAGAGGAGGTCTGCCACTCTATCACAAGGATGATGTCATCAGTGAGGTCATCAGTGATGTCATTTGAGATGTCATCAGTGATGTCATGAGTGATGTCACTGACCATGTCATGAGTGATGTAATATGTGACGTCATCAGCAGTTCATTGCGGGCGCGCGAGTTATAGTTAGCTGAACTAACTATAACGGGGGAATTTCATTGGTTTTTTACGAGTAAAATGTCCAGCTAACTATAACATGTGTGAAACCTATGGTTTTTTCACTGAATTTCTAAGGTTTTTTAAATGCTAATTCCTAACTATAACGTGTGTGAAACCCATGGTTTTTTCAGTGAATTTGCAAGGTTTTTTAAATGCTAATTTTTTTTTTTTCTTCTATTTTTTCTAACATATTTTTATTTGAATTTTCTTACCTTTTATAAAGACTATAATTACATTTTTAAAATTCTTTAATATGTTTTTTTTATATATTTTTTAAAATAAACATGTAAAATTTATTTGCAGTACTTTTTTTCTATTTTTTTTTTTATTTTTTTTAGTACGCGTACCGTAAGCTCACGGTAAGCGTACGGTTTACGCAACGTCCGTAATTTTCCTACGCTGCTTGCGTATAGTTATGCAATTTGCGTAGCCGCACGTACTCCGCGTGGGACGCGTACGCGTGTACGCTACACGCGCACGTTACGCGGAAGTGCCGGGAGTGACTGTTATGCGCATGCGCGCAAGCGCGTGTCTTTTTTACGCGCATGCGCACTTTTGACGTAAGCGTACCGTAAGCGCACCGTAAGCGTACGGTAGGTCATGTGATCATGAAACACAACTTTTGATTGGTTGA
This sequence comes from Triturus cristatus, assembly GCF_964204655.1. Lineage (NCBI taxonomy): Eukaryota > Metazoa > Chordata > Amphibia > Caudata > Salamandridae > Triturus > Triturus cristatus. Next base: position 106,004,088 of record NC_140591.1, on the reverse strand, counting down.
AACTACTTTCAGTTCTAGAACTCTCCTACACCACACCCATTCCCCTCATTTCTGCTTGTGATCCCTTGGGAGAAGGAGCTGGTTTGTCTTTGGGATACGATGGCAGAACAGCAGAGCTCTTCTGAGAGTGAGGCTAGCACTAGCAGCACTGTCTTGAGGCAGAGATCGAGGAAACAAAAGCCCTCTTATGTATGGGATTATTTTACTTTTCCTGAAGGCCAGCAAAAGGTAAATGCACCCTTAGTGACTTGTAAGCTGTGTAAGCGTGTACTTTCTAGAGGTAATCCTAACAGGAAGTATTCCTTTGGGAATCACACCATGAAGAGACACCTCCAGGATGTACACAGAAGGACACATGGTCATCTTTTTGGAGGTAACTCTTCAGAAAGACAAGCCAGTACATCCACAGCAGCTCAGCCTGAACCATCATCTGCAGGGCTGACTCCTTCTGCAGGTCAGGTGAGCCCTTCATCTGTGGGGGGAGAATCTCCTTTTGCTGGCCCTCTGGAAATTAACCCTCGATTTCGGAAGGTTGATATTCGATGCACATTTTGTCAAGATCTAATTTGCTATAGGGAGACCAGTGTTTCCCTAGTGAACAACAAAATAGATCAGCACATTTGTCGCTTTGAATAATTTTCCCATGCTTCCTTTCCTCTGTCCCTGCATGAACACAACGGTTCTTTTAAGAGCCAACCTTATCTTTCATCTTTTTTTTACATATGTTTTTAAAAACTTTTTTTTATTTTTTTTTACCGTACGCGTACGGTGCGCGTACTTTTTTTTTTTTTTTTTTTTTTTTTTTAAAAACACTAAAAATCAATAAACACTACAAGGTCCTTGAGAGACTACAATTATTATTATTGACTTACCATACTCACTGAAAAAATATTTATTCATTTGTTTTTTTTAAAAATAGTTTTAAAAATGTTTGTAGTTTTCGAAAATTTTCTATATCTATCTGGAAAAAATGAAAAAAGTATTAATATTTTTAAAACATTTTATAATACAGTACACATATTTACATTTTTTTCCATAAAATATTTTTGCCTTATTTTTGCTGTTTTCAGAATATATTGCATTTCACTATAAATTGTGAAAGCAATTGAAATTCATCATTTTACAGCGGGCAAAAAAAAATAACAATCACAAAGATTGTATTAAAAAAGCCCTGATTCTTTTTTTACTTAAACTTAACATTATAGAAATGCATAATATTCTAAAAAAATATCATCTAATACCAATACTTATTTCTTTAAAATACCGTCTGATATGTTTGTTTCAGAAGTATAATCACAATATTGTATCTCAAATAACTCCAAAATACATCTGATTTCATTTCCTTTAGACCAAATAGTAATTTTAAAATTCTTTTTTGATTAAATTTCAAATGGTAATCCAATAAAATTCTAAAGTTTTATTTGTACAGATCTCACCGATTCTCTGTAACAATTCCTTTATTGTATTTAAATATATTACTACATTTCTTTTCACAATAGTCACAAAACGAAATTTCTATGCCAATTTGAATGCACACTAACTGCTCTTTTTTTTGGGCAAGTGAAAATCACTTTTACAAACTGTCACATTATGAAACCACTTTTCAGATTTTTTAAAAAGCCCATGTCCAGACTGCTACACTACAGCAAGGGCAACCAGCCTTAGTGATGCTGAATGTATTTGCATTACAGACTGAAACCTGAAAACCCCACTCGCTTGTAAATACTGTGCATGACTATACATGGCAAGCACATGGGTGTGTGCTAAGACTCTGCTTCTTCCCCCAAAAATTCGCTCCCCCTTTCCATCTAATGCAACTGTGAAATCACCAGAGCAAGACGCAATAAATCTCTGCCTATAATTCCTCTCTGCACACAGAGTCATGTTTTCACATTAGTCCCAAAACGAAATTTCTTTGCCAATTTGAAAGCACACTTACTGCTCTTTTTTTTTTCGGCGCAAGTGAAAATCACTTTTACAGACTGACACATTATGAAACCACTTTTTTTGATTTATTTAAATGCACATGTCCAAACTTTTTTCAGACCACCACCATGTGTATTCTCGGTGACTGCCTACACTCCAGCAAGGGCAACCAGCCTTAGTGATGCTGAATGTATTTGCATTACAGACTGAAACCTGATAACCCCACTCGCTTGTAAATACTGTGCATGACTATACATGGCAAGCACATGGGTGTGTGCTAAGACTCTACTTCTTCCCCCAAAAATTCGCTCCCCCTTTCCATCTAATGCAACTGTGAAATCACCAGAGCAATACGCAATAAATCTCTGCCTATAATTTCCTCTCTGCACACAGAGTCATGTTTTCACATTAGTCCCAAAACTAAATTTCTTTGCCAATTTGAAAGCACACTTACTGCTCTTTTTTTTTTCGGGCAAGTGAAAATCACTTTTTACAAGTGAAAATCACTTTTACAGACTGACACATTATGAAACCACTTCTTTTGATTTATTTAAATGCACATGTCCAAACTGTTTTTTCAGACCACCACCATGTGTATTCTCGGTGACTGCCTACACTCCAGCAAGGGCAACCAGCCTTAGTGATGCTGAATGTATTTGCATTACAGACTGAAACCTGAAAACCCCACTCGCTTGTAAATACTGTGCATGACTATACATGGCAAGCACATGGGTGTGTGCTAAGACTCTGCTTCTTCCCCCAAAAATTTGCTCCCCCTTTCCATCTAATGTAACTGTGAAATCACCAGAGCAATACGCAATAAATCTCTGCCTATAATTCCTCTCTGCACACAGAGTCATGATTTCACATTAGTCCCAAAACGAAATTTCTTTGCCAATTTGAAAGTACACTTACTGCTCTTTTTTTTTCCGGGGCAAGTGAAAATCACTTTTTACAAGTGAAAATCACTTTTACAGACTGACACATTATGAAACCACTTTTTTTGATTTATTTAAATGCACATGTCCAAACTGTTTTTTCAGACCACCACCATGTGTATTCTCGGTGACTGCCTACACTCCAGCAAGGGCAACCAGCCTTAGTGATGCTGAATGTATTTGCATTACAGACTGAAACCTGAAAACCCCACTCGCTTGTAAATACTGTGCATGACTATACATGGCAAGCACATGGGTGTGTGCTAAGACTCTGCTTCTTCCCCCAAAAATTCGCTCCCCCTTTCCATCTAATGCAACTGTGAAATCACCAGAGCAATACGCAATAAATCTCTGCCTATAATTCCTCTCTGCACACAGAGTCATGTTTTCACAGTAGTCCCAAAACGAAATTTCTTTGCCAATTTGAAAGCACACTTACTGCTCTTTTTTTTTTCGGGGCAAGTGAAAATCACTTTTACAGACTGACACATTATGAAACCACCATGTGTAACTACAACAAAAACAATTTCCATTTCTATTATTCATTTCTTAAGTTACCACATACATCCCCTCTCAAACTGTAAACTCACCTTTATAATTAGTTAGTTGTGAAAAAAATGTGACACTCAAACAGCAGATTATCAGAGCCAGGATCTCTGTTGTGTTCACCTCTCTCCTCTCAGCAGAACCAGATAATGGCAAACTTTCCCTCTATTTTTCCACACATATACTTGTAAGTTTCAAATCTCAGTGCTTCCCCCTTTTTTTCAAATGTAATCACACATTTCTATTGGTTGAAAACCAACCCTTTTCCAAAAGTACCCTTCCCCCAACTTGACTTCTGCCTAGTACCCTTCCCCCAACTTGACTTCTGCCTGCTACCATAGCAACAGCTCATGGAACACTGCTGTGTTGAGTTAGGTCAGAAGTTCGCCAAACAATGTTTCAATTCCACAGAGCAAGAGTGCTTGACTTTTCAAACCTAACAGCAAATCCATAGTACTGTTCTTTGGTTACACATTTTTTTTTACCAATACAAAACATGCTTCTATTAATTTACACATACAGCCTAGTTTTTATTCTAGAATGGTATGAAACAGCCAATCAGTTCTTTTTGTTTTGAAAAAAATATGTATGCCTCCATTTCCAAACTGTCTTTCTTTTCATATTGCCATTCTACTGAAAGACACCTCCTGAGTGCATCCAGTTCTCCTTTGAAGATGTTCACAGTGTGGATTGTAGGGCACAGCTATGTCTTCTGGAGTGAAAAGTTTGCAGAGAAAACAGGTATGGTGAGAGACCTTGCTTTGCCAAATGTAGACATTAAATGGATTGGTCAGAGAGGGTTAAAGTGGCACCAATTGATGCCATTGGTGAAATCCTTCATTCAAATCCAACACCCTGACCTCATAATAGTGCACTGTGGTGGCAATGACCTAGGCACTTTGACTGGGGTAGGTCTGGAAATGCTTATGAAGGACACCTTTGCACAACTGTTTACACTTTTCCATAAAACTGCCTTTGTGTTTTCCAACATATGCCAAAGGCAAAAATGGAACTGGTCCAATCATTTCTGTCCACAGATTGACAAAGCAAGAAAGCACGTCAACAAATCTGTTTCTGCTTTCCTCCGTGACTATGGTATGGGTGCCATTTACCACAACAACTTGCGTTATGACATGCAAGACATTTATAGAGGAGATGGTGTGCACTTCAATGATGAAGGGAACAGAGTCTTCCTCTTGAACCTTAGACTCTGCATCGGTACTTACTTGTAGGTACCACTAAAAAAATGACTTCATAAACACAACAGCTCTTTTTAGAGCTCCCTAATTTCTAAACACTTAAATCTGCTTTACATTTATTTTTTTTTATTTTTTTTACCGTAAGCTTACCGTACGCGTACCCCGTGATTTTTTTTAAAATCAATAAATGTTTTTTTTGTACTTTTCTGTCCTTCTTTGACCCCCTTACAAATGTTAGGGGGTCTGTAACTCTCCTCATTGCCCCCTTTCCTTGTTTTCACTCTTTTTTTTCAGAGTGAAATACACAAAATGGCGGCCGCCGCTTCCTGGTTTCGGCCGATTCGAATGTTTACTAAGATCTAAGAGCCAATCGGAATCGCGCTCGCGCACGCCACCGTACGCTTACCGTAAGCGTACGGTAAGCGTACCGTAAGCGGGCTCAGATATATATATTGATTTAAAGGCTATTTTCTCAGAATCTACTGAACAGATTTACACCAAACCTACAAAAGGCACTTCCTTGACCTAGGGACTACCTCTCTGCCAAATTTTGAGTAATTCTGTTCAGCCGTTCGGGCTGTAGCTCGTTCTAAAGGTCCTATGGAAAAATGCATGGGAAAAACGCGTTTTGGGACCCCCCTTTTATCTCAGCCCCCGCTTGACGGATCCCCCCGAGACTTTCAGGGTAGGAGCGGAGCGTAGCGCCCCACCTATTTTGAGAAATTCGCGAGGATACGTCGACCGGCGCCAAAGTTATTCAAAATAGAATGTTGAGGTTTTCCTATGGAAACGTGGTCCTAACTATAACTACCTACTGGCGACCGCCAGTAGGTAATATATATATATATATATATATATATATATATATATATATATATATATATATATGCAGACTTGTTAATAATTTACATGGACATTGGTTGTAAAAACGCTATTTATGCAAAATTGGGAGATGTGCCATGTCCTGCTGCGAATTCAAAATACTGATGCATTCTGGGGTTTGTGGTTGCAATAACTAGCCACATGACCACTTGGACTACAGAAATACAATTGCACTCACCTGTGAGCAAGGCTTAAGGCTGAAACGCGTAAGGATTTAAAGAGTGCATTTTTTCTCTGCATTTCATGACAAATAAAAGTCAGCCTGTCAGCAAGTCGGTGTTGGGCTCTTTTCCTTTGGTGGCAGAATTGCAGTTTCCAGGATCTCCATTCCTGGCTTTTGAGCCCACCCTACAGGATTGGGGGCCCCCGGTAAAGTGGAGGTTTTCTTGTGACATATATATTGTTTTTCACTGAAAAAAACATAGGTTTCAGACATGTTATAGTTAGGAATTAGCATTAAAAAAACCTTAGAAATTCACTGAAAAAACCATAGGTTTCAGGGCTGTTATAGTTAGCTGGACATTTCACTCGTACAAAACCATTAAAATTCCTCCGTTATAGTTAGTTCTGCTAACTATAACTCGAGCGCCCGCAATCCACAGCTGATGATCTCACATATTGCATCATTCATGACATGGTCAGTGACATCACTGATGACATCTCAAATGACATCACTGATAACATCCAGTGAATGGTTTAGTTCGTTATTTAAATATGTATTATATATCTATAGCAATCTGCATTGAGGAATGAGTGGATATATAAATATCTGGATTGGTGATTTAGTAGCAGTGTGATTGACTGTTTACTTGACTAATTTATAGTGTCTCACTAAATCTATTGGATAGTGACTAAACTGTGTGAATATCTGTATCACTGTCAGTTGTTGTGTAAACTGCTGCACCAGTTGGTTACTACCTACGTGAAAGTCTATATTAGTTATTGATTAGTTAACAGAGTATTTGTATGGGAGAGTGAATGTGTGTGTGGTTCGGTGGGGGGGGGTGTTACTGCCCAAAGATGTGTGAATAGTTGATTCAGTAGGTATATGAAGTTAAAACTACATTATAACACTTGTTTGGGTGAGTGAATATCTTTATGGGTGTGGTGATGAGCAAATATATCTCTCAATGGTACATGTCCAAAAAAACTAGAAAAATAAAAGGCAGTGTATGTGACAGTTGTATATAAATAAGTATACATAAGACTCTGAGATTGTATGAGTGACTGTATGGATAACTGTATACTTGTAATAGTGATTTTATAACACACTAAGTATGAGTTACTATCTATATGAATAAATGAAGTGGTGTTTGTATAAGTGTGTAGCTGACTAAATGTAAGTATGATCCATTGTTTGCATAAGTGAGTAGGATGACTGCATAAGTGAATAGGATATGTGCTGGTGTGTAATGTCGCTATAGGTGTATAAGTATATTTGATAGTGTTCTAATGATCATTGACAGCATGTATGAGTGAATCTATAGGTAAGTGATTAGATGTGTGTGTGTGTAGATCTAGGAATCGCTGAGTGGGTTTTTAGAAACTTGTATTGGTGTGTCAATGGATTCAAATATGGTACTCTGTATTTTAGTGAGTGATGAAAGGTTATACTAGTGTATGATGAGGTGTATCTGATTTTCACGTGGATGATGTAATCAGTGATGTCGTTGGAGATGTCATCAGTAATGTCACTGACCATGTCATGAATGATGTAATATGTGACACCACCAGCAGTGGATTGCGGGCGCACGAGTTATAGTTAGCAGAACTAACTATAACGGAGGAATTTCAATGGTTTTGTACGAGTGAAATGTCCAGCTAACTATAGCAGCCCTGAAACCTATGTTTTTTTCAGTGAATTGCTAAGGTTTTTTTTTTAATGATAATTTTTAAATGTAATAATAGTTATATGTATTTTTTTATACTGATTTTCTACAGTTTTTAACTGTTTATTTTTACATTTTATTTTTTAAATTTACATTCTATATTTTTAAAATATTGAAACTGAAATATAGTTTTATATATATATATATATATATATATATATATATATATATATCCGTACAACAAACCTCCGTTCAGGGAGTCCCCAACCCTTCAGGGAAGCCTCTCAAACAGCGGACACGGAGAGGTCCGCCAAATCACTGCATGTGAACAAACAAACAGAGGCCCATTACCGGGGTCAGGAATCTTTTAATCAAGGAAAAAACAGCACTCTTGCTTCCAATAGCCCCTACATGTTTCGGCGCTTCTGCCTTGGTCACGGGAAAGAAGCAATATGTAAAGTGCGTACGTGCATGTAGTTTTAAAGGTCTTGATCACATGACTGTTCAGCATATATCTCCCACAATGCATCGGAAATATCAGGTAAGTTTTGGTATTTTTCGAAAGTTCTCTTTTCCATAGCACAAATAACATAATGAATGCTTCTCTTTCCAATGCATATTTGTGAATCAAATCCAGATGGAACACAGTCACGGAAAATTAAAGTTACCAGCGAAATGCTGAAATGACATGACCTCCCTGTTCAAAAGTCCTGGTCCCGGAACGATCGGTGTAGGAGCTTATCCTCACCAAATCCCTTCCATCGCTGCTGCTTCATTTTCGCTCCATTAGCATAACCCCGGTGGGAGAAACAGCAGTGCGTGGGTCATACTCCTGATTTGAATCCGTACAACAAACCTCCGTTCAGGGAGTCCCCAACCCTTCAGGGAAGCCTCTCAAACAGCGGACACGGAGAGGTCCGCCAAATCACTGCATGTGAACAAACAAACAGAGGCCCATTACCGGGGTCAGGAATCTTTTAATCAAGGAAAAAACAGCACTCTTGCTTCCAATAGCCCCTACATGTTTCGGCGCTTCTGCCTTGGTCACGGGAAAGAAGCAATATGTAAAGTGCGTACGTGCATGTAGTTTTAAAGGTCTTGATCACATGACTGTTCAGCATATATCTCCCACAATGCATCGGAAATATCAGGTAAGTTTTGGTATTTTTCGAAAGTTCTCTTTTCCATAGCACAAATAACATAATGAATGCTTCTCTTTCCAATGCATATTTGTGAATCAAATCCAGATGGAACACAGTCACGGAAAATTAAAGTTACCAGCGAAATGCTGAAATGACATGACCTCCCTGTTCAAAAGTCCTGGTCCCGGAACGATCGGTGTAGGAGCTTATCCTCACCAAATCCCTTCCATCGCTGCTGCTTCATTTTCGCTCCATTAGCATAACCCCGGTGGGAGAAACAGCAGTGCGTGGGTCATACTCCTGATTTGAATCCGTACAACAAACCTCCGTTCAGGGAGTCCCCAACCCTTCAGGGAAGCCTCTCAAACAGCGGACACGGAGAGGTCCGCCAAATCACTGCATGTGAACAAACAAACAGAGGCCCATTACCGGGGTCAGGAATCTTTTAATCAAGGAAAAAACAGCACTCTTGCTTCCAATAGCCCCTACATGTTTCGGCGCTTCTGCCTTGGTCACGGGAAAGAAGCAATATGTAAAGTGCGTACGTGCATGTAGTTTTAAAGGTCTTGATCACATGACTGTTCAGCATATATCTCCCACAATGCATCGGAAATATCAGGTAAGTTTTGGTATTTTTCGAAAGTTCTCTTTTCCATAGCACAAATAACATAATGAATGCTTCTCTTTCCAATGCATATTTGTGAATCAAATCCAGATGGAACACAGTCACGGAAAATTAAAGTTACCAGCGAAATGCTGAAATGACATGACCTCCCTGTTCAAAAGTCCTGGTCCCGGAACGATCGGTGTAGGAGCTTATCCTCACCAAATCCCTTCCATCGCTGCTGCTTCATTTTCGCTCCATTAGCATAACCCCGGTGGGAGAAACAGCAGTGCGTGGGTCATACTCCTGATTTGAATCCGTACAACAAACCTCCGTTCAGGGAGTCCCCAACCCTTCAGGGAAGCCTCTCAAACAGCGGACACGGAGAGGTCCGCCAAATCACTGCATGTGAACAAACAAACAGAGGCCCATATATATATATTTTTATTTTTTATTTTAATATATTTATATTTTCTTTTTTTTTTCTTCAAATTGTTTTGCGGAGTCGCGCACCCAAAGCGTACCTTTCTCGATCACTACGCGGAACCTAGCCGCCATTTTAAAAATGTTGTGAAGGATCCGCGTAGGGTGTGCGACGGGTGCGTATTTTCTGAGATGTGCGCGATCGCTATGCGACCGCTACACGACGCCAGCTCCCGCGCATTCGTGACACATACGCATTACTGTACGCGACGCTCGCGCACGTCCGCTTGACGTCATATACGTGTTAAACGTGGTGGGTGCGCGACTCCCGCGAATATTTTTTATGTCTAAAATGATATATATGTCTTTAATATACATATTAGGGCAAGACATTATCTAAGCTATCAATAAAAATATTTTTTTACTTGTACTAAACTTATATTACTTTTAAATATAATTTCGCGAAGTCGCGTTTGGTGCGTGCTGCCTGTGCGCAGGGTACGCGGACTCCATGTGACCGAAAAAAGAAAAACAAAAAAAGATTTGATTGGCTCAGAACATTTCCTATTCTAACTATTGAAGGACCCCACCCATTTCCATCATTCTTCTTTGAGCTTCTTTGGAGAGTGATCTCTGAGCTTGGAAGAATCTATTCCCATTCCTTTTTTTGGTGTTTTTGAGAATAGAACCAACATCCTGGCTTCAGGACAACAGCCACAGGACCAGGAGGAACATTCTTCAGAGGAAGAATTTTTACCGGAAGCTCCACACCCACAAAGACCACTATTGGTGGTGTGGAAGTTTTTCACCTTTCCCGGAGGGGCAGAAGAAAGTGAACGCCATCAAAGTAACCTGCAAGATCTGTGAGCGTGTCTTGTCCTGAGGTAGTCCTGAGAAAAAATACTCTTTCAGTACTGCCTCGATGTATAAGCACCTGAAGACTCTGCATCCAGTGAATCTGGCTCGGGAGGAGTGCAGGAGAGCACAACAGAACCCTCCACCTGCAGTGCTTGGTACCTCTGGCAGTTCTACATCATCATCACCACCGGACATACGTCCTGAATTGGCTCTACTGAAGCAGCACTGCGTAAAGTGCAACAAACTAATATCCTATGGAGAGCATTCTGTTGAAGGAGTGTGTGCGGCGCAACGAAATCATCGTTGTTAGACTTTTGTTATCTTTTTTTTGTTGGAATGGCTGTTAATTCCTGAAGTTTCCTGTTTTTTTCGTTCTTTTTTCATTTTTTTTTTTTGAAAAAACACCCAAAAAATAACAATCGTTCATAAAAATATATAAAAGAAAAAAAGAAGAAGAAAAAAAGTTATTCTCAGAACTAACTTCACTGGCTAAAGAAAACTATATTTGTATTTTAATGTGTGAACGTTTGTTTGAATTTATGTGTATAGCTTAATTGACTGAAAGAATGCATTAGTAGTGTATGGTGAATGTATAAGTGCAGAACTAGAAGTGTGTTGGTTAGTTAGAGGACTGCATGCATCGTGGATAGGGGTTTGAAGCAGTCCATGTGCTAAGGCCTTGCTCGCTGCATGAGTACTTGGATACTGACTGACTGAATGATTAGAGTACTGCAAGGAGAGTGCCTGGGTGAATTTATAAGTGTTTGGGTTTTGGCGCAGTGAATGGATTAGTACATGTGCTGAATGGGTTACTAGAGGAGTTCAAGGAGAGTGCGTCCTAGAGCCAGTGCTATGCTAAAAGACACTTAGAATACAGTTAAAACACCTACATACACTACGGAACACTATGCGTTGGGGTACCCCTGTGATTAGAATGACCTCCTCTGTAAGCCCCTAGTACATAATAGGGCAGGGGGATTAAAACTACCTCTTAAAACGCGCCACAGGGCGCGTTTGCACACTGTTGAAGGGAGGGGGCGGGGCCTGAGGTGACATGTGTGCAAACACGCCTTGTGGCGCATTTTAAGTTGGGGAATTAATTCCTCTTCAATCCTGAGGGTCCCTGGGCGCCAACTAGTCCAGCAGGTACCTCCAGTATGCGCCAGAGAGCTGCGTTGCAAAGAGGTGTTCAGAGGCCATGCCCCTTTTTACAACACTCCGCAACGCTGCTCCGTGGCGCTTATTGGAGGTACCTGATGGGCTAGTTGGCACCCAGGGACCCTCAGGATTGAAGAGGAATTAATTCCTCAACTTAAAACGCGCCACAGGGCGTGTTTGCACACATGTCACCTCAGGCCCATCTTTAAATTTGTGGTTACCCGTACTACTATATGACTTGGAGGGTATTTTTCAAAATGTCTTATACACTGGCTTCCAGTTGAAAGCCACAAGTGCAGCGAAATCCAATTGGTAATGACACATTTTCTGCTATTCTATGCTGCTACAAATCTTCCGATTAAAAATGGTACTTCACTTGTGTGGGGGAGGGTTGGTGCCATAGACAGAAAATGGGCCAAACCACAACTCACATTTTCCACTGAAAATGTACCCTTGTTTCCAATGTGGGTAGCTCTAGTTTTTGGACCCTAGCTCAGTCTGCACCTAAGGAAACCTAGCAAACCTGTACAATTTTGAAAACTGGACACCTAGGGGTATCTAGGGTCAGGAGACTTGCGTGTCTCTCACCAGTTTTAGTTTTTTTTAACCACAAATTCCTTGCAAACCTCAATTTTTGACAAAAAACATTCCCTCACATTCCCACCAAGCATGGCCAATGTCTTCAATAAAAATGGTACCTCGCTTTTGTGGGTAAGCCTAGTGCCCACAACAGGAACCAGGCCAAAACGCACCATGGACGTTTCACCACCCTAATCTGATCCCTTTTTGTGCCACTGTGGGTAGCTGTAGATTTTGGACCATAGCTCAACTAGCACCTAGGGAAACCTAGCAAGCCTGTAAATTTTGTAAAACTAGACACGTAGGGGTATCCAAGGAGGAGTGACTTGTGTGGCTCTCACCAGGGTTTTTTTTACTCTGAATACCTTGCAAACCTCAAATTTTGACTTTAAAACACGCTTTCCTCGTATTTCTGTGGTAGAAAGTTCTGGAATCTGCAGGGAGCCGCAAACCTCCATCCACCTGGCATTTCCCCCAAGTCTCCCAATAAAAATAGTACCTTACTTGTGTGGGTGGGCCTTTTGCCCATTACAGAATTGGATCAAACTAAACTATTGACCTTGGTTTGAGCTGTTCCTGTAGCGGGCACTAGTCCTAGCCACACAAGTGGGGCAGTGTTTTTATCGGCACATGTGGGGTAATGCAGAGTGATAGGAATTCTTTCGACTCCTGTTGATTCTGGAAGTTTCAATCACCGAAATGGAAGGAACATGTCTGATTTCAGGCACAGTTTGAGCTTTGCAGAGCATTGAGGGTAGGAAAGCCTTGTGAGATCCATGCAAGGCACATCACCCCGGACTCCCCTTGTTGTCTAGTTTTCAAAACCGTCTGTGGTTTGTAGGTTTGCATGCGTGGCGCCACAGCATGACCCTAAATTGAGTACGTATCCCTATTGCTTATCTCTCAACATAGCTATTTAGGGCTTTTTGGGTCTTTTTCTCTTGGCCAACTCACACAAGTTGGGCACCGTTCTTCCTGGGAGACATGTTGGAACTCAGGGTGCTAGGAAACCTGTGGCTCCCCTCAGATTCCATGTCTTTCTGTTGCATAAATGTGATGAATGTGTGTTTGTTACCAAAGTTTGACGTTTTCAAAGGTTTCGAGGTAAAATTACCTGGTAAGAATGACTCCAGTCATGCACCCCTGGAATCCCCTGGTTGTCTAGTTTTCAGAAATGTGCAGGTGTGCCTAGGTCCTGGCTGAGGTCCAAAATCTATAGCTACCCACATAGGGGGGAAAAAAGCAAGGAGTTCTTATTAAGGGCCATATTTACATTTTTGCTGACAAAGAAGTCTCCATCGCCTTGGTAGAAGACATCTGCCATGCTGAGAGTAGTCCACCCTGCCAAATTTCGAAATGACCGCCAAGCTGGAAGTCAATTAAAAAACATGGACCAGAGCCACCAAAACGGTGGTTCCTGTCCATGCCTTTTTATGTTAAACGCACTACTCCGTCAACATGACGGAGCCGTCTATTAATTTGATATTTAAATTTTATATATATATTACCTACTGGCGGTCGCCAGTAGGTAGTTATAGTTAGGACCACGTTTCCATAGGAAATCCGCAACATTCTATTTTGAATAACTTTGGCGCCGGTGGACGAATCCTCGCGAATTTTTCAAAATAGGTGGGGCGCTACGCTCCGCTCCTTCCTTGAAAGTCTCGGGGGGGATTCGTCAAGCGGGGGCTGAGATAAAAGGGGGGTCCCAAAACGCGTTTTTCCCATGCATTTTTCCATAGGACCTTTAGACAGGGCTACAGCCCGAACGGCTGAACAGAATTACTTGAAATTTGGCAGAGAGGTAGTCCCTAGGTCAAGGAAGTGCCTTTTATAGGTTTGGTGTAAATCTGTTCAGTAGAATCTGAGAAAATAGCCTTTTAATCAATATATATATCTGTGGCAGCTTACCGTGCGCTTACGGTGCGCTTACCGTACGCGTACGGTGGCGAGCGCGATTCTGATTGGCCCTTAGATCTTAGTAAACATTCGAATCGGTCGAAACCAGGAAGCGGCGGCCGCCATTTCGTGTTTTTCACTCAGAAAAAAAAGAGTGATATCTTGAAAAGGGGGCAAGGTGGAGAGTTACAGACCCCCTAACATTTGTAAGGGGGTCAAAGAAGGACAGAAAAGTTCAAAGAAAACATTTATTATTTTTTTTAAAAAAATCGCGGGGTACGCGTACGGTAAGCTTACGGTAAGCTTACCGTACGCGTACGGTAGAAAAAATAAATAAAAAGAGAAATAAAATTCAGATTTAAGTGTTTAGATATTAGGGGGCTCTAAAAAGAGCCGTTGTGTTTATGAAGTGATTTTTTAGTGGTACCTACAAGTAAGTACCGATGCAGAGTCTAAGGTTCAAGAGGAAGACTCTGTTCCCTTCATCATTGAAGTGCACACCATCTCCTCTATAAATGTCTTGCATGTCGTAACGCAAGTTGTTGTGGTAAATGGAACCCATACCATAGTCACGGAGGAAAGCAGAAACAGATTTGTTGACGTGCTTTCTTGCTTTGTCAATCTGCGGACAGAAATGATTGGACCAGTTCCATTTTTGCCTTTGGCATATGTTAGAAAACACAAAGGCAGTTTTAGGGAAAAGTGAAAACAGTTGTGCAAAGGTGTCCTTCATAAGCATTTCCAGACCTACCCCAGTCAAAGTGCCTAGGTCATTGCCACCACAGTGCACTATTATGAGGTCAGGGTGTTGGATTTGCATGAAGGATTTCACCAATGGCATCAATTGGTGCCACTTTAACCCTCTCTGACCAATCCATTTAATGTCTACATTTGGCAAAGCAAGGTCTCTCACCATACCTGTTTTCTCTGCATACTTTTCACTCCAGAAGACATAGCTGTGCCCTACAATCCACACTGTGAACATCTTCCAAGGAGATCTGGATGCACTCAGGAGGTGTAATTCAGTAGAATGGGAAAATGAAATGAAAGACAGTTTGGAAATGGAGGCATACATATTTTTTTCATAAAAAAAAGAACTGATTGGCTGTTTCATACCATTCTAGAATAAAAACTAGGCTGCATGTGTAAATTAATAGAAGCATGTTTTGTATTGGTACAGAAAAATGTGTTACCAAAGAACAGTACTTTGGATTTGCTGTTAGGTTTGAAAAGTCAAGCACTCTTGCTCTGTGGAATTGAAACATTGTTTGGCGAACTTCTGACCTAACTCCACACAGCAGTGTTCCATAAGCTGTTGCTATGGTAGCAGGCAGAAGTCAAGTTGGGGGAAGGGTACTTTTGGAAAAGGGTTGGTTTTCAACCAATAGAAAGAGAATAGGAGAGAGGTGTAAAGAAAAGAGATCCTGGCTCTGATAATCTGCTGTTTGAGTGCCACATTTCTTTCACAGCTAACTAATTTTAAAGGTGAGTTTAGAGTTTGAGAGGGGATGTATATGGTAAATTAGTTGCATTAGTAGTAAAAAGGGGGAGTCATTTTTTGGTGCAGAAGCAGACTCTTAGCACACACCCAGCTGCTTTCCATGTGGAATCATGCACAGTATTTACAAGCGAGTGGGGTTTGAGGTTTCAGTCTGTAATGCAAATACATTCAGCATCACTAAGGCTGGTTGCCCTTGCTGGTATGTAGGCAGTCACCCATGATACACATGGTGGTGGTCTGAAAAAGCAGTTTGGACATGTGGTTTTTTAAGAATCTGAAAAGTGGATTCATAATGTGTCAGTCTGTAAAAGTGATTATCACTTGCCAAAAAAATGAGCAGTAAGTGTGCTTTCAAATTGGCAAAGAAATTTCGTTTTGTGACTAATGTGAAAACATGACTCTGTGTGCAAAGAGGAATTATAGGCAGAGATTTATTGTGTATTGCTCTGGTGATTTCACAGTTGCATTAGATGGAAAGGGGGAGCCGTTTTTTGGTGCAGAAGCAGACTCTTAGCACACACCCAGCTGCTTACCATGTGGAATCATGCACAGTATTTACAAGCGAGTGGGGTTTGAGGTTTCAGCCAGTAATGCAAATACATTCAGCATCACTAAGGCTGGTTGCCCTTGCTGGAATGTAGGCAGCCACCCAGGTTACACATGGTGGTGGTCTGAAAAAGCAGTTTGGACATGTGCTGTTTTCAGAATCTGAAAAGTGGATTCATAATGTATTTTTCTTTTCCAGAGGGGGAGAAAAAGGTGAATGCTCAATTGGTCACTTGCATACTTTGTGGTCTGGTCCACTTTATCTCTAAAAGATTTAAAAAAATTAGTTATTAATTTCTCAAGGATCTTGAGATGTGGTAATTGATTTTTAGTGTTTTAAAAAAAAAAATACGCTTACCGTACGCGTACGGTAAAAAAAAATAAAAAAAAAGTTTCAAAGAAAAACTAAAAAAAAGTTGAGAGGTAAGGTTGGCTCTTATAAGAGCCGTTGGGTTCATACAGGGATGGAGGAAAGAAAGAATGGGAGTATTATGAGCGTCTACAAACATGCTGGTCTATCTTATTGTTAATAAGGGGAAGACTGATCTCCCCAAAAACAATAATACCACCACATCTTGTACACCTCATTTCAACCCTCCCAAATCGAGGGTTGATGTCCACAGGAAAAGAAGAAGGTGATGCTCCCACATCAGAGGAGAGGCTCAGCTGAGCTGCCGATGATGTACTCGGCTGAGCATCTGAGGCTGGGCTCTGGTGACTTACTGAAGGGTTTTCTTCAGCATGTCGAGCAAAGGTCCTTGGGTGTCTGTCCTGGAGGTGTCTCTTCATAGAGTGATTTCCAAAGGAGTATTTCCTCCTTGGATTTCCTCTTGATAAAACACGACCACAAAGTTTGCAAGTGACCAATGGAGCATTCACCTTTTTCTCCCCCTCTGGAAAAGTGAAATACTCCCATACAAAAGAAGTCTTTTGTTTCCTCCTTCTCTGGATCATGGTGGTGCTGCTGGCCTCACTCTCAGAAGAGGTCTGCTGTTCTGCCATTGTATCCCAATGTCAATCCAGCTCCTGCTCCTAGAGAATCACAAGCAGAAATGAGGGGAATGGGTGTGGTGTGGGAAGAATCTGGAACTGAAAGTAGTTTCAACCAATGAAAAGTGTTCTTTCAAGCAGTAATGAGGGGAATGGGTGTGGTGTGGGAAGTTTCTGGAAGTGAAAGTAATTTCAACCAATAAAAAGTGTTCTTTGTAAGTCACATGACCTGCCGTGCGCGCACGTGACGCTTACGGTGCGCTTACGCAGCGCGTATGTCACAATCGCGCATGCGCATTACACGCCCCTGCGTAACCGCGACGTTGCTTCCGGGTGTACGCGTACGTCACGCACGTATTGCGTATCGCGCATGCGCATTACACGCCCCTGCGTACCCGCGACGTTGCTTCCGGGTGTACGCGTACGTCACTCACGTACGCGCACCGTACTTATGACGTACGAAGCGCGTACCGTCAGCTTACCGTACGCGCACGGAAAAAAATGCATAAATAAAAAAAAAAACCTTTCCATAATGCAGGATATAGTACATATATTATTTTATACAAAGGGTTACAAAAAATGACAAAAAAAAATTTGCATTTAAAAAACCGTACAAATTCACTGAAAAAAACATGGGTATCACACACATTATAGTTAGAAATTAGCATTTTAAAAACCTTGCAAATTCACTGAAAAAACCATGGGTTTCACACATGTTATAGTTAGGGATTAGCATTTAAAAAACCTTGCAAATTCACTGAAAAAACCATAGGTTTCACACACGTTATAGTTAGGAATTAGCATTTAAAAAACCTTAGAAATTCAATGAAAAAACCAAAGGTTTCACACATGTTATAGTTAGCTGGACATTTCACTCGTAAAAAACCAATGAAATTTCCCCGTTATAGTTAGTTCAGCTAACTATAACTCGCGCGCCCGCAATGCACTACTGATGACGTCACATATTACATCACTCATGACCTGGTCACTGACATCACTCATGACATCACTGATGACATCTCAAATGACATCACTGATGACATCATCCTTGTGAAATAGTAGCAGACCTCTTCTTCCCCTAATATAACCTTTAATACACACATTTAAAAAAATGAAACTAAAATGTTCGAAATAATGAACATATCAATATCAGTTACAACAACCTATTCAGTAATTCTAAGAACCACATACACATCCACTCATTCACCAACAGTCCTATACAGTCACTCATACATGTAGTCACTCATCATATGTATTCATACACCTGTACATCCTGTTACACAACGCCACTCATCCATAGAGTTACTCACACACAAAGTCACTCATTCTAATAAATAATCAAACATCCATTTACTTGCATATACAGTTATACACACACCACCACACCTACTTCTACAGAAACTTACACATACTTAGTCTTTTAAACAATCACTTATAGAAACACATACTTATTCATACAGGAACTCTTTCAATCTCTTACTCTCACATATACTCATTTATATACACCAAAAGACACATATAACAGTTAAAAACATATGTAGTTACTCATGGAGACACTATTGAGACAGTCTTTCACTCACTAACACACCTTTACACATACTCATCCACCCATATAGTCATGCACACATGCTGTCTTCAACACATACAGTGAGTCACTCATTCATGCACCTATGCACTACGTAATACCCCCCACCGAACCATGCAGACACTCAGACTGATACTCAAAAAACCAACTAATAACCTATATTGACTCCCATGTAGCTACTCACCAACCCATGCAGCCACTTATACACAAAGTGAGAGACTGATACAGATATTTACATATTTAAACATTACTCACTAAGCCATGTATTCACTATGATACATTTTAACAATCAGTTACACAATACATTTTTCAAAAAAAATCATCCATTTAGACACTTATATACCCATTTAATCTTCCATCGAGCTTGTGATATACTTATATAAAACCTATTTAATTTTCAGAAAAACACACATTCACTGGATGATGTCATCAGTGATGTCATCAGTGATGTCATTTGAGATGTCATCAGTGATGTCATGAGTGATGTCAGTGACCATGTCATGAGTGATGTAATATGTGACGTCATCAGTAGTGCATTGCGGGCGGGCGAGTTATAGTTAGCTGAACTAACTATAACGGGGAAATTTCATTGTTTTTTTACGAGTGAAATGTCCAGCTAACTATAACATGTGTGAAACCTTTGGTTTTTTCATTGAATTTCTAAGGTTTTTTAAATGCTAATTCCTAACTATAACGTGTGTGAAACCTATGGTTTTTTCAGTGAATATATATATATATATATATATATATATATATATATATATATATATATATATTACCTACTGGCGGTCGCCAGTAGGTAGTTATAGTTAGGACCCTGTTTCCATAGGAAATCCGCAACATTCTATTTGGAATAACTTTGGCGTCGGTCGACGAATCCTCGCGAACTTTTCAAAATAGGTGGGGCGCTACGCTCCGCTCCTACCCTGAAAGTCTCGGGGGGATTCGTCAAGCAGGGGCCGAGAAAAAAGGGGGGTCCCAAAACGCGTTTTCCCCATGCAGTTTTCCATAGGACCTTTAGACACAGCTACAGCCAGAACGGCTGAACAGAATTACTTGACATTTGGCAGAGAGGTAGCCATAAGGTCAAGGAAGTGCCTTTTGCAGGTCTGGTGTAAATCTGTTCAGTATTTCCTGAGAAAATAGCATTTAAAAGCATATATATATGTGGGCGGAGCCTAACCACACATCTCATCCTGAGATCTGATTGGCTGTCAGCACTTCATCCAAGAAGTGTTGGCAGCCATCTTGGGACCAATATACATGATAGCACCTCATTAAAAAGCATTGCAGTTAATAGAAGGTTTTAAGACTTTAGTTACATTATAAATCATTTGTTGATGGTACCATACTCATTTTAGGAATTGTGGTATGTTCTAAGGTGATTTCACCATGTGAAAAAGCCTTCTGCTGGGATATCATGATTGAGAGAAAAATATTTTCTCATGCTTTTACCACAGAGGTTTGGAAGGTGATCTATAGGCTAAACTGAGAGCTTATTTTCTGTAAATTCACATTATCTTTCTCAGTCATGTGAGAATGAAGTCTGACATTCTCAGTAAAACATGTACATCCAACAAGGGCAGAGACTGGCAGTTGATTCCTTTGTGTTCTACTGCAGCTTCCCAGAGTGTTCCAAAGAACTACTAGAGCGCTAACAGTCCTACTTATGATAAACGTATGGCACACCTGAAGCCATCTTGCTTGGATTAAAGTGGTAACTCTTAAAACATTTAATTTAAAAAGGAACAAAATGAGGGGGTTCATATTTCCATAAAAAGTATGAATAGTGCTGCAGAAAGAAAAATTAGGGCACATTTTGAGTGACTTCTCAAATCCTCTTCTATTTCATAAAAAAATTCTGACATGCAGACTGAAACATGCACTTTCAATACCAGCAGCAGTTTTCCCTGGTGAGCAGTAGCTTTACTACAGTGATCTAATGAGCAAAAAGAGTGCTAACATTCTGAATTTATGGCAAATGTGTGACACATCTGAATGCCTTCTTGATGGAATCAAAGTAAAAAACTGAAAGTATTTCCTACTGAGGAGACTGCAGTAAATGAGGAAATTAGGAAACTTCATAACAAATAAGTCTCCCAAGATGGCCACCAGAGACAAAAGAGCCCAAATGTAGCCCAAATATCACCCAGATGTAGCCCAAGTATAGCCCAATGACAGAATGTCCCAGAATGTTCTTAAAAACAACTAGAGCGCTTACTGTCTTCATTATGACAAAAGTATGGCACACCTGAAGCCATCTTGATTGGAATAAACTGGTAAAACTTAAAACATTTAATTTAAAAAGGAACACAATGAGGAGGTTCATTTTGCCATAGAAATTATGATTAATGCTGAAGAAAGAAAATGAGGGCACATTTTGAGTGACTTCTCAAATCCTCTTCTATTTCATTAAAAAATTCTGACATGCAGACTGAAACATGCACTTTTAATACCAGGAGCAGACTTCCATGGTGCAGTAGTTTTACTACAGTGATCTAATGAGCAACTAGAGTGCTAACATTCAGAATTTATGGCAAATGTGTGACATATCTGAATACCTTCATGATGGAATCAAAGTAAAAAACTGAAAGCATTTCCTACTGAGGAGACTGCAGTACATGAGGAAATTAGGAAACTTCATAACAAATAAATCTCCCAAGATGGCCACCGGAGACAAAAGAGCCCAAATGTAGCCCAAAATCACCCAGATGTAGCCCAAATATAGCCCAATGACAGAAGTGTGCAAAACACTTATTATTTTGTGTTTTTGCAGTGTTATATAGTGCAGACTTGTCAGGTATTGGAGTGCTTTACATGAGCATTGGTTACATCACACAAGAACAAATTCATTTTGGTTGTAGACATGGGGAGACTAAGTGATTTGACCAGAATCACAGAATGTCGAGCTGAAGCAGAAACTTCAACCTGGTTCCCCAGTTGCAAAGTCTGCAGTTCTGGAAGTAACACCACATCCTCTCCCCTAAGTGCAACATTTAATCAAGTGGTCAACTGGATAAAAAAACATAAAGATAACAAATAATTTAAAAGTGCTTTGTCGCTATTTGAAAACTCAGAAAATATGTCCTTATTTTAGTCTTTTAGAGCACTAACCATAATTTTGATGCCAATAAGACCCTCTCATATATGTAATTTCTAAAGGAAATGCTCTAGGTATTACAGTTTTGTTTACATCAAGATGATGTCAGGCGTTCCACACTTTTGTAATAAATATAGAATGTTAGCAATCTAGTTGTTCATTAGGATACTGTTGAGAGGCAGAGGCCAGGGGCACGGACTCTGAAAATTGAAGGCAGGTAGGAGGGTGCAAAGGCAACAATTTAACCACACTGAGCAGGCAGGAAGGGCCGTGGAAGCACAACAGACTATGGAGGGCAGTGGAAAGGGGGGCAGGGGCAACAAACCAACAATACAGGACTTGCAAGAGAGGCTGTTGGAGGGAAGATCTATTACGGGTCAAGGAAGCTAGGGGCGGTCCCCAGATCCCCGGGAGCCACCACAGAACTGAGCAGGAGAGTGAGTCAGGGACAAAAGGGGCACCTTAATTTGAGCCGGGGTGCCTAGGAACGCTTGCTCCAAAAATGAAGAAAACAGACATAAGAGACATGGAATTGGAGGCAGAATACAATGGCAGTTTAATGAGAAGATGCAACTTCAAAGAAACCGCAGAATAGAGACATAAAGTACAAAATACAGAATCCAGATAATCATACAGCTGTCATAATATTCTCTGTATCTCAATTAATGTACTGACAGAGAGAGAAAACACATCTATAAATGCATCATGAGAAACAAGTTACACCAAGGAAAATGTTACCTTGGAACACTCACGTTTACTCTTAGAGCAAGCATTCCTGCAATTACAATACAAAATCTTTTAAATGCAAAAGTAAAGAGAACAATGGTTAAACATAACATGACATTTCATATAGGTAAAATAGAATAAGATACTTCAAGCAAAGCAGAGCAAGACATTTTAAGCAAAGGAAGACAAGAGCTCCCAGCTCTTGGGGAAAACCTGCACTGCCTGTTAACCTACATACAGACGGCGAGGTAGTCCGTCGATATCTGTGGGTGCTCCCTTTTTATATCATTTTGTGGGCTCCTTTGCACGCTACATCTACCTACGTATGCTACCCAAAAGCTTCGTCTGCAGATTTTACCAGACATTTCGTCATTTACCCACTTAATGCTGACAATGGACTGGGTGAAAAGGTCAGTCTCTCAGGCCAATCGCTTATCGTAAGTTCCATAGAGCAAGCAGAAAATAATGGGTATTGTACGGGAATTCAATATATTCATGTATAAAATCTCCTCAGTTCTCCTAACTTGACGCTCTGCGGTTGCCTCTTCCTTAAAAACGGGAAACCTGCCTGGGAAGCAAGTACCAGTCCAGGATGCAGCCTACTGTATGTCGACAGCTTCAGGGGGATGTTGAACTTTGATACCGAGCATGGAGCACTCGGGTAGGGTGGGGGCTACTAGTTTGGATAAGAAGGCCTCGCAGACCTGCCTTCAGACTGCTATACACTAAAATTGCAGAGCTATGGTCAATTTAACAAAGAGGCCTACATATTGAACAGAAGGGCCTACACAGGGGTTTTATGCTGGCTGAGTGGTAAGGATGTCTCAGGATAAATATATAGCAACACAGGACCCGCTGGTCAATTTAATACGGCCTACAAATGCAGCTGGCAGGGCAAGGACAAGGGTCTCATACTTCAGGTGTGGACAGAACGGGCCAGGGGCCCCCTGTGATACAAAATCTACCCTCCTTCAAGGCTGTGGCAATGTAATAGACCATTGTGGGCAGAAGGAAGAGGCAATGGTAGTACAACCATACATGCCAACAGACCTGATTCAGCTAGGAAACGTCCAATATTTTTAAGCTCAAATGGGCTTTATTTGATCTGTCTCCTGTCTACAATATCCTCTTTTTCAATGTAACTCAAAGGGGAAAATCAATACCCCAGTTTTTTTCAAAATCTCCCTCTTACCAAGTTCAAAATGTTCGCAAGTATGGTACATTGGATCATGGAAGGAAATGGGATAGGGACATGGACTTGGATAACAGAGGACAGGAGGGACATGGAGAGGTGCACCAAACTGACCCTGCAGGGCAGGCATCAGGGTTTGCAGCAGCACAATACACCACACAGGGCATGCAGGACGGGAGTGCAGCACAACAATCCATAGAAAGCAAGAGGGAGGGGACAGGACCATGCACATGGACAACAGAGAACAGAGGGGCAAGAGGCAATGGTAGCTAGCTGACCATAATGGACAGACAGGAGAGAAAGCTGCAGCATAACAGACCATAAAGGGCAGGAGGGACGGATCAGGGGCATTACAATGGAACAGACAAGCCAGGAGGGAGGGAGTAGGGCTGGGGGCAAGGGGGCAGGGCAGGAGCAGCAAGATAGCCATGGAGGTCAGGCAGGATGGGAACTAGAAGCAAGACACACCATGAAGAGCAACAGTGAGACTGTGATGGCATACACACAGACCATGGAGGGAAGGTGGGAGGGGGTCAGGGGCAGCTAACTGACCACACAGGGAAGGTGGGAGGGGCCATGGCAGCACAGAAGACCATGCATGGCAAGTGGGAGGGTTAGTGGCAGCACAATGGCTATGATGGGCAAGAAGGAGGGTGGAGGGGCATGCACAAAGGACGATGGAGGATAGAAGGGAGGGTCAGGACCTGTGCACAGACAAGAAAGTTCAGGGGAAGGGACCTCACAACAGACCACACGGGGCAGGCAGGAGGAGCAGTTGCAGCACAACAGACCAGGGAGGGCAGAAGGGTGTGGCAGTACAATGGACCATGTAGGACAGGAGGAAGAGGATAGGGGCATGGCATGTGGACAGGCAGGGTGGAGGTGGCAGGGACAGGTTACAGTCATCTGACAATGCTAGGCAGGTGGGAGGGGAGTGGCAGCTCAACAGAACACTCAGAGTAGATAGGAGTGGCAGGTCCATGGGACATGGTGGGCAAAAAGGATGGAGCAGGGGCATGCACAAAGACATCGGAGGGCAGGGGGAAGGAGAATAGGGGCAGCAAGCTAAGCACAGAGTTTAAGCAGGAGGTCAATGATGGGGCATAGAATTGGGCAATGGAGAGCAGGAGGAGTGGACTGGTACATCATACTAAATTGAGGGCAGTGGCAGCACATCAGACCATGCATGGCAGGAGGGAGGAGGCTAGTCCATGGATTCACACAACAGAGGATAGGGAGGAAGGGGATGGGGCAGCAAGCTAACTGTTCAGAGAAGGCGGGTAATAGGAACTTTATTGTTTTTAAAACATTGTGTCTGTGCGAACTACTTAAAATATGAACAAGTATGCAGCATAATCTCACTTTTATTCAGGAAGAAGAGGACGTTTGTGACTGTGACTCCGGGCTCACTTGGCAGAAACACCCCCTGACCCTCCACCCCCTATCGCAAAATGTAATGCCCGTGAAAAGGGTAGGTGAACACAGTGTTATATAGAACATAGTCCTGAGAGCACGATTGAAAATGAAAACTAGATATAGTGTATGGTATAAACTATGCACCAAAAAGTGTGATATAAGATGAACCGGGCGTGAAATATAATATGCAATACATTGTGCGCAATGACAGATTCATTGGAGAGCGCGAGATAGCACAGGCACTAGCGCGTGCTATGCGATATGCGCCTTGGAGTGTAATATGCACAGGGCAGTGTTGTGTAACCTAACTAGTCTCTAAAGTTGTAATATAAAATATGTGCTGGGGAGTGTAACGTTGCATATGCACTGTGACAAAGATATGGATCCCAGATTGTAATATGTATGGCATAGCACTGTGCGTTATAAGATAGGCATCGAGAAAGGCACGTTAGATGGGGCAATATAACCCGTGCGAAGACAAGTGTGGCATGACATATTCACGGGGTGGTGTTACAGTGCACATGGGCTAGAGAGTGTCATAGCATATGCACTAGCTAGTGGAATACAACACAGAGGTGTGTGGCACTCGGCAGGCAATGGTGGGTGTAACACAGCATTGGGCTCTGTCAGGAGCACGCCGTGAATCTCAAGTGATGTTCGTCCCCTTTCCAGAGAGTAAAATAAAAAGTATTACACATCCGGCAGTGGATGTGTGTTTTATTAACCGTGAGGGGGGTTTCTTGCATAGTTTTGGTCGAATTTTTGTCGAATCCCCTTTGAATGGCTTGGTGTGCATGTGTATTAAATGTGCCCGTCAATAGCTACCCATGTTTGTATAAATAAACGACAAGGGTGTCTACCAGGATTAGGCACGGTAGGGCTTCAGACATGTCAGAGCTTCACTAGTGGTGTAAATACATTCCACGTGGATTCATTGCATGCATAGTCGCCTTTTAATGAATATCACGCAAATCGTCATGGTGATAGGTGCGTACGGTTTGTCCAGCATGTCCTAGGTGTGTCTATAAATATATATTTTTTAAAAATAATAAAAAACAGTGGCCGGCCCTGGGGATTGGGGTCAAAAAAATATAATTAGGAGACTGGCCCTGGGGGATGGGGTCATCAGGGCCAATAAATTAGAATAAGAAGGGGAACCAAACAGCCCCCCTTCTTAAAAAACTAAAATAAATAAAAGACTGGCATCGTGCCGGAGGCCATGCCCCCTCCGTGCAGCACTCTGCAAACGCGCCCCCAACAGGCATCTCCAGTATGCGCCAGGGAGCTGCGCTGCAGCCAGGTGTTCTGAGGCCAAGCCCCTTTTTACACCTCTCTGCAACGCAGCTCTGTGGCCCTTACTGGAGGTACCTAGTGGTCTAGTTTGACTCTAGGGACCCTTAGGATTCAAGGGGACTTAATCTCTCAACTTAGAACAGCCACAGGGCGCGTTTACACAGTGGTGAAGGGAGGGGACGGGGCCTGAGGTGACGTGTGCAAACACGCACTATGGCACGTTTTAAATTGGGGATATAATTTCCCTTCAATACTGAGGGCCCCTGGGGGCTAACTAGCCCACCAAGTGCTTCCAGTAAGCGCCACTGAGCTGCATTGCAGAGAGGTGGTCCAGGCCGTGCCACTTTTTACACCTCTCTGCAACGCAGCTCTGTGGCACTTACTGGAGGTACCTAGTGGGCTAGTTGGACCCTAGGGACCCTCAGGATTCAAATGAACTTAATCTCCCAACTAAAAATGAACACAGGGCGTGTTTACACAGTGGTGAATGGAGGGGACGGGGCCTGAGTTAACGTGTGCAAAAACGCCCTGTGGCCTGTTTTAAGAGGTAGTTTTAATCCCCATGCCCTATTATATACTAGGGGCTTACAGAGGAGGTCATGCTAATCACAGGGGGACCCCAACGCATAATGTTCCCTAGTGTATGTAGGTGTTTTCACTGTATTCTAAGTGTCTTTTAACATAGCACTGGCTCTAGGACTGGTTAGTCAGACTCAGTTACCACCAGTATCCGTCTGAAAAAGTTGAGGGTACAGGATGATTTTGCAACAAGGCTTCTTTCTGCTCTTCTTTTTGTTCTTTCTGCACGTTATCCTTCTTCCTGCACTTATCTTCGTATTTGAGGACTTCTGTTGCTTCTTTCTGCACTTCTTTTGTTTCTTTCTGTGCATTTTTTCTTCTTTCTTCACATGTCCTATCTCTGTAGGCATAGTTAGAAATTAGCATTTAAAAAACCTTTGAAATTCACAGAAAAAACCATAGGTTTCAGGCACGTTATAGTTAGGAATTAGCATTTAAAAAACCTCAGAAATTCACTGAAAAAACCATAGGTTTCAGGGGTGTTATAGTTAGCTGGACTTTTCACTTGTACAAAACCATTGAAATTCCCCCGTTATAGTTAGTTCAGCTAACTATAACTCGCGCGCCCGCAATGCACTGCTGATGACGTCACATATTACATCACTCATGACATGGTCAGTGACATCACTCATGACATCACTGATGACATCTCAAATGACATCACTGATGACATCACTGATGACATCATCCTTGTGATAGAGTGGCAGACCTCCTCTCACCCTAATATAACCTTTGATACACACATTCAAAAATAGAGACTAACATTTTCAAAACAATGGACATACCAATACCAGTTACAACAACCTCTTCAGTAATTCTAAGATCCACATACACATCCACTCATTCACCAACAGTCCTATACAGTCACTCATACATGTACTCACTCATCATATGTACTCATACACCTATACATCCTGTTACACAATGCCACTCATCCATAGAGTTACTCACACACATAGTCACTCATGCTAATAAAGAATCAAACATCCATTTACTTGCATATACAGTTATACACACACCACCACACTTACTTCTACAGAAACTTACACATACTTAGTCTTTTAAACAATCACTTATAGAAACACATACTTATTCATACAGGAACTCTTTCAATCTCTCACTCTCACATATACTCACTTATATACAACAATAGTCACATATACTAGTTTAAAACATATGTAGTTACTCATAAAGACACTATTGAGACAGTCATTCACTCACTACAACACCCATACACACACTCATCCACCCATACAGTCCTGCACACATGCTGTGTTCAACACATACAAACAGTGAGTCACTCATTCATGCACCTATGCACTACGTAATACCCCCCACCGAACCATGCAGACACTCAGACTGATACTCAAAAAACCAACTAATAACCTATATAGACACCCATGTAGCTACTCACCAACCCATGCAGCCACTTATACACAAAGTGAGAGACTGATACAGATATTTACATATTTAAACATTACTCACTAAGCCATGTATTCACTATGATACACTTAATCAGTCAGTTACACAATCAATTTTTCAAAAACAAATCATCCATTTAGACACTTATATACCCATTTATTATTCCATCGACCTTGAGATATACATATATAAAACATATTTAATTTTCAGAAAAACACACATTCACTGGATGATGTCATCAGTGATGTCATCAGTGATGTCATTTGAGATGTCATCAGTGATGTCATGAGTGATGTCACTGACCATGTCATGAGTGATGTAATATGTGACGTCATCAGCAGTGCATTGCGGGCGCGCGAGTTATAGTTAGCTGAACTAACTATAACGGGGGAATTTCAATGGTTTTGTACAAGTGAAAAGTCCAGCTAACTATAACACCCCTGAAACCTATGGTTTTTTCAGTGAATATATATATATATATATATATATATATATTATATAATATTTTTTTATTTTTTTTTTTTTTTTTTTTTTCGGAAAAAATACAGAAGGCGGGTTTTCTTTTTGAAGAAAAAAAATGCCCCTCTCACCATGGAAGTTATCTCCCATGGCAAGAGGGGAATTAGACAGTTATCACTGCCTTTTACCACCATAGTTTTACAGGTGGTGATGGGCGATGAAAACTGACCTGTATGTCTGCACATCTAAATTAGGTGAGCGGACACAGAGGTCAGCCGCAGATGACTCTTACTCAGCCAGGACATGGGAGGGGTGCAACCATGCCACACGTGAAGTATTCCTCCTCATGGTTTCACCAATGCTCCGTCCACATATATACCGGGCGTCCAGACCATTATCTTCAGAGTAAGGATACTCTATTGCCATTGCGACAGTGTATCCTTACCGCCACAGATATAAATCTGGTACTAATTTTTTTAAGGTTAATCCACCACTTACACTGGTTGGTTTTAGCACCTCCAGAAATGCTAGCCTCAAAGCATAAATGTATTCTCATAGTATCCGAATATTGAAACTAAGACTACTGAAGGTGAGCCATAAAGCTGAGTCAAGGCACCAGCCAGCCAGCTGCTTTATGGTCCAATCACACTGCATTTATGCACCACACATGAGACTTTCATACCGCCGGCCAGGGACCCAATCTACAGATCAGTGCACTCACATCAACATATCACTGCCATGCAAGTGCCCATTCATGCTTCACAGGACTGAATCCCCATTTTTGTCCGGACATGTTGACTGGGAAACCGCTTAGAGGACCTACTGGGAAATCCAAAGATTTTGCAGTAGAACCCTCACCCACTAAATAGTGGCATGCTTCATCATCAGCACCTATCCACACCCTGGTAGGTACCACCAGGGCGGACTCAACCAAGAATGGGAGTTCTTATATAAGGTATCTTTCTGGATAAAGCAGGGATTCAGTTGAACAAGAGTTTTAAAAATGCCTCGAGGTATACTCAAAAAGAATGACTATTTAATAACGGGGTACCATGGGCATATTTAAAAATAAGAACAGGGTTCTAATTGAGCATTAATTTCTCAATCACCCCTGAATTATGCCAAAACGTTTCGGCTCTCGCACAGAGCCCATGTGGGTCTGGAGCCTTCTTCAGGACTGCATATGTGTCCCCCTGCCTTTCTCCTCATGTATTCCGTGCACATCAATGCGGCATAATGCGATCACCTGAATATGGGCTGTTCTATTTTCAGAGGTTCCTACGTATGGTAAAAGAAAAACAATATTTTTAAACAATAAGTACATTAGGTTAGTATCTAATGCAGATTCCAGTGGGCCACTATCTATTACCTGTTGGTAATCATAATATTTGTTGCACAGAGACAGCATCACCTCATTCTCACCACCTTAATCTTTAAAAAGCAGCAATCCTTATCTTGGCTCTTAGAAAACTTCATTACTGATGAAGGGTGTGAAGCAGTGTCATAAGTTAGTCGCTCAGTGAGAAAGAGGTCACACCTACACATGCAAGAATATTTCTAGACCAGGCCAACAATTGGCAGCCCTGAGCCTTGAAACATGCCGAGAACCCTTCCAGCTGGCCACTGGCGGGGTTGAGGTGTGCTGACCAGTTGGGACTGTGCCGGACCCGCGTAGAAGGCCATGTGGCCAATGTGCTATATCCTTTGTCTGTGAGGGACAGTTTGGATGGACGTAGGGGTTAATCTAGGGAGGCTATTGGGTATACTGCTGTGGTAAACTGCATGATAGAAAGTGCTGATGTAGGGTTTTGGTTGTGTTATTTGTTTTTACAAAATAAAAATAGTTTATTATTTTTTAAACGGAAGTCAACACCAAAAAGAAAAGGAGGTAATCAATTGGCAAAAAACTGGCGGTATCAAGTTTACATCCAGCATCACCGGTAAAAGGCAGAATTTGGGGCTGAACGAAATAGGGGGACTCCCAAGAGAGCACTCACTCTGTTCTTGCCACCGCACGGTCGCCCCGCTGCACAGAATGCTTGCGAAAGGACAGCACGGCTTCCATCATGTCCCTCAGAATCTCTGGAAGATGAGTCGTTGGATGGAACTCTGCTAACTGAAAAAATCACTTCCAGATTCTGCTCCATTTTCCTGTCTCTCAGATGCGGTCTCAGTATCTGCTGTCTCTGACCCTGCCTCAGAACTTTCCTCCATAACGCAAGCAAGGGGCAGGGCAGCAGTCATTCACTGAGACAACATCTCTGCTACTGGCCAAACCTTCCTTCTAAACACTGTCCTGTGTAGAAGGCAGAAGTATTGTTCCAAATCAGTCGGTGGGTATCTTCTTTCCTGAATCTACAGGTTCTCCAAAGACATTAAAAAAAAGACACTGTTATTACTTCACCTTGCCGCATACTCAATATCACAGCATACTTTTATCATGGTTTACACAAAACATTATTTTTTGTGGATCTGCTGGGCATAAAGCTACTTCTCTACCTTTGATCTCAAGCAGCACACAATTGCATAGTAACCCCTGCTACTTTTTGCACAGGTGTGCTCCTTGTGAAACTCGCATTGCTATCACTAGGGTCAATGGAATTATGCGGCACAAGAGCACCAAATTATGAAACCGGGTTGACTAAATAATGCACATGAAAAGCCAAATTATGCGCCAAATGCAGCCTTTTTTTTTATAGTATGACTTCATTAGTTTATAAGCAACTTAAAGAACTGATAAACCTGTGCACAGATCCTGCATGCAAGCATGTTGCCAAATCCATTACTATTTACTGCATATGCCACACAAATCTACCATCTACTGCATAATCTGAAGATGGTAGACATCATATACATACATATATATATTTTCCCCTGGGTGTCAGAATCTGCCCCGTATGGGGAGAACACACATTTGAAAATATTTATCTTTCTAGCTGTCTTTCCCCTTACCAGAGGAGGTCTACCCCCCTCTCACATTGCTTTACCACACATTTCCCTCAAAAACAATTGGGGCCACAGCATTTTTACATTCCTCAAGGGAAAAAACATCTTTTAAAAAAAAGAAAGAAAATGTTTGTCTAGTCTGAAACCACGAGGACTGAACCCCTATAAATATTCCCTGGTGCCTACTGGGCTTCCTGGCTGTGGAGTGCGGCACAATCGCCATCCACAGCCAGGAAACCGTTTCATGAGGCTTTGTTTCAAAGGGGAGACTTTCCCCTTTCAAATGAGATTTCCCTGAAACCTGGGGAGGCCTTTGACTGTTTTCCTCCACCAGAGTGAGGGAGGGAGCTTACCTGCTCCTCTAGTCCGCTCTGGTGGGGAAACTGACATCCGCATGCCTGGCTGTGCGCTGACGTCACAGATGGGTGAGAGGAGGGGTCGGGACTGACAAAGAAGCTATTTATTTATTATTATTTTATTCCCTCCCCCCCCCCCCCGCCCTTTTAAAAAACGAGGGAGACTGATGCTTGCTCCAGGGGATCCTTTTCAGTCCTCCCTGGTGTTGGTTGTCAGCCATTGGCCAACATCCGCACCTATAGGGCTAAAAGCATCAGAATTATTTTGTAAAATATTATTTTTCTTGTTAACTTTTCAAAGTCTTTTATTGGTTTCCAATCTTTCTTAATCTTAACATGGTTTCCTCACTTTGTGTCATCGTCTCAATGATCAGATTTATTATTTTTCTGCTGTATTTATTTTATTACATGACTAAGACTTTTTCTGACTACTATTCTTTTGACCTCCAGTAGGTGTCTGTTTATTCTAATTTATTTGCTTCTTTATCCTTTTTTTCCAGAGTTGTTCATATATGATCTTGTTCATCGATTTTCTGATATTGATTTGGCCCTACCACTGAGCTAGTTGGTTCATTGTAGTTGTAGTCGTAGTAATAAAGATTCTTCACTGAGAGAAACTGTGGTGTAGATACTCCACACCTTCCTTCATCTGTTTTGTGATATCTCTTCCATGTATAATAATACATTGGTCTAAAGTTTTGAAAGACTTGTGTGAGTCAGTTAGGATTAATGTGAAATGCAGTCAAAAATATGCTCGGAAATAATAAAGTGAGTGTTGGTCTTTACTGACATGTATATCCCATCAGAGAGAGGATTCTACATTCTCTGAACATAGGCATAAAGCAAGACGCCTTCAAGAGGATCACCGCCTTTCAGACAGGTCACATACCTAGTATCCAGTTACCTCCTTTCACTTAGGCACCCAAGAATATCATTTGCGGCGTACCCCAATGATCATCACTCAGCCCTACCTTATTTAACACCTACAAGACCTACTCTGCCCCTTTGCAGATGTCGTCAGATACCACAGCCTCAACATAATCTCTTGTGCAGATCCTCCACTCATCCTCTCACTCACTGAGGACCCCACCAGCGCCAAAACCTGCATCTCCAACACCATGACCAACATAGCCTACTGGATGAGAGACAACTGCCTCAGACTGAACTTCAGCATGACAGAAGTGCTGATCTTCAGGAACAGCACCGCCGCCTGGGATCATAGCTGGTGGCCGGTGGGACTTGAACCAATTCCTTCACCAACCATGCACACAACCTAAGTATCATCCTCGACAGCCAGCTGACCAAGAGACGAACAGTGAAATCAGTCGCTTCCACACTCTCTGCATGCTCTGCAGAATTTTCAGATGGATCCCTACCAACACCAGAAATACCATCAACCAGGCACTAGTCACCTGCCGCCTCAACTTCAGCAACACTCTCTACGCCGGCATCTCCATCCATCTCCTCCTAAGGCTCCAAACCATACAGAACACTGCAGCCAGACTCATCCTGAACTTCATCAAACGGTCACACATCAGCCCTCACCTCATAAACCTCAACAGGCTTCTCATCCAGAAGAGATGCCAGCTCAAGATCCTCACGCATTCCTGCAAAGCCCTCCACGATCAAGGACCAGCCTACATCAATCATCGACTAAAATTCCATCGACCATCCAGAAACCTGCGTTCGTCCTTACTCTCCTTCACCCACAGCCTGTGTATCTGTCGCAGCGGGCCGCTTCTTCTCCTACATCGCTGTCAAGACCTGGAACAACCTGCCCGTCCACCTCCGAACTTCCCCCTCCCTAGGGGACTTCAGGAAGAAGGACTCAAGACATGGCTGTTAGACAGACATGGCATCCCCAGTGCCCAGATACCCCTAGAGGGTACATTGCTGCACTTTACAAGTCTTGATTGAACGGATTAAAAAATATAGTCGAGGGGACAAGTGTACATTTCCACCGAACTGTCTGCTTTGATAATATGAAAACCTCATCAATTCTGCAATAAACCATTTAAAAGTATCCATACAGTGGGAAGGAGATGAGCAGAGTGCCTGCCAAGTACCAGAGAGTATTTGTACCTCACATGGCAAGGCCATGGTCTCACACAGAGAATGAGGATATCCAGGGTAGTTCTGAGGACTTACATGGAATGAGTTTTGGAGACTATTGATATTTATATAAAAAGAGTTATGTAGATGAAACAGCATGTTAAGTTAAACTTGTGTTTTTTTTTTAATTGAACACAGCTTTCACCATAAAAAGGGCTCTCCGCAGACCTAGCCTAGACGTTATTTTGATGGAAGGCTTATTTGTTTTTTCTTCAAATGTCAAAGCTTGAAGAAGACTGAAACATGGGTGTCTGAACAGGCCTGAGTTGTGCCATTTTATCGAATCTTTTCTTAAAAAAACAACAAAAAAAAAAAGTCTGCCTACTGATTACAAATGTGGGAGAAATGGTGCCAGTTCATGCTGATTTCTTTATTTTATTTATTTATGCAGTTTCATATGAGACATGTGGCAGAAAGGCATTACAGTGATCCATAAGAGAAAGAACAAAAGTTACAAAATAAACAGGGCGAATACAGTCATGGCGAAAACAGTATATGCAAAGCGATTGGTCAAACAGCAGAACGGAAAGAATACAAATGACAGAAAACACTTATAAGGCATAAGTCAAATAAAAACTGGGATGGGAGGCCAGATTGTTAGCAAAGAAGAAATCGGGGGAAGGTAGTAGCTGTGAGAAGTTAAAGATCAGTAATATTGGGGAAAATAAAATGGGACATGGTATTCATGATTGAGGGAGCGTCTGAGAAATTAATTTAGCTGTTGGCAGGCAGGAGATACCTTTGGATGAGAAGTAGTCTCAGCTCCTTCTTGAAGGTTAATAGGGAGGTGATGGTGCCAAGGTTTGAGTGGAGAGAATTCCAGACTATCGTCACACAGCCAGACAAGTACTTTTTGAAAGCTGGAGAGTCTAAGAGAAGTGTTTCCGTACTATGTACATATCGGAGTCCACCTTATGCTTTCAGCTTCGAAAGCGAAGTTCCCTAGCATGATGGTGTGTTAAAACTTTGGAGAGTGGTTGGGCTTCCAAGGGAAGCCATTGGAGTGTTAATAAGTATATAGTATGGTCACACCTTTTTGATCACATTCTTTTTTGTCTTTTTGACGAAGCATGCTGTTGCATGTAACACTGCTTTCAGGTGACGCGATGCACTTGGGAGAAGTCCAGTCAAAAAGAGTTACCAAAGTCCATCCAAGACCACACAGGATGGAACAGGAGTCTTGCATTCTTGATTTGGGATAAACTGACTGCTCACCAAAGGAGTCTCCGGTTAAAGCACGCACTGTTAACTGTCGCACTAATTTCTGTTTGAAGATTAAGTCCTTTATCAAAGTTGAAATGTAAGGATTTAGCTCTGACCTTTCTAAACGACAAATGAGCTAATTTAGGATTAAACTGATAACATTGAGTATTAAGATGGGCTATGGAGAAACTCCCCTTCTTAAAGGATCGAGTTCATATAATGTGAAATCATCCAGATTTGCATAGTTTGGTTAAGCTGCAAGTCGTTATTGGTTGAGGAAATCTTAAGATAAACCTGTGTATCTTCAAGACTGATGGCAGAGGATCAGTGAGCTTTTGATTAGGACACAAAGAAGCTTGATAAAGTTTGAGTCAGCTTGAAACCTTGTGGGGCGAAATTTGATTTACTACAATCATGTAATTGTATAATAAATGAAACATTTGACAATTGTACCCCCAAGGCACTTGTGCTTTTTGAGAAGCCTAGTAAACCTAGAACGATCACTGTATCGAATGCAACAGCCACGGTGAAGCACATAAAGACAAGAACTGCAAGAATCAAGAATGTAACATGCTCCATGCAGTGCAGTTTCTCTCCTGAAGTCCAGTCTGTTCCCAATGAAAGACATTGAAAATATTATCGGAAAAGTGTTATTTAAGTTTATACTGCAGCGCAATTCTCAATAACCTTAGAATTGTGCTGGCACACGGCTTAGATCTAGTCTCTTACACTGATCCTTGCACTTACCCCAGAATCCTGAGAGACATCCAACGATTTAAATGCTTGCCCTAAGGGAGTAACTGAATGGATGTCAGACAGCAACTTCAAAGTTAATGATGGGAAGACATAAGTGCCGGTTGTTGGCAACAATACTTCCTACTGGAAAGAACTGCTCTGGCCCCAATTCCTCAGAGAGCAGCCAGTACCCTCTACGGCAGTAAAAAGCCTTGGCTTTTGGCTAGACAGTAAACTCACTATGGAAATTTAAGCCAAAAACTGTCCACAGCATGCTTTGGACTACTACTCACACTAAGAAAAACCATGCAGTGGCTACCTCCCTCATCCAAGAGGGTAGTCATACAAGGACTGTCTTAATTACGGCAATTCCTTGTTTTTGGGAAGAGCTCAATAAGTCATAAGATGCCTACAGATAATTCAAATTGCTGCAGCACGTTCTCTCTAATACGGCCAAACACCACTCAGCAGCCACAGCTTTGGCAGCGCTTCACTGGTTACCAGTTCAAAAAAGGATCCATTTTAAGTCCCTATGCTTGGCCCACCAAGCTATGCAGGGAAAAGGTCCCCTTTTGGTTTGAAGACTGTTATTCACTATATGTGCCAAGGAGATTGCAACTCCCCAAGAGCTAGTCTCTGCTGACCTTCCCCAAAGTCAAGAGAGCCAGGTGTGGTGGCCGTTCCTTTGCCTTTCTGACTGCCAAGTGGTGGAATGACCTCACGGTCTAACTCAGACAAATGCCGCCAGAAAGCTCACTCTGGAAACTCCTAAAGACCCATCTATTGTAGCTTCAACATGACTCGCAGACACCCCTGAAGGACCCAGGTCTCCGCACCGGGAAGCCTTCCGGGGCAGCCGTGCACTATATAAGACACCATGAATAGAATAGAAATGAAATGCAGACCTAAGAGGAAAAAAGTTGTTGCTCATATCGGTTGACAGTTTCTTCAGCAGACCAATTAGTCGGCCAGTTTTGAGGAGTACTCCTCTTGTAAGAGAGAGAGATTCACTAATTTAGTCCAAGGAGACAAAAGGTGTCACGACCGTTTGTCTTTTTTTTTTATTTTTAACACAAGAGTAACGGTTATTTTTATCAGTCCTGTCTGCTTCACTGCGTTTATCAGAATATTTTCATATACTCTTATCGGCACTAAGATTAGTCGAAATAACAAGTGTAGACCAAAAGTGTTGGGTCTACCCACACCCCGCTTCCCCCCCCCCCCACCCCCCCCCTCCCCCGTGCACTGCTATTCAGCAAAGTGATCAAGACTGCAGAATTGAGGTGGAAACCCCATGGGCCTCTAGCGAGTAGAATGTGCAAAGTTTGCTCCATGTACAAGTTATTACAGAAGTATTCTTATGATTTACTCTTGATGGACTGAGGATGCCCTCTGTAATTCAGGGTAAGCTTGGGTGGCATGGAGGAGTAGAGTGTGTCCCATCTGCTGTTCCCTCCGCAGTCCCCTAAAGCCCACTCTCCCACCCCGTACTTTCTCTTTCTTTTTACGAAGCGGTATGGAATTAGAATATATACTTTGCCTGAATATCTGTGTAAAAAAAACATTCTACTGCCATGAAGAGGCATAGCCAGCATGAATGTCATTGGTCTGTCTTTTCTCATTTGTTCTGAAATACACACAGAATCAGTGGGCCTTTGCAGTGCTGCTGTAGTTTTTGATAAGATGGAAAACCTTCACTGTGGATAGTTGGAGGTGAAGGCATGGAACAGGAGGCGTGGGTGAATCACAGCGAGCAGTACAATAACTGAATGCCTCGCAGAAAAGCGAAGTACAGTATAGCAATGGACTAGTTGAAAAAATAAGGGCCAGAAAAAACTAAGTTCAAGAGTAAGCGCAACACTTGTATTGAGTCACATAGAGGCATAGGGACTGAACTAGTACTCTGCACGTTTATGCCTTGATATCCCTTGTGTTAGTATGTGCTTTTCTTGCTGCTCAGCTTATTGAAGAGCTGATAAGGTAAAAACAGGAGTTATGCTAATTTTAACTTTAAAACAATATTTGCAGCTAAAACATATTAAAAGCTCCTAAGAACATTGCTTTTGCAATGTGGTGCTTCTCCTGATAGTTGACAGAAGCCAACTAGTCCCCATTCCCTGGTTGTCTGCTGCTGTTTTCAGGCATCTAAGATATCTAAATTTAACCTAGATGGGATTGATACCCTGTTGGTCTGTGGCTCCTGGTGGATTGGCAAAAGTGCTTCTTTTCCCAATCTGAAAAATACATGTTTAACACTAAGCTTATTTAGCCTCTGTGTTGGTTGGAATTAAGCACCTGCCAGGTTCAGTCATGTGCGGCGGACATGGAACATGCTGGCAATGGAAGAAAATGGTGGTCTAAGTTAAAACGATTAAACTACCAAATGATCCCCCAGTGCATTTACAAGAATGCGGGATGGGATCTACATATTGGTCTATAGATGCTAAGCTTACTTCGTGACTATGACCCTGGCTCGGGTATGGAGGGTGCTGGAGTTGACCATCATCACTACCTAATAGGGTGGATTTTAAAATGTGTATGCAATGGGGAACACACTCCAGCGATAGGTAAATATAATATTGAATAGTTTAATTCAGTTTAGGTTCCATTTAGTAGAACAGTTAAGATTAAGACCACAACCCCTTTCTAACCTTTATTGCAAATGCAGCACTGAAATTGAAGCCTTAATTGATTGTAGTATTTGACAAATGTAAATATTTCATGATGGATCCAGAATAGTTATACCTAGAAAGCTGTTGGATCATAAACATTGATATACCTATTTACTACCCTAAATCTAGTACAGTTCAAAAAGAACAAACCATTCCTGGCTAAAACATGCCTAAATGTTGAAGCCAGTTCATATTCACTTAGCAGTATTTATTTAACAAGGTGTTCTCTTTTGAGAAGAATCTCAAATTATTTCATCTCTCGAATGTCTATGGTCTTAATTATTAAAGTGCCTTAGCGAAACTTTGCATAATTAATATGTCCATACACGTTCTGTTACATTTTGTTCTTTTGTTGAAAATCTTTGATTTTTGCACTCCCTGCTGTATGAACAAAGAATAAACCAAACTTTAACCTTCAGCAGACAAGTTTTAACTAAGCTTTGATGCACAGCATAAAAGGGGGGAAACTTTCTTTTCCTTTACTAGAGA
Organism: Triturus cristatus; assembly: GCF_964204655.1. Lineage (NCBI taxonomy): Eukaryota > Metazoa > Chordata > Amphibia > Caudata > Salamandridae > Triturus > Triturus cristatus. The sequence continues at coordinate 105,964,783 of NC_140591.1, read as the reverse complement.
TGTGTAAAGGATGGTTTGTGTTCTGCTCCATCCAGCATTGTAAATGGGCTACAAAAACCTTAATGTGAAAGACAAAAATATTAAAATGATGCTCCTCTTTAAGGTCACATTTTGAATAACTTTTTGGATTGAATCTCTGCTCTATGTTTAGGTCTGGCAAGGGACCGCTGTTGTGTGTGTGACCAGCCTCCTGTTTTTCAAAAGTGTAATTCTAAAAACATATACATTTATCTAAATATGCAGGGATTGTGTGTTGGTCCTCTTCATCTATTGTTCTGTTCGGGTATTCCCATTTTGCTTTTGCCCACTGCTTCATGGAGCTATGGGTCAGCATACTTCTGCCACTGCTTATTTTCATTGTGGGTGACGGCCTTCTGCTTGTTCGTGTGTGCATATTCACTTAAGTTGTAGTCCAGTGCTGGTGGGCCAGACTTTGCTTTAATTTCATATTTTTATTTTTGAGCTTGGTCGTTTTATATACCTTTTTTGTTAGCCTATGTATTCTGCCTGTAGGCTGTGGCATTTGTACTTTTTATTGATTTTAGTACCTATTTCATATGTTTAAAAAAATATATCTCAGGCTTGCAAAGGCAGAAAGTTTGACATTTCCAATGTTTGGTTTTAAAACAGTGCTATCCTGTTTATGTTAATGCTCGCAAAGATCAATTATTTTTTTGCCCAGATGTCTTTATGTAGTTCAAAACTCCCTATGCAAACTGTCCCAAGAGTTTTTCCAGACGTGCAACCGCTTACTGATAGCGCTGGTATGGGCAGGACCGAGAAGTAGAGCAGCTCAGGTTACTTTAAAATGGTATCCAGGGGATGAGGGACAGGGACTTCCAGACATAGAATTACACTACTATGCTGCGCACCTATCACACACCGCAACGTGATACCAAAGTTTGGGGTGACTACCTATACGTGGTGTGACACACCGCCCGCGTGTGGAACGGGTGGTTGTAAGGGTCATGCGACAGGCCCCCTTCTCCTGAGATATGGAGATATGGGTCTTGAAGCTATTCTGTGATATCGCAAATAGCATGTCTCTAATACAATGGCAGATGGACAGATGCAGACTGTTGGGCAACCTATATCCCGCGGAACACTTCATATCCTTTCAGGAGACCAGAGAGTTGTTCTTGGTGGGAGAGGGACATTATCTGCAATATAAATAAATTAGCTAAAACAGCCAGTCTGGACGTGATTTCACAGTTCACCACGCTGTGCTGAAACACTGAAGACAATGCTCAATATAGGAGAAGGTGGACACCTGATATCCCTACTGTATAAAGCACTAAAGGCTGACAGGCCTAGGTGGGATATGAAGGTGAGAGACTCCTGGAGCATTCGTCTTGGAAAGGAACTCACTGGCTCAGATTGGGGTGCAACGTGCGATCTGGTCAAGGAGACGTCTGTCAACACAAGTTTTAAATTAATACACTTTAACTATGTCCATCATGTTTACCTCACCCCCATTAAGCTCAGCAGGGTACATCCTGGTTGCACTGCATCCTGCCAGCGATGTGGACAGGAGAGTGCGGGCTTCCTACATCTGGCATGGAATTGTCCTATAGTACAGTTGTTTCCACTGTAGGTAGTGCTTCGACTCCCAGGAGTGACAAAGCTTCTTCTGGAGCACCCTTCGCGGCATTGTGTATTGGGTATACTCAAAGACGAAACGGGAAGATGCACTTAAAATTCACGCATTTAGCTCCGTTGTTACCAAAATGACAGATTGCAATTGGATGATTGGGAACGAGGGCCACTAGTAGCACTTTGGATACAGGACATGATGGAATGGGCAGTAGCTGAGGAGATTCACATTTGGGTGTCCCAAAGAGACTACAAGGTAATAGAGGATCTGGAAACCTGGGCAGCACTGCTTACTGCGTTTGAGAGGCTGGAATGGAAAAGGAGATTACTCATCAACATCCACATACTGGAGGGACGGGGAGACTGGAAGGGTTAGCACGATACGGAGTTAGAAATAGGATGGAAAACAACCCAGGGGCCTACAAAATAGAAAATCCATGGATAACGTAAGGTATACATATGGTATTTCCTTCTGCGAACTATCCATTGTAATGCACATAATTCCCTATGGGAGGGGAAAACCACTACTGGATAAGTCTACAACATGAAGGTATATTGTCCGGACGGGAAGGAGCTCATGAACACAGTCATGTTAATTATGTGTCATAGTTTTTGTATTCTTGCTTGAGGAATGTATATGCATAAACTCTATAAAGAAATACGTTAAAAATATTGTATGTTCATGCATATACGTCTTAAAATGTTATAGCTAGATATTGACTAATTAATTGGATCTTACTCTCACAAAGAACAGCATCATATACATTTTCCTTACCACACAATCCTAGTGGCACCAAAGGGATTTTCTATTAACCTAAAAAAGATGTAAGCAGTGATGTAAACCCAGGCATCCAAAAATGTGTTTATTGTTAAGTCCTTAAACCCTAAACACCCCTAGTCCCTTTCTCTTATTACACACACATATGGCATCACCATGACCTCATTGATGTGTTCACATTGTATTTATGCCTGTTGTAACACTCCTACTTTTCTGCTCCCTATGCCTCTAACACAGGATCTGGACGGCAGCCAAGTAAAGAATGATCCACAGACCCTTGAAAAGTTTTTCGAACGTCCAAGAGCTGATCAAATCTGCCAGTTTTTTCTGCATCATCCAATTCAGCCTTCCACGGGCCTGCCATTTAATGGAAGATTAGCCTTTTGGAGAAAAGATGGGAGTAGGCGCAGCTGGTTAAGTTATTCTCAAGTCCAAAAAGCTATGTTTTGTTCGGTTTGCTTGGTATTTAGCAAAATTGGAAGAAAGTGCCCGTTCATCTTTGGGATGAAAAGATGGAAACATGTTCACCAGCGAATAGAGGAACACGAGAATAGCAAACATCACCTTCGCTGCACCGACTTTCACAAGAAGGTGGTCTCGGTGGTTGACAAAAGCAGTCCTCCCTCTCCTCAGCAGAGCTTAATGTGCACTGAAGCAATCAAGACTGAGCCAGAAGATTCTCTACAGATTGTAAGTATACAGTTATGTTAATCGTTTAATTTATTATACTTAGTAAGTTGGATCCTGGGCCAGTTTGCTTTACTAAATATATCTTCTATCTAAATCAATTACAGACACATTAATGGGTCGTGCTGATGTTAAAGACCATAGAATTGAAGTATTAGCAGCTTTACCTTAATAGGCATTGGACCCAGCTCACTAAGAACATTTTGAACTGTCGCAAGTAGGCTTACATCTAAGTTTTCAGCAATTTTCCTATGTTCTTGGATTTAACAACAGTTTGGGTGTGCTTCCCAGTAAATGCATAATGATTCCCACATTCAGTGGTGTGTCGTGTATATTTCTACCATGAAAAGAAAAGCATGATTGCATTTGAACTTTTGTGTGTGCCTGTGTGTGCGCGTGTGCCTGTGCCTGTGTGTGCCTGTGTGTGTGTGCGCCTGTGTGTGTGCGCCCGCCCCCCCTGCCTGCTTGCCAAAATGTATCCCAAGAAGAAACCATCTTCTCCCCCGCCAATTTTATGTTGGGGTTTTCCCTCCTCTCAAGCCTTAGCCATTTGATGCTTGAAGGAAGTACCAAATACAATGCCATAGTTCATTGCTGGACTGATCGGTGTAGGAGGGGGGCAATTAAATGAGGCCATTTTGGTGCCTCTAATTTTAAACTAAGCTGTATAGTATCAATCCAAAAACCAAAAGATCAGAGCAGGTAGAGTTCATGTTAACATGTGCTGATCTTTGTAGAATCCCTCAAAGCATGGCACACAAAAATGGGGTGAAAGGATGCAGAACCACTGCTGGTTGGCATTCAGTTAAGAAACCAGCCAGACAAAGGATTGCCCTCTTCCCCTAAATTCCCCATACCCTCCCAACTTGCACACATGCAATTATAGTATTATAGATGTGGAGGGGGCCCTTATTGTGAGTGTCTCTGAGCATTTTCACTAGGGAGGGATGGAACTTTACTACTCTAGGCCATTATACGTTTTCCAGTGATTCTGGGCCAAGATCAAAGTTTGCAGAAAAACTCGAACTTAATTATGGGCCGATATACCAAACCAGGACTTTAAAATGGAGCTTCGTGGTCTGTAAGCCCTGTGTCGCTGCTCTCTGACACTGCATGGCCTCAACCTGCCCTCAACCTGCCCTCTCTGTTCCACACCACTGGCAGAAATTGCCCGCCGATAGCCCCCACGTACAATTAACTGCTCTAAGATGGTGGTAAATGTGTGCAGATTTGGGCCTGTTCATCCTTGAAGGGATAAAATGCGCAGTTTTGAACTCTGTAATCTCCGGGCGTTGCGCTAGGACCACATATGATATTTAATAATGTCATGATTGATATTAATTGCTGGAACGTAGGCAGAGGAAAGAATGAGACAAACTCAATAAGTTTCTCCCCCAAATTATTGCACAAATGTCAGCTTCTTGACAATTTGAAAATCATCTTTAGATATACAAGGTTATTCAGTGTTAAGTAAAAGTGGCTTATGTCAGATCCGAATATACTTCTATGTATTTTCAAATTATAGATAGGATTGTCTTTAGGCAAATGTGTTAAAGGTTTTTTGCTTCAGAATTTCAAACGTTTACTTTCCGGGCACCGTGTTTAAATAGTGAATTTGGTAGCAGTCGTTTCGACAAAAGTAAACGCCCATAACAAAAGTAACCCATGTCCTTACACATCTAGAGAACACTGAATGTTCTCTTCCAATTGAAACCTATTATTATGACACAAAAATAGTGTGGTGGCATATTTATCTGTATGACTTGGATTCCAGAGCACCCACATTGCCATAGAACACAATATTGAGAAGACTGTCTTATACTATATGAAGGCATTTATACTCCATGTGTCAGACAGAGTATTGAGATTTTTATGCCTGCATCAACAGGCAGGACTTCTGACCTCCTGGTCATGGGCTCAGCTCTCTGCCCGTGCAGCTCCGCTGTCTGAGTCTCCCTGCTGCTGTTGCCTCCAACTCTGCATGCACCTGCCAGGGGTTTCTAGTCCCACTGAGGGTATCGTTTCCCTGTGACACTCGTCGTATACCGTGTCCATTTTCTGCCTTTTTGACCCTGCTTATCCTGACTCCGTGCTCTTTTCTGTTTTTCCTGATTTCCATTGCCTGATTCTCTTCTTGCCTTTCTTGTCCCACCTTCTCATCCCTGTGCTGGTTCCCGCCCTTGACTTGTGGAATGATGCTGTCATTTCATTGATCCTGAAGCCCGGGAAGGACCCGAACCTGTGCCAGTCTTACCGGCCAATATCACTATTGAATTGTGATTATAAGACCTTTGCAGGGATACTGAACGCCCGGCTCTTTAAGATTGTGGGCCCAATAATCCATGAAGATCAAACTGGATTCCTTCCGGGTAGGCAGATGTTGGATTTAGTTTATACTCTAATTGGTTCAATTGATCTTGCAACAGTGCAGGGTGTCCCTCTCCCAATTGTCACCATCGACGCAGCAAAAGCCTTTGACCGAGTCAACTGGCATTACCTGGACAGAGTGTTGAAAGCTTTTGAGTTTGGAGATATCTTTAGGGAGGTCCTTAAGAAAATATATAAAGCACCCCAGGCACAGATTCTGATCAATGGTAGCCTGTCGGCGGTGGTGACAATTGAGTGTGGCACCAGGCAGGTGTGCCCGCTTTCCCCCGTCCTGTTTGATCTATATATATTGAGCCTTTGGCCCAGAGTTTAAGGCGGTACGAAAAGATCACCCCTTTTGTTGCAAAGGGGTTTAAGAGGAAGCCGGCCGTGTATGCAGATGACTTGATTTTGTTGTCATCCAATGTTAATACGACCTTATCTGAATTGCTTATGGAGGTTCAGACATAAATCATGGCCTGGAACATAGCAGCTCAGGTGGCGAGGCTCTCCAAGGAGTTGAGATACCTTGGAGTTACAATAACTCAGGATCTCAGGGACATCCCCAAAATAAACCTAGAGAGAGTCTCTAAGGAGGTAGACCTACTATTGAAAAGATGGCAGAATATACAGTTATTTCTTTTCAGACGGGTTAACCTGCTCAAAATGTGTGTTTTACCTAAGTTTGCCTACTTCTTTAACAACATCCCTTTGGAGTTTGATACGGTTGGGTTACTTAAAATTCAGGGTAAGATTTCCTATTTTGTATGGGCAGGCAAAGGGATTAGGCTATCCTGGAAGAAACTAAGGCGAAAACTTGCACATGGGGGTTTGAGTTTACCAGATCTTCAGCTGTACTGTTGGGTGTATCAATTAAAGAATTGCAGGATGCTGCTTCTTAGGCCAGATCGTTCGCTTATTGGCGGAATGTTTAAAGCTATGCTGTCAGACTTGGCTGAGGAAGGCTTTATGTATAAGTTTGGTGCTCCCAAGTGCTTTAAAAAAACGTTCCGGCTCAAGGTTCTTTATTCGGCGGCTAAGTTGTGGTCTGACTGCCGAATCTGTTTGGAGTTGTCCTATTACAGTGAATGGGCACCAGTGTGGCACTCTCCAGGAACACCAGAGTGCCTTTTAGATGCTCTTGTTCAGCCATTGAAAGACGCTGGAGTTGTGCACTGGAAGGATATTGTGGAGGGTAGCAAATGCTTCCCCTGGGATTTTTGGACGAATCTTACCAGTGGTACGCTCTCTAGGTTTAAGTAATACCAAATCTAGTCCTGGTGCAAGAGTCAACACTGGTCCCCTCTAGAGGACAATCCCATGGAAGACGAATTACAAGTTTCGAACCCGAAAAAGAAAGACGTAGCACAGTGGTACAATCATCTCCTTGCAGCAGCCGACTGGAATATATGTACCAGGTCTGGGAGAAGTGCTTGCCGAGTGAGGAGCTGAAAAATCTATGGCAAGTATCTGCAGACACACTTTACCCGCTGGTTAAATCTGCTGCACTAAGGAGACACCACTTTTTTACGCTCCACAGGTTATATTGGTCCCCACTCAAACTTTCTAAAATCAAGGGCAATGGAGAAGCAAATTGTACGAGATGTGGCACCCAGAAAGCGGATGATATCCATGTGTTTACTGTCTGCCCGTTGATTCAAGAATACGGGGGCAATGTGGTTAAGACTTTGTCAGACGTCCTGGGTGCGGAGGTGGAGGTAAGCCTTTCTCTTATTATGATTGGCACCATACCAACGCCAGATGGGGTATCTAGTATTTCAGGGATACAGAAAAACTGGTGTTTTATTGGATCCTTTTAGCCAGGAGGGAGATCTGCAAGTTATGGCGCCAGACGTCTCTCCTCACCTGTAGAGCCTGGTGGAACTCTGTGAGATACTTTAGAGACTTAGACCAGAAGGTTAATGTTTATAGCGAAACAATCTCTAGTAATGTAGGACACTGTCAGACTGCAGACTATGAAGTGTAAAAAAGAAAACAAAAGCAGCAGGCCTTTTCCATCCATCAATTATTCTGGAACAACTTTCCTTTATCCATACGGACTGAGACAACGGTGTCCAGTTTAGGAAGGAGATGAAGACTCGACTCTTTAAATACTACATCACAATGCGCTATCCGCCCATAAACCAGCTGCATCTCCTATCACTTGTTGACTTTGTTTGTCTTTGAACCTGTACAGCGCTCCACTGCTTTTCGGCTTGTTTCGCTCTATAGAAATACCATACTTATATGCTCCAAATATTGTACACCACGTTTACACATTGTCTACGCGAGTCCCTGCCAGCTCCTTCAGGTACTTCTTAGCGGTAGCCCATACATGTGAAGGCCCAAAATCTGCAAGCTATGATATCCTAATAAGACCAAATATGATTGAATTGTGTTAGTCAGTGTAGATTTCCCAATATGATCTGGAGCAGTTGATACTCTCATAGTATCTAACATGTAACTATGCTGTATTGTAATCTAGCGTATCTCACTCCTAGCATGAGTTGTCTTTGGCCAATGAATATAAATCACAATTTTGTAATTAAAAAAACAATAGTACTTCACCCAAGTTTCATTATATTGTAAATCAAATTCATATGTATCATTACAGCTGGCTTCCCACTGAGCTAACTCGCATATAGAATTTTCCAGTGCCTAAAGACCATAAGACCATTGTAAGCATTTGGGTTATTGGTTAAGGGGTGTGTATACCCCACTCCGGCAACAGCCACAATCCTTGTGAGGGTGTACCACAACAGTCACTAACTTAACCTGCGCTTTATCCTCCGGTAGCTTGGCACAAAAGCAGCCATGCCTAACTTGGAGGTAATGTGCCAAGTATTTACGCAGCACACAAATAATACAGTAAAAACACAATAGAGGGATCACCCATTTAACCCTGCATAGCTGAAGTATACCTTTGTAGACTTCTCCATTACTCAATCAGCGAGCTCATACCTGTGCACATGTCGCTTGCCTGCTTTGTAATTATGTACAGGCTGTGCATAAGCTGGGGGGCACTGGACGGGGCACTTCAGGGCAACACATCACTAAAGGTTACTTTCCGTCCCATTGTTTAATTTGTCCTCCTTTTGTTGGACACTACTCCCCTGCTCTGCATCTGTTTTACTATACCCTTGCATTGCATGCGCTTTCAGGGATTACGAAATGGCACTTCCACCATAATTGCTGTCAACATTGGGCTTGAATATATGATTACATTGTCTACTCTGCATACCGCACTGTATGTCCTCGTAGATCCGGACCTCCTCTTCCAGCTAGGGTCACTTATGTGGTTTCAGCGGCATGCAAGGGCTAGATTTTTGCTTTCCTGGTGTGAAATAACGTATAGTTTTCTGTGCAATGCCATAGCTCTTAGCAAAGATCTTACCAGATGATGGAGGGTTTACGTTATCCATTGTAATATTAATACACTATGATTCTAATAGTGAACCCATGATATGTGCTTGGCAAATATCATTCTCTCCTGCTAATTTCTTTCTACTTAACTGGCATGCGTTACACACTGGCTAATGTGTTAATGCAATTAATTAATGCTGTTGCATTATTGCTGATTTGTTGCATTGTATACAGTCTATTGACAAAATGTTAATAAACAGATTTAAACAAAAAAATTAAGAAAAAAACGGCACAAGAAAACCCCCAAACCAATTTGGAATAACTGAGCACATTTTCATAAATAAAGTGATAGCAGAACAACAAAAATCTAATCAGTAGAACCAGAAATATTCAGTTTTAACCTACTTTAGTGCAAGTAGCATCAAAGGCAGAATGCAAGACATGCTCTCATCAGGTCGTGCTAGACCGGGGGAAAATCACAAGTTCAGGCCAACCTCGCTGGAGTGTGGGTCGGATACAAGAACTGGGTTAGCCCTGCTGAAAAGTTACCTTTCCAAGTCTGGTGCATAGAGTTCTGTTCGCATTGAAGGAGGCTTTTCACACAAAGAGGGGTCTAGTGTTGTGGACAGTCCTCACTGTAATGCAAAGATTCAGTCGTCGCTGGAGCTTCATAGTAGTTGATTGTCGTGGACGGTTGCTGTTTATGCTAGGTGCAGATATCACATTCCCAGTCATTTCGGGCGGTTGTTGTTGGTGTGAAGAGCTGGTCTCAGAGCTTCACGTTGGTGGTCTTCGCGGACAGCACAGTTTCAGCCCGAAGAGGCCCCTTTCTCGGTCGCAAGGAGCTTCCACTGATCACTTTCAAGGGTCCAGGAACTGATCGCACCTCTTGAGGATCAGGCCTCACTCCAGCAGAGGCCGGCTGCAGGGCTCGGGCAGGTCCAGTTGCAGCTTGGCAGCTGCTTAGAAGCCTCTGAAGCTTGTTGTGTCCCTATAGTTCACACAGGTCAGCCAACTGACCCTTGTTGTCACTCTGAGTAGTCTGAGATCAAGGCAGCCAGTGCCAATCTTGCTTCTTCGGACAGCAAAGCAGTCCTTGAAGTAGCAGGGAATTCCTTTGGCTGCAGAGCATTCCTTCTTCTGAACCTTCCACAGGTCCAAGAGTGGTCTGATTAGTTGTTCTAAATGTCCTTTTATTATACCTAATGCCAGCCTTTACATTGGGGGGAGGGGGGCTCCTTGCCCTTCCGCCAACACTGGTTCAGGTAAGTTCTTCCCCTTTCCTTGGTCAGGGCACCAAAAGGTCTGGGATGGCAAAAAGTAGAGCAGGTCTGGTGTCTGGTTCATTTGTGTGTTCTGTAGGCAAATCCCTTTGAAATGTAAGTGACGCTGGGTACTGCCCCTCCCCAATTATCCTGCCAGCATGGCCAATCTTGCTCACACCCAAGCCCCCTTTGTCTCACTGTCTCGAAGCAATACAGAGATTTCAAATTACAGGTAATTTGAGAGTAAACTGCATATTTCTATCTGCTTCCAAGCTAAAGATAGCACTTCTTAAATGTAATAAGGTAGGTACCCCCAGTGTTAGTCAATGGGAAAGATAGGCCTTACAACAGTGAAAAACAACATTCACTTGTTTTCACAGTCAGCACATGTTAAACTGAAGTACATAGGTCCTCCTTTTTAAATGCAATGCATCCTGCCCTATGAGTCTTTAGGGGCGCATTAAGGATGGCTTATAAGTATTCAAAAGGAAGGTTTAAGCCTTTCAAAAGGTTTATTTAGTTATTTAGAAATGGCAGTATAAAACTGCCCACACAGACTACAGTGACTGACTTGAGATATTTTTTACGGTGCTACTTTAGTGGGTGGCACAATGAGTGCTGCAGGCTCACTAGAAGCATTTAATTTACAGACCATGGGTACAGGCAGCGCCATTTACTAGAGTCTTACAAGTAAAGTAAATGTGCCAGTTAGGTGTTGTCCAACTTGACCATGTTTGAAGGAGAAAGCACAAGCACTTTAGCACTGGTTAGCATCCGTAGAGTCCTAAAGCCAACAAAAACTAATTCAACAAACTGGAAAGGGGAAGGCAAAAGGTTTGGGTGAATACCACACTAAGGATGTCAGGTCTAACACTATCTAAGAATTGCACATAGTGCTCTAAAATAAGTGCCACACACCCCCAACTCAAGTTACGCTGCTTGAGCCTAAAGATGGATTCAAACTGTAAATAAAACTAAAGATAAAATATTAACGTTTTTACTTAAATAGTTGAGCATCAAGCTCTCTGTAAAAGTAGGAGTATTCAGTTTCATATACTGGAGGAGGTAATGAAAGTGCTTTATTATTAATATTTTTGATGGTTTATGTGAAATGTCCTCGGCATCTTTTGTGACGCGACAACCGCTACATAAATCATAACTCGTTACTCTTTACCAAGAGAGTGATCTAATCCTCCAACTAAATTTGACTTTCATGTATCTCTTAGCAAATACTACTGTGTTGCTCTTGGATGTATTACAACAGCTCAAGATCTCCTGCTCCAATCTGAATCTGCCATTTGTACAACAGCGGGTGTAAATATTAGCAGTACCAAATGTAGAGGAAAAGTTTCTGTTGACTAAGATATGAGTAAAACAAAATCATGCTGCACAGGGAAAACAATACAAGGCCACAATGCACCTCTGCTTAAATCTATTCTCACAGGGTATTAGTTGATACAGGTCCCTATCTCCCATTGGTATTTTAGTCTTCATAAAAATACCTCTTTAGACTGTTTACTTTTCCATGTATTCAACAGGCAACTAGTTTGCACTACAATGCCTGATCATAAATGTGGCACAAGCTGATTGCCCTCCCGAACCCCCTTGGAACGTATTTATCTAGGATGACATATAATGCCGTCATAGTATCCAGACGGGACGAATTTGATTGAAATCCTGATTGCTCTGTAGGCAAAATATTATTTTTAACAAGACATCAGAATGGAGCTCCTGGCTTTGAATAACACTATTGAAATTGAGCCAATTAGTATATCTAATAAAAGTTTCTACTGCTAAATGACCAAGTTATTGTCTTGCGATACCTCTAATTTGGTTCTTGACAATATATTGCCATATACTTCTCTTAAATATACTTGGCCTTGGAATGCTCGGATATATGGACAATACTAGGTCACAATAACCTTGATTTCCCCAGTAAAAGGTCTCAATATGTGATGTGATCACCATCCTGTTTGTGTTTGCTTTTCCAATTTGCATGATGTTTACTTGTTGTTTCTCCTTGTCTCTAACGTAGGATCTGGAAGATAGTCAATTTGTGGGTGATCCACTTGAACTTGAAACTTTATTCGAACGTCCAAATTTGGATCAACTCTCGCAGTTCTTTCAGCATCATCCAATTCAGCCTTCCAAAAACTTGCCATTTAATGAACGGTTAGCATTTTGGAGAAAAGATGGGACAAGACGAGACTGGTTGAGTTATTCTATTATCCGCAAAGCCCTTTTCTGCTCATTTTGCTTGGCGTTTAGTACAAGTAAAGAAAGCGGTCCATTTATCAGTGGGATGAGAAGCTGGAAACATGTTTACCAGCGGATAGAGGAACATGAGAAGAGTAATCAGCACCAGCACTGCGTTGAGTCGGTCAGGGTGCCCTCATGTGTAAACCTAAGTAGTCTTCATCCGCAGGACTTGGAATGCACTGAACCAGGTTTGACTTCTCCAGAAGACTGTCCAGAAATCGTAAGTATGCCAAATAATTTCATGTAGTGTATTGAAAGTATTAAGGGTATGTTTGACAGTCATTTAGTTGTAATATGTGATACATGCATTTGGTTGCATAGATATGCCTTATCTATTGTTATGCAGTCATGTCGGCATTCTTACCATCAATAGGGAGAGAGCTGTGGTGCTGCAACATGGTTCCTGCTTGCTCTACTGTTCCACTGAAGATTGCAAGGCTAATAGCGCAAACGACTTGCTGGAAATTACACTTATAGCCTTATTACGGCTTGAAAGTTAAATTGGTTGCAAAAAACGTCTGTGGAAATAAGTTAGCATATTTTGCATCAGATTTCAGGTTAGCTTACGAGAAATTGGACTAAAGTGTTGGAATGATGTTAGTGGTTGGGTATATCATACAGTATTACCATTTCTGTAGTAGGGGATCTCTGTGTATAGTCATAATCTAGAGAATAGTCCCGCCCATGTGCGCGGACCCCGGAGCAATAAAAAATAATCTCTAAAAGGTGACAAATCATGCAGACCTGCATACACCTTTAAGAGAGAATTTAATTTAAAGACAGATAATGCAGCCTATACCCACAGGCTACACTGTCCAGTACTTCAACTAGAATTCCACCAAAATCCACAAACAGCACTGCCTGTCCAGTTTTTCTCCACATAGGAAAAAACCCTGCCTCTACCAGCAAAAGCCTCTGGAATGATAGAGAGGAAGGAGTGGACAGACAAGCCCCATAGGCTGCCATTATGTGGCTTGGAACAGGATACTGTGCCTTTAAGAAAACTTTCCAGTTTTCCAGAACTTTCCCCAGTATCCCAGAATGCCCAGCAGGTCCCATTTACTTTCAGTTCTTTTTTCCGGCTCCTGCTAGCAGGACCCTGGAGCATTGAGCTCTACCTTTTTCAAGGTTTTCATTGAGATTTTGGCAATTTTTGTCACTTTTTCTTGTGTTTAGTAGCTGGTACTGTCAACATGCCTGGCTTGTTCGACAAGTGCCCGGAATGTGGTCGAAAGAAGGCTAAAACTGACCCACACGAGGTGTGCATAGCTTGCCTTCCCCAGTCCCACGTGCCTGAAAGCTGTACCATCTGCCACTCGTTTTCAGCAAGAACCCTGAGGGACAGGATGAAGAGCAGGCTTCAAGCTCTGGAGGAGCGAAGACTGAAGGCACCAGGTGGGTCTGGAGGGGCTGATTTGGCCCATACTGAGGCCTCTGGGGGGCTCCCCAGGGGCAGGAAGACCAGTAAGCGCTCCCGCTCCCCGTCGACGTCGAGGGCGGCGACGGCGACGTCGAGGAGGATGACCACCGTCTGTTCGCCGTCTCCCCAGGGCTCTGGGGAGAAGCGGCGTCGACGATCGCCGTCGAGGGACCTGAATAGGCCGCCGTCGACTACATCGGCGTCGTCGGCGACGACGCCGTCTTCGGCTGCGTCCAGCGGTCGACGTCGAGAGAAGCCCCGGCGTCGGCGTTCGGCGTCGAGGGATCGCAGCTCGCCGTTGATGAAGAGAAGGAGATCGCCGTCGAGGCGAAGGTCGCCGTCGAGGCGGAGGTCGCCGTCGAGGCGGAGGTCGCCGTCGAGGCGAAGGTCGCCGTCGAGGCGGAGGTCGCCGTCGAGGCGAAGGTCGCCGTCGAGGCGGAGGTCGCCGTCGAGGCGGAGGTCGCCGTCGAGGAAGAGATCGACGCCGAGAAGATCGCCGTCGAGGCGCAGGTCGACGTCGAGGCACACGTCGACGTCGAGGAAGAGAGAGTCGCCGGGATCGGTGTACTCAGTGTTGTATACCCCGCCTCGGAGGTCTCCGTCGCCTCCTCCTCTCCCACCTCTGCCACCGCCTCCTCCACCACCGCCACCTCCTCCACCACCGTCTCCACCTCCTCCACCGCCTCCTCCGCGGCCGCGGACTCTGTCTCCGCCACCCCGGCCTCTGTTGCTGCCAAGCACTCCTGCGGTACCGCCGCCGGTCCCCCCGAGGTCGGTTTCCCTTCCACGGTACCCGACTCCGCCGCAGGGGACCCCGAAGCCACGACGCCCACGGTCGCCTGGACCAGCGAGACCGGCGGACAGGCCTAAGCCGAAGAGGTCGCGCTCCCGCTCTCACAGGAGGCGACGATCGCGGAGCCGAGGGCGATCCTCGTCAGACTCTAGACGACGCCGCAGAAGGTATAGGTCCAGGTCGCGCTCCTCGGACAGGGACCTTTCCCCGACGCTGTCGGACTCCCCGGGGACTAGGGTGTCGCCGGTGGACGACTTGGTCTCGTTCCAGGAGGTGCTGTTGCGAGGGGCTGCGAAGCTGAATATCACGGTGACGGTTCCAACACCCACGACGTCCGTGATATTTGAGACGCTTCATAAAAGACACTTGTCTCGCCCCCTCCTTCCTCTCGTGCCTGGACTGGTGGAACCAGCCTTGGAACTGTTCCTCACTCCCGCAACAGCGAAGGCCGCTCCGTCCAGGCTCATGAAGAAATATAGGGCCCCGGAGTCGGATCCGTCATTCTTGAGAGGGGACCCGAAGCCGGATTCAGTGATCGTGACGGCGGCGAGAAAACAACATGCGACCGCCCCGGCCTCCACGGTGCCACCGGACAAGGAAAGCCGCTGGCTGGACTCTGCGGGCAGGAAGGTGTGTGGTACCGCCGCCACCACGATGAAGGCGGCGAGTGCAGGGGCGTTGTTGGGCCGTTACGACTGGGCCCTGTGGGAATCCCTGCAGCAATATGCGGACCTCCTGCCACGAGACAAGAAGGAGGACTTCTTGGAGACGGTGCGCGAAGGCATGCTGGTTTCTAACCAAACGATCAGCGCAGCAGCGGATATATCGCTATTGGCCGCCCACGCCTACTGTCATGGCGTCCACCAGCGGCGCCATTCCTGGTTGCGCCTGACGTCCCTCAAGCCGGAGGCGCAGCAGAGAGTGGCCAACCTGCCCTTCTCGGGGGAAACCCTGTTCGGGAAGCATGCGGATGATGAAATGGCCCGCATGAAGGCTGAAGCGGAAACCCTGGCGGCCGTCGGGTTAGAGAAGGCCGAGAAAAAGAAACGACCGTTCCAGAGGAGGTTCGGGTCGTCGGGCCGAGGGCGTGGGCAGGGCTCGGGACAGCAGCAGCCACAACAGCAGCAGTTCCGCAAGCCCTTCCAGAAGCGCCAGAGGGGTAGAGGTGGCCAGCAGGCTACTACCACAAACAAGGGCCCGGCCGGGTCTCGGCCCTGAGCTGTTACTTCCCCCTCAACCGTTACCCACTCCAGTGGGGGGAAGCATTCGATTTTTTCCGGCAGAGTGGAGAAAAATTACTCAGGACAAGTGGGTGCTGAATATTGTTTGCAATGGATACAGTCTTCGGTTCATCAGCCCGCCTCCAGCGATTCCGCCGGTCAGCTCTCGCTTCCAGCTGAGGGAGCTCCAGGCGGAGGCAGACATCTTGTTGAGAAAAAAGGCGGTAGAAGAAGTACCTTTGTCTCAAAGGGGAAGAGGTCTGTACTCTCGGTTCTTCCTCGTTCGCAAGAAGGACAAGAACGAGTTCAGGCCCATTCTGGATTTGCGACAAGCAAACAAGTGGATTCGCAGAGAGAAGTTTCGCATGCTATCGTTGCACCAGATTTACCCTCAGCTGCAACGGGGAGACTGGCTCTGTGCCATAGATCTACAGGATGCGTACTTCCATGTGCCCATAGCACGGAAGCACAGGAAGTTCCTGCGATTCCAAGTCGGCGCCAATCACTATCAATACACAGTACTGCCATTCGGGCTAAAGTCTGCTCCCAGGACTTTTTCGAAGTGCATGGCGGTGGTGGCGGCACACCTGCGGAGGAACAAGGTGTTTGTCTACCCGTATCTGGACGATTGGCTGATCAAGGCATCATCCATCGAGGAAGCGCAAGAACACTTCCGATGGACGTGCGAGCTCTTGAACAAGCTGGGGTTACACGTCAACATGTCCAAATCGGTCCCGTCTCCGGTACAGTGCATACAGTACCTGGGGGCCTCCATAGATACGCGGTCGGCAAGCGTGTCTCCTTCGGAGGAGAGACGGTTATCACTCCTTCGGAAGGCTCAGGACCTCAGGACTGCTCCATCGACGACTGTGAGGAAGGTGTCGTCTCTACTGGGATCGATGGCCTCCTGTATCTTCCTCACTCCGCACGCACGTCTACACATGCGACCACTGCAGGAGTGCTTGGAGGATCAGTGGGATCAGAGGACAGGCTCTTGGGACGACAAGATCCGACTGTCTCTACATGCTTGTCAGTCTCTGAAGTGGTGGTGTTCGGCGGAAAACCTCCTCAAGGGGGTTCCCTTCCACAAGGACATTCCCACGACGAATGTGGTGACGGATGCTTCTCTCCAGGGCTGGGGTGCGCATTCCGGGGACCTGCAGATTCAAGGGAAGTGGTCTCCTTTGGAATCGACGTACCACATCAATTTCCTGGAACTCAGAGCTGTCTTCCTGGCACTGAAGGCTTTCCTTCCGTCCTTCCAGACCAACTCGCTGCTGATACAGACGGACAATACAACCACGATGTATTACCTCAACAAGCAGGGGGGGTCGAGATCGCGCACTCTGTCGCAGGAGGCGCAGGCGATCTGGCGCTGGCTGCTGGCCCGAGGACTGACGATTACGGCCACGCATCTGCCAGGGGTGCAGAATGCTCAGGCGGACGCCTTGAGCAGGCTGATTCAGGAAAACCACGAATGGGTCATAAACGACGAAGTACTAGGAGAAGTCTTCGCAAGGTGGGGGACTCCAGACGTAGATCTGTTCGCCACCGCCGAAAACAGCAAATGCCGAGACTTCGCATCCAGGTACTACCAGCGGGGGACGCTGGGGAATGCGCTATGGATCGATTGGTCGAACAGCTTTCTGTACGCTTTTCCACCCATTCCCCTGATTCCGGCGGTGCTCATCAAGCTGTCCCAGTCCAGGGCGCGGATGATCCTGATCGCCCCGGAGTGGCCCAGGCAGTGGTGGTTCACGGACCTTCTTCACCGGTCTCTCCTTCCTCACATGCGATTGCCGTGCAGGCCGGACCTTCTCACGAAGTTCGGGGGGCGGATGGTGCACCCCAACCTCTCGTCTTTGAGTTTGGCGGCATGGCTCCTGAAATAGTGCAATATGGTCATCTGAATCTACCAGACGATTGTATGGACATTCTGAAGGAGTCTAAGCGACCTTCCACTAGGACATCCTATGCTTACAAGTGGAAGAGGTTCTGTATCTGGTGTAAGTCCAAGAACTTTGATCCGACAACATGTAAGGAAGATGTCATCCTTCCATACCTTTTGCATCTGGCGCAGTCTGGCCTTAATTTCCATTCCATTAAGGTTCATCTGGCTGCTTTGACTGCTTACAGGAAGTGCCCTTCACAGACGTCCTTCTTTCAGATTCCTGTGGTCAAGGATTTTTTGGAAGGCTTGAAGAAGGTGTTCCCTCCTGTCAGACTTCCCTCGCCTTCTTGGGACTTGAATGTGGTGCTGTCCAGACTGATGAGGGAGCCTTTTGAACCTATTCACAAGGCTTCATTGCAGCACCTATCCTGGAAGGCGGCGTTCCTAGTGGCCATTACATCGGCCCGCAGGGTGAGTGAACTTCAGGCATTATGTTGTCAAGAACCTTATACTGTGTTTCATGCTGCTAAGGTTGTGATGCGTACTCACCCTAAGTTCCTTCCTAAGGTTATCTCTGACTTTCATGTCAATCAGACCATAACTTTACCTACGTTCTTTCAGAATCCCTCTTCACCAGCGGAAAGGGCTCTCCATTCCCTGGATGTCCGAAGGGTGTTGAAATTTTATCTGGATAAGACCAAGGATATTCGTAGGTCTGACCAATTGTTTGTTAATTATGGCTCAGTCAGGACTGGTCTTGCGACCTCTAAGCAGTCCATCTCTCGGTGGATTGTGTCCTGCATACAGTTGTGTTATCAAAAGGCTAATAAGACCTTAGGGGGTAAACCTAAGGCTCATTCCACCAGGGGCAAAGCTGCCACGACGGCTTTGCTGCGTAATGTTCCGATTGCGGAAATCTGTAAGGCGGCCACGTGGAAGTCGGTCCATACCTTTGCTGCGCATTACTGTCTGGACACTGATGCCAGGGCAGATGCTCAGGTTGGGCAGGCTTCGCTGCGAAATTTGTTCGCACAGTAGTGGTAGTGTCTTATGTGTTCTCCACCGCTTTTGTTGTGTGGGGATGGGCTTGCCATTCTATTCACTAGATTATGACTATACACAGAGATCCCCTACTACAGAAGGAGTAGTTTCTTTTCTGTAACTCCAGTTCTGTAGTAGGGGTATCTCTGTTATAGTCATAAGCGCCCGCCCTCCTCCCCGGTGGAGAGATACTTATTCATATGTAGAATGCTACAGGTCTGGCGTGCTACGCCTTCAAAAAGAACTGAAAGTAAATGGGACCTGCTGGGCATTCTGGGATACTGGGGAAAGTTCTGGAAAACTGGAAAGTTTTCTTAAAGGCACAGTATCCTGTTCCAAGCCACATAATGGCAGCCTATGGGGCTTGTCTGTCCACTCCTTCCTCTCTATCATTCCAGAGGCTTTTGCTGGTAGAGGCAGGGTTTTTTCCTATGTGGAGAAAAACTGGACAGGCAGTGCTGTTTGTGGATTTTGGTGGAATTCTAGTTGAAGTACTGGACAGTGTAGCCTGTGGGTATAGGCTGCATTATCCGTCTTTAAATTAAATTCTCTCTTAAAGGTGTATGCAGGTCTGCATGATTTGTCACCTTTTAGAGATTATTTTTTATTGCTCCGGGGTCCGCGCACATGGGCGGGACTATTCTCTAGATTATGACTATAACAGAGATACCCCTACTACAGAACTGGAGTTACAGAAAAGAAACTACTCCTTATGCTCTATTTCCCATGTGCAACACGCAAACTCTGGCATTGCATGTAGGAAATTGTGCATGCACAAAAGGGGGCTGAACACAGTTCATGAGGTAACCAATTTGAAATTTGGTACAAACAGCATCCGGTTTCCAAGTTACTGCTGCACTTGTAATGAGGCTGTCAGTATTCAAGAGACTTGACTCAAGATGCACAGAGAGGGAAGGAGAGCACGGTTGTGCAAGAGGGAACGAGTGAGAAAGGAAGAAAGGGAGAGAGCGCCGGAGGGAAGGAGGGTGGGAAAGTGCAAGAGGCGAGGGAGGAAGGAAGAGGGATCGCAGGGGGTGGGCAAGGTAGTGTAGAAGGTAGGGAAGAAGGTGAAGCAAAGGAGGGCGGGAGCGAGGGAGGGAAGCTGGAGGTAGAGGAGCTCATGAGGGAGGTAGGAATAGGGAGTGTGGCATGGAAGGGGCATTCGGGTAAAGGGAGTGAAATGGGGCCTGGGAAGGAGCGTGTGGGAGGGGGAAGAAGGAGGGAAGGGGCAGTTGCTTCAGCCACCAGGCTAACCTAAAAGATCATTTTTGGTCAAGCATCTGTAAAGACCCTAATTTGCCCCTAGGACTGTTCAGTAGTCTGCTTACTTCTGGTGTTCGATCCACTCATGCTTGCTGGTCAATGGTCAGGAAAAATACCTGGTTCTCTCCATCCTGACCCATAGAAAAACATAACACCTTTCCCTTAGAATGCTTGTGTGCCATCCGTGCTCCAAAGCGGCCTGCTTGGCATGTAATAATCATCTACGTTCCTACAAAAAGCTTATAGTAGAAGCCAACGCGGACTTTCCCACCAATCCAATTGTTCTTCCTTCAACTGTAGTCAAAGTTTTCAATTAGCCTTCACTGTCTGTCAAAGCTGATTCTTCTCAAGCCTGCCATAACATTGCCAAACAGTTATTAAAAAAGAAGTTGCTGGTCTTTATAGTACAGTACCTCTGGATGAAATCCCTATTAGACGGTCTCCTCTTCTATGGCAGGGTGACTATGGCCACTCTGTTTGGTGTCATCCAGCTGGAGAGAGAGTATGTGAGCCAGTGTAGGATTTATCAGAGCTAGAGGATCAGCTGTGTAAAACACCTGAAAAATCAAACTGGGACCAGAAAGTTGCTATAGTCTGACAAGACAGGCGTGGTCTACAACAATTTAATGTGGTTTGAGATTGTCTGTTTCTATAAGCGTTCTGCAGGTGATCCATTTTGAAATACTGTGTAGTGGGATGCACCATATGCTGGTAACTTGCTTAGGGTATTTCATTTTTTTTCTGTGAATGAGGTCTTCAGACTGGTCAGTTGTTTTTCTACTATCGAGATTTATAGTAAGTGTATTTGAAACCAATGAGGTTTCTGTATGAGAAGTGAAGAAATTGCATTTATGTTAGTGACTTCTTCGGTTTTCTCAAGCCTCAAAGGACTTTGGTTTTATGGTGAATAGCTTTAGAACCCTGGGGTATCCATGCTGGCTTTCAAGTGGAAGCTAGGTGAGTCAAGGCAGTGACATCAGGTATTTAGTTGTGCGGTTGCCAGAGCTATGTATTGTTTGAGGGAGTCTATGGCAGACCGATGTGGAAGAGTACTATTTGGTGTTTCAATTTCCCTTCACCTTGGTGAATGGTTATGTGATGGATGAGGATCGGTGTGGTTGAGTGGTCTCTCCCATTCAGCGAAAATAGAGTGTGGCTATTTGAAGGATTGCATTGAAGTGGGGGCCAGATTAAAAGTGTTGCCTTTTATGTGGGTTGGCTGATAGATGTACTTTATTTTTTTTTTTTTTTTTTTGTGAGGTTCACATTAATTGAGTTGACAAAGCGCTTCCTTCGTGGTCTTGGCGTCTAATGGGAAGGTAACACCCAAGAGAAATCTGCTGTTACACTGGTTCTTGAATGGGGTGACTATCTTGCATTTACACTTTTGCTGTGTTGAAGTGATCTGTAGCATAGATTGAAAGTGCCTTCTGTGACTAACAAGGGGCACGTAGGAAGCCCCGTTGTGGGAAAAAGTGGCTGGGTTCTGTGCAAGGCAAAAATAACTTGTGGATGACTAAATCCTTTTCTGGTCTTGGATGAGCTATCCGTTGTGTTTTAAACTGAAGATTCAGTGGACAAAAACGTCTAAAATGTGTGTAGATGCAGTAGTAAACATTGTGATCTGAAAGAAACACGTTCGTTAGATTCCTTACCTTAGAATATCCCCAGGCGTCAGGCTGGATCCGGAAAGATTTTCGTCAGCAATACACTTGCGTGTCGCTAGGGGTCGTCTGCGGCTCCGCGTCAGTCGTCTGCGTCGTGATCGCCGGGATGACGTCGTCGGAGTACTTGGACGTCGCCCTCAGACGTCAGTTCTTCTTTTATCCGCGCCAGTAAGCGCAGATCCGGGAAGAGCATACCCTTTTAGTCACTTTTTGACTAAACTTTTTGAACTCTTTTGGTTTCTATTTCGAGTTGACTTCGACTCCTGATGCTGGTAGGGATGCCTGGGTTCAAGCCGTGCGATGCCGGTCACCCCCTGATGTCTGTCACGGATCACCACCGCCGGTGTCTCTACTGCCTTGGGGCCGACCATGATGCCAAGTAGTGCCTCGACTGCCGGGCCTTGACCTCGAAGGCTAGGTGGGAGCGGTCCCGCAAGCTGCTAGAGATCCGGCAGTCGGCTCCGTGCCGCTCCCGGTCGATGAGTAGGTCAAGGGACTGGTCGCGGAGCCGCAGCCACCACCGCTCGTCTGGGTTGAAGTCCTCGCATTCCGGTAAGTTGAGGCGCAGTAAGAAGTCGAAGAGGCGACATCGCTCTTCTGGCGCCGGTCGCACGACTCGGCCGAGGGTTCGGGTGGCACCACCCGTGCGGCTCCGTCTGAGCCGCAGGGGTCGCATCCGGCCCCATACACTTCGGTCCCTGGGCCTAATGCGACTCCGACGGAGATCCAAGACTTCCTTGTGGCCATGAGGAGTCTCGCTCCGCCGTTGAGGCCTGCCGGCGCGCCTTCGGGCCCGCAGGCCCGACTGGGAGGCCTGGCGAGCCAGCGGCACCGGCGCTGTCTACTTCGGTCCCAACGCCTCAGGCCCTCGTGGGATCCAGGCCTGGGCCGGTCGACCGGGATCCCGGTGTCTCTACTGCCTTGGGGCCGACCATGATGCCGAGTCGTGCCTCGACTGCCGGGCCTTGACCTCGATGGCTAGGCGGGAGCGGTCCCGCAAGCTGCTCGAGATCCGGCAGTCTGCTCTGTGCCGCTACAGGTCCTGGTCGAGGAGGAGGTCAAGGGACCGGTCGCGGAGCTGCAGCCACCACCGCTCGTCGGGGTCGAAGTCCTCGCATTCCGGTAAGTGGAGGCGCAGTAAGAAGTCGAAGAGGCGACATCGCTCTTCTAACTCTCCTCGTCGGTCGCACGATTCGGCCGTGGGTTCGGGTGGCACCACCCGCGCGGCTCCGTCTAAGCCGCAGGGGTCGCATCCGGCCCCATACCCTTCAGTCCCTGGGCCTGATGCGACTCCGACGGAGATCAGAGACTTCCTTGTGGCCATGAGGGTCTCGCTCCGCCATCTAGGCCTGCCGGCGCGCCTTCGGGCCCCGCAGGACCGACTGGGAGGCCTAGCGAGCCGGCGGCTCCGTCTGTCGTCGACTTCGGTCCCGACGCCTCAGGCCCCCGTGGGATCCAGGCCTGGGCCGGTCGACCGGGATCCAGGCCTGGGCCGGTCGACCGTGATCCAGGCCTGGATCCCGGTAGACGCTGGTCGACCTTACGACCCCTCCGCCGGCACCGAACCCTTCGGTGCCGCCCCCGGCGCCGTCTTCAGACGACGTCCCCTTGTTTGGTCCCGCTCCGGGCCCGGCGTCGGAGCGGCGCCGATGGATGACGGATTCATCAACTGCCCAGCTCCGACCTTTCCGCCTGTCTACCAGGAGTCCGATAACGGGGACGACTGGGAGGGGTCTGAGGACCCTCTGGCACAGCAGTGCCAGTTAAGCCAGGACTGGGCAGAAGAGGTGGGGGATGCCAGTGGTCTTGACACCTCCCCGGACACTGGCTTCATCTCTCCTCCCTCCGTGGCCACGGAGGAGGGTGCTACCTATTCTGTGGTGCTGCGCAGGGCTGCCGAAGCCCTTCATCTGGAGCTCCCTGCAGTGGCCGTGAGAACTAACCTTCTCACCGAAGTGCTTCAACTGCCAGTAAGCTCCTCGGAGCCTCTACTGCAGTTCAATGAGGCACTGACGGATGTTCTGATGGGCACCTGGTCCAAGCCCTCCACAGTCCCTCCTGTGGACCGGAAAGTAGCCCGGCGCCACAGCCCCGCACCGGGCGATCCCCAGCTTTCTGTCGGTGCACCCCACCCCTGAGAGCCTGGTTATCCAGGCCTCTACCTCCCAGACCGCCTTCCCGTCCGCTCCTCTGGATCGGGAATCCAAAAGGTTGGAACAGTTTGGGAAGAAACTGTTTTCCTCCCTTAGTTTGGGGTTGCGGTCTATCAACACCGTGTGCCTTTTGGACCGTTACACCCACTCCTTGTGGGATACGGTGGCAGACGTACTGCCCCAGTGTCCGGAGAAGGCCCAGACACGGCTCGCCGAGGGGCGGGATGCAGCGCGATTCTCGATACGATGTGGGCTTGACACAACGGACTCGCTAGGTAGGGCAATTGCGACCACGGTGGCGATTCGTCACCATGCCTGGCTGAGGTCCATTAATTTTATCCGGGGATGTCCAGAGCACACTCATGGACATGCCCTCCGATGGCCGTCGCCTTTTCGGCGACAAAGCGGATAGTGCGCTGGAGCGCTTTAAGGACTCCAGGGCTACGGCCAAGTCCTTGGGCCTCTCGGCCCCGCACCCGCAAACTTCCGCTTTTCGCCCCTTTCGTGGCCAAGGAAGGGGCGCCCCCACTCGTCCTTCTAGCCACAGGCCGCAGAACCAGCCTCAACGCGGTTGCGGACAGAGAACCGGTCAGCCCACATCTGCCCCAGCAGCATCTGCCTCCAAGCCTTCCTAGTCCAAGCTTTCAGGCCCATTCAACACCAGTGGGAGGCAGAATTCGCCATCACCTGCTCCATTGACGTACCATCACATCGGACAGGTGGGTGCTGCAACTCGTCTGAAGGGGCTACTCCCTCACCTTCGAGGCGACCCCTCCAGCCATGCCACCCCTGTACCACCGCATGTTGGGGGATCACTTGCGACTTCTGCAGGAGGAAGTTACGGCCCTCTTGGCCAAGGGGGCCACCGAGCGCGTTCCTGGCCCAGAAGTAGGTTGAGGTTGTTCTTCTCACTACTTTCTGGTTCCCAAGAAGGGCAAAGGGGGCCTACGCCCTATCTTGGACCTCAGGAGCGTCAACGCCTTCCTCCGGAAGGAGAAGTTCAAGATGCTCACCTTAGCTCAGGTTCTGGCTGCCCTAGACCCTGGAGACTGGATGGTAGCGTTGGACTTGCATGACGCATATTTCCATGTCCTGCCGGCCCACCGGCGTTACCTGCGGTTCACAGTTCAGTTCACCGTGCTCCCCTCAGCCTCACCAGTGCCCCTCGGGTGTTCACGAAAATGATGGCGGTGGTCGCAGCTCATCTGCGCAGATTAGGGGTTCCAGTCTTCCCCTATCTCAACGACTGGCTGTTGAAGGCGGGCTTGCCCCAGACAGTGTTTCCCACCTCCAGACTACGGCCGACCGCCTGCATTTGCTGGGGTTCTCGATCAATGTGCCGAAGTTGCTTCTGAGTCCCTCCCAGAAGCTCCTTTTCATCGGAACGGTTCTGAACTCGGCGCAGTTCTAGATCTATTCTCCGGAACAGCGGGTTCGGGATATTTAGTCTCTGACTCCGATCTTTCAGCCTTTGTCCCGGATTTCGGTCAGATTGGTGCTGCGGCTGCTGGGTCTGATGGCTTCCTGCATCCTGCTGGTACATCACGCCAGATGGCGGATGCGGGCTCTGCAGTGTGACCTGAAGTTCCAGTGGACCCAGCTTCGGGGCAACCTGTCCAACCATGTCCTGATTTCAGAGGGCACTGCATGACAGTTGCAGTGGTGGCTCACGGACCGTGATTAGGTCAGTGGCAGATCCCTCTCCCTACCCCAACCGGAGCACGTAGTGGTGACTGAATCGTCCCTCCTGGGATGGGGGGGCCACATGGGAGAGGCAGAGATGAGAGAGGCCTCTGGTCTCCGGCGGAGTCCCGGCTCCATATCAACCTATTGGAGCTGCGGGTGATCCGACTTGCACTGAAGGTATTCCTTCCCTCTGTCCGGGGAAGTGTAGTGCAGGTGTTCAGACAACACCACCGCCATGTGGTATTGCAACAAACAGGGCGGGGTGGGGTCGTGGACCCTTTGTCAGGAGCCTCTGGACATGGCTGGAACATCAGGGCATCACCCTGGTGGTTCAACACCTGGCAGGTTCTCTGACCGCCAGGGCGGACGAACTCAGCCACCGGTGCATGATGGATCACGAATGGCGTCTGAACTCGGACCTCTTTCGGCAGTGGGGAGAACCTTGGTTAGACCTATTCGCCACCGAAGAGAAAGCACAATGTCATCAGTTCTGCGCGTTGGAATTTCCAAGGCGGCACTCGCTCAGCGACATTTTCGTCGCGAGTGGAGTTGCGGTCTGTTGTACGCCTTTCCGCCTATACCACTTCTGCCCAGAGTGCTGAAGATCAGGCGCGACCGGGCCCAAGTCATCCTTGTGGCTCCGGATTGGGAACGAAGATACTGGTATCCCGAGCTACTCAGTCTCTCAATCGATCCCCCGATTCGACTGCCTCTTCAGGAGGATCTTCTGGCGCAGCAACAGGGGACGGTCCTCAACCCGAACCTGTCCAGCCTCCACCTCCATGCGTGGAGATTGAGCGGCGGCAGTTGATGCCATTTGACTTGCCTCCTGAAGTCTATGATGTCATTCTGGCAGCCAGGCGTCCCTCCACTAAAACGGTATACGCCTGCAGGTGGAACAAATTTGTGGCATGGTGCACAGCAAAGGCTGTGGATCCCATTTCCGCCCCGCTTTCTGAGGTTCTCCTCTTTCTTCTTTCCCTGGCCCAGCAGGGCTCTGCTCTGGGCACCCTCAAGGCATATCTGTCAGCTGTTTCTGCTTTCTTACGGCTTCCTGATCAGCCTTCTCTTTTCAAGTCCCCTGTTGTTGCTCGATTCTTTAAAGGCATTACTCATATGTTTCCTCCTGTCCCTTTCGTAATGCCTCAGTGGGACTTGAACCTGGTATTGACCTATCTGATGTGCGCTCCTTTTGAGCCACTTCATAATTGTCCTCTTCGTCTTCTAACTCTTAAGACTGCTTTCCTGGTTGCCATCACCTCTGCTAGGCGGGTGAGTGAGCTCCAGGCTCTCTCTTCAAAGCCTCCTTTCCTCTCCGTCCATTCGGACAAGTTTGTTCTCAGGACTCATCCTTCCTTTCTCCCTAAGGTGGTAACTGTCTTTCACATTGGCCAGTCTGTTACATTGCCCACCTTCTTTTCGCCGCCGCATTCCTAGGAAGAGAGGCTAAACCGTCTAGACCCAAAACGAGCACTGTCCTTCTATCTGGACCGTACGAAACCGTTCCGGGTGGACGACCAACTCTTTGTTGGCTACGTGGGTGCTAAGAAGGGGCGGGCAGTGCACAAGCGAACCATCTCTTGGTGGGTCGTTCTGTGCATTAAGATCTGTTATTCCTTGGCTAAGAAGGAGCCTCCTGTGGGGCTGAGGGCCCATTCCACTCGGGCCACAGCGGCTAATACTGCCCTGGGTGGGGAAGTCCCTCTGCAGGACATTTGTCAGGCAGCTACGTGGGTCTCGCTGCACACGTTTGCTAAGCATTACTGCCTGGACAGCCAAGTCCGGAGAGACTGCTTCTTTGGCCGTTCCGTTCTCTAGGACTTCCTGGTGTGATCTTGGTTCGCAGACCCAAAACCAGGGTTGGTATTGCTGGGGTATCTATTCTAAGGTAAGGAATCTAACTAACGTGTTTCTTTCAGATGAACAAGTTACTTACCTTCGGTAACGATATATCTGTAAGAAACATTATTTAGTTAGATTCCTTACCGCCTCACCCATCCTCCCCGTTCTGCGAACTGATATCTAAGGTCATCCCTTTCAGGGCCCTAGATTCATGGCACCAGTGTCGGTCTCTTGCATGGCTCTGCGTTCCTGGTGCGGAAAGCTATGTACAAGAACTGACGTCAGCGCGCGAGGGCGGCGTCTAAGTACTCCGACGTCATCCCGGCGATCACGATGCCGACGACTAACGCGGAGCCGCAGACGACGCCTAGCGACGCGCAAGGTTATTGCTGACAAATCTTTCCGGATCCAGCCTGACGCCTGAGGATATTCTAAGGTAAGGAATCTAACTAATGTTTCTTACAGATATATCGTTACCGAAGGTAAGTAACTTGTTCTTTAGGTGATATGCGATGTTGGTGTCCGTGGTGTGATAAACTGTTGTGTATTAATGATTATGAGGCACATACTGTACTTAGTGTTGATGTTGCTTTTGTTGGGGTGTTTGTGTGCGCCGGGCCGAAAAGCAGGCATATGAAGGTTCTGGTGGCTTAGTGGACTAATGCATCCACTGCAGGGGCCTGTGTTCGACCTCATGGTCACAGGTTCAATTCCCGGCAGGTCTACTCAGCCTCTCATCCTTTCTGAGGTCGAATAAAATGAGCACCATTGAGTTGTGTAACAATAAACATCTGTTATTCAGCGCTACAATGCCTCTTTGGGGGTGAACGTGCAATTTACAAATAAACATGTTATGTTAAGGTTATTTGCTTGTAGCCAAAGCATTTTGTTTGACCAGAACGTTTTCTGGACTACAAATAGACCTACATAAAAAATAATATATCGCATATATCCTTTCCATTTAAAAACCTTCATATACACAATTAAAAAAGAATACAAGTATTTAATCGTACTTCATCCAATACTTAAATAGCCCTGCATTGCCCAAGAAAGATTTGGACACCCTCATGCAACCAAAATAAACCAGTGTTCTTATTATATAATATTTACAGCTGTATTTATAACTAACCGTCATATTCTGCTGCAACATTACAATGATTAGTTATGAATACTGCTGTGAATACTTTGTAATCAGAATGTTGGTTTATTTTGGTTACATGAGGGAGTCCAAATCTTGCCCGAGCAATGTGGGGTTGTCCAAGTATTGGTTGAACTAGGATTAAATGTTTGTACTGTTTTTAATGGTGTATATGAAGGTTTTTAATGTAGATGATATATGTGATAAATTATTTTTACATATATCCATTTGTAGCCCCAAAGATGTTCTAGTTGAACGGCACACGTTGGCTACAAGTGTTACCATAAAGTGAATATGAGTGAGTTCCTTTTAATAGTCAAATAATATTGGACCTTTGGCCACTTCTGTTCCTCTCGACCACTGATACTAGCTGGATAAATTAAGTTGTTTCCAGCATATTACCCCAGAAATTTCCTGTGGTGATATCTTAGAAGCCCTTTCAGCTGCTGTCTTCATATATATGATGTCCACTTAATTAGACCATGCGCACACTCAGAATATCGAGCTCTGTGCCAGCCGGCATATCTTACTACTGGGAAAGTCTGTCACTGTTATAGATCATGGAAACTCAGTACAGTATGGCCTTAGGGTATGATATTTCCAAAGAATCCGTCAAGTGTTCAATATTGCTGTTAAGTAGCATCGGGATAGTGTTGGTGGCAACACCAACAATGTTGGTCATCTAGCAGGACAGGACACACTTTGTCGAAGTAAGATTTTCCTTTGATTCCTCCTTCATTATATATGTAATTGTTTAAATGTATGATATCATGTTTACCTTTTTAATATTTTTCCCCTTTACTTTTCTAGATGAAGATCATTGTTGATGTTTAAAGAGCATTAAGCGAAATAAGATTCCTGATCATTATGAAAATCGCTTTTCATGCAACGAGAAGCTTGTGCAGTGCCACTTTGAAATGCGTCTTTTATGATAACCGTCTACAGTAACGGAAACACCCACCATGGGATCTCGGAGTATAATCTACACCTTTTATTGTAAATATATGTGATGTACAATAAATATTTGGATACCTAGGAATAAAAAAATGATGAACTTCTTGCTTGAAGTGGGAAATCTTGTACATTTTCTAGTGTTCTAATTTTCTCTTGTTATCCCAGTTTTGTTTTAAGTCTTGAGCTATATACCACAATTATCTGTTTACCATGTGCATATAAACAGTGCTGAAATGATGCGACACCGGATCCCTTTACTTTAAATCCTCCGACTTCTGTATTAATCGGAGTGCTTCTAGCCAGCTGTTTCCTTACTTGAGCGAGGAGAAACTGTAAACCTACATTATTTAGAGGAGGAGAGAGGCCCTGAACCCTGAAGAGATCCGATCAATTTCATAGTCGGGGAAAAGAGGTCTAACTACCTGCAGTGCAAAGTATTTTCAATGATCATTCAAAATAATTGAAAAAAAAAAAAAAAGGAAACCAATGAGTTACAAGGAAAATGTTTTTTCTATCCTCATAGTTTCAAGAACAAGCATTGTCGAAGCCACTAGGTCTCTACAATGTGAGGGCTGTTGACTTTGCCAATGTGTTTTTTAGCAATGTAGTATAGCAGCGTGATAGGCGTGCCTTCAGAATCCAAAATGAAGGAAATAAGAGTGACGCTGTAGCAAACCAGTGATAAAGCTATGGGCGTGGCTGTAAGCCCACTGTGTGTTAACAATATGTCTCAAAGAGACAGCATATGCGCTGTCTAGCCGAGACTAAAGGTGAGACCTAAAAATGAATGTGTCCTTCTGTAATGTAACTGGTGCTCACAGTATGCTTGGATACCTTCAGGTCGATTTTGCGCTATATAAAATAGCGAAAATCAAACAAGCCCACTGGCATCAAAGCCTAGGAGTCTATGGGAGACCTCAATTATAGCAGTTTTTACTGCTAAAGCAGTGGATACGTGCACATTTTGTTGCTACATGCATTGGGGGCCCTGCCACTGCCCTTGTTGCAATGCTGTGCTAATGGAGAGCAGTTGGAACATGACAAAGGGGACTCCGTGACGTCCAAAAGTATCTGCCTCCTATAGAAATTGAAACTTCTGCAGGGGGTGACAATGTGCCGCTTTAATTATAGCAAAGCAAAAGGAATCACCTACTGGACAGCACATGGGGTGAACGAGTGGAAATGCTTTTCCTTCTTCACAATAAAAGTATCTTCCCTCAGTGGAGGAGAGGCCACTCTGCAGGAGGGAAGGCGAGCATCTGTGATGACAACACACTAACAAAAGGACAGAGGTTATTTGTCAATGAGCGTCCCGCCCATAGGTGCTCTGCTGCTGTCAAGTGTCTGGTCCTGGAGAGCTTCGTGAAATGTAGTTTCAGCTGGATGGCATGCATGGTTTGCAGATGCTCCGTTGCGAGCTCTGCACAACTATATTTCCCAGAGTACAGCGAATTGGATTGGAGAGTAATAACTTCAGAGTTTGATGATGAAGTGGTATTGGAAAGGGGTGACAGCCCCATGTTTAATGCACTAACGCTACAGTGAAAACAGGCAACAGAGCAGGTATTCGTCCAGGTGTTTTAGGACTGGGATGCTTTGGCAGGAGGGTGTAGCCTGTAAAGCTAGTGTTAGGACAGCAGAGAAAATGATCCTCGATTTGCAAAAGGGACTGGGCGTGAGACTAAGTCTGTAAAATTGGGTATACACCGGTAGAATTGATATATGGTAGATGGAGCGAAAACAAAAGCACTCACATGGGAGTGCTTGAACACAAAGAAAAACGTAGCTCCAAAAAAGGAAGCAGCGTATGGTCAAAAGTACGACGTCCATTCTCCAGGGGAGGTCCAAACACAATGAGAGGCCATGTCGGAGGCATGCCTTCAAAAACCGGAATGAAGTAAATGAGAGCGATGCTGAAGCAAACCAGTGATAAAGCTATGGGTGGGTGTCAGGTTTCAGAGAAAAGACCGGCCAAATACATCCAATGTTATGAGCTTAATTAATCAAGAGAGACTGGTAAAGCAGAAGAAACCCACCATTAAGGCTGATCCGCTCAGGTGGAATACATTATGCCACAAAAGGAACTCCAAAATGGCAGCCTCGATCAAATATCCTGTTCTAGCTGTTGTAATGAAATCTTGCTAGGAAGTAAGAGCAAGAAAAGAACCAAAGGACGTGAGCAACCCCCTTAGACGTTGCACTTCACTGAAGTTCGCAGTCTGGGAAGCATCATGTTTCCACACTTTCTCCGTTACCTCAAAATAAGTCCTGAACCGTTAGTCGTCGAGAGAGGCAGTTTTCTGAGTAGCGTCATCAAAAAGAGTCCTGATTTTACTGTGTTTACTGTGCAGCTCCAGTGTGAAACCTTCGCGGAGATAAAGACATAGGCCACAGTACTCCGGGTTCCTATTCACTGATTTTAGAACCCAACACAGCAACATGTCTAGTACTTTTCTTGCAATCAAATGAAAGGACTGTCTTCATAATCCCGTGCATATAAGCACCCAGTGCATAACATTTCAAAGAATAGTGCTTCCCATGAGGTCAACATTCACAGAGAAAATGTTTGTGACACCATGTGAGGCCCTGTTTCTCCTGAGCTACTTTGTCAGACTACCAACCAAACACCAGTTCCTGTGTTGTCGCCCACCACTTTACATCCCCAGAGCCCTTTGTCTGAGGACACAGCCCTGTTTCAGAGCCACGGCAGCCTTGTTCCAGAACGTCTCTTCTCCTCCACGAGGGAACCTGGGTCCGGCTCCTCCTGAGATTGCTATGGCATCTCCTTGCTTTGTCTTCCTTCCCGGTGCCTCCTTCTGTCTCTGTGATCCACCACACAATCTGAAAGGTCCGACTGGTCCCGCAGTGGTCCTTTGGGGCCTCCTTCTGCCTTTTGCTTACTGCCTGTTCCTCCGTATTGTGCTCTCCTGCTCCGTGATTCTCTCGCTCGTCTCCTTTGTTCGGGTCTTTGCCTCCATGATAATAGTCTCTGACCCCTTTTAGCCGGATTGGCTAAAGCAGCATCAGCCACTAGAAAGCTGACCTTGCGCACATGGTAGCCCTGGGGTCCTGGCTACCTTTTATCCTGTTCAGTGTCCCCAACATTTTGTCACAGGCACTCTTCTATCTCCCGTCCCCATTTTCCCCTCTCAGGGCACTGCTTTATTGCTTGATAATATCGGGAATGGAGGAAAGGTCTGGGAGGGGCATTGGAAACTAGCATCATTCTGCTCCTGTGAAAGCTGGGTTTGATTTCAAGTGTCTGACCGAGTGAAGTGCCTACCTAACTTATTTCAGCTGAGCAGAATGGCTGAAGGTTACAACTTAAAGCCCTTAAGGGAGATCCTAGAAGTGATTAAAAAAGAATTTGTTGCAGTTAGAGAGGAAAACAAAAGTCTAAAGTAAGCTATGATCGCCTCACATAGGGAAACTTGAGATGTACCCTCCATGATGAGTAGTATAATAAGGGGTAAACCTAGTATCTCTCTCTCCAGAGAATGACGCGTCCTGTTCACCATCGATCCCCAC
This sequence comes from Triturus cristatus, assembly GCF_964204655.1. Taxonomy (NCBI): domain Eukaryota; kingdom Metazoa; phylum Chordata; class Amphibia; order Caudata; family Salamandridae; genus Triturus; species Triturus cristatus. The sequence goes on along the minus strand of NC_140591.1, from coordinate 105,931,875 downwards.
ACCTAGAGCAGCTGCTCAATTGGGTCACTCCTTGTCCCTAGCTATTTCTTTATCCCCCCAGTTTGGGCAGACCAGTCTACTTTAAGATGCCAAAACCCAAAGGAAATGATGGACGGAGTGTTGAACATTGCAAGCACTCACCCCCAGTCAACTGATCTGGGTTTAATCCACCACCGTTCTTTAGCCCACTCTGCCACCCCAGTTCAGACATGGCCATATGCAAATCAGTCTGACCCTGTGCCTCATGGGAACAGTCCAGCCCGAACAGCCAAGCCATGTCTTCCCTGGACCGGGAACAAGCTTCCTAAGATGCCTTCATGTGGTCCAGAATTCTGCCGCCAGGCTTCTTTTCCGCCTTCCAAAAAAACTCAACATCTGAGCGTCTTTGCCAACTTCACAAGCTCCCAGTGAACAAGCGAATAGAATTCAAAGCACTTTGTTGCATGCACAAGATCCGCTCTTGCTCAGGAAGACGTTAAAAAACTATTGACTCCATGCTACCTGGCTCGCACCCTGTGCTCAAGCAGTAAATTTCTGTTCACAGTTCCGAGAGTCAAATACACCAGCATGGGCAGGCGCTCCTTTTCCTTTCTTGATCCTAGGCTATGGAACGCCCTCCCAGAGTCGAGTCCTTAAGATGCTGTGCTACCCTTTCCATCTTTTGCAAGAAACTGAAAACTGGCTCTTTTAGCTCTGCCTAGGCTGACCTACCTGCTCTCAGAGCGATGGGAAACCCTGGTTGGGTAGCCATGAACTATACAAGAACTGTATTCTAATAATGATTTAATAAATTAATTGTAGAAACTGAATGGCCAGAAACAAAAGAATGGCCTACTTTTATCAAGGTCTTAAGGAAGAACTAAAAGACACTGAAAGCTCAGATTCCTAACAGACCCACAGAAGTATCCGCCTTAATATACTTGCTATTAGAAATAGATCATCCACAAACTGAAAGCAAAAAATTAAAAAGAGATAATTTTGTCCAAGTGTTCCAAGATTTGCCCGAGCAAGAACTGAGACTACTAAGCCTTCAGAACATAATCCGGAAGTAAAACCCATGCAGAAAGACACTATTCATGGGACACTAACAAAAGAAGAAAAAGAGAAAAGGCCACAGAATAATTTGTGTCTGTACTGTAGCACTAGTGGACACTTTGTAATGATCTACCCTAAGAGATCAGACTAATCACAGAAGGAAAATGTTCGGCACAACCAGTAAGAGAAGTTGGGCTGGTGGGTGCTAAAGCAGAAACAACTCCAGAAGTTCATCACTCAGCTAATACATTGTTATCCTCAGCGCCCCATTTTAACTAGTAGGTGTTTAAAATTATCGCAAACAAGTGGAAATATCGCGAAGATGCGGAAGTTTTTTTCCGGCATGTTCGCGAGATTTTCTGCATGGTTCCGGGTCGCCAACTTACCCATGTGGTTGCTTGCGGGCGCGGCCATCTTGTTTTGAGTTGTCTCGCGGTGCATGATCGCGAGAAGAAAGACGTGATCGCGCGACGCATGACGTCACTGCGAGCGCGAACTGTCGCGAGACAGCGCAAATGGCTAAAAACAATACAACATCTCATGGAGAACGCGACTGGATCAAGAAAACTTGTCGGCGAATGCAGGGATTCAGGTAAGGCGATCGCGCGCGAGAATGTATTATTTTACAGCGCGAGCAAGAAACAAATTATCGCCAAAATAGATCCCCTCCATAAATAAAGACAAGGTAATAATAATACTACCAAGGGATCTAACCCCCAGTAGTTCACCCTCAATAGTGATAGACAAAACAGCATCCTCCTTACCTCTTTTTCAGAAAAAGTGCAGTGCAGGGTTGGCTGGCCACGTCCCAGGGGCAGGGCAGTCTGATGAGGGGGCGTGACGGAAAACTGTTGAAAAGATGACTCCTAGCTCCCTAGGCAAAAGTAAAAAAGGATGTTCTATGATTACCAAGTCAAAGGGTCCCCAATTGCAGGCACTAGGTCCGGGGCAACTGTTTCCTTCATGCCATGTAGTCCCAGCAGTAGCTCCAAAAGGGCCGACAGCAACGCGGCCCCCCCTTTAAGCTCTAAAACAGCTATCCTCAGTGGCAGGTACCACGTTCCCTTTGTACCGAAGATAGTAAAACCCTAAAACTAAACACAGGGCACACACGAAGAGTCAATAAGCCGTGAGTCTTCAGCATGATGTTGAGTCCAAACCTCCAGTTGGGGCATTTGCCAGGGTGAGGCTTAGGCAGTCCTATTTGTTTTCATTGCCTCCTGGCATACTTTTGCAATTTTTTGGTTCATAGTCCCTGGTTTTCCAGTATGAGTCGACTACAATTAGTGTAGGCATGTTTTTGGTGTTACAGGGCAAATACTAGCTTAGCTAGCCTTCTTTTATGGTATTTTTTGTGTGAATTGCCCCATTATTTGGGTTTCCAAAGTCCGGTCACACTGCCACACCCTTCTAAAATCGGCAAGAAATGTACCAGTTCATTAGTCAAAGCAGACCCCAGCCACAATCTAGGGAGAGTGAGCCCACCTGCAATGCAGATAGATAGTGCGGTATGGTCTGAGGGAGAGGAGAGTGTCTGGGAGGGAGGATTCCAAATGTCTGCTACAGCTCTAGCCGAACGAACACAAGGCACTGGGTGTGCTCACCTCCAGACCAAGCATGACTCAGTGCTCCAATCTTGCAGGCTTACTGGGACAGCAACTAGCCCTGACTTCAGACTCCGCAGAGCAGCCTCAGACCCTCTCCCCGCGGGGCAAGGGAAAACAATGAAGGGTGCAGCTCAAGGAAAACACCCAAAACTAAAAGTAAAAAATGCCCAAACTGAAGATTCTGGATCAAAAGCGGGGTCGAGATCAGCAAAACTAGGTTTCTGAGGCCACAAGGGTGGGCCATGTTACGTAGCACGTGCCAGGAACAGAGGGCTACACAAGCAAAAAAGTGTTTACAGGGCATGTGGTGGACATCAGCAACACCAAGTGACCACGCCCCCTCCTACACCTCCACACACCTACGGCGATACTGAGTCTCACCCATTGTACTCCTAGAAGCCACCGTCCCATTACTTCCTGTCCTCATAAGAACCACCTCATAAACATACCCAACATCCGCCTGATCACCCAGGCCCGAAATATTGAGGGCCAAAAAGGTCACCCAAGTAGGATTAAAAGGTGGTGTGGAGGGGCGCTTAACAGCTTATTGAAAAAGAATAAGTTAAATCTAGAAGATAACAATAACCCTCACTCTCCAAAACATTTAAAGGCATTTTAACCTTTGCTTAATTAGAGCGCGAGTAGTAAGCTGACAGGACCACACCCCTGTGGCAAAATACCGGGTCTCCGAAAAACTCACATCCCCGTGGCAAAACACAGGGACTCCAGAAAACTCTCAGTAACGGAGCATGTTTGACTAACTGAATTAACAAACAAAAAAGTTCTTTAAAAACAGGTAACAACCAAAACAGTAAGTGCACCAATGCTGTTTACTTTATCAGCTTTCACGATCCAGATGGAAAAAGGACATTTTTAAACTTGCGTCAATGGAAGGAAGAAAAAATAACCATGGGGCCTCAGCGAGGTGTCTGCCTAACCCCCGTGTGGGTGCACCATCCCAATGTGCCAATCTGACCCTTCAATGACTGTGATGCTTTTGAATCTTGCAAACATTTTCCAGCTGTGCAGAACAAAAACAGCCACTGGAAGAGCACAGATGGTTCCGAAGAGACTCACACCTCGAACTACAATCTCATGACAAAGGTTATGTATATTTCTGTCCCTATGCACCCTCTGTATACTGTGGGTAGTTCCACACTGACCTACCATTGAGGAACTGTTGTATCAAAAAGGATTCCCAAATGGGGAACTTCGGGGCCTGCGTTGGGACCTCTCGTATGTCCCCTACAATTAAACTAAGCTGAACACTAGTAACCCGCACGCAATATATAGCACCCTCTTACATAACACTTGGTACCAACACATGACTGTCAGTTCCCAAGCATCAGCCAAGTCCTCTTAGGTCTGTTTGCTGATCCCACATGTAGTAGGTGCAGATAGGCTGTACCTGTCCCACCTATACTTATGTAGGATAACCAAGATCCAACCCAGCAAGATAGAACTACACAGGGTAGTTGTAAACCTGACCCGATACGACACCAACCCAACAGCATTATACCTCTTCACTGAAGCCAATGATATCCAAACCGAGCCTGGCAGGATGCGTGGGAAGGGCACCATAGGAGAAAATACTGTTTGGTCCTGAGACTTCCCAGAGAAGAGATTATTGAAGACAGCAAAACCCCCAACTCAGTGCACAAACACATCTTCTACAGCACTGTACTGAACTGATGGTGGCCCTTAATGTATTTGGGTAGATCTTTAACAACAAGTGATCTAACATGGATTTCCTGTGTAGAGCAGTCCAGCTCAGGGATAAAAAGGGGAATGGGTTGCATAGGAGGTGGGGTTGGGGGGGGTCAATAAAAGTATAGCTAACCCATGTCAGGAAAACGTAGTGATCACATGCTCCCCATGCAACACATCTGGACGCATTCACTACTGACCACACTGTCCATGCAGGTCAAGACCGACTTGTAGTAACCATTGACCATTAATTTATGACCCTAAAGACAGCAACCAACATTACTCAACTTATATGGTCATTGCTGTTGTAATATTCTATATAAAGAAGCCTCAAACTTGATGTAAATGTAGACAGACCTCAGACCTTGTGCCTGTAACTGTTCTCCGGGCCTTACTGTTAAATTAAACAAAATTTTCCTGTTTTGCCAAGCACCTCTTGTCTTCTGTTTTTTATGGGAATTTGAACCTGAGCAACATAACTTTTTGCAGCTAAATGATGCGGACAGGGAGGCGGTCGGGCCCTGTAACTGAACCTGAAATAAGGAAGGCCATTAAGGGGCTTGTGCGAGGAAAATCGCCAGGTACAGCATTGGCAGAGTTTTACCATACATATGATTCTCTCTTGTCATGGAGATTGATGGAAATGTGCATTAGAGCACTGAATTGTGGCTCTTCCCCCCCCCCCCCGTCATCACTAGGGAGACCCTGATCGTATCAGTACCCACATCATCTGGGGATGCACTCGATACGGCGTCCTCTAGGCCACTTTTTATGATTAATTTAGACCACAATGTTCTCAATAAAGTATTGTGCAACCGTCTGCAGCCTCATCTACACAATTTATTTATTCTGATAATAAAATAGCTTTATCCCTCAGCATCACTCTTCTTACAGCATTAGGAGATTGTATCATATACTCGATGAGACCTCAAGATCCAGCTAACAGTGCTGTCCATTGCTATACGCAAAGCCTTTGACACCTTACATTGACGGGGGTACTTGAGGACAGTTGTGTGTAGAATGAACCTGGGCGATGAATGGAATAAGTGGATTCATCTGCTCTACTCTAATGAGTGGGTTAGGGCGTAGACAGGCCAGTGCATATCAGAGGCACTGGCAATAAAACCTAGGCACCAATGAGGGTTGTCCCCATCTCCACTGTTATTTGCCCTCACAATAGAACCTTTTGCTACTACACTCCAAAATGAAGGGCCCGGCAAAGGTATCCCACTGCATGACGGTGAGCATGTTATCTTGTTATATGCTGACGACATACTTTTTGTATCTGCGGGAGGTGAGTGTGCCATGCATCGAACTTTTTGAAGAGCTGGGGGCGTTTTCGGATTATGTAGCAATTGGCAATAAACATGCACCTTCCCCCATATGCTCAGAACTGCAGAGGCCACAGGCAGCTGTGCAGTGTTTGGGAATCGGGTGAGAACCAGGGTTCTTTAAATACTTGGGCATTAAAGTCTACCATGTGGATGAAGATATTGGAGGGTAATCTGGTTGGGAGTTACTGAAGAGTAATGTCTCATTCTGGCGCGCTCAAAAATTACCCACCATGGCCAGGATTACCATGTCAAAAATTATTGGTCTACATAGAGTAATACATTACTTTGCCAACCTACCAATCTGGGTACCAAAGAGCCGGTTTAAATTATTAGATGTCTTGCTACAGGAACTGATCTGGGATGGGAGAACACCACAGTCTCCGTGCTTATTCGTCAGTGACCTATGCGGTCTCGAGAGCTCAGAGTGCTGGACTACGAACTATATTACTTGGCTGCGCCATTGTAGTGTCTCACCAGATGGATTGCAGGTCTGAGTGTGCTGGGAGAATAGGGAGGCCCACAAAGGGAGGAGACCCTAGTGGCACCTTTCTTGGCGGCAAAGCTAGTCCCGGTCTGGAAACCATAACTCCCTGCCATAAGCTTTTGCTGCTGGAAAAAGTTGGTGAGGAAGAGCCGAGGCGTACATTTTATGCGCTGGTGCTGCCCTTAGTGGGATTACCCACTTCACGGGGAGGATACTTTACAGACAGACGTATGAGAGACAGGACAGCGACTGAGATTGAGAATCTAGGAGATCATTGTTCTGTAGGTGACTTTATGGGCCTGGGCAGCTTAGTAGCCGAAAATGGGCTATCTGGTGCACAATTCTTGGTGTATGGAACAGTAGCACAAGCAGCACGTAATATGATAGGAGAGCCAGGACTGGAGCCTCAGATGAAGGAATTGCTGCAGAGCATAATGACCTTCTGAAAAGGGCGCCGGCTGATTTCATGGCTTCATGAGGTGTTGGTCTGCTCAATCTCTGACAACCTGCAAGATGTTGGTCTACTCGATCTCTACAACCTGCAAGATGTTGGTCTACTCGATCTCTACAACCTGCAAGATGTTGGTCTACTCGATCTCTACAACCTGCAAGATGTTGGTCTACTCAGTCTCTGGCAACCTGCAAGGTGTTGGTGTACTCAATCTCTGACAACCTGCAAGATGTGGGTCTACTCAATCTCTGACAACCTGCAAGATGTTGGTCTACTCGATCTCTGGCAACCTGCAAGATGTTGGTCTGCTCAATCTCTGGCAACCTGCAAGATGTTGGTCTACTCGATCTCTACAACCTGCAAGATGTTGGTCTACTCAGTCTCTGGCAACCTGCAAGGCGTTGGTCTACTCAATCTCTGACAACCTGCAAGGTGCATGCGTTAAATAGGAGGGATTACTAGTTCGGCAGATCAGAGACAGAGTGGAAGCAGATTCTTCAGCATACACACGGTTTCCAGGAACACACAGATTATGAGTACACACCGTTTTTTATTTACACTCCACGTACCTCACACCCCATAGGCTAAATGTAATAATGCAGTGCACTGATCTGAGTTGTCTCAGATATGGTCTTGTTGATGCTGACTTTACACACATGGTCTGGAACTGCCTTGATTACCCGCTTCTGAATACAAGTCACGTCCAGCCTGGAGAGAATCCTAAATAGGCAGGATATGACCACATTTGAAATCTGCCTGCTCGGTTTGTATACTCAACAGACAGCGAAGAAGGCTGGTTACAAATTTGTAGACCCATCTTTGAGTGAAGACCTCATTGCATTACACTGGAAGACCCCTGATGGGCCTGTCTCATGTTAGGTGGAAGACATTTGTGGAGACGTGGGCAACAGCCACATAGGTGGCTCTGAAAAGTGGAGGAAGCTAGGCAGTGCTTAATTTGAGCGGGTGGTTTCTAATGCTCAGCACCAGCACTTAATCATCAACACCGGTGCTATCCCATGAGCACCAGTTAAGGACACATTAATTTATGGGGAAATTAAGTGATTTGCCTAGAATCACAGGAGGTGAGCTAACGCAGACACTCGAACCTGGTTCCCCAGGTCCTAAATCGGCAGCTCTGGCCATTAAGCCATATCCTCTCCCCACCTTCATGGTAAGTAATTGGTTCTGTTTTAGGCAGCACTAACAGCAGAAATAGGCTGGTGCAAGCTGCCTCCTGACGAGAGCCCCGGCACTTATTTTTTTTTTTTACAAATTAATCACTGAAACTAGGGGCTTGAGTACAAAGCCACTGGCGGCACAATGGAGGTATTTCCGGCTTTTACAGAAACTGAGGACTAGGGGGCCCTTCTGATAAGAGGGCACCTCGAGTGAGGGATGATGCCCCTGTGCTTGACATAAACTTCGCACTGCCCTGTGGAAGCCTCGGTCCCCACCCACAAGTAAATAAAACACCTCCTGTAAGTGTAGTTTAGATATTAAAAATATCCCAATCACTACTCAAATAGTATAAAAGGATCTGGCATTGTTAAGCAGTTGCACATGTTGTTTACCTGTTATTTGTACTCCTATGCATGCTGATATATATATATATTTTTTTTATTTTGAGAGTTTTATACAGTGCGAACCAGACCCTTGCGGGTTTCAGAGCGCTTTACAAGGCAAGTGTCTTAGTTACATAGAAACAAGGTAAAAAGCATAAAGTTCACTGATAGACAATGATAGTATAATGATCCTATCGTTGATACAAGGTATAGGATACATAACAAAACGTTCACTGTATATCAAGCATAATATAGATACAATATCTAGGATACCTGGCTGGGCAGTGGACATTATAAAGTTCCAAGTAGAGGATACGGTGGGTCGCAAAATAACAGTAGTCCCTGCTCAAGTGAATTTAGCCATCAGAAGCGACTTCACTTCTTTTCTTAAAGATGCAGTAGAGGGATTTCTGGGGGTAGAGCATTCCAAATTCTGGGCGCCATCCCTGAAAAGGTTTGGTTATATGTTTTCTTCTTGTTGAATCTTTGCGGTTTCAGTAGATGGTTGATAGAACTTCTTGAGGATCTGGCACCACAAGAGGGCGCCAGTTTCTGTGCCAGATAGCTGGGTGTATTGTGATGAATGGCTTTATGTGTCATACATGCTATTTTCAAATGGATTCTGGCTTCAAAAGGTAGCCAATTAAGGGATTTTATGTCCGGGGATATGTGGGACCTTCTTTTGGAGCCAGTCCTAAGTCTCGCTGCGGTGTTGATTGAGGCTCTTAGGGGCGCCGTTGCAGCTCTGGGCAGGCCACAGAGCGAGAAACTTCCGTAATCCACTCTTGGGATGACTAGAGCGTGTACTGCCAACTTGAAGTCCTTTTCAGGCAGGAAAGGTTTCCGTTTTCTCAAAGTATTTTTCTGAAAGTTTGCTCCTTTTGTTGCGTTGCTGATGTGTTTTTGCATATTGAGGTTTCTGTTCAGTGATATTCCCAACGATTTTGCTGAATCAACAATGAGAGGTTGACAGTTGAGTGCAGTAAGGTGGTTGATCCAGTCTTGCATTATGGGTACTTGGGCGGGGGAAGCGATGAGGAGGAATTCGGTTTTGAGGGCATTCAGTTTTAGATGATTTTCTGCCAGCCATGTCTGAGTTTTTCCGAGGATAGTGTTGAGCGATTTGATTTCTTCTAGGGTATGGATCTTAAGGTATAGTTGCGTGTCGTCAGCGTACATGTGATATTGCACGTTAGACGAGTAGAGTATTTCAGTGAGGGGTTCCATGAAAGGATTAAACAATGTCGGAGATAATGCAGATCCTTGTGGGACTCCTAAAGTGACTGGCACGGGTTTGGACAGGGAGTGATTGACCTTGAATCGTTGTGATCTGTTTTGGAGGAACGAAGTAAACCAACTTAGAACTGATCCAGCTAATTCGGTGCTGCTCTTAGATCAATGTGAGTAACGATATTAAGGACATATAAATGTGGAACATTACTATGAAAAGAATGATGATATGAGAGTGTACATTGCATTCTCTGTATAAAAACTTGTTAAAACAATATTAAAAAAATACTTTAACAACGCTGGCTTGGAGCTTCTGGGCAAAACGTTGGGGCCCGGCACTTAACTCTTTTACAAATTAAGCACCATACTACTGGCTGTTTGGATGTATCTTTCTTTTTGTCAAAATTGTTTTTATTAGCTTCAGAAAAGGCATAACAAACAGTACAGACCAGAACATGTGTCTCGTAGCCGAGTGGACCGTCAAGCAGTAGTGGATACAACATCAGAGTACCGACCTTACTCAAAACCCAGAAGAGGCGAGCCTCCCTCATAGGAACACTCGCTAATGGAAGGGTACAGAGTAGCTAGAATAGGGAGAGGGTGCAAGCCCGGAAATATACCCCGGAGACCCCCAGTGGGCGTCTATCGGGTTCTAACAGTCCTGCGCCGGCCAGTACTCCAAAAGGCTCAGGCAAACCACCAGCTGACACTGTGTCATGCAGCTGTAGAACCTGTTTACGACCCCCCCCCCAACTCCCCACAATCCCTCCCGCCCCACCCCACAAATTATAAGAGGAAAGAAAGAAGAGAAAGATAGAGAAATAGAGAAAGAGATGGGAGGGGCTCCGGTAGAAGGCCCAAAGGTCCGGTGTCGGAGCGAGGGAGGGGCGAGGCCCGCCCAGAGCGGATACAGGACAAGGACTCCCCCCTGAGACCCTGCGACAGCGAACCCCTCCATCAGGTGGTGCCGCCCATAGCCGCCCCGTCCGCCTAAAGCTGAAACAGCTGCAAGCCCCGGAGCTGTGGCGGACATACCGCCGCCGGCAAGCCGCTGGAAAGGAAATTCACCAGAGGGCCCCACTTAGATTCAAAGGTGGTATAGTCATCCCTGAAGATGTCCGCCATTCTTTCCAGGCTCAAGAGCCTCCAGAGGCGGGCCTGCCACATCGAGGTCGTGGGAGCCGCCTGCTTCTTCCAATTGGCCGCGATAGCCACCTTCGCCGCTCCCAGGCATAACCACATCACGGCCTTATCTGCTCTGGTTTGGTAGCGCAGGGAGGGATCTCGGAGGCCCAGCAGTGCAGTCGCCATGGAGGTGGGGATCGGGTAGCCCAACATAGATTTAATTTGCGCCAGGATCTCCTCCCAGAAGGGGCGGATCGTGGGGCAGGTCCACCAGATGTGCTGAAAGTCCCCCAACAACCCACAACCCCTCCAGCAGCGGTCAGAGGTGCCAGGGAAAATACGCCGCAATTTAGCAGGATATAGGTACCAATCCACCATTACCTTCATGTGCGCCTCACGCAGTTCAATCGAGTGGTTGTGCTTCGATATGTCCGACCACAGAGCCTCCCACTCCCGGTCCTCAATCGGTCTATGTAGCCCCTCCTCCCATTTAGCCTTATAGCGCGGGGACGGGGAGACCACAGTGGCCAAAAGGTGCCCATAGAGAAATGAGATGGCCCCCCTCATGGCGGTGGTAGTGCGTATGAATCTTTCAAATGGTGTCTGGGGCCTGCGGATGGCCGCCTGGACTTCCTGTGATTGCAGCCAGTGCTTGAGCTGGAGGTATCTAAAGTGTTCAGTCTGCGGAAGGCTAAAGTCGGTCCTGCATTCGGAAAAAGTCATCAACCGTGACCCCCTAAAGAGATGTCCTATCATTAAACATCCCCCCTCCTCCCAAGCCGCGAAAGGCCCCCTAGCGAGCGCCGGCGGGAAGGTCGCCAACCCATGAATAGGGGTGTGGGGGGAAGGGAAAGTGGTCCACCGCTCGTCCGCCGCTAATGTATCCCAAACCCGCAACGTCGTTTTGGTGGGCGTGCTGATGTACGCGTTGTCCGGTCTCTCGCGTTTCGGGCGCCACGCTATATCCCAAATAGTCCGACCCGCCACCGACCTGTCCATATGTAGCCAATGTTTATCCGACTCTCTCTTTGACCATTCTGTCAATACGCGCAGTTGAGACGCCTTATAATAAAGTTGGAAGTCGGGGAGGCCCGCCCCGCCCGCAGCGCGAGGCCTCCGCAGCATGGAGAATGACAGGCGGGCTCTTCCCCCCTGCCAGATGTAGCGAGCGCAGAGGGAGCGCATCGTTGAGAAAAAAGAGAGGGGGACCTCAATGGGGAGGGCTTGAAACAAATGGAGCAGTTTCGGCAATATTGTCATTTTAAGCGAGTGGATACGCCCCATCCAAGAGATAAACAATGGTTTCCAGCGCGCTAAGTCGGCCTTAATTTGCGTAAGCAGGGGGGGGAAGTTGGCCTTGTATAGGTCGTCTACAGAAGGGGTGAGCTGAACTCCCAGGTACTGGAGCGATGCAGCCGCCCATCGGAAAGGTGTGATCTGCTGGCTGCGCAAGAGCTCATCACCCTGGAGCGTAAGGTTAAGGATGTACGACTTGTCCTGGTTAATCTTGAACCCCGTCACCCGTTCGTAACGGCGCAGTTCGGCGTGGAGAGATGGGAGCGACGCGGAGGGGTGCGTGAGGGAGAGGAGCACGTCATCTGCAAATAGGGAGATCTTATGATCCTCTCCCGCGAATGGAATCCCCGTTATCTGCGGGTTGTGTCGAATGGCCATCGCCAGGGGCTCAATGCTCAAGGCAAACAGGAGGGGGGATAAGGGGCAACCCTGCCTGGTGCCCCTAGAGAGGGGGAACGGAGCCGAACATGTCCCATTCACCTGGACACGCGACGTTGGGATCCGGTAGTTGGTCTGAATCATAGCGATAAAGGCATCCGCAAAGCCCATCCGGCGCATGGTGGAGAAGAGAAAGCCCCAGTCCACCCGGTCGAACGCCTTCTCGGCATCCAGTCCCACGAGGATGGCCGGCAAGCGTCTCTTAGAGGCTTTTTCCATGAGATGTACAATACGTCGCGTGTTATCGTGCGTTTGCCTCCCTGGAATGAAACCTGATTGGTCGGGCATGTATCAGCGCTGTCATGAGTGGATTGAGCCTAGTGGCCAGAATAGAAGAATACAATTTAGCGTCTAGATTTAGAAGCGCAATCGGGCGATATGAGGAACATTGGTCCCTGGATTTCCCCGGCTTTGGGAGGACCGTAATAACCGCCTCTGCCATGGATGGAGAGACCACCCCCTGAGCGATGACGGCGTTAAAAAGAGTTTGCAGGCGTGGAGCCAGATCTGGCGCGAAGGTGCGGTAAAAGAGGGCTGTAAGGCCATCGGGACCGGGGGCTTTATTCAGTTTAAGCGCCATGATGGCCCTGGTGACTTCTTCCAGCGAGATGGGGGCGCAGAGATCTGCATTGGCGGCAGCGGCAACCCGGGGAAGCTGTAACCCCTTTAAATATTCTTCTTGCTCTGAGCTATCCAAGGAATCCGACGAGTATAACTTGTTATAGAAGGAACGGAAGCAGTCCGCCTTCCCCGCGTCGGAGCGAATTACCACATCCGCGGGATCTCGTATCTCCTCAATATATTCCCTATCCCTTTTAACTCGAAGTTGGCGAGCCAGGTGTCTCCCGATCTTGTTCCCCTGTGTATACGAGGTGTGACGGAGACGCAAGAGGGTAAGCTCAGCCCTGTTGGCGTAAATAGACTTCAGTTTGCCCCTCAGAGCCGTAAGGGGTCGTAAGGTGAGGCGAGAAGGCTTGGCCTTATTGGCCTGCTCCGCCGCTCCCAGCTCTACCTCCAGGCGTTCCCGCTCTGCTGCTCTCTGCCGGTTGAGCGCGGAGTTGAGTGCTATGCACTTACCCCTGAGCACTGCCTTAAACGCGTCCCACCGGATCAGCTCCGAGGTCTCGTCCGCGCCGTTAAGGGCAAAGTAGTCGTCGATAGTCTACCACAGGGATGCGCGCAGCACTATATCCCTGGTGAGGGAGGCAGGGAAGTACCACTTCCACGGCCGATCCCGGGGGCCCGCCCAATGAAGTGTGATCGTGACCATACTATGGTCAGAGATGGAGAGCGGGAGAATCCGAGCATTTCGAAGAGTCCCCGACAGAGCGCGATTGATAAAAATATAGTCCAACAGCGAATACGACTGATGAACATGTGAGAAGTGGGTGTAATCCTTCGTGGAAGGATGAAGGGTGCGCCAGGCGTCGCAAAGGCCCAAATCAGAGAAGCGTTGTCTAGAGGCCGTGGAGAAAGCACCCGACTCCGCCCTCTGGGAGCGCGAGCTATCCAATGCTGTTTGCCAAACCAGGTTGAAGTCTCCCATCAGGACCACCGAGCCCTCCGCAAACTGTTCCACCCTCGAACAAAAAGAGGACAAGAATCCCGCCTGACCCGTATTGGGCGCGTAGAGGGAAATGAAAGTGCAGGTCTGTCCCCTCAGAACCCCCTTCACCATCACCCATCTCCCCGTCTTATCCGAACATACCTCCAGTGGCTGGAACTTCACTCCGCTATGGAACAGCAATGTTACCCCCCTGTGTTTGGTGGTGGCGGAAGAACTGTATATGAGTGGGTATGACCTATGCCTCAGCCTGGTGTCCTCCCCTCCACGCAGATGTGTTTCCTGTAGTGCAACTACGTCTAGGTGGTGATCCGCTATGTACTTCATCACCCTCTGTCGCTTCTGGGGGGAGGTAAGTCCCTGAACATTCCAGGAGCCTATGGATAAAGCCATCGTTTAGGGAAATAAGAGCAACCGTCAGCAGTCAAGCCCAGAGTGTGCCCCTCCACCCCCCCACCCCCCCCCCCCCCGGAAGACCCCCCCGCCCTCCATGTCCAAAGAAAGAGAAAGAAGAAAGGGAAAGGAAAAAAAACGAAACGCAAGTAACCAAGAAACCCCAACTCTACACAACATCCAAGTGTGAAAAACTCGGAGGGACAGGGCAACCCGCCCACCCCCACCCCCACCCCGGCATCAAACATATCTCTATGCATAGAAAAGAAATGAGGAAAGCATCCTCAACTGTTGTTCCCAGGTCCCCCGGACAGGCCCATACCGGTAGTCCAGTGTCCAGCGATACTCCCGCTCCCGTAATGGCCACCCGATCTGGTGATGCAGGGAGCAGGCGAGGCCGCAGGAGCCCACGACAGGTGCACAGGGACCCCCTTCGCCTGTTAAGGCCTTCTCCTGGTGGCGGCACCCGCGGAGTCATCTGGGCGGAGCCCGACTCACCGTGGCCCATTCTCCGGCCCTTGCACTGGCTCTGTCAGAGGTGGAGGTCCCCCCCTCCTCTTGCTCACCTTCCGACGGGGAAAGTCCCAGAATGGCCCTACCGGCCGCCAAGTCCGTCACAGTTCGCTGCTTGTTCTGGTATTCAAATGAGAGGCCAAAGGGGAAAGTCCAGCGGTACCTGATGTGCTCCGCTCTCAATTTGGTAGTCTGAGGCCGAAAGGACTGGCGCCTTGCCAACGTCGCCGGAGAGAGGTCTTGGTACAACGCACATGTATATCCTTGGAATGATACCTCCGCAGACGCTCGGGCCGCCGCTAGGACAGCCTCCTTAATTTTGTAGGAGTGAAATTTAGCCAGAATGTCTCTCGGCCTCCGCTTATCTCCCGGCGTCAAGATGCCCACCCTGTGTGCCCGGTCAAGCTTGATCTTGAGGGTCTGCGGCTTCACCACCTCAGCGAAGAGGCCCTCTAGGAATGCCTCCAGGTCTGGCCCCTCCGCCCGCTCTTCCAGGTGGCGCACGCGGATGTTATCGCGGCGAGCGCGGTTCTCCAGGTCCTCCGCCTTGAGCTGCGTTAGCGTCAGTTGATCTTGGAGGGCTTGAATCCGGCGCGAGTGGTCCGCGGTCCTGCTATCCAAATCCTGGTGACTGGTCTCCAACTCCACCACTCGCGTGCCCACCGCGTTGACGTCTTGTCGGAGGCCAGATAACTGGTCGCGCAAGTCCGCGCGTAGTTGATCAATCGAGCGCTGGACATCCCGGCCTATCTCCTCTCGCAGCTCCGCTTTGAAGTCCCGCAGTGAGGCCAGGAGATCGTCCTTAGTGAGCGCCAACGCGCCTGGCGATTTTGCCGGGGTCTCCGCCGGCCCCCTATCCGCTGGACCGAAGAAGGCTGTGACGGAGGCGTTGCGTTTTGCCTGGTTCTTCTTAGCCGGCATATGGCCACCCCTGACCGGCTCCGCCTGCGGTTCGCCCTTGCCGGGCCCCCCTCAGCCCGTTCCGACAGCACTCCTCTGCCGATCCCGGTCCCTCTCCTCCCGGTCTCCGTTTGTTCTCCGGGGACCCGCCAGTCGGTGTGAGTGCGATGGGGAGCCTTTGCCGGCCCCCCGGTCCAGCACTCGCGCGTCCTCCTTCAACGGCTCTCTCTTCCACCCCCCCCCCCCGAGGGGGAGTCGCGTTGTAACTGCGATGCAGCCGAGGGCCCCCGGCGCAGCCACGAGGGGACGGTCCCCCACCAGCGTCCCAGGGTTTCTGGGACACGGAGGGCGGCTCGCCCGCCCGCCCCCCCTTCTTTCGCTCAGTCCAGGTGGGTACTCTCTCTCCTGGGGCCCCTGGGCAGTTCTCCTCCCTCTCCTCACCGGCCTCCGTTGCTCACGCTCCACTCCCTGCTCAATATGGCCGCTGCCTCGAAGGTTGCGCGATCGCGGGTCCCGATACCTGCAGAGACCGCAACTTCAGGGGTCCGCTCCTCTCCTCCTCCGGGCCCGTACCCCCACGAAGGCACCCAGGGAGCCCCAGCCGCACTCGTCTTCAGCCCGGGCGCGCCGGCCCATCAGCCGCGCCCGGCACGGAGCGCCGATCGCGCTATGGGAGCCGCCATCTTGTTCCTCGGAGGAGCCTCCCCCGCCACGGGTCCCGGGTGCTCCGTCCGCCTCCCAGCGGGATTCGGCCCGGTCTACCGCCGCACACCAGCTCACCAATTCATCCGGAGAGCGTTTGTCCCGCCCAGGGACCCAGGAACATCACTGTAGCCGGGGTGAGCCTGGGGTGTAGCGGGAGCCGACTCGGATCAGGTCCGATCGGCCATCTTGCTCATGCCACGCCCCGGATGTATCTTTCTACTTCCGCTTAAGTGCTTGAATTGAACTGCAGAGGGACTACTTTACAACTGTTGCCCCATCTGTCTGCTCCTGCTGGTGCCATCCCTTGTGTTTCACTAGTGCTGCTAGCAAGGGCACATTAAAACTAGACATACTGCCTTTGCCAATGCTTTTTTATGTAAGTTGGAGCTCTTGCTATGCTACACCTTTTATTTATTTAGTGCATTTTTATAAAGCGCGGACATTACGCTAAGGTGTCAGAGCGCTGTACAATGGAGCTAGTTACGTTACAAGAGAAAAGTGGTACAGAATATAACATTACACAGACTAAAAATGAAGGGTACACAAACACAAAATCCAACACAGGGGTGAGGAATGCACAGGAAAAAATACAAATTTAAAATGAAGAGCGAACTTCCAAGAGGGGCCTGAGTATGAAAGTATTAGTTCTGAAAGTGTCTTTGGAAGAGAAGAGATTTGAGTTCAGATTTGAAGATCCGGGTAGAGGAGGTGGCACAGAGCCATGGGGGAAGTGAGTTCCACATTCTCACCGCATTGCCTGAGAAGGATTGCGCCATCGATCTTAACCTTTTGAAGACTGGGGACTCAAGTAGAAGCTTTTCCGCATTGCGAGAGGGTCGAGAGCCTCCGGACAATTTCAATTTATTTGCCAGGTAACGAGGGGAGGACGTGTGCAAGGCTTTGTGTGTGATGCAGGCAGTTTTGTAAATAGATCTTGCCTCGATCGGAAGCCATCGAAGAGAGGACAGGATAGGAGTGATGTGGTCGCTTCGTTTAGACCCTGAGATGAAGCGAGCTGCTGAATGGAGGATGGATTTGAGAGGGGAGAGGTGGGATTTGGGTAGGCCCGTCAGAAGAGAATTGCAATAATCCAGTCTTGAGAGAACCAGCGATTGTACCAAGGTTTTTAAGTCTTTCTCTGGGAAGAACCGACGGATCCCCCATAGAAGGCGCAACTGGTACCGTGCGTTCTTGGCAATAGAGTTGATGTGGGAGATTAAGTTGAGTCTTTTGTCAAGAGTGACACCTAGAGATTTAGCGCTGGGTTGCAAAGTGTTATTTATTGGGCCAAATGAAACCGGGGTAGTTCTTAGCTTGGAAGGGTGGGGACTGGAAGCTTTCAGCATGTCCCCAATATGTCTTTGCAGCCAGACAGCTGCATTCTGTGACCCAAAAACTAGTGCTTGAAAAGGATGCAGTGGCAGCGGTAATGCCAGCCAATCCAAGAGATTGTAACGAACAAATGTTCCATGGGCGGGACAAATAAGACTGACAAGCTGGGACACAAATAAGAGGTAAGCGAATGAGAGTGACAAGGGAAGCCAACCTATGGTAAGCAGTGGGTGGGCTCCAAGACCCTCCACGTTCTTGGTAAGCCACTCTATGCGCCCTAAATTCATACGCTGTCTAGTAGGCTCGACCTGAAAAAGGAACGAGCGAGAGGTAAGTGCCTATTAGAAAAAGCATTCACATTGACTTACAGGAGAACAGCGCTGTGTGCCCGGTCTCAAGGCGCCTTGTCCTGGTTTGGGAACCTGTGAAGAACCCTGTTCACACAGGCCGCGCGCCTCAGAACTGCATATTCCAGTTTTCAAAAAACTTTCTTTTTTACCATATCAGTTACTGCCTGACTCGAAAGAAATGTTAATTCTCGTCTTTCTTCTCCTGTGCCCCGCCGTCATCAGACCCAGGCCGCGCCGCCGGGCAGAGGCAAGGAACAAAGGCCGCGCTGACCGGCCGGGAGCGGGGCGGGCTTCAAAGGGGCTCCGCTGCCGGTGGACCGCGGAGGGCCCTTTGAAGACGCGGCTCCCGAGTTCAAGAGGGAGGGCGGGAGATTGGGAGAGATTAGCCCAGGGACGAGGGACGCGTCTCTGCGCTCGATGCAAAGCCGAACTCGGCATCTCTTCTACCTCTGTAAATGTAAGGTGTCCGTCCAGGTGCCTCGGTGTAACCACGGACGCAAAACTCTGGAACTGGCCTTTTCTTTTACAAAATACTGTATTCAGGTGTGATAATCCAAGGGAAGCAACCAGGACAACAACTCCCAGAATGCAGTAGTTTAAACAAAATAATCACAACAGGAGCTGTAACCCAGCCTGCATGTACGTGCGTACAACTGCCTGGTGCTTTGTGGCATGTCAAAATACAAGTGTGTTTATTACACCTACATTTTTTTGTTACTTTGTCAAATGTTGCAAACTCATGGTGTCTCTCTTGGGAGAGTTTGTTAAGGCTGCCCTTTGTTGTCTTTTAAACTGTTTTTATCGTCCGGACCGGATTATAGTTTGTCTTTGCGATGTTCAGGATCAGAGCTAATAAACGTTTTTGAAACAAGACACAACCCGTGTTTCCCTGGCTGCCTGCTGTCCGCTGCATTCCTGTGTCCGCTCAGACCTGATGATGAAGTGTTCAGTGACCCTTGACACGTCTGGACTAGAAGGCAAACCCACAGGTGACGCAATCTCTGGCATCCTCCACTCCAATTCAGACACGGGCACAGCGACAGGGTCACAGCGACACCCACACCGGGGCGATGGATAGTGTCACGCATCGGGGCGATGGATAGTGTCACGCATCAGGGTGACAGCGACACCCACACCGGGGCGATGGATAGTGTCACGCATCGGGGCGATGGACAGTGTCACGCATCAAGAGCCCCTCCAAGGCTTTCCCACAGAGGGGATGCTGAGAACTCAGCCCCCTTCAACCACAAACAGCCATTCCTCGCTCAGCTTCCCTCTATTTACAATCCAGGCGCCACCACGCCAAGGAGAGTAGGGGACCACTCTGGTCAATGACGAAAGCCCCGAGACATGTCCCATCTAGGACGCACTGCAATTAGCATCCTTCCAACCCAGCACTGCCACATGGCGCAGCGAGCTGCCCACCCACCCATGCGCTCGGGTTCCGCGTCAGCACTATTTAAATGGAAATACGATATTGTAAATTTGACCCCAGTTAAGGCCTGTCATCCTGTGATCCCAACCAAGGTCACAGAGAAGATGAGGTGTCCTTCCTATCGCCACAAGCTACCAGCGCTAGGGAAAAGTCCAAAGTCTGAGAACCCCTTGGAAGGCTTACAACACCCCCAGCCTCTACCAGAACACACGAACCATCGGAGTCCCGCTCAGAAGCAAAGCACCCTACTTTCCCTGTATGCCTCCTTCAGCTGAAACCCAAACATTCATTTAACCCTACACCAATGACCTCCCAGACCCCACCACTACCCTTTTCTCTATCCCTTCCTCTATCACTTCCTTCTATTTCTTTCCACTAGTCAAGTTATCAATCAATCAATCTGGATTTGTATTTATTTATTTATTTTATTTAATGCATTTTTATTAAAGTGCGGACATTACCCGAAGGTGTCAGAGCGCTGTACAATAGAGATAGTTACGTTACAAGAGAAAAGTGGTACAAAATAGAACATTACACAGACTAAAAATGAAGGGTACACAAACACAAAATCCAACACAGCACAGGGGTGAGGAATGCACAGGAGAAAATACAAATTTACAATGAAGAGCGAACTTCCAAGAGGGGCCTGAGAATGAAGGGTACACAAACACAAAATCCAACACAGCACAGGGGTGAGGAATGCACAGGAGAAAATACAAATTTACAACGAAGAGCGAACTTCCAAGAGGGACCTGAGAATGAAGGGTACACAAACACAAAATCCAACACAGCACAGGGGTGAGGAATGCACAGGAGAAAATACAAATTTACAACGAAGAGTGAACTTCCAAGAGGGACCTGAGAATGAAGGGTACACAAACACAAAATCCAACACAGCACAGGGGTGAGGAATGCACAGGAAAAAATACAAATTTACAACGAAGAGTGAACTTCCAAGAGGGACCTGAGAATGAAGGGTACACAAACACAAAATCCAACACAGCACAGGGGTGAGGAATGCACAGGAAAAAATACAAATTTACAACGAAGAGCGAACTTCCAATTTTTACAGCGCGGCAAATCACTCGTGAGAGTATCTTGGCGCTGAGAATACTGCGGGGGGGGGGGGGTCTCAGTTGAACATCAGGGTCTTGAGTCCTTTCCTGAATTCCAGCAGAGATGATGAGGTCTGTAGATGAAGTGTGAGGTCGTTCCAGGAGTTTGCAGCGAGGTAGGAGAAGGAGTGTCCTCCTCTGAGAATGCGGGGCGTGGGGCGAGGAAGAGCGCCGGTGTCTGGAGTGAAGGAGGAAGTTCAGTCCGTGGCGGATGGTCTCCCCTCACTCACTGATCTTACATTTTCCTCCTAAGGTAATGAACATTCCTCCAATATGTGCTTCTTTCTTGCTCTCTACCTGCCATGATGTTACATTTTCCAAGTTCTAAAACCAATCAAAGTTGTTAGTTCATTCTTGCCCTGTGTTTTCGCCCTAAATGTGCAAAGCGCTGCGAGGGGCATCACGTATTTATCATTGTGTATTATGATATAGCGATGTAGAGCCCCCGCCCAGATGTACAAACACTTTGTCTCTAGTTTGCATGATCTTTTTTTGTACAGCAAACCCAATGCAAAAGGTCCTCACTGGTGGCATTTTCCAGCCAATGCAAATCACGATTTGTGCTGAATTGTAACCAAAAGTATCACAAAGCTGGGTAATGCGCTGCCTTGCGTTACTTTGAGTTAACGGGGCGTTCCATGGGTGATGCCTAGACGTGACAAAGGAAGTACGGAGTGCCTCAGTGGATAACCAAAAAATAAATGTATTATTTTGGCTACCTATGTGCAGACAAAGAGGCAGGTGGTGCTCAAGGATGGAAATTCCTCCTTTTGGAACTAGGACCCTCACACACCCAGCAAGCTAGGTGTCATGCTTCATCATATGGGCCTGCTCCTCGTCGGGTCGGCGCTACAATACCTGACGGGCTCCCGCAAAGGGGCTCTTTATCGGAGATCTTTTGTTCCGGCTGTCATGGTGCTGTGTGGGTAAGGGGCCTGGTATGTGTAGATGTATGTGAAAAAGTTAAAACAGATGAGGGAATCCTGGGAAAAGACTTTATTCTAGTAGGATCCCAGTCTGATTAAAAGAAAAACAAGGGTAGGCGACTAACAAGCTACAATGAGTCTAGAGGCGCTCTACTCCCAAGGGGTCAACATGTTTCACGCCTTATTTAGTCAATGTTATCTAGTGGCGATTCATCAGGACCTATGGTAATAACTGTCTACACAAGTGGTATGGTGTAACCTACCTACTACTGTATGATGGTGCGGGAATGGTACCCGTGCACTTGATGGCACAACCTACATAGGAAAAAGATCGATGCGACACAAAGTTTGTTAAAGAACAAGCGGGATCCCCCACAAGCTCACTCCACATTCTTTAATAATGACACTGCAACACAATTCATGCCTACTCGTGTGCTGGAGAGGTAGTACTCACCATTGCACATGAAGAGTAGTGGTTAAACATTAAGTGAACAACAACATATCCAATTGACTCAGTTTAAAAAAACTAACGGTGAAGAACAGGCTTGTGAAATAATAAGTAGTGGTGAGCTAATTGTCATGGTGGAGAAAACAATCACATTGTGTTGCCCACCTAACTAATATGAGGATTGTGCTTCATCAACTGCAGCGGAATATAGACATCAGAACTGGGATGTCTTTAAAAGGTTAAAAGACACAAAAGGGGCTGTCATTGTTAGAGAGCGGAGAATAGATTCAAAATGCTCTTTCAGAGTCCTTTAGTTTAGCTGTGTCTCGTCTGTATGCGTACTGTGTGAAGAAGCCGTGAAACAAATCGGCCATCTTGGAGCATATAGAATTACATATTAGTAGCCCATATGAAGGTCAGATTGTGGGATCTGCACTAATAAATTTCGAGATGGTGGACGCTGGCACCCCCAAAACCAGGATGTTTTATAATTTACGGGCGGGTAGTGACAAACTCTAGATTAAGTTGTTGGTCACTACAGAGTGCATACTAATAAAGTAGCAAGCCAAACTGGTATGGCCTGCACAGTTTAAACTATTAGAATGTGTGCTGATTCAATAGAAGACCAGATTGTCGGAGCTGCACAGTGGGATTCGAGCTGGTGGTTGTTGGTGGCACATCCAACCAGATTAGAGGTTCAGGAAACAAGCAGGCGGGTAGTGGCGAAAACTGTAGATAATTCGTCGGCCATCTTGGTGTGTATACTAATGCGGTATTAAGCCAGACCGGGAATGTGTGTCAGGGTTCAGGGTCCCCAGTAGGTTTCAAAAATAGGTGGCCTGCATAATTTATTGTGCTAAAGTTGGTGGTTCTAGATGGATAAACGACATGGGTTAAACGTGATCATTAGATGCAAACTGGCTAGGCTAAAAAGGAATTCTGTCCTTTTTAGCCTAGCCAGTTTGCATCACCCTGATTGTTCTGTTATCTTCAAAGGAATAGTTTTATCCCTGACAGAACCATTGTTATTTAGTCTGTAAGCACTATTTTCTTTAATGAGTTTTTCCTACTGTAGACATGACATGCTTTTCTGCAACAGTCAGCATGCCATGCGCACTTTCACTTTACAAGCAGCCCGGGACAATGACGGCCGCTTATTTGAAATTAAATAGGTCTTGCATTTACAAGAATTTGAGCTATTGGCATTGTAAATGACAATGCCTTTTATTTATGGGTTAATTATCAAAACCGATGAATGAAAGACAGTGTCGTTTACAATGCCAGTAGCTTTAACTCTCGCAAATACGATACCTATTGCATTGCAAATACTTGATTGTACCAGTGCAGAGTTTCTGCCGCCTGGCCCCAGGGATATCCGGACCAGCAGTAAGGAAGACGAAAGCGAGGCTGGCATTGGAAGATCACGCTTCATGCGTGACCAAGGCGCTCACTTCATGCAGGCACCACAATATGAAGGGCCAGGCCAGTGTGGAGTTTGTCTGGAGTAACTCCAACAAGAGACTAAAGGTCTGGCGTGGATCCCCTGCATCCTTGATCACGTGCACATGAGCTCTGTTTTAAGCCCCTTTCCCCCCGGAGCTGCCTCTTGCTCTGCTCCCATCTGCTTCTCTCTGGTTAACCTGGCTGGAGGCTGCTTGCGCAGAGCTGAAGTCTCACTCATTGTGAGTGACACACTTTTGCAGGTTGGGTTCTGCTCTCACAACATTATAGATGTCAGGCGTGGTAAGAAGGGCTCGATTTTGGACTCCAAATGCAACTCTTTCCAAAGCTCTGCTATGTGCAGCGCAGCTCCTCGAAGCCGTGCACACTTTTGAAGCAATTCCATCACAATCTGATTCGTCCTACACAGTCTCCTTCAGAACCTGGCAGGTGCTGCTTTAGATATATACGGCTGCTACTTCACTACTTTTGGAAGTTATGGGTCTGCATCATTGAAGTTGTTTGTTTTATTCACTTTAGATTTATTTGTATTTTTGTATAATTTTACTGGTCACTTTTTGAGTTATCATTGATGTCAAAGTTTGTGTGATATCACTTTCCCTTGATGTTATCAAATATGCTAATGTGTACGCTCAAAACTCGAGATACAGTACACTAAAACTGCCCTTTCCTTCCTTTCTTCCCTTCCCTCCTACCTGTGTCTGAATTACTCTTGGCCTTCCCTAATAGTCCCACTCACCATCTGGCAATCCAATTTTCTGTCTTCCTGTTGCTTTCTTCTGTATTAACCCCTTTTAGTTCTCGCTTACACAGTGCATGCGCTGTGTGGTGAGACGTATTGTTTGCTATTCAGTGAGCGTACCATTAGTTATTTTAGTTGTCACTCACATTTGCAATCTTTCAATTGCTTTGTTGCGGTATGCTTCCCTTCCTTTCTTGTGTTAGCTCCTCCCTGGAGCATGGACCAAGGATAAGTGTTCTTCCTCGTCTTTTTGCAACACACCATTTTTCTTAAAGGTGGTTCAATATCATATCTGAACATGCAGTGTGCTCTCCTACTTTTAGCACAGGCATATGGCTTCTGATTTATGTTGCTGTCACCCTATCTGCTGGCTCTATTGATGCTTTAGTTGCTTACAATCACAACTGTATTACTCTATGCAACTCTACTCTGTGCTACTCCACTCTACATCATTCCACTCCACTTCACACCAGTTTATGCCACTCAACTCTATCCTACACCACTATACTCTACGCCACTCCACTCAACACCACTCCACTTAGCGCCACTCCACTCTGTCACTCTACTCTATGCCAATCTACTCTACGCTACACCATTCCACTCTACGCCACTCTGCTCTATGCCACTCTACCCTATGCCACTTTACTCTTCGCCACTCCATTCCACTGTACACTACGCTACTCTATTCTGCGCTACAGTATGCCACTCCACACCTCTCTATGCCACTCCACCCCATTTTATGCCACTCTACTCTATGCCACTGTACTCTACAACACTCAACTCCACTCTATGCCACTTCACTCCACTCTACGCCATTCTACTCCATGCACTCTACTTAACAATCCTCTACTCTATGCCACTTCACTCTACACCACTCAACTCTATACCAGTCTACTTTGTCCCACTCTATTCTATGACATCCTACTTTGCAACACTTCACCCTGCTCTACTCCACTCTACACCACTCCACTCTACACAATACCACTGTACGACACTCTAGGCCACTCCCCTGGATGCCACTCTACTCAATGCCAGTCTATTCTACACCACTCCACGCTACTCAACTGTATGCAATTCTATGCCATAACTGTACTCCACTCTAGGCCATTTCAGTCAACTATAAGCCACTCCACACTATGCACTCTACTTAATGCCCCTCTATTCTACTCCATAATCTATACCACTGTACTATATGCCTCTTTAATGTATGCCACAACACTCCACACCACTCTAAACCACTCCACTCTACACCACACCACTCTACTCTATGCCACTTTGTCCTACACCACTCTACCCTATGCCTCTCAACTCTACTCTATGCCATTCTACTCTATGCCACTCCAGTCCATGATGCTCTATGCCGTCCCTGTCCATGCCGTTCTATTCAACTCAACTCTATGCCACTCTCCTCTATGTCACTCTCCTCTACGCCACTCTCTTCACAAGGCAAGACCTATTGGTTTTGCCAATGCTTGTTTAGATGACCTTCCATTCTACCTGCTTGCAGCGTTTTGAGGGAGGCTTCCTGTCTTGCTTTGCTCACATGGGCGGCAATCTATCCAGAAGTATTATGATTTGCGTCACCCTGGCCGGTCGCCTGGCATGGTTTTCCATGGTGTAAAAAGATTTAGCTTAATATGTATGCATGGGTGGCGATCGAGCAATGCTCTAGACGGGGTGCCGAATCATACCAGAGCGCGAAGGAACGTTTTTGTTTAAGAGAAACCGAGATTTTATGTGCTGTACACGATGGATTTTCAGATTTATCTTGCCCCACTTGTTTCATTGTTTCCACTCAAACAACACAACCTCAAGACTTTGCTTGCCTTCACCGAGCTCATGACTACCGACAAATGCTCCGAAAAAAAGTGAGAAAACTGCAAGGGAGTGTGGATATAGGGCCACACGTATCAGTGTTGGAAATAGCGATTAGCTGATTGCGATTCCTAATGTATGAAACTCTATTGGCCAGATGTCTGAACTCTTCATTATGTGAGTATCTACTTGCAATTTTTTGCGAATCGCAATTAGAGGCTTGCAAGATTAAATGTACTAATGGATCTCAGATGCATTAGCAAATTCCAAAGGGGTCGGAAGGGACCTGCCTCATCAATATTCATGAGGGAGGTAGCAGTTTGCGACTCATTGGGAATGGGCGATTACACAGTTATGATGGCCTGCTGGGGAGAGCAGACCACCATTTCTGAGTTTGCTTTTTAAATAGAGCAACTTTTTCCCCCCAAATGCAGCCCGTTTTCCTTAAAGCAAAACGGATTGCATTTAAAAGAAAATAATTAAAGGTTCACTTTTCATTTTTTAAGGGCAAGCAGTGGTACGTAGAACCACTGCCTGCTCTGAAAAAATGTTGGTGACCCCATTCACAAAGGGGAAGGGGCTAATTTGGGACCCTGTCCCATATGCGAATGGCTTACCACCAACTTGAAGTTGGTGGTAACTGCGGATAATTTGCAACCATATTCCCTTGTTGCAAAACATTCCTACATACCAGAACGACTCGCTATTAGGAAGGGATGCCCTTAACACGCCCCTTCCTAATAGCAACTCTCAAGCCTAATTTTGCGAGTTGGTAATAGGTTACCGACTCACAAAATAGAATTGATTTATGCCAAAAATCATTTTACTTGTCGTAAATAGCATGATGTGCCATTTGCAACCAGTAAAATGCTTCGTACATCTGGCCCCATGAGTTTTATATTGCGATTCCTAATGGGTCGCAAATTTACCTACCTCCAGTGGCGTAGCTAGAACTTCTGGCGCCCGGGGCTATCCCTCAGATTGCCACCCATGGCAGGTAGCGGGGGGGCTGGGGTGCTGGGGAAAAAGGTCGGCGAGCACTTGAGAGAGGTCCGAGAAACACGTGGCCTTGATCATGCAAGTTACATGCACATATATGACACGGTCCCAGGCTACACAGTTGAATACACCGGCAGTACAAGGGAGAACACATAGATTGCATGATCTGTCTGGGGACTCAGAAAAAACGCATGCGACAACCATCAGAGAGCTTGAACGATTACCTGGTCACCCCCTCAGCACAATGCAAACATGCACATACATTACTCCATTCGGGGAACTACAGCTGACAGTAGGTGACCAAACATGGTCCCCCCATTAAAGCAGTGTGGACTTGCACAAACGTGATGTGCTCTGGGGACCCAATACCACCACCACCAATACCACCACCAGCACCAATATCACCACCACCAATACCACCAGTGGTGGTGGTGGTGGTTAGTGTCTTCTTTCACAGAGGACACTTAAGACAAACATATTGAAGGAGGCCTTAACTGAACACTATGCACAGAGTCCCAAGCCCCCCTAAGAGTGGGTCCTGGACCCTTATACCAATGCGTGCAATCAAGGAATGACTTGCACCTGCTGCCCAAGAGAATAGGTCTTGTAGGACACAAGCCCACCTAACAACATTGTACTCAATTTGCATCCAGGGCACAGTGCCCGTTAGTCAGTGGTTCTAAGATTAAATGGCAGTAAATGTTAATACTGATTAATATTTTATCAAACTATTGCATTTCACGCGTCCCAGGTCTCATATATAAAAGTCTTACCACCAGACACCATTCAATACGTTTTTTCAGGTTTTCTTTAACATATCAGAAGTACATAAACAACTGTTTTCTGCAAAGTACAAGGGCTGCAACAGCTAGACTCTGTCCCTTCTACCCGCATCCTTCATGTAGGTGCGCTGTCCCTTTTCTATGTTCATTGTCTCTCTCCATGCACACTGACCTCTCCCCTACACCTCTCTCGTGGTACCCTTTATTTTTCATGCTTACATGCCCGCAAATGTAGGGAACATTGCACTGGCAGCTGGTTCCCTTACCTGGGGCAGCCCTGGGTGGCAGCTAGTTCGCCTCCCGGGGGGGGGGGGGGGGGTGGGGATGGGGAATGGCAGACAGGCCCTGCAGCCTGACGTCCCGCTAATCCCAGCTGCAGAAGTTACATTTAACTCGGACTAAGTTGTGGAAACTGCACCCATCTCTGCAAAAGGGACATTTACCGACTTAATCACAGCTTCGTGTGCACTATGCACACCTATAGTGATCCATCTCGTAGTGAGTCTTCGGGGGCACGTGCCCAGCACAGTTCAGCATTCACCACGTGTCCTCTCTGATCTCCTGTCACTCACTCCGTTGAACAGTGAGCGCGATGATGACGTATTGAAGAAGATAAACTTTTAGATAGTGACCACACCGTCATCCGCTTCAGTCAACACGCATACACAGACGTCACCCAAAGATTACACTGACACTTTATTTGTGGGTGAAGAACTGCTGCAGGTTTATTTCATACAACACAGTATGATAATAAAATTGGGTTATCTTACGGGCGATCCAGGGCAGGCAGCCCCTTGCTGCTCCGCCCGCCTGGTGAGCCAGCACACACGGTGGGTCGATGCCCGGCAGTGTGGCACATAATTATTTACAGATCATCCACTGGGTCACGTGATCTGTCTCCTACTCCCGCCCCTTCCGGCAGGGGCGGAGCGTGTTGTGGCACACCCCCGGTTGGTCAGGTCCCCCAACCGCCCGAAGGACTAACGGGGCGCCGTCGCGGTCTTCCCAGAACCCCCTTCGGCTCCTGGACCTTGGCTCGGGCACCCTTACTGTGCCGGACAGGGGTACCCTTACTGTACCGCCTGTCGCAGAGGTACCCTTACTGTACCCGTCTGCATCCAGATCGCCCTGTAACTCCGCCTGCAACGCAAAAAGAAAAAATTAAAGCATTCCAATAACGCGCTGTGCCTGACACGTGGGGTAAGTGGAAAGGGTGGGAAAACGCGTGTCCAGGCAGGAGCGGCGCAGGAAGCAGAGGAGGAACTGGGCGAGAGGGCCCCCTAAGTAGGGGGGCAAGCCGCGCCCCACCCGCCCCCAACGGCCCGCCTCCAGCTCGACACTATACTATAGGGGGTCATAACCCAGTGGGCGTAGGCCTCGCGCGCGAGGCAGCAAGGGGGGGGGGGGGGGGAGGGAAGGCTCCGACGGGCGGCCACTAAAATGCTGCCCTGCTGATGTCCCACTGCTTGGGACGCGGGCAGCGGCATAGTGACCACACCGTCATCCGCTTCAGTCAACACGCATACACAGACGTCACCCAAAGATTACACTGACACTTTATTTGTGGGTGAAGAACTGCTGCAGGTTTATTTCATACAACACAGTATGATAATAAAATTGGGTTATATTACGGGCGATCCAGGGCAGGCAGCCCCTTGCTGCTCCGCCCGCCTGGTGAGCCAGCACACACGGTGGGTCGATGCCCGGCAGTGTGGCACATAATTATTTACAGATCATCCACTGGGTCACGTGATCTGTCTCCTACTCCCGCCCCTTCCGGCAGGGGCGGAGCGTGTTGTGGCACACCCCCGGTTGGTCAGGCCCCCCAACCGCCCGAAGGACTAACGGGGCGCCGTCGCGGTCTTCCCAGAACCCCCTTCGGCTCCTGGACCTTGGCTCGGGCACCCTTACTGTGCCGGACAGGGGTACCCTTACTGTACCGCCTGTCGCAGAGGTACCCTTACTGTACCCGTCTGCATCCAGATCGCCCTGTAACTCCGCCACAGCTCTGGGGAGGCTACCGTCGCTGCCAGAGCCCCCCTCTCCTAATAGGTGTTACTGATGTCCCTTGCTAGCCAGTGCCTCCTGTACGTCAAGCAGGAACATGTCCCTCCCTACCCTGGACAGGTGCACCCCGTCCAGGGTACTGACTGACTGAGCTGCCGAAGCATACATCTCTCAGCTCGAGGACTAAATTTGTGAACGTATCCCACCTCCCTGGCTCCAAGGAGAGCTGAGCGAGAAGAGCAACACCTCAATCTGTTTCTCAGGCTGGAAAATATGGCATGGGTAACAAGGCGTTGGTGAAATAGGCGCTCGTGGACCTGCAATCCTAATAAGATTTTTCAATTGGCCAAATTAGGTGCCTTCCTGGCTAGGAATTGTGTTCCCAACAGCTGCAGTACAATAAGCAGGGTGAAGGTAACGTGTGAGTTAACCACTTTACCTACGTATATAAACACAAGCTGGCATCACCGGTGTCTCAATTTCTTCCTTACCCAACTTATTATCCTATTGTTTATTACAAACTGACCCATATCTCTAGCAACATCTCCTTGTTTTTGCCTTTCTACTTGCAAATTATGTTACATTGAATTCGACGATAGCGTCTCATACTAGTCCCGCTGTGTATCCCAATCTTTTCTTACTCTCCACTGGGATCGCGTAACCACTTTCCTTGCCTGTTGGATAGAAGCTAGCTTCGGGACTTTATCGCTGCTGAAAGGAGTTAATAGGTTTGCCTACAGTCCATGTTATACCGTTGTTGCTGTACTATAGGTAATTCGTTGCACCGACATCGTGGCTTGAAAATGAAACGTCTTATTTAATCAAATAATAAGTTGAGCCCCAGTGATGATTTCGTTCATATCTTCATAGCAGGCAGTGCCTCTATCACGCCAATACCTGGGTCACGTCCGCCTTAAATGACGACAATACATCTGGCTTTTCCGCCAGCCTTGCCCATTAACCTGTCAAATGTCTGTGGAGAGCAGCACATCTCTGGTCATGCTCATTTCAGAAGGTGTTAAGCCCTTTCCATTACTAGAAAGTTTAAGTGCACAATTCAAGAAGTATGGTCGCTCTCTGCTCTCTCAATCATCACCATGTAGCTGAGGGCATGCCGTTCACGGAATCTGGTTGAGGTATGCACAGGTCATTGCCACTCTCCCACGTGCAGTGCCATGAACCATTTGAAGTAGTTCATCAGATTCAGCCAGCCACCCCCTAGGTGGAGGCTTGCACTCCCACACTTCTGCTAGTGTAAAACCCGGCCACACCTCCAGTTCAGTGAGATTTAGTGATTCACGACACTGACAACCCCAGGGGCGATATACTGTGTTGTGTAAAAGCGGCCCACTACCACCAAGAACAATTAGCTTGGAGTAGATGGGTGTTAACCTAGGCTGGCTGAAGGCAGCCAATCTCTTGACTTAAGCGTGGAACTCACAAAATACCTTCAAGACGCTATGTATGATACACAAAACCCAGGCCTACAACT
Organism: Triturus cristatus; assembly: GCF_964204655.1. Taxonomy (NCBI): domain Eukaryota; kingdom Metazoa; phylum Chordata; class Amphibia; order Caudata; family Salamandridae; genus Triturus; species Triturus cristatus. Next base: position 105,900,624 of record NC_140591.1, on the reverse strand, counting down.
TGCCTCAACACAGCACCGGCTGCTGACTTTTCTATAATACTAAGCTGCTACTATGACTAATTTGCGTGAAACCTTACCCCCAGCTGTTTTTAAATAGCAAGGCAAAGATGAGAGACAGCAGCATCTCTTGACTCAAGCGCTGAACCTACAATAATAACATTGGTCGCTCAATTTCTGTGTTACACCTTTACACAAGCTGACCATTGCATCATGGTTGAGACTGGGTTTTAGGCTGAACCTTGACATATTTGTACACCTGCTGCCAGGGAACATATATCTACATGTATACCTTCCCTTATCCTGTTGCCCCACTTGGGACACAGCTTCGTCCCTTTGTACCCACCGGCATGGAACTAATGCCCACGAGATTCCCCCCTAGTACCGGATAATCCTAATAAATGCTGCATTATGGGCCAAAGATACCAGGGAATAAATGCCAAAAGGGGGGGGCTCTCGAGTGCGCGTGAACCCATGTCATTGCGATTAGTAACAGTTGCTCAGTTCGAGCTAGACCATGCGACTTTAATCCTTTAATCAACTAATCGGCAAAGCATGCCATTCCCTAACTTGGACATACACACAACCGCCTCTAGTGTCCTGCAGTGCCAGCTATTCCGAATCTGGCTGACAAAAACTACCATTGGCCCTAAGCTAAACTAGTAACAACTATCACCCTGGCCCCCCCAAACCTTTCCCAGGGAACTGGAGAGAAATGAACTCAAATGAACTTGCACTGCGAGTTAGGATTGCTTTTGTTAAACAATGTATCCTTATCTCACCTTTAACCATAACTATCCGTCCAACCTATCGTTAAACTTGTTGACTTCCATTCAATTAATTTCAAAATAATGTAAATTCTTTTTTCGTTATTTGTTTATTCCCACCGTACGGCTTGCTGTCACCTTGTGAAACATCCTGTGTGGTTACACAGCTGTTTTCGAATCTCTCAGTTTGAGCAACAAACACATTATGTTCTGCTCCTAAAAGATTATGAAACCCATCCAACATTTGTTATGTTATCCAAATTTGATGGGCCCCGTACCAAATTGGTTCCCTGGCGCTACTCTGAAACCGGTTAGGGTGGTATGTTACTCATGTACCTGTCTAACTAGCCATGTTATAAAGACTTTGCGGGAAGTCATGAGGTCTGTGCGGACCTAATCTCTGGAGGTGGGGGGTTCCAATATAGGTGACCTGGTGCGCTAAACCTTGTTCCACCAAAGGGTGTCCCTGTAGAGGATCCCTGGGGAAGCCACATGTAGTTTTATTCTTGTGGGTCGTGACGTGGCCAAGGTGAACATATCACGTCAACACATTAACATCGCTGAATGTATAAGTTAGAGCAGTATTGGTGGGTTACCTAACAAATTGACTTTCTAGATTTTGCACCAGGACCCCTTGATGTGCCATTGGCTTGCCTATTCGGCAATGTCCTATTCGCAGGAGTAAAACTCTCAGATATCATTCACCCCAACACAGTGCATCTCATGAGTGACACCAAATATTTACCGCTCCCCGTGCTTACAAAATTGGACCCTATCCTTGGTTCCCCAGGACTCAATGCACTGGAATGTCATCTGGCCCTGGTGCCTAACCAACGACCGTGTATTTCAAATCCAACCTTTACCAATCTTTGACCACATGTGAAAAACTTAATCACAATCAGCCTGGGCCTACTCCCCTAGTCAAATGGCGAGTGGGCCGCAAAGGAGTACATTAGAAATATAAAGCCATGCATTTTCAACATGAAGCCAGGAACCAAAGGGAAGCTTGGGGACAATAGTGTGAATAGTGATGGTGGCCTCTGGGAAAAAACTAATCTGCCGGGCTACCCAGCTTGCTCAGGCACTGACTATGGCATTCAGCCCCGTGGACACCTGGTCGCTCCGCCCTCACTAGCATCAATCTAACGCACATTGTGAGTTACCTATCTATTCTACAAATGTGACGTGTATGTGGATGTCAAGGCATTGAAACGCTACGCATGAGCCCAGGTACATTACATATTCATCGCAGCCATTGCGTCCCTATATTTACTACAAAAAAGGGGGGGGGGGAGCACTACATCCAACAAGCCCAATTATTGGTTGATCCCCAACCTGCGGATAAGTAAACAATGCACAGGAAACCAGTGCGCCATGGGCCCGAAGGCCTAGGAGCGCTTGACATATCGCCGCATTTGCACTTACACTCATAGGCGAGGAGGAATATAATTGCCCCCAACAATCATTGGCCCCACATAGTTATAACATCAACACAATCCGCTGCGCAATGTGCTTGTTGTGGGTGGAATGACTCAAGTGTTGTAGGACTTCCGCGGTGAGCGGTGATGCCGACCTGGCGAAAGCGCCCTGTGTAACAATGTTCGTCGCCGCCTCCACCCCAGATTCTCTCACTGTCCCCCTCTACCGTGACCAAGTCTTCATAACCACACTCTCCGATGCACTGAATTCACTGTTGACTATTGGGCTTTAAGATCTACATTGCAAGTCACAAAAGGATGCCTCTTTTGAACACAGTAACCTGCTGGCCCATTTGCATCATACGCACTGCACTCTGCTATCTACTTGGCACACGTTCTTCGCAGCAGGCCTCTTAACACTCTGAACTAACTACACCGAAGTCAAAAGACCTCTCAAATTGTTGATCTCAGAAGAGGTCTAAATCAATGGAATGTATGTGAATTGAATAGAAATGATACACTACACAAATTCCTGGTCTCTCTCCAGGAAGATCACAAACTATCTTGACATTTATGTGTGGCCTGGCGTGAGCGAGATTCGGACAGTTAAAACTGGGCTCTACAAGGGGCCAGCTACCAACTCAAAACCCTCAGTTAAGCGCGGGGGGATGTTCAATGGGACCAAGCTCCCGGATGTCGAACGGCTCTGAGCTCGAACCTGTACTCTCCGATCTAAGGCAGCAGCACACTCACTGCAATCAACCTAACCTATGGACACGGCAGACTGGCGTAAGTACCTCATTACCCACGCAGAGTCCCTAATGCATCAGTACCTCTTTTGATGACTGACTAAGAATCATTTCCCCCATTCTAAGTCTTAGGGATCGGGGAGGACTGGGCAATACGGCGCATGTAGTGACTGCCCTCTACAGCGTCCCTTACTGAAGCTGAGTCATCCCGGTCCTCAGGATACAGTATGCTGAACACGGACATAAACATTCGCCTTATCCCTCCGTGCAACCAAAAGTGTACAAAGAACGGAGAAGCCCTAAGATGTCAGGCATTATCGTAAAATTGATAACATTCTTAAAACCCTTCAGGTGTAGCCAAACGTCCACTGACGATGTGTGCTGCCACATCACGGAGCGCGTTGCTTGGCGCCGCATTTAAACTCGCAGCACGCCGTCGCATCTGGGACCTTAAATCAAAAATTTGTATCTGTCAATAACAAGGATGCCTCTCTCACAAGCAACCACCCACTGATCCCCGTGCATGACACGAGCCCAACTATAACCTGCTCGGCACTCATCTCCGCAGGCCCGTGCACAATGCACCCCTGGCTCGACCATCAACCTTCTAAGCAGCCAACCCCTACATGCTGCCTGTTTATTTAGCGCGAATTTGACCAGAAGGTATTGGCCGCTTTACGCCTGCGCGTTTTGCGTGAGGGCCGTGTTAAAAAACGCACTTTACAGCACTGGGGGCTGGGCACCACCTCCAATGCTCGAATGTCCCGATCGTAAAGAAGAGATTTGCCAACTTATGACCCACGTGACTATCGCTGTTCCCGCAGCCAGATGAGACCGCTCGCAAACAAAGGCCATCCGGTAGCTTTTAGACGCAGTGCTCATTCCACGGCCATAACAACCCTGTCCCGTCGAACTCCACTGCCACATGGACCCCAAGTCACTTCCTCACCTCCGAGGCAAGTGCGGCTCCGATGGGGAGGCAGCCCGCAGTCGCCAGCAAGTGCCCGGCGCAGCTGCATCCCGCCACGCACAGCTCCCTCGCAGGGCCGCTCAAGGCCTCCAGGCGCAGCCGCCGGCCCCTCGCCGGCACGAGGCGCACCCCGGAAGTACCTCCGCCGAACCCACAAACACAAGCCCAACAGCACAAAGAGACCTTAGGAACAGGGCTCCACAATGTGCGAGAAAACCACTGCCTCGCTGCGCTAGAATGAGAATGACCAACATGTGCACAGTGTAAACTCAAAAATCTGCCGGGTGTGCCCCTGCACTACAAAAACACGGCGGGCTTGATTTACCTACAGCCAATTCATAATTGCATGGCAGAACACCCTTGGGGAAAACAATGGATAGACTTGTCCAACAAAAAGATGCCCGACCCACGACAAATGCAAGCTGCGCCGTCACACCACTCAACCGTTTCCGCAACCAAGAAGGGCTCCACGTGGCGCGTGATTCCGCCGAAGCCAACGGCGACCAACAACGCCACGGGGTGAGAAACATTCTCCGTGTGGGCGTCCCAAACAAAATGCACAGTAGGCCCCATGAAACGCATCGAGGATGTGGGAGTGGGCATTTAGCTGGAGTATATTTACAGCCTCATGTTTGAAACCTCTGTGCTGCCTGTGACTCATTCGGGATTTTACAGGCTTATCAGGATGCACACCTAGATGCCGTTATGCTATTTCTGAAGAGCCGGCACACAATTCCCGCGACACTGCCTGTAGCCAACACACCCTGCCATGTCTACACTAGGCACCGGGCGTTCATCTCACGGCGCATTCCACAGCATCTACGCTATCACAGGTGCTCCAGATCCTCTGTCGATCCCTACCCAAAGGCGCCAGCCCTCTCCGGAAACGACGCCCAGCTGCTCAGCAGAGCCGGGTATTCACCACTAAAACACGCAGATAAACAATTAGCTCGCGGGTCATACAAAGTCTCTCTGCACCGACCCGACGACCACTCCTGCAGTCAACAACAGGGAAGAAATCATCCCCTATAAATATATGCGATCAAACGTGTTCACGACGCACTGGGAGGGGGGGGGGACGAAAAGCGGGCCAGCCAGCCACCAGATGGAGCCTCCAACGAGCACATCACCACGCTCGAACCGGGCGATGTGCCCACCAAACTCCGGACTCACGGAAACCCCTGCATACCCGAGGGAGGCGCCAGACACCGCTGCCCAGGGAGCGCACACAACCACCGGCACCTAGCGCGGGGAAAGGCAGGCCGAACGAAGCATACACGCCTCCCTGCGCCAACCACCGGCAGCGACCACACGCTCCCCCGGCCCCAGACACCTCACCTCGGGATCCCGTTCCGCACCACGCCCCGTCGCACCAACTCTGCCGACCACAATCAAAACGCGACGCCGCCACAAAGGAGACCCCGATCTCGCGTGGCAAAACGCGTGTCCAGGCAGGAGCGGCGCAGGAAGCAGAGGAGGAACTGGGCGAGAGGGCCCCCTAAGTAGGGGGGCAAGCCGCGCCCCACCCGCCCCCAACGGCCCGCCTCCAGCTCGACACTATACTATAGGGGGTCATAACCCAGTGGGCGTAGGCCTCGCGCGCGAGGCAGCAAGGGGGGGGGGGGGGGGGGAAAGGCTCCGACGGGCGGCCACTAAAATGCTGCCCTGCTGATGTCCCACTGCTTGGGACGCGGGCAGCGGCAGAACACGTCTAAAAGCATTCCCATCGCAGCTGGGCTTGAATAGGGGAAAAACTATCTTGCTAAGTGACGACAATTCTCTTGTAATACACAAAAGCTTTGTGAAGGCAAAGGCAAACTTAAACACGGAGTGTTCTAAATTGTGTTAAATGAAACAGAAAACGCTGAACAACTTTGCCCACTCCTCACACAAAAGATGGCTACGAGCAATCATGAAAGAGTGAACAGAACAAGGCAGCATGGAACAGGGAGGTCTGAGGGATTAGCGTGAGGTTCACATGTGATCAGCAGCCCCGTGACATGTATATTTCTCACAGTCACAGCGACATCTTACCTCTCCTGTAGACTCCTCAGTGGTGGTGGCTGGGCCCCTTCCGTAGGGGTTCTGCAAATCGCCCAGCACTCCCCTGCGGTGGTGGCGCGCGCCACAGGAGCACAGCACGGGGGCTGGCCAAAAATGATGCCCAGGGCCGTAATTGTTAGAGCTTTCGCACGCTACAAGATTGACGGCCCGGGGACCCACAAACTGTGCGCCGCGCATTGCACCACCACCACTATGCTAGGTGGTGCGTGCGTGGCATGCACTGCAGCAATTGCAAGCAGGTGCGCTTGCACTGTGCACTAACATAACTGCACGTAACTTGTGCACTGTGCTGCTGCCGCCACCCCCAAAATAGTGCTGTCTGGGGCAGACCGCCCCACTGCCCTCCCTAGCTACGTTGCTGCCTACCTCATGAATATTAATGAGATAGGTCACAATTTGCGACTCATTAGGGATTGCTAAAATTACGGGGATGGTGGATAACTAAAGAAATCATTCTTTTTGTAAATGCAGCCTGTTTGTCTTAAAGGAAAATGGGTTGTGTTTAAAAAAGAAAAATGAAAAGTTTTCTTTTAATATTTTCCGAGCAGATAGTGGTCCGTGGAACCACTGCCTGCTCGGAAAAAATATTTTTTGCTACTATTTCCAAAGGGGAAGGGGTTCTCGGGGGACCCCTTTCAATTTGCAAATGGGTTACCACCTCCTTGAAGTAGGAGGTAAAATGCAAATGTTTTGGGACAGCATTTAATATCACAAAACATTCTTACATACCACTGCAATTCGGTATTAGGAAGGGACGCCCTCAACATGCCCCGTCCTAATACCGAATCGGTATGTAGTCGCAATTTCAAATTGCGATTCTGTAACATGTTACCGAATTGCAAATTGGAACTCATACATACCACAATACATTTTACCAGTCGCAAAGGCTTGATTCTGAAAATCGGACCATTTGCGATTTGTAAAATGCATGATACATATGGCCCTTAGCCCCAGAAAGTATTGCGGAGTGTGAATTCAGTCCTACAGAGGGCATGGATGACTGAATACAAAAAGGAATGTCCTCTCTGTGAGGTGGGAATTCTGAAGAACATGGAACAAATCACAGGCAGGAAAGAGCCCTAGCACAACTATTCCAAACATAACCTCTCCTATTGAACAGGTCTGCTCCACCTTTATCACAGATGAATGCCGGGTATGAACTGTGGCACTGGGAGAGCGCCTTCAACCAGGGATTGGTATCTACTCATCTGTGGAGCGTGCACAAAACAGGTTAGTAACTTAGAACATGCAAATGGCTATCCATGAGGAGCTTTGAGAGACAGATGTTAACCTGGGTCATTTTACCCTCACAAGAACGCAGAACATGTTATCAAATGACACTGGGTTCTATTTTTGTAGTTAGCTACCGCATGTATTAAATGTGGCGAACGACCTTTAAAACGCGGTTATTACATCGCGGTATGTTTACATCGCTGTCATTACATCGCAAGTCGTTATAACGACTTACGCTGGATGGCGCTATACACTAAGGAATAGTATGATTTACTATTCCAAAACCTTCCCTACTGTTACGTAGGCTGGAGTTGGAATAGTAAATCATACTATGCCTAAGTCCAGCGCCCTCCAGCGCAAGTCGTTGTAACGACTTGCGTTGTAATAACTGCGATATAACGTATCGCAGTCTAAAGACCGCGTTGTAACGTCACATATTCATTAAATGTAATTGCAGAAGCAGAGAAACAAAACCACCCTATGGTCTTTTACAGTGCTGAGACCCAAACAGAGGCTCAACAACATGAAAGCTTCTTTGTCTTTTTGCTTTCTTCGGATTGTTGGCTGTACCGTATGGTTGTGAAAATGTTTCTTGGTCCCTGGTTTATATGCTGCCGCCTTCCTTTTTTATGTTGTGTATCTATGGAAGAGATCTCAATCTTTTGTTTTGTAAGGCCTTCCTCGGTCTCTTCCTATGAACGAGAGCTTGTGTTGTCTGCAGCAACTCAGAGAGTACAATGGGTTATGTGGTTCCTTCAGCCTAACATGCTTGCCTACAGACCTCAAGAAGTCACAAGGAGGCCTTTTAGGCTTCATTTTACAGGGTATTACCTCAAAATAGACCAAAAGTGGCATCCGCTATAAAACAAGGCATGAGCACCCTCCCATACCATTTCAGCAAACAGTGGAGGAGATTAGTGTATCTGCATGAGATGGGGCTGGTACTAATGTTTGGAAATTAGAAAGATTGGGGACTTAAGGATCTTTTCATACAGCTTGAGGGGCAAATGCTTCCATGTCCTTTGGAGTTGGAAAGCAAAAATTTGATTGGAATGTGAGTAACATACAGTTAACTTGTAGGATGAGCAGTAAATTGTTGATGTTTAAATTTAATTGATGGTAGAAATTTCAGCTAGAAAGGTTAGGATTAATTTAATTTTATTGTCAACATGTAGGTGATAAAAATGTGAGTGGGAATCATCAGAAATGGGATAATTTGAGAATTAAATTGGTTTTTCCTATATCTCCAATGTATTTAACAAAGAGGATCAATTGGGATATAGAGGTTGCAACGTGTGGTTGATTATAAGTTACATTTTAGATGTCTACAGACTTGGGGACTTTGAGGCGAAGTATGGAAAGATACTAAAACCTATACCGAGCTATGTTTTAGATCAAGTGGATCACTGAGATGTGAAGAACTGTGCACTTTGATAAGATGTCTTGGAGGTGGATCATGGATCTTAAATTGGAATTTCTTTTTCTTGCAACAAATTGAATATGCCTCTAATTATGGATTATGAGGTAAGGAAGGATTGTCGTGTAGTTCCTATAAACCCTATACAGGATCTGCGCATTTAGACAACCTACACTGCGGGTTTGGTGTCCAGACTGATTCCAGACACGCTCTTTATACCAGCTAGCTCACAGTGCCACTAAAAACTCCTCTTACCAAGTAGAGAATAATTCTTGACATCTATCGAACATGACAAACCTGATCCCTCAGGACCGTGGTAACCGTGTACTACTTTTCGCTCAGTCATTCGTGCTTGCTCCGTCTCAGAGAGATACACAGAATAAACGGTAGAGACGTTTTCAATAGGTATTTATTGACCGGTTGTTATTCTAGTGTAGAATAGATGTACTGTAACGATCATTAGACAGTAGCAGATATAAATGACTAAAAGCACTAAGAATGTAAAAGGATGGTAAATTTCTACCATTCTGATATAATCATGAATACAGGCAAGTAAATAAAATATATAACCATAAAATGACCATACAATGCGTACTCCTACGATGCTACCCTAACTAGATGTACCTAGCATGTATGTAGGTGTTAAGCCAAGAATCCCTCTAGGATAAAGTCAACCCCATTACCTGAAGTAAGAGAATGTGGGACTCCATCCTAGTCTCGGGTTCGACGCCCCGCAAGGGATGTCAGACCACTGCGAGCTGGAGTATCTGCATGCAGGGTGCTTCGGCGTCTTGCGTCAGTGTGTCGGCATGGAAGTCCTAATCTCCTCTCTCTGTCTCAGCAAGATATGGGTTTTTTTTCCCCAGAAGGTCTCCTCGTGTTGGACTTAGGATGATGTCGGGAATGAACTTTATACACAGTTATTATGCAGGAGATGAGCCCTGCTGAGTTTCAAGAATCCTCATGCATAATGTATGAGGCTGCTACTAGGTAAATCCCGCATTCTGTGTGCAGTGTCGTATCTAGATAAATAGTCAGTCTCCAAGAACCGTTATGTGTGCAATGTAGGGGAGAATATAGGAGATGTTACCTGAGTCTATATTGGGGTACCTATATGGAATATAACACCCACTTCCCATCCGATTGGACGACATAATTAAATTCTAATGTACTACTAGGCTCTCTAGGCACTAGTACGCAAATAACTATAATAAAGCAATAGTGCTGCTTAAAAATGTTTTAAAACTCTAAAAATGCGAAAAACAAAAATTGTCACTCAAGCAAATAGCTCGAATGTGTCTGTTTATATAGTTCGAACAACTACAAGCATCGGAAAGCCATGCAGGTCATAAAAAGTGTCAATTTTGTATTTGAGTCCCAATTTGGACTTTGCTCAAAAAGGCAGAATTTTTCCCAGCACACAATGAGCCAAATGTTTGTGTCCTGGCTGGTAGATGCAACACTGCTGCTGCCTGCCTTCGCAGATGACGAACCCCGGAACACCTCGCACATTACGTCGATTGAGCACAGATGATCTTCCGCACTGCCTGCAGCCGATGCTAGGGCAGTCTGTGCGCCATCCAAGGCCTGGGTGTCAGTGGGGGAGCCGATATCCATTCCAACAGGAGCCAAAACTTCCGCTAAGAAAGCTGCCAAAAACATCGGGTTACACTGGGAACACTGCAGAACATGGGCCGTTATCGGGTCCAGTGGGGCGTCAAAGTCCGCATGCGCACATTTTGGAAGTGTCAGACAGAGATCCAACACGCATTCTTCTCCACAGAACAGGCACCGGAGAACAGGTAGGCGACAGTCCAACCAGACAGGTCTAAAGGACAGGAACCAAGAGGTGCTCAGTTACCTTAGGTGAGGTGTGCCCAGATGCTGTACCATGCGATCACGGTATTTACGCTACAGGAGCGCTGTTTCCATTTTCCTGGTGACTGGGGCGTCCGTTGCGTAGCAGAAAATTCACAATCAGGATACTGTTAAATGGTAGCGGCAGTTTCAGTCGATAACCTTTCAAGTATTTGCCCGGCGGTAATCGCCTCTTATACCACTCGATAATTTACCAATGAAAGAGGCAGGCGCCGGAGACTGGAAGGCAGGAAACAAGGTTTTATTCCGTCGGAGCAGAACACATCAGATCAGACAGCAAGGTATCGTCACGAGGTGCTCTCACTGCATCTCTGAGACCTGGTCTCTTATACACTGGTTTATTGCTTTATTACATATAGTACATTCTTGAGATTCCCTTGATGTGCGGGGAAATATCCCCTGAAGCCCCGGCTCAGATCCGCTCCCACACATGGTTACAGTAGAGGTTCCCACCCTACCCGCAGTGGGAGATGGCTATCGCGCAGCAGGGAATTCCGCTAATTCCCGGGGGTGTGTGCAACCGGCCGGGTCTCAGGGGGTAGGGGCTTTGATCTACTGTAATCCCTTTGATGTGGGGTGTTTCCCTTACAGTAGGGGCAATAAACTGCATCCGCAGGGCTAGGTGATGGCCTGGGACTAGTTCAGACAATGGGGCGCAGAGGAAGGGGGGGTTATCAAAGGAGAGGCATGACCATGTATGGGTTGTGGGTTGGAAGTGGTTCCGTAGCAGGGTCGCGCAGAAGGAGAGGGTTTATGGCCTGTATGAGAGAGCGGGGGTGGCCGGCGCGCGGGGGATGCTTGCAGCGCCAGGGGAAAGCGCTGGCGGTCGAGAGTGAGCGGGGAGAGAGTGGGGTGCCTAAAATGGCGGCCGTGCGTTCGCTGGTGCGTGGTGCTGGGGAGGGGCAAGATGGCGCAGATAATGTTCAGTTTGCGAGCTAAATTTCCACAGTCCTCCCTTTTAACATATCTCGCCAGCTTGTCCGGCCAATATTCGCCTTTGTTAGCCTTTCAGTTACAGTATCGTCAATGTTCGTCACACATTTAAAGATACAGAGTCTTTAGGGTAGGCAGGAGTAATCTGACACATTTGTACATTGTCTCATACAGTTTGATGAAGCAGGCGAGGAGGAAGTACATTCAAAGTTGCAGTGTAGTTGTGTACATGGCTGGTGTTGTATGAATGTTACTATACAAAGTTACATTTTCTTAACTTCTCAGTGTACAGTCGGAAGTGATTGATGCAACATCATGAAAACTTGATAAGAAGGTAGTTAATATAATAAGGTGGTTGGGAGAGGATTTTCAACTTTGACATGGGTTCTTCTTTCCAGTGTCCTTGTTTGTAAAGAGCTATCACTGGTAAGCTCTCATTGTTGTTCTTCTTTCGTTGGCACTGTTGAGCACCGGCGGTAGAACCAAGGTCCAGCTCACATCCGATTTCTTCACGTGGCAGGGTGTGACCATTCACTGTTCTTTGCTCACAGTCCTGTTCCTTAACATAGTTCACCACAGGTACTTTTGAGACAGGGTGCCGGCCTTTTGTTCCTCGGTAGTAGGTCAAAGTCATAGTCCAAAATGAAAGAGGAAGAGAGAATGGGGTGGCATGGGGTCGGATCAAAAATGCGGACCAAAAGGGGGGGGGGGGGCAGAATCTTTTCAGCACTGGGCCCATCAATCGGGCCCGACGGGTTGAGATTTCAGGCACGCTGGTCAGTGAGCAGGGGCCTCGATGTAGCCCTTCGCGCTCATCGTTCTGATAATGGTGCCTCGTCTCACACTCTTGTTGCTTCGTCGCTTCCCCCTTGGTCGATGTCATAGATGTTTTATGATCCGCAGCCAGATTGTGCGTCCCATCCGACCCCTCTCTTCCGATGGCTGCAGGTTATCCTTGAATAGGTCATAAGAAACGAAAGTCTTAGAGATTTTGGCAGGGAAGACATTTACATACTTCATTCTCTCTCCCAACCACTGAGTAGTTGCGGAAATGCTCTTATCTGTTACTATATGATTGGTGTCTATTAACTCTGATGTTAATGTGCGTGTTACTAATCTATTAATTACTGCTGTGGTGCAGGGTTCTGTGGGTGTCCCTGTCCATCGTCTGGCCTTCTAGGTGTCAGTTTCTGCGCCCTATAATGCAAGGTTTGGTAATACCCGTAAGTGCGAGGTGCTATGGTCATGCGTTCACGAGTATCCTTTTCATACAGTAGGTGACCCTTTATCAGTTTAAAACAGGGGCCATCAGCTGTTTCGTTCGGGATACTCTGAGACGGCTAGTATAGGGCTGGAGTTATCTTTGGGAGAACAGGGTGCTTTAGACATTCTATTCCGGGCTAATTGGTCAGGGGTAATTCTGGGTGGTGGAGATGGTGTCCTTTAAGACAAAAAAACCCACTGACATATAGTCCCCGTGTTGTGGGTCAGATTGGGAGACATCAGTCGTCTTACCTGTCCTTTCCTTCTCAGCCGATTAGGCTTAATGTTTGTAAAAAGGAGAGGTAGTAACGTGGTAAAGTATGGTCGTTTTTGTTTCTGTCAATTTGTTCGAACACCACTGTGTTCAGGCCAATCATACACTTACCAAAGAGGTGTATGTCGTTAATTTATTCAAGAAGAAAGAGGGCAAGAAAGAGCCTTTTGAGAGAGAGAGAGAGAGAGAGAGAGAGAGAGAGAGAGAGAGAGAGAGAGAGAGAGAGAAGAGAGAGAGAGAGAGAGAGAGAGAGAGAGAGAGAGAGAGAGAGAGAGAGAGAGAGAGAGAGAGAGAGAGAGAGAGAGAGAGAGAGAGAGAGAGAGAGAGAGAGAGAGAGAGAGAGAGAGAGAGAGAGAGAGAGAGAGAGAGAGAGAGAGAGAGAGAGAGAGAGAGAGAGAGAGAGAGAGAGAGAGAGAGAGAGAGAGAGAGAGAGAGGAGAGAGAGAGAGAGAGAGAGAGAGAGAGAGAGAGAGAGAGAGAGAGAGAGAGAGAGAGAGAGAGAGAGAGAGAGAGAGAGAGAGAGATGTGCATCAAGTAGGCTATTCTGGTGTACATACGACACAAAACAAGAGAGAGAGAGATGGGTAAGATAATAGGCCACTTGGTGCACACACAACATGGAGTAGCATGGGTCTGTTCCATGTAAGAAAACACAAGCGGGGAAAAGACATAAATTCGGTGATCACGTACACACAAATGCCGGATAGGGTGTGACAGTACATGCATCAAGACGGAGACTCAGGGCTGCGTCGAGCACGGGGACCTCTCCTTTCCTGTCCTCTATTCCTATGCATGCTGCGTACCTTCAGTATTTTGTAGTTCATCTTATGGGTTGTCTGACCCTTTATTCTCCTCCCTTTGATCGGAGGACGCACACTTCAGTCATACAATGACGCTCTCTTCAAGTGATCCGAACATGAAATGCATACACATTCATATCGTATAATCGTAGTACACACGCACAATCATATCATACAGTTTTTCATGTTTTCAATGGTGGTCTGTAATTTTACACACTATCTCACAACGTTTGTCTATGTTTTCCCTGATATTGAACTTGGTGCGGTCCATGTCCACTCCACTCTTCAGTCGGAACTTCGTCGTGACCTATAGAGGGGAAATAAGAGGGGAGGGGAGGTGCAGTATTCAAAATACCCCAGCGCGCGCAGACACGAAAGGTTCTACCTACCATGTACCAAGCTAGCCGCAGGGTTGGGTAATACCACGGACCCATTATTCTTTAGTTTGAGGCAAAGATGCTCTAGTTCATTCATCTCCTAAATTCGCGTTCCCTGGTCGTGCATGTATTTCTCAATTGGTCGTGTATTATGGTGCAGGATACCATACCTTGCATGCGACATATACCTTAAGTTATAGTTCATTATTGATTTGACAATTCTTGGAAAAAGGGCAGGCGTGATGGGTACAAATTCCGTTAAACAAAAAGATTTTTAGGCAAATTGTGTCTGTATTATCTGTATGCTTTCGCTTAGGAGTAACAATCATTTATTCAAAAGAAAAACCTTCAACAACCTAGATGATTAGTCATGACACTGAGTTCGTAATTCCTTTTTAAGAAGCCCTTTATTTAAAACAATGTCAGTATGGAAATACGGGCCTACAGCCGCCATAGACCGGCCACGGTGTGAGAGGCGTCGAGCAACATGAGCAACACTGGATTAACATAAAAATCGGTTCCCCCCTCTCCCCCACCGCCATGTGTGAAAGCATCGCATACATGTATATATATCTCTTTTTAACACGAATGTCACGTGACTGGAACGCCACAAGGAGTTGTAGGCCACTCCTACATCAGCGCCATCTTAGGGCGGGGTCGGGCCAGTGCACAGTCTAAGTCTTTCCATGAATTAGCAGTTGAACCAGAATCCCTTTCGGTAGTTCGAGAACTTTCGTTAGCGTCAATTTTGCGTCACTGCAACCTTGTAGCAATGCCACGGTTTGTTCTTAGGGCGGGGCAGCAGGCGGGTTCTTCCGCCGACGCTTTACTGTCTCACTGTATCAAGCGGAGGCAAGGTGGCTGCCGCCCGGGGGCAAAAAGAGCAATGGTGGTGGTTTTGTCCTTACCGGAAGTCCGCAGGAGTCGAACGTCAAATGACTCCAACCAATTCTGCAAGGCTGAGGGGAGCGTTCTGTCAAGGGTGGGGCCCATGCCCTAGCAAACAAGCTTTCGAGTCCAGAATTGTCTCACGGTGGGCCAGGCCTGGAACCGGAGGGGTCGACCGCCGGAGTTCAAGGGCAGCAGTAGCAGCAGCTCTTCGGTACAGTCACCGGAGAGGAGCCAGCAGCAGTAACAGCAGCAGTTCGGGTGGTGCTGCCACCGGGGTGATTCCAGTAGCAGTGACGACAGCAGTTTGGATGGTATCACCACCGGGGTGGGTCCCCGATTACCTTGCTGCGGGGGCCCACTCCTCACGTCGGGTGCTAGCGGCAGTCCTGGTGAACCCGGTGCTTGGGTGGTTGCCTGGCGGCCGCGTGCAGGGGTGCCGGCTCAGCCGAACGGCGAATGAAGTGGCAGGGCGCAACTCAGCTGGCCGACGTGTGAAAGGTGTGGTTTGGGGTGCCCTCATCTGCTGGCGAGCCTCCACCTGGGGAGGTGGGGGAGGTCCGTCCGCGTCGCCTCCCCCCGCCAGGGCACCCTCCGTTATTGAAGGAAGAAGTGACTGGGAAGATCCGCACAGCGTGCCAGGGTGAAATTCAGCAGGCCGATGAAAAAGATGGCTGGGTGCAGCTTAGCTGGCCGGTGAGTGAAAGACGGTTGGGTGCAGCTTAGCTGGCCGGAGAGTCAAAGACGGTTGGGTGCAGCTTAGCTGGCCGGAGAGTCAAAGACGGTTGGGGTGCCCGGCAAGCCTCCACCTGGGGAGGTGGGGGAGGTCCGTCCGCGTCGCCTCCCCCCGCCAGGGCAGCAGCCATAATTGAAGAAAGAAGAAAGAAAACGGGAAGGTCCGCACAGCGCGGTGGGCTCCGCCTTGGTGTTGCCAGAACTTCGGCGCTTCGTATAGCCTCCGGCCTATTCGCACAATCGCTCGCCACTGATGTCAATGGATTTTTGCATGGCTTTTATAGCCCAAAGTCAACTAAGAGGGACCGCCCAAAACAGGCCAATGTTGCAATTTCGAGGAAGGAGAGGCGAGGACGGTGTCACGTGGACGTTAAGGCTTTGGGATGGAGGTTGAAGCAGACTGTCATGTAAATAGTTGTTTTAAAACGTGTTTTAACCTGTTTACCCTGTTGGTGTGTTTGTTATATCCTATAAGTTATTAAAATGTTATAACTACATTACTTCGTTGGAGTGTTTGTACATATTTGTAGTCTGATGACGAGCACAAGGAGGTGACTGTGCAATCGGAAAAATAACATAGCCCAATTGTGCGCGATCTAGCCCTAGTTCGGTGACGTCGATGGTGGGTGTCAGCAGGCTTCCGTTTGTGCGGGATTTTGTCATGCTTATTGGGCGGGGTGGGCAGTAGGGCAGACATGTTTAGGTAGCGAGAGTAATGGAGTCGGGCTACCTCGTGGTCGTCTCGACCGTGAGCTTGACTCCTTCCCTTGGTTTCATATGTCCCACAAAGGGCTAACTCCTAGCGTTATTTTAGTTTTTGTAAGGTCAAAAAGGATCCTACCAGTGCCTTTACTATCTTGTCGATTCCTGTTCGTTCATCCTTAGTTAATCGATTCATTCTGGTGGACTCTTTCTTTCCCCTCTCATGGTCATCTAGCGTTGTAGTCGACATTGGGTTCAGTACAAGAGGCTCAGCCGGCGCGGAGGCCGTGAGGGCCGAGGCCCTTGTACTGCTTTCGCTCGTTTTCGGGGGTTGTGGGTGTTGTACTATTGATTGGGAGGGTGCATACGGAGGGGGCATGTAAATGATCGGGGGACCTAACAGTAATTCGTCATTCGTTCGCTGCTTGGAGGACAACTCAGGGTAGAGCAAAGAAGGGGTCCTAACAGCGTACTAGCCTGAGGTTTCGGGCTCCTGTCTTAGTTTAGTTTCCCTTCTCTCTTTTATGTCTTCTTCTAACTTTGTAGCGGCAAGGTGAGCTGCCTTTCGTAATTCCTTTTCTGCTTTTACTTCTTCCCTCTTTTTCCGTTGCGTTGCTTCTTTGCGCCACATGCCGATACTGTCAAGCATAGTAGGCGTCGTCTTATTGCTACGCAGAGCTATTTCTAGCGCTTCTATCTTATGGTCGTCGAAGGATCCCATCAGTGGCCACTGACTTTCGGGGTCCTTCTTGGTATATTTATGCCACAACTTGCTATAAGCTACGGCGACTAGTCCATATTTAGTGAACATGTCCTTATTAGGGGTGCCTTCCAGTGGAGCCGGATGGTTCACCTCTAATAAGCGGTCCGGGCAGAACCAACTACCAATCAGTGGGGAAAAGATAGGCATGACGGGTTTCAACGGGGACAAAAGTCAGCACTACCTATCTTTTCACTGCTTACAAAGACTAGACAGAATATCTCTATTCTTCGTTATTTGTAAGCAGAGAATACCTCCAAAGAACCAATATCGAACAACTAGTGTTCGGACAATCAATCAATCAATCAATGGGGAGATAAAGATAGGCACGACGGGTTTCAACGGGGACAAAAGTCTGCGTTACCTACCCTTCACTATTTGCAAAGACTAGACAGAATATTCCTATTCTACGTTATTTGCAAACAGAGAATATCTCAAAAGCACTATTCTTCAAAACAATCAATGTTCGGACAATCAATCAATGGGGAGATAAAGATAGGCACGACGGGTTTCAACGGGGACAAAAGTCTGCGTTACCTACCCTTCACTATCTGCAAAGGGAGAGAGAGAGAGTATTTCTACTCCTCCCCGTTTGTAGACAGCGAATATCTCAAAGAGAACAATCAATGAGCACAATCAATGAGCAATACTAGTATTCAAACAATCAATCAATTATTTCGCACTTTTGTCGTATTTCACGACCTTACCCGGACCGCGTGGACAGTTTCTCGTCTTCCGCCTCCAGCGCCCGATCGTCCTCTATTCTCCGTATTTGCCGCGGCACTCCTGATGGTTCCCAGTCAGGACCGTAGATCACTCGAGAGAGGTCTGCTCGGAACCAGTGAAGTTCAGATGATCGGCTGCCAGACGAGGGTCTATTGGGCAGGAGCTCTCCCGATCGTTGCAGTCGTTCACTCTGTCGTCGGGACCTCTCCCACTGGATCCACGTGTCGCTGATGGGCCCCACGTTTGGGACGCCAATTGTTAAATGGTAGCGGCAGTTTCAGTCGATAACCTTTCAAGTATTTGCCCGGCGGTAATCGCCTCTTATACCACTCGATAATTTACCAATGAAAGAGGCAGGCGCCGGAGACTGGAAGGCAGGAAACAAGGTTTTATTCCGTCGGAGCAGAACACATCAGATCAGACAGCAAGGTATCGTCACGAGGTGCTCTCACTGCATCTCTGAGACCTGGTCTCTTATACACTGGTTTATTGCTTTATTACATATAGTACATTCTTGAGATTCCCTTGATGTGCGGGGAAATATCCCCTGAAGCCCCGGCTCAGATCCGCTCCCACACATGGTTACAGTAGAGGTTCCCACCCTACCCGCAGTGGGAGATGGCTATCGCGCAGCAGGGAATTCCGCTAATTCCCGGGGGTGTGTGCAACCGGCCGGGTCTCAGGGGGTAGGGGCTTTGATCTACTGTAATCCCTTTGATGTGGGGTGTTTCCCTTACAGTAGGGGCAATAAACTGCATCCGCAGGGCTAGGTGATGGCCTGGGACTAGTTCAGACAATGGGGCGCAGAGGAAGGGGGGGTTATCAAAGGAGAGGCATGACCATGTATGGGTTGTCGGTTGGAAGTGGTTCCGTAGCAGGGTCGCGCAGAAGGAGAGGGTTTATGGCCTGTATGAGAGAGCGGGGGTGGCCGGCGCGCGGGGGATGCTTGCAGCGCCAGGGGAAAGCGCTGGCGGTCGAGAGTGAGCGGGGAGAGAGTGGGGTGCCTAAAATGGCGGCCGTGCGTTCGCTGGTGCGTGGTGCTGGGGAGGGGCAAGATGGCGCAGATAATGTTCAGTTTGCGAGCTAAATTTCCACATACCTGCTATTAGGAACAGGATCAGCGGAAGTCCTCCAAGAATGCTTTCGAACACATAGTGTATAAAGTTTGGTATAACTCCGAGAACCGTCTGAAAGGTGCTTAATAGTCCCAAACCTATGGTCTTAAATAGGTGGAATATACCCATCGTATCAGACATGTTAAAGATACGATTTACCATTTCTGCTAAATGGAAAGGGCAGTGAGTGCCTGTACCTCGGCTGAGGACCTTGCGATCTGGAGATCAAAAATCTCCCGGGCGGAGGAGGAGCCAAGATGGCGACCGGGACGGCAGCGTAGACTCCCGGCTCCGTGAACCTCCGCATCCCGCACGGATATCCTGCATGAGATCCTCAGCCTGCGCTACGCGCTCGTATTTGTGAATGAGAGTGGCAACCGACCGTGTGACTCCGAAGTTTCTGGCGGCTGTACCTCCGGAGAAATGTGCCTTTGAAGTTTGCGGCCCGTGCAGCCCTGGAGCCAGGACCTCGAGTGGACGCTTTGGCCGGGTGGCAGTTCAACAACAGCGGCCTGTGGTGACTGGGTGGAGTCGGACCACCGGAGCGGTGTACACCTCGGCCTACATTTCGCCGTGGTCGTCCCTACCGCTAAGCGTAGCGGACCGAGTGCATGCCCGGGGTGGCAATTCTGAGATTCTCCGGTGATTGCCCCTGCTTTTGATGGTGAGCTGCCCGGACGCCGCCCGTAACTCGCCCTGATTCTTGCGGGCTGCTCCCGGATCTTCGCGGGCGCTGGTCCGTGGTGGGGACGACTGTTGCCCGTGACCACACAACGGATAATTTTTGCCTGCCCCCGGAACCCTGTTTCCAGCGACGTGGACCTTGAGGCGCTTGTCCCTGGGTCCCGGCCCCAATACGGGTCGGGCCTACCCGGCGGCCATCTTGTTATGATGAAGCCTACCATCCTGTCCACCGGGTCACAGCAGGATTGGGAGTGTGTGACTTTTGGGAGTGTGGCGGAGCGATCGCAGAGAGCTGTGCTGGGGTACGGCGACCTCCTCGAGGCCCTCGGTGCCCTTCATTCCACCTTGGTTCATGGCATCGGGGTCTTGGGGAGTAAGCTCGATGGTGTGGCATCAGCGTCTGGACAGTTGCGGCCTGCCTGTCCTCAGGTACACAGGGACTTCCCACACTGCACACAGGAGGACAATGCCGCGGCCACCCCTGAGATTAGTGAACAGCTGGAAACTCCGGACAGTATGCTTCCGTGTGATCGGCTGGCTGTGAGTCTGATCTGTTCCGGAGGTATTGGACCTGAGTGGGAGGTGGTGGCCTCGTCCCGTGCACGGCCTCTGGCGACCCAGGGAAAATTCAAGCAACAGTTGTCTACTTTGGCTGATTCCGACTTCCTGGACCTTGTGTGCAGTGCAGATCCTGGGGCAACACTGGGAAAGACGTCCCTCCATGATGCGGACTGTGTTGGTACTCAGAGACTTCCACCCCACCTGTGTGCGTCGCTTCCCGGTCGTTTTTGGACACTCCTTTACCTTGTAACGTGGGACATGGCGCTGGGTCGAGGGGTATGCATGGGCAGATTTGCAAAGAGCGGTCAAGGATAAGGCTGATCCTTCAGGGGTGGTCATCTAGTAGACGGGCGGTCTCAGGGGTTGCGTGCTCTCATGGCATAGCTATTAGTATAATTGGTGCATAATGCTCCCCATTTTTCTTAGGCATGGTCGATTTTGTGCTGCTTACTGATTGCCTTGGGGAAAACTTACCGTGCGGGAGGGAGAAGCCGGGGGCATGTTTTGAAGGCCCTCCTCCAGTTTATTAATACTCTCTCTACCCCCCCGCCTGGTGGGGTTCTTTTCTTACTCCCTTTTCTCTGTTCTTCTATATTTCGGGTCTGGTTCCAGGGCGACAGGCACACTGCTGGGGGGGGGGGGCCGTACTCATCTGCAGAGGTGCAGGGTGGGGGGTTGGGGAAGGGGATTCTTTAGTCTTTACTCTTTTTTTCCATGGCCTCCTTTTTCTTTTCTGATTCTTCTTTGTTTTTCTTTTCTGGGATCAGCGTGGTACAACTCCTTTGTTGTGAATCACTGCTTTTTCATGTGTGCCACAATTTCCGGGGTGTTTTCTGGGCTTTAGGGCATGGGACTGCAGGCGCAACTGGTCATGATACTTCTCTACATCCTGCACTTCCTGTTTTAGCGCCATTGCCTCGATAGATTGCCGTTTATTGTTTACGTTTGTTATTCTGCCTGCCATTTATCGCTGCTGGGAAATTGTTTGGCACCTGATCCTTTCGTCTTTCCCTATTATAAAATGAAAGCCTTCTTAATCCTGGGGTCCTACTTGCGCCATTCACGGGCCGAGAATATATTAGCATGGAGATTCTGCTCCCCGAGGTTCTGCCTGTGTCAACATTGGATCTCTGTTGCTTTGATTGCTTAGCGGCCGGCCCCGGGGGGTTGTAGGCCCATACTTGTTATTGGTTGAAATGCTAATAAAGGTTTTTCAAAAAAAAAAACAAAAAAAAATCTCCCGGGCGGAGTTTAAGGGCACGGTTTTCTATAGAAGCCTGGCTTTCAATCTGCTCAGAGTATCAAACCGTATAAGAGAAACATTTAGCGAAGGCTATAGTGGCGTTTCCCTGACTGCATGTGTCGGTGGAAACAATACTTGCATACAGAAAGTAACCCTGGAGCTCACGGTTACTAGATATGCAATGCCCGGAAGCATGGCACAGCAACCTTGATCGTTCAGCATCAAGTAACTCCCATTTGAAAGTAGCATGAATACCAGAGTAATCACGGCTGCTGGGGTAACCCTCAAGTGGCAGGATAGGTTTGCTACCGAACCATTGCAGGCCCCTTGCAACATAATATCTTGGCATATGAGAGGTCCACTCAAAGCGCTCTCGCAGTTTGTACCGCTTAGAAACACTTCTTGATCCCCACTCCTGCTTCGAAATCTGTACGGTAATTCCCAAGACTCCTTGATATATTTCCTACCCATTTCTTCATGCCTGTTGCTGTTCTAGGCAGTACTGAAACTGGAAAGTTGTAACCGGTAGTGTGAAATGGCCATGGATCAACCATTCTGTGGATGGTGATTCCGCCACAGTAAAAGGTAATCTACCCAGTTTTTCAACACACAGCATTGTATATTTTGCTCCCCTCTGTGCCATTTTCATCTGTTTATCTGTTAGATTATATGCAAAAAATAGTGACGTATTGTTGATAAAACGCCAAGGCACATAACCTGCGTGCAATGTTTTCAGCCTTCAGCTCAATAACATAATAGAACGTAATTGTGATTGTCCGTGCTGTATAATGGACAAATCTTGTTCTAGTACATCAATAGCAGATTTTGCCCAGTGCATAATTCCTGGATGTTAACGTAGTCATACCATTGTCAACTACAGCGAACGCCTTTTCTAAATTGATCCTATCTATCTCTCGTAGTCTCGCCGCAGCTTCTTGTTGGGAGATTTTCCAAATTTCATTATAGACAGCGTACCAAAAGTGTTCTTGGCGTGGCTTTCGGGGACCTAGTAAAAAATCCCTTAGATCCACATCTTTCATGAGTAAGGATAAGTGTTGTTTCACCTGTGTTAGTGTTGAGGTTCATAGGCAATCGAGGCATAACTTCCCAACACTGTATGATGTTGCCACCCCCGGATGTTCTCTTTGTACATAGCAAGGGTCTGGCCTATGGATACTAAACCCTTCAGTTGTACCCCTGAATCTTTCCTGACACCTATTAGTGTCTGTGGGCCCAACCAATCATCCCTTCCAATTGGGGTCTGTCCTATTGTATTGTAGAATGTCATCTACAGTAACCCCTTCTTTCGATGTAAAGATTGCCTCAGTATGCGATGGTGTTGGAAACTGAGGTGTGTTCAAATCCATGTTATTGGCAATTCCAAGGCAGGAAGTCTGTTGCACAGTCTCATTTAGAAGTTTAATCTGCTGAGGAATGAGGCATGCTCTAAATAGTGCTTCTATCCCCTGGACTTGCCAGTCTCTAGAGCCCCATACTGATTTCAACTCTATTGTGTCTTTCCATAAGTTGAAACTTTTACAGACAGTTGGGTAATAAAGGAAGCAGAGTAAATTTGTTTGGTGTTAGTCAACATCTTTTTCTGTGCAGGTGTAGGTGCAACCTTGTAATAATATGAGGTTGGGTCTAAAATATTAAACCCTGAAAAATATGAAAATTCTTGTGCAAAAGTTTTCAAACTACTTTTCGGCAGTGTCGGGCAATGTTCCCATTGGTGGTATGTGAAAACATTTCTAGGGGTACCAGATTTGTGTAGGAAATGATGACCAAAATGTTTATAACAATACAGTGTTAAAGTCTGATGTGTCTCCTACCATTTCATTGCTAGAAAATGTGGCAGATTGTTCTATATCAGACAACATATTATTTACAGTTTCAGAGTCCCAATCATCGGAAAATGTACTGGAGGTAATGACATAATTTAAAGAAATTTTAAACAAATGTGGTAATTTTTAAAGTTCTGTTGGTCTGAATATATCATAATCAACTTTGTCCCATATTATACCATCAGGTATAGGAACTGCTGTAATGTTCACTGATTACAAGTCTCTTTGTTCACGATGTGATGAAACATGTGGTTTCATGAGTAAGTTCACTTTTGATGCTGCAGAGCTTTCGCAAAGGTAAGTTCCATTAACAAGTAAGCAGAAGACAGTTACTAAGCCTAACCAAAAGAGAAAGAAAAGTATACCGGTGCTTACCCAAAGTTCTATCTAAGGTGACACCAGGTAAGTCTTTTTAAGAAAGATGTAGAAGTATTTGATTTGTTGTTTACAAGAAATTGGGGCTGGCGTTGTTTCAGGTTCACTTGGATCCAAAGAAAAGGTATCAAAGTCGATGAAATAGCCAGATGCAGTTTGATCTATTTTACGTAGCTCAGCAGGTTTTGTTGAACTTGTAGATGGTGCTTGTTTTGGCATGTATACATAGACATGTGTTAGGTCGAATTGAAATTTGTCTTTCTTCTTGATTTTGTACTCCTTGTTCAAGGGGAACGAGTTCCATTGCATTGTTGCTTTGTTTATCATTCCGTATAGGAGGCTCTTCTAATGTGATTAGCCTTTCCGTCTGAACTTCCTGTATAGTAGCGAGAGGAGGGCGTCTGCTACTCAGGAGTCCACGAGGCCTACTATTCAGTATCAGCCACATAGTGTGGTTTTATCAGATCAACGGAGATGAATCTTTCTCCTTTTTTCCAGCAAGAGGCAGCAGAAGAACAGTTCTTGTTCCTTTGACGGCCAGGACAGGTACAGGCTTTCTGTATTAGGGCCCACATTCTGTTTTGTCCATTATTTTCTCTCTGACCAGATTCCCAACTTTAGGGATCCACACAGGTCTTGCCGTGACAGACTTGACTTCCCCTGTGGCGGTCCTCTTTACCTGCACATTGCTTTGCAGGGCTCTGGCTTCGTTCAGATCCCGTAAGACAGCCAAACGTTCATGGATGTCAAAAGGTTTTTCATCCACCACTGTGCCTTCACAATCAAGATCAGGTACTCACATTCTCGTCCCAAATAGGACTTCATAAGGAGTGAAACCCCCTAGAGAACCTCTTGGCATGTTGTTTAATGTCCCCTGAACCCCATATAAATGGTTGACCCAACTACCACTCGCGCCTAATACTCTAGCTGTTAATGATTGCTCTAAGTCCCGGTTTTTCCTCTCCACGACCAAATTTCACTTGGGATGGTACGGAGAGGAGTACCGCAATGCTACACCCAAACCTCCCATGGCCTCCTTGTAAACCCTAGAGCCAAATGCCGGGCCACGGTGAGAATGTAATGTGCCAACTGCCCATGTCCCTATAAAGACTCGCAAATCTTTGATAACAGTTCGAGTGTCAGCCAAGCACTGAGGCCATACCCATAGGAATCATGAGCAGGAATCCACAGCAACCATGATATACTTGTAAGCCCCATCAGATTGTAAGGGGCTGCAGTGGTTCAAATAGACACATGCGCGAGGTCTGACTGATATTAGCAATGGTGTCTGCGCTGGACGTGTTATGGTGGAGCCTTTCATCTGTTGACAGATTTCGCATTTTAAGACATAGTCTTTGGTCTGCTTTGGCCACCAATAACGCTGTTTTAATAAGGAATCAGTTGCCATAACTCTTGCGTGTGCAGAGCCTAAACCCTCATGTGCAGCTAATATTAAGCCTAATCTGCGATCCATACGAGTACTTGAGTGGAAACCTTTTCGTAAGTGCTTTGTTGTCCTTGCGCAAAGCAATGACAGCTACCATTATCTGTTTTTGAATGAGTGATCGCAGCTACGGGCGCAGTTCGTACTGCCCCCTTCACGGCCTCATCAGCCAATGAATTCCCTTCAACGCGAATGTCATCACGTTGATGACTTAGCGTGTGTATCACGTGAGCGCTTGGTAGTTCGTTTTTCAACAGAGCTACTTGTTTCCATAGCATTTTGTGCTTATTGTGCCACCTTTTGAGTCCTTAAACTCTTTTTGTCCCCAATAATGTAGATATTCATTACACAGTAAAAGGTAAGGTAATAATTTTATTTGTACATGGTTAATTAAAACCTTTACAAAGCAGTTAGAACATTGCTAAAAATTAACTTAAAATTCATTTTATACAATCTTCTAAAATTTTTTAAATGTACTTAATGTCAATTTATGGCTATCTTTGTATTTAAAGGTTCATGGCTTCAGGGCACCGCGCCAATGATTTTCAGTCTAGTTTTTTTATTAATCTGCGGTCAACGTGCTCTTCTGTCTTTTCGCCACTAGTTCAAAAACTTTTGTGACACAATATTTTAATTTTGTTTTGGTGGGGTTAAAGCACAGTTTGACCGCCTGCCTTCATGTTCGGACACCATGTAGTTTAAAAGATGGACACAATAAAATGTACCTCAGGTCCATTAGTTTGGAGCAGATGCAGATTACATGGATGATATCTACCTTGCCAGCTTTGCACAAGCGACAGTGTTGCAGGGAATTTTATCTTTCCCAGGGCGGCAGATGGGGGGCAGCTGGAATTACACCTAGGCGTAATTTTAAAAACTTTTCTTTTGTCTTTAGATTAAACTCATTTTGTCCCCAATAAAGTAGATATTCATTGTATGACTGGACACAGTAAAAGGAATCGCACACAATTAGTGTGGGGAATTCAGGATCCGTATTTATCAGTGCCATTAAAAGAGCTTTTAGTTCTGCCAACTGAGCCGTGCAGTCTCCTAGAGACTGAGTCTTTGTACAGCTTGGATGGAACCTACCATCTCGCATACAACCTTTCACAATTGCGCATGCGGCGCTGTAATGCTGTTTACTTTCTATGGCCGGTTGTGCAGATCCATCAGTGTAAATTATGTATTCGTACTGATCTAGAGACATTATTTCATTCGGGAGAGGATATTCTTGTTCATATTGCAGAAATGCTTGTGTTTTCAGACTGGGATCGGATCTGTATTTTACGTCTGATGCAGTGAGAGAATTAGCCCATTGTATCCATCTTGGATGTAAACCTTTAGCGTTAGGAACGCTCGCCTTTGAAGCAGCCTCTAAGGCTGTTACTGGGGTCACGACTATTATACGTTTTCCCTGAGCCAGTGCTCTTTCTCTCACTACAGCAGTCTGTACAGCTGTCAGAATTTTTTCTGTGGATGCAAAATGCATCTCAGCATTTGTGTACAAGGGAAATTTATATGCTATGGGTACCGTTTCGCCTTCATTATATGTAAGGTATATGTACTCAGATTGACCTGCAACTATACGGATCACCAGTTTGCGGACATTTACGTGTGTCTGTAAGTGTTTGGACGCTATCATGTCAGCCTAGAGGGAACAAAGTGTATTTGTGTGTTTCTGTGTCCATTGCCTAACTGAAAAATCAGGTCTTATGAGATTGTAGAAAGGTTTAACCCTTTCTGCATAATCCAAAATGTATTTTCTACCAAAAATCAGGAATCCCAGTATGGACTGTACATTTTTCATTGATTTCGGAGGCTGGAGCAGTGCACATTTTTCTAAAAAGTTGGCTGCCAGGATTTTTCCTTCACTTGAAAGCTCATATCCCAAAAATAGGACACTGGGGTGGGCTATTTTTGATTTTTGAAGTTGAATTTGTAGCCCTCCGAGGCGAACCCCAAAATTATGGTGTTCACCCTGGTCAAGTGTTCCTCCAGGTCATCATCCGTTAGATAAATATCATCCACAAAGGACAATGCCCTTTCATACAGTTTCGGAATTAATTCAGTTACCCTGGCGGAAAACAACCCTGGGCTGTTTTTATATCCCTGGGCTAGTCGACAAAATTGACGCTGGAACCCTAGCACTGAGAATGCTGTTAAGTATCTGCTCTCAGGCGCTATATTCTGGCAGAAAAATCCATTTGAGATATCTAGTGTTGTTTTGTATTTTATGCGCATTCTGTTGTTTCTTAATGCGGCACTATGTGCGTTTTGTACTGCAAAAGTTTTAGTGCATGACTTTAGATGTCTGTAATCCAAAACTAGACAATATGTATTGTCCAGTTTCATTACGGGAAACAAAGGGTTATTCATTGAGGAGGTTCAAGTTTCAATCACCCCCCCCTGGTATTCAAGCTGATCTAAGATCTCCCTGACCTGTTTTTTAGCTTCTTGCTTATTTGGATATTGTCTCTGTGAAGTTGAAGTTGATTTTAATGGTATCACGTGATGGGTTGAATCTTCATCCCATCCAACATGGTTTCGATATAGTGCTGGAGCAAGGGCTACTGCCCACTCCCGTGCGTATGTCTGTTTTAAGTATTGGGGAACGAGGTTGGAAAAAGCTTAGTTTCTCCGTTTGGGCAATCTATAACAAAAGCAGGCAGCCAATCTTTTTCCGCTTGTAGGATTTCATAGCCAAAGGTTAAGTTCCTGCAAAACAAACCTTTAATCCGTCTTGGTTTGTCACCCTCCATCCGGAGTGTTATTCCATGTAACTTATGTGGGACGCTTACCCTAGTATCAGGCGTTTCCACCGTGATATATTCACTCAACTCCACTGTCACCAGAAATTCCATCAGGTTCTGGCGAGCTATTGTTATTCCTGCTGCGCTGTCTAGCATCGTCAGACCCCATTCCCCATTCTGTAGTAGAGTCCTCAGAATTCTGGGCATGTCTAACTTTGAGACCTGCTACTTTCTTCTTTTTGAATTGAGGTTTAGGTTTTTGTTTTTCTTCTTTTTTAGGTGCGTAGTCCGCAGTGCGTTGCATGTCTATGGACTTTGTACGCTCCTCCTGTCTGTGTTCTGATCATCCTTCTCTCTCAGAGTTTTTTGATGAACCCTGAATGGAACGAGAGGGATGTGTATCAGTGTCCTGATACCTGTCAGGTTTTCAAATGTTATCTCTATTCCTAAGGTTATACCTCCTTTCGGAGGGCTCCTGTTGAGGAGACTCACCTCTTGATTGAGATCTATTTGTTTTATTCTTTTGTTGTTTGTTATTGTCCCAGTTCTTCTTTGAAGAAGCATGTGCTTTCTTAAAGGTATCCTTTTCATGACTCCCGATTAGCTGAGGTTTTACTGGTCTAGCTCCCAAAATGTCTCTACCTAATTCTGCATAAGCAGTTTCTATTATTTTAGATAATTCTGTCTCCTGTTGTAAAGGAGTGAAATCTCTCAAACGTTGGCGTATTGCTACTGCTTCCCCTTTAATGTTTGCTAATATTAATGCTGATACCTGGGCGAAGTTATTTAATAACTTCATCCCTAAGTTCAGAGCAGGTTCTACTGCATACTCATTCTGTATCTGTCGCAATATGTCTGGTATTACTGCTAATGAAGGGATACCATGTGTTCTGGTATATATGGCAGTGAAGACCGTACCCCAAGAGGTAAAATCCTCTACCGGGGAAGTTATCCCCATGGGCAAGCAGATTGTAAGCATTCTGTACTTTTCTTGTTGACCAGTGTGTGGAAATACTCCCTCTAGCTGTGTTATCTTTTGTTCTTTCCAAAAGGGCATTTGCTCGCTTTTAGTGGGCATTTCACGCATTACTGCATGTAATGTTTGTGGTGTAATTTTGGTTGTAGTAGTTTGGACTGGTCCTGTTGGTAGAGCCGGTGTTGGCTGTAGTGTGAGTGTTGTCATCACAAACTGTGTCATGTTTCTGTACATTTTTATTAGTTCTTTATATGTGTGAGTAAGTCTCCTCCTGGCATTGTCTCAATGTCAGGATGTGGTGCATATGTTGCTAGTATTGGCCATGTTGCTCCGTCTCTTCCGAGCGGGCCGAGTCTTACTCTATTTCTTGTATGGGGGAGGGCGTCTTTAAACCATTAATAATACTCCTGGTATTTTTTCAATGTGCTCATATGGACAATATTCATTCAGTATGTCATCTTCTAAGTAGTAATGAAATGTTTTTGAACGTGCATCTGCATGTCAGAATTTAATCCAGGAATAGAATACCTGTGTTCTATTTGATTAGTGTGTATCAATCACGAATATTACTGGCTCACCCCTAGACGTTAAGCCATATTCTGCTAGTTTTAGGGTGATGGCAGTTCTAATATTTTCTGGAATGTGTATTGCATCTGCATCTTCTTCTCCTGGGAGATTTATTGAATCACAGTATCTCCCTGTTCTGTCATTATTTTGGCAAGAAGAGCCTCGCAAGAGAACTCAGATAAGGTGTTATGCACAATAGGAACAATGTGTCCTTTAAGCTTGATTAACCAACAGCCATTACATAGGATTTTGCCTACTCGGCTGCGGCGGAGTTTTGTACCCTCCCTCTCCAGACGTCACTGGTGTAATGTGAGTAGGGATCTCTGAGAATAGCACAACTGAACTACTCAGATTTGACTGTTAAATAAGTACCTAACCAATGTTGGTGGCACCATATTGTGTAGTTCCTATAAAAACAAACATTCTATATTTAAAGAGATATTTAGAAACCAGGACTACACTTTAGATTAAATAGAATTTAGATATCCTTTAGAACATATAAAATAGTATTCTGGTAGAATAGTTGTACAACACATAGTGATTTACCATCTGATGAGCTCTGTTAATGAGCTATCAGGATACATGACTATGCAATTTATGATGGAAATCGTTTTTATGTATTTTAACTGTTGTCCTCACAGCCCGGAAGAAGCGGTGTCATTACCATGAAACATGTGTTGGCTGTACCCTGTGAATATCAGTCATACATTGGGAGGACAATCCATTTGGAATATTGAGCCAGGGATATAAAAGATACTTCTACTGTTTTTGAAAGAACAATTTGATGTTAATATGAAAGGGCTCAATATTGAACTAACGATAGAAAAACAAGGTTTTATGGTTCTATGTAAGTGAAAAATGTTTATGAATTTACATGTATATTCTACTTGAAACAATTTAATAAAGTGAATGAATATAACACACATGTTAAAAGAAACATGTTGTATGTGCTACTAGGTGCTCCCCATGCCATCTTGTATCTCAAAAGACTAGTGTAAGACCGCATGATACAGACATCACAAAGCTACAGAGAAGTTTCAGCCACGTAGCACCTCTGTCATAGTGGCCAGACCCAACATCCACAACATCCAATGTTTCCCTCTTAGACCATTCTACAAACTCACACCCTACCACAGCCAATCCTTCTCTCTTAGGCCACACTAGAAACCCACCCCCTACCCACGGGCACCAGCATTTGGATAGTTACATTAGGAAACTCGGGCAGTAGATGATGCCCTCTTCTTGATATGAGCCTCCGTCCATCTATGCGGAAATATAAGGCATAACAGAGGTATACACTGAGTGTGGCTTGGACCGCCCCACCACTATGGTGGTACACAGGTGTATTCACCATGAACCTTGGAAGGCTACATGAAGTAGGAGTAGTGAACATGGATGAGTATGCATGTATGTATGGTGATTTGTATGGCACATAGCTAGCTACAAAGCAGCAGAAGGTTCTACAAAGGTTGGCATAATGGTGAGGAGTGCAGAGGAAGGGATAAATGTGGAAACACAAACACAACAAGAGGGATTATGAACTGGAGTCCATTATCTAGAGGGGTACACTTGAATAGCAGGAATGAGGTATCTGAGGAAGGGAGTTCCTGATAACATGTTCTCAATGTCAAGGAAATCCCGTTTTTCAGCCTCTGTGCTCGTGTTGTGCAAATTATCAATTTCACTCTAAGGAGTATCCAGATGCTGGTTGTGACTCCCTTTGTCACTCTTCTGCAATGCCTGTGAACCTGGGCTGCATGGCCTATCACTGGCACTCTGTCCCCATTTAACACGTGTGATTTAGTTACTGTGGATTGTCATGGCACAAGTCAAGCATACACATGGGTAGGCCGCGTCCACCACTAGTTGGGCCCCACTGAAACTTGATGAACTGTCCCGGTGTAAGTTCCAGACACCGGGACACATTCAGCAGCTCCTGCATGTTGTCTGGTTTTGTTCGGAGCAGCAAAGTGCAGGTGGTGAGGGTACTCTGTTATTTTAAATTCCTTGTTGGCACTGGCCCTTTTTGCAGGATTATCCCCAAACGTTTTGCCTTCCTCCTGTTTTTTCTGACTTCTTTTTTTGGGCTTTAAGGCTCTGGGCTCTCTAGCACTGCTAACGTGCATATGCTCTCCGTCTGAATTGTATTGGTTGATTGGTTTATCCATCACTGGCATATTAGATTTACAAGTAAGTCTACAGTAAAGGTCACCAGGTGTGCCCAGGGCCTGACAATCAAATGCTACTAGTGGGCTGCAGCACTGATTGTGCCACCCACATGAGTAGCTCTGAAAACGTGTCTCTGACCTGCCACTGCAGTGGCTGTGTGTGTAGTGTTAAACTGCCATTTCGACCTGGAAAGTGCACCCACTTGCCGGGCTCAAACCTTCCCTTTGACGACATGTGAGTAACCCCTAAGGTAGGCCTAAGGCAGCCCCATGAGCAGGGTGAAGTGTACTAAAAGGGTAGGAAATGTAGTGGTTTGTTTTACATGTTCTAATAGTGAAATACTGCTAATTTTGTTTTTCACTATTGCAAGGACTATCTCTCCCATAGGGTAACATGGGGATTGCATTGAAATATATTTTAAGTGTAATTTCTCATTGGGAGCAGAAAGAGGTTTGGGGTTTCTGAACTCTCAATTTGAAAATACATCTTTTGATGAAGTCGGTGTTTAAATTACGTGTTTGAAAATGCCACTTTTAGAAAGTGGGCAATTTCTTGCTTAACAATTCTGTGCCTCTGTCTGCCAGTAGAATACACATCTGGGATGGCTGACAGTTGGGCTCTAGGGCATTCACTCTAGATAGTTACACAGAGGGAGATGAAGTGTGCCTTGCATATCCTGATGGGCCATCATCTGGCTGATGGGTACTCCTGAGCTAGAGTGGTGGAAGGAGTTGTCACTGACAGCTGTATAGGGCTGTGCCTGTCCTCACACAAAGCTGTCTCCACCCCCCTGTAGTGTGTCTGGAGCCAGGCCAGGGAAAGGGATCGTCTTGTGCACTACAAAGACTTTCCTTTGAAGTTTGCCTACTTCAAATGCAGAAAGGGGTATAAGTATTGGATCTCTGACACTTCAAAATCAGAACACTTCTGGACTGAGGACATTCTGCCACGTAGAAGAGCTTGATGCTGTGGGAGGGACTGCTACTCTACCCGTTGCCTTGTTGTTCTGGCCTGCTGCCTGCTGCTTCTGTCCTGGGAATGATTGAACTGGACTTTGCTTTCTACATCCTGCTTCCAAGGTTCTCCAAGGGCTTGTGTGTGCTTGCCTCCTGTGTCTCATGGCCATCAAAGACTCCACCTGCCTGTGCCTGGACTCTTCTGCTGGGAGTCCTGACTTGCCACGTGGTACCAAATTCAGTTTCTGGGCATTGGGAGTAGAATGTGGTGATCTGAGTGAGAAAATCCACACATTGACTCCCAGCTCCTGTTTTCTTGATGCATCGCTGTAGAAGATCAGCACATCACCGCTGCCTGCCCCGAAGCGTGGTTCCTCATTGGTGCATCAATCATGGCAGGCCCCAGTTTGCCAAAACAGCACTTCAAACAAATTACCTCAGCTTGAGTTTTGAGCACTGTGTCACCGATGTCCGTGACACCTGTTCCAAATCTGACGCAGCACCTGCTCGCAGCTGTGAAACTGACACAGCGCCTGCTCTGCAACTGAGAAATCGATGCAGCGCCTGCTGCGACCCTGATGCACCAATGCAGCGCATCTAGATTTTCGATGCATTGTCCTTCACCATAACCACACTGCAGTAAGGAACAGAGGCCGTGTGTCTGGAAACCGATGCATCACCTCCCCTGCCAGTAAGGAACCAACGCATCACCTCCCCTGCCTAGCAGTAGGGAATTGACACATCACCTCCCCTGTCAGTTATGGACCTGATGCATCACCGCCACTGTGTAGTAAGGAAATGACTCATCGCTTTGCTTTTCCGGTGCCTCGCCTCCCCTGTGTCTGATTTGTCTTTGATTTTTGAAGCATAAAAGGTACTTTGTGCTAAAAGAAAACACATCCATTGATTTCTATGGACTAAATTTGCACAAACTTTTAAAAGTGATATTTTTACTTGTGTATGTTGGATTTTTTTGTTTTTTGGTCTTGTTTGATTCAATTAAATATTGGCTATTTTTATAAACTGGTGTAGATTCCTTTTGCAGTGTTTTTACTGTGTTAGTGTATGTGTGTACAAATGCTTTACACACTGCCTCTGAGATAAGCCTGAGTGCTTGAGCAAAGCTACCAAGGGGGTGAGCAGGAGTTATCGTAGATGTGTGACTCCCTTACCCGGACTAGAGTGAAG
This sequence comes from Triturus cristatus, assembly GCF_964204655.1. Lineage (NCBI taxonomy): Eukaryota > Metazoa > Chordata > Amphibia > Caudata > Salamandridae > Triturus > Triturus cristatus. The sequence continues at coordinate 105,866,802 of NC_140591.1, read as the reverse complement.
GTTCCTACTTGGACAGGGTGCAAACCACTGCCAACTAGAGTCCCCATTTCTAACATTCCAGCTGGGCCCAAAAACAAAGGCCGAATTTAAGGGGACATCAGTCCTCCTTTTGTTCTAGTATCCTGGCTGGGAGCGATCTGAACCCTCACACCTAGATGCAAATGCAATGGAGGGGAAACAAAGGCACACAGCTTATCACTTCACAAATATTTAGGAGAGCCATGCTTTTTGCTTTTTCAGTCGCTGTATATTAGAGATATGCATGTACTGTAAAAAGGTCAGAACTGTTGGATTGCCCCAGTGTTTACACAAATTACAATTTAAATACCACACTCTTTTTTGTTTTATATCTACTGCTCTTCCCAACGAAAGGTGTTAGAGCGCTTTGCATCACACATACACATTATACATTGACATTAAATCATATAGGTGTGTATATCATTGTATACGATGTGTTACATAAGGCAGTGAGGTTTACAAGGTGTAGCAGTCACATGTCCTTCATAGGTCATTGTGCTATATTAGAAGGATTACAATTTATGAACTGGAAGTAACAAAATGATCTCCGTGTTAAAAACAGTAACCCACTTACCTATCAACATAAAAATAAAAAAAATGGCATCTGCATGTTACATGATGTGCTTATCAGGTGACACATTAACCCTCTATGTGACTTTGATTCAAAACTGGGACATCTCAGCAAATATGTTAACCTCTAGATGTATCTTTTTTTTCATAACCGACTTTATAATCTCTAGAGTTATTTTACCAATATTATTATACTCTGAGATTTATTGGGCACACACAGATCTCTGCAGCAGGTGCCTTAACCCCATGAGACAATTGAACAGAACAGATTTACTGTCACTTTCTCCTCGTTACCAATTTCTTTGAGGCATAAGTTGAGGCTTAGATTTTGTGTTTGTGTTGAGTCACATTTTTGGCACAACCGCAACTCAAAATCGCATTTGTTAAATCTCGTAATGTGTTTAAATGTATTCATGATAGGCCTGCTAAACATATGTGTGAGGTCTTAAGATCTGATGCCACTTCTTGTGGTGTTATGTTCCATGAGGTCATAGATTGTGAGGCCACTTCTTGTGATGTCACTTCCCATGATGCTGCGTGTGATGTCACATGCTGTGATGTCACGTGCCATGATAATACTTGCAAACTGCCTAACTTGGTTAGTCCGCCATCTTATTTTTTTTAGGACTTCTGCCCTGTGGATTGTCATCATAAATGTGTACACGTGTAAAACCCAATCTATAACTTTGTGATGACCTGGGTAATGCGTGTTCCCACGCAGGAGGACAGTCACACTTGGTGAAACACTTTACATGCTCATGCCTACGGCCCTGTGGCTCGCTTGACGATGGGAATGCGCAACAGACTGACATCACCTGGTGTCCAGGTGTGAATGTGTGGTTGGTGGAGGTGAGCTGCGGTGGGGTGGTTGCATGTATGTGGCAGTTGGATGATATTACTGCGTGGCAGCGTGGTTAAAACCTCTGCTGCTGGTGTGTAAAATAATATCAGAGCCATTGGCATTTTACCACACCTTCAATCGCTCAATAGTTCAGGCAATGCCTGCACAATGAACAGAAGCGACTCCATGCCCTAAGCATACATGCCAAGCTTCCCGATTGAGGCTTGAGACTACTGATTTCAAGGCAAGTCTCTCGCCTCCCGATTCCTGCATGCAAAAACCCAATTCATCGAAGGACTTCAGCTGACAGGGACTAGTCTTGTGTGACTCGCAGCACGCACTTCCAGTAATCTGCTACTGGAGGCCAATGCGCATCATGTTTATCACCTTTTCTGCCTGCCATGCGCTTTCTCCGTGCTCTTGACAGGTAAGTGTAGGAAAGTGGGTTTCTATTGCAGTAACCCCCCCACTTTTTGCCAGAATACTGATGCAGTTTTTCTTGGTGTGCCCTGGGTCCCTGCCAATCAGGTTCCCAGGGCCTGTGCTCTTTCCCCAAAACTAACCCAATTGGCATCTCTGGCCACAGGTCAGCCCCTGGTAAATGGTACCTCAGTAGCCAGGGCACTGTGACCAAGGAAGACCTCTAAGGGCTGCAGCACTATTTGTGCCACTCTTAGAGGCCATGTACCTTTACACACACACACACTGACTTTGCAGGCTGCGTGTTTTGGTGCAGAACAAAGTAAAGAGTCGACATGGCACACATCCCTGTGTGCCATGCCTACAACCCACTGCCCTGGCATAGATCAGTCAACCCTCTAGCTGGGTGCCCTATGCCAGTGGTGAGGGTACAGGTGCATGAGCCCTGTACTCCTTCAGTGTCTAAGTCCATTCTTCGACATTGTAAGTGCAGTGCTGCCATTAAGAGTATATGGTGCTGGGAGCTTGTCATTACGAACTCCACAGCACCATAATGGCTACACTGAAAACTGAGAAGTTTGGTATCAAACTTCTCAGCACATTAACCCCACACTGATGCCAGTGTGAGATTTAATCAAAAATGCACACAGAGGGCATCTTTGAGATGCCCCCTGAAAAACGACCAGCCTCTGGTGCTTTCCCTGACTGGTACACACCAGCCTGTCACCACGAGACATGTTTCTGGCCCCCTAGGGTGGGAGCCTACACCCCCTGAGCCCAGAAACAAAGCCTTTCCTGGGAAGAGGTGTTCACACCTCCCCCAGGCCAGGAAGAGCCATCTGTGCCAGGGTGTAGAAAATAGGCCTCAGCTAGGCCTACCAGTGCAAGGGGTTCGCCCTTCTCTGCACAGAGTCCTCAGACTATTAGAAAGAAGTTGGCACAGAAACTGAAATAGAAAATACATAGTTTATTAAACCTCAGGAGGTGGAACCACATTCACCCAGCACCCTGTGGTGCTGAATGAAGGTAGCACCCAGAGTAGAAGAACCATGGGTCTTTTATACCCACACAGGGGCTCAGGAAAAGGACGATGCAAGCATACATGAGAAGAGTTACATACATAGATGGTCATACAGAAATGCACCGTAAATAGTATAGGAGGAGCTAGCAGTTGCTGACTCTGGTAGAAACAACCTGATAGTTACAGACTAAAAACAGATGCATGGACAGTTAGATATTCCTGCGCATGTGCAGGGTAGCAGAGTCTAAGTATAGCCAGTCCTTTAAACAGAGCACAAGGGAAGACAAAATGGCTGCCAGAAATACAAAATGGATTCCACAAAATGTACAGGATAGCCTGTAAATACCAGATGGATTCTGCTAACGCTAATTTAATCGCAGCCAATTTACGACAGACGACCCTTTTAGCGTTAGCTGAAGACATCTCCCATAATCCAGTAGGAAAAATGAAAAATATGCATATTAATTTTTAATAATTTTTTTTTTTTCTTTTCATAAATTTCCTAATTCATTGCTAGGTGGGCATTTCTCATTCTAAATATTGTTAAGCGGGTATGTATGAGGTATAAACAGAAGTGCAAAGGGAACAGAGAATTGGGTCATACAGATAGCAGGAGAGAGTAATTACTATTATCAGAAACAGAATTATTAGCTTTCTAGTCCTTAGCAAATCCTAGAACCATCCAGTAAAAACATTTTCAAGGTTCCTATGCATTTCAGTTACCATCAATTTCAATATCAAAGTATCCAACAGTACATATGTGGTAAATAATTTAATTACCGGGACTTAATTTGATACAGAATCTTAATAAAATAGCTCAGTAAAATAAGAGGCAGAATCCGTGGTATAAGAGGTTCAGAATGGGCTTTATTCCAATGGACGATTCGAATCGTGGCTTCCAAGTTCCATCACCACGGGGGTTCAGGAAGTGAAGTACAATACTTTATTGACAAGTAATAATTTTTATAGAACAGACATTACAAGGAAACAAATGCAGGAGGCGTAACAATTGATAAGGAAGATAACATTATACATGCGTAATGAAAATGGGCGTGATTGAGCGTAACAAAGGAACGTCATTGGTTGTGATGTCACACAGGGTGGATCTATGAAATAATTTCGCAAAGTCAGCAGAAATACTTGGCAGAGATGCGCACGCAGCAGCATGACGTGTGATTGACGTGCAACTAGGGGGTGAAGGGGACTTGACATTTAGCTCTACATGTGGAGACAAGAAGTCTGGGGGGTCAAGTCAACCTAATCCCAAATCATATCTAACATCCTATGTTTAAAGAACTATGTTATCCACAAAGGAAGGACTCTTGGACAAAATCTATTCTATACTGACTGTGTGTGCGTGCACAAGCGTCTAAGTGTCTACATGAGATGCAAGGGGCAGAAACCTTCCATGGTAACGGGGCTTATGAATTACTTGCATGAGGACAGAGAAGCCGGGCCCTTTGCTCAGTAGCTGAAGGAAATGTTTACTTAAACTACTAGACAGGAATGCATCGGCTGAGGAGCGAAACAGATAACTTGAAGGTGAAATACAGTTTTTGGCAGGCAGGCAGACCGGCCGAGGCAGGCACCGTTAGCCGCACAGGGAGTAGGACAAAGTTCATGGATACAGATGCGAGCTCAGACTGGAGCTGTCAGAGGCAGAAAGCAGGGAAAGGCTTGATGGCAGAATCAGGGCCTACTCGCCTGAACTGCAAAAATGGAGTAACTAAGCCATATAAAGTCGGTGGCCTTTCGTACTTAGGAATCGAATATCCAGCCCATTCATGGCGGATCTGAAAGATGACATGTTGACGGTGGACGCACATGTATTTGCGTCTTCATAACTGGAACTGGAGGGAACATACATGTACTTGTAACATGCACATAGAACCGTTGGGGTCCAAGATAGGGGACATAACTGACCAGAAAAATCCATATTTCCACATTCCCTCCTTGTCCCCTACTTGCCCGTCAAGAGATATCAATCTTCATTAATCCATCGATCTGTTCATATAGCATCATTTGTTCTTCTTTCTTCTTCCGGGATCTTGAATGAAAAACTTGATGTGGAATACACGATGTGGCACACAGACCACAAATCGCTGGTCCACATTGCAGGCATAAGCAGCAACTGAATAGTATAAGAAGGCCAATACCTAGGAAGGATAGAACTCTCCATCCCCAGGCTGATAACACGCTCCAAAACCACCCGGACCAAGTCCAAGTGCCTGGATTCTGGTGTATCTGGCTCACAATCTTATGAAGGCGGGTTATAGCTTTATATACAGATGGCGAATTTTCTGGTATGAATACGCAGCAGCTTGATCCGATGACCCTACAAGCTCCGCCCCTATCGGCCAGGATGACGTCAAGGACAAGACGATTTTGAAGAACAACAATCCTCATCGCAGACTGCTCCTCTGTCAAGTTGCCTAGGGCGGAAATAGTTTCATTCACTACGGCTTCAAGAGTCCTAGTTAATCTACGTATTAGCTTACTATTGGTAACTGTACCTATATAGGGAAAGAGCCCTTTATTAAAATCTACATACTTTTCCCATGTCGTCTCAGTGTAATCGACAATTGGGAGATCTCTCCGTTCTCTATTGTGTACTAAATGAATATTTCTGTGGTAATCAGGAGGAGCTAGGAAAACAGGTGGCAAAAGGAATGCAATGTAGCAGGTACCATCCCAATCTAGAGGCAAACGTATATATGCAGTCTGACCACATACAAAGTAGGAATGGCGAGAAGCTCTAAACGAAGACTTGCCTTGATCACTGAATTCTATTACAGTAGTGCATCTACTATGGCCCATATGTATGGAACCATTCTTTCTTACACACAATTCACCCTTAGCTGGGAACACTGACATGGCAGGCAAAATTGGTGCAACTTCGGATTCGACATTCAGGATCATGAGATTAAGTGTAAAATTACCTAATCCATATACTTCATTTTCTAGATCAGTTCCTGTTCTCTTGGGACGACCCTCCTTGTCGGGGTAGCAGACTTTGAGTAAAACTAAGTTCAGATTTCCCCATACCCAATTGTCTTGATAAACTGTTGTGTTTGAGTCTAAGGAATTAATTAAACTAAACCATGCTCCACAGGAGCCATTGTGTGTAAACGGATATGGAAAGAGGGGCAGAACTCCCTTATAATTCTGATAGGGAGGGAGTCGACCACATATCCAACAATTGGTAGCATTACTAGTCTGATGGGAATGATGTAACATACTAATGAAAGTGTTATTGCGCAGCGCAAATCTATAGGACAATTCATGCGGGGGTAGGTCACTAAAAGAATGTTCAGCAGTAACATTATAGACATTTTTAGAAATAGGATAATATATGTGCAACAATATACTTGCAGTGATTATTATAAGACTCAAGAAAAACAAAATTAATAACGTCACTATACAATGACTACGCAGTGATTTACAGTACGCATGTCGTTTCAACATTTTTCGGGTTTTTCCTCTATTCAGGTCTAAGGGATACATGTCAGAGATAAATTCAACCGCTTCACCTTGGAGAGGACTTAAACAATCAAATTGTCTGACTTATTAGACCTGAGTTTTAATTTATATTGTTCCGGGCTACTGAGTTCAACCAAAGGGAGCTTTGAGTCAATGGGCGAAGACACACGAGGTGTGGTATTTACATCCGATGGTAGTCCATGAAATTTCTTGATATGACTTGAATGTACCCAGCCTTTTCTGCCCTCGATCTTCACGGCTGTCCTTGTGGTGAGCAGGACCAATTGCGGCGACTTCCACCTAGGATCCAGCTGAGTCTTCCGATCAAAGTTCCTCACTAAAACTAGATCCCCCGGAACTACGTCATGGGGTTTCACCTCAGTGTTGTCAGGAAAGGCTGCAGCTACCTGTGAACGACAAGATTGTAGTGCAGACATCAAGGAAGCCAAGTAATCTGTCAGCATATTACAGTCAACATCAGTTATTTTACGGGGTATAGGCGTCCCCCACATATTCGGTGGTCTTCCAAAGATCACCTCATAAGGGGATAGCCCTGTTCGAGAGTGTGCTACCATTCTCATGTAAAAGAGTGCAACTGGTAAAGCTACTACCCAGTCAACACCTTTCTCTCTACATATTTTGGACAATCTGATTTTCAAAGTTTGATTATGTCGTTCCACGAGACCTGCTGCCTCGGGGTGTCGGACACAATGAAACTTCCACTGATATCCTAGCAGAAGTGAAACATGTTTCATCAGTTCGGATGAGAACGGCTGGCCGTTATCTGAATAGACAACACGTGGTAAACCGTACCGTGGGAAGAATTCTCGAACTAGCTGCTTGGCAGTGGTCGGGGCAGTGTAATCTGATACTGGGTAAGCTTCGGTCCAGCGGGAAAGAGCGCAGACAACTACGAGAACATATTTGAATCCTCGACATCGTTCCATCTGGATATAATCCATCTGGAGGACTTCAAAAGGGTGATCAGGAGGCTGAAATCCACCCTGCTCTACGGGGATGCTTTTACCTGGGTTAAACTGACAACATATCATACAGGTACGGACTTTTTGCTTCGCTGCTGCTCGTAAATGTTTGTTGAACCAAATATGTTGAATGCTGTCTAGCATAGCTTTCTCTCCTAGATGCGCTGGACTGTGTATTGTATTTATGATAGCTTGGACCATAGAGTCAGGAAGAAACCATACAGATTTCTCCTTCGTCATCCATCCCTGGTCCGTTTGGATCCCTCCTAATTCCGTCCATTTCTTTATTTCGTCTGGTGTAGCATGTGTCTGTATGTCAATTACATCAAGAGCGGGATCCTTAATCGTCATACAATGTGTTGGTGTCTGGACTATTGTCTTTGTCATGTCGGATGTGCGAGTTTGCGCAGTCTGTTTAGCTGTTCTGTCAGCTAAATCATTGCCTTGAGAAATGATATCAGTAACTTTCGTATGAGCTTTGCATTTCATAATCGATATTGCAGTGGGTAAATGTATTGCATCTAACAGAGCATGAATGAGGGATCCGTGCTGAATGTGGGCACCGTGAGAAGTTAAATAACCTCTCTCTCGCCACAGCACGCCGAAGTCATGTACAACTCCGAATGCATAACGTGAGTCAGTGTATATGTTGACTTTCTTATTTGTGGCTTGGATACAGGCTTGTGTCAGAGCAATAAGCTCTGCTGCTTGAGCTGACAAGGTATTTATACAGTTTGTTTCAATGACTTCAGTATCTGTTGTGACTGCATATGCGGCCACTAAATCTCCTGTACTTGTTCTCATACATGAACCATCTACATACAACGTCAGGTCTGGATCTAACAATGGGACATCTGTCAAGTCTTGTCTGGGTTTCGTCCTTATTGTAATAACTTCAATACAATCATGAGCTAGTGGGTCTGTTCCGATTACAGGTAAAAGTGTGGCAGGATTCAATGTATTACAGCGTCTGATTTCTATGTGTGGCTGAAACAATGTTAGTTCGTACACTGTAAGTCTTGCTATGGTCAAGTGTTGTGTTTGCGTTCGGTTCACAAGAACCTCTACTGCATGCGGTACTTGTACTGTCAATGGATGTCCTAACACTATGGCATCGCTTTGTCTTATTGCTAAAGCTGTTGCTGCCACTGATTTCAGGCACGCAGGCAAAGCCTGGGCTACGGGATCTAATGTACTAGAGAAATAGGCACATGGTTTGTGTGATCCTGCTTGTTCCTGAGTGAGTACGGACAAGGCAGTACCTTCTCGTTCTGTAACAAAGAGTGTAAAATGTTTTCTGTAACATGGTGTTGCTAAAACAGGTGCTTGGCATAGAGCTTTCTTTAAGCTTTCAAAAGCTAGTGTGTGTTCCTGAGTCCAAGGGAGGACAGTCGATGTGGCCGCCTCCTGTGTTGTCAACTGAATGAGTGGTTTTGCTAAAAATGCATATTGAGGGATCCACTGCCTACAATATGAAGTGGGGCCTATAAAAGCCCGCACCTCCTTTTGTGTCTTGGGTATTGGCATGTTAGCAATTAACTGAATGCGGTCGGGTGTAAGCTGCCTTCCCTCCTTGGACAGCGAGTGACCAAGATAAACAACTCGCTGGACACAGAATTGCAGCTTAGAAGGGGACACCTTGTGCCCCTTTTCGGCTAGAAATTGTAAAACCGTCAGTGATGCTTTTTCACATTCAGGTTCGCTTCGGGCGGTGATCAGCAGATCATCGACATATTGAAGTAGTGCAGTGTTGACTGGCATGTGGATACTGTCAAGTTCTCGTTTCAGTGCTTGGCTATAGATGCTGGGGCTTTCTGTAAATCCTTGAGGTGCGCGTGTGAATTTAAAACTTCGTCCATTTAAACTAAATCCGAACAAGTATTGGCTCTCCGGATCTATTGGGACGCTGAAAAAGGCATTCTTGAGATCAATTACAGTAAAGAATGTTGCGTTCGAATCAATGGCTGTCAGTAATGACGAGATATCGGGGACCACAGGGAATTGTGGCACAATGCATTTGTTTAATTCGCGCAGATCAATAACCAATCGATATACTGGCGGGGCCTTTGGATCGGTTCGTTTAAGAATCGGAATTATCGGGGAATTACATACATTGGAGTCGGTTTCCACAACCACTCCTTGGGCAATGAGCTCGTCAATGATTTGCAGTAAAGCCACTACAGCATCTGGTGGTAACTTGTATTGTCGTATTCGTGGTAGTACCACTCCTGCCTTTAGTGTAACTCGATATGGTGTAATGTTCATGCAACCAACATCTGCAGGGCCTTGTGCCCATAAATGTGTGGGTAAAGTCTGCAGTCGGGGATCCATGTCTCGGGATACATAGTGACCTTTAAAATCACGCAAAAACAATCTCACTCCTTCCGGAGAACAACATATTATCGCTCCTAGAGCTTTCAATGTTTTTATACCTAACAAGTTTTCTGGACATGATTTAGTAAGCAATAAATCTGTAGTTCGGGTCAAGGGTCCGATCGTAAGTGGAAGAGGCTGTGATACTTCATTAACAATAGGTTTTCCTGAAAAACCAAGGGAAATATTCTGTGAGTCTGAGAGGGGTGCCTCCGGAACTTCACTACGTTTTATAGTTGTTCGACTTGCCCCTGTATCAAGTAAAAATTTTCTATCTTGGCCTAATAGTTCACTATGTACGTAAGGTCCTTCTTGGTCTACAGGGACCTCGATAAGGGGTAAGTCAACTTCCCTCTCTAGGCTTGTTCATGCGTATCGTTGATACTCAGGATATTCATACTGTGCGGTCTGATACATTTGTCGTGTCGTGGTTTGTGTGGCAGCAACAGGCAGCGCTGGTGCCGCTGGCACAAACTGTATAGACTGTTGCGGAGCTGGCATGGACTGTTGCGGAGCTGGCATGGACTGTGCATGCTGCGGGGCTCCTTGTTCATTCTGATCCTGTCTGAGTGGCTGTGGCCTTTCCTTTGCAATACCTATGGCGATATTACGTTTCAGGACTGGACAATCGTGTACATAATGACCTGCCTGTTTACAATAATTGCATGTCCCTTTTACAGGAACTGCTGAATCTCCGGAATGTGTCACACCCTTTTTGTGACCGTCAGTTGGAACTGTCTGGGAGACTAACATTTTCATTTTTGTGTCTTTCATACGTCTTTGTTCATGTTCTTGTTCTTCTCTTATTCTATTGTGATGATACTGTAACATTTGTAACATTTGTGACGGGGTATTACCTTGCCAGGTACTCTCGAATTTTAATACTCTATTCTTCACCTGGGGCAAGGAATTTTCAACTAATTTTGTCACAAACAGATGTGGATATGACTCACTACTTGCTTTTATGCCACTATTTATACCAAAACATTTCTCGAATCGGGCATAGAAATCACTAGTGTCTTCATCTTGTTTTTGCTTACAGGCTGAGATTGCACCCCAGTCTTCCTTTTTCGTAGTTAATAAACGTGGCAGTACCTGTACTAGTAAACCTGGTAGCGCTTTAACTTTATCCCCGAGCCCTGAACCTGCAGTTCGGGCCTTTTCTTCTGCTTCTAATGCTGTCCAGTCTATCTTTTGGTCTCCCACTTCCCACTCTTTTTCCTTAAGTTTTTCATAAATGCCAGCAGGCATTAATACCTTTAATATTGTCATAATGTCAGGATAGGTATATTCTCCCATGAGTAACATGTCTTTAATTTCTCGGTGAAAACCCGCTGGGTCTTTGTCATGACTGGGTACTACTTTCTTCATTTCTAACAATTCTATTTTAGATATGGGCGTATATACAAATACGCGTTTAAACTGATTGTCTTCGCCTTTTATTGGGTGCACTTCTCGCAAGGGATTCTGTCTATCTATGTAATACGGCGTTCTTTCCTTGATGGGCAGTGAGACATGTTCTGGGCATACAAAGAGAATGTACTGCTTTCTGGATTCTAGTATTTCTCTAATTAACTTAGTACCTGAACCTCTCCATCTATTCGTGAGTAATTCAGTCAATATATCAGGTAAAGGACCAGGATCGGAATGTTCGTTCTTGTATAATATAAGAAGTTGTTGAATCATATAAATCCCAGCTAAACGCTGTTCATCTGGGCTGAGGTTCAAAAACGTGTGTGCTACTGTTTCATCACCATATTTTCCGGGACTGTCAATCCAGTGAACGGCTGATCTGGCTAATTCTTGTTCATCCATAGAATCGAGTAGGTGATAACCCCTTCGTTCTCGGAGTACTTTGTCAGCGGCTTGGAACGAATGTTCGGGAGACCTTATATTTATTATAGGTGTTGGATAAGTTCTGTTATTATCTGGACATATCGGACGTGTCGGATCAGTAAAACATCTAGTATTACTACAAGATCTTCCTCTACCTACATAGGCTATAGTTTCTGACTGTCTTGCGGGAAATTCTAATTCTCCCTCTTCGTTTTGTTCAAACTGGTCTACTTCCAATCTCTCTTCATGTATTCGTTCTATTTCTTTACGGATCTTTCGGCACATGGCTACTATACATGTTTGCTTATCATGTTTCCCGTCTGATATATTCTGGCTCCATCTCGTAAGAATTTGCATTACTTCCGGGTTTACCCCCGGTCGGTCTTGATTTCTGATCACACAATTTATGAGGAAACGTAACAGTTCCCCCTGTATTTCCACTTTCTGGTATTCCATAGCTCTGTTAATACATTCAGAATCTCGCCCTGTTTGGACAAAATGATATATATTATCTAGATGTTTAGTCATTCCTGGTAGCTTCCCTAGGAACATCGCAGCTCGTCTGATACGTAATGATGCCAGGACCATTTCGTCCTCTTTGCCGGGCACAGGGTCATATCTACAATCTACTAGAAGTTCCTTAAGTGTGCGGGTATTTAGAAGTTTGGGCGTACGTGGATGTGCTGATTCTTGAAAAGTAAGTTTATTTATTCTGGGTGGCATAGAATACACGCTGGTAGCACCTCCGGTAGCCCCATCTGGGGTACTGGGCGCGAAAGGATTCGTTGATCGTGATACAGCAACTATAGGTGTGGACACAGCTGTAGAAACGGCCGTGGGAACAGATGTAGAGACAGATGCGCTTGCCGGAACTTGTGTCGGAATTTGTTGTTGCAAAGGTACAGACACATGGTCTTGACGTTGAACCCCCCCAGCAGACGGTCTATGTGGTGCAGGGTTAGCATACTCGGGAGCTGCGTCATCTAAATATGAGGAAAGAAAAACATCTTCTGCGGTTCTGGGATGCCCCTTTGGATGTGCTTTTATTGGAAACAATGGGGGTGGCAAGTCTTTTGGTATCTCCGGAGTAGCCTTAGGTAATCCTTCGGCCAGAAGGGGATACATACCATTCATAAGGGCATTTCTTTGTCTATCTACTTGTTCTGATTTTACTCGTGTACCTTCTTCAATTAACAGATTTTCTCGAACTTTATTTGAATTTTCCTTACTTTTCTCTTCCTGTCTACATGCTTTTTCTGTACGTCTATACGATTCTTTATGCCATAATTCAATGGCGTCTTTCTGTGACTGTCTAGCTCTCCTTTTCCATAACTCTTCTTCTACTTTCATGATGCACTCTGCATCCCAGGTCCCAGCTGCGGGCCACCTCTGACTTTCTGGTAATTCCTTGGTGTAGTCCACCCATAAATCAAGAAATAATATGGCGTCTAAGCCATGTTTGTGATACATAAAGTGCCCTGGAGTGTCCCTAGGTGGAATAGGAACCGCTTCTTCGAGTACCCCTTTTCTAGTTGTGATCTGTCTTAATTTCGAAAAGAGCGGCATACTGACAACTGATCTGATACTTATTCTTAAACACACTTAATACAAAAGCACAATAATGAACAGTCATTCATACCACAATATGCAGAACGTATTTAAAACATTTAACATTTAACATTTAATGAACAACAATGATGGCCGTTCACTAAGCATAATACTCGATACTAACTAGATAATTCTGACTTCATATACTAGACATACTCGATATACTGCTAAACAGTACATATACACTGCTGAAACAGTGCAGACCGGATTTGTGTACCCAAATCCGTCTTGACCGGCACAACCTCTGTGCACGTCAGAACGCCTCCCCAGCAATGGTACTCACCGGGTAGCTCGGAACGGAAGGCCTCGGAACGGAACTGAACTGAACTGGACTCGACTCGAAACTTCGGAACTTCGGAACATCGGAAACTTCGGAACTTCGGAACTTGGTGGGCCTCTGTATACCTCGGATCTTGCTCTCTCAGCTAGGCTCTGGTTGGGATACTTCGCACTTCTCACCGCCTCGTCTGGGTGTTGATCGCAGCCTCAGTCGCCCCCGCTTGACCGGAGGGAGATACAGGAAATCCTGCTGGTACGCGTTGTTGTCCGTCCAGCTGTGGCAGGAGACCGGGCCTGCAACGCACCACCGGCGCGTGAGATGAGAAAGGGTCCCTGTTCTGAGCCCAGAAACAAAGCCTTTCCTGGGCAGAGGTGTTCACACCTCCCCCAGGCCAGGAAGAGCCATCTGTGCCAGGGTGTAGAAAATAGGCCTCAGCTAGGCCTACCAGTGCAAGGGGTTCGCCCTTCTCTGCACAGAGTCCTCAGACTATTAGAAAGAAGTTGGCACAGAAACTGAAATAGAAAATACATAGTTTATTAAACCTCAGGAGGTGGAACCACATTCACCCAGCACCCTGTGGTGCTGAATGAAGGTAGCACCCAGAGTAGAAGAACCATGGGTCTTTTATACCCACACAGGGGCTCAGGAAAAGGACGATGCAAGCATACATGAGAAGAGTTACATACATAGATGGTCATACAGAAATGCACCGTAAATAGTATAGGAGGAGCTAGCAGTTGCTGACTCTGGTAGAAACAACCTGATAGTTACAGACTAAAAACAGATGCATGGACAGTTAGATATTCCTGCGCATGTGCAGGGTAGCAGAGTCTAAGTATAGCCAGTCCTTTAAACAGAGCACAAGGGAAGACAAAATGGCTGCCAGAAATACAAAATGGATTCCACAAAATGTACAGGATAGCCTGTAAATACCAGATGGATTCTGCTAACGCTAATTTAATCGCAGCCAATTTACGACAGACGACCCTTTTAGCGTTAGCTGAAGACATCTCCCATAATCCAGTAGGAAAAATGAAAAATATGCATATTAATTTTTAATAAATTTTTTTTTTTCTTTTCATAAATTTCCTAATTCATTGCTAGGTGGGCATTTCTCATTCTAAATATTGTTAAGCGGGTATGTATGAGGTATAAACAGAAGTGCAAAGGGAACAGAGAATTGGGTCATACAGATAGCAGGAGAGAGTAATTACTATTATCAGAAACAGAATTATTAGCTTTCTAGTCCTTAGCAAATCCTAGAACCATCCAGTAAAAACATTTTCAAGGTTCCTATGCATTTCAGTTACCATCAATTTCAATATCAAAGTATCCAACAGTACATATCTAATAAAAACATTTTCGCTAGACTTTTCCAGTGTTTCCTTTATGAGGGCTAGAGTATCTATCATTATACCCAATACAAACATTAAAGCAGTCAGACATATTATTTACAAAAATGATCCTGGATCCAGGGGACCAGGAGGACCATGAGAATTAGGACGAAGAGCTGCAAAGGGTTGCTCCTCCTCAAAAATGGGACGATCAATGGGGTACATTTTCAACAAAAAGAAAAAGAAGTCCTTGGGAAATTAAAGCCGCTGTACAACCAACCAGAGGGGAGTCTTCTCCCTGTGTCCGTTTGAGCCTCACAGGCAGGCTCTTGTTGTTCCCACGGTGGAGCTGCACAACTCGCAACTCAGGAATCATGGCCTAGTTTCAAGGGAAAAGTTTCTTCTTTCAGGATAGGGCAATCACCCACCAGGGCAAATGCGCTCAGCGATCCTGTCCAGTGTCTCAGGCAGTGCACCAGTTTTCTTCATTTCAATCTAACAGGCACCAGAGACACAGCACCTGTACCCTGAACTCAAGTCCTTCCCTAACTCCTGTATTGCTCTGCTGGCACACTGCTCTTTCGTTGGGGCCATGGATTGCATTCAGTGTGCCCAGGTATCTCCTTTACAGCCACTTTGGGACCAGGATTCAGAGGCCTGATGCTAGGATCTCTGAAGCAACCCTTGTTTCAAAGGGGGTTACCTCAAGCAAAAACCTTCTTCCCTTCCTGGTCGGTCTGTGACTCTCAGCTGGGCATCAAAAGCTTGATCCACGATTTCTCCTTTCTGATTTGTGACCCCGTCTTTCGCCCAAGATAGTAGCAGGGGTACGCTCATCACAATGCTTCCGGCCTTCTACCTTCACTGAGGTCCTGGTTGCCAGCAGTGCCTGTGCAGGTTACCTTCACTTTGACTTCAAGCTGGACTGGTGCTGACTCCTCAAGCTGGATCTGATGTACGCGCCCCTCTGGCAATGGTTGTAAAGCAGCAAATATCTATTGGTGGACAGAACAAAAGGTCTTTAGACAAGGCACAAAAATAATCTATCAACAGAGAGGATAGTCTCAGAATACTTCCTAGTCCAGGGACGCCCCATATATTAACAAGGCACCCTGGAACCACTTTCATATATGTGAGAGTAAATAAAACAACAGTCTGGACCTATTGGCAAGTATAAAAACTCTTTAGTGAACTGACAAGAGTAATACGTCACCCAATGCCAAGCAGTCAAGGAAGTCTGTGTTCATTTCTAAAGACCCTCAAGAAAAAGGAAATGTTATACACGTTTTACTCCTAAACATTGCATTATTTGTACAGGACTGCAGACACTTCTAAAATGATTTTTCTTAATTAAAGCACCTATATTGTATACTCGGGACCATGCTCTCATGTTATAGGAGCAACAGGAAAATCTAACACTGCTAATTTAACAGGGATTCCTATTACATACAGAACTAAAAAACTTCAACATAATGGGTACATGTTCTCCAGCGGAACATCTTGTGACTAACAGACTCCTATAAAACAATATTTTCCTCAAAAATGTTTGCTAAGGATCACATAGACCTCTTCCCTGCATTCTACATTTTCACAATCCAAACTATGCAACATTAGTTCTAGTAAGGACTGTCAGTTTATTTACACAAACTAGCTAATAAAACTAACAATGCCCTTGCAAAACTGTATGTAGCATGAGAATAAACAAACAATAGTGGTGTTGTCACCTGAGAATTTTCAAACAAAAACTACCCACAGCTAGTTCCCCTTAAAGATCAAATAAGGAAGCAGCAACCTAGACTACTCATCCTCTCATAATTCCATCAGAGAGGATGGGTAGTAACATAGCAAAATATATTTATTCGTTTTATTAATGCTAATAATGTTGAAAACAGTATTACTGAATAGCCAATTAAATGTCTCATGGTTATTTCACAGACAGTTTAGACAGGCTCGAAAAAAAAAAATTAAGAAAAAGAGAGAGAACACATAAATCTGCCTATCCTTAATTTGTAGAGGAGCTAGCCCCCTTTCCCCAGTTTTGACAGTAAGAAACCTGTACCAGGTTTCATTCTGTCAACACTATCAACCCCAATTTGTAGCAACTGGGCATAAACACACTCTGAGGAGCGAAATAGCACATTTCAGCTAGCCAAAGAACATATTCCTTTAGCAAATGTACTAGTGCAACATGAGGCCGCATGAAGTCAAACTGAATCCCATTGCTTCCTGAATTCAACCCTAAAAACATTTATACTATATATATATGGCAGAGCCATTGTCCTTTAAAGAGAGGTCACATATACTATGTGCATTGAGTGCACACAAAAACTTGCTTTTACCAAAAAAAAAAAAAGGGTAAGCAAAAACCTCTTTCTTCCCCTGCCATTTCGTCTTTCAAATGTCGAAATGTCAAAGCAACGTTGTGCTGAGCCCTACAGGCTTCTAAATGTAGGACTTTGACCTGTAACCTATGCAGTTGTCCCAGCATGCATGCAAGGTTTTCATGCGGTGCTTCCAAGTCAAAGTGACCCTAAAGACCGAAGACAGAACAGCAAAACCCACTCTGTGTGTCTACCAGCAATTTCAGAGGTAAGCTTAATAACTTCTGCCAATTTTTGTACATTGATATGTATAAGCAGTGTGCCAAGCGTTTGTCTAGCAGTATAGATGGTCTATGCTTACATATGTGCATTTACTGGGGCGTAAGGCAGTTTAAAAACTGATCTGACTGGAGAAAACTCATTTAAATAGTGAATTTTTACCCAATTTCGACTTTGATTTTCAGGGCACTTAAAAATTTATATCCTACAATGTTTTTGCATAATAGTCATCCCCAGAATGTCCTCTACATATCCCAGAGATGTGGCATCAAAAATGTATAATGTATACCCTTATAAAAATGAGTTTTGTACGCCTGGGTAAAGTAACATTTTCACATGTAATTGACCCCCTATTGCTGTATAGCACGGCTTAAATGCAATTTGGATGCTAGGAGGTCACAGTATCATTATTAGGCATTATAAATAGTAAAAAACGAATTTGTTTTTGCACCTATTTGAAATAACATTTTTTTTTATATAATCAAAATTTATTTTTTTTGTTAATAAATCTAATCATTTTGATGAGTCTACATATGAAAAGCGAGCTGCATCCCTTGCCTATTATATTGAAACACATTAATTCTTAGCCCTAAGCACAGAAGCTTATCTTGAAAAATCTTAAGTCTGCGCCACTTTTAAATGAAGGACAGCCATTATTATTGAACATCAAAAACCACTCTTATCCTTATTTTAAAAAAAAGGCATTAAGAAAAGAAATCCCTACTGTCAATCTGCAAAAATAATGAAACTACATTTCTAACTTTGGAAACAGCAGTCTGAAATGCAGAATTTTACTCCGTGTTTTTGACTTCAACTATTCTCTGTAGCCGGAGTCCGAAATAGAAATGGTCTTGTTGACACAGCTGTTTAACACGTAAAGGTGTCGAAATTCACACGCCTTGCAAGTCAACCCTTCAAGCCAACACAAATCTGTCGTGCTGTATAATGTGAATGCCTTTGAATACCCTATACAAAAGATAAATGCTGTGACATTTTGTATCTGAATTTAGTTTATTGTAAAACACACAATTTCGTTTTTCTCTTTACACAGGTCATCTTAATTTTAACTTTCTAAAGGTAAAACTCTTATCCGATAATCCATGTTAATTTTGCGCCACAATTTCCACTGAGAAAATTAATTCTCAATTGGAAAATCGTTTTTATATAGGCATATAGCCCTTAAAATTTCAAGCAAGAGCATCATTTTACTTTTTGTGTAGGATTAATGCAACAGTTTTTAAAAAAAATAAAAACAGTTTTCTATGGAAAGTCTAACTGGTCTTTGCTCAAAATAGGGCCGAGGAAGGCTCCTTGGGTTTCGTTCCTCAGCTGCCCTGTCTCATCAGAGAAGCTAAACCTCAGCGCAGAACCGGGCCACAGCGAGTGCTCCTAGCCCCCACCTTTCTCCAAGGCTGTCCTGCTGCAAGCATTACACATTTTCATGTCAGTGAAGCTTTCTAAGCAGTGATTTCACCTCCTGGTTCACTCCTCTATTTTTAGCCCCCACCTTACAAGCTGCAAGGTCAAAATCTGCCTTGCACAGCCCTGAAGCTGTCAAAGACAAAAAGCCTTCCTAATGTTATCTAAACTGCAATAATTTGCCCTATGGAAACATTTATTTTAATATACAATTTCTTTTCAAGGGTCATACATTTAGGTTCAATTCTCAGATTAGCAGGTTCAGCTTAAATTAGAACCTACAACCCTGTGGACCCAGCACATTGGCTCACTGAACCACCAAGAACACAAAGCTGCATAAGAACAATTTGCAAATTCGAAATACCCACAATTTTTTCAAGCTAAACTTTTAACGGGTCCCTAATTACTCTTCATTAATACTTTTGTACATTAAGGGTGTCATCAAATCACAGGGGTTGCTCTTTCTCTTGCTACACCCCTTTCAATTTCCTTTTGCGACTTATTGATGGTGATGAGACCAAATTAAATTTACTCCTTAACAATTTCACTTCTCAGAATTCTTTCACATATTCACAGTCATTCAATCACACGCTTTTTCCAGTGCTAGCAACATCCAAAACACAATTTACCACACCATAACATGTAAACACACATTTAACCCACAGATCAACACTTAAGACAGAAACAAAAGACAGCCCACAGACTGTACTTAAACCAAACCATTTGTAAATAGTAGTTGCAAGTCATATTCACCAGATTTGGCTGGCAGAACACCAAAAAAAAACGCTCTGCATCTCATCACTTATGAATGTTACTAAGTGCACAGACCAGGATCCTTTTATGTACATATTTAGTTCCTCGGGGTACTAGTCACCACTTACAAGTATTTTTATTCCATAATGCGCTGTACATTATAGAAGAAAGACCATACTTAATATACATATCCCTATTAGGCGTCCCCTCCGGGGGGGGGCCAGTTGTGCTTCATCAAGTCTCATTTTGGTACCATTCCAAAGGCAACACATCTTTTGAAGTGTGCTAAAGACAGATATGCCAAAAATAGTGCAGAATATGCAATATTATAATCAAAGTAGCACTTAAGGTACCTTTAGTACGATGTGCCGTTCAAATCAATTCAGTTAGAGAAAATTCTCCTCATTACCTGCCTATGTGAATTGCAAGTCACATATGTCAAAACAAACCAAGTTGGCCAACACAAAATATACCATACTCAAAGCCACAGTAAGCGTTACTAAACTACCTTACCAATCACAGGCATCAAAACCAACAGCAAGCGCCGCAGACACTTACCAATCACTTGGTGTTCAGATTCATCCTGCCAAGTTCTAAAATCGACCAAATGGTCACTGCACGGTGAATCAACAGAAGAGATCTCAGTCGAGGACCGGTGCCACCTGGATGGTCAGATCAGAAAGAAAGGAAAAGTCGCCGTGGATGCCAAGACTCTGGTCTTATCGGGCAGTGATCACGTCCAGAGCGAGATTCCAATCCTTCGTCGCGACCAATCCTTTGGGCATTAGAGTCACCGATGAGCCCCACGTTGGGCGCAATTGTAGAAAATAGGCCTCAGCTAGGCCTACCAGTGCAAGGGGTTCGCCCTTCTCTGCACAGAGTCCTCAGACTATTAGAAAGAAGTTGGCACAGAAACTGAAATAGAAAATACATAGTTTATTAAACCTCAGGAGGTGGAACCACATTCACCCAGCACCCTGTGGTGCTGAATGAAGGCAGCACCCAGAGTAGAAGAACCATGGGTCTTTTATACCCACACAGGGGCTCAGGAAAAGGACGATGCAAGCATACATGAGAAGAGTTACATACATAGATGGTCATACAGAAATGCACCGTAAATAGTATAGGAGGAGCTAGCAGTTGCTGACTCTGGTAGAAACAACCTGATAGTTACAGACTAAAAACAGATGCATGGACAGTTAGATATTCCTGCGCATGTGCAGGGTAGCAGAGTCTAAGTATAGCCAGTCCTTTAAACAGAGCACAAGGGAAGACAAAATGGCTGCCAGAAATACAAAATGGATTCCACAAAATGTACAGGATAGCCTGTAAATACCAGATGGATTCTGCTAACGCTAATTTAATCGCAGCCAATTTACGACAAGGGAAGCTTCAAAGGCTTGGCAACCTTTGTAATGCAACCCCCAGCCTCTCCTGCTATCAGGAGCAGGCCCCCTTCCTGTCTCCCCTCCCTTTCGGCGGGACGACAGGCGGGAAAAATTAGCCAGCCCAAGAGGTGTGCCACCTCTGCCAACTCCAGCCCTCAGGTGGGGGAGGCGAGGTGAAGCCCACTTGACAGTACTCGCCATCTTGCAGATGGCAAGCACTCCCCAATCAGGACTAGGGATTGTGCTCACTCCCCCATGTGGGGTGAGCACACCAAGGGTGTAGTCACCCTAAGGTCAGTAGCGCATTGGCTACTGACCTCAAGACCCCTAAATCGCCCCCTAAAGACAGTATTTAGGGGGCAGCCCTGAACCAAGAACTCAGATCCAGACATGAAACAAGAAAGAAGATAAGAAGAAGGACTGAGCAGAGCTAACAAGAGGACAACGCCCACTGACTTGGCCCCAGCCCTACCTGCCTGTCTCTCCCTCGAACCTGCTCCTGCGAAATCTAAGTGTGTCCTGCAGCCAGCAACCTCAAGAAACCCAGAGGACCTGCCTGCCTTCACTTCTAAAGACTGCATCTCCCGTGAACACTGGATTTGCAGCTTCTGGCACCAGCCAGAGACCGCAAATCCAGCCCACTCTGCACCGAACCCGGCCCGAGCTAGAGTGGAAAAACACCGCAAGGAGGTCACCCTGGTGATCCTGACCCGAGATCCGGTGACCCCTGACCTGCCTAAAGCCTCCAGCCGACGACTGCAGCCTAAATCCTGAAGGCCCCCCCCTAACCACGACCAGGAGCTGGTAAAAAGATCTGACCCCAAAAGGCACCCCTGCACCCGACTCCCCACGGCCTTGTGTGCCCAAACCAACGGTGCCTAAACGACCCTTAACTTCCCAAATTACCTCTCCAAGTGGTGGTCGCACCCAGAAGTCCTCCATCTCCCTGCCTGCAGTGCTTTTGCAAACTGGAGGTTCTCCATAGAAAACAACAGGGCGCCCGATGTCAAAACGGCACTCTGCACCCGGCTGCCCCAGTGCCGCTGAGGGTGCACCTTTTGTGCTACTTTGTTTCCCCATTTTCCCTGACCTTAACCCTAGGAGCTTTGCTCCCACAACCCAGTGGCCTGCTTGCCAGCAACCGGAGACCCCCTATCCTCCTTAGGATAACATTGGGCCTCAACACCATGCACCCGGCCGCCCTAGTGCAGCTGAGGGTGCAACAACGGTGCATAACTGACCCTGGGGGACCCCTGAGTCTAATCCCAGAACCTTAACTCCCACAGTCGATTACTTACCTGTGAAACGTTAACCTGTTTTCCCTCCATGGGATAGAATTGACACTTTTTCTCCAAAATGTTTCTAAGTTTAGAGTTTTGAAATCTAAAAATATTCTTTAAAAATCGCACAAATAACCAAAACATGTTTACTTACCTGTTTGCAGGAAATGTCCCAGTGCTGAATCTAGGTATCCAGCACTGAGTTAGAAAACTAATGTGAAAAGTAACTTACCTGCAATTTACTGGAAAAGTCTATTCATTTCAATGTACTGCTCCAAAAAGTTTCTAAGCGTGGAGTTTTGAAATCTTAAAATAATCTTTAAAATTCATGCGAATAACCAAAACGTAATTACTTGCCTGTTTCCAGGAAATGTCCCAGTGCTGAATCTAGGTATCCAGCACTGAGTTAGAAAAGTAACGCAAAGAATAACTTACCTATAATTTGCTGAAAAAGCCTATTCAGTTCAAAGTACTGTATTTGCTAAGTGTTGCAACCTACTGCACCCCATGTAAATCAAACAAAGTACAATTTCTATTGCATTTTCAAACTCTTCTATATTCAGTAAATTATTACTGAAAAGTATTTAATGCTTACCTGTGCCAGGCTTGCTTGGTTCTAAAAATAAAACAACAGTATATATTTTTATACAAACACAATTGGCCTAGAGTTCAGTTCTTGAGTGTGTGAAGTCATTTGCTGACTGAGTGTGTACATCAAATGCTTAACACTGTCCTCTGATACTGCCTTACTGCTCGACCAAGCTACCACTATTAGAGAGTAAGGTTCTATCTAACTTTAACTCCTGCCTACCTCTGGGGACACTTGGACTCTATACACGCTATACCTTATGTTGGTGTAGTATATATAGAGGCAGTTTCTTACAGTAAGAAAAAAAAGTATATTTGCATTTCTAATACCCATCCTTCAGCAGCACACTTGCAAGTCCCATACATGACAATAACCCGATTCAGACCTCAATAGAAGTCAATGGCAGAAATACATTCTCACGATCATTTTTTTTTAAATTTCCCACTTTTCTCTTCTAAAATGTTGGCATGTATGCCTAAGGAATCCAACCAGAGGCCCTTGCTATTAGTCCTGAACAAACCGTGCTTTCATGGAATAACATGATGATAAACCCGCTTTGGCAGGATGCCAATTACAGCGAGCAGCACGACCCTTGAACACACCCATCTGACGACAAGCCTGTACGTAGTTCGTGCGTAGTTTGTACTTTTATTTATTTTTCTATTTAGGGAAGGCGCAAGGGACAACAGTACAGAAAGGTGTATGGTAATTTTTTTAGCCGATATCATGTTTGTGGAAATGCCAGCATTGTCTGAGAGGCCACCAGCACGCGGTCTCAGGGCGCCTGCGCAGTTTGTCTTCTGGGGTCTAGTAAGATGGAGTCGGGGTGAGTGATGTCATCTGCTGCTGTCACTGAAGGAGGTGGAATTGCATAGGAGGGATGCAATGTAATGGGGTTCCGGAAGTAAGTAGACACATGATTGGATCTAGTACTTGTCAAGCTACTGTGTGCGTGTTTTGTGTGACAGTGTTTGCACAGAGTATGTCAGTCAGAGCGAGAGTGGAACACAGTTTTTTCTGAGCATTTTGTTGTGTTCTGCTATTTGTTTATATAACAGTATATTGAACATTGCATAGCTGCTCATACAGTTCAAACAAAACATCAGCTCCTATAAGTAGTTTTGCAAATTAGTTCGGCACTCAAACAAGAGAGGTACGTTTAGTCACAGTAGTCCCACCATACATATCTTATGGCATTTTCCTGGGCAGCTGAGAGTTGTGTACACTGATTTCTCAGCCGCCGCACATATGTTCATCAGCCATGCCCACTCAACCATCGTTGGGGGTCCTGGTGCAACCAAGTGTCGAGCAACGTCGCGTTTCACCACCAACAGGCTACTATTGGTGGACACCCACTAAGTCGACATCTGACTCTTCGATGCCCAAAATCTCATCCTTAGGATTTGGAATTAGTGTATAACCCACTATGCCACCAAGTGCATTGTGTATCGTGGTCCAGTATGCAGCAATAACGGGACAGCTCCATGCATGTGAAAAGACCCTGTGCCCTCGGGCAATAGTTATCTTTCTTCTGGCTCCTATATAAAAGATTGTTCGATCATAGTGCATGTGGTGGAAGAATGTACATTGGATCACTGACAGACATTATTGAAAGCAAGTTTGGTCTGAGTTGGCTACCAATTGTTCACGTTCTCAGAAGATTGTCCGTCCAATCCCTGGGATAAGTATTTGTTATTTTGCGAGTTCAGTTTGTCACGCCTAGCGCAAACAAAAGTTGAGTTGCTGATCATTTATTTTTCTTTCTGAATTTCCCAGTCTGGGAAATGGTATCTGTATGAAAGTGGATCATAACGAAAGGTGGTTGTGAGACCTCACCATGTAATAATGTCACAATCTTTTATCAGGTCCTGTTAGGTTCTTCAACAGAAGCCCTTAGCTCAGTCCTCAGTAGGAGTGGCACAGAGCAGTCACAGAGCAGTCGGGCTTATTCAAAGGAACAAGTGCAAAGCATTGAGAAGTACCAAAGCAGTTAATAAGTAAGAGACACAACATATTAAAATCTGACACCAATTTATAAAGAAAGTTTTTTTTTTAATCCTAATGTAGACACCAAAATAACTATTGAGAAGAACCAGAGATGTGATTTTTCAAAGATAAATAAAATATTTTAACTTTAAGATCTTGGATACAATAAATAGTTCCAAGTGATTAGTAGACAAGGGGCTAAAACGCCTCTTCCAGTCTTCTTGGACTAGCCACAGTGGGCTGAGGCCAGTCACAGGGATGACTCCAGTCTAGGTGGACAGTTTAGCTATTGTATTCAGCAGTCTTAGGGTCCTCAGTGTCTTTCATCTCCTTAAAGCAGTCCAGGCAAGAAGTGGTCCTGATTCTTGGGATGAAGGATGCTGACATCCTGAAGAAGCTGAAGGGATGCTAAGGAGGTGCAGTAAATTTTCCTGAGGTCCATGAACTTAAGGGGTCATCTTCAGCCTCAGGACTCAATGTCCAAATTGCATCAGGGTAGTCCAGTGCAGCTCCAGTTTCCGCTGGTCATCTGGTTTCCGGTTACAACAGTTGTCCACAGATGAGTGCAGAAAGACCAGTGTTTACTTCAACGATGGCCATGGATCCAAAAGACTTGGGGGACACCTCAGGCATGTCATGACTCGGGCTCCCAGCAGGCACTTCGGCATTCAACAACAGGCAGGGGATCCTGGGCAGTTGGCCTCTCACAAGTGCAGGCTTCCTTCTGCTTTGGTGTCCCTGGTGCTGAACAGGGGGCTAGCCACATATCCCTTTGAGTCACTTCTTCTGTCCTGGCACAAGTGGATTATTTTTCCACAAGTGGGCATAGTAGTCACAGTCCTCTTTGCCAGCCCTTGAGTTTAGCAGGTACAGCGCCCTTCCTTGGGTCCGTGCCTCTTTGCTGGCTCAAGGGGCAGCAGGGCAGCCCTTCTTCTGTCTTCTTGCCAGTCCTGTAGTGATCTGAGGACTATGGATCTGGGGTGCCACTTTTATGCGATCTTCTCATTTGTGGGATAGGAGGACTCACTAACCAATCAAGCAATAACTTCCAGGAGGCTACCCTTCCCACTTTACTTCTCTTACTGGGGGATTTGGTCCTCAAGCTCCTCTCTACCCTAAATCAAGATGGTGCAAGACTTCTTCCCTTAGAAGGAGCGCTGAGGACACATCTGGGCCGTACCCAGCCTACTGAGCCACTCCTCCTGGAAACCTTGTTCTGCAACTGGTTTTCCCCTATTGAAGGAAATGCCAGCTTGTCTGCCTACAAGAAGGAGTGGGCAGTTGAAGGTCTAATTGCCATTTATGTCACTAAGGCAGCAACCTCTTTGAAAATGGGCAAATTAAGGCCACTGCCCAGAAGTCATTCTGGTGGAGGAGGTCACACCGTCTCCCTTTAGCATTTCTCTTCGTTCACAGTCCCTGGAAGCGCTTCACACTTCCTAGCAGAGGAGCAGCATGGTGTCTCAGGTGACAACTGCTTCAGGTAAACAGGAAAGGCCACCAAAGGTTTGGGCAACAATGTGGCGACTACCTAAAGGCACCTTTCTTTTAAATGTTACCTTAAATCTGATCTCAGCAATGAGTCAGGTTGAAGGTAACCGATAATTTGATACCTTAGATTAATATCGTTGGTGGTGCCAAATGGAAGTTAACGCTTATTGCAGTAGCTAGTGGAACTCCATGGTAGCCAATTGGACTACCAACCTTGCTACAGCTAAAAAGGCAATTTTGCATTTTCATTGTCAGAGCAGGTTAAGTACAAGACAAAAATGCCTTTCATCCTATTATTAATCACCCTGCCTGGTGGGCTACCGAGGCGCGTTCCCTAATAGTGGCTTACTAATATTTAAAAAGAAGGTTTGGACCTGGCTAAAAGGTTTATTTTTTCCATTTTGACTATGCAGGTTTAAAGTTGCACGTCTAGGCTGCTGTGGCAGGTCTAGAGTAACGTTTTCACCTTTACTCTGAAGCGGTGTCACAATTAAGTGGTACCGTCCATTAGTGACATTTAACTTACAAGCCCTAGCTATCTCTTGTACCATATACTAGAAGGCTATAGGTAAGTGAGGTAGTAGCCAATCATACACATACTTATGGACCAGGACAGAAGGGCCCAGTGCACTACAGTCGAAAAACAAGCAACAGCAGTCCACAAACGTTTGGGGTAGTGGATGATCATATAAAAAGAGTCCTTACCTACAGCATCTTTTTCTTATTTCTGGGTAACCCATATCCCAAGAGTTGGGCAGGGGGTGGCATATTTCCCATGAAATGCCACTGGTGGAATGGGGTTGCTGCAGCGACCAGCCAGTCAGCTTGGGAAATGTAATGCAACCTCTCTTGAGAAACTTGAACAACCTTTGTTCAGGCAAGTCCAACCCCAGAGCAGGCGTTGCAGTTGTTTCTTGGCTTTGTGAGCCTGTGAGAGATCAGTGTCAGTGCTGTTGCAACAGGCAGTTTTACACACGTGCAAGGACCACTGTGAAGATGAGGCATATTTGTGAGGGACCTTCAGATAGGGGATTCCATCCCACAGCAGTCACAAGTTATGAAAGCATTTTTTGATCACTGTAAATGAAATTAACTTTTTGTTTATGAGTATGCTATTTGGTATGGCATTGTGATGGACCCAAAGAGGTACAACACATTCATTGAAGAGATGTTCGACCACAAGACCAATGGCCAATGAGCAAGGCCTCTGTTATCTGATCATTAACGCAGAGCTGTTTGAAATGCATCCAATCTGGAAATTGTCTCAGATACTTTGCCACAAGAATTATTTTCCTAGACACTGGTTCAATCAGAACAGAAGTTTATCTGGTTGTCACCCACGATTTTAAGGGTCCTGCAGTGCAGAAGGAACCACGTAGGTACTGAAAAGAATTAGTGACTGGACCTATCCTTGCCTAATGTCTGAAGTGATGGTTCTCAATAGGATGGATGCCAGATTGCTATGGTTCATGTGGTTGGTCAACAAGGGTGTAAACCACGTCAGGAGAGTTCTGATGATGATGCTCAGGATGTATGATAGAATATCGACTGCAAAATATTGTTTTGCCCTCTGCAGTTTGTCTGTCCTTGAGGGGGGTCCACGGTGGCTGGTCCTTGGATTCTGGTGTGACTTAAATTACTGGTGCTTGTGGGTGTGGGGGGCACCGCATGTTGGCTGACTTTGAAACCCAGGAATAGCTGGAGGAGTCTTAAATAGAAGACATGAGATATCAGGAGGCTGAGCCATGTGCATCGTACTGCACACAACATCAGTTCACAGACATAGATGGTGTTCTTATTACATCCATAATGGTTTCAGCAGCTTGTAGCCAAACCAAATATCCGTAATGTGGAGAACTGTTCCAGAAGGATGAGTTTCCAACACAAGAGGAGTTCAGGGATGATAGAGATAAATGCATTGTAGGTATTGAGTTACTTTAGAATCAGATCGAACAAGGCTACAATATTTGTGGTGTTCCATGCCCAATCTAAGCATGCGCTGCTGGGCATGGCTATTAACATCTGGGGGTCACCAAGAGTGATTCATGCTCTTTTTAAAGACGCCATTTAGGGTCTGGAGGTAGAAGTTACCCATTTTACACTTTGTTTCTCTACAACTACTCCATATTGTATTGATCTACAACTGCTCCATATTGTATTGATCTACAGCTGCTCCATATTGTATCGATCTGCAGCTGTTCCATATTGTATCGATCTACAGTTGCGGAATATTGTATCGACCGAAAGCTGCTCCATATTGTTTCGATCTACAGCTGCTCCATATTGTATCGATCTACAGCTGCTTCATATTGTTTCGATCTACAGCTGCTCCATATTGTATCGATCTTCAGCTGCTCCATAATGTATCGAGCTACAGCTGCTCCATAATGTATCGAGCTACAGCTGCTCCATATTGTATCGATCTACAGCTGCTCCATATTGTATCGATCTACAGCTGCTCCATATTGTATCGATCTACAGCTGCTCCATAATGTATCGATCTACAGCTGCTTCATATTGTATCGAGCTACAGCTGCATCATATTGTATTGATCTACAGCTGCTCCATATTGTATAGATCTACAGCTGCTCCATATTGTATTGAGCTACAGAAGCTCCATATTGTGTTGGGTTGCAGCTGCTCCATATTGTATTGATCTACTGTTCCATAATGTTTTTATCTACAGCTGCTCCATATTGTATTGATCTACAGCTGCTCCATGATGTATTGATCTACAGCTGCTCCATATTGTATTGATCTACAGCTGTTCCATATTGTATTGATCTACAGCTGCTCCATAACATATCGATCTACAACTGCTCTATATTGTATCGATTTACAGCTGCTCCATAATGTATCGATTTATAGCTGCTTCATCTTGTATTGATCTACAACCGCTCCATATTGTATCGATCTACAACTGCTCCATATTGTATCGTTCTACAGCTGCTCCATACTGTATTTATCTACAGCTGTTCCATATTGTATTGAGCTACAGCTGTTCCATATTGTATTGAGCTACAGCTGCTCCATATTATATTGAGCTACAGCTGCTCCATATTGTATTGAGCTACAGCTGCTCCATATTATATTGAGCTACAGCTGCTCCATATTGTATTGATCTAATGCTCCATAATGTTTTTGTCGACAGCTGCTCCATATTGTATCGTTCTACAGCTGCTCCATACTGTATTTATCTACAGCTGTTCCATATTGTATTGAGCTACAGCTGCTCCATATTGCATTGATCTTCTGCTCCATAATGTTTTTGTTGACAGCTGCTCCATGTTGTATTGATCTACAGCTGCTCCATGTTGTGTCGATCTACAGCTGCTCCATATTGTATTGATCTACAGCTGCTCCATATTGTATCGATCTACAGCTGCTCCGTATTGTATCGAGCTACATCTGCTCCTTTTTGTATCGAGCTACAGCTGCTCCATATGGTATTGATCTACTGCTCCATAATGTTTTTGTCCACAGCTGCTCCATATTGTATTGATCTACAGCTGCTCCATGTTGTATCGATCTACAGCTTCTCCATATTGTATTGATCGACAGCTGCTCCATATTGTATCGATCTACAGCTGCTCCATGATGTATTGATTTACAGCTGCTCCATATTGTATTTTATCTACAGCTGTTCCATATTGAATTGATCTACAACTGCTCCATATTGTATCGATCTACAGCTGCTCCATAACGTATTGATCTACACGTGTATGATGATCATAAAAGGAAGCTACATTTTTGTATTTGTAATTCAGTGACCCCTGTTTATTTGGGTGTAATGTTGATGATTAATTTATTTCTGAGGTCAATTTTATTGTTGTATTTGTGTTTATGTTCCAGAGTTTTTGGTTACTTCAATTTTTCCAATCACATGCTGAATGGCACAGGGGACTGCCCACTCGGTGGCATATCTTGTGAACCACATAGAGCAAAGCAGCGATGCCACTTTCAGTAGTTTTGTAAATAAAGTGCTTTATGACCTCTTTCACTGGCCCTTTGTTGAAAGTCTATGAGCTGAAGGAGCAGATGCTTGAATATTTTGACATGGCGCATTACCTTTCTCACTTTCTTAAAATGTGTTGTTCGTGAACAGCATCATATAGAAGGGGGAACAGGCTCTGCCCTTCTGGTTGTTAGGGCACAGATTAAAACAAGTTGAGAACACGTTTTTTCTCATCTCTTTGATTGAATGCAGGGTTTCTCATCTCTGTGTCTGATCTACCTTTTAGTTTGCTAGAACGTGGAGCGCTTACAGTGCTCTGATGCCGAACAAAGAGTGTAAGTTTATCTTTTGATGTACCCTGGATGGATCAGGGGCTTACGTAGAATTTGATATCCCTCAAGAAGCAGCAGGTGTCCTGTCGGCCCTCTGTAGAGCGTTCAGGGCCTCTGTGCGCCCTAGATAGGACAGACTGGACATCCGCCGCTTTTTGGAGGATGTCCTGCATCTTCTAAACTTTAAATAAGGCCCTTATGGCCTCATATAATAATAAAGTTTGCAGTTGCAAAGCCTCTGATTCGCAAAATCACAGGGGTTGTGACCTCAAAGTGGCTTTTTTTTATGTACTAATCCAATTTTGCGATTCAGTAACAGGCTACCAAATTGTAAAATGAGTTTAAAAAGGCATTACAAATTGCAATTTGGAAGGGGCGTGTTTAGGCGTCCAGTCTAAATAGCGATTTATCATGGTCCAGGAGACCGCTGCCAACTCTCAAACAAACTTAAAAAAATAAACTTTTCTTTTTATATGCAGCCCTGTTTCCTATATCTTTATTAAGAAATAATTGACCCATCTTACAAAAACATACAATTAAAATATGCAGCTATTAAAGCACTATAAATATTAAATGTACCTAAAAATATTTTGCTTAGAAGAGATCAAATGAAAATGCAATTGGTAGTTTACAGTACTTCCTATACTCCAATTGCCAAAAAGAAACTGACCATATATAAGTGCATTACAGTTTGAGGATATTTGGCCATCATTCCATGGGGACAATGTCAGAATTATGGGCTAATCATGCAAGTCTTAGGAAAGAAACAGAGGGGCAGATTTACAAGAAAGTGACGCATCTGTAGAGATGCGTCACTTTCCCTGCGCCACCCTGAGAAACCCTTGCGCCACCATGGATGTGCCGTATTTACAATATGGCGCACCATGGCGCAAGGATTGACAGATGCATCAGAAATTCTGACGCATCTGTTGGGGCAAAAGTCACGCATTGCTGGAGTCGTGTCGCAAACACAACACAACTCCAGCAATGCATTTTGAGGCCTATTCCCACTACACTGCGTCATACCATACGCCTTCTTCAAGTAGGCGTAAGGTTTTGACGCAGTGGCGTCCTAGAAGTGACGCAGTGAAATCTTGTATATTTCACTGCATCACTTTTACGAGGCTTTCCTGCGTGGGAATGCCCACCCTGCATACATTATACCTGATGCAGGTATAATGTCACTGCGTCACTTCTAGGACGCCACTACGTCAAAACCTTACGCCTGCTTGAAGCAGGCATAAGGAATGACGCAGTGTAGTGGGAATAGGCCTCAAAATGCATTGCTGGTGTTGCGTTGTGCAACTGGATTAGTTGTGCAGATGGGGCAGAGAAAGAAAGCAGAGTGTTTTGACTAAATGCTGTATGTAGAAAGTGTGTGTGATGTAACGAGTAAAGGACGGTGGTATCCAAGCCGTATGGCTTAAAGATGAAGGTTTATTAAGCTTGTTCAAAGTTACAGCTAACGCCCCCCAAGGAGCCGCATCATTGCTGCTCAGCCCATTCCTTCACCCGACACTCATCCAACCTCAAACACTCTCCACATTCTGATGACCTCACTCAGGGGCTGAGCAGCAGGACCTGGAGCTCTGGGGCGGGTGCATAGCAACCAAGACAAGTCACAACAGGGTGTCCCAGTTTTATTTGACACTGACAACAGAAGGCATGTCTAAGGCCCGACCTAATGACTTTATGGTCAAGTCTGCTCCTCTCTCCCCCGTTGCCCAGAGTCAATACCGGCGTTCACAACATGAGCCGGAATCAGGCTTTCCGGTGGGTACCGGAAATCCGCGGCCTAAATGCAAAAATGCAATTAAGGATGTTAAAATGAATTGTGGATACATTATCATGGGATTTCATGGAGTAATCCGAATAGATCTTACTGTGCTGGACTGCGGTGCAGAATTCATGGTTTAGACCTGTCTGGAATCACACTGCATAAAATCAAACCCCTTTTCATTGCCCCTGCAGTGGGAGCAGCCATGGAAGTCCCGGCAGATTAAAATCTTCACGTTCATTAATTCAGATAGAGATTTGTTGCTCACCCACATTACAGGGGGATTTTTATTGGTGTGACAGGTGATGTGGAGGGATGTTGTATGCAGACCCCGGTCATGGAGCATAATACTAAACCAGAGCCACTGGAATTATGCAGCAGCGGAGAACCGAATTATGTGGCAGTGTTGACTGAATTATATGGTAAGGAAAGGCAAATTATGCAGCGTAATGTGGCAAATTGTGTAATGGTATTTCTTCCTTATTTTGTCATTTTTACACAAGTTAATGCTGCCCGGGCAAAGGTTTCACATCATTAGAATCAGCTTAACTCCCAGCTACAGCAATAAGCAGCAGAAAGGGGACCAGTCAGCCTTTGTGAAGGTTGTTCCACTGCACAGCAGCACGCACCGCTGCATTTTTATTAACTTTTGATCCGTTTGAGCTAGAAACTATTTTTTTTGGTTAAAATCTGCAGATTCTGCAGCAGATGAGGGGTGATGTGGCAAATATAGCAAAAACGCAGCAGCCGCAAAATTGCCCAATTCCAGTGGCCCTGCCGAAGACGTTCCAGGGGATGGTTCATTTCTAGATGCAGCGGTTTATCAGATGAAAAACAAAGTCAAAACTAGAGTAAGGCTTTGCGAACTCCGCAGTGAGTCGGATGCTAGCCAGCTCCTACCGTGGAAGGGCCTAAAAAGGATCGCCCCTATAGCGACCTACCTGGTCAGGGACGAGAGAGGCACAGCACCCGGGCCTACTACTAAGGCCGAGGGCTGCAGACACAGCACAGATGTTTAAAGTGGCACGCAGACTCTCTTCTCTAACCCGCCATTATTTTTAACGATGGATTCAATTAAAATGCCTTTCTAGAAATTCCTTTGTGAACATTTAAAATGCCAGGAATTACTAAATTAGAGGCCCTCGGCGATCAGGCGTAAAATGTGTTTTTTTGGGGCAGATCTTGTTGGACTTTAAACCCATTACACAAATTTGTCAAATTATTTCTTTTTTAAATCTTTTGGCTCCATTTCGTCAAGTTTGTTTTATTCATTCTCGTGGATGGCTGTGAGTAGGTGCTTCCACTTTGGAAATTTACACGAGGATAGATGTTCATGGCTGGAAAGAAATGCACAAAATTAATCTGCAAATGGCTAAAGTGTAGGAAAAAAACCAATGAGCTATTTCAAAAATGTTAATATTTTCATATTATCAACATGTTATTTTTTAATTCATACAGCAACACATGCGCACTGGCATTTTTTATAGAACACAAAGTCATTTTTTTTTAAAAGTGACGTCTTTAGGAAGCAAGTTCGACTTAATAAACTTACTAAATTAACCGGGGCTTATTTACAAGCCCCTCGCGCCACTTTTGCGTCATTTTTAACATGGGAAAAGTGACGTAAGGGTGGCGCAAGGGGCTGGTAAATCTGCCCCACCATATTTAGTAAGGTTTAGAGTCTGGGGTTGCGTCACTTTCCTGGCGCAGCCCAGGCTCAAAATCCTTTTAAGCCTTTACTAAGCTACGCAACGCCACTTTGACTGGTTTAGTAAATACAAAGGAACACGAGACAGCAAGTACATTGTGCAGTCTTGCGTTACTTTGCGTCGGGAAGGCATACCATGGGTGGAGCATAGGCATTTCCATACATCCACCGATCGACTTTGACGCAGTCCTAGATTTACAAGGATGAGTGAACCTGGGATTGTACCAAAAAGCTACACAACCCTGAAGCAGGAAATATCTTTCGTTCTCCTCGTTACTTCTTTCTACAGTTTTTGCAGGAAGGTAGCCCTTCCTGCAAAAAAACAATCCTGCCTGTAATGCAGGCACCCTTGCACCATGGCGCAAAGGTGCCACGTTGGTGCTAGGCAGCACTTAATGTGACAGCTTTTGAGAGCAGGAAAGTGTGATCTTAGTAGATATGACACATCCCTGCTCTCTCCATGTCACGCAGCGCACCAGGTTGTCCTGCTGTGTTGCGTTGCGTGACATTTTGATGATTCTGGCCCAATGTCCCAGTGGTTCGACGAGGTCAAGTGCTTGACCAACCAGTCCTAGGGGTCACTCGTGCATGCTCTTCCCTGTCAGAAAAGGGGCCCTGCATTACTAGGGGCCCTCCTTGCAGGGATGATGACCGGTCCCTGCCTCCTATCCTCAGCCAGGGAGAGGTAAGGTAGAAGTGCGCTCTGGCCAGCATCAGCGGATGCCTCATTGCCCCCTTCAGAGGCCTGCTCTCGACTAACTTTTAATACCTCGAAAGCTCCATTAGTAGACTCATATTCACACACATGCCAGGCATTGGACAGATTACCTCAGTTACACAAGCCCCTATTGCCTCTTCAGCTCTTGCATGCTCCTTCTTTCCTGGAAGACATCAGTGCTTAATTTGTAAAAAACATAAGTGGCAGTGCCCTTGTCAGGAGGCCACTGCAGATTACACCATCCATTGCCCCGACAATGCTGCCAATGTCAGTACCAACACAACTCCTAACTATCACACTCCTCCAAGAGTGACAATTGAGACTATTAGAGGCCCACAAATCTATAGGAATGGGGTGGGTAGCAGGGATTAGTCATTTTCAATGTACATTGAATCAATAAGCAACTGTGATTGTGCTCATCCCTCAATTAGACAAAAATCGCCACCGTGTGGCAGACTGTCACAGGTGCAGGTGTTGACAATTAAGTGCTAATGCCAAGCACCGGAAACTACTGGCTCAAATTAAGCACTGGAGGAGATACATGGGGGTGGAGGGTGTTCGAGAAGGGGTGGGTGCGATGGAACACCATGCTCCAATATTTATTGTTAATCAGGTAACATGCCTCAGTGGACCGGCTGGTTGAGGCAACTCATCAGGTGACTGTTCCCCTGGCTGTGCTGACAGGGCCCAGGGCCGGGTGCCCATATGATCTGATAAAGGCTGCAGTAAGTCAGGCTCTCTTCTCAGACAGATCTAAGGAGTCCTTGACCTAGGCTTCATGCTTTGTGATCATTGAAGTCAGTTGATCCATCATTCAGTCAGGCCTCTGCATCCCCTAGTTCCAGGCTGTTTTTAGGCTGTGTGTGGCCTGCCTGGTGCTGCTCAGGTCTACAGTGAGGGGGTAAGAGGATGGAGGGTGCTGCTCTACTCCCACAGCTAATGTAAGACAAACAATACATTTTGAACAATTATAGTAGTGCGTGTGTGTTTGTGCATTGGTGCACACAGTTGTGTACACGTGAATATGCTTACATGTAACATGCTTACATGTAAATACGTGTCCAAATGAGTGTCTGTCCACATGTGAGTGTGCTCATACATCTTTATGCACATAAGTGTGTGTGTGTGCAGGAATTTATGTTTACCCTCATGATCACGGTGGATCTAGTCCGACTTTCATCATTCTGAGGTAAATAAAAATAAAGCCTTTGAAGCGGGTAGGAGCAAAAATCAGAGGCCAGATTCATCATTGTATTGCGTTGCCCTTACGTCACAAATAGTGTCTAAAGGGCAACTCAATACTTCAGTCGGAAGCAAGGAAGGCCACCTTGCATGTTCCTGCGTTGCTTGCTAAATCTTGAGTAATGCAAAGTTGCGGAAGTTGCAGCCTTGCGTTACTCTGCCCTGGGAAGGCGTTCCATGGGTGGACGTGGGTGTTCCCTCGCATCCACCCGTGGATTGTGGCACATTCCTAGATGTGCACAGACTGGTAAACCTGGGAATGTGTCAAAATGCTACGCCTTTGCAGCAGGGGGGGGGGGGCTCCAAAATGAGAAATATCGTTATTTTGCCTCTTTGTTTCCTCTTTTGAAGTGCGATGCATTCTGAAGCACACTTAGAAAGAGAAAACAGCCTCTAAGGATTGTTTTTGTGCAGGAAGGAATTCCTTCCTGCAAAACAAAATCCTATCTGCAATGCAAGCACTCTTGCACCTTGGCACATGGGTGCGTGCGTTGGCTCTTGGCATCACATTGTGCGCCAGAGCAGGCAGAGATCAGGAATGGACCATATATTGGTAAACGTGGTGCATTTCTGCCCACTCCCTTTCAAGTAGCGCAGCAAGTTGTCTTGCTGCGTTGCGTTGTGTGACATAATGATAAATCTGGCCCCAGTTATTCAGCGGCAAGATCCTCATAGGGTGAACGTGCGCAGTCACTAATACACGTTATGTGTTACATGTGCGAGCACATGAGTGTTTTTGTGCATGATTATCTGTGTCTGTGTGTGATACACAAGCTGGAGCAGCACCAGCAGATCGGAATCAAATGCCATGTCAAAACTATTAGTTTGTCAGTCATGAATAGCTGAATACAATTCTTCTCCAGGTATGATCTTGGTTTTGTTGGTACCTGTGTGAATGTCATATAGGCTAGTACAGAGGTGCTTAACCTTCTGACTTTTGTGGACCCTTACTTAATCATTACTGGAATCTTGGGACCCCCACTGAATCATTATCATTCAGCAACCCCCACTAAGTCGTTGGGTAGGCTTCACTGTCCCTGAGTTGTCCCAGAAAGGCTTTTGAAACCCAAAATGCATTAACACTTGTTACACAGCTTTCTTGGTGAGAAATTGGATTAAAATCACTCTGCTATCTCTGATCTCCTAGTAGAGACCTTTTTGGAATTGCCTTTGAAGGATTGTCGATATAAATAAGTTAATTCATTTGACTTTAGTTCCTATGGGGCATTATTTTCCTCCCTCCATTTTTTTCTATAGAAGTTTTACCTCCGCCATCAATGATATTATCCTGACGCGCTGCATAAACATGATTAATACCTGGAAGCTAGCTATTCCCATAGGCGGGATTGGAGGTCTCTTGCCACAGGGAGTTCCTCCCTGCGGAGGAAGCGCTGAGGCCCTGGAATGCTGCGGGAGTGCGCCGGATCCTGCTGGATGATCGGCTGCAGGAGCAGATCCCGGTGACCTGCGTCACTCCTGCCCCTGCCGTTGGAGAGCCGTCTACCATTGAAGAGGACGCTCTGATCGCAGTCTATGGGAGGTGGCGCGTAGAAGCCGGATGAGTTGTGCCGACCACTCCAGGACCGGGCCGCGGGCCTGCCCGGCACCCTACTTGCCTGCTGGAGCTGCCCAATAGGGCTGTAACCGGCCACGAGGATTGTCTCGTCAGAGGAATGGATGATTATGGGTGAGACCAGGTCTCATGCTTTTGTTTTTGATTTTGTTTTATTTCATTGTCCATTTTGCTGTCCTGCACTGAGGGCTGCGGAGGTTGCCCTCCCTACCACTGGCTCTCCCCGGAATGGAGAGCTACAGAGCGCAACCGCTGCTCGCTGATATGTGGCCTGCAAACTTTGATAGGCCCCCCTGCATATCGGACTCCACCAGTCGATCTGCAATTGCTGCTGGACCA
Organism: Triturus cristatus; assembly: GCF_964204655.1. Taxonomy (NCBI): domain Eukaryota; kingdom Metazoa; phylum Chordata; class Amphibia; order Caudata; family Salamandridae; genus Triturus; species Triturus cristatus. Next base: position 105,828,888 of record NC_140591.1, on the reverse strand, counting down.
CCATGTTAGGGCTCCCAATGCCCTGGAAACCTCTCCCACAAAATGCCGTCCTTCTAAACACTTCATAGCCAAAACAAATTTTGACTTCTCCTTTCAGGTTCCGGATAGGGCAGCCATCTTGTAATGGACACAGTGATCTCCACCACGCCTTTGAATGAGCTCTATATGTCCTATAGAGACAGACTTTTCACAGCTAATGAATGCTATGTCAGAATAAACATTGCTGCTTCAATCTCTCTCTCTCTTTATCTGGAAAATCACTGATGATCTCTAGGTCTATACCCCGCCCATTCCATTAGCCCCTCACTTCTGCCTATACTCCCTACTACTCAGGCAATTATTTAGTCAGCAGATAGTTGTATCCCCCAAAGTTTCCATTGACTACTTTTACAAGTATTTTACCCCTCTAACTTTCGGTACATTTATCGATCATGGAGCAATACACATTCAGTTCTAATGATAACTTGTTAGCTCAGGTGGGCTACAATGCTTTCAAGATCATTTACACCTCAAACCTATCTAAAAATACAAAGAAGAATTTCAAACATAAAATACTGAAACAAAATTCTGAAATGCTAATCTCTGACTCCTATATCTGTCCTAAAAAAGGCACCCTAGTTAATCATCTTATCTCCTTCACAAACAGGAGAGCTATCACCTCCTTACTTCGAATTCTCTCTTCCAAGAAAACACCCCACCGTCTACACATTTCCATTGTCCCCTCACCTATCTTCCAGTCCAAAGCAAGCATCTAATTATACAATAATTGAAACATACACATACAATCATCCGACAGGAACCTAGAATGGTTCGCTAAAATATTTTTCAAGATCAAAAACACGGTGTCGAACAATTCCTCGCCTGCCCCCAGTAACTCTGCCCACCATCTTCCTACCGAATCTCCGTCACTTCCCTTTACCTCCCCCACCTTATCACCTACTTCACCTCGCAACCACTCCCTATCCTACAACAATAGAACCGACATACAGACCATCTTGTCATAGCATCGTCTCTTCCCCCTCTCCCATCATCCTCCCATCTCACAGGCCCGCTATTGTATCTCACAGGAGAAGTGAAACTAATATATAGGGTTGTGATCTAGTCAGAGATCCAGGTACAGCTGCCCCCCCCACTCGCTTAAATAACCAATAGAATATTTATTTGACCTCTTTCACTAGCAAAATCACATTCACTGACCAGCAACACCCAAATCCTACAGACGAGACATGGAGATCCTTGCCATCTGCGCCTTCAGTGCCGGGACGCCCCTTTGCTGGGGCAGCAGTGCGCTCTACAAGACACCATAACATAACATCTCTTCTACCTACCATCATTCCCAGTTCCTAAAACTCTGGCCCTCACCCCATCCTTTCCCCCTTCCCCCACCTCGCTTGTCTACTTCCAGGTCCCTCCTGGTTATCCCACCATCCCGGAGAGTCCACCCACGACTTCCATCCCTAGTCCAAGCCACTCTTGCTCCTAAAGCATCACCCTACCCTGGAGGAAAACCTTGACGCCATGGATAGAGACCTCCAGCTTATCAAAACAGATCTCCAGAAACTTAGATTGACCATCTCAAAGCAGGAGAAATGCTGGAAGCACATTCAGGCACCTTAAGTTAACAGAACCACACACTCTAATCAACACACCCTAACTACATATAGATGTTCCAACGAATCCATGCATATGACTTCCAACATCGAGAAACCTACTATTATACCTATGACATCAGTACCCCATACAACAAGACCTTAGAGAATCACCTAACATCTTTCCGACAATTATATTTACTCCCTACTAGTTTCCTACAAACCCCACTCCTGTGCTCTCCCCTTCTCAGTTCACTATCCAGACCATCACCTCCAACCCTCTCAGAGAACATAGTCTTAACCTTCGAACTCCGAACAAGTGTAATCTTCTACAGGTCCCAACTACTCATCGTGAGACACCAATGATCAAATCTCATATCAAGTTCATGCTTCTCAACTGCAGATCAGCGGTTAAACACGCTGCGGACATCGCAGATCTCATACTTGCACAAGACTTTGACCGCCTAATCTTAACGGAAACCTAGCTCCATGATACTTCCTCACCCATTATGGACATTCTAATTCCACCCAACTTCGACATCATCAGACTAGCTAGACCAAGAAAAACAGGAGGCGGCTCAGCATGCCTTTTCCACTCCTCGCTGACCCTGAAACAAGCTCATACTGCTCCAATGCCCTCTTGTGAATATCTAGGTATCGATATATGGAACAACAATAGGATAGTATGCACTCTATACATTCTATACCACCCCACGGGCAACAATCTTCCTTTCATTGAACAGCTAATGGAGACCATCGTATTTGACTACGACCAAAACACCAACCAGATCTTCTTCGGGGATTTTAACATTCACTGGAATGACACTAATGACCATTTACTGAACACCTTTAAAGATTTCCTCTTGGACCTCAATCTCACCGAATCATGTAATGGCCCTACACATAACAGAGGCGCAACCCTCGACCTTATCATCTCCAAAGACAAAGTCATAGAAATGGAACCCATATCCCCTTGTGACTGGTCTGATCACTATCTATTTTCCTTCCTTATCTTGGGAAACACGCTAGTTCGACAGGGTCACCCACGTAAAACCAAACAATGGTCGAGAGACCTGGCAAATAATAACCTTACTGATCTATCTTCTAGCAGCAACAATATCTTACAACCCCCTGCAAACATCGTAAATGTTAACGATCTCACAGATCACTATTTCCAATCTATGTCAGATATTCGCAACGCAGTTGCTCTGAAACAGCTGAAAATACACCCCTGCAAACCATCCAAATCCTAGTTCAACTGCAACCTTAATGAAGAAAGATGCAAGTTAAGACATGCTGAGAGAACTTGGGGAATCTCTCCCTCCCTCTCTCACCTCTAGCCTTTGAGGTCCTCGAGAAGTGCCTTTAATAAACACATTAGATGATCTAAAACAGAATACTTTGAGAAACAACTGGATGGAGCCAAAAATAGACCCCAAAAACTATTTAAGCTTCTGAGGCAACAAGCAACCCACAACCCTAACTCCTTTCCAGGAGATAAGGGATCATCACTCTGTGAAAATGACTTCTCCACCCATTTCATGGAAAAGACCCGGAAGATCGAAGCAGAAATACATCATGCCTCTCAACATTTACCAAACCATCCCCCCCCAATCTCCTTCCCATTCAACTATGGGGAAATACACCCCAAACAAGAATCTCCTCAAAAAATAATGCTACCTGGAATGCTTTCAAATATCCAGGCAAAGGCGACATACTCAACAGAATAACATTGCTAAAACCCTCCAAACATTTCTTTGATCAGGTGCCCGCTAAACTTACCAAATAAATCAAATCCTCCATTCTACAGCTCTGGACTAGGATTATTTATGCATCCCTATCTCTGGCATGATTCCTGACTGTCTGAAAATAGGACAGGTCACTCCTATACTCAAAAAGCCTAATGCAGATCAGTCTGACCTAAAAAACTTCCGTCCCATTACCAACCTCACCACACTAGCAAAGGTTCTAGAAAAATGTGTGCACTTGCAATTCTGTGACAATATCGAAAAGTTCCATCTTCTGGACATCTACCAATCTGGCTTCAGAAAGGGACATAGCACTGAAACAGCGCTAACACATATTGTTGATGATGCCCTGAGACTGCTTGATCAGAATAAATCATGCCTCCTTATACTTCTCGATCTATCCTCCGCATTTGACATGGTCAAATATGACAGCATGATAAACCTTCTGGAGACAAGGTTGAGGCTATCTGGAACCGTTGCAAGCTGGTTTGCAACTTTCCTACACAACAGATCTCAAAGAATAAAAATCACTCATACCCTCTCCGACTCCACCCCGGTCTATATCGGAATACCTCAAGGATCCACACTCTCTCCTACGCTATTTAATCTGTTTATGAAACCCCTCATGGAAATTCTAAAGCGCTCGAATATTCATTATCACATGTATGCTGACAACACTCAATTATACTTGTAAATCTCAACCCCCGAAGACGTCAAGACTCTCAACTATAACCTGCTGCAAACCCAGCATTAGCTAACCACAACCATGTCATGCTCAATGCCCTCAAAACGGAATTCCTCCTGATCACCCCCCATAACTGCTCTGTCCGTATGCATGAATGGCTCAGACAACTTACATCTCTCAATTGTGTCCCGACTATCATTGACTCCACGAGATCGCTTGGTATAACCCTGGACCAATATCTGAATATGCAAGATCATATCAGCGCAACAACCAGGCGTGCCAGGTATCGGCTGAGCATCCTACAGAAAATCAAACCTTTCTTGCTACCTGAAACCCTTCGCGTGGCAGTACAATCCCTTGTCATTTCCAGATTAGACTACGGGATTGCTACTCTTCCCAAAACAAGGCTAGCACCATTAAGAGCTGTGCTGAACTCAGCAGCTAGACTAGTCACGGGATCCAGGAAATTTGATCATATGAGTCCAGACCTAAAACTTTTAAACTGGCTCCCGCTTGAAGCAAGGATCCTGCTGAAAATAGCCTGCACGACTCATAAGGATCTACACCACAACACTCCCATTTACCTGGCCAACAAACTTGAGCTGTCAGAGGGCAGTTGCTCCTTGAGAGGTGCCGATTCCCTATTGCTGAGCCCGCAGAAGCTCAAAAAGAAGACAACATACAACCGTTCATTCTCTGGCCTGGCCTAGCCTCTAGAATATGGAACTCATTTCCCCCCGATATCAGAACCAACCCCTCGATTACCGCCTTCAAAATAGAAATGAAAAGATTTCTGATGAACAAATATCTCTATTAACAACCCTGCTGAATGACTCAGGAAGAATGTTGACAATATCTGATCGTGATTCAACTTGCTAGGTGTATGTTCTGCAGTTCTTGCTGTTCTATCTCATAACTGTGTTTGCCATTTACTCTTTTTGTATAACCTGTCTATCATTTGTTCGACGATCTGATACCGGATAGGTCACATCTGCGCTTTATGAAACTCCTTAAATAAAAATAAATAAGTGTGTTGAAGCACCAGTGGCTGGCCATGTGTGATTCTTGACTTACTCCAAGGCTGGCTGGAGTAAACTGGAGCCTGTTTTAACAATCATAGTGTTGTAGTAACTTGAAGTGTAGTTTGTAAATATCAATGGTGTTAGTCTTTTGTGGGTGTGTATTTGTATTTGCATGTCCCTCCGTAATACCTTCTTAAATTTCACAAATCCCCTCACCTTTAGTAGTAAAGATATTCTCAATTTTCCCACTGCTCCCCCACGTCCCGCCCACATTTACTACAAAGTAATAATATTTATATGTTCGGAGATCTCCACATAGAAAACAGAGGAATGGCAAAGGCGGAGATCGCCACCTGTAAGTTTGTGAATTGCATTTTGTAGTAAGTAGTACACCTGTAGTATTACTTTTTGTACTACCAAATGCAGTTTTTGAATCTGGCCCATCGTTAACAAAAGCATGCATACCAACACTCGGAAGCAGAAAAAAAGGGAGATTTTGAAAAATAAATTGGGGGATTTCTTTTCCTCATTAATTTCCATTGAGTTGGTGGCAGTTTTAGGGAGGATCCTAGGACCAGGACCTGGCTTGGCAGTTTGGGCTGGACTGTTCCCATGAGGCACAGGGTCAAGACTGATTTGCATATGGCCAGGTATATACTGGGGTCACTTGGTGAGCAAAAGAATGATGGATTTAACCCAGATCTCTTGACTGGGGTGAATGTTTTGATTTGTTCTGCATTCCGTCCATCAACTGTGTGTCTTTTGCTTTCTCGTCCTAAGTGCGCGGGGTATGCCCAGACGTGGGTCCCGGGCTCACTGTGCCTCTGGATTCAAGCTATCTTGGTTGATAAGGGGTGAAACCGGTCCTAGGATGCTTGCTTCCGGTCCAGGGAGGACCTGGCTTGGCAGTTTGGGCTGGACGGTTCCCATAGGGCACAGGGTCAAGACTGATTTGTATATGGCCAGGTCTAAACAGGGGTGGCATGGTGAGCAAAAGAATGATGGATTTAACCCAGATCCCTTGACTGGGGGTGAATGTTTTGATATGTTCTGCATTCCGTCCATCAACTCTGTGTCTTTAGCTTTCTTGCCCTAAGTGCGCCGGGTATGCCCAGACGTGGGTCCAGGCTCACTGTGTCATTAGATTCAAGCTATACTGGCTGATGAGGGGTTAGACCCTGAAACCGGCCCTAGGATGCTTGTTTCTGGTTCAGGGAGGACCTGGCTTGGCAGTTCAGGCTGGACTGTTCCCATGAGGCACAGGGTCAAGACTGATTTGCATATGGCCAGGTATAAACTGGGGTCGAATGGTGAGCAAAAGGATGATGGATTTAACCCAGATCTTCTGACTGGGGTGAATGTTTTGATTGGTTCTGCATTCCGTCCATCAACTGTGTGTCTTTTGCTTTCTCGCCCTAAGTGCACGGGGTATGCCCAGACGTGGGTCCCGGGCTCACTGTGTCACTGGAATCAAGCTATCCTGGTTGACGAGGGGTGAAACCCCGAAACTGGTCCTAGGATGCTTGTTTCTAGCCCAGGGAGGACCTGGCTTGGCAGTTCGGGCTGGACTGTTCCCATGAGGCACAGGGTTAAGACTGATTTGCATATGGCTTGGTCTAAAATGGGGTGGCATGGTGAGCAAAAGAATGATGGATTTAACCCAGATCTTTTGACTGGGGGTGCATGTATTGATTTGGTCTGAATTCCATCCCTAAGAGCACCGGGTATGTCCAGACGTGGGTCCTGGGCTCACTGTGCCACTGGATTCAAGCTATCCTTGCTGATGAGGAGTGAAACCCCAAAAACTGTCCTAGGATGCTTGTTTCCTGTCCAGGAGGATCAGGCTTGGCAGTTCAGGCTGGACTGTTCCCATGAGGCACAGGGTCAAGACTGATTTGCACATGGCCAAGTCTCAACTGGGGTGGTATGGTGAGCAAAAGAATTATCGATTTAACCCAGATCTCTTGACTCGGGTGAATGTTTTGGTTTGTTCTGCATTCCGTCCATAATGGCACAGAAACAAAAGATGGTAAACAAATGGCCACATGATTGATGGTTTTTAATATAATCCATCTAGAATGGGACCCCCCCTTCCTAGGCTTAGCTGAGCCAAACATATTCAGCATGAAAAGTGGCTGAGTTTTTTCAGATGGCCTGACATGCATACATTTCAAGATATTTTTCAGCCTATTGCCGTGCGCGGCTTTAGAGAGAGACAAAGTCATTTTGTGGCTGTGTTTGGCCTTCCAAAGTCTGAGAGTGCAAATAATCCTCAATCTACAAGGCCATGGCTACCAGAGCCAAGATGCCTGTGTTGTGAGCCTTTTTCTCTCTGGAAATCCAGAATGTCCTCTTAATCTGTTTCATCCAGTATAAATACACTTTACTCATTATCTTGAAAAGAGTCAGACCTCATGATTTGTGATGTAAAATGCACAAATATGCATGTGAATTTTGAGGTGCACTTACTTAAACTTAATATAAAACGAAATCAAACCAATTTATGTAATATGTGAACTATTTGTTGTACTATCAAAATAATAAATGCTATAGTTGTACATAAAAAACAAAAGCGTGTATTTATAAATGAAGGAATATAGGAATGAATGCATTAAACGGGGAGCAGAAACCGTAAAACTGAAAAGTACATGACAAATGATTTGAGTATGGTGGCTCGTGCCATCATATGGAAATTATTGATTGCTTTTACCCTACACGTGCAGACTTGTCACAGACTTTGATCTATCGGTTTCAGTTACAACTGGGCATCTCTCATGATCACTCAGACCCCAGTGAGGTTAGGCCTGACCCCAGGGCTCCTGTGCCCTTGCCTGCCTCCTGTGGCCCCCTATGCACGCTCTGCTTGAAAGAACAGTTCTCTGCTGCTAGCCCATCCAAAAGCCAGTGTACCTGCGGTGCAGCGTTTCTATTTGTACCTATATTTAATTTGAAGAAAGTAGACGGTAGGTTCTGTGCATCACCTAACTGTAACTTGAAATAAACTTCCAGCTGATATGAACGTGCAATGATTTTCAGCACTTAAGGCAAAATAGCATTTCGTAGCTGGAGTGCTGCCATCCCCATATAAACAATTCTAAGACCTTCTCTTGACATTTGGCTCTTCCGAATTGAGGCTTCCAAGTGTTGCTGCCTTACTTCTCTTACTGGAAGCAGGGGTGGCCCTGCAGCTGACCTGTGTGAAACTGATCCTTTAATGGCGTTTGTTGTCAATTCAAATGCATCTGATTTGGAGGCGCCTTCTGTGTTTTGGGGTTTTTCCTCCTTTATTTTGTTTTCTTCCTTTCTCTTGTTCCACGCACAGAGCGCCTCTAGGCACTTTATAAATGCGAACGGGGTGAAAGTCGGACAGCGCCTGTAGGAAGGGGTCAACACTTTGAGATACAAACAGATTTGCAAAGATTTTGTGCCGTGTTTGCATCACAAAAGTGACGCAAATTGGCTTATTTACTTTCCAGCGCTAAACTTGTTTAGCGCTGGAAATAACGGAAAAGTAATGCTATAGCGCTGCTTCGCATTACTTTGTGCCATGGGGGCGTACCAAGGGTGCAGCCTGGGCATTCCCAGGCAACCACCCAAGGTTTCTCACGCCAAACCCAATTTACTAAATGAAGTAGATTGGGTTTAGCTGAGAAAACTGCGCCCTTTTCAAATAGGCGCACGGAAGGAGAAATGCTTTCATTTCTCCTAACTTTTCTGACTTTTTATGCGTGCTGCACTGTGCAGCACGCATACAAAGTGGGGAGAACTCGTATTTTGTACAGGAAGGGTACCCTTTATGTACAAAACCTATGCTAGACTAATACACACACCCTAGTGCTATGGCGCTAAGGTGTGTGCTTGGCGCACGGCAGCTGTCATCAGTGCAGGCACAAGGGAAAGGGGAAGAGAGAGCCATAGCTCTGAAGATATGGCACTCTCCTGCTTCCTCCCTGTCGCACAATGCAGCGCAGCCTCGCGGGGGGCTGTACTGCGTGACTTTTTTGTAAATCTCCCCCGAAATGTTAAAGTAGAGCACTGCTTTAGAAATACATTGACAGCATTCTGGAATTGCTTCCTGGCACCGTCATGTCCTTGGCGTTGGCCCAGTCTTGGCCCCACACACTATGATGCGCTCCCCACTCCAGTCTGTTCCAGATGGACAGCCCCCTCCACGCATGACTTTCCCTTCCGCAGCCTCCACACACAGATCCCTGGTGCCCGCTGTCAAGCATGAGTAAGCAGGGTTCACGGTTGCCAACGTGTAATCTTTCCTTTGACATATTAACCGTCTCATGCGGGCGAGGGTGGTGGTTCGTTCTGCGGGGTGGGTTATACACCGTCTATTCATTTGTGAAGGCCCATCATGGCCGCCCTTTGCCTGACCCCGCCTGCCTGGTCCCACCTGCCTGACCCCCCCTGCCTGGTCCCACCTGCCTGGCTCCCCCTGCCTGGCCACCTGCCGCCGGCTCTCCAGGAGCACCTGTACTTCCTGCCTCAGGGGCTGCTTTTGTTGGGAGCCCCTTGTCTGTGATTTTAGCTTCTGTGCGGGCGAACCCTTTGTCTCTAGGCAGCTGAATTACCTCAAACGCCTATTGACAAGACTGTGGTAGCTGCCTGCAAGGCCTACTGGGGACTTTCCCAGACACAAAGAGATCAGTTGGTTTCAGGTGTAGTCAAACGGAAAGTTTTTGGCTTCATGACAGCGCCTTCCCACCCCCTCGTTAATCCTCGCCTCCCTCCTCCTATTGCTGGAAATGTTTCTGCAGAAGTCCGACGAAAGCACTCGAATGTTAGGCTCCGTCCTCTTAGCACACTCCAAAATGGCGGACAGGATTGTTGTCATCGCACATAGTTTGGCAGCAGAGCTCCTGTGTCCACCAGACAGGCTCCTGCTCGCCTGATTAAACACGGGCTCTTTCCAGCTCAGCCGCAGAGTAATCCCGGGGCCTCTTTAGGGGGTTCGCTACAAGACCCAGGCCATGAAAAAGCTGCCCTGCCGAGCCTGGCATTGCCATGGAACCCCTGCAGAAGTGCAGGCGTGTGTCAGCTGGCAGGGGGTTCCATGGTACTGGACATTCTATTGACTCACTATTCATTCTTTAGAGAGCTCAACATTTTAAATTATATTTATAGTTTGAAACGTGCATGTAACTGACAATTATTTTGTGTCAAAGTGCATTATATTACAAAGTTGGCACCACACCTCTGTAGTTATTGTTGACACCTCATCGCTTAGGAAAGTCTGTGTTTGCATGTTTTGCCTTTTCCCCCTTTGCACAGTTTGAGGCTTATTTACAAGCCCATTGTGCCACCGATGCATCCCTTTTATTGACGCAGCAGCAGGGCAATGGGCTTCCCCGTATTTACAAGGCCATATAAAGTCACCCTGCATGACTTTTCAAGGCCCTGTAAATATGTATCCCTTTCACGCATAACTCTGCTTGGACGGAGCCTTCCAGGGGTGTTGCTGTGGGTGTTCCCACGCAGCATCCATGGAACGTGACGCATTCCCAGATTTACAACATTTGCTGGGAATGCATCCGAATCCTGCTCCTCCCCAGGGGAGGTGTGGGAGTGCCGCAACGGGAAGACATTTTATTTCTCCACATTTTTTCCACTTAGAAAGAGGAAAATGCCTTTGATGATTGTTTTTGTGCAGGAAGGTGTCACTTCCTGCACAAAAACCTTCATCCCCTCAGCGAAGGCACCCTTGTAAAATGACACAAAGATGTCTGCGCTGGCGCGCGGCTGCTGTTTGTGCGTCGGCGTAGGGGAGAAGGACAGGAATGCGCTTTATCTTGTAGCTACGATACAAAAGACAGTGGTCATAGACCTTCATTTGAAAAGACATCAATTTCCTGTAAGGTCCGATCGGTAACAACATTTGTGAGCATTCCTAAGCACAGTGTAAACAAAAACTGCTCATAGTATTGAATACATTACTCAAGAAATAGGCCAAAGAAAGTGCAACAAAACATACTCACAAATCACCATGCATTTTATTCATTTTGCAATTGGTGTGCAGATTGGAAACTTAATTGACTGTTTTTTAATTGCTGAAGATAGAAGGTTGCTCCAGAGGGAACGTGCGTAGGAGGAGGGTGCTCAAGTATAAGGGAGTGAGGAAGTAAAAGGCTTTCAAAAAAGTGACAGAAGAGAAAAACTTGGTAATTTTAAAAAACAATAGGACTGGTTGTAAATCACCGTCCTATATAATTCGACCTCGGCCATGCGGGTCTTCTTCAGATCTGGGTGGGGCAACCTTGGTAGGTATGGGGCTAAGTCACATCCCCGCCATTATTTGCAGGATGTTAGCGGTGGTTGGCCATGTAATTAATGTGGCCGTGTATGTAGGGACCACTTGTTGTGACATTGAAATTGACACAAAACTTAATTGAATTGTGCCAAATTAGTTCCAAAATTCATAGGCGGGCGGTCCGTGCAATGTTGGTTATAGCAATGAATGCTCGGTCAATTGGGAAACTTGTGTGCAGTATTCCGTCTCTCGTCTAGACCTTAGTCCGCTTGGTACTGAAATTGGTTATCTTGGTTATCTTGTAGATACAGTGTATTCCTGCCCTTTTATTTTGATGCATGGCTGCGCAGCAGGAAGGCTTGCTGCACTGCTGTGCATCGAAATATTGAAAATGAGGCCCCCTGTGCCAAACCTGGAGGGATCAGTGTTCATTTGGATCAAAAGTTAAAAGAAAAGTCACAAAACAAGTCACTTTTTCAATTAATACCTGTGCACATTACTCTGAAATCACCGAATGAAAATTCACAAAATCTTTAATGGCATAGTGGTCTTTCCATTATTCAGCGTATTTTAATAGGTTTGTTGAATTTTCTGTTCTGGCGTTTTGGAGATAAATATGCCTGTAGCTAAATGCTTGTGATTGCCAGAAAAACTGCCTATGATGCAAAGTGCGAAAAATATTTAGAAAGTGCATGTGCCATCTAGGCTGAATGTTAGTGAACACTCACTGTCCGACCCTTCCAATGTTTGTGAACAATGGGGCATATATAGAATAAAGTGGCGACACGCTTCATCACTTTAGAAATGCAGGGCTGCACCATATTTACTAGAATATGGTGCAGATCTGTGTTTCACCCTGCGCTGGCACTAATTGCAGCTGCCTAGCGTCAAAGCCATAGTGCAAGGGTGCCCGTGTTGAGGGGAAGATTTTTTTTGTGCAGGAAGGTCTTTTTTTTTTTTAACTTGTTTTTATCAATGACACAGAATCACATGGCTGAGTCATCTTATACATGCTGCATTGCATCGTTTACCAACCAGTAAACAAACAGATTATTACTTGCCGAGTCGTACATTAGTCTGCATATCACATCCAGTGGTACAATTTTAAAAATATCATAAACGTTGACAGTGTTTGGTCCCTTCCTCTCGCCCAACGGATCCATGTGTGCAGTGATGCTCCTTAAAGTTATTGTACAAGTAGAAATATATAAAAGAGAGAAACAAAGAGAAAAACAACCCAATGGCAGCGACTGGTGGCAGCGCCCAGTCATTGTATGGTGCATATAAGATTGTCTGGGGCTTGGGCTTCATGGGACTTGTGTGCTGTGATTTATGCGTGGGTGAGAGGGCTGTTCCCATTCCCCATGTTGGATACAGGTGCGGGGTGGTTCTGAGTTTGTGTACGGTCGACCTCGCTTCCATTCTGATTTGCCGAAAGCGCTATTTCGTCCAGCATTCGTTCCCACTCCAATAGGTCTCTCTCTACATTCTCATCCACTCGTACTGCCCGTAGGAGACACTCTTCGGCTATGCCCCACTCCCGCAAGTCTGCCCTCTACTTATCTAATGCGGTGGTGGGAGGGCAGGGTGAATCTAGTGTATTGTGATTCGACTTTTTGTGAGGACCAGCCCCAGGAGTGCGAACCTGTGTCGCATACGTGTCCCCTTTTTTGGGGTGGGGAGGACCCCCAGCAGACACTGTTTAATGGAGGCTTCTACTCGCATTGCTGTGGTGGTGCACAGGGTCTGTATCACCGGATGCCTATGTTTGTAGGCGTTTGCAACTCCAGGTCATATGGAGGAATGTGTCAGGGTCTGTGCCGCATTGCGGGCATGCGGAGGGCCTCCCTGGAGTGAACCAGGCTAACCGCTGTGGGGTCAGATATGTGCGGTGTATGTAATAAAACTCGGTGAGTTTGAACCGGGCACTACTGACCACCTCTTCCCACTGCGCTAACGCCCTTGTCCACTCCCCGTCGGTTAGTGGGGACGGTAAGTCTGCCTCCCATCTTTCGTTTGCTGTGGATAGATCAGCCATGTGACCTGCTTTTAGTGCTTTCTATATGCGTGAGATGAGCCCCCTGCTGGACCCAGGGTCTAGCAATAATGCCAGCGTGTGCAGTTCCTTCGGTTCCCCCGGAACCGAGGTCCATATGTCGCGGATCATGCGTGAGATTTGTGCATAATGCAAAGAGTGGCCCTCTGGAACTTGGAACCAATCTTTTGCCTCAGCAAATGTCAGGAAGGTCCCGTTTAGGTACGGAAACAGCTAAAAACATTTCTTTTCAGGGACACTTCCTAATACTTCCGACTACTATGGAGCCCACCCCTGCCCGGACGCTGCCTTTCTTCTTCCAAGCGCTAAGAGACCTGTCGGTGTACATGCGCTATACAAAAATAAAAATACAAATACAAACTCGTGAGCCCATCATAAGGTACCTCTGTAGTTTTGTTCTGCTACTCCATTCCCCCAGTAACTTTTTCTCCACAGTGCACTCCTCCATACACCATTGTGCTGCATATTAAAGTGAGATAGAGAAGGGAGTGAATAAGGACCCAATCAGTGCTTATTTTCCAGAGACTTGTCCAGCCGGACTGTGGTCATTAAGTTTTTACTGATATAATAATTTAAACAACAATTTACAAAGGAATTCTCAAAGTTGGACACAAGCCTGTGTCCCGTACAGTTAATAGGGAAGAAAACATTTACAACAAACAAGGTTCAGGCAAAAAAAAATTTGTAGACGACGTTTCGATCCTCACACGTAATATTGGGATCATTTGTTGTAAATGTTTTCTTCCCTATTAACTGTACGGGACACAGGCTTGTGTCCAACTTTGAGAATTCCTTTGTAAATTGTTGTTTAAATTATTATATCAGTAAAAACTTATGACCACTGTCCGGCTGGACAAGTCTCTGGAAAATAAGCACTGATTGGGTCCTTATTCACTCCCTTCTCTATCTTACTTATGCCTAGGGACCTTTGTTGTTATAATTACTTGATTCCCATGGTCCCTTGTCGACCTTATATGGGTGCTCTTGTTGTCAATTATATATGCATATTAAAGTGATGCCGCTATGTAATAATGTCTGAAATCCGGGAGACCCAGACCCCCTGCGTCCATGTATAATTTGAGTATCTATATAAACAATCTATATAAACAATCTTTAAACGCAGCTTAATGCAGCACACACACAAGTTGTAAAACAGAATTTTTTTAAATGATTGTTTATGTGCAAGAAGGGGGACCTTCCTGCACATAAACAATCATAGGTAATTTGCTGTTTCTATGTGTGCTGCACAAGTCAGCACACATGAAGACAGCTAAAACGAGGAGAAATAAAGCATTTTTCCTCATTTTGCCTGTTTAAGACTAGATTTTCTCTGGTCTTAATGTTGGCGCTGCCTCTCATTTACGTTGCCCTTGTAAATAGGGGGCAGCATCAAAATCAGTGGGTGTTGCGGTGAAACGCTCACCGCAACATCCCTTGCCCTTCTCTTTCACGCTAAATACAGCGTGAAAGGGGGCCTTATTTACAGGGCAGCGTTAAGCCATGTTAAGTGGCTTAACGCTGCCTTGTTAATATATATGGGGAGGCCCCTATCGCCATCAAAGCGTCACTGAAAGTGACGTTGTGGTGGCGATAGAGGCTTGTAAATATGCCCTAATGTGTGGAAAAAGAACACAACATGGCATATGTGGGCCAACCTTGGCCTGTCATACAACCTGGGAGAGATGGTCCCAAATAAGCCCTTCATCCCCCAGTGAGGAAGTAAAGACATCCTGCTTTGCCATGGCAGGGCGTAAAAATTGGAAGTGGGTGATAAACTCCGCTCCTCTGGCAGCGTTCGCAGAGTTTTGCCCACTCCGTGCTCCACTTGGAGCGCAGAGTTTCCGAAAACTCTGCCAACCGCCACGTGGCAGAGTTATTCCTCGCACGTGGCTTGCCAACATTACGCTGGCGAGCGCAAGCAAGAAAATGAAGCACTAGACCGCCTCCTGGCGAGTTTTCTGAACGTGGGCGGTCATGGCAGGTTGCTCCCACTCGCATTAAGGAAGCTACCGCTAGAGAATAAAATCTACTTGAGTGGCAGAAAGAAGCAGCACTCTGGGGAGCCGTGGGGTGCCGTTCGTGCTAACTTTAAGCACGGAAAAGCTGCGGTGCTAAAAATCAGCATGAGCAGCTCAACATACCGAAATCTGCTGCTCGCGGAACTCCGCAGAATCTCGCAGAGGTTCAGGAAACTCTGCTGAGTTATGGGCAGGATGGATCGGGGCAGCGGGGGATACCTTCCTCACAAAAACAACCCTTACATGCATATTCCTCTTTCTAAGGGTCCTGCAGAATGCAGCACATGTGAAATAACAAGGAGAAAGGAAGCCATTTCTCCTTGTTACGCCTCTCTCGGGTAGGCGCACTATTCTGTTGCAAACCCACGTTTCCAAGCCTTTGTAAATATGGGTTTGTCCAAAATATATGTGCATATGCAGGGGAACCTCCATGCTCCAGCCATGCAACGCCTACTCAAAGTAATGCAACGCAAGGCTGCGCTACGTGCTGCATTACTTTGTATTTACTAAACCACGCAAAGCCGCGCAAGTCGACTGCATATGCGCCAACATGGATTTCGCATCCGGCTGCGCCACACAAGTGACAGGACCCTGACACAACATCTTAGTAAATACTGGGCAGAAGGGTATTTGGAAGAGTAGACCCTGAATGCAACCCGTGGGAGCGCACGAGCTGGGAAGGTTGTGACCTGTACCTAGTAGGAAGAGATGAGATTGTGCGAAGAAACGAAACATCTGGGTTGAAACACAAAATCAGGTTGGTTGGGGCTAGAAAGAGAAAAGGCTGTAAAATATATGGGAGAATAATATCAGGAAGGATTTGCAGCCCAATGGAAATCCCCCATCTGGCCGTCTGTGCCTGAAATGTAGTGGGCGGAACAGAGTGAGGCATGTCGGCGCAGGACAGTGAGCCGTGTTATCTTGGCTCAATCACCTGAGGGTGTCAGGCTAGAAAGAGTTCCCCTGCTGCTGGAGCCAGGGGTTGCTGATGCAGCCATCCTGGTGAACGGCTCAATCTTGGAGTCAGGAAAGACAATGGTATTCTGAAATACGTCATTGACGTAAGGAAGCTCTCTGTGTTCCTGTTTTTGAAGCTGAAATGTCCCCACCTTCAAGGACACGAGTTTAAGTTACCTGGAGTGGCCAAATAGTCATGGAGAGTTACTCGAAGTAAAGCGTGGTGTACACTGCCATCTGGTGGGCAAAGTGAGCCTCCGGGGAAGGATTCCGTGAATAGAGAAAGAAAGCAGGAAAAGGCAGCGAGGGTACCAGCCTCTGAAAAGATATTGTGACGAAGAGGAAAAGCGTCACATTCTGTTTCCTGAATTAGGCGGGGCTTAAAGTCTTGATTAAGACCGTGTGAGAGAAAGGACGACGGGAAATGAGATTGTGTGAGTTAAAAGCCTCCGCTGGAGCAGTTTCCTCAGTGCAGCGCGCCAAGTTATTTTTTAATATAGGATGAAAAGGGCCCTTAATCCAAAATTTGGTGGAAGCTAAATGACCTAATCAAAAGATGTAAGGGGCTGCCCTCCGGGTGGGTGTAAAGTTCTAATGCATCTCTTTGAATAGAGGTATATAAGTGAGGATTATTGTTTGAGGGGTTTAGAGGGAATGAATCGTCACTGTGAGAATGCCTCGTTTTCAGTGAAGTTGGAGGGTTTACCTACAAAGTGTGATCAGCACCTGCGTGGCGAAGAAAGCAAACACTTATTTGCAAGTCGTTTATGTAGCTGTTTAGTGTTTTTCTAACCTGACTGAGCTTGGGCTAAGGTGGGGATGCATCGAATGCGTCCAGTTTGTAAACTCGGCACCGTTTGTTTTAGGCCTTTGGAAGAACATTTGGTTGATGTAGTTCAGTGAAGGGTAACTAACTACATGTCATTTAGGAAGGTGCAAATAATGCAAATGAAAATGGAATGAGAGCGAGTCTACCGCTTGAAGCTCCGGCTCAGCCCTGCGGGTCTCCCGCCAGGCAATATGACATGTTTCTTCCTGTGGGTGCATTGACCTGCTGAGGATGAAGCTCCGGCTCAGCCCTGCGGGTCTCCCGCCAGGCAATATGATACGTTTCTTCCTGTGTGGGTGCATTGACCTGCTGAGGATGAAGCTCCGGCTCAGCCCTGCGGGTCTCCCGCCAGGCAATATGACACGTTTCTTCCTGTGTGGGTGCATTGACCTGCTGAGGATGAAGCTCCAGCTCAGCGCTGCGGGTCTCCCACCAGGCAATATGACACGTTTCTTCCTGTGTGGGCGCATTGACCTGCTGAGGATGAAGCTCCGGCTCAGCCCTGCGGATCTCTCTGGCTGGAGCGTTGCTGCGCGGCTCTGAGTGATGCCTCCAATCCTGGCATATATAGGTACTGCAGCCTGTTGCTGGATTCAGAAGTGGTCAGAGTAGCTTGGATGACCAAGCAGTCTTAAAATAAAGCTCCCTTCCATAGAAGCTCTCCCACAAGTGGCAGGGACTGACCACTGATTGATCTATGCTTATGTGATGTACCCTGATTCCCTGTAAACACATGCTCAGTGCCTCCAGTGTGTGCACACGGATTCTACCCGTTTATTCTCAGACCCTGAAGCTTGGAGCACGCCTCCCCTGTGCTGAGATCTCTTTCCACCCATACAAGGAGCACGAAGCACTGTACCTCAAGGCGCTGAACTCCTGGCCTGCAAGGTGCAGTCATGAGTGCGAATTAGACCCCACGCTACTCAAACTAGTTCCTCCTGGTGATCCCAAAGGCCTCTTAGGAAGGCACTTTTTCAATTGTTGCTGCAACAAAGTGGCGCTTTCTGCCTTTCATTGTCCGACCCGAATCGAACCTCACGAGCTTTAAAAAGTCTTTGAAGCCTTAATTCAAATACAGGGTGCCCCCCCCCCCCCTGCTGTTTATACCTGCCAGTGTGATGAGCAGTCCCTCTAACAATCATTTTGCAACAGCTGCAATAAGTCACGTATATGGGCTGTGAGACCGGCCTCGTGGCGTGGGCCCTCCCGACCAGCAAGCAACCCTGCAACCGCACCTGATCCCCGATGTCACAGACTTCCGGCCACCATGACCCAACAAACCCGATGGCTGGCCGGGGCCCCAGCCGAACCCACAACACTACCGCGCATGCCCGGCCGAGGGCGCGGGAAACCCCCAAGCAAGACCAGGAGACGCCGTCTCGGTGACACCTCTGATCTCCTCCCCAAGGAGGGTTTCGATCGGCCACCAGGCCCCCGGTGAGCGGGCGCCTCGCCTGCTGGGCGTCTGGAGTCCCTCCCAGACCCACCTGAACAGATCAAAGGGCCGAGCGACAGGAAATCCCGACACACCGCCCCCAGGCACCAAGACCCCTCTCAGCGAGGACTCGGGACTTCAAAGAGGAGGGGGAGTATAACAAGGGGTGCTGAAGGGACGGGAGGCAGAGAAGACCTGGACCTATGAGAGCCCTGCTGACCTGGTCACGGCTCGATCGATCCCTGAACCGAAGAACGCTACCCGAACTCTGAACCATCTGAGCCCTGCTGATGCTGTCGCGGCTCCCCGAACTCTGAACCATCTGAGCCCTGCTGACGCTGTCGCGGCTCCCCGAACTCTGAATCATCTGAGCCCTGCTGACGCTGTCGCCGCTCCCTGAACTCTGAACCATCTGAGCCCTGTTGACGCTGTCGCGGCTCCCCGAACTCTGAACCATCTGAGCCCTGCTGACGCTGTCGCGGCTCCCCGACTCCGAAACCACCTGTGCCTGCTGAGTGACTCGCGGCACTCCCCTCCAGGAGAATCGGCAGAGATTGCCGAGAGAAACAACATCCCCCAGCTCGAGGATTGGGAGCTGTGCGAAGGATACTCCACAGAGACATTGAATTCAAAGACTGTCCCGCTACCCCAATACCCCATCACGAGACCGCCGCCGCTTGTGGCCTTGATTTAATACCTGCATCTCGGATCATAAAGATCCCCTGAAACTATCGATAAAGTATACGGTCTTACGAAGAACTACTGTGTGGTGTCCCTCTGTCAGATAGTGCAAGCTCAGCGTGTGCGATCCTAGGAACGAGACCCTTCCAGGAAGGGCCTCCCCGCCCTTGCTCGGCCTAACTCTGGGAGAGGTGGGTCAACGGGTGGTCAGGAACGTATTCCGAAGCCCCCCGGAGAACGCCCTTCCAACATGGCCGCTATGTAATATAAAATAACAGCATTTCCCGAAACCCTCCGGCCTGGCTCAAGGGCCTGAGGGGACTGTTCTATTTTTCGGGGGCAGTGCACGTGGAAATGTTTGTGCCCCCTTTATCTTGCACAAGGCCAGGATAGTCCGTGCCCCTCATGAGGCTGGTAGTACAAGAGTGCACAGCGGGACACCACTGGCCTTTACATGGGCAGCAGTGTTGAACATTCATTTATAAAGTTTAGTTTCTAGTCTAGAAATGACAAAATCCAGATTCTAGGCCCTGAATAATCAATTACAAATCAAATGAACAAACATGAAGACACTTCAATCAATAAAATTATTGCACAGGAAGAGACACGGGGGACGTTCAGCAAGCCTTAGAGATTCATAACACAGCACTGTTTTAAGCCTCGGTCTGTAAGTGTGCATGACCATAGAGTTCTATGAACGCAGCACGCACTGTCTCAGGCCTCGGTTTGTAAGTATGCATGCCCTTGGAGTACTATGAAGGCAGCACGCACTGGTTCAGGCCTCGGTTCATAAGTGTGCGTGCCCTTAGAGTTCTATCAACACAACATGTGCTGTTCTAAGCCTCGGTTTGTAAGTGTGCATGCCCTTGGAGTTCTATGAAGGCAGCACGCACTGTCTCAGGCCTCGGTCTGTACGTGTGCATGCCCTTGGATTTCTATGAATGCAGCACACACTGTCTCAGGCCTCGGTTTGTAAGTATGCAAGCCCATAGAGTTCGATGAACGCAGCACGCACTGTCTCAGGCCTCGGTTTGTAAGTATGCATGCCCTTGGAGTTCTATGAACGCAGCATGCACTGATTCAGGCCTCGGTTCATAAGTGTGCATGTCCTTGGAGTTCCATCAACACAACATGTGCTGTTCTAAGCCTCGGTCTGTAAGTGTGCATGCCTTTGGCGTTCTATGGAGGCAGCACACACTGTCTCAGGACCTGGTCTGTAAGTGTGTATGTCGTTGGGGTTCTATGAACGCAGCACGCACTGTTTCAGGCCGCGGTTTGTAAGTGTGCATTCACTCCATTTGAGTTCTATGAAGGCAGCACGCACTGTCTCAGGCCTTGGTCTGTAAGTGTGCATGCCCTTGGAGTACTATGAACGCAGCACGCACTGGTTCAGGCCTCGGTTCATAAGTGTGCGTGCCCTTAGAGTTCCATCAACACAACATGTGCTGTTCTAAGCCTCGGTCTGTAAGTGTGCATGCCTTTGGAGTTCTATGGAGGCAGCACACACTGTCTCAGGACTTGGTCTGTAAGTGTGCATGCCCTTGGGGTTCTATGAAGGCAGCACGCACTGTTTCAGGTTTCGGTCTGTAAGTGTGCATACCCTTGGAGTTCT
This sequence comes from Triturus cristatus, assembly GCF_964204655.1. Lineage (NCBI taxonomy): Eukaryota > Metazoa > Chordata > Amphibia > Caudata > Salamandridae > Triturus > Triturus cristatus. The sequence continues at coordinate 105,808,000 of NC_140591.1, read as the reverse complement.
GTGAACGCAGCACGCACTGTTTCAGGTTTCGGTTTGTAGGTGTGCATGACCTCCCTTTGAGTTCTATGAAGGCTGCATGCACTGTTTCAGGACTTGGTCTGTACGTGTGCATGCCCTTGGACTTCAATGAACGCAGCACACGCTCTTTCAGGCCTCGGTTTGTAAGTGTGCATGCCCATAGAGTTCTATGAATGCAGCACACACTGTCTCAGGCCTTGGTCTGTAAGTGTGCATGCCCTTGGAGTACTATGAACGCAGCACGCACTGGTTCAGGCCTCGGTTCATAAGTGTGCGTGCCCTTAGAGTTCTATCAACACAACATGTGCTGTTCTAAGCCTCGGTCTGTAAGTGTGCATGCCTTTGGAGTTCTATAGAGGCAGCACACACTGTCTCAGGCCTTGGTCTGTAAGTGTGCATACCCTTGGAGTTCTATGAATGCAGCACGCACTGTTTCAGGTTTCGGTTTGTAAGTGTGCATGTACTTCCTTTGAGTTCCTTGAAGGCAGCATGCACTGTTTCAAGCCTCAGTCTGTAAGTGTGCATGCCCTTGGAGTGCTATGAATGCAGCACATACTGTTCTAAGCCTCAGTCTGTAAGTGTGCATGCCCTTGCAGTTCTATGAACACAGCAAGCACTGTTTCAGGCATCGGTTTGTAAGTGTGCATGCCCTTGGAGTTCTATGAATGCAGCACGCACTGTTTCAGGTTTCGGTTGTTAAGTAAGCATGACCTTCCTTTGAGTTCTATGAAGGCAGCACAAACTGTTTCAGGTTTCGGTTTGTAAGTGTGCATGCCCTTGGAGTTCTATGAACGCAGCACACACTGGTTCAGGCCTCGGTTCATAAGTGTGCATGCCCTTGGAGTTCCATGAACGCAGCACATGCTGTTCTAAGCCTCGGTCTGTAAGTGTGCATGCCTTTGGAGTTCTATGGAGGCAGCGCACACTATCTCAGGCCTTGGTCTGTAAGTCTGCATGCCCTATGAGCGTTCTATGAACAGAGCACACACTGTTTCAGGCCTCGGTTTATAAGTGTGCATGTCCTTGGAGTTCTATGAACGCAGCACACACTGTTTCAGGCTTCAGTTTGTAAGTGTGCATGCCCCTAGAGTTCTATGAAGGCAGCACTCACGGTTTCAGGCCTCGGTTTGTCAATGTGCATGCCCTTGAAGAACTGGGATTTAATCCCAGCGGCGCAGGGGGCACGCCCTAAGTCTTCGGGTCCTTTCCTGTCTTAGAGTACAGAGACACGGGATTCTTCTTGGTGACGTCAAAGATCAAATTTATTAGCTGCAGCCAGTAACAGAGATCCTAGAAGTACAACACGGTGTACGTTCTCAGGAGACTGCTCAAATTCTTAGAGCGGAGCATCGTCTTTTAAGCCAAAGATCACATTCCTGGCTAGCATCAATTACTTACAAACTGACCAATCAGAAAATGACATTTCAGAGATATCACATAACGACAAACCCACTTTCAGTTGTCCAGCCCACCAGAAATGACAAGGCAAAATCCAACATTCTTGCTCGAACGGGCCGGACGGGCCCATCATAAAAGACCTCAACCCAAGTCAATAATTAAGCCATAAAGGACCATAAAGGAAAGAACAGAAACAGATGAGAAGCAAGATAGAGGGGTGTGTGCGTGTACCATAAAATCAGCAATGTCCTGCTCTTTGATCGGGCAACAGGGTCAGTTCACTCAGGTCAAACAGGAGTCAACACGAACTCAAGCTAAGGTATACGTGTCCCTAGAGACTTGCTTGGCCACAGTCATCCTGTAGTCATCAGCCTATGTGAGGGCAACCACAAAATGGCTGCCATGCACAAAATGGAACCCAAGGGTTCAGACTAGATCGTCAAATACACAGTGAATCCATCAGTGTAACATGACGAAAACACTCATGCATACCGCAGTCATCATTTGCGGTTCGCTAATACCAAAATCGTCACGTTACGACAACCTTTATCGAACGGGTTCAGGATTCACGGAACCTCAGACCTTCCTTTTGCGCTTACCTGGGCAATAACCTAACCTCACGTCAATCTGAATCCAGGTCTATATTCATCAGATCATCAAGATGTTGCTGTAGCATCATCCTAGTACTTAGTAACTCTCTGTGGACAGGTCTCCTCAAACACGAAGTAGCACAAAGGCCACATATAGCAGGAGCACACTGTACACAAAGACAGAACAGGAAAAGGATAGCTAACATCATCCCAATGACCATCAGAATCTTCCATCCCCAGTTGGATAACAATCCCCAGAACCATTCCATTAATGACCAATCTCCTTCGTTCACATGTATAGACTCGGAGATCTTATGTAGCTTGGAAATGGCTTGGAAAACTGTCGGAGCGTTGTCTGGAATGAAAACGCAGCAGCTCGATTGAATCAATTTACATACCCCTCCTCTATCTGCAAGTATGACATCTAACGCAACTCTGTTCTGAAGAGTCATAAGGCGATCCGACTGGAGCTCAGCAGTCAAGTTACCAAGGGCACCGGCAGTTTCGACTATGGTGGACTCAACCACTCTCGTCAATTGCCGTATGTTCCTGCTGTTAACCATAGGTCTCCAAAATGGCAGAAAACCCTTCAAGAAATCTCCCAATTCTTGTCCTGCGGTATCTTCCTTTCTGAAGACACCTCTAACAACTCTCATCTTGTGGTAATCTGCCGCAGCTGTAAATGTAGGAGGCAACAGAAACGAGACAAAACATGTGCCCGAGAAATCAGGGGGCAACCATGTATACGCTCTGTCATGGCAAATGAAGTAGGTACCCTTAGCTGCTAGAAACGATGGGGAAGTCTGGGACGCTAAAACATACGTCTCAGTGCAAACACTCTTCCCTAACTGAGCTCTCGGATTCTTGCCATTACCTTGCAGACAGTAGTGACCCTGATGGGGTACTATCCAAATCGGAGAGGATCTTTTCGCTCGCTGGTTCCCACTCAGACTAACTCCATATCCAGTAACATTCCATCCAATATACGCTAGCGTCTCATCTCTCGGGATAGTCTCATAAGAGTCTATTCCTCTAATCATGTCGACTATTCCCTTGACCAGAGCACTATTCTTCGGATTATCCTTCACAGAACATAGGGGGTTAACTTCACAGGCATAAATGAACATTGTTCTGTATGCCCACACAGAACCATTGTAGCTAAATGGCAGGACCAAGTAAGGAATACCTTTATCGGTAGTATGGGGCATAAGGCCACACACCCAACAATTAGTTGTGTTCACTACTAGCTGGTGTTGGTGCAGAAGCTGAACAAAGGAATTATTAGCGAATTCCATTCTCCTAATGGACTCATGTTCGGGCAGAGGGTGAAAAGAATGCGAAGAAACAGTAGGAGGAGGCATGGGTTGCATGGTGGGCATGAACGTCACTTGAAAGGAGGATGTCACATATCCAATTAAAAACATCATTAAACTAAACATCATAAACAGACATAATATTAAAAAACTTTTTCTACTCATTATTATACACATTTTGCTCTTAAAGCTCATTTTTTTAGCAGGTCTCTCCATCCCGAAAAACTCCATCCTCTAATCGTGCTGCTCGCGGCGGATGAGTGTTCCATGCTAAGGAATACGCCTGTCAGTCTAGGGAACGCCCTTAGACCAACCAGAACCGTCGACCTAACGTCTTCGGTTTGTATTCCAGAGACTTGGCACCGCGACCCTACAGCTGAACCCGGATGGTGGTTCGAAAAACAAAAATCTAAAATAGTTTCTCGGAGGAGAGCTAACCTTAAAAATAGCAAAGAAAGAACTTAATTTTTCATTTGTCCCGCGACTCTCGGTCGCAAATTATGACACTCTTTGCCAGGCAATGTCTGTTCTCGGAAAAGTGGCTCAAGTTCAACAGTGTTCAAACGGTTCAATAGAGGCACAGCTTCTTGAAGAAGATCGTCACTTTCTTGCTCAGTGTTTGTTCCAATCAAACGGGCATCGCTGAAAGGCAGAAAACGAGGCACGGTCTCAGTCTCAGAATCAGGAAGACCTTTTTGGACCCACCGGTCGTACGGCAGAGGCAAAGGGGCCCTCTTACAATGTACGCCGTGAATCCAGTTCTTTTTACCGTGCACTCGTGCTGCAGAACGGGTAGAGAACAACACCAGGTAAGGTCATAACCAGCGGGGATGCTCGTTCTTGGTTCGCTGAAAATTCCTCACGAACACCCACACGCCAGGTTCAATGGCGTGCCCTGGAACTTCAGAAGCCTGTGGCAAAGTATCATGAACCTGTTGATGCAGAACACGCAATTTAGCCGTCAATTCGTACAGGTAGTCAAGCAATACAGGGTGCTCTATCTCACTAAATTTTGTCGGCCGCGGCACTCCCCAAATACTTGCCGGATGACCAAACACAACCTCATAAGGACTCAGACCCATTCGCGAATGCACAGTCATTCTTGTGGACAGAAGAGCTAACGGCAAAGCATCAGGCCACTGTAGACCAGAGCTTGCTTGAATTTTGGCTAATTTCAATTTTAACGTGCCATTGTAGCACTCAACTAGACCAGCTGACTGGGGATGATTTGCAGCGTGGAACTTCTGCCGGATTCCTAACCCATCACACACTTTCTTCATCACTTGACACACAAATTCACTCCCATTATCACTCCAAACCATTCTCGGCAAACCATACCTAGGGAAAAATTCCTTAATAAGGGCTTTAGCTGTGGACAAGGCAGTATTGTCTTTCAAAGGGTAGGCTTCCACCCATCTAGAAAAAGAGCAAACAACCACTAAGACATATTTCAGGTTGTTGCACCTCTCCATGTGGATGAAATCTAGCTGCAAGGCCTCAAACGGATACGTTGGAGGAGCAAAATGACCAGCTGGAGTTGGAGTTCCCTTACCAGGATTGTACATCAAACAAACCATACAGTTCTTGACCAAATTCTCTGCACACTTAGGAATTCCAGCATTTTGCCATACTGGAGCCAACAACTTACAAATCCCTTTCACACTAATATGGGCCATTCCATGTGCCATCGTAACCACTGGAAGTACATACGCATCAGGCAACAACCATCGCTGATGTTCTGACAACTCAACCCAACAACCATTCGAGTCCAATTTACCCTTGCTTTCTCTCCATTCATTCAACTCTTTCTCTGTAGCTTCAGCTTGGATGGATTTCACACTCTCAATCGTATCCTCACACATACTTCTATCTGGAACCCATCTCGCCAGACCCGCAACATACATTCGACTCATCACATCTCTCGCAGTCTCTTTTGCGACTTCGTCTGCAAACGCATTACCACGACCAACATCATCCGTGACTTTCTTATGCGCACTACATTTCACAATCGCAATTTGCAACGGCAAAGTAAGAGATTCAAGAAGTCCATTCACCAATTGACCATGTTGGATCTTGGTTCCATGCGAAGTCAGAAACCCACGTTCTCTCCACAATCGTCCAAAGCTATGGGCAACACCGAATGCATACTGACTGTCGGTGTGCACAGTCACTCTTTTCCCTTTCGACAACACACACGCTCTTGTCAATGCAATCAACTCTGCCGCTTGTGCTGAATTATGTGGGATACGTGCAGCTTCAACAATCGTATGCAAAGTCGTAACAGCATATGCCGCAGTCGTATCACCATTCGGAAGCTTAAAACACGAACCATCAACCCATAAAGTACCATCACATTCTGCAAGAGGAGTATCCCTAAGGTCTATCCTCCCTTTCGTTTCTTCCTCAGTCCTAAGGAAACAATCATGCTGTTCGGTATCATCTGTCTCAGTTGAAATCGGCAACAACGTGGCTGGATTCAACGTGTTGCATCTCCTTATATGCACATGACTTGCTAACAAGGTCAATTCGTAACCTGACAACCGAGCACTAGTTAAGTGCTGTGTCTTGGTACGGTTCAACAAGGTATCCACCGCATGTGGAACCATCACAGTTAGTGTATTGTCCATCACCAAACCAGCAGACTGTCGGATTGAAACAGCCGCTGCCGCTGTAGCTCTCCAACAACTCGGCAACGCTCTAGCTACCGGATCCAAAGTCGACGAAAAGTAAGCACATGGACGTTGCTTATCGCCAAACTGTTGAGTCAAAACTGACAATGCACATACCTCTCTCTCGTGGACATACAATGTGAAAGGCTTACTGTAATCGGGGAGTACCCAACACAGGAGCCGAACACAACGCATCACGCAATTCTGAAAAACTCTTCTGACATTCGTCAGTCCAAGGAATAGGATTCGGAGTATCCTTAACAGTAAGAGCTATCAAAGGCTTCGCAAGCAACGAAAATTAGGAATCCACTGTCTACAGTATGATGTAATACCCAGAAACGCACGCACTTCTCTCTGTGTCGTAGGCACACTCATTTTCGCAATCGCTTGAATTCTTTCTGGGGTCAATCTTCTTCCCTCCTTCGATAAGAGGTAACCTAAGTAGGTAACTTCTTGTCGAAAATACTGCAACTTCGAAAGAGAAACCTTATGATGGAAATCAGACAAGTGACGTAACAACGACAAAGTAGCCTCTCTACAAATCTCTTCATTGTCAGCAGCAACTAACAGATCGTCAACATACTGAATAAGGGCAGCACCATCAGGTAAAACCAACAAATCAAGTTGCGTTTTTAAAGCTTGGCTATAGATCGATGGACTCTCACAATAGCCTTGAGGAGCGCGTTTAAACCGGAAACTACGGCCTCCTAAAGAGAAGCCAAAGATATCTCTACTCTCCACGGCAATCGGGATGCTGAAGAAAGCATTCTTCAAATCAATCACCGAAAACCACGTGGCTGTAGCCGGAATCAAAGTCAGTAAAGCGGTGATATCAGGCACAACAGGGAATTGCGGAACAACCCTTTCTCAATCAGATCATAGATGATCGCCAAAAGTGCTCTTTCACCATCACTCGAGATACGATACTGTGGAATGCGTGGCAATCTAGCATTCGCCTTCAACGTCACAACATATGGCGGAATCTCCAAAAGACCCACATCATTAGGACCAGTACCCCAAAGAGAATCAGGGAGAGAAGACAATTCAACTGGAAGTCGATCTTTAGATAAATACATCGGAGAGATCACTCTCTTTCCCAATGTAAGCTGTACTCCTGAAGGAGAACAATAAAGCGTCGCATACAACCTCTTCAACAAGTCCAATCCCAACAAGTTCTCACCACAACCTGTCGTCAGAATGAGGGGTGCTTTGAATTCACAATGTCCAACAGAAAGAGACAAAGGACTAGAAATCGGATTACTAACCGGGGCGCCAGAAAAACCTACTGAAACATTCGTTAAGCCAGACAAAGGTGCGCCAGGGAATTTAGAGTGCATGATAGAACTCTTTGCAGCACCAGTATCCAACAGAAAAGGCTCTGACACACCTGATGCAATCACTTCAACATACGGTCCACTCTGATCTACTGGGACTGAAACAACTCCCTCTCTTTGTCTGTGGCTGTCCTAGCAATCATTACCTTCCATATTCTCACCTTCAACATAATAATCGTCCGCATAGTATTGAGCCGTCCTACCAGACGCACCATTCTGCTGATCAAAACAATTCATCGAATTCTGTGGAGGCAAGGAACGCGCAACCTGAGACATACCACGTCCTCTACCTCGCGGAGCTTGTTGGACACCTCGACCTCTCACACCAAAAACACCATTCGTGCGCTGTAACAAAATCGGACAACTATTCTTGAAGTGGCCCTCTACTTTGCAATACGCACACTGATTAGGGCCTACAAGAAAACGCTGTTGAGAAGACTCGAACCTTTGCGAGTTTCTCTGATATTGTTGGGGTTGCTGATAATCACGCTGAATATTGCGAGGCGGATATGCTTGCTGCAAAAGAACCTTAGTCTTCAATTCTCTAGTCTTTTTATCCGCTTTCTCTATCTCATCCTTATTTCTATTCTCATAGTACTGGGCAGTAGCCAATATCTGTGCTGACGAAGAAACAGCCCAAGCACTCTCAGAATCCTTCAACCTATTGCACAACTCGGGAAGCAAATTATGCACAAACTTGTCAACGAACAACCGTTGACCACCTTCTGTACTCATATCTTGACCACTGTGGTCTACAAATATCTCTTCAAATCTAGTGAAAAAGTCGGACACAGTTTCGTCTTTCTTCTGCTTGCATGCAGACAACTTGTCCCAATTAACACGCATAGCAGGCATCAAAGTCTTCATATAATCAATAATTCTACCAGGGAGGTCAGCAATCACATCCTCGGGTTTAGCACCACCTACTTGTCTTTCATCTGCAGCCCTAAGATTATTCCATGTATCACCTTATTCCTGTGCATGATCCGTATGACGAATCTTACCCCAAATAGGCTGTGGAACAACATTCCCAAACAACATATCTATATCAGCCAGATTCATAATACATGAACCCGCAGTTTGAGATAGCTCCTTATAAAACCCCGCAGGATTTTTTTACGTGGATCAGGCAAAGTCTGCTTTAAAGCTAGGACTTCGGCACGCTTCCATGGAACATGTACCCAAACTCGCTGGAAATGTGGCAGAACAGGTGGATTAGCATTCACATCACCAGGTCTCCAAACTGGAGGAACCTCACGCATCAGAAATTGGCGCGCCTTTCTCCTAACAGAAGAATCAGGCTCAAATAATGACCTAGAAGGAGACTCACTACTAAACGACAACAATGTCGCGACTTCTTTCTCAACATCAGAACCCACTATAGTTCCTTTCGCAAATTCGGACTGCACACGGAACAACTCAGGCGGGGTCTGTCCTACCTCACTATCTTCCCATTGTTCACGAAGGAAAGAACACATTACATCAAATACATATCTTTGTTTCGGTGCTTCCCATTGATGAAAAACATCCATAACGCCCTCAAGATCATAGTGCGAAGGATAGGTAACCCATTTACGCGCCAAGTGATCCAGCACTGTCCGTTCTTCAGAACCAGGCAATTGACTACGCAATTGCTTACGCTCTACAACAGGAGACATACCCACTGAACCCAACAGAGGAGAAAAAAGTCTAGCGACCGCATCAGTCATTCTCTGTCGAGCAGAAGGAGAAGGTGACAAAAGAACAGGAGACAAAGCAGAATGAGAAGGAACCGAAGTCGGAACAGTAACAGTAGGAACAGACAACACAGGCATAGGAGTAGCAGACAAAGGAGGTAGCAAAGTCGGCGGCCCTTGAGAAGGCTGCGCCAAAGCAGTATTAGCCAGTGGAAGAAGAGCTGGCTGTTGAGGAACCACTGGAGGCAAAGCAACCGGAGGTTGAGCAACTACAAGTGGCGGAGGTGCGGTAGCATTCTGAGCATAAGGGGGTGGCGAACTTAATAGATGCGTCATTAAAGGATCTTCCACAAGATCTTTCTTTTCTTCTTGCTGTGGAGGAGGCAAAGCTGGATAACATTTGTCTACCGCTAATTTACGTTGCCTAAGCATCTGTTCGCTTTCTTGTTCTTCCTCATTATCCCTAAACTGTATAGCAGCTTGCACCATTGACATACCTTGTCCACGCTTATTCCGTTTCGCTAACTTAATTTCCTTTTGTTTGGCTTCCTTTCGCCAAAGGCGGAAAGAGTCAAACATTGCCGGCCGGGCTTTCTTTTTGAAGAGTCTAACTTCTAAATTATCTAAAATCTCCGTGTCATAACTACCATATGACGGCCATTTTAGGACACCATCCTTCCTGGTATACCTAATCCACACATCATTATACGTGATGGGGCCCATGCCATGTTTTAAATAGAGCTCATAGGTCGGAGTTCCAATCGGAGGCACCGGACACAAGTCCTTCAATCGGGAATCCCTATTACCACCACAACAAAATATATTTCCAAGTCTGCTAAGACCAGGAATCTTCGCTCACTAGTCTAGCTTCAAACTTCAAGGGAATATCAAAACAATAGCCTCGTGAATACACGAGTCCCTCGGCTTTGGGGCCTGCAGGTACCAAATCAAAGCGATCCCGAAGGATACCAAACAAACTAAGGACTGGGAGACGCTCCACGCATACTTAACTGAAATATCGATGACGTCGCCAGAGGACCCGTCTATCGTCTCGCTTTACAAATCATAAAAAGGATCCAAGACAGGGCGACAGTCAGGGCAGCAGTCCTTCGTAGCCGTCGGAAAGCGGGGAACTTCGCAGCAAAGACTTTCGGACCACAACGACATACAGGGGTCAATGAAGTGGTAGGCCTCCCTCCAGAATTTTCACACGAAGCTCCTCACGATCTTCAAGCTTGGACCGGTACCGCTGAAGTCGCCCAACGTTGGGCGCCAACTGAAGAACCGGGATTTAATCCCAGCGGCGCAGGGGGCACGCCCTAAGTCTTCGGATCCTTTCCTGTCTTAGAGTACAGAGACACGGGATTCTTCTTGGTGACGTCAAAGATCAAATTTATTAGCTGCAGCCAGTAACAGAGATCCTAGAAGTACAACACGGTGTATGTTCTCAGGAGACTGCTCAAATTCATAGAGCGGAGCATCGTCTTTTATGCCAAAGATTCCATTCCTGGCTAGCATCCATTACTTACAAACTGACCAATCAGAAAATGACATTTCAGAGATATCACATAACGACAAACCCACTTTCAGTTGTCCAGCCCACCAGAAATGACAAGGCAAAATCCAACATTCTTGCTCGAACGGGCCGGACGGACCCATCATAAAAGACCTCAACCCAAGTCAATAATTAAGCCATAAAGGACCATAAAGGAAAGAACAGAAACAGATGAGAAGCAAGATAGAGGGGTGTGTGCGTGTACCATAAAATCAGCAATGTCCTGCTCTTTGATCTCTATCTGACCAGCTGCCTAACAAGGAACTGGCTCAACAAGTTTAGCCTCGGGCAACAGGGTCAGTTCACTCAGGTCAAACAGGAGTCAACACGAACTCAAGCTAAGGTATACGTGTCCCTAGAGACTTGCTTGGCCACAGTCATCCTGTAGTCATCAGCCTATGTGAGGGCAACCACAAAATGGCTGCCATGCACAAAATGGAACCCAAGGGTTCAGACTATATCGTCAAATACACAGTGAATCCATCAGTGTAACATGACGAAAACACTCATGCATACCGCACTCGTCATTTGCGGTTCGCTAATACCAAAATCGTCACGTTACAACACCCTTAATCGAACGGGTTCAGGATTCACGGAACCTCACCCTTGGAGTTCTATGAATGCAGCACACACTGTTTCAGGCCTCGGTTTGTAAATGTGCATGCCCTTGGAGTTCTATGAATGCAGCACGCACTGTTTCAGGCCGCGGTTTGTAAGTGTGCATGCCCTTATAGTTCTATGAAGGCAGCACGCACTGTTTCAGGCCTCGGTCTGTAAGTGTGCATGCCCTTGGAATTCTATGAAGGCAGCACACACTGGTTCAGGCTTCAGTTTGTAAGTGTGCATGCCCCTAGAGTTCTATGAAGGCAGCTTGCACTGTTTCAGGCCTCAGTTTGTAAGTGTGCATGCCCTTGGAGTACTATGAACGCAGCACGCACTGTCTCAGGCCTTCATCTGTACGTGTGCATGCCCTTGGAGTTCTATGAAGACAGCACACACTGTTTCAGGCCTTGGTTTGTAAATGTGCATGTCTTTGGAGTTCTATGAATGCAGCACGCACTGTTTCAGGCCGCGGTCTGTAAGTGTGCATGCCTTTGGAGTTCTATGGAGGCAGCACACACTGTCTCAGGCCTTGGTCTGTAAGTGTGCATGCCCTTGGAGTTCTATGAATGCAGCATGCACTGTCTCAGGCCTTGGTCTGTAAGTGTGCATGCCTTTGGAGTTCTATGGAGGCAGCACACACTGTCTCAGGCCTTGGTCTGTAAGTGTGCATGCCCTTGGGGTTCTATGAACGCAGCACGCACTGTTTCAGGCCTCGGTTTGTAAGTGTGCATGCCCCTAGAGTTCTATGAAGGCAGCATGCACTGTTTCAGGCCTCGGTTTGTAAGTGTGCATACCCTTGGAGTTCTGTGAATGCAGCACGCACTGTTTCAGGTTTCGGTTTGTAGGTGTGCATGACCTCCCTTTGAGTTCTATGAAGGCAGCACACACTGTCTCAGGCCTTGATCTGTACGTGTGCATGCCCTTGGAGTTCTATGAAGACAGCACACACTGTTTCAGGCCTTGGTTTGTAAATGTGCATGTCCTTGGAGTTCTATGAATGCAGCACACGCTGTTTCAGGCTTCAGTTTGTAAGTGTGCATGCCCCTAGAGTTCTATGAAGGCAGCATGCACTGTTTCAGGCCGCGGTTTCTAAGTGTGCATGCCCTTGGAGGACTATGAACGCAGCACGCACTGTTTCAGGCCTTGGTCTGTAAGTGTGCATGTACTTCCTTTGAGTTCTATGAAGGCAGCACGCACTCTCTCAGGCCTTGATCTGTACGTGTGCATGCCCTTGGAGTTCTATGAACGCAGCATGCACTGTCTCAGGCCTCGGTTTGTAAGTATGCATGCCCTTGGAGTTCTATGAACGCAGCAAGCACTGGTTCAGGCCTCGGTTCTTAAGTGTGCATGCCCTTGGAGTTCCATCAACACAACATGTGCTGTTCTAAGCCTCGGTCTGTAAGTGTGCATGCCTTTGGCGTTCTATGGAGGCAGCACACACTGTCTCAGGCCTTGATCTGTAAGTGTGAATGCCCTTGGGGTTCTATGAACGCAGCACGCACTGTTTCAGGCCTCGGTTTGTAAGTGTGCATTCACTCCATTTGAGTTCCATGAACACAGCACATGCTGTTCTAAGCCTCGGTCTGTAATTGTGCACGCCCTTGGAGTTCTATGAACGCAGCACGCGCTGTTCTAAGCCTCGGTCTGTAAGTGTGCACACCCTTGCACTGCCATGAACACAGCACGTGCTGTTTTAAGCCTTGGTCTGTAAGTGCAAGTGGCCAAGCCTTTCACCAGTGTGATGCTTAGGGGTAGTACCTTCCTTGATCTGGCTCCTGCCACTTTCAGGTTTTTACCTCTGAACTTGGAGCAACGATATTTCCTCATTAACAGTTTCTCCAAATGTTGGCGGTACTCCTCTGGCAGGTTGATGGTAAGGGAGAGCTCCACAAGGTACAGAGGGGCTCTGCATCTTTTTGATGTCAGATACGAAACAGGCGCCTACATAGGTATGTTTTTCCACTTTCAGCCAGGCAGACATGACTGCTTCTGTTTAAGATGAGCTGTTCTGAACTTTCTGGCGTTTCACTACTTCTTTTTTCTGAATCTTCACAAACACAGCCATGCAGAACTGGATATAGTAAAAAACAGAAACTTAGCTGTCTTTACTAGGAAGTTACTGTGGTTGGTAGCGGGTAAAGGGCGAGTCTTGCACAGAGAATGCTACAAGAGATCATCAGTGGAATTGAGCATTGCTCGGACTTTAAGTCTAAAAGACACCGAGCCTTATTTATGAGCCCTTATGTTGCATTTGCGTCTCTTTTTGTGACCCTGCAGCGGCGTAAATATGCGCCACACTGCACCATATTTAAAAAGTGACGCATCTATACAGATGCTTCACTTCGTGAACCCCTATGCTATGTTATATCTGCGCCAGGTATAATGTATGCAGGGCGGGCATTTCCCCCCATCAAAGCCTCGCAGAAGTGGCGCATTGAAATCTAAAAGATTTCAGTGTGCCACTTCTAGGACGCTATTGCGTCAAAAGCTTACGCCAAAACTTTACGCCTACCTCATGGAAGGCATAAGGGTGATGCAGGCCCTTTCTGGCTATTGCTGGAGTAGTGTCTGTTTTCAGAGACACCCCAGCAATGCGTCACTTTTGCGCCTTCAGATACGTCAGTACTACTGACATATCTGTAACTCCTTGCAACATGATGCGCTGTACGTTAAATACGGCACATCCATCTTGTCGCAAGGAGGGTGCACTGAGAAGTGTTGCATCGCTGCTTTGTCGCAGCGATGCAACACTTCTCATAAATAAGGCCCTCCGAGGTCACGTGTCACCTTTACTGGTCATGGAACAGTCCATGTTGTTTTGTCCTATTTAAACCAAATAGGGTTTGGGGGTTGAGTGGCCCTGAGCTTTTAAAGCCCACATTGAACAAGGATGGGGGAACTGTTCTCCCGCCATCCTGCCCAAGCTAGGTGGGCAGCTGAGCTAATAGCCCCCAGCACTGCCCATGTATGGTAGGGAAATGGCTGAACCCCCCCGGCCATTCCCATCCCCAGAGGGTATTTCCTGTTGCATTCCTTCTAAACAATGACACCCCTATCGCATAAGAGCAGAAGGGAGATTTGCACCTTCACCGCTCGAGTTAGCCAATCAGAGAGGTGGGGTGTAGGAAGCTGTGTTTCTGTTGCAGTAACCCCTTACCTTTTGCCAGACTACTGATGCACTTTGACTTGATGTGCCTTGGGTTCCTGCCAATCAGGTTCCCAAGGCCTGTGTTCTTTCCCAAAACTGTACCTTGTACGCCCAATGGGCACCTCTCTGGCCACATGTCAGTCCCTTGTAAAAGGTATCATGGGTACCAAGGGCAATGTGGTCAGGGAACGCCTGTAAGGGCTGCAGCACATATTGTGCCACCCTTAGAGGCCCTGTACCTTCACACACACACTGCCATTGCAGCGTGCGTATTTTGGTGCAGAACAAAGTGAAGAGTCTACATGGCACACATCCCTGTGTGCCATGCCTACAAACCACTGCCCTGGCATAGTTCAGCCAGCAGCCACCCCTCTAGCTGGGTGCACTATACCAGTGGTGAGGGTACAGGCGCATGAGCCCTGTACTCCTACAGGGTCTAGACCAATTCTTAGACATTGTAAGTGTAGTAATGCCATTAAGAGTATATGGTGCTGGGAGTTTGTCATTATGAACTCCATAGCACCATAATGGCTTTACTGAAAACTGGGAAGTTTGGTATAAAACTTCTCAGCACATTAAACCCACACTGATGCCAGTATGGGATTTAATGGAAATGCACTCAGAGGGCATCTTAGAGATTCCCCCTGAAAAATAACCAACCTCTGGCAGTTTGCTGACCGGTACACACCAGCCTGCCACCACGAGACATGTTTCTGACCCCTGGGGTGGGAGCCTTCACTCCCTGAGCCCATAACCAAAGCCTTTCCTGGGCAGAGGTGGTCACACCTCCCCCTGGCCAGGAACAGCCATCTGGGGCAGGGGAGCTTCATATGCCTTGCCGCCTTTGTAATACGACCCCCAGCCTCTCCTGCTATCGGAGCAGGCCCCCTTCCTTTCTCCCCTCCTTTTCGGCGGGAAGACAGGCTGGAAAAGTTAGCGCAGCCCAAAAGGTGTGCCCATTACTGCCAACCCCACCCCTCAGGTGGGGGAGGCGAGGTGAAGCCCACTCTTCAGTGCCCGTCATCTTGCATATGGCAGGCACTCTCCAATCAGGATTAGTGATTGTGCCCACTCCCTACGTGGGGTGAGCACACCAGGGGTGTAGTCACCCTAAGGTCAGTAGCCCATTGGCTACAGACCTCGAGACCCCTAAAACGCCCCCTAAATACATTATTTAGGGGGCAGCCCTGAACCAAGTAGACAGAGTCCTGCAACCTACAAAGAAGAAGGATGGAAGAAGACGCCCAGCAGACGAGACTGCATAGAAGAACTGACTTGGCCCCAGCTCTACTGACCCGTCTGCCGTATCCAGAGATCCTGTGCCAAAAGTTGCTTGGTTAATGTTAATGTTAATTGGGATTTGTTGAGTGCGTGATCACTGACAGGTCAGCCAGCGACCTCCAGAACCCCTGGGAGGACTGACTGCCTTCAACAAAGACTGGATCTCCTGTGAACAGGAGCTCTGTTCAAATGAAATTCCCAAGATAGACTCTGAGCCTGCTGAGGACAAAAAAAACCGACAACTGGAACCACCACTGCACCCGACGCCTACGGCCTGAATCCGGGTGGCCTACTGGTCCCAGCGAGGTCCCCCAGCGCTCCAGAGTCTGGGTCCACCGTGGGTTGAACCCTCCAGGACTCCCCGACATCGCCTGCAGCCTCTGCATGGACACCCTCCCAACCACAAGTGGCCCGGGAAGGTGAAATCTGACCTCAAAAGACACCCATGCATCTAGCCGCCCTGCCCCCTGGCGAAGAGAACTCGAGGTGCAACTAGGTCCCCGAGCCCTCCAACTTACCTGCCAAGCTGTTGGTTCCTCCCGGAAGTCTTCCTGGACCAAGCCTGCAGCCTAAATCCAAAACCAGCAATGCCCATTGAAAACAACAGGACACCAGACACCAAAACAGCACCCTGCACCCAGCTGCCCCTGCGCCGCTGAGTGTGCACATGGTGTGCTGACTCAGATCCCCCTTTGCCCTGAGCCTAACACCAGGAGCTTTGCTCCCACAACCTTGTGGCCTGCTCGTGAGCAGCCACCAACCGGAGGCCCCCTATCCCCCATTGGATAACATCGGGCCTCAGCACTCTGCACCCGGCGCCCTAGTGCCACTGAGGGTGTTCTGAGAGTGCATCTTCGACCCTGGGGGAACCCTGGTTCTAACCCCAGAATACCAACTCCTACAAATAAGTATTTACTTGCAAACCGTTAACTTCATTTCCTTCCATAGGATCGCACTGACTGCTTTTCCTTGAACATTTTTCGAAGTGTGGAGTTGGTTTGTATGAAACACTGAAAAACTCTATGGGGCATATTGTCAACAGGCAGCGATAGTTATCCATAGGTGTAGCTGCGGGCGTTCCACTGCAACACCCATTGTTTTTTGACGCTATGCCAGATTTACAGGGATCTGTAAATCTGAAGCAGCGCCAAGAACGAATGCCGTTCAAAAGCAGCCTTTAGATTGGAGCAATACGGAAAAATACTTTTATTTCTCCTTGTTTTTGCTTTTTCTATGTGTGCTGCATTCTGCAGCACAATTCGAAAGAGCGAATTGCCTTTAAAGATTGTTTATGTACAGGAAGTTGTCCCATGGTGCAAGGGTATCATCCCTGTAACGCAGGCACCCTTGCATAATGGCGCAAGGGTGTCTGTGTTGGTGCTAAGCAGCTTTTTTCAGTACCAGCGCAAGGGAAAGCATAAGGGGTCCGCCTTATGTTTGTAAAAATGGCACATTCCTGAGTTTATTGAGATGACGCTGCTTGGCGCTGCAAAATTGCTCGCAGTGCTGCACCATTTTCTAGAAAAATATGCCCCCTAGGTGTCTGAAAGGTCGGGCCAACTAATACCCTCTGCGTTATGGAGAGCCAGGAGAAATTAAGGACCATTCCAATCCGCCCTTTGGGAAGGCGGGCGGGGAGGAATATACATCCTCAATTAGACATGGCGGCATTGAGTTCAGGCAGGTAGTGGAGGGATAGTGGGCGGGGTGGGTGCTCAAGAGCCTTCATTCCCTGCCCTTAGTTAACCAAGGAGATGGAAATATCTAGCCCCACTGTTTTGCATGATGGGGGCAGTTATAGACACCACCCTACCCTTTGACAAAGAGTAATACTGAGAAAACCAACACCCTACCGTAGGCAACTTGGGAAAGGCAGGGCAATGCAGTGGGTAACCCACACCATGGGCAACCTTGGAGAACCTCAGCAAATGTGGAGGCGGGGGAATCCACTTTTTACCTTGAGCGGGTAGGAGGAGGTGGAAAGACCCAAAATGTCCTCCATGTCATTTGGCAAGGTGGTGGTGGGGGGGTTAAAATCTGTATTTTCCACTGTTCACCCTTCACCATGGATGTACGCTAGGTGGGTGGGGAGACTAATACAAGATCCCCGCCCTTGGGCTAGGAGGGAATTGCGGTGGTTTGGGGTTGATGAGGACGAGACCCTTTGGGCAAGGAAGGGGGCAAGTAAATGTCCCCAAGTCATTGGTCAAGCCAGGTGGCGCAAATGCACCAATTCCCCATCGGGCAAGACTCGAGTGCCTATACTGGTTAATAATATGTGGACTGGATGTTATTAATGTACCCAGCCTGCCACTAGACAAGAAACAAGGCACTGACCCCTATTAACTGCCTTAATACCTCTATGCCATTTAACAAGGTGTGGGGGGGCAACAAACAACAAGGCAGATGTAGGGTGGTTAAGGCTTGTGGCACAGCCACCCTCATCACAATAGCAAACATTACACAGAGGCTGCTGTCCTCATTTGCATTCTTTATTTTGTAGCACAGCAGGGCCCCGGAACCCTGTTCAATATTAAAAGAAGAAAGTAGAGAACTAGACTGCAACCACACCTCTCCATTGTGATTCATCCGGACCAGTCCGGATTTATGCCCAACCGCACTACTGCGCTCAATCTGAGGAGGCCACACAGTGTTATAGAACGCAGATCCACTATAGCAGAGGACGCAGTTATACTCTCATTGGACGCACGAATGGCATTCGACTTGGTGGAATGGCCTTTTCTTTTTGCAGTCCTCAGCCACCTGTGGTTCGGACCCAAATTCTGTGCCTGGATCCAATTATTATATAATCAGCCACTAGCTCAAGTGGTGGTAAACAGCCATATATCGGCTGACTTTCCGTTAGGAAGGGGGACAAGAAAAGGTTGCCCTTTATCACCACTTCTGTTCGCTATAGTGCTCGAGCCCCTGGCAGCCTGGATAAGACAGACCCAGTGATACGCGGACTGCGGTGGGCACCGGGATGGGAAGATAGGATCTCCTTATATGCCGATGACATACTGTTATACTTAACGTCCCCGGCGCGTTCCATCAACTGCCTCGTAGATATATGCACAGCCTATGGTAAAGTCTCCGGATATACGATAAACTGGGCGAAGTCGCGTCTCTATATCCTACACGGCTCCACACCACGGCTCCCCCGCAGATGTACTCTTCAGGTGGCGGTGGAGGGCTTTACATATCTTGGGATATTTATAACACATGACCACACGCACTTCACTGCTCAAAACCTGATGCAGACTTTGACAAGATTTAAGGGCGACGTCAAGCATTGGCGTACACTGCCACTAACACTGTTGGGAAGGGCAGCCCTTTTCAAAATGGTTGCACTTCCTAGATTCCTTTATGCTGTATAAAACACACCATTCCCTACCCCTGCAACATACTTCACAGCGATTAATGCGGAATTGACAACACTGCTCTGGGATGGGAAAACTCCCCGAATAGCTATGAACAAACTAACGAGAAGCTGTTATGATGGCGGCATCGCACTTCCTGACATTAAAATATATTATTGGGCATCTCAGTTGGTTGCTATTAAACAATGGCTCCATATACCCCAGGAAGACCCAGCGTACCGAATGGATAGGCACCTACTGGAGGTTCGGGAGATTATGGGAGCGCTATACAACAGAAAGAGGCGGTACACCCTCACAGGTCCAACAGCGCACAAGGTGCAAGTCTGGTTCACGGCACAGAAAGCACTGGGATGGGAGGTAGTTATTACAGAAGCAATGCCATTATGGGACACAAAGAGGCTGGGCACACTGCGCACTACCAGAGGCTTTACCCAATGGGACCTGATAGGAATATCAAAAGTGGGTGACCTCTGGAAGAAGGGGGAGGTTGTTACCTTTGCTCATCTACAGGCCAATTACAGTTTAGCACAGACAGAAATATTCCGGTACATGCAGATTAGACACGCCCTCCAGTCTTTGATCCTGCCGGGAACACAACTGGAGGAATCCTCGCCATTAGAAGACCGGCTACTAACAGATCACCTTCACAAAAAGGCAATTACACAAACTTACCGGAAAATTGTCAAAAACCGTCCAGGCCCCCTGGCATCATTGAAGACACGATGGGAAATAGATACCGGTGAAATAGATGAGGCAGACTGGAGGGAGGCACTGGCGTCCCCTAGGGAGGCAGCGATACCATCAAGGCTTAGATTGGTGCAATTAAAAATTCTGCACCGTACATATTACACTAGGACTCTACTGCATACAATACACCGGGCAGACACGCCACTTTGTCTCAGACAGTGCGGAGAGCCAGGTACATTTTACCATATTCTCTGGCTTTGTCCAGAGATAGCGAGATATTAGAGAGCGGTGATGCACACACTCTCACAAGTTACGAAAGTTACGATTCTCCCTGAACCAAAACACTGTCTTCTTAATATCTGGGAACCCACATATTTAAACAACACAGCCCAAGACTGGGTAACAATGGGCATGACAATGGCAAAACAGAATATTGCGCAACGTTGGTGGTCCAGGCTCAACCCTACCCTAGTGCAATGGTGCAGAGATATGGACACAGCTATGTTGGCAGAGAGAGCAGTCTATGTTCACCGAGGATGTCCCAAAAAATGGACAAGGGTATGGGGAATTGGAACACCTATCGTGGAAATATATGCTAACCCCCCCCCCACAAGAGACACCTGGGTTAGATAACAGTGAATGACCGCACCTTGAATTATGACACTACTGTACGGTTGTAGCTGGTCTCCTGTCCCCAGTGCACGCAGAGACAAGATGTTGCTGTCTTTATGCTCCGAGACTACTATACCTACGATATTGTATCTTTGATGTACACCATAATCTATTGATGTAACATAAGATTTTGTGATGCTATGCAAAATGTTAATAAAAATGTTACTTAAAAAAAAAAAAAAAAGAAAGTAGAGAACTGCAAACTGCCCCCAGACTCCAGAAAAGAATGAAGGTGGATGAGGCCTCACACATCTAACATGGTACCTTACATCACATCCTCTTAGCTTTCAACATTGGAAGGTCCAGATGTGTAAAAAAAAACATAATGGCATTCCTTGACAGGGGAGTTATGATTGGCAGGTGTGTAACAGTGGCTACAGCACAAACCAAAAAAGCCTTAACATTCCTAAGTTATCGGGAGACCCTTATTCTTAGCTCTCTGTCCTCCATAAGCCTTAACTCCTAGTGTTTTCAACATGACCCTTAACTCCAAACTCACAACACATCACATAATGTACCGTATGTTAATGATACGCATAATAAAAAGACACTCATCCACTTACTTATTCAATTTCTTATTTACATCTCATTTCCATCTTCCACAAGTGGTGGTGGGGTGGGAGTATATTAAGAGCCAGGTGGGGTGGTGGGCAGGGTAGGTGTATAGTAAGTGCTTATCCTCGCCTCCAACTCGCGCCAACTTCACTCAACCATAACTCCCATATCCGCCATACACTGGTAAACATCCCATTTACTCCTACAAGGAGCTATGCTGTTAGGATTGTAGCCAAGCGGTGAACGACCAGGCACCCCTATATTAATGCTTGTCCCTCCTAATGAACCTGTCAGCAGTGCAGAGATTGCTTTCAAAACAAAAGCTTAGATCATACAATACTTTCTTCGCCTCGGATTATGTTTAGTCTAACATTAAAGACCCGCACTGTATTGTGAAACAAACTTCAAACCCTTTCTTTACTTTAAAGAAAAATAATCTATGAAACTGCCCCAGCATGGTTACCTACAGAAATGAACATGACGTGGGGGATAGTTATAATGCTGCATAAGTCACTATGATGTACTAGTTCAATTCAGGTTTTACCTGTAAGCGTCGCTTTTTTTAAAAATGGGTTTCTGACACATCGGGGTACAAACACTAATGCTGATGAAGGGTGGGCAGAACTCACAGAGTTTCACTCCGTGAAATTCCACGGAGTTACATAAAAACTCAGCAAGTTTCCACGCAGTTCTGCGAGTGGGCAGAAAGCTCCGATTTTAGCACCAGGAGCTTGTTCTGCTCTGCAAAATCAGTGCGAACGGCTCCACATGGCTTGACCGGCCGCTTTGAGAAAATCTCGCCAGGTGCCATTCTAGTGCCCAAATATCACGCTAGGGGACGCCAATTCTCGCTCGCCAACTTGATATTGGTGAGCCGCGCACGAGAAAAAACTCAACCATGCAGCGGTTGGCGGAGTTTTGCCGGATCTCCGCGTTACAAGCGTAACACGGAGTGGGCAAAACCCCGCAAACTCCACCGGCAGAGTGGAGTCACACTGACACAAGAATGCAGAGACACAAGCATACTGACACGAAGGGCCTGATTTAGAGTTTGGCTCATCAGTCCTCCGTCACAAACGTGACAGATATCCCGTCCGCCGTATTACAAGTGCCATAGAATAAAATTAACTTGTAAAAAGGCGGTTAGGATAGCGGTAAGGTTTCAGACGTAACCATCCACCAAAGTCTAAATCAGGCGTTAAGATAGGTACACTAAGACACAATAGCAGAAGAGTGGCACAACATAAGGACACTGAAACTGGAGGGGTACTTGACACCCGTAAATTGACATTTGGACATTGTGCAGACACCAGGGCACCAACATATAGACACTGCGGCATTCGAACACTTACACACTGATATAGGGATGTTGACCTTGGAATAGTGACACTGGAACACTGACATGATTACAAGGATTGGCACGAGGACACTGACGCAGTAGTAGCCACAATCACACAGCTACATCAACACAAGAGAACTGAAACTGGGACAATGCCACTGGGCCACAGATACTAGGACACTGACGCAGGGGCACCAACACTGACATGGGGATTTTGGCTTACGGACAGTGACAGTGACACTGGAACACCGACAGAGGGAGCAAGCATTGAGGCCAAGACAATGGCAGTGACACTGGGAAGAGACTGGCACTCGGACCCAACATCAGGACAGTGACACAACACAGTAACACTAGCATAAGGGCACTGACTGTGGGAGGAACACACCTCTAGGGTACTGACCTGTGGTAAGTGAGATGGGTCAATGACACTGGGATACTCACACCAGGACACTGTCATGGAGACACTGGCATCCGATACCGGAATTAGTACTGGCACTTAGCAATTTCCAGAAAAAGTGCCAATATTTCATGCTGGTTGTGCTTTAAAAGGCAGCATATCTTACTCATTACCATAAAAGTTGTAAAGGAGGAACCGTACTAAAATACTACTTTTCCCCAGCCAGAACAATGACTGTAGTACTCACAATTTTGATGGTGGACCCCCACCTCCCCTGGCACCTGCTGCATCAGACTGGCAGAGCAAGAAGAGATGGCAAGGCCCAGGGACATGGCAGTGACCGAGACTGCCCCAATTGTGGAAACCCAGAAAGTCCTATCTGTTCTTCTTTCCCCAGCACCAAACAGCCACTCCCCAGCTGCTTACCAATCTTTTGCCCCAAAAGTAAACCAGAGCCCCTCTAGCCACCAAACCAGCTGAGGAAACAATGCACCTTACCGCTAGCCCCAAGCAGAGGCTTTTGCACCCTGTAGTCCTCAATACGACTGTCCCTGGTAATCCCAATGGGGCCGCTAACGTGAATTCTATCACTGAACAAGCATTCAGTTGAGATTTTGTGGCCCCCTCTACAAATGAGGAAAACTGCCTGACTTGCTGATGCAACCACGTACTGGAAGGCAAGAGGCCACCAAACTCACTGGGTACCGAGGGCCCAGGTGATGGGAACCCGCAACGGTGGGACAGAGGATGAGACAGGTGGATGTACTGGGGACACACAGAAAAGAAGCACAACAGAAAGGAACACAGCAAGATTCCTCATGGTTGAAAAGATGACACCAGAGCGCAGCATATATATGTTACTTTCATCCTCTTATACATTGAGCACACTTCAAAAACATAAGTAATTCAACATCGCTGGATGGCAACGTAGCTGTAGATCATTCCAATGTATTATTTTCTTTATCAAATACAACAGCAAACTCGTGTTTCGCCCCTGCGGGGCTTCCTCAAGGCTCTCCGATAGTCCTATACGACTCTTGTATAATCAATCAACCTGATAATCTTATTTGCTTTTCACCAAAACGTGTCTCAAATCCAAAAAGTACTAAACAGTTGTATCCATTCACTTTGTTTGTCAAATTGTTTTTTGAAACACAAAGTATGATCGTACAATATCCCAAGTATCAACGCAGTGGCTTCAGATAATCACTTGGAGCCATGATAAGTTCCACCCAAGCGTTTTCCTTGTCTCAGTCCTCACGTATGTAATTCTCCGAGTCCCGATTTCCTCGTGCCCGGGTCTCCCAACTCATTTTAAACTACGTCAGCTACATTCCACCTGTGAAAACTAAGCGCTGTTGCTAGCATTACGAATCGGAAAGCTTCCTCCATTTCCCCTCTGGTGTCATCTTTTCAATTGTGACCTATATCACACACTGTGAGTTTAGGAATCAATGCTCTAGGTAGATGAGTATTAGACACCAATGTTGCACCTAATATTTGGTCTGATGTTTTTTTAATCATTTATTATCACAATAAGGAGACACTATTGATGTGCAGATTATTGAAAGCATATCCACCACATCCTATCTAACTAAAGATTCCTCATGGTGACTGGCAGCTGTAGAGTTGATGGAGACTAGCAGGTGCAGGCACCTACAAAGACTGTAACATAAGTGTTTACCTTCGAAGGTCGTAGATTGAGATGCCTGAGGACATGGGTTAGTGTACTTTACAAGTATGAGCTTTTAGACAGCTCTAGCTGTACCCCCAGACTCTTTTCCCAGAAAATCGAATTTAATATATATGTGCAAAGATGCTTTTGGTCTGTGGGCTTCATTTTAGGTCCAATAAGATGTCACTCACATTGTGTCCAGTGCTGCATACAACGTGGGTCAATGGGTCAGGTCTCTTCATCCATTGGACCACTTCACCTTAAGTTACCTGACATTGCCTTTTCACATCCACCCAAAAGCTTGATCTTTACCCAGAAAGTGTCCTTTTTTTTAATTTGATGTAAATATGTTCAGTAATTTTTTGCGAAATTAAGGTTTAAAATGTATAGATATAAGACAGTTGATTCAGTTGGACTGCCACAGGAGTCCTGCAAGACCACAAATTCTAAAATTAGAGAAATCTGATTGGTCGCAAGTGTTTTCTTTTCCATCACCCGGCTCGTTCCCACGGCCCCACGGTCCCATGGGAGTGAGCGATTTTTCTGACTTGATGCAACATGAAAGAAAATGTTGCGCCCACCATAACAGGAAAATATAAAAAAAAATAAGAGGGTAGAGGTAAAAGTATGAGTACCATGAACCCCTGAATCCTGTGGGTGGGACTTGGGACCAATATTATTTTTGAAATGGCTTGCTGCAATCCAGCAGGACCAAAAAATATATATTAAAAAAGTAGTGTTGTGAAAAATCTCGCCTAGATATGTACATCACTGGTCCAAACTATCAAAACCAACATCAACCATACTGAATCATATTTTCACATTACTCGATCATAAGGTAAACACTGGTGTGCTCTGTATTGTGGAGATATGTCACATGATACCGCACAATAAAAAAATTCACATTAAGTGCATAAGTGATCTAATACACATTTCTTCGCTCTGAATAACAGCTACCTAGATGTAATGGAGGTTTATTCAGACATCTGATACCACAAAACACAATTAATATGCATAATATCATTTACCATAATTGCAAAATAATATACTACCCAATGTACACAGAGTAATGGTGACCATGATGTTGAAGGTTGGTAATAATGCCCCAGTGGGCTAGTGCTAATGCTGTAGCCCTATATGATGCAAAAGAGTCTGCCATAAATAATCACTTGCAAATATCAATTAATAAGACATATAAATCATCAAATTTCAAGATCACTAAATATTGGTTCTAAATGTATTGAAATGAAATTGAAAAGAGTCTCTGGATCATAGCCTTTGCAATCTAAAATAAAATTCCAAGGATACAATCAATAAACACAGCATCTAGCTTCGAGGTAGGTGTCATCCTTAGTTAGTCAGTTCCTGAGTGAATACTCAATTTATCATCACTGTTAAGACCTGTAGGAGCTTTAGTCTCCAATCTTAGTATGAACCTTGATTCAAACCATCTAAGGGTTACTTCTCTAATTCCACCTCGTGACCTTAGTTGAAATCTGTTAATTACAAAAAATTTCAATAGATTTGCACTGCTATTGTCTTTCTTCTGAAAATGATGGACTAGTGATAAGATTTTTTGTGTGTATTATGGTACGCAAATGTTCTAGAATGTCTTTCTTTGCAGGAATAGTGCTACCTACCTATTACAGCCCACACGGACAGATCGATACATTTAACATGAAGTTTGAGTTGAATGTCAAAAATTGTTTGATAGTAATAGGTTGTTTCGATTCTGGTATTTCAAAACCATTAACATTGTAGCTACTCTTACAGGCCTTACAATTGTTGCAGACACAAAGCCAGCGATCAGTTTGTTCCTACCTGTTACTGTTCTCATTGTGGTACGTAGCACAGTTTCCACTAAAATGTTTTTTCAGGGAAATGTTATGCCTGCAGTCTACCCGGGAATGCAGAGCTATCTTCTTAGACAACATATAATCAGATAAGAGAATGTGCCTAAGATTCTTCAACATCCTGTACAATTCAGCTGATTCAGTCTTAAATGTGCTGGTAAACCTGAATGTGGCCTCTGAGTCTTTGGTTATAGCAGGAACATGAATGAGATCCTTTCTGTCTCTCAGTTCAACCCTTCTGACTGCTTCCTTCAGTATCCAAGAGCAATAACCTTGCTGTTGGATTCTTCAAGCATGTCATTCTTCACCATACTAATGAGCTCATTGGTGTTGCAATTCCGCTTGGCACGTAGTGATTCGCCAACCAGCATGCTCTATTTCACTTCTGTGGATGGGCACTGCCAGCATGTAAAGGGCTGTTGTCAGTAGTGTCTGTACGGAAGAAGGTGGTATCCAGTTTATCACTGACACCATACACTGTGATAGTGAGAGAGTCTATGGATTTAGAACTGATGGTGCTGGTAAATCTCAGATTATATTTGTTTTTATTGAGAATTTGTACAAATCCTTTTGCCAAAGATAGTTCACTTTCCTAAATCAAAAATAAGTTTGCCATTTATCTAATACATGTGATAATGTGAACGTTTTACATAGACATGCCTGAAGGTCAGACCACCTGCTCCTTCCACCAGCCTATCACCAAACTGGTGTAGCAGGGGATGAACAGGTGCCCATGGCTGTCCCCTGAGTTTGAAGATAAAAATTCACATCAAACAGAAATAAATTATTGTTGAGACAAACCTAACCATTTTGAGAAGCAAGAGTGGAGTGAGTATGCAAAAGACCTGGCCCTTAAAAAATACTTAGAAGCTTGTTCCCCTGAGTGGGTCCAATGCTGGTGTACAGAGATCATATATCCAGTGTAATTAAAAGATAGTCTGACTTCCAGCCAATTTCTTTAGTCTGAGCCAGGAAGTTCCAGCAATCCTTTATATAGGCGGGCAAAGCTTCCACAGACGGGCAGAGGAAGAAATCCACATACTTAGATGTGTTTTCTAAAACAAACTCCCTCATGATTAAATTATTCGCTAGCCCAGAGGGTTATTATTGTCTTTATGAATTGAATTTCTGGCAAGAGGTATATGTGAGGAAGTATGGGAAAGTTACACCTCAAGAACTGGTACCCCCTCCACTTCTATCAAACCCTGATCACGCCATTCCATTAAAAATCAGAAAATAACTAGTGGGCATTGTTATAACTGTCTCTTTTGGTAAGGAAATAGCAGTTCCTATCAGCCACTTATCAATAGTATTCTGCCATGTATTGTTCATTGAGCATTACAACTACATTGACTCCTTTGTCGGAGGGACGTATAATTCACATCACTTTCTAAAGTAAGATCATTTATCAGCCAATCCAATCCACTGTGTCCAATGTGTCGACATCGCCCACTGTATTTATTATAGGGTTCCTGCCCCAACCCTCTGGCACCTTGCGCAACCTGCCCACCCTCCTTTTTGGTCCAAAGTATTTTCTTAACTTCAATTTGCTGATAAATTTTACATAAATCTATGCACAACTGTGTATAGTCACCTCTGTGACAGACCTAAACTTAGTACTTTTTGTTCAGTTTCAGTCAGTGGTCTCTTAGATAGCTTAATTACAGAAGAATGGCCCTCTTCCATTGCTTCTTACCACTTCAACCCCTTGTTTCCATTCCAAATGGGCCCTTTCCTTTGCCTTCTTTATCTAATTTGACGTCTTCTCTTACTGCTCTACCTTTCTGGTGCCCCCCTTGGCCTGCTCAAGTCCTCCTTTGATTCATCAATCTGAATTTGTCTACAAAATGAATAGGGGGCTCAGTAGCTCTCCCCTTATTATTGGTACCTGGTTAGCTGGTATCAGATACATCACTTTCCTCCCAGGTATCAGATGCTTCTCCCACCAATACCGCTTCCTGTCTCACTCTGTGACTTGATATTTTATTTTGTTTCCGGATTTTGTAACATTTTTGGCTAAATGTTAGGATATGTCCACTTTTAAAATGATTGAGCTCACATAGATTTGCGCTGTTTTTTCACCTTAATCTTATTGTTGTAATCATCCATTCTTTTATACGTCTTTGTTTTGGATTCCTCAAGCAACTCTTGACACTGTAATTTACTCAGTTCCTCATTGCCCCACCATGCTATGCTTATGACCTCACAGATTGCATCACTCATGATATATTTAATAAGATCATTGATGACATCACTGATAGCACCTCAAATGACATTATCAATGAAACACTGGGCATGGTGAGGGCCCAGTTCTAGTTAGCTAATTCAAGTTTGACTGGTGAATTTCAAAGTTGTTTTTAGTTTAAAATGCTACATTGTAACTGACAATTTCACCTAACTATTGCAAAACTTTAACTTTTGTTTTTTTCAATAAATTTCAGAGGTTTAAAAAAAAATGTAAAGTAAGATATTATTACCATACCTCCTCGTGCGACCAAGGCCATAATGGCTGCAACGCGTCTTTTCCCTGTCGATGCATGGGAGTAAATGGCTACAGCTACACTCATGCCGTTCTCAGTGAGTGTATTTACTTTCAAGCATCTGCACTTGGCTTCTGATAATTTCCACTTGAAGCAACTATGGGAGCGTGAGAAACTCTATCTATCTATCTATCTATCTATCTATCTATCTATCTATCTATCTATCTATCTATCTATCTATCTATCTATCTATCTATCTATCTATCTATCTATCTATCTATCTATCTATCTATCTATCTATCTATCTATCTATCTATCTATCTATCTATCTATCTATCTATCTATCTATCTATAATACAGAATTTTATAGAGCGCGATCTATCTATCTATCTATCTATCTATCTATCTATCTATCTATCTATCTATCTATCTATCTATCTATCTATCTATCTATCTATCTATCTATCTATCTATCTATCTATCTATCTATCTATCTATCTATCTATCTATCTATCTATCTATCTATCTATCTATCTATCTATCTATCTATCTATCTATCTATCTATCCACTGGAAAAAAACAAAGGTCAAAGTAACTGATAGAAAGTGGCCTTTTTGTTTGGTCACCCTACACTTTTTGCTCTAAATGATGATGGTTATGACTCTGAGAGTGCATTGGAGTCTGCTGCCCAGACCCCAGGGCCTGTGTGCTCTCTTCCAAAACTATTATGTTCGACTTGGTAATACCAAAGTGGCAAAGACTTTACCCACTTGTAAGTCCCAAGTATATGGTGCCAGGGGTACCCAGGGCATAGGTGGTAAAGGGGTCCCAGGGCTGCAGCACAGTGTTATGCCACCCTGGATGACCCAAACAATTTTCTGAAAGCAGGCCTGCCATTGAAGACTGCAGGAGAAGTGCAAACAGCTCAATCTCAACTATGCCTTCACCATGGGTGGCACAGCCAAATACACCATCTTTAATATATGTCAGACACACATAAGGTAGTCCTCCTCAGCCCGGGAGGCAGAGTGCAGTATATTCAATGTGAGGACATATAAGTGTAAGCCTATATGTCCCTATAGTGGTGTACCCCCATTGGAAACTACTATAAGTGTCAGTGATCCGTAGGATAACATGGGCTGCCGCCCGGGAGTTCTCGAGGTTGGCGTTTGGTATGAAACAACAGCAGGCTAGTAAAGTGGCACATCAAGGCGGTGAGCTTCAAAGGCTGCACCGTCTCTGATATGCATCAGGGCTGACTCCCAGTGGAGGAAACACCCCCCTATCCCAGCTAAATTGGCAGCTGGGCAGGTGGGAAATTAGCTATGCAGGGAGGTGTATCCCCCCAGAAGACTAGCCACACCTCCAGGGTGAGCAACCTGGTCTTTACACCAGAATTTGATTTCTGTCATCTTTAGGAATGACAGAATGGAGGGTTCTGGGTAGAAAAGGTGACCTACACCCCCGGATGTTGTCACCTCAGGAGTGGAATAGCTGCAGGCACTAGCTGCCCATTGACTACTAGCTCCCACATCCCTAACTCCCCCAAATCTAGGATTTAAGGGATGCCCTTGACACCAGAACCTCACATCTGAACAACTTTTATCAAGAAAGGACCAAGGTGAGACCTGTGTCACCGACAACAGGACTTTGCCCACAGCACCAAATCAAAAGAGGGATACATTGTCCCTGTGGCAACAGACTTGGAACTGAGTGAGAAAGCTCTCGTCTTTGGCTAAAACTCGTCACTCCCTGAGAGAGGTACCCCTGTGTAAGTCAGAAGCACCATCAGACTCCCCGGGACTAGTGGTACTAGCCCTATGCATACTGCAGGTAAAAACACTCAACGGATCCGATGAATTGCTGGCCATCTGTACCTCTTTGGGATCGCCCAAATCCAGGTGGTCCAGTGCATTGTGGGAGTTGTAGTCTCATCTGCCACAAAGGTTCAGGCTGCTCCCACACTCCCCAGACCCAGTGAAGTGCCAGTTCCTTTTCGCTGTACCTTCATCCAACGTCAGCAGCTGTGCATCTATTTGCATTCTGTTTCTTGCAGCACTGTGTAAGCAGTAAAACCAAACCAGCATCCCCGTGGCTCCCGTTCAGCACTAGGGACAGCCAGGACAACTCTGCACCCAGAATCCAAAGGCTAGGTAAAATTTATCTGAATGTCATGGCCTGGTCCAGGGGCCCACATGACCTTTACCCTGTAAGGGTTCCAAGTAACTCAAACTGCAAGTGACCAATTGTTACTAGTGGATTTTGCCATTGACTGCAATGTTTTATTTTCTATGCATTGTTTTGGACTGATTTAATATTTCTTCTAAAATCCATTACTCCAGATATAGTATGCTATTCCATTCATGTTGGTGTCTAAATTAAGATAAAAATACACTTTTTTATACATTTTTGTCAGATTTCTCTTGAGTCGTGTCAACTTATTGTCCATGTTGGTTCTCTGAAATGCTTAACACATGTTCCTCTAGTAAAGCCTGACCGCTCTTTTCCACTCTACCAGGACCGAGCTAAGGATTTATTAGTGTGAACCCAAGGACCATTTTTGGGGTATTTTGATACTATTACAAGGTGAGAGCTAACCGCCATACTACATAATACTTCACTTTCCTACAGTAATATTATAGATAGGTGAAAATGTAACATTTTAAACAAAAAAAATACTGAAATGCACCAGTTAAAGTTATCTCAAGTAAATATAACTCGTGTCCTGAAGTAACTATAACTTGTGCCTCGCCATGTTATCACTGATAACATCACTACAACAGCTGACATGACATCAGTGATGTCATAGAACATGTCATAAGTGATGCAATACGTGGGGTAATTTACAATCCATTATAAGAGCGCAAATTATTAGTTGTTTTAGGGCACGAGTTATAGTTACCTGAGATAATTCAGTGTTTTCATAGATTAAAATGTTACGTTATCACTGAAATTTTCACTTAACTATAATGTTGCAGGCAAGCAACCCACACTTAGGCAGATTCACTGACTTTGTCAAAGAGTCACAACACCAAATGTTTAAACAGTGGGCCTATTGACTTTATCAAGGGGTGAATATATCAATATATATAAAGAAATCTATCATCTTTGTCTAAAAATCACCCATATTTTTAGTCTATGGTGCTTATTTACAAGCCCCTTGCGCCACCGGTACGTCCAAGAGTCTTGTAAATAAGCCCAATGTATATTTGAGTAATTTACACAATTTAATGTTTAATAACATTGATTATTATGAAAATGCTTACTAAAGTTTTAATTAAAAAAAGGATATCAACATGTCTGTGAGTCTTTCATTTAACATAAATTTTATGATTGAATTTTGTAGGCTGAAAATGTTAAAAGAAAGATTCAAAGACATTTCTTTTTAATAAAACCAATATGTCTTTGAGTCTTTCCTTTAACATTTTATAGCTCATAAAATGCAATCATAACAAAAACCCACAAGAGGGCCTTGTACCCCAGATGAAAAGCATAGAGCTGTAGCAAGGAGTACTTTAAAAAGATAGTTCTCAAGAAGTCATGGATTTAATGACCCAGGAGACTTACTGTTTTTTTTTAATGTTTCAGGAGGGGGTGCTGCATTCCCTGTAGCACCCCGCACAATATTTTTAAAATGCTTGGTTGTGGCCCTGCTTCTTCAAGGGACATCACCAAGCTAAACATTAAAATGTAAATAGCCCTTGTAGGGCATTATGGGGCACTGCTTCAAGGAGCAGTGCATAATAAATGAGCGTCTCCTGATGCTCATTTATTATTCACTTTTTTCCCCATTTTATAATTTTTTTCTAGGAGTCCCGATGCCGATCTGGGACTTCCATATGCTTAATTTTAGTTAGGGGCTTCGAGAGGGAGCCCCAGGGCCCCAGCGTCCATAACTGGCTCTCCAACCTGCACACATCGTATGAGCAGATTGAAGCTGGCATATTTTTTTATTGAGTGGGTGCCCTGGTGCCCAACCAGGGCATGGACAATGCAGGGGGTGTTGGGAGCTGTGGGGGTAGCCCCAAGGCCCCCCATGGCCACAGCCAGCTCCCCTTGCAGGAGCGGGACACTTCTTAAAATGTAGGTGGGAGCTGTTGTGCCCACCCAGTGCACCCACAATGCAGTGGCAAGAGAGGTTATCAGAGTACAGACCACCCACATTGTTAGAGTTGTTACAAAACCCATCCACAAAGGCTGACTGACAGGATAAGGCTTGGAGGGGAAAAGAGCATGAAACAATCCGACAAGAACAGGGCAATGGACATGATCAGCAGGCTCCCAAGAGCAGTCCTCAGGAGGTTAACCTTTCCAATCAGTCAAATAGAATAACCTACCCTGGCATCTCGTGAATCAAGGATTCGATTCACCACATAC
Source organism: Triturus cristatus (assembly GCF_964204655.1). NCBI lineage: Eukaryota > Metazoa > Chordata > Amphibia > Caudata > Salamandridae > Triturus > Triturus cristatus. Next base: position 105,775,000 of record NC_140591.1, on the reverse strand, counting down.
TCAATATGATAATCAAATACTAGTGGGATAGGGGGACGAGGGGGATTGGAAGTAGAAACAAAAGGCAAATACAGCAAATGCCTTGATAATTTCAGGTTCCATATTGGCTATAGTCATTTTATACAGTACGTCCTCATCAGGAGTCTCAAAAGCTGTACCATCCGGAGTACAGATTATTGTGCAGTTCATTTTGCACAGCAATTCTCTCCCTAACAAATTTACAGGGCTTGAATCGCACACGACAAAACGGTGCATTTCAGAAAACTTCCCTATGTTAACTTTAACTGGTTCAGTGAGATACGTTTTTATCTGTGTTGGATACTCAAACTACTTGGATCGTTTCATCCGAGAGAGGAAGATTTTTTACATCAGCTGACCTAACAGTTGAACGAGTAGCACCAGTATCTACTAGGAAAGTAATGTTTTCGTCACTTACCTTTCCATCCACAAAAGGGCCTGTCTTTTCTACTTCTAGAGTTGCGCCAAGTACGCACTCTTCTTCCTCCCCTCGGCACCGTCAATAGCTTTCTTCTGACTCACTCTCATCACGTTGTAGCCAATACTGCAAAACAGCACTAGCGCGCGGCAGCTTAGTTACCTGTTCTTTGTTGTAGAATCCTGTCTCATTACTGTATTTCTGAGGATTTATGTTCTGTGGAAAAGGCGGTTTTGGCGCCTGACAAGTGCTAATGGTGATAATGCATCATTGAATCCACAGGTGCAGAATGAGGTGAGTTGTCAACCGCAGCGACAGCAGCAGGTTGCTGCCCAACAGTGTCAGGCGCCAAAACCGCTCAGTTTTGTGCACGAAATCAGAACTCAGTGAATCGTGGGAGAGAAAAAGAAATTAATTCATGTCCCTTGTTGTTTACTAACACTGTGAATACATGGGAAGAAGTGAGGCAGTTGCAGGAAGAAATGAGACAGTGGGTAAAAGCAGGATGTGCACCACGGGAAACAGATCATGTGTGGGATTATCGAGATGGAAGACCAGTTATGCCTGATAGCATGGTTTCTACCATGGCACGGATGTATCATGGCCAAGCACATGTAGGAAGAGATGCTATGATCAGACTTTTCAAACAGACATGGTATAATGCAAAATTTAGCCTTGTAGTTGAAAGACTTTGTCAAAGATGCCTTATATGTCAGCAATTCAATCCTGGAAGAAAAACAGTGGTAAGTCTGGGAACTATAGGACGAGAAGGAGGGCCTTTCACAAGAATGCAGATTGACTTCATTGAAATGCCCCCCTGAAACAGGTTGAGGTATGTTCTAGTGATGGTTTGTCTGTTCTCTCGATGGGTGGAAGCATACCCAACAAGAAGGAGTGATGGAATTACAGTAGCCAAGCTACTATTGAGAGAGTTAATTCCTAGGTTTGGTTTTCCAGTCACGATCGAGTCAGATAGAGGAAAACATTTCCATAATGAAATCATGAAACTAATTTGTGAAGCACTGAATGTACAACAGAAACTACATTGTGCCTATCGCCCAGAGGCTTCTGGTGTGGTGGAAAAAGTAAATGGCACCATTAAAAACAGATTAGGAAAAATGTGTTTAGCCACAGGTTTGAAATGGCCTGATGTCTTGCCTCTGGTACTCATGACTATAAGATCTATTCCAGATAGGAATACAGGCTTGAGTCCTCATAAAATTGTGATGGGGAGAGCAATGCGACATGTTTTCATACCAGTCAACAAGTTATTGCCTATATCTGATGACTTGGTGTTGGATTATTGCAAAGGGTTGGCTGATTCCGTTCATTCTGTGTTTCATCAGGTTGGATCGGATGCCACCACCCTTGAAAAGAAGCCAGCTCATGATCTGAGCCCAGGTGACTGGGTGAGAATAAAAGTGCATGGAAGAAGAAATTGTTTGGTCCCACGGTGGGGTAAACCACGTCAGGTGATCCTGACCACGACGACAGCTGTAAAATGTGCAGGAGTGAAGAACTGGATTCATGCTAGTCACACCTTGCGAATTCCAAATCCAGTGGATCACAAGGAAGGAGAATACTTTGAAGAATCAGATACAGGTTCTGAATCAGATACTGAAGAAATAAGAGCAAGACAGTCCAGCTATAGTACCAGAGACTCTTCCATTAAGAAAAAAATTGCAGATTTCTGACACCAGCTCAGAATCAGACACTGAACCAGTGCAAGCACATAAGAGTGAAAATAAAAATAGAGAAGAGACTGTCAAAGAAATTCTTGATAAAGAAGTTCTGAATGAAAATTCAAGAGAAATTCCACCTGAAATAACAGAAATAGTTGGTAAGGTACCAGATACAGAGAGTGAGGGAAATATTTTTGCGGAAGAACCCTGAGGAGATGTAGGGAAACCATACATCCAGGTAGAAGAGGGGACAGTTAGTCAGCAGGAAGATTGTGTGGAAGAACCACGAGGAGGGACAGAAGTAGGTTAGAAAAAGGAAGTGGCGGAAAGAAGAATTACTGTCAAGTTGGAACCGAATCGGAGGACAGTGACGAAGAAGTACCAGAAGGTCGAGTCCTGAGGAAAAGAGCATGGAGAACTGAGAGAAATCAAAAGGGAAGTAAGCTAAAAAGGTCAGCAACGGATGATATTTGGCCAAATAAGATTAAGAGATTGAGATACAGATTGACACGAGTAAATTTATCTAGAGCTGAACAAGTGAATGAGGTGTCTAGCCAAGAGAAATCAAAAGACGTTGAACAGACACCATCAGAAGAAAACACGCGAATGAGAAAACCTAACCAGAAGTATAAGTCACCAGAATGGTCGTATGTAGCACTTCCTTAAGTCCGAGAAGAGGCAGACAGCCAAGGAGATCTAGAGGTGACTATACCAGAAGTGGTTGAGGACGACGAAGAATCGGAAATCCTGAAAGTTATCTTGTCCGACATCGGGAAAGAGACGGATGTTCAGGAAATTCTGAATCAAGATTGTGAAAGAAAAGTGAAAGACAATCAAATGCCAAACTGAAGAGGACAAAAGTGCTTTAGAAAGAGAAACTTGAAATTTACCGAAAAAGACATAAACCGAAAAGAACTAAGTAGGTGCTTAGAGCCTTGGGTTTGACAAAACTAGGTGTGAAGTAGAAGAGGCTAAGTCAAAAGACACTAATAATTTTTCGAAATGGCAAACACAGAAAGTAGAAAATCTACATGTGTGTTCCTTAGAAGATGGTGCAAAATGTGTTGTTGTTGTACAGGATTATTAATGCTTCTGTGGAGTGCATTAGCTTTAATGGTCTCATTTAAGGTTACATTAGAAACAATAGAAGGTCATAGTGAGAATAACACTAATGTAGAAAAGATTCAAAAGATTTATCCGACTAAAATAGATAGAAATTATTCACATAAAGATAGGTCCATAACTGACTTTTCTAACAATGTTTTCTCAAAATTATTGTACGAATATGTGAAGACAATGGATGTGAGGGACTGTTATGTCTGCATGCAGTTGCCTGCATCAGTGTCTGAGGAAGTGACGTACCATCACCTTCCAGTAACATATGGAATAACCTGTAGTGTATTAGCAAGTTTGTTTTACAAAATAGGGAGACTAGAATATTATTTTTCAGATGTAGATAACATATTTTCACAAGTACCTGTAGTCAATAAACTGAATAAAGTAAAACCTGCAAAAGTGTTAGGTGAATTTTTCTTAGAAACTAAAGAATTAACATTAGAGTCAATATTTAGAAATAATCTAACTTGTAGTCTGAAAAGAGAGGAGAAGACTTTCTTAGATATGGTAGAAGAAAGGAGACTAAAAATGCAAAAGAAGGTACCTGAGGGAAAAGAAGAAAAGACAGTTTGGGATGTTGAAAGAGAAAAACATTTGATAGGAGAAGCTAGTCCAACAATGGCTTTAGATTGGCCTCAGAAAGGGAAGTTGTGTATTAGAGGAAATCAAACTGCATATGATAACTATTTTGAAGGCACAAGTGATTGCCATGATACTTATAGAATCATGGGTGGATGGGGATTTAAAGGAGGAAATGATCCGGTTTTTCCTGGATTATATTTTATCTGCGGGAACAAAGCTTATTATCGATTACCTGACCATTGGTACTGCACATGTTATCTAGGCCTGGTTTTCCCAAAGATATTTCATGTGGGAAGAGGAAAAGATGGTGCACTTGAGATAGGTAGACAACTAACACGTAGGAGAAGAGAATCTTGGTCAGAAATTGTAGGAGACGTTTTTTGAGCGTTGATACCAGCAGTTGGAATATCTCTGAATGCACATAAAATTAGAAAATTATCAACAGTAGTGGATCGCTTGTCAACAAGCACTGATGGAGGATTTTTAATGGTAAATACCGAAATCGTTGCCATGAGAGCTATGGTAATGCAAAATCGACTTGCCCTTGATATAATTCTGGCAAAAGAGGGTGAAGTCTGTGGAATGCTGAAAGATCAACATTGTTGTACTTATATTCCTGACGAAAGCCAAGATTTAAAGACGTACATAAAGAATATAACTGATTTGCAAGAGGAGATTGTTCCACTGGAGATTGAAGGTATTTGTGAAAAGATTGGAAAAGGGTTTTCTACTATTAAAGACTTTTTACTAAAACTAGGTAGTACCTTTATTGGTAAGATATTATTTCCAATAACGTGTGATTATTCTAGTATTAATTCTGAGATTAGGATGTTTATGTAGCAAAAGAAGGAAAATACGAAATAACATAAAAAGAGAAACTGTAAAGAAAAGAGAGAAAGAAAGAAAAGAAAGAGAAATTGAAGAGGTAGAATTAGAAGAGTGGAAAGAGAATATGTATAAAAAGGCAAGAGAAGAAGAGCCAGGAGAAACAATCATGTGAACTAACAAAATATTGAGAGAACTGAATTCATTTCTATTTACAAAATTTACAAAATGTTAAGGTAGTGTGGTGATGTTAAAAATCACCAAAGGGGGGATTGATGGAGCAGGTAAAACAACATTTTGTATACCTCCTCTATTTTGCATGAAAATACTAACTATATAACCTACTTATTATAATTTACTAACGGTTTGCAGTGTTAAACTAAACCAACCATTTGCATACACCAATTACACGTGGGATATTGCTATTTGCATGGCAAAATAACTCTAATAACTAAAATATGTACGCATATTAATAGTAGTACATGTGGTAATAGAATATCGCATGATTTATGTTGCTTATGTGATGTTTGCGTTCCTGTTTGGATCCTAAAGGTGAGTATTATCGCTTTAAAAGTAGCTATATGCTAGGAAAATACTAATACATAAAGGGATTAGTGAGCGTTTAACATTAGAATCTTCATTTCTTTGTATTAATTATTCTTTTCTGTTTGTTTCGCTTAAGTTGGCATTTGGGCCTACCTAAAAATGGCGTCCGAAATGGGGTTCAGAAGTGGCCACCGTCTCGTGGGCCCGATGCCTACTGCGCAGACTCGGATGGCTCCGTGAACTTCCTGATGACCTCAGTTCACCGTGTCAAGGATAGGAACTTGGTGGACTGCCAAACTTCAGTCAGTAAAAACTGGTCTAAATGAACAATTGGGACATACAAGCAAATCTTCAACATTGTCGCATAAGGGCAACACTGACAGAGGAAATGAACCAGCAAAATCTATGAGAACCTCATAGAATAAAAATCGGACGTTCCCCAACCAGCCAATCACCGTCTTTCTTAGCCTAAAAATGTTTCTTGTTATCCCGAAAATTATTATAAAAAGAGTAGTAGAATAGGGAGGGGTTCTAGCTTTCGGCGGTTTGGATGACTGCACACCCTCTTTGACCCCACAGGCGATGACAGATGCTTCCACAATTTCTGGTCCTTTGGAGATCTTCGGGACTGTAACGTGCTGCGCAAAGAACTTTTGGACTTTTGAGCTTTGGCCTGCTTTATTGGGACAATTAACGGCTAAGTTCGGTTATGCAGAGCCAAATGAATTAGAGAAAATCCAGATAGCAAGAATAGGTAAATATAATGTCATGCGATTTGTATTAATTGAACCAAAAATTCTAAACTTTTGATGGGGTAAATGCTAATATTAATTGCAAACAATATTTAGATAAACAAATATTTGATTAACAGAAATTACGAGTTTTGTGGTTTTTCGATGAAGAGAGTAAAGAATTCTGAGTCTAAAATGGGTTTTAGCTAGTTCTAAATCACCATCAACCAATCCAACTAATTGGTCCGTCGACCAAGTGGGTGGAGTGCCTTGATGTTTTGGATTAGGAATCTATAGGTGGTGAATGCTAATGTATATTCTGTAAAATAACTTTTCTTCCCTATAGGTAATAAGGTACCCCCCCCCACTTGTCCAGTGCGAAATCATCATTCCTCCTGTGTGCAGACTTGTGATTGGAGACGTGTGAGTGTTGGTGTTATGGGCCCCACCAATGAATGCGTGTGTGTATGAGCTAGTGTGACGTCGGGTCTGCGACGCAGGGAGGATAGTTGTATATTTGTTCCCTTATTTTCCCCGGTCTCGCGCTGGAACACTTGTTTCAGAAACGTGAGCGAAGTAATGTACTGTATTTAATGTTGCTCTAACAGTGCCAAATAAAATGCAGAAACAATTTATTGTGTTTGATTTCACTTTGTTTTGGAAAGCTGCATTTGCTAGTAGCAATGCATGGGCTGTGAAATACAGGACATGTTTAATAGTTCTCTCTCTCTCTCTCTCTCTCTCTCTCTCTCTCTCGCTCTCTCTCTCTCTCTTTCTCTCTCTCTCTCTCTTTCTCTCTCTCTCTCTCTCCTTACAATGCATGGTAAAGATATCTGCGAAGCTCACACGTAATACAGCATCTTACCCTCGGCAATGTTGGGGATACGGACACCTACTTAAGAAAGCCAAGAGACTGTAGCGATGCGAAATTCAGCAGCCAGGATGACCTTGAGTTTGCAAGAGTGAGCACACAAACCCCACTCTTAAAGCTCTACACTGCCCCCTTTAGAGCTCAGAATCTTACTCAAAGCTCCCTGCACTATTCATAAACCCTACAGGAGAAAAAGGCCAGGCTGTCTGCAAAAAACATGGCCCCACAATATATGCAAAAAGAGGAGGCATGAAAACAGGAGATGGGTCGGCCAGGAGGTGAGCCAGATGGGTGCCTCTGTCAGGGCCAAACCCACATGAGAAAGTTCATATAACTGGGCCCTTCAGTATTCTTGCACATTGTAAAATGTGACAACCAGTTAATTATATGAGAATTGAAAGGGTTTGGGCACTGCCTCTGCTGGGGGTCGCATTAGATTTATTTATTTTAATTGATGAATGAAAAGTGGCTGATTGAATTTTGGTCCCATACCGTGTAGTATATAGCATCATCAACAACATACTGACTACCATAGGAAGCAGGGTATCAAAAGAATCCCTATAACAATTTAAAATGGATGAAATGGATATGGAAAGCAACCTAGAAGTTTGAGTGCCATATCTATCAGGGAAAATAATAATTTGATGGTAGTGGCAAGGCAACAGACAGCAAAATCAAAACTTAGGCAGTGCTCAAAGAAGGCTGATCAGACATACAGACATCAAAGAGGGCTGAGTGGACAAAAATACTGAAGCAGCCATCGAAGAAGGCTGAGCAGACAAAATAAGAATATTTCTTATATTGGGTCTGGTGGCTCAGTGGACTAATGCACCCACTGTAGGGGCCTGTGTTTGACCTCAGGGTTACAGGTTCAAATCCCAGCAGGTCCACTCAGCCTTCATCCTTCCGAGGTCGATAAAATGAGTACCATTGAGTTGGGTAGCAATAAACATCTGTTATTCAAGCCAATATACCCTTCTGGGTGAACGTGCACTTTACAAATACACATGTTATGTTATGTTACAAAAGGACCGAGGGAGCCCTCAAAGAAGGATTATTGGACAAAAAGACTGGGTTAGCCATTGAAGTAGGCTGAGCGGACAAAAATATTGAGGCAGCCATCGAAGAAGGCTGAGCAGACAAAAACACTGAGGCAAAGGCTGAGCAGACAAAAAGACTGAGACAGCTGTCGAAGAAGGTTGAACAGACAAAAAGAGGCTGCCATCGGAGAAGAAGGCTGAGCAGACAAAACGTCTGAGGCTGCCCTCGAAAAAAGCTGAGTGAACAAAAAGACTGAGGCAGTCTTCGAAGAAGGATGAGTAGACAAAACAACTGAGGCAGCTGTCAAAGAAGGCTAAAAAGACTGAGGCAGCCTTCGAAGAAGGCTGAGTGGACAAAAAGACTGAGGCAGCCATCGACGAAGGCTGAGTGGACAAAAAGACTGGGGCAGCCATTGAATAAGGCTGAGTGGACAGAAAGACTGAGGTAGCCATCGAAGAAGGCTGAGTGGACAAAAAGACTGAAGCAGCCATCGAAGAAGGCTGAGTGGACAAAAAGACTGAAGCAGCCATCGAAGAAGGCTGAGTGGACAAAAAGACTGAGGCAGCCGTTGAAGAAGACTGAGTGGACAAAAAGACTAAGGCAGCCATCGAATAAAGCTGAGTGGACAAAACGACTGAGGCAGCCATCGAAGAAGGCTGAGCAGACAAAAAGGCAGACAGCCATCGAAGAAGGCTGAGCAGACAAAAAGACTGAGGCAGCCTTCGAAGAAGGATGAGTAGACAAAACAACTGAGGCAGCTGTCAAAGAAGGCTGAACAGACAAAAAGACAGAGTCAGCCATCGAAGAAGGCTGAGTAGACAAAAAGACTGAGGCAGCCGTCGAAGAAGGCTGAGTGGACAAAAAGACTGAGGCAGCCATTGAATAAGGCTGAGTGGACAGAAAGACTGAGGTAGCCATCGAAGAAGGCTGAGTGGACAAAAAGTCTCTCTGAGACGAACCATAAGTAATTACTACTTCTTACAGACAACAGTCACTTACAAAACCTATAGCGTGCTAACTCATTGCACCACATACTCAAGTGCTCTACAATGGCAGGACACAACATCCTAGTCTTCTGTAAGACTGTTGAATACATTAATTACATTCATTCATACACTCATCATAGAACCATTCTGCAGCAGAAAATGATTGTGACACAAAATGTTCAATAATGTATTCTAGTTTTCAGCAATTAAATAAATCCAGTCCCAGATCCAATGCAGACAGTACCTCAGTGCATAATGCACTAGTGCTCTTAATCTGGACAGTATACAGCACATTTCAAGTCGATGTTACAGCATAACGAATAGTCACTGTGCGACAAATACAGTGTATGTTACCAAACATGGTCATCAGTAAGGGGCAGTCTCTTTTGACCAGCATGCACATGGTGGAAGTGCCAAAAGAAGTCTTCAGATTAGCTTGTACAATCTCTTTCCATAAAGGTATTCTACGCAACCAATAGAACTGAGGCCAGACTTGGTTTGCCACGAAGTCACAAAACATAGGAGGCAGATCAGCCAGGGGGCGAGCCAGGTGTATGCCAGGTAGAGCCAGGTAGATGCCGGCAGCAGGGGCAAAGCCAGATGAGACATTTCATGGCCCGCAAAGTGTTTCTGCACATTGTCAAATCAGTTAATTTCATATTTACCCGAGCATTAAAATGATCTGGGCATTGAACACCAGGGGGTGAAATTAGATCAAGTTACTCAAATTGATGAATGATTTGTGGTTGGTTGACAATTGGCTAAAACAAAAGTGAGTGAGGAACATGACATGAGATAAAGGTAAGAGGAAACTTATTTTGAGGAAGTAATCGTTTGCCAGTTCGCTACAGAATGGATGTCTGCGGCTTCTAGGAAGGCAGTAGGCCAACAGTATGGAACAACAACTGTCACTTAGATCAGGAAGTCCTGCTCTCCTTTTTTGTTTTGTCAGAGTGCCTGTGCTGCTGTACGCTGTTAGTCCTTCTTTCGCCGACTCTGAAGCTTTGCCTTAGTTTCCTCTTGCTTATTCCTCCAAGCAGCAATGATGTCATCGTCATCCATATCTTCTTCCTCGTTTTTTCTGCTGTGCTGTGACCGTCGACCCAATGGCGTTCTTTCTTCTTCTGTGCTGCCATCCTCTTTTGCTTTGTCTACATCCTTTTCAAAGCTCTGATTGAATTTTCTCTTTGCTCCAAGTTCTGCTGCATCACCATTGAGCAAAGCTTCTGATGCCTCAAAGTGTCGTGCTCTAGTGTAACTCGATGGTGACTCTGGGGAATCAGGTCGACTGCGCGATTCTGGAGTCGTCTTGGAGAAGAAGGGTTCTGGGCTGTCATTCTTTGAGCTGGTGGACTCATTGAATTTTGATTGTGCATAACGACTGAGTTCTTTGTCCTCCTCCTTTGAAGCTGAGGAGAATATGGATGAGGCTCGATAGCTATCACGCGTACTTTGTTGACAAGTTAATGAGCTGTTTCTCTGTTCTGTTTGAGACTTGAAGATTCTGTCACTAACTGATTCAGAGTCTGGATCTCTAGTAGTAGCCCTTCTTGCATACTGGTTGCTGCTACTCTCTGAGCACTCTTGATGTATTGTCCTACTTTCAGCTTTCTGGTCGCTGAGCCACTTTTCAACATTGCTCTCTATGGATGACTGCAGATCCCTTGAGAATCCTCCTGCAGAAGTATAGCTTTTTTCAGCACGGTATGTGTCTCGAACATCCCTTGTGAAGCCTCCTGCAGAAGAAAAACTTGTTTCAGCTCTGCTTGTGTCTCGGACATCCCTTGAGAAGCCTCCTGGAGAAGCATAGCTTGTTTCAGCTCTGCTCGTGTCTCGGACACCCCTCGAGAAGCCTCCCGCCGAAGGATAGCTTACTTCGACTCTGCTGGTATCCTGGTAGCGAAGAGGTCTGTAATTTCCACTTGTGGTATTGAATGAGTCTTCTTCATTTTCATCGTCATCTTCTTTGGCTTTTTTCTTTTTAAACAAAGTGCTACGTTTATTGTCTGTGGCAATTTTCTCTTTTTTATACTCTGACATTTTCCCACTGAGCTCTGTTCTTAGCTCTTTCTCTTTCTTGTTCAGTTCCTTCAGGTCTATGTCATCCACAAACAGGCTGTAGAGTGGCTTGCTAGTCTGAGTGATCTTTCCTCTAATGCTGGAACTTAATGAACTATCGCAAGACATCATCGACTGGGTATCAGTGTTTCTGATCTCCCGTTGGCGCGACATGGACCCAGCAAAAGATGAACTGCTTTGCATGCTCAGGAGGGACATCTTATCATCGTCAGGGTTTCGACCATGATCACTTGATCTCATGCCGTTACTCACCACAGAAGGGGCACGGGACATCATTAGAATCTCATTCTGCTTCTGAGCGATAGTCTCGCTGACCACATTGGCTATCCAGTTCTGAATGCTAGCCATAGAAATTGCATCACCAGACCCAGGTGTAATATTTGGTAGAGGTGTTATAGGGACTTGAGGAATACCTGGGGCCCCCACAGATTGTGATAATCGAGATCTGTTACTTTGCATGCTCAAGACAGATGCTGAATCTTCAGCACAAACTCCTGAGTGCACTGATGGCAAAAACGCACTGAGTGGGATACTTCCACTCATTGCACTTTCAGTTTCCCAGCCACACATGGACTGGCTCTCCTCCAATGTCTTCCTGGAGCGTTCGAGGATCTCTTCCCGCCTCTGCTTCCTCTTAGCGGAGGCCGAATCCTCCCCCTTGGCAAGCTCTACAATCTCATCCTTGTTCTCTGTGCCTACTTTCTTCTGGTGCTTCATCTTCCAAGATTGGTAGGCTGTCAAATTGGCATCTGTCAAATTCTTTTCCTTTGACTCACCTTGGTCAGCATTTTCTTCCCCTTTTGGGTTTTCAGTGGGCTGTGAATCTTTCTTATGTAAGCCATACTGTATCCTTTTTATCTTCCACCTTTCCAGTGCAGTGAGCTTGTCTTTGTTCTTCTTGCAGAAGTTGTAAAAAGAACTGGTCTCGGAGAAAAGGCTCTCCTCGTCTATATCCCGTGGCTTCCTTGCAATCTGAGTAGGGCCTTCTTCGCTTGAGTCTCTGGCGTTAGACTGCTTTATAGCCTCTTTTTCAATTTCCTGAATCCTTTTATTCCAGATGTCCCAGGTACTATCCTCTGTGGTTTCGGAATCAGCACGGCGCCTACCCATTCGGTTGATACCACTGGCTTCTAAATGCTGTTTCAACATCTGAATGTCTAAACTACTAACACTTTCTATGTCACTAAGTTCACTTGGAGAATACCTTCTTCCTCCCAGGAGGGAGTCTCCATCTTCATCTTCAAACCCGACCGATTGGTATTTTTCATTTCGACGCTGCCATTCAAAGATAATTTTTCCTATATCATCGTCATCCTCACTGGTCTGATCTGGAAGCTCCATTTCTTTACCTTCATTACTTTTCTTGGGTACTTCACGTGGGGGTAGGCCTTGCTTTACTCTCCAGGCTTCATACAGTTTTTCCTCTTCCTCCTCGTCAATAAGAGTAGGCTGCTTGGACACTACACTAGATTTTGCAATTGAGCTCATAACACTTCCCATAACGCTACTAGTTTCCTCCTCTTGCACTGTGATGGAATGCGCCTTCGCTCCCATAACACTCCCAGCATCCTCCTCCTGTACCATTATGGAATGGGCTTTTGCTTCGAGGACCGAGCTCTGACTTGCTGTGTCATCGTCTCCACTCTCCTGTTCAAACTCTTCCCGCTCTTCCAGTAGGTTGTCATTTATTTCTCTAAGCTGTTTCAAGAAGCCATCATTGGGGTAAATGGCGCGCTTCTTCCGGATGGTCATAAGGGCCTCCAGGATAGTCATATGGTGGAAGATCATCAAGTATGCAGCAACCATCACTGCCGATCTGCTGCTCCCCATTACACTGTTCACTAAGACTTTGCCTGCAAGAAAACAAGAAAGAGAGTCAAGAACCTTGTAGAGTACATAGTTTTGTGCTCTAAAACCATTGTCACACTATAGTTTGAGTTACATACATCAGATTTGTGTACATCAAGGTAGCAACCTCTTATAAGACCATAGTTGGATTAATACCACCCCAACAGCAATGATTACTTTGGTCAGCTGGTGAGAGAAATATGCCCCTTTCCCCATCATTCCCTTCTTATAATACTTGTTTTGATATAAAGATGTAAAAAAAACCAAATAAGGTATACACAGGTACAATTATAGAAGTCGCCTTTTATTTAACTCATATCACAGCTGATGCAGATATACTGAGCAGTAACACTTAGTATGATATAGGTACATTTCAGGGGAGGCTCATACTTCTAGCCCATCAGCTCAATCCAATGCTCTCTAATGTGCAGGGAATCCCTTCTGATTATACTACTAAATATCGACCCCGGGAATAGTGTGGTACCGGGATATCCAGGACAGAATATCGAGCGGCAAAATATCAAAAGGCAAAAGCATGTAGGGAAGTATAGATGGACTATTCCTAACTCCACATCCACATACCTTGAAGATATATGTACTGCTTAGGTAAAACTATGTGGAGTTAGGTATAGAAAATCTAGACTTACCTGTTGGTGTATTTTTTTTCCGATATTGTGTCCCATCGATTCTCTGAATTCAAAATTCTGGGTGCACACTGTTGGCCTTCTCACAACAGAGAACAGATTCAACAAATTAGTCCGATGGCATTTGTTAGGACTAATGGAGGTGGGAAAAAACTCTTTGGACTTATTTCTAAAGGCTCAAATGCCTGCATAGTAGGGTTTACCAGTGTCTACATGCACGCCTGCTTCTGGCAGGTTGCTGAAAAGTGGCAAAAAGGTGTCTATAGAGTTCATGAGCTGGTTGATGAGAGGGGTGATTCCCTTTGCCAAGACCTAAAAACAAAATCATAACCATTTGCTCTATAACTGCTATTTGGTGGTGAATTTCTCGCATGCAAAAATTAGCAAGCTGTGGCAAGAATAAGAAGCTAGGCTGATTTGCATATGGCTGGGTCCAAACTGGGGTGGTGTGGTGAGCAAAAGAACAATGGATTAAACCTAGATCCTTGTGACTGGGGGTGAATGTTTGCATTGTCCAGCATTCCATCCATCAATTTGACATGTAGTCCCTATATGCCCTATACAGGATCTGCACGTTTGGATAACATAAACTGTAGGCTTGGTGGCAGACTGATTCTGAACACCCCCACCAAGAATGTTAGCCTGTTTTGTATTAGCTTAGCTAGCTCACAGTGCCACTAGTGTCTCCTCTTATCGGGGAGAGAATAGTTTCTGGCAACCTCAAAAGATGACAACCATGATCCCTCAAGATCATGGAAACAATGTACTTCTTTTCGCTCAGTCACTTGTGCTCACTTAGTTTGTCTCAGAGATACACAGAATAGACAGTCGGGCGTTTCAATAAGGATTTATTGAACAGTTGTTTTTCTTGTGTAAAATATATGTGCTGCAACAACCATTAGACAGTAGCAGAGATATATGATTAGCAGTACAGTGAATATAAAAGGATAGTACAGTTCTACCATCTTGCGATAAGCATGAATAAATACATGAATATAAAATGCAGGATAAAAGTGTGCATACTCCTACAATGCCTATCTAGATGTACCTAAGTGTACCTAGCATGTGAATAGGTGTGAAGCCAAGAATCCCTCTAGGATATAGTCGAACCCCATTACCTGAAGTATGAGAATGTAGGAGCTCTTCTTGGTCTTGAGTTGGACACCACGCGAGGGACGTTCAGACCACTGTCAGCTGGAGCGTCTGCATGCAGGTGCCTCAGAGTCTCTGGTCAGTGTGTCGACCTGGAAGTCTCGGTTTCCTCTTTCTAATACTAGCAAGAGGTGCTCTATTTATACAGGAAAGTATATAGAGTCTCTTTGTCCCTTGTTTCTTGTGTTAGCCATTTTTGGGTTTGAGGATGACGTATGGGATGAACCGTGTACGTAGATATGGGGATGAAGGTGGTGTAGCCCCAGCCTGGTTTCCAAGAACCTTTAAGAATATTCATTCATACTGTGTCAGTCTAAAGATGAAGTCATAGAACACGATTGTTCGGGGAAACCCTCCTTCTGCGCCCAGGACTAGAACTAGGTAAAGGTTCAATCCTAAAAAGGCTTGTTACTGTGTAGTGTAGGGGAGGTAATGTAGGTGAAAGGGTATGATGTTACCCGGGCCTATATTAGGGTACCTATATGAAACATAACAAATTGTTTCTTTTGCATATGTCGCCCTAAGTGGGAAGGGTATGCCCAGACATGGGCCCCGTGCTCACTACACCACTGGATTCAAGCTAGCCTGGCTGATGAAGGGTGAAGCCCTGAAACGGTCCCAGGATGTTTGTTTCTGGTCAAGGGAGGACCTGGCTTGGCAGTTCGGGCTGGACTGTTCCCACAAGGAGCAGGGTGAAGGCTGATTTACATATGGCTGGGCCCAAACTGGGGTGGTGTTGTGAGCAAAAGAATGATGGATTAAACCCAGATCCTTGTGACTGGGGGTGAATGTTTGCATTGTCCAGCATTCCATCCATCAATTGTTTCTTTTGCATATGAATAAGAAGCAGGCAAATAAGAGTGATAAGGAAATCCAACCAATGATAAGCAATGAGCGGCCTCCAAGCTCCTCTATGTACTTCATATTTTTTTTTTTATCAGTAACAATACCCCTTGCAACAGACACAGCATGCACTGTCTAATAGTCTTGACCTAAAAACAAGGACACAAATCCTTTAAAGCTATTCCTCCAGGGTTATGAATATTATCTCACCTCATGTGGTGAGATTGCCCACTGGAAACCTTGCAAGAGGAATGACAGCTCTCAGCTCATCCAACATCAAGCATGACCCTAGCACCTCAGGCTCCCTGACTTCGACCACAGCAGAACGACATTTCTTCACACTCACGCATCACTATTGCATTTTTTTAATGTATACATTGCTGAATCAGTCCCTAAACTCTTGCACAGGAATACTCTGGTCGCCATCTACGTCTGTGCTAGGTAAATACTAACACAAACATATTTACCTGGATGAGTGAATGTCCACTCATGAGGATTCAGGCAATCATCCTCCCTTTCTATGGTTAGAAGATTTGGCCTTCGGGTAAGTTGTATGGTCTACATTTGAGAATAGAGTAGCAAGCTCAAGAACCAGACCTGCTAAGCTCATGGTGGGTTAACCAAGATGACTGAATACCCATGGTGGGTTAACCAAGATGACTGAATACCCAGGGCTGTACTTGAAAACCATTGTACTGAGCAGTCGGGGGAAAGTAATTCAGCATTCTTCACAAGCAGCCCAGCACAAGACCATCCCTTGGGGTCTAAGATATGCTACGCACTCAGATGGCAAAGCTGTTGCATTTCTTGTTCTGATGTTTTGGAATGGCATCTATATAGGGCCTTCTCCTGATCTTGAAGGTTTTATTGAGGACTAGTGGAGCAAGAAGAGATATCTGCTCAGGCTGTTTACTTTCTTATTGTGCATACCTGGGATGTGTTATACCATGATTATGCCCTAGGAAATTACCCTCTCTTATGTAGATTTGTGGCAAGTGACTGGAGTGTTGCCTTATGTTGAGATACCGGAAAGGGCCCGATGTTGTTGGCATGCACCCTCACCAACTTGGACTTGACTACTGGAATTAAAGAATTTACGACTGAGAAGACTGCCTTCAACTCAAACAACTTCATGCAGAGGGGTGTATTGGATCCACAATGGCCTCAGGTTTAATCCTGGCTGAGTCGCTTGTACCTAAACTTGAGGACATTTCAAGGTTTGAGCTTGGGCACATCAAAAGTGGGTGTGGTGGTCCAGCAACTGATGCTATTGATTTATTTGGTGACTACATGTGTCCCCTTTGCATGGAGAACTACCCTTGAGCAGGAAGCTCATAGTCGTGGAAGTCTCCGTAACCACCTGGTCATCAAGGAATCAAAGTCTCTCTGATGGATAACATTTTTTCTGGTGTGGGGAGGCTTTCATCACATCAATATTCAGAAGAGCTTGCAAGAACCCGATTCATCTTAATAGAATCAGGAAAACTTTGGGGAGCTTACGAGGAATCTGAGATCTAAGATAATTGTGAGAGGCTGGGCCGATCAAATGCAGCCACCTTCCTGGAGCCCGCCTTTGCCTTGCAATTGTCCAGAAAAAAGTATCAATTGATATTCAACAAATGAACTATGCCACTACTAGGGCATGCATAGCTGCAAATACTCTTAGAGTGTGTTTAGGCCAATGGACAGTGCCAGCTATTGAAATGTTGCTCACCTGCAACGAACTGAAGAAACATCCTGTCACTCTGGAGACAAAAAGAGTAGTTGCACAGAAAGGCTGCTAGATTAGTACCGTCAACATCTGCATGGAGAGGAAGTGTAAACATTGGGGTGGTAGCTCTGCAACCTCTTGGGGAGTGTATGGGTATTAAGACCCTCTTGAGGAGTCTTTCCAATCCTTCTAAGAGCTCTTTGGATACCGTGGCGTCTGTGGTGATGAAAACTGAAAGCATGGCTGTTCCTGATCATGAACAGCACCCTGGCATCAATGGTGACCTGGATTTAATGATGGTAGTGGCCGGAAGATCTTCTCACCTACCTGGTAGTCCCATGTGATGGAGTGCTGGAAATCACCTGAGTCAAACGGACATCTTGCCCTTTCATATGGTCTGTGCCTTTCCCAGTCTTACCCTTGATATGTTTTCTTATAGACTGTGACAGTAAAGCAGAGAAAGTGCTGCATGGTTCATGTCATGTGGCAAAAGTGTCCTGAAAAACTGAGAAGCCTTGGCCTACTTCCAAGAGTACTTGGCTCTGACCAGTACTACTTCAATGAAACTCGTGTATTTGGGCGTGCGCATAACAGTCGTGTTCACTTCTACAGGAGCATCTATTTCATTGAGGGCTCAAATAGGTTTTTCCAAACAAACAACAGAAAGTCAACAACACTATCTTGGGCTTCAGAAAACATCTATTTTCTGAGCCTACAACATGGTCTGCCATTTGTCAGCTGTTTATCATCTTTACTTTTTTCATGGTTAGGTCCCTAGAAATCAGCAGTGTCTGTTTGCCTACCTCCTTTCTAAGGCTGAGCATACACTTGTTTTCTTCCTGAGCATCTTTAGGGAGCAGGGAGGAGTAGGCGGTATAGTTGTCGAAGTTGTGTAAGGGGGGCAAACCATAGCGCGCCACAATCATGTTAGCATTAGACTGAATGACTGCCCACCTGATTTATAGGTCTATTTTACATTATTCACCCTCCTGTCAGGTCACTTCTGGGAAGCAGTAATCATTATAGTTGACTGAACTGAGGGATTCCTAGGGCTAAGGTGCTGTAGTCCATATTACGCAGGGATTTGGAAATCATAACTTTGACCTTGCGGATTCCCAAAGTTTGTGTCCCTCTCTATAGACTTTGGTCTCCATGAGAGGAAAGTGTTTGGAAGGGGAAGCTGAAGACGCTGGCAGTATTAGCACCCACGTTCTACTGTGTCGAGAGCCATTGCCTCAATAAATACTGCCTAAGGAAACTGCCCCAGGGAATAAAAAGTGCATTGTATTAGGATGCAAGTTCTTTGTCTCATCAGTTGCGGCATCAAAAGTGTTTGTATCTGTTTCTTAGTTTTGATAACCTCAGTTTCTTTTTTGGATTAACAACCTGATCAGCTGACCTAGCAAACAGGTTTAAAGGTCCTGTCCCAAAGCCCAGTACTAAAATGCGGATATTATGTAGATCCGGCTGCTTCAACACCCTCCCCATCCTCCGCAAGACCTTCAAGTGGATCCCCCCCTGAGTCAAGGAACACAGTGATGGAGTAGGTAAAGCAACATTTTGTATACCTTCTCTATTTTGCATGAAAATACTAATTACGTAATCGATTTATATTATAATTTGAATTAACTGGGTGCTGTGTTATACTAACCTACAACTTGCATTTTTGGTAAACACAAATTACACGCGGGACTCATTGCTATTTGCATGGCAGAATAACTCTAATAACTAATTGTGGTTTTCCTATTAACAGTAGTATGTGTGGCGATATTATATTGCATGATTTATGTTGCTTTGGTGACGTTTGCGTTCCTGTTAGGACCGAATGGTGAGTTTATCGCTTTAAATATCGCTATAAGCTAGGAAAATACTAATACATAAGGGGATTAGTGAGGGTTTAACATTAGAATCTTCATTTCCGCACACTAATTACTCTTTTGTGTTTGTTTTGCTTAAATTGGCATTCGGGCCTACCAAGCCATGACATTCAAAATGGAGTTCGGAAGTGGCCACCGTCTCGTGAGCGCGATGTCTACTGCGCAGACTCGGATGGCTCCGTAGATCTCCAGGCATCCTCATGTCAGAAGCACAGTGTTCCTGGTCAAGGATAGGAACATGGAGGACTGCCAAACTTCAGTCAGTGAAAATCAACGCAGGAAACAATGATCTTCCACAACCAGGAAACAACAAAGTTGCATGATTATGACATAAACCGAAGAAGTGACCCAGCACTTCTCTGAGAACCAAAGTCTCTGGGAAAGTCGGATGATGTTAAAATTTTCTTCAAATGGACCAATCAAAATTCATTATTGCCAAATAAATGTTTCATGTTACTCAGAATTTTATTATAAAAAGGGTAGAAGAATAGGGAGGAGTTATCACGCACCCCTTTCACCCCACAGGCGATGACGGATGAGCTACATGCTTGCACGATTTTGGTCCTTTGGAGATCTTTGGGACTGTGTCGTGCTGAGCAAAGAACTTTCCCGGACTTTTGAGTCTTGGCTTGCTTTCTATTGGGGACAATTGAGCAGAGAATTTGATTTATGTAGAGCCAATTGAATTAGAAAAGACCCTGATAGCAAGAATAGGTAAATGTAAATGTCATGCGATTTGTGTTGGTTGACTAAAATTCAAATTTGATTGACCGAAATGCTAATTATATAATTGCAAACAAGATTTTAGATAAACAAAAATGTGATTAACAGAAATTATGAGTTTGTGGTTTTTCCATTAGGTGACCAGAGGATTCTGAAGCTTTTTTTTTTTTTTTAAACCGTTTATTACAGGTCTTAAAAGTATACAAGTATGGGCCCACAACCTTCCGGCCGGCCGCTAGCAATAGTAGGAACACACGACATATATACATGGAACACGTGGTATTACAGGAGGAGCATTTCTCAATAGATAACAATGTCGAAAAACCACATCATCCAGGCCCCATTATGCGGTTTCATTTTAAATTAAAACAACAAAAATTAAAACCACACCCACAAGACAACCCACAATCAAAAATAGCAGCACGTGCTCCCCAAGAGGGGGGATCCCAACTATACACAGAAGTGTGAAGAGGGGGAAGAGAGCAAAGCGAGGACTGGGGGAACCCAATGCCCGGCAGCGGGGGAATGAGTCGGCTAAGGGGATGGGGGATTCTGAAGCTTTAATGTGTTCTAAATCACCATCAACCAGTCCAACTAATTGGTCCGTCGACCAAGTGGTGGAGTGCCTTGATGTTAATGTTAGGATCCTATAGGTGGTGATGTAAATATGTATATTCTGTAATATAATTTTTCTTCACTATAGGTAATAAGGTACCTCCCCACATGTCCAGCGGGATACATCGATTCCTCCTGTGTGCAGACTCGTGAGAGAAAACGTATGTGTGTTGGTGTTATGGACCCCACCAATGAATGCGTGTGTGAATGAGTAAGAGTGATGACGGGTCTGTGATGCAGGGAGGATACGTAAATTTGCCTCCTTTTCGCGCTGGAACAACAATCACCCACGCACTCATCACCACCAGACTGGACTATGGAAACGCACTCTACGCCGACATCAACAAGTCCGTACTCCGCAAACTCCAGACAATACAGAACACCGCCGCCAGACTCGTCCTCGACTTCCCCCAACACGAACACATCAGCCAACACCTACGAAGTGTCCACTGGCTCCCCATGGAGAAAAGAGTCACTTTCAAAATCCTCACTCACGCCTACAAATGCTTACACAACAACAGACCCAAATACCTCAACGACAGAATCAACTTCTACGTACCCAAAAGAAACCTCCGATCTTCCAATCTCGCACTGGTCGAAACTCTGCGCATCCACAGAGCCAGAGCAGGCGTAAGATCCTTCTCTCACATTGCAGCCAAGACCTGGAACGAGCTACTGGCAGACATCAGACGCGCCCCCTCCCTGAACACCTTCAGGAAGAAGCTCAAGCCCTGGCTCTTTGGCTAAACAGATCTGCGGACCCCCCCATCCCCTCCTCAGCGCCTTAAGACCCTCACGGGTGAGTAGCGCGCTTAAAATTCCCTGATTGATTGATTGATCATTGCCTGAAGCACGCCCCCTGGGTAGAATACAAGGATACCAGGCAGTTGCTGAAGATACCATCACTGGCGGAGGACCAACCTGTGGAGGAACCAGAGTTGTCTCTTCCTATGCAAAATCTTGTTTCTCAGCTTGCTCTCAATGCTTCCACGATGGAGCCCGCCACCAGAAAAAATAACAAGTTGACAAACCTACTCCCTCTCTCAGTGGGAATATGGACATTTGTACCAGCCTCATTTTTAGCGCGATACCCATGTATGTATTATGAATAGTCTGAAATATTACCAAGCTTTCCATGCAAGGGTTAGCCAACTGAGGTCTGTTGGTTGCTGCTCAGAGGCAGTGATGGAGTGTGGGGGCGCTCCTGCAGTGGAGTGTCAGGTGAGTATCTTTTAACAGTGCTGTCACACTTCAGCATCTGGTTAGGGAGTGAGGAAGGTGAAGTCACACACTCCTTAGGAGCTGAATGCAGGTCATAGAAAGCTGTCACCCTCCACATTTTAGGGTATGATGAATCTTTAAATATATGTGTTTCGCCATGCGCTCTCGTAGTACATAATATATCAAAAGGAGTCTTCCTCAGGTCAGTATTTCTTTTATATCCAACTGTAGTATTGCATCCTGTGGGATCCCTATACTTCTCCATTATCTACAGGGCTTTAAATTGTTTGCTGGAGCTTCTCTTCAACTCTATTAGTATTGGTGTTGAGTGTCACTTCTATGCTGACAAAATGAATCTGTTTTGCCACCAGTAGGTCACTTCCCAGTTTTTGACTTTTACTATCTGTTCTGGATGAAATGAGATTGGCTCTAGTGAAACATCTCTAAAACAGAGGTGGTTGTCCAAGGAGAGTAAGGTACAACAGTTTCGTCCGGTCTTGAAATTTTAGGAAGGGTTTAGCTCCAATTAAATAATACAGAGAATGTGTATTTGCATCATCGTAGGAGCACAGAATACAGTGTGTTTTTGTTCCCTCACAGGAAATATAAAACCCTTCTTCATACATGTCAATATTTTAGAAGGGGAAAGTGGGAGATTTTTTTTTTAAATAATCAGGAGGATATATTTCTTCCATTGACTTCAACAGAGGCCCGAATCGGGTCTATTGTCATGTAAAAATATTTAGATTTTTATCGTTGATCAGCAAAGCATGTGGAGATGCACCAGGTAAAGAAGTCCATTCAAGCGCATTGTAACAAATTCCTTATTTTTCCATCAAAATAACCTCCTCCACTTTAGAAAAAAGCTAAGATCAGTGGCATAACAAAAGCCCTGCAGTTTCACATCTTTCCATTATCAATAAAGACCTATTTGCGTTTTATGATATAGCTTTGACTGGAGAATGACTTATATTGAGTGTTATTACTTTGTTTCTCACTTTACCTGAGTGTAAATCCCTCGATTACTCGACCGCTCTCTCAGACACCAATAGGAAAGCTTGGCATCCAACGAGACGTCTGATAGTACTCGCCATCCCTGCACACCACCAAGAGACAACACCTACCCACCAGAGATCTGCCTGCCACTGAACCTGCAGAGGGGGCCTGATAGGCTGTGGGCTGGCAGTGTACCAGGATCTGTCCAATGTTGTGTGTTATTCTTCGCAGTACCTGTCTGAGCACTCAGCCACTGCTGTGTCTCAACAAAGGTGACTTCTGCTTCCATTGTAACCTAATTCTATCTACTGAAATCCGTGTACTAATTTATATTGAAAAATAGGAAAGCAATAAAGATTTCTCATTTCTTGTTTTTAGATTGTATAAAGAAATCATTTCCCTTGTATGTCACTGCTGCTCCAAGCATGTAAACAATTCCCTTCCTATATCTGAAGTACATAGCATGGGCTTCTCTTGATGTTTACAGGAAGGCGAGCCTTAATATGAACATATAGATGAGAGTTCCTTTGAGTAAATTATTTATCTACTTTTGTATAATGAGTGGAATCAATAAAAAATATAAAGGTGGCTCGTTGAATGTCAAGAAACCTAGACATGGAGTTCTAACGAAAAAATGCCAAGGTTATCAACACAGATTAAAATATGATCTTGTTCTAATGACAGAGACACATTACTGAGGTTAATGTCAACAATAATACTATAAAAGTAACCTGTGTAGATGCAATTATGTCTGCAGTGGCCAAAGGGAAAGAAAACGACAGTGTGACATTATTTGGTGTTATCATTTCTTCACCAGGATTGTGAAAAAAATACACTTTTGTGAAAGTCAAGACTCAGGATATCTCACTTCTTTTTCTAAACTTTTAAAACCTGTTCTCTAACACTTGATTACCCTAACTTTGGAAAAAATATCACGTCAATTATTTTTGTGAGAAAATAAGCAATTATATTTTGTGCTTAATTTTCAACCTTAACAGTTATGAAATAATATTAAATATTTATTTTGATAAAGTTATATTATATTTTTGGTCCCCTTTAGTGGCTTCATGGTGTCAGTGTTGTACTATAGATTAATAATCCTTCATAATCCAGGACACCAAATGTATCCCTTATCTGCCCTTATTCTTTGAGGATTAGAAATGAGTTACACAAAGATAAATTCTATATGTTACCTCCTTTTCCTAGGAAATTCTAGGATTAAATTGCCAGCTACCACTTCCAATATTTGGCTATCATTTTTGCTAAAACTGTTAACCAATGCGGTACACAGTAATAAAATTGTGGCGCCCATAAACATGTATATTACAAAATTGTTCTTTCTTCATAGAGCATTGTTGGGTACAGTGTTTTCAGTGGTGGTATAGGGACACTTTTAATCGATCTTTCCTGCGTAATACATGTTATATTACTAGAGGATAGCCAGGGGTGGCGAGTGGTGTTCAACACGGGCAACCTGCTATCTGCGGTCACTGAGGAGCAGCAAGGACATTTATCGTGTGTTTAGAATCAAATATCTGAAGGTGAATGATGGGCATTTAAAATGGTATATTAAGACCAAATGGGGTGTCAAGAGTCTGGATGACATACTTTGAAGGGCAGCTGGTTGTGTCTGGAGGCGAGCTCTGAGGTCTGCTGAGGGTGAAACAAAGCCGAAACGTTTGTGCACGGGCACACTGAACCACCCGCTTTAGCAGCTGTAGCGGGGGTAATGGTTTTCTCTGGGCCTATATCGTTTTGTCAACTTAAATCATTTAGCTAATATTTGTGGCCCCTTTCATAAGACTATATAAGATCTGTAGAAAAACCATGAGTAACCTGAAATCTGACTACTGAGAGGGTTGAAATGTGGGGTGCTGAGGTTAAAAAATAAACAGAGAGAAAGAGTGGGGAAAAGATAATAACAATTGAAAAGGCCAACAAAAAGCAGGGCAAATGAAGGAAATGTGTTTAAGAAAGAAGAGAGGAAGAGACTGAAAGATAGGAGAGAAAACATGGAAATAAATACATATGCAAAGAGTATAAGAAAATGGAAATAGGAGAAAAGAGGAATGGAAGAAGGACAGAAAAAAAGAGAAAAACAAAAACACATAAGTTGAATAAAGAACAGGAAAAAAGAAAGGAAAATGTTTGGGAAGGGCTCAGGACTGTGACAGAAAGACCTAGATTCAGAGTGATGAAGATTACCAGTAAGTAACCGGGTCATTACCTACTTGCCTGTCTTCCTGTCCCAGTGTTTACACATGAGCCTATACCCAAGTGAGAGGTGATTTACCGAAAGAAATACCACTCGACAAGTGTAGCTGAATGCAACACCCATGCACCTCTATTAAATAAAAAAAAAATGTATGATGATTGATCGTGTACAGCTGATAAAACATGAGACTCAAATCCCTGCAATGAGGCCCCCCCTAACCAGATGTGTCAGAAATGTATGTGGAGAAACCCACATTGCCGCACATCAAATGTCTTTAAGGGAGATGCCGCTAAACACTGCCCATGAGGAAGCCATTCCCCTTGTGGAACAGAAGAAGGAGGGCCCATCCAGATACCGCATATGCTTTACCATGGCAAGCTTAATCCACCATGAAAGAGTGGAGGAGGAGGAGGGACGAAGACCGCTACCTGACAGCCCATAAGTCACAAAAAGTGAATCCACCATCCTAAATGACTTTGTTCTAGCCAAATAGATAGTAGTAGTCCTTAAAACATCAAGAGTGTGAAAAAACCTTTCTTCGGCAGAAGAAGGGTGAGGAAAAAAAGCTTGAAGAACCATGTCTTCCTTACAGTGAAATGTGCAAGGTACTTTAGGAAGGAACAAGGGCCTTGGACTGAGAATTACTCTATCACATAGCCTCAAGAAAGGAGAGGAGGCCAATAGTGCACCAATCTCTCTCAGTCTGTAGCCCAAACATATAGCCACCACAAAATGCACCTGGGCAGACAGGAATTATAAATACACTGATTGAAGAGATTCAAAAGGAGGCCTCAATAAGGCTTGTAAAACAAGGGGAAGGTGCCAGGTTGGAACTGGATAAGGAAAAATGAGATGGCAAAGAAAACAGGAAGCCAAAAGGAAATGGGAGAAACCTCATAGCTTCTAAAAGCCGAAATACTTGCCCACTGAGCTCTGATAATAGAAACTGATCAACCTAGTCTGAAGCCATTGCTAAGAAAATCCCACATTTTAACAGGCTGGCAAGAACCAGAACAAAGGCCTCTATCATTACACCAACAATCAAAATTCTTCCAATGGCGATTGTAAGACTTCAATGTAGAGGGCTTCCTTGACATTTGTATATTCTCTGCAACCTCCGCAGAACACTCTTGGGTCAAAAGAGGTAGTCTGTTGAGTGTCAAACCCCCAGACATAGACGTCAGATGGTGGCTGGGCTGAGAAGAGGGGACCTCAAAGGAGGTAGGAAAATGGAAACTGCCAATGAGGAGGCATTTACAGTGCCAAAAGAAGAGGAAACCACAGTCTCCTTGACCATTCTGGCATCACCAAAAGGACCTCTGCAATGTAAGCCTGAATCTTCTGTAGGACCTTGCAAATTAAAGGCAAGGTAGGACAAGCCCAGAGAAGACCCTGAGGCCTATGGAGTGCTAAAGCAACCTTTGGCCAATGGCCAGTGGAGCTGTCCTAAGCAGCTATAGAGGAGTTTGGCTCTGGTTCACCCCTCGGCCGTCACCTACCCAGCCGGACGTCGGACACTGTTTTTCCTCGTCTCCCCGTTGTATTTCCTACCCCCTCCCTCTCTGTTTATGCTATGCTTTTGTAACCCATGTAACTCATGTTGCTATGCTCCAGCAACTGATGTAACTTTGTTCTGAAACAATGTTCTTCCTCATGTAAAACGCTCTGATACCTTCGGGTCTAGCCAGCGCTATATAAAACTTTTCAAATAAAAAAATAAATAATAATAATAATTATT
This sequence comes from Triturus cristatus, assembly GCF_964204655.1. Lineage (NCBI taxonomy): Eukaryota > Metazoa > Chordata > Amphibia > Caudata > Salamandridae > Triturus > Triturus cristatus. The sequence continues at coordinate 105,748,522 of NC_140591.1, read as the reverse complement.
TATTTATAAAACTTATAAATAAATAAATAAGGCATCCAGAACCCATGCTTTTAATGATGGAATTCTATTGCAAAAGAGAGGAGGGGCACAGAGCGATTGATGAAGGAAATTTCCTCCTGAGACGGTTGGCAGGTCCATTTCCTTCCCCAGAAGATGAACCACTGTCAGAGACGACTGCTCTCTGCCCACCAGAAATCTCCTGGTAAGTATTGTGACTGTAGGGGGGAGCAGAGAGTGACCCGTGGTTAGATTGACCAGAAGTCACCACCATCAGAGATCCTGGATGATATCCTGAGTTACTGGGATCAAGGACTCGTATTCCTGAGAAGACAGATCGCAGTACTGGAGAATGTGGTGAACCAAAGGATACAGATGGAAACGACCACCCGGAAGGATCTCCAGTATTGAGGCCATGTGCCCTTAACCAAAGTCTCGCCGAAGCTTGAGGGTGGGAAAGAAGCCATTTCTTGTAATTCTGGTCTGAAAATATGTCACTGGCACTGACTTCTGGGCCGAATCAGCTTTACATGAGCGCAGCCAAATGTGATGATGAGCAGCAATCTCTGCCCCAGAAGCTGCAGCTGAAATACATCAGTTATCAAATGTAATGTCAGCAAAAAACATTCATGTTTCCATCATGCCCAGTAAGGAAGAAATGTCAGACCCTTTATCCATCAAGTTAGCCAACGCTTGGAAGTCCTTGAGACTGGTCTGCACCGTATATGTCACATAGGCATTTGCTTGGACTGAAACGTTTGATGCATAGTATGCTCTTTTGATAGCCCCTTCAACCTTTTTATCTGTTTGGAGAGACAAGAGCATCTTCTGAAAGCACAGTGCCTCGAGAGGATAACCCAGCAGCCGAGTGTCCACTTTTAGAGCAGATAGAAGGTTCTCCGATAATCACTCCAGTGGATGGCGTTTAGCAAGGAACCTAGGGAAGAATAGTTTGTCTATATCCTTCCATTCATGAGAAAGCACCCTTTGGACTGCACTGTGAAGAGGCAGAGAGTCAGGAACAGTTTGATGGTAATGCGTAACTGTAGGAACCTGGGGTCACCAGGCCCTAAGGGCGGTAACGTGGCGCGAGCCGGTCGGGCAACCAGAGGGCTATGTGTTAAGCAACCATACACCACACGCTTCTCATGGACTAGAGTCACACACAATAAGGGACGCCACACCGTTTAAATTATGCAAATACTTCAAGTTTATCCAAGTATAGCTGGTCAGTTGCAGTTCAGGAAATAACAAGGTAATACATGAATCATAATACCATCGTTCAGTACATGCGACACTCTGGGTGATATCTATGCAGTGTCTAACCTCGTTCATGTACCCACGCCCGCTGGTTAAATGCAGGAGATTCTAGCGCGGTGCGCGCTTACGTAAAGTCTGTCCCTGAACAGGCCGTCTAACACAGCGTAATACTGGTAAGGGGGAACATTGGGTTCATCAACATGGCGCCTGTCGAACTGAGCGCTCCTCGTGACCACTGGCCCCTAGTACTGTGAAGCAAGGCATATAAAACACAGCGCTACGCGCAATCAGTTGCATGGGGAAACGTTTGCGTAGAACAGTTATCACAACACGTTACTCGTAATCAGTTGCATATCATTACCTTCGAGCAGAGCATATAACACCGTGCGCTACTCGCATTCCTTGACCTGTAATTTACTTTCGAGCAGAGCATATAACACAGTGCGCTACTCGCATTCCTTGGCATGTAATTTACTTTCGAGCAGAGCATATAACACAGTGCGCTACTCGCATTCCTTGGCATGTAATTTACTTTCGAGCAGAGCATATAACACAGTGCGCTACTCGCATTCCTTGGCATGTAATTTACTTTCGAGCAGAGCATATAACACAGTGCGCTACTCGCATTCCTTGGCATGTAATTTACTTTCGAGCAGAGCATATAACACAGTGCGCTACTCGCAGTCCTTGGCATGTAATTTACTTTCGAGCAGAGCATATAACACAGTGCGCTACTCGCAGTCCCGGTCTCTCCGGCTGGGGAAGCAGGGTCGGTGGCGTGAAGCGCCACACGAGGGTAATGTCAGTCAGTTCTTTGGGCGGCTTCCAGTGGGGAGGGTGACCGGACTTGAGGAGCGGGTCCCTATGCTCCGGTGCAGGTCACAGAGCACCGCGCTCAGTATTACAGAAGGGGGAACACGGACAGGATCCCTCGGCGGGGTCTCTCCGTCGCGCAGGCAGGGGAGGGGACTCCCACGGAGGGGACAACCCGGGCCAAGTGCGGTGTGGTTTCCAGACCAGCAGGGGGCGCACCAGGGGGGATCTCGGCCTCCGGGCTTACCTCCGTCTCGGCGTCAGCAGGCGTCCGTCCTCACGACGTTGGGGGAACTCGGCCCGACCTTGCGCACCTCCTCACATGGCTGCGACGGCAGCGACGGGGCCCCGGACTTCACCTGGGCCTCGCGACACAGCAGGGCACTCCTCCAGGCCTCCAGGCCGCGGCGGTGAGCGCGCTGGCTTCGTCGTCGCAGGTGGGGGCTCAAATTAAGGATGGGGGTAAAGTGCTCAGCGGAGCACGCTGCCGGGGGTCCCAGACCAGGGCAGGGAGCGCGGGGGTCACAGCGCTAGTACCTGGTCGATCCCCGGTGACTTGGCAATCGGCTTAGTATTTTGTTCAATAGGGTAGCTTGGACACGCAGTCTCAGCTCTGGCATTCAAGGCTTACAGCTCGCTCTTGTCATGCAGTCTCAGTTCTTAAAGTTAGGTTTCAGTTCTCAGTTGACAGATGAAGTCTTTTGGCGCAGATGTATCTGGCGCCCTTAAGGGGTTCTGTTACAGGGGTAGGGATGGAGAGGGCGACTAGGTCCTTCCTAGTCAGGTTGGCAGAGAGTCTCTGGGTCCTCCTACTACTGGGCAAGATCAGTGGGATTCACAGGGCACCTCACTCACTTAAGAGGCAGTACCTAAATCCTGTCACTCTCAGAGGCATAAGTCCCTGGCTAGGCCCTACCGCCTACACTCCTGGTGGATTCTTCCAGCTCTGCTTCACCCCAATGGCCAACTCACCACAAAAGTTTCCCTCCCACTCTTAAGTAGCCCTAGGTCAGGTGACCTCTAGCCAAGGCGGCAAAAGTAAAACCCCACCTCCCTTCTAGAAGGTTCCAGCATATTCCAGGAGCTTCCCCACTCTACCTATGGGACAAAAAGGCGGGCTGGTGTCGCAACATTGTTGTGGGTCCCAGCCAGCTCCTGGCAGCTAGGGTGCTACTATGAAAAACGACCACCCTGCAGTAGCAGGGGTCTGTGGCAGCCATCTTGGGAGAAGTAAGCACCTGCACCTTAACATTACAAAAACGAAAAAAATGAGGGAAAAAGGGCCAAGTCCAACATAACCCCCTTCCAGCCGAAAGCCAGGGTAGACCGATCAATGCCTTGATGGTCTTCCCTGCTTGGGGCGAGAAAAGGTGGACGTAGTCCCGCAACGACAGGAGCACCCGCAGGTTCTCCGCCGCTCTGGAACCCAATGGTTCCCTAACAAACCTCCCTGGACCAACGAAACCACCCCACTGGGGCTCCCTAGCTAGTTGTGGCCAGGACCGGCCCCTGGGCCGTCCATATGTCTCTGGCCCGGGTGATCTCGCGGAGTGGGGGGCAGTAGCCCCAGGCCTGTAGTGCCTGTTGACCACTCCGGTCCTCCTCCTTGCAGTCCTAAACTGCCTCTGGTCCTTCCTCCTGGGGTTCACACCCTTAGGCTGACCAGCCTTCAGGGGCGAGGCTCTCCTCCCCCTAACTCTCCTTCTGGGGTTCCTCACCCTACCCTGCGAGGCACCCTCAGACCACCACTGTCTCTTCAGTACAGGGCCTTGACCCTTCAACTGATTCCTCAACCTAGGGTCTAAACCCTTAGGCTGAGCCGGTGCCCGAGGCGAGACCTTCCTCCCTCTGCACCCCCTTCCAGAGTTCCGCACCCTCCCACCAGGAGTAGCACCCCTGGAAGACAATTCTGGGGGGACACTGCTAACAGATGTCCCACCCGCCAGGTCAGGCAGTACCCATCCCTGGCCTCCCAACCCAGGATCTAAGCCCTGTGGCTGAGCCGGTGCCCGAGGTGAGACCTTCCTCCCTCTGCACCCCCTTCCAGAGTTCCGCACCCTCCCACCTGGAGAAGTACCTCTGGAAGTCAATTCTGGGGGGACACTGTTAACAGATGTCCCACCCGCCAGGTCAGGCAACCCCTGAGCCTGGCATCCCAGCACAGGATCTAAACCCTGCGACTGGGCCAACCCCAGAACCTCAGGCGCGCTGGTTACAGTCGCCCTGGGTCCTCCTGACACTAGGGGCTCCCCTGCACTGGATGGCACATCGGGACAGCCTAGGCTCCCAACCTGGGGCTCCCTTGCGGAACTCTCCAGGCCCTGAGACTTCGGTTGGGGCACCTCGGGACACCTCCCCGTCTCACGCCTTCCTATAGATAGGTCGTGAGGCCCTACAACCCTCTCTCCCTGGGACCTAGCTGGGCTATCTGCCACTTCTCCCACCTCACTGGGTTCGGAGATCCCTGCACCACCCCCTTCAGGTTCACACCCCAATGCCTCCTCAGACACCCTGGTGATGTCATCCTGGGGTAAATAAACTCCTAGCTCCTGTGGAGCTTCCGGTATGCTGCCACCAGTGTCCTCACTGGACACATTCATCTGGAGGGCACGCAGCTCCAACTTCTTCATCCGAAGCTCGTGCGCCATCCTCCTCTCCTCCATTGCCCATTTCTTATCCTCTCTTTCCTGTTCCAGTTTGGCTAGCTCCCACTTTAACTGCCTCTCCTCCCTCCTGTCCTCATACTCCTTGGGAGACGTGCTCCTACTAGACCCTGTCCTACTACTGGCCCCAGAACGTCTCCCTGGGGGCACATTTTCAGACATATCCACGTTCAAGAGGTCAACCACCTCCTGGGCGCTCTCCTCTTGAGGTGCATCTGGCGCCTCCTGCCCCTCATCCCCTCTCCCTTCTGGGTGGGCTTCTACCCATGCCCTAATGGCGGTGCGGAGTTCCGGTCCTTTGGCCTTCCGCATCCCAGGCACCCCCATCCCCTGCCCGAACTCCCTTAGTTGCTTCACATTGTACCCCTCGAGGTCAGCTAACCGGAATTCCATTCTAGCAGGTGGGGACCTAGACACTAAGGAGAAAAATTCCTAGGGTATAGGCAACAGTTAGTGGCTAATCAGGTTTCTTGCACTCTCTACCTGGACAGTGGAACTAATGATCCAGCAACAATGGTTTCTGAGCTGTGGAACAAAAAATGTAGGATAGGCGTTTAATTGTGGCGCCCTTCGCCTCACGGAAGGGTGCTGTATGGTCACAAGTCCCAAGGATCCCACCGCTGCCACCAATGTAGGAACCTGGGGTCACCAGGCCCTAAGGGCGGTAACGTGGCGCGAGCCGGTCGGGCAACCAGAGGGCTATGTGTTAAGCAACCATACACCACACGCTTCTCATGGACTAGAGTCACACACAATAAGGGACGCCACACCGTTTAAATTATGCAAATACTTCAAGTTTATCCAAGTATAGCTGGTCAGTTGCAGTTCAGGAAATAACAAGGTAATACATGAATCATAATACCATCGTTCAGTACATGCGACACTCTGGGTGATATCTATGCAGTGTCTAACCTCGTTCATGTACCCACGCCCGCTGGTTAAATGCAGGAGATTCTAGCGCGGTGCGCGCTTACGTAAAGTCTGTCCCTGAACAGGCCGTCTAACACAGCGTAATACTGGTAAGGGGGAACATTGGGTTCATCAACATGGCGCCTGTCGAACTGAGCGCTCCTCGTGACCACTGGCCCCTAGTACTATGAAGCAAGGCATATAAAACACAGCGCTACGCGCAATCAGTTGCATGGGGAAACGTTTGCGTAGAACAGTTATCACAACACGTTACTCGTAATCAGTTGCATATCATTACCTTCGAGCAGAGCATATAACACCGTGCGCTACTCGCATTCCTTGACCTGTAATTTACTTTCGAGCAGAGCATATAACACAGTGCGCTACTCGCATTCCTTGGCATGTAATTTACTTTCGAGCAGAGCATATAACACAGTGCGCTACTCGCATTCCTTGGCATGTAATTTACTTTCGAGCAGAGCATATAACACAGTGCGCTACTCGCATTCCTTGGCATGTAATTTACTTTCGAGCAGAGCATATAACACAGTGCGCTACTCGCATTCCTTGGCATGTAATTTACTTTCGAGCAGAGCATATAACACAGTGCGCTACTCGCTGTCCTTGGCATGTAATTTACTTTCGAGCAGAGCATATAACACAGTGCGCTACTCGCAGTCCCGGTCTCTCCGGCTGGGGAAGCAGGGTCGGTGGCGTGAAGCGCCACACGAGGGTAATGTCAGTCAGTTCTTTGGGCGGCTTCCAGTGGGGAGGGTGACCGGACTTGAGGAGCGGGTCCCTATGCTCCGGTGCAGGTCACAGAGCACCGCGCTCAGTATTACAGAAGGGGGAACACGGACAGGATCCCTCGGCGGGGTCTCTCCGTCGCGCAGGCAGGGGAGGGGACTCCCATGGAGGGGACAACCCGGGCCAAGTGCGGTGTGGTTTCCAGACCAGCAGGGGGCGCACCAGGGGGGATCTCGGCCTCCGGGCTTACCTCCGTCTCGGCGTCAGCAGGCGTCCGTCCTCACGACGTTGGGGGAACTCGGCCCCGACCTTGTGCACCTCCTCACATGGCTGCGACGGCAGCGACGGGGCCCCGGACTTCACCTGGGCCTCGCGACACAGCAGGGCACTCCTCCAGGCCTCCAGGCCGCGGCGGTGAGCGCGCTGGCTTCGTCGTCGCGGGGGGGGGGGCTCAAATTAAGGATGGGGGTAAAGTGCTCAGCGGAGCACGCTGCCGGGGGTCCCAGACCAGGGCAGGGAGCGCGGGGGTCACAGCGCTAGTACCTGGTCGATCCCCGGTGACTTGGCAATCGGCTTAGTATTTTGTTCAATAGGGTAGCTTGGACACGCAGTCTCAGCTCTGGCATTCAAGGCTTACAGCTCGCTCTTGTCATGCAGTCTCAGTTCTTAAAGTTAGGTTTCAGTTCTCAGTTGACAGATGAAGTCTTTTGGCGCAGATGTATCTGGCGCCCTTAAGGGGTTCTGTTACAGGGGTAGGGATGGAGAGGGCGACTAGGTCCTTCCTAGTCAGGTTGGCAGAGAGTCTCTGGGTCCTCCTACTACTGGGCAAGATCAGTGGGATTCACAGGGCACCTCACTCACTTAAGAGGCAGTACCTAAATCCTGTCACTCTCAGAGGCATACGTCCCTGGCTAGGCCCTACCGCCTACACTCCTGGTGGATTCTTCCAGCTCTGCTTCACCCCAATGGCCAACTCACCACAAAAGTTTCCCTCCCACTCTTAAGTAGCCCTAGGTCAGGTGACCTCTAGCCAAGGCGGCAAAAGTAAAACCCCACCTCCCTTCTAGAAGGTTCCAGCATATTCCAGGAGCTTCCCCACTCTACCTATGGGACAAAAAGGCGGGCTGGTGTCGCAACATTGTTGTGGGTCCCAGCCAGCTCCTGGCAGCTAGGGTGCTACTATGAAAAACGACCACCCTGCAGTAGCAGGGGTCTGTGGCAGCCATCTTGGGAGAAGTAAGCACCTGCACCTTAACATTACAAAAACGAAAAAAATGAGGGAAAAAGGGCCAAGTCCAACAGTAACAAAAACCTCTTTGTCTGTGCCAGTAGCAGAAGGAGGGAAATTCAAGTTCTCTCGGAGGTGCTGAAATAGATGAATTAGCTCGTTGCCCTGCCCAAAGCGTCCTCTCTTGTTCTTAGCTTCAGGGTCGTCGGGATGACCATCATTAGCCTCTAGATGAGGCACTTTGGCTGGAGGAGGAAAGAAATCCTCACGAGCCTTGCAAGCTGCCTCCACAGCAGCATTAATCATTAGTTGCAGGTCGGTCCGGATGGGGGCGCCGAAGTTGGGCCAAACTGCTCTACATCATGCAAAATACAGAGCTCAGCATTCTCGATATTAGCATCTTCCTACATGCCTGTAGCTTCATGCATGTTAAGCATTTCACAGAGCAACTCAAATAAGGCGGCTCCAGAACTCTTGCGGGAGCCGCCTTCTTGAAAAAAGCTAAAACCAGGCATCACAATTGAAATAAGTAAAGCAGTTAGTGATTAACAGTTGACCAATTGGTAGACCCAGTGGTTTCCAGCTGGCTGGGAAGCTTCGAAGCCAGTCAGAATCCACGTTGTTTAGACTGAAAAGAGACAGTTACTTAGTTTTGTTCATCTGGATTAGACCCCCAGGTGCCTGGTGGCACCTGCACGAGAGCGAGGTCACTATCCCCCCTGTAGATAAAAGGATGTGACCCAGGAAGCTCAAATTATTCCAAGTCTGGAGAAATGTTTCCACTCAAGCGGAGGTGCGAGATGTCGTAGTTCCCGGCAGCCAGCCTTACGTGCCCACAAGGCACACAAAACCCCTGGACCCCATCAAGATGTTCTCCACAGCAAAATACCTTGTGGCGTGGGTCTAGGGAGAGGGAGCCAGCACTATCAGGCACTGTCAGGCACTGTTGTCCTCTCAATCTGGAGGTCAAAGACAGTCTCAGATTCCGGCTCAGGTCCTCCAATACCCTTGGACACCACACGCTCCAGAGTGCAAGCTGGTACTGGTCCCCTGGTTATAAGCATGTGTCCCTCGGACTCTGCAAGCTTCCCCCGCAGTCCTCGAATTTCTCACATCCCAGCAGCTCAGGTGGGCTGCTGATCATTATGCGCCCACTCTTCTGCACAGTGTGATGAGGGTGTATATCAGGGTGATCCTTGTCCTAACCGACCATCATTTCCACCCGTTTCCACCGCACCCTGTGCCATCCTTACTATCTCGTGGAAACGGGGAGATCATTTGTGTCCCTGGGATCTCGTGGACAGAAGGCCAGCCAACCAGCCCTTGGAGAGTACTTAGGGACCCGGGCCACGACAGTTAGTACTTAGCTGCAAACCAGGAACATCCAGTCAAAATCCACCAAGTGATTGTCCCTTTCCTGGAGCACGACAAGCTCCAGGCCACCACAAGTCTGCGAATAATCCAGTTGAAGTCCCTCCTGCCCTAATGATTCCTCGGGTCGATGTCCCAGCGTTACACCAGCGTAGTATGGCTCCAAATCCCTAAACATCTCTAACTTTGGAGGCCGGAGTCCAGTAGTTATACCCACAATGGCTTTTGAAGATATGACCAGTTCAAAAGGCTACCTTTGAAATGCACAGGCCCTCTCTAAATTTTGTCCTGTCTGCCATCCTACCCCGGGAGATTTGAGCACTATCTGTAGTGGGGCCAGGACCCTAGCCCTCGGAATGCAGGTGCCAATTCCACCCCCATGTAACCGTCCCAGAAAGGCCTCACAGAGACAGAGATCTGCAATTTCCATTGAGCCCCTAATTATGCACAGATGTAGCAGTCCTCCCAGCACCCAGATGTGAAATAGGAGACAGGCCTACAGGCACACAGAGCCACGACCATCGAAATGCGTACTTTGGCAAAGTGACATTACCACCTACGTAATGTCGGATCCACTCGCACTACGGGAGAGGATTCGTCATTACAAACTCATCGATATCTAAAACTATACTAATACTATTCTGCATGTAGGAAATACTGCTCAATAGCCTTACCCTAAATTTCCCCCATGCTAATCCAATGTGAGAAGCAGGCTCGTTGTACCAAACACACCCTCCAGTGCCATTCATGACCCTTGCAGGTAACGCACATGTGCGCATGCCCCACCTCTTTTTGTCCTCAGGGAGAACTCCAATATGGCAAGAGACATGCAGAACCTTGGCATGTAGCTTTTTAAATACCAAGCCAAGCAACAGTAACCCGTGCACACAGGACCCACCAGGGCAAATTTGTGGCATGATCGATGAGTTACCTCTGTGGATGGCACAACCAGTGCTGCAGGCCCATGGAGGAGCATTCAAGGGGGCAGATCTATGTCGGAGATGCGCCACTTTTACGCCGCCGTTGCGTCACTTTTGTGACGCAGCGGCGGTGTAAACCCTGCGCCACGTTGCGCCATATTTACATCGTGACGCATCTATGGAGATGCGTCACGATGTAAAGCCCTGCGCCACGTAAAACCTGCGTCAGGTTTCACGTGGGCGTGTCGACATAGGGGGGGGCGTTCCGTCGCAGGAACGCCCCTGAAAAGTGACTCAGTCAAATCTATAAGATTTGACTGAGTCACTTTCCCAACGCTGATGCGCCAAAACCCTGCGCCTGCTTGAAGCAGGCGTAAGGCTTGACGCACCATGTTAGGGATAGGGTTGGTTGGAACAGTGCTGGAGTTGCGTCGCGCTTGCGACGCAACTGAAGCACTGCGCCAACCTTACGCCATTGGATGCGTCACGCATCTGTTTATTCCTGCGCCATGATGCGCCGCATTATAAATGCGGCGCATCATGTGTGGCGCAAGGGTAAACTTGCGTGACGCATCATTCCTGGCGCATCCTTGCTGATTTGCAGGGATGCGCCAGGCAACATAAATCTGCCCCAAGGTTTCTAGGCATACTACTGGCAAGCAAACACCCAAAAGGTTTTAGGATGAAAGTTTGCAAATAGTCTAATCAGGAGCAATTGGTTGGGGTAGCATTCCAACCCATCGATTTTCACTCACTGCACTCTAGACAGAGGCCTACCTAATGCAAATCAGTACTGACCTGTTCCTGAGGGAAGCAGTCCATCTCTAGATTTGGTACTCTCACCCCTCCACCCTGCGACCCAACGCTCTTTCAGTAGGGACATTTGATATTCACTCCTCCCCCTATCCCCATCTCAAATCTCTCTGACAAAGCTATGCCCCTGCAGCTGGCAGCTGGTGTCTCTGCCCAGTAGAATTTGACCCAGTGTTCACACACCCGGCAATCGGGCCCCTTGTGATCAGGTGGAGCAGTACCTTACTCAGGGATACCACTCTGCCTGACCTGTATTCTGGTCCCAAACAAGGTAATAGTAACACCTCTCCATTACTTACAGTGTACAAATGCTACAAGAAAAAACAAGTCATTGTATTTGAACTGTCTCACAGTAATAGTCTACAAATGTTTTATATACTTGCTTCGTGTGTGTTGGTTTTCTCACCTCTGTACGTCAAGAGTGCCTCATCGAGAAATTCGGCCCCTTTGCGAAGGTGCTTCGATATATCACATTCCGGAAAATCGTCCACCTCTATGCCCAGGTAATGAATGTCCATGCCAGAGTAGAATTCGGGTGATGTGAACACCCCAGTGCCGTGCCCACAATTCAGAATGTGGGTGATGCCCATCCGTTTAAGCCGCCCTTTGTTGACAGCGACGCTCCTATGGTAAAAGGAACAAAGGGTTCAGGCAATAGCACCAGCATGGAACATGAGGGCCTAGCGGAAAGAAATGTGTGAGCTTATACGGCATGTGACAGAATAGGGTTGTGCTACCTCACAGACACGGTTGCCACCTTGTTGTTTTTTTACAGGCCTGGCCTGTAATTTTAAGCCCAGGGCGGGTGAAATATTGAGAAAAGCAGTGAAATCCAGAATTGTTACACTTCTGAACCATAAAACTAAAACAGCAAACACATAAGAAATCATTATTAGAGCACACAATGAATAATTTCCATATTAGAAAATAATCCTAACAATTTTACACAAATCCTTTTTCACCTGCAAGTGCAACCAAACAGCGGCATGTTGCACTTTACCATCGCATCAAATTAAAAAAGAAACAAAAAAGGTGTCACGTGTGTGCAGTTGCAATTCAAACATCTGTTGACATGAACATTTAGTAGTTCTGAAAGTGGTCTGGTGATGCAGGGGTGAGACGGGCCACTTCTGCTAGGATCCCTACTACATCTGTCCTTTCCACGTACAGTGTGTATACAGCCCACCGGGACAAAAATATATACTATAAAAAACAAACATTGGCAAAGCCAATAGGACTCGCAATCCAAGAGCTATTGGTGTTGTCACTGTCCTTTAGCCATGTTGAATAGAAGTATTGCTGTTGTTCAGCATGGCTGAAAGTCATGGACAAAAGAGATATGACGCAGCCAGTGCTGGCCGTCTCATGGAGCTACTCTTTAATTTGAGAGTACATGTCTCGAAGAGACAGGGCATGCGCTGTCCAGCCGAGACCTATAAGAAGAGGGAAGTGGCCACGGCAGAGGTGCCCAGCAGGAAGAAAGCAATTGAGAGTGGCTTGAAGCCCTTCAATGGTAAGTAATGAGCGGCCTTCAACACCACTAGCAGTAAACATGTCTCAAAGAGACAGCGCATGAGCTGTCTAGTCGAGACTTAAAAATTAAATGAAATGAAATAGGTTATTTGTATAGGCGCACAGCTACTCAAGCTAGAGTGTCGTGGCACATAGACAGCGGGGAAAAAAAGAGTGAGAAAGGACCCAGATAAATGACTAAAAAGCAAAGTTTTCAAATTTTTCCTAAAGGAAAGTAGGTCTGTATTACGCCTGAGGGCCAGCGGAAGACTGTTCCACAGTTGCGCACCTAGGAAAGCAAAGGATCTGCCACCCCTCTGGGTCAGGTGAATCCTGGGCATCCAGGTCAAGTTGGCGTTGGAGGAGCGTAACGGTCTAGAAGTAGTGTAGTGGTTGACCCGTTTGATTAGGTAGCCGGCTCCAATGTTGTGGAAAGCTTTAAAGAAAATGGTGAGAGCCTTAAAGCCTATACGTTCTTTTATACAAAGCCAATGTAACAATGTAAGAATCGGAGTTATGTTAGATCTGGGTTTAGGTTTTAAAATGGCTCTAGCTGCCGCATTTTGGACCACCTGTAAGTGCTGGATCAGGGATTTAGGAAGACCCAGCTACAGGCAATTGACATAATCAAGCTTCGAAGTCACCATAGCCTGCACTACAATCTTTCTGCTTTCCAGTGGCAGTAGTAGCAAGAATTTCTTTAGCATTTGTAAGATTCCTAAGCATTCACCAGTAAGATTTTGAATCTGAGGTCCCATGGAAAGGGTTTTATCTAACACGATTTCTAGGTTTTTGGCTTTCTCCTTTTCTACAGAAGGGGGTGGCAGATCCTCAGGCTGCCAGGAGCGCCACTCAGGGGTTTACGGACTTCCGAAGAAAACCACTTCAGTTTTGTCCGGATTGCACTTAAGGTGATTAATGCTAAACCAGTTAAAAACCTTCGTGAGACAAGCCCCGATCCTTGTCCCATCAAGGTCGGCGCCCTTACCACAGGAAAAAATCAGCTGAGTGTCGTCAGCGTAGGAGATAATTTTGGCTCCCTCTGCTCTACCATGGATGCAAGGGGGTATAGATAGATATTAAAGAGGGTGGGGCTGAGAATGGAGCCCTGAGGGACACCCACTTCAGAGGCTGGCATTGACGATGAAAACGGAGGGAGCCAAATATCCTGAGATCTGTTTCCCAAAAAAGAGGACAACCAGGTCATGTGGGCCCACATAGGCCGATGTCTTCAAGCCTACAGAAGAGCCTATCATGTGGGACCGTATCAAAGGCTGCCGACAGATCGAGCAATATCAGAACGGCCTTACCTCCCTGGTCCAGTTTGCCTCTGATGTGCTCTGTCACTTCCGGAAGGACGGATTCCGTACTGAAATTAGCCCTAATGCCAGATTGGGATTCATGGAGAAGCCCCCCTCCTCAATATGACTTTGCAAGGCTTTGTTCACGTGCTTTTACGAAACCTTAGAGAGAGACGGAAGCAGGGATATTGGCCTATAATTCGCTGGATCCTTAGGATTGGCGTTTGCCTTTTTTATCAAATGATACCCGGCTGTCCAGTATAAACAGTGGATCTGATTTATTAGATAAGTGCATGGTTAACAGTACTAGGCAATCGGACACGGATGATTAAATTGAGGCATCAGAGAGAGATCAGAATGTCACCCTGCGTGAGGCATTGTGTGAGCAAACAGCAAACTGAACTGCAGCAAGCTTACCATGCTTGAATTCAGTACATTCTACAGGAAATGGACGCATGTTCCAAAGACCCATATAAATAATACAGTGCTGCGGATGTCTCACAACAGAAAAGGACGAGCTGTGGCCTTCAAATCCTGACTAATGGTCAGAAGAAACAAGCAGAAATTAGCAGCAAGTCACTAGGTGCAACAGGCCCCTGTGTGAGCAGCGACCATATGTAACAGTCACGCAGTATACTATTAGATGTAATTAGAGGATACATGGAGCAAGCAGGCACTTGCCGCAAGCATACTAAACAACAAGTAGAGAAATTCACACGGATGTGACAAGTGAGCACATGCAACAAGTGAAAAATGTAATGTGTCTAGGGATTGCATTGTAGGCACATTTCATAAGGCTGACAATATGGGGAACCACTTAAAGCGCGGAGACTTGAATCCCTGAACGACGTTCACACCAGCACGCTTAGTTCCCTCCTGGTCAGAGTGCTGGTACACGGGGCCTTGGAGGTAGTATTGCAGCCCAACTGTGATCGATGAAGTGATCGCAAGAGAATAATGGAATAAAACTGAAAATAAAAACAAGCTGCTATTTTATTACACGACAAAGCGGATTGTCTGAGCTAGCAGGCATCAGGCTGTACCAGAGGGCACAAGGGGGGGAAGACCGGTGTCTTGTTTATGGCTGTAAGATTGATTTCCTGGCCGATAAAGCAGCGCGTTCGGACGTGAGGGCCCTCTGGCTGAGATTGGGATGGGGCAGGTGGGAGGGGGAAAGAGGCTACAGGAGGCGCAGTGGCTGAAAACACGAGCACGTGTGAAATGCTGACACACATAGAAAATAAAAACCTTGCCTTTTCTGTTTGCTGTGGTGCAAGGGGCAGCAGAAGACCAGAGTGGATTTAGTGTCAGCAGGGGGCAGTTTTTTCTGCTCCCACTGTGCAGCAGTATGTGTGCAGCGGGGCCAGTAGCCTGGCAGTATCCCCCGCAGGTGCCAGCGAAGGCTTGGGTTCAGATTTAGTTTGCGGCCCTGATAATTCTTGGTCGAGAGACACCAGGCAACTCGTAGTTGTCTAGAGAGATTTCCTCTTAAGGGAGACCGCTCCAGGCAACTAGTAATGAGGCTACAGAACATTAAGAACCAGCGCACTGTTCTAGCATACAGTATGTGCACAAAATAAGGCTTTAAAACCTTCCGCCCACCTTATGGGGCACCATCCAAGGGTGTGAAAGGAATATTTTATCAAATACATATCTACTTTTGATGATGAGGAATTACCCCCAGAAAAATAAATTCATTTGACTGCATTCTTTGGGTCCAGAAGGCCAGAGGAAATATAGAGAATTTTCTAAACTAGAAAGTGAGGCTGCCCCCCAAAGATGTCTGTAGCCATAAAAAGAAACATTTTTTTTCATAAAAAAACAAAACAAAGAATTACTTAATGAATGAGTCGAGTTTAGGGAGCTTGGCTTTTACATGTAGTTGTGGAATTTTAAATGATCAGGTAATTTAGGATTAAACTGTTATGCACACAAACGATGCAGGGAAACAAGGCAAGGGGACTAGGACAATTACACACAGGGACAGTGAAGGCTGAAATGGTGGGAAGAGTAAAGGAAGTTGTTAGTAAGGTTAGTCGCCTTAAGCATAACAAGCATTTGCAATGCAATAGGTCTCGCAGTTGTGAGAGTTTGAGCTATTGGCATTGTAAATGGCAATGCCTTTTATTTACGTGTTGGTTTTTAAAACATAAATAAAAGGCACTGTCATTTACAATGGCAATAGCTTAAAGTCTCGCAAATGCGAGACCTATTGCATTGCAAATGCTTGTTTAGACTGGATGTGGTTTTCAGTGCAGGCACTGTGAAAGAGGATGCACAGGAGTGGGGCCACGTGTTTTTTTTTGGCTCTCTAGACAGTTTGTCACGGAATGTATTGAGGCATCCTATACATATGATGTTAAACCAGCCCAGGTCTGGCATCATCACTGTGAAGAGCAACACAATTATCCGGATCTTTCGCAGGAGCGTCAATTAATTGCAATAAGGGCATACTCGGGCATGTGTATCCCTCATAATAATAATAATTGTAAAAAAACACACTTAGCCCACTCAACGGTCGCCTCTGTGACCCTGCACACAGCATGTCTGTGCGTGCATCACCGCTTGGGAAAAAACACATCTACTGGCAAGAGGTCTGCACGGTATGAAATGTGGACGAGACAAAGAGGGTGGGATGTGTCCTGCGATAGAGATCTCCACGGGTGATGTGCCCTGCGAGAAAATCTGCAGGAGCGAGATCTACTAGGGAGATGGATCAGAGGGGGAGAACTACTCTGGGAAAGAGGTAAAGAAGGGGCACGTGGCACCCAGAGGAGATGTGCAGATGAGCCGAGGTGACGATCTGATGAAGCCTCAGATGTACACTGGGGGGGTGCTCAAGATCCGCAGAGATCGGCAGACATAAAGTGCAGTGGGACAGAGAGCTGCTGAAGGGGCGGGGGGGGAGATGTGCCCGAGGGAGATCACGGGGGGCTGCTGCGGTGAGGGGAGGGCTCGCTGGAGGCTATCCTGGCTGCAGAGGTGTCACAGGGGGGATCCTCCGGGTATTGCTGGGGTGGGAGTAGCGTAGAACACAGTCTCGTCTCTCTCTGCAGTGACCAAAGCTCTCAAGTGCGGTGTCACTGGTGTGAGAGGGCATCAGTTCACTGCAGTGTGGGAAGCAAAGGGTAATTACAGTGCAGTGAAGGCCGCTCGCAGTGTGGCAGTGATGCAACGGTAGGCGCGCCCAGTGTTCTGCAGTAAGAGACAACATCCTGTGCGCTGTGACTGCAGTATTAGCATCACTGAAGTAAAGACCGCTGTCCCTGTCCGGGGACTACAGCAGCGGCTCTGTGATGGACTAGTGTAAGTGCAACTCTCGGCGTGATGTCCCTGCAGTAAGGGACAACATCCTGTGCGCAGTGACTGTAGCAGGGGCTAGCTCCCAGTGTGATGGGCCTTGAGTGAACGCAGCTGGCAGTGTGCTCGTGTTGCAGTAAAATCAAGCTCCCGGTAGAATATTGCCGGGGTAAAACTAGCTCCCAGCGTGGGTTACTAGCACCCGGTGTGACGTCACTGCATTAAAAGCTAGCTCCCTTGCGCGGTCACTGCAGTATGGACACAGTCTGGTGCAGGTCACATTGTAAAGAAACAGTGCAGTCAAAGAGGTAGGAAACGCTAACGTGCCATCACTGCACGGTGGGGGTCTGTTTCCAGTATAATATCAGAAGTGTGACCTGATGCAAATCTGATGCAACTAATAATTACAGCTACCAATTGGCTGTCACTGCAGTAGGGACAGTCGGTTTCCAGTGTGCGTCAATGTAGCAGCGATGGCTCCAAAAGCCCTTAGCTGCCCCAGATAAGCACTTGAGATCTCTCTGTGCGGCTTCTTTTCTGTGTAATGTGCAAGCGCTATGTGCAATGGGCACACTGCCTAGTAGTGCACACAGCCCTGATGACACATAATACACCTCTGAGCATGCTTGCACTCACATCGGTTTTCGGAAAGGGGGTTTTATTACAGCAAATCACATTGCTGTGTGACTTGCATTTTAAAAAGTCGGACTCCCCGGAAAGGAACAGAGTAGAACAAGTGCTCGCCATTGCAGGTAGGCAGGGGGCCATCTGTTTTCACTTAGCCGTGTTTATATTTGCATCGTGCTTTCCCTTTAACTTTAAGTGAAAGCGCTATGCAAAAATAAACACGCGGCTGAGTGAAAACAGATGGCCTCGACAAAGATAAGAAAATGCTTTGCGACAGCTGCAAAGCAGACGAGACAGTCTGGATGGGCCGGACAAAAAGGCGAAAGGGCGGAAACAAAAATACCTAATTTCCAATGGCAGGCCACCATTTAGCATAAACGGTGATGCCAGCCAATGGAAATGAGGGGCGGGGCTTCAAGTCCCCTTCTGAAATCTTTTCTATTACAATATCTCTCGCCCAGCGAGCAACGCTTTGCGCTGCAACGCCAGGCGAGGCCTAAAAAATAAGTTTGTATAAGTTCGTAGAGGAAGGGTGGAAGGAAGGGAGAAAACTGATAATGGGGATTATTACAAATCTTACAGATGTGGAAGCAGCAGTGATTTAGTGCTCAGCAAGTTGTGCTACAATTAAACACAAATATAATGAGTGTGTCTTAGATGGACATATTGCTATGGTATGTAAACATGCAGGACACTTATGCTTGGGCTTAAAAACAGAGTAGTGACAAGGAAACTATATGTAACTAAAAGTTGTCCCTTTATCGTGGATTGGGAGGACAAGAGGAATGTGAATGTAGAATCAGATCCTCATAGAAATTAACACGTTTTAGTTGTTTGAGAGAGTTAAGAAACAAGTGAAAAAAATGTTTTAAAGTGTCATTTGTGAACCAGGAAAATATTCTGTTAATGGAGCACTGTTGTCGTCATGAGATGGGTCCAATATA
This sequence comes from Triturus cristatus, assembly GCF_964204655.1. Lineage (NCBI taxonomy): Eukaryota > Metazoa > Chordata > Amphibia > Caudata > Salamandridae > Triturus > Triturus cristatus. The sequence continues at coordinate 105,730,117 of NC_140591.1, read as the reverse complement.
TTTCTACATTGTACAGTGTCTCTTTGAATGGGGATGAGAAGAACCTTAGCAGCTTGGAAGACAGCTGGAATTCAGATACAGGAAATCAGTTTGAAGAAAACGTTTGGAGTAGAATATACAAAACCTGTAGAATAGTGACCAAAAATGCATTCATAAAATGTACATGGCTCCCCAGTTAATGTATAATCAACCTAGAAAATAACTCCTATTGCTATAAATAAATAGTGGAAATGGGCACATATTTACACATGTGGGGGTACACAAAGATACAGTTCTGTCAACAAGTAGAATGATAAGTATCCGATTTAGTGGGGTGGACCAGTAGCCCGAATGCATGCTTGTACCTGTTAGGATTAACACTGATAGACAAAGGGCAGGAGAAACTAACAAAAACATCAAAGCTAGGACTAACATCTGCTAAGAGGAGGATTGCCATGAACTGGAAACATTCCACTGAAGATGTGGAGAACAGCTATGGTGAAGTGGGTCAATGCACAATGCAGAGTAAGGAGACATCAACATTCTATGCAGGGGGTAGATGTGGCTATCTCAGGATGGGACAAGGCACGGTCTAATTTGAAATATCCCCCAGACAATAGACCATCATGAATAAATGAGTGATGTTCAGGAACATGAACTGTAAACCAAACTTGATTTGCCTTAAAAATAATAATTGGTTAAATGTAAATAGATATATTGGATTGTGTGCCCAGTAGGAACTCACGTGCTATACACAAGAGCAGAAAATTGTTGAACTATACAAACGTTAAGCTTGTTGAAGTAATTATGTAAGCTGCATTTTAGTAGGAATCGGATATCTGTGTTGTAGTTGGTTGTTATTGTAGCAGTCACATAAAAAATGAATGGATTTAAAAAAAAAAAAAGAAATTTCCTACTGTGATTAGTGAAATGACAGGAGAGTTGAAGAATTCACCGTACAAAGGCCAAGGAAAATGCTGTTCTTAAGGTGCCCAAACTGAAGAATATTTATATTGGTACCAAAGATGAGATGGTGTTAGAACTAGAATTTCTTTTTTTTTTAAACCTGGGTATTAAACCTATAGAATCATCTATATGGTTAGTACCACTAGTGGTATCAGGAAGAGCCAATTATGAGGTAGGATTTTGTGGAGATCTCAGAAATGTAAACAACAGGAGTTTGCTGGACAAGTTTTTTTGCCTAGAACAGGGGAAATGCTAGCAATCATTATTATTATTATTAAGGGGCATTTATAGAGCGCCTGGTTACGCAAACTGCGTGTCCCCGCGCTGAACTGAAACACTCCGAGAGAGAAGTAGGGGAGGAGCCCACTATTTTGAGAAGAGGTAGGTTTTTAATTTTCTCCGGAAACTGGATTCGGAGGGGTCCAGTCGGAGGTTAAGAGGTAAGTTGTTCCAGCTTTTTGCCGCCAGGTATCGGAAGGATCTACCTCCCATACGGGCCTTTTTCACCTTAGGAACCTTAAGCAAGCCTCCTTGCGAGGAGCGCAATGCACGGGTTGGTGCATACCTTGAGATGAGGTTCAGGAGTGGTGCTGGCGCCTTCTTAGCGAGGATACGATGGCAGGTGCAGAGGGACTTAAATTCAACTCTGCTCCTCACCGGCAACCAGTGGAGTGTCTGGAGGGCGTCCTTGGAGTTAGATCTTTTTGGGAGGTTTAAGATAAGGCGGGCTGCAGCATTCTGTAGCACCTGAAGTCGATTTATCGCTTTACAGGTAGCTCCTAGATACAGTAGGTTGCCAAAGTCTAGGCGTGAGGTGACAAGGGCATGCACCAGTGTTCTGCGGGCGGTCGTAGGAAGAAAAGTTAAGACCTTCCGCAGAGTTTTTAGAATACTGAAGCAAATGCCCGTCACCCTGTTGATCTGTGGTCCGAAAGACAGATCGATATCTAGCCAGACCCCGAGATTTCTGACTTCTTTCCGAGGTGTGGGGGCCTCACCTAGACAAGGTGGCCACCATGCCGACGTCCAGACAGATGGGCTGCCTCCCACCACGAGCACCTCGGTCTTGTTGCCATTTAATTTAAGGCAATTAGTGGACATCCAGGTTGCAAGATCTTGCATGCAAGCCCTGAAGCTGTCCATAGCAAGGCCGGGTGCACGCGAGAGGGAAACAACCAACTGTGTGTCGTCGGCATAGGTAACAATTTGTAGTCCGTGTCCCACTACAATTGGAGCCACTGGGGAGACATAGAGATTAAAAAGAGTTGGGCTCAAGGACGAACCCTGAGGAACGCCCTGACCCAATTCTATGTCTCGGGAATAGTGGTCCCCTTGACGGACCTGGAAACTTCTTCCCGTCAGGAAGGATAGGAACCATTGGAGTGCGGCTCCAGTTATACCTCCATCATTCAGACACTGTAGCAAGGTGGAGTGAGCTACAGTGTCGAATGCAGCACTCAGGTCCAGTAGGATAAGGGCCATAGTATGACCTTCATCCACCCCCTGTCTTAGGGATTCCACTGCCGTCAGTAGTGCCGATTCCGTAGAATGGCGGGGGCGGAAGCCAAATTGGGTGTCGTGCAGTAAGGCAGCTTTGTCTATGAAATCCATAAGTTGGATATTGACCGTTTTCTCTGCCACCTTGGCAAGATAAGGTAAGAGAGAAATGGGCCGCAGATTATCCAATTTATCAAAGCTGATGGTAGGTTTTTTCCTGAGCGGAAGGACCACCGCTTTTTCCATTCTTTAGGCACCGTCTTTGTCATAAAAGACACATCCAGTAGATGCCTGATGTAAGGCTCCAAGGCCCCCAGGCTGTCTTTTAGTCGTTTGGGAGTAGTAGGGTCCCGTGGGGAACCTGACTTTACAGATCTGCATATTTTTAGGAGAGTTTCTGTGGGTGGGGTAACAAAGTTGGTAAGGGTGAGTGAGTTTCCCCTATCCCTAGAGTGTTCTACAAACTCAATCCCATTCGTGGGTTGAGTTGGAAAAGCCGAGTAAATTTTGGATATTTTCTCAGCAAAAAAGTCTGCGATTCTGTCGCAAGATTCAGGCGAGCAGTCATCAGGGACAGTGGCGGATTTTCCACTAGAGAGAGTTTTGTATAGTAGAAATAACTCCTTTGTCGAGTTACCTGCTTCGTTGATCTTAGTCTCATAGTGTGTAGTTTTTGCCTTTCTAATCAGTCCATGGTAGACTCGCCTCTCTGACAGGTAGACCTCTCTAGTATCTTTGGAGAAAGCCCGACGCCATTGCCTTTCAGCTCTCTTCAGTAAGGTTTTAGCATTCCGCAGTTCAGTAGTAAACCAGGGTGCGGTTTTTTGAGCACGGTCACTGGGATTAATTTCAGATAGCGGGGCTGTGAGATCTAATGCATCGTAGATGCGTTTGCATAGGTTGGAGTTAGCTGTATCTGCATCATCTCCCCCTGGGTCGCCTCCTTTTGTTAGTTCCTCGCAGAACTTGGACTGGGAGAAAGAGGCCCATTTTCGCCTTAGGTGGTATAATGCTGTGGGTTGTCGGGCTCTACCTTCAGGAATATGAATGGTGAAAGGTACCAGGTGATGATCTGACCAGGGGATGGGAATGGGAGTCTTCGCTTCTACTTCCCCCCAGTTAACAAATATGGGATCTAGTAAGTTCCCTAACTGGTGGGTGGGCCCGCTTACAATTTGATTAAGTTGTAAAGCTTCTAATACTTGGCAGAGGTTTTTGTTGGCGTTATCAGATGGATTGTTGAAATGAAGGTTGAGGTCACCAAGTACCATGAATTTATTTTTACGTATCGAGGACTCTATAATGTATTCAACTAGACTCTCCTCGAACCTAGTTGAGGGGCCGGGGGGTCTGTAAATTAACATACCTTCCAGTGTGTGGTTGTTATTCACTTTTATCGTGAAGCTCCCTGCCTCACTGTCCAAGATAGGCACATAGTTAAGTTGGCAGCGGAGACTTTCCTGTGCAATTATTGCAATGCCCCCTCCTCTGCCTGTAGGTCTGTCTTGTCTGTATATTGTATATCCCTCTGGAAGTGCCTCCAAGGCGTCAGGCGTGGATTCCTCATCCAGCCAGGTTTCGGTTAAAAATGCCAGGTCCCATTGTGTTTCAGTAAGTAGATCATATAGATCTAGCTTGTGTTTGCGTAAAGAGCGGACATTAACCAGTCCGCATTCTAGGGTATTGTCCGTAGTGGCCATGCTTCTACCTGGATCGTAGGAGAAGTGACAGTGTTCACAACCTATGTTGTCCTCTACTTTTAGTTTGTGCTTGCACTGCTCAGTAGTACTAGGGCGAAGCGCTAGTAGTTCTAGCTTACTCCACCGTGTATGATTCGCACGAGGGACATGGGGTCTAGCCCTAGACCGCGTGCGATCGCGGACGGGCGCAGACGGGCTTGCCTTAAGCGAATCGAGGATGCACATTGGTTTTCTATGCTTGATCTTCCAGCTGCCTACCACCAGGCATCATTACAACGAGAGAGTAAACAATTAACAGCATTCATAACACCTGTAAGGTGCTTTCAATTACGGTGGATACAATTTGGCTTGTGTTTCACAGTGTTTCAGATAGAGACAAACAATTTACCGGAAGGTGTGAAGGATATTGTGCAGTTCAAAGAATCTTTGTTAATTATGAGAAATACGAGAGAAAATTGGTTGAGAGCTGTGGAAAGAATCTTGTTTTAAAGAAGGGCACGGAATATTTGAGATTTGGATGGCCAAAGCAGAAAATAAATCAGTACTGAAGGGAAACCCTTGTGGGAATTAAAGGTTAAATTAGTGGATGAAGACATAGTTGTCATAAGGAAGGGCAATATAGTTCCACAATGACAAATGAGAGAACGGCTTTAAAGGTGAATTATGAAGGCTGTTGGGACGGCAAAGTCCTCTGTATGGTAAAAGGCATGTACCCCTGCCCTCAGTGCCCAACTGTACTATTGTCTGGATTCCTTATGCTGAATTTTGTTGCAATAGGCAAACACAGATCATGCGTATACACCATGACATAGGCCTGTCTCACAGATTGCGGTCTTGTTGGACCTGGAGGGTCACAGAAAGAGAAACCTTCATAGTGGTGGAAGGCTACCACCAAGAGTTTTTTATTGATTTTTCAGAAATCTTTATTGAAAGAATTGCACAGCACAGTTACAAGATTCCACAGTTGTAAGGCAGTATGCACAGAAATACAATACATCACAGCAAAGGCTACCTCAAGCTTGTGCCACTTGGGGACAATGTCAGAGAGAGATATCGTTTAGCTGCTAAGAAGGGGAAGAGAACAACAGAGAGAGGCACCATGAGTAGGGGAGGGAGGCAGACGGAGCAAAGGGGAGCAAGAGCGGAAAGGGAGCTGCTCATTGACCTTCACCGGGGTGCCGACGGGGAGCGGGAGAGAAATGCCGCAGGGCGCTGGGAATTATGACTTGAGAGGTAGGTCACAAGTGGACCCCATATGTCAACTGAGCGAGATCTGGCTGGTATAAGGTCCCAGAACTCGGACAGGAGGGTCTGGCAGCGGGAAGCATCCTCGAGCCAGAGGGCAACCTTAGGCGCAGGCCTTCGACCCCAACACATGGAGACCCTGTGCCGTGCGAGGACCAGCAGCATGGCAGTCAAGCGGCGGAAGGCTACGGGCAAAATTTAACAAAGCCTAAGAGGCAGAGCAGAGGGTCGGGTTGGACCAGGGACGAGGTGATTTCAGAAATAGCAGTGCAGACCTCGCGCCAGTATGCGGAGACCTGGGGGCACAGCCAGGCGAGGTGGGAGAAGTCAGCCGTGGGCGCAGAGCAGCGCAGGCATCTGTCACTTGCAATAAGTCCTAGTTTGTGCAGTTTGAATTGAGTCCGATATAGCCTGGCTACCACAAAGAGCTAAGCAGCACAAACGCAGTGGTGGGAGCATACCGTGTAGTGATCAGTAGGCGTGAACAGGTCCTTCTTACCCTGTGTCACTAGAGTGAGGCCTACAGGCTCACTCACCTTTTGTTAAAGATTTGCATTGTGAGCTTAGCTCACCCTTGACTTACACCAGGTTGAGGTCGAGTGCTGCGTAGCGCAGGAGAAGTGACTCTCTGCTGGATCTATGTGTGCCTGGGAAGGGTAGGGTATAGGGTTAGAGAGGTGCTGTGCAGCTTATGTGTGGTTAGCACATATTCTGAGTGTATGTAAGCTTGCAAGGAATACACTGCATGAGAGATGTAATGCTGTGCAGTGCATGGACACTAAAAGCATGTGCTGGATGTATGTGTTCTTATCGGAAGTACAATACATGAACGGTGAAGTGGAGTGCATTACGCACATGGTGAGTGTGTGTGTGTGTGTGCTGGCAGTGTGTGTGTTTGCAAATAGCATCCCCTAGTACAATACAGAAAAGCTACTCTACTGAGCAGTGCACATAGGCTGTATGTGGTGCTGAATATATGTATATCTGTAGTGGTACAATGCATGGAGATAACAGTACTGGAGATAATGTGTGCTGTTAAAGCACACTGAGTGCAAGTGTGCCTGCAATTGTACACTATATGGAGGACACTAGGTTCCTTTTTGGGAAGCCCAGCCCTGCCTGAGGAAGACATGCTCACTGGTTAGAGGAGGCATACCCTGAAGCAGAGGTCAGACCCGGGACCAGGGTTCGATTCCCGACTCGGCAGGGTCTGGAGCCCAATTGTCCACGGACTCGATAATTCGCGCTTCGGTGCCCACTCTAAGCACGAGTTCACACTATGCAGCTCTGGGCAACAAGCTTGCTTAATCTCCACAAAGGCCCCCCCGCGGCGGGATGCCTGGCTTTCACCTTGGGGATGCCCAGTACGGGTTATCTCACAGGGAAAAACCAGGACGGGTTCCCAATGCAAGCGCCGAGATGCCCAAGGGTAAGTCGAGCGCTATATAAGAACTCACATACATACATCAGTAATAGAGGAATCGCCCCAGACAGATTGGTGTATTGCTGTATTCTTGTGAGCTGGGTGGGACAGACACTGGAGCAAGGGAGGAAGAGACTCCCCCTTTACATTTCAAAAGGGTGCTCTTTGATTCAGTGGTAGATCAAAAGGGAGGGGCCTGGACACATCTCAGGAAGGAGATGGAGGTAATAAGGGAATTATAAAGAGCAGGGCAGGTAGCCTAGAATTTACCTTGTGATGTACACATCACTGTGCCTGACACCCAGGTGTCAACTCTGGTCACTTCCATGAACTGTGTTGTGGGTCTTTCAACTTCGGCGTCTTTGCTGCTGTGATAAACAGCCTTTCATGAAGGAAGAAGAGAAGGACAAATGTACACTTCAAATGAAGCAGGACCACAACGTAAACCTTGAAAGACTCAGACCCTAAATCACATTTGGTGTCTGGATAAGGACAATAAGATGGGGAGATTGAGACCCCAAAATGTGTCACCTGCCAAGCAGCCGGATGCTGTCTGAGATGGGAAAGCTCTGCAAGACTTCTGCCTGTGACCAGGACTGAGTGCAAAGGCCTGCTAGTCTCCCTGCTGGATGTGGAGACAACGCCCAGGGTAACCAAGACCACCTGCTCTGGAGCCTGGAGCACCAGTGCTTGTCTGCTTGCCAAGACCAGTTTACCCTATCACCCTATCATGAAGAGGAAAGCACTGGAGGAAGCGACGTCTAGTAGAGAGCCCTACCAAGACAACACCATGAGCGAGATCTGAAGATATGGCTCTGCATCGATCGGGTCGTAGCCCATACATAGGATTGTGTTGAGTGACCCCTGTTTTCCAGGAGAGGGCTGCAGTAGACAAAGCCACACATGGAGCGCTGTACAGGGACACAAAGCCCGTACTGCCTCAATGCGGTGACTCCATATGCCAGAGGGGGCCACCGTTGAAGTAATTGTGTGGCTAGCGTGCCAAGTCTCATGAACACTAAGTGGTGAGCCCATATGCAAGGAGCGGCCACTGTGGTGTGAGAGATTACACAGGACGAGTCTACACTGTGTTCAGAGATACTGTGGCAACCCTGAATGCCAAGAAGGACTGCCGGTGCTAAGATACCAAGGATTTCAGGCTATCGCTTGGCACTAGAGTGAGGCTGTGAATTCGGCCCCCGACCCCCGATGGAAGGAAATTGACTTACTACGTCTTTGCGAGCTGGAAGGTGTTTGAACACTAAGGAGAGCCAGCAACGCAGCTCAGGAGTGGGAGACTGCACCTGTCAGGTGCTGCTGCGTACACTGTGAGCAGCTCGATTTCCCTAAGAAAGATCAGTGCTCATGAGGAAAAAATATTGTGTTTTTTAATTGAAATTGCTGTCATCTAAAATGAACATTAGCACTAGTCTTAGGATCCGCATTCCTTTTAGAATCTGAACACAAGGATAGGGTTGCCTTCAAGGGATTGCTCTAGTCGTAGGGTTAGGAGTGGGTGTATGTCATTCTTCGACTTAGGGCTGGGCCTGATTTGAGAGTTTGGTCGAGGATTACTGAATCACAAACGTGATGGATATCTTGCCTACTTTATTACAAGTTCATTATATCCTATAACACTTGTAATTAGGTGGACGGGATGTCCATCATGCTTGTGATGGAGTAACCCTCTGCCAAGCTATAATCAAGCCCTTCGACCAGGGATATGCTTAGGTTATGGTGAGCATTCTGCTAATGTTCAATGTGGACTCAAAAACGTTAGTTTTAATTTTGATGTATTTCAGGTTTCTATTCTTGGGACTATAATCATAACCATTGAGATCATGTTTTAGGCATTTACTTTTTGATGTTTTATTTTCAAAATAATTGGCTTAGGAATTAAGACTTTCAATTTTCAGAGGTACGCAGACTCCCCCACAAGTTCTGGAGGTGGAACTCCTTAACAACTTCTATAACCTAGGCCCTCCAGAGAGATTTTAAGTGCGAAATGGTGGCAGGGTGAATTTTACCTATGGCGGCAGGATTGATCTGTGCTTTTGCCTATGCGTATGCAGTCTCAATAGTGGTATTTCTTTGAGCATCAATTTCACCGAGATGGAAATTGGGAGTTTTGTCACCATTATGTCTAAACTTCGAAGCTTAATAACTTGAAAGTCACAATTTAACTCTTAACCAATGTCTACTCACTTTTCTGCTATGAAGACATTGGGCCAGACCTCATCCACAGCATTCATCGGGGCCTCGAGGCGATCTTGCATGAGCACCCTCTGCAGGTCCAGCACACACGGAGTATTGAACAGGCTTCTATCATCAATTTTCTCCTTGATCCGGTTGTACAGGTCTTCCACCATCAGCTGCTCGGCAGATTCCATCATATCCTGGTGCGTTGAAAGTGGCTTCACCTCCTTCGACTTCAACTCTGGAATAAACCTTCACTGTCAGTAATAAACCTCATCATGCCCCGCCTTCCTACAAATCACCAATCCACACAAGAGACATTAAAGAGCAAACCATAAACTAAATCTGAAAGCCATCTGCTATCATATAGGTTCACTTTTTTGATGGCTGCATTATTCCCTGTTATTGGTTTCTAGCTGTCTAAGCAGAAAACACCACTTTAGCTTGTTTTCGCTTTAAACTGAATACAAGTTACAATATTCTTTTGTACTGTATAAAATATACTTTAGTGCTTTTCTTGCTTCATTGCATCGTTGAGAGTTCCTCCTAACCCCTCACACCTGCAAACATTGTCACAAATGATCATTCTTTGAGTCAACCACAATAATGGACTGCAGATTAGCCCTTCATCATGCTTCCCTGGCACATTCCTTATTACTGAGGTGGGTCGTCAAGGCACGCCACCTGATTGCCACCAACCTCCAAATATAAGAAATTCTATTTTGGATTCCACACCTGAGGCAGAGTATAAATCGAACCCAGGCTCATTAAGCCCATCTGTATGGATGGATGCCATGTTTGAGTTGAAGAGGGTGTCATTGGTGTCTCTCAACAGCAACAACAGTGGTGGGCACTAGGTAACACTAGTTCACTGCATGATTCAGGAACTTTGGTCCTCGGACAAGCCTGCTGGTTCCTACAGCGCGAGGGAGCTATCACAAGCTCCCTGGCATTTCATGTCATGCTTTGGGTGATTGGCAGGCAGTTCTACTTTGCATCACCAATCAGGTGCAAAAGTACTATATCAGAGGGACTTGGGGTGGGATCTGCAGGAGACCGCAGATGGACATGCATTGATAGTATGTTGTATGATGCCACTTTCTGGCCTGATGTCTGACGCAGCTTTGAAACTCAATAAAATCTGTTAAATAAAAAAAACAGAGGGCCTGGGGCACAAACCCTGGTGACGCTGTGTTACACAAAGGTTTCCTGGAAGAACACATTACACTTTTTTTACAGGCAGCATACCGCCCATGGAGTCAGCTGATTTTAGTCTATACACCGGGGTAACCTTTGAATCATTGAAAGTACTGGCTCCTCTGGATAGACCTGTTGCCCACAGTTCCCATGGATCTTCTGGGGCTCCCCTGCAGAATTTCAGACTCCCTGTCCCTTCTTCATTAGCCTATTCTTCCACTGGAAGACCCCCCATCACCTTTGTGTGGTTGTGGAGAGGGTGGTCCTGCAGGCCTCCAGAGGACAGTGTTGTTCATAGGGAGGGATGATCTGCTTAGAGGAGTTTCAATCAATCTCAGTGGCTCCCAATGCTCAAGATGTGCATTTGCCACTGGCCCTAATCTTCGTCGTGCTGCTCTACTAATGGTTTACGTTCCCTTTGAGGCAGTCGCTCCGTTCTTCCTTACAGTATTGTTGGTTTTTCAAACCTCGCAGAAGACTTGCTTTGAAACTTTGGAAAAACTGCCTTTTTTCTGTTCTCTCAGCTGAGGTGTTATTCTTTGTTGCCATCTCTTTTCTCTTAGCAGAGCTGGGGAGCTTGGTGCATTTCTACAACATGAACTGTGTCTCAGATTCCTGACAAACAGGGTGTTTGAGCACCTCGGCCCATTTGATCCTCAGTTGATCACTATTGACCTCGCCCTCAGGAAGCCAATCTTACCCACCTCAACATATGGCATATTTCGCTATTTCTAAAGAGGTGGTCCCTTTTCCCTCCTCATTTGATGGCTGCTGTACCCTGGGATTATGGTATTGGGACAACGCCTGAGGATGTCCTCGAATGACATTAGCAAAGCAGCCACATGGGCAGCCCTCACACCTTCATTCATAACTAATCATTGTTGAAGGGGGATTACATTGCAAACCTTTTGACCTCTAGTATTGAGTTTTATACTTGTTGATAATTATTCTTCGAACTGTAATAAATCATAGGTGGCATATATTTTGCCTCGCTTTGCATATCCCCTTGAATCCATTACTGTTAATTAAGTACTATATCATGGTCCAGAAAATGCTACAGTATTGATTACCTCAGTCTAATCGACTTTGCCACAATTGCCACGACCAAAAGAGAAAGAGAATTTGCTAAATATGACAGAGGAAAAGGCAGAGAATGTGTATGTTTTTGCAACAGATATGTGAAATTTTATTTTTTTTACTCCCACTTTCCTCGCCCCCTCCCACACTCCACCCCCAATCGGTGCCGGCCGCTCCTTGGCAGAAGGGTGGTAGGTCACAGAAACTGAGAATCATAGCTGGCAGGGGAGCTTACACACGGTCAGTGCTTTTTCTGAGGTATGGGCTTTAATGCAGCCCTTTCCCAAAGCAAATTCACCAGCTGGACTTTCCAACTAGTAAAACAAGCATTGGCATAGCCATTAGGTCTCGCCTATGGCTTTACCAATATATTTTGCCTCGCTTTGCATATCCCCTTGAATCCATTACTGTTAATTAAGTACTATATCATGGTCCGGAAAATGCTACAGTATTGATTACTTCAGTCTAATCGACTTTGCCACAATTGCCGCGACCCTTCCCTCCTCGAATAGTTGCGTCACTAAATCGAGTTCAATATTATCCTTTAAAAATATCACACCCACCCCATACTTTTAAGTCCACATCAGCTTACCTTGACAATATAATGGTAGTTGATATCCTGAATGCAACATTTTTGTAATGCTCTACATCGCATACGATCATGCCGATTTATAAACAAACTGAACAGCTGAAACAAGCTAACGTTGTATTCTTTGGAGTTTAGATTCAACCGGCTTGCCAGTCTCATTGGCTGGAGTGGGATAAACAATGATGTCATCACTATGTGACTGTATGTTTTGTTACCTGGGCAATGGTATTTGATGGAAATACTCTTTTCAACAGTGGGTATTGTTCATTCATGTCCTGCATCAGTGATGAGCCATGACAACCTGATCAGATAGAGAAGGCATTGACTAGTGGTTAAGCTGCCACTTTGGCAACTAAGAACCTGGGTTCAAATCCCAGGCACATGACGGAAAATCATTGTGTTCTTAACAAATCACTAAAGGCCTGATCTTGAGTGAGGAGTATGATACTTACTCCATCAGGGTGAGACAGCAACTAAAATACTCAGTTCCCTGACTGAGTACCTGTACTCCACATTTAGAGATGTCTGCCGACTCTGAGGATATCTCTAGTCACGGGCATGAACCGCGATCAAGGCGGTTCCTGTCAAATTATTAACAGTTTGGTGAACAGATAGATGGCTCCGTCAAACATGACTCTGCTTGTCAAACTTTTAACAAGTTTTTGCTTTAAAAAAAAATAATTTTTTCTACATTTTATGCTTAAAGAAGCAAAAACGAATGACCCCCGCATCGTAGGAGCTATCCCCTATGGTGTGGGAGTCATGATTTTTCTTCACTGACAGGTTTTCCCTTGAGGTGAGGTACAGCAAAAAAATATATAACACTGTCCACTCTAAATCAGGCAGACGATGATATGCGTACACATATGATGTGTTGTCGGAGGAGTATGCAAGCGATGGAGCTGAGGTAGCCTCCATCGCAGACATACTTAAGGTCCGTCCGCCTGTAAATCATGTGGGCGGACCGAGGGTTTGGCGGGAGGGTACTTCGTCGCAGTTGCGATGGAGTACCCTCTGCACCAAACTCTATATCAGGCCCTTAATCTCCCATTTCCTAAAACTGTAAATATGTGTGAAATGCAATTGTAAAGATGAGATATCATTAAAAAATTCTAATATGTACATTTTCATGAGAGTGATACGCCCTTGTATGGTCTCCGATCGCCCCCGTAAGTGTACGGTGCATCGCTGCTCCTCATCCAGGTTTCCAAAACATGCATGAAAAATGTAGGGACGGAGACCTAGGACTTCTCTCCTAGCTCTCCTGTGGGTTCTTTCTAAACTAGCTTAAATGTGTAAGAGATGTGCCCTCCAGAACCACACATAATTTCCTAGGTGACTCTTCACTAAAAATGTAAAAGTTGTTATAAATCACAGACAAACTGAATTAGTTAGATCACTGATGCAAATCTGATGCTGATCCTCATGGCCTGATTAGAACTGGCATAATTATTCAGGAAACATGTTCAAATATTTTCATACAAATTTGGTTCTGTACAATTACAGGTTCACTATTTGGTGCTGAAAGAGAATTCACTAAATATGACAGAGGAAAAGGCAGAGAATGTGTATGTTTTTGCAACAGATATGTGAAATGTTCTTTTTTTACTCCCACTTACCTCGCCCCCTCCCATTCGCCACGCCCAATCGGTGCCGGCCGCTCCTTGGCAGAAGGGTGGTAGGTTACAGAAATTGAGAATCATAGTTGGCGGGGGAGCTTACACACGGCCAGTGCTTTTTCTGAGGTCTGGGCTGTAATGCAGCCCTTTCCCAAAGCAAATTCACCAGCTGGATTTTCCAACTAGTAAAAAAAAGGTTTATTGTTTGCCACCCGGTAAATGAAGGTGCAAGGTCAGCGGCCCACCCAGGAGTGAGCCGCCTACAAGTCCACATAGGCTCTGTGCCCTGCTCAACTCATCATGCGGGGTGAGCTGTGTTATTTGTCCTGCCCATACTAGCTTTCTGTGCGCTTCATGCCATATGTTTACCGTCAGTTGAGTGGGTCCGAGCAGCCGTGGTGTACGCTGTTTGTTATAAAGCGCCAACATCATGCCCTCCTTCCCGAGCCCGTATCTATCTGCTTTATAAGTGGGATTCGTCTGCGGAGCATGCACCCATTGATTAAGGACTTTCAAGTGCGCCGCCCAGTAATAGAGCTGGATGTTCGGTAGCGCAATGCCCCCATCAAACCACCCGCTATTTAGCTTGCGTTGCGCTATGCGTGCCGGTTTGTTCCCCCACAATAGCCCCGTGACCTGAGCCGTAATGCGTTTGAAGTACGAGGGTGGCACTGGGTACGGCGCGTTTTCGAGGGCATATAGGAATCGAGGCAGTGCCATCATCTTAAAAAGGGCTGCCTTCCCCAGCAGCGTTAGGGGGAGAGTCCCCCAGTGGGCGGCGTCTCTTCTGAGGCACTCCAGGGGTGGCAGGAGATTGTGCTTAAGAAATTCATCGGGATCCGCTGTAATATAGATTCCCAAATATCGAAAGCCCGCCGCGGAGAATTGCAGTGGGCAATCTCCCGGCAGCTGCTGCGGCGGGCCCCGCAGCACAAAGAGTATTGATTTGGACCAATTAATAGTGTACCCTGATGCGCGACCAAATTGTTCACATACATTGAGAAGCACCAGGATGGAGCATCTGGGTGAGGCCAGGTAGAGCAGAATATCATCCGCATAGAGCGATATGCGATCTTCCCAGTCCGCTGTCCATCGCAGTCCGCGTATCTGCGGCTCCCACCTAATCCATGCCGCCAGTGGCTCAAGCACCAGCGCAGTATAGCACTATTTTCACAAAGTCACTTGTTGCACTCTACACACTGTGTCATTTAGAATTACTTTATTGACAGCCATGTTCAGTAATTTATATACAATACAAAATGTCTCTTTTGACTAAAAAATAAGTGTCTTGGTGGTGTGTTCCGACAATACAGTTTGGTTCTTCAGTAGAGACGTTGAACCCTTGTTGACTTCATAGTTCCCGCACTAAAATTGAATATTGTGGTTATAGTGATTTCACTCGTACAAAGCAATTGACACCTTCCCGACAGAACCAATTCTTTATATATTATACATACCCGGGTTCTGAGGGACACAGGGTCGCCCCATTTTTTTAAATGGTATATGTTTTTGCAACAGATTTGTGAAATGTTATTTTTTTTACTCCCACTTACCTCTTCCCCTCCCATTCGCCACCCCCAATCGTTGCAACACAGCCAGTGCTTTTTCTGAGGTCTGGGCTGTAATGCAGCCCTTTCCCAAAGCAAATTTACCAGCTGAATTTTCCAACTACTAAAAAAAGGTTTATTGTTTGCCACCCGGTAAATGAAGGTGCAAGGTCAGCGGCCCACCCAGGAGTGAGCGGCCTACAAGTCCACATAGGATCTGTGCCCTGCTCAACTCACCATCGGGGCCTTAGAATCTTTTTTTTACTGTCGTAGAAAGTGTCTACAATATTATAAAAGTGTAAAGTTACTTTCAGTGGTGTCATTTGCATAAGAAGTTTCAAAAAACAATTGCACAGGTACTTCTCACACTGGACAGGAAGAAATGTAGTTCTGAGGCTCTCTCCCAGATGTTCCAAAATCATGAAAACTGCTGAAGTCATGAAAGCCATGCATCTTCTGTGATATGATACAAAACTCAAACTTTTCTGCCATTGTCTACCTAATGTGACTTGGAGCCTTTGTTGGAAAAAATCTCATTTATACAATGCTCTAGTTGTAATAATCTAAGAGTCAGGGCCCTCGTCAGCTTTTACCACCCATGTCCCCTGCCAGCACTGCCAATGACAGAACCAACACAACTACTAACCATCGCACCCTACAAGTGTGACAATTCAAACTATTCAAGGCCTCGAAGATATAAGAATGGCTTCAGTGGTAGGTATTAGTCATTTTTAAAGTATACTGAATTAATAAACAACTCTTGCTGTGCTCATCTCTATTTAGACAAACAGCGCTCCATGTGGCAGAGTATCATAAGTCTGGACAATTAAGTGCCAGCGCCAAGCACCAGCAACCACCGGCTCAAATTAAGCACTGCATCTATAAATCTATATGTTTCTAGGCATAGCCTGTTTTACCAGCTTAATGTAATTAAAAAAATCATAAATGAAAAAATATACACACACACTCACACACACACGCACGCACACACACTATTGTTAACCCTCTTCATCCACTGGTCTTTACAACTGTCATTCATATTTTACTTCCGCCCACCACAGCATACACCATGACCAATTGGTCAGTCCACTTCAGCCACTGACTTTCTTGGCCTTTGGGTGACAGCATTTTGCCTAATCACATGAACACAGCCACCTGAAAGCTCCCTTAAGTGTCAGGGTTGGCGGGACAATACCTCACCTATACAATGCATTTTTCTTTCCGTTCCTTATCCTTCCTAATTTTGTGTTTACTCTATTACTTCAGGTAATAGTATTTCAAAGCCAATAATACCTTTTCTTTGCACCAATATTATTAAAATTTTCTTGTACTATTCATTACAATCAAAAGGGATTTCTATACCTCATGTAAGTACGTCTACTTGCGAGTAAGCACCCTTACTATTCAAATAAAATTACAGGCACTGGTTATTTTTTTTTCTATTTTTTTTATTGCAAGTGTATGGCTACCACTTTTAGGCAGCCACATGTCTACTTTTGTTTGTTATATTTTGTGCACTATGCTTGCAATAGCAATAACCAATGAAAACTATTAAGTCATAGCACCAGCTTGCCAAGGCCAGGCCTATTGGCTTTGCATAGGTTCTCTTGGTCGTTGGAGGTGGACCCTGTACTCTCTATTCGTCCTTACAGTCATGCTGGCTGGGACAAGGGCGTCGAGAAGCGACACTTACCTTCGTTTATGATCTGCTTGGCAGCCACAGCAGACGAGAGGTGGATGGGCTCCATGAAGATGCTCGCGGTGTAGGAGTCTGACAGCAGGGAGTACCTGTCAATCAAAGCCAGATGAGATGGAGACCATTAGTTCTTTCCACTCACCCTTTACACATGGAATACAACTCAAAGCTTGATCAGCTTTTCAGGTACCTTAGTCCCAGTAGTGTTACTCGATGAAATACTACTTCCAGGGAGGCTAGTCATTACTATCCCTGGAGGGTATTATTGTTTGTCTCTAGTGCCACTAGGAAAAGACCACGGGCACCAGTGTACTGCAAAGGACCAGCCAGCTTGACTCTCCCACGGTGGCTTGGGTGAACGGTCAAGAATGAGTCTGGGAGAGGTAGAGGCTTTGGTCCAGTTACTGCGTGACACTCTCTTCTACACAACAAAGGTCAATGGTGAGTCTTAAAAAAAGACTATAACTTTAAAATTAGGGAAATACAGTTTAAAAAAAGATAAACACAGGAGGCCTTAAGGTGTTATCTACATGTCTGTTTGTCTGTCTGCAGCTGTACAGAGTGTAATATGCTACTTATTACCATTGTGTGTGATGGCTAGAGTGGGCATGATGCCCCACCCCTTCCTCAGCAATGGTGACAAAAAGCATATTACATTTGGCGCATACCTATACAAGGTTTACCCCATGGCCTTGTTCCCATGTTTATGTTTTTTAAAGATATTTAACCAAAACCAGGACGCAGGGGTTTAAATTGTGCAGTAAGGTAAGCTCACACTGAGGAGGCCTTGCACCCTTAGGAGGATTGTTTGTATATGTTCAGTAACTGTAATATAGAATACCTGAGGGAGCAAACAATGTTCTTGTAATGTCACGTTCTCTCTACTGTGTAATAAACTGCATTTTGACCTTGCACTAGTGTAATTTATGCGTGAATGTTCGTCTATTACTTAGTGCAATTGTATTAAATAATGTGTTATCGAATAACATTTACATTCACTATTATTCACCATCAGTTTTGCCCGTCAGGTCTAATGAGAGAGTAAGGAAAGCTCAACAATATAAGGGTCAATGGGACCCGACCTCTGCGCACTGTAACTGTTAGGTAGAAATACCTGAATACATTGTAATTTTCACACTATTTGAAATAGAATAAATTTCATACTTTTCTTCAACATAAAATACACTGCAAAATTCAACGAATCCAAAGCATAATTATGAATACATTCCAATTTTTATTCAAATTCATTGGATGTCCTTAGGTTTCATCTTGTTCAATCCAAGTTCTTAAATCAATAGAATATTCAAAGAATTATCTTGCTGCCCAATGCATTTCGAGCCTGAACTGGCTCTTCTTCAGGGGCTCAAATTCTACAACATAAACAAAAAAATCATACTTTACAATAGTAGGTGTACTAGCGTCATTAAATCCAAAGCAGCTTATGCTTCATTTAGCTTAAACAATGTGATGAATCTTTCTGAGAAACGACATTTAGCTACTCATTGGATTGAGGAGAGACACAGTATAGCCCAATTAAAGTTCTCTGTGCTAGAAAGGGTTGTACAACATACAGACACAGATCTCACCAGAGGTCTTTTACAAAGAGAGACTTACTGGATAAAACGTCTAGACACCCTGATTGACAGGGGAATTAATGACAGAATTGACTATGCATGTTATCAGAATGTATATATCACTGTTACAGGATGGTTCAGCATGATTCATATGCGCTGTTTCCATATGGATAAAATGACGACATTTCACTGGGGTTTTCTTATGTTTCACTCTATTTTTATTCTATTTCTCACATCCCTCAAAATAGCTCATCCACTGATTTCTAGGATCAGAGTTACAGTAATTAGCTTTTGAAGGCGATACGATATTTCAGCGATCCACCATTGTCTCTTTAACAGTTATTTTCATCACACCCTCCCTCGACCATAGTCTTTCAGCATTATTAGTTTAATTCCAGTTCGTGAACCGATCGTGCAGTATACTTGAGATTAAGCCCTTTTAAGATGGCGACATTTTTCAGACCACAGACTTATTGTCTGTTTTTAGTTTCTAGGAGATATCGACATCGCGAGATCAGTCCGTTTTTTATCGTTACACCGGACGTTCACCATTGCACTGAGCTACCACGAAGCTCCCTGCTTTCGCATGAGGAAGACCCACGGCAGAATTCCCCCGAATTCGCCACCGTTTAACAGAGGATTTTGGGCCAGAACTCTTCAGTTTTTTAGCACGGTATGATTTTTTAGTTGTTCCCGTTAGTAGGCACTCATAGAGGAGTTCGACCAAGAACCCTTTACACTTTTTTATACTTAATACCGTCAATCCTGTTTATTTCAGATCGCGTTTGTACCAGACTTCAGATTTTGGTCACGTCGTGCTTAAGCATTAGGATCAAGGTATTTATTTTTCATAACCACGCACAATTTGCCAGTTCCCAAACGTGGCAGTAGATTCACAGGCTTTAAACAGATTAATGGTTCCTTTAGAATAGTGTCACCCTTTGGTGGAGGGCTTTCTGTCAATTTCAATGTCGTTTCTCAAAAAGATTCATCAATCACTTCACATTGTTTAAGCTAAATGAAGCATAAGCTGCTTTGGATTTAATGACGCTAGTACACCTACTATTGTAAAGCATGATTTTTTTGTTTATGTTGTAGAATTTGAGCCCCTGAAGAAGAGCCAGTTCAGGCTCGAAATGCATTGGGCAGCAAGATAATTCTTTGGATATTCTATTGATTTAAGAACTTGGATTGAACAAGATGAAACCTAAGGACATCCAATGAATTTAAATAAAAATTGGAATGTATTCATAATTATGCTTTGGATTCGTTGAACTTTGCAGTGTATTTTATGTTGAAGAAAAGTATGAAATTTATTCTATTTCAAATAGTGTGAAAATTACAATGTATTCAGGTATTTCTACCTAACAGTTACAGTGCGCAGAGGTCGGGTCCCATTGACCCTTATATTGCTGTGCAAAGTTAGGCACACAAGACTGTTGCGTGCCTCCTCCGCAGCACGCTTCTTATTTAAACGGTTTAAGACAGGACAAACATTATTGAGTTATCCAAAGCCAGTGTGTGCCTCTCCAAAAAATATTAGAGTAAGGAAAGCTGCCAAGATGGCTGCCGATAACCTGTAGATTGACAGGAAGTGGTCGATGCGCGTGGGGGAAGGCGGGCAGCGCTCACCATTGAAAATGCTGTGCTTTCAATCCTGTTTTTTTTTCAGTTAATTTTTAATGTAGATCTCATCAATTTTGGGTGTTGTGAAGTTGGTGATCTTGGATATAATAACTAATAAAACTAATAAAACCGTCAGTTTTATTCAAAACAGTGAAATGCCGAGAGGGATGTAGGAGATGTTTCTAGTTCCTCTGGTCTTCTGCAGTAAGTGTGCTGTGCTGGGCTATCCTGGGCTTGGCATGTAGGACGGATGGCTGGATTCTAACGTCTGTGTGTGCAGGGGCTGTGATATTGATTGCTGGACAGAAAGGTTCTAGAGGTCACTCATTCCTTGGGAGGGGTGAACACTACAGCCATATTGGGCATTCATCTGGACACACTTCCCTGGCTGCACCTGACCACAGTCGTCCGTGTAGGGGCGCAGGCGGCTTGCCTCTAGTGTGCCAGTGGACGTCAATGTACAGAAACTTCAGGCAACTCAGAAATATAGGTTAAGCAACGTATCTACATAAAAAGGGCTCCCAGCAATGTACGTCTGGGGTACTGTCGAAACATATTTTTTATTATTCCTAACTGGCAAAATGTAAAAAACATAAAGTTACATACTAAACTCAATTAGTGCAAGCACTTTGTCTTTAAAAATCCACATCATTTTCTACCCATCTTTCACCACACATATCCTCATACATACATCTCACGCAGACATACAGACGATATACATGAAGTTTTCTGTAGCACTCGATTCTTTAGCACCGTCTTCCTGGGTTTTTATACATGAATTCTAAAGATCATTTGATATTAATTTGACATTGAAACAATAATACTCTTGTTTCCAGTGGCTTTAGGTCTCTGGTTTTTATAGATGAATTCTAAAGATCATTTGATATTATTTTGACATTGACACAGTAATACTCTTGTTTCCAGTGGCTTTAGGTCTCTGGTTTTTATAGATGAATTTTAAAGATCATTTGATATTATTTTGACATTGAAACAATAATACTCTTGTTTCCAGTGGCTTTAGGTCTCTGGTTTGTATAGATGAATTCTAAAGATCGTTAGATATTATTTTGAGATTGATACTATAAATCTCTTGTTTTCCGTTTTCCTATGGCTTTAGGTTTCTACGCGTGTTTCAGCAAAACCGCCTTCATCAGGAAAGCCACAACTTTCTCAAATGATTGAAAGGAACCTGTTGTGATGCTATAAATGTCACGACGGAATATATGCATGCAATTACACCCAAAGGAAACTAATTGGTAGGTAACCTTTGATTGATAAGCAAAATTGACCACCCGGGGAGCCCGTAAGCGCATCGATGTGGTTCAATTGATTGAAACTACTCGACCTGGGGATAAACTGTGATGACACTCCGGGGTTCTACATGTGAACAATATACATGTTGGGGGCAGTGGAGACGGACTTTAGTGAAGTTCCAATGTTTAAAAGGTGAGATCTGTAAAGGCAGGCCAGCCTGCTTACATGTAGTGTGGGCCATCCTGGGGTTACCGGCTTGCCATGACAGATATCTTCAAAGTTCCAACTTGAATGAAAGGCAGTGGCACCATTGTTTGCATCCAGCGCCCTATGATCAGGGGCGCAGCTTAGTCATTTAAATTCGGGGGTTTGAATCTCAAATTTCTTAACTAAAAAGGCGGTGGGCCACGGGGTGGGGTTGTGATGGCCAAGGTTGGGGTTGGACTATTTCCATGAAGTACAGGGTCAGTACTAATTCGCATTAGGCGAGCCTCTATCTAGACTGACACAGTGAGCAAAAAAACGAAGGATTGGAATGTTATCCCGAGCGACTGACACTGGTAAGGCTATTCTCAAGCATTCATTCCATAACCCCTTGGGTGTTTGATTGCCAGTAGTACACCTGGAAGCCTGACTCTGGCACAGCTTTGCAAGTCTACTACTGCTAATGTATGTGAGTTCCAAAAAGTAGTACATTTGCACCCCTTCAAGAAATACTTCTACGGGTGCAGATTTGCTATTTGTTTGGTAAACCAGTCACTATATGGGCATTGGTTCACATAAATTACACTTTTGAGTAATATACAGCTTTGAGCAAGTTCACTACTTTTTGGCTAGCCACAAAATCCAAGTGTAAATTTCCTCAAACTGTAACTTTAACATATCCACCAAACTGAAGGACTTGAGGCTGTTCACAAACTGAATTGTATAGTGCTTTTTGTAGTAACACAATAGTACTATAAATGTACTACAAAATGCTATTCACAAATTGCACTTCTAAAGTACGACTGCAAAAAAAGGAACTTGAGAAGTGCAGTTTGTGAATAGCATTTTGTATTATGTTTGTACTGCAAGACCTACTACAAAATGTAGTTTGTGAATAGCCAAAGGAGGACACGCCCAGTGTGGTATGGTACGGTCAAATGAAGCAAATGTTTGGGAACCCACCAAGTGGGTTAGAAGACCCCTCACACACCAACCTGGTTGGTGTCATGCTTCATCATCGGGGCCCCAACCGGGTGGCCGAGTGCCTCCCGGTTGTGCTGCGACGCCTGACTGCAGCGGAGCTGGTGTGGTGCAGAAGTGTGATGTGGTGAAAAATTAAAAAATACCACTGAGGATCCTTACCATAGAGAAATTTATTTTGGCGGCTCAGGGTATTGGTTACAAAGCTATGTGGTGCAACTAAATGAAGAAGTAATTATCTATTAGTTGACTAAGTGATGGGTCTACATGTTTCAGCTCTCTAGTAAAAAATAGTGGGGAGCTTTCGTCAGGACCAGTGAGGAGTGAGTGGCAAAAAGGTGTAGTGCCACGTGGTGAATAAAATTTAAAAATAGGGTTACCTACACACTCGCTAAGGTGTGTGGAACGCGGTGTCAACACATTAGCGGACACTTGGCGCAAACCTGTGGAAGGAAAAACAAGACAGCACACAATACATATTTAACATTTGATGCACTGAGTGGCAGGCGACATACTGGTAGGTTTTATTGTGCCGTGAGATATCAAACCTGTCTTCAATAAGCGTACCATAAGTGACACACATACCTCTAGGGTGTATCATGTTGCTATGCAGAGGAGCGGAGGCAAGACCATTGCCACCAGCCTTTATCTATAGGCTATGCCATACTGGGTTCTTCCTCTCAGACACCCATCAATAACCTTTATCTGGCTCTGATTTCCCCGCTGCCCAGCGCTCATTCACTGCCCCGTGCCCCCCGGAACAGCCTGAATAAGCCCTGACCCCTTTGGGATGATGCCACCAGCCTTTATCTATAGGCCACGCCATACCTTACATCTTATCTGGTTCATCTTCTCAGACACCCATCATTAGCGTTGATATTTGAGTGTGTAGGTAACCCTATTTTTAAATTTTATTCACCACGTGGCACTACACCTTTTTGCCACTCACTCCTCACTGGTCCTGACGAAAGCTCCCCACTATTTTTTACTAGAGAGCTGAAACATGTAGACCCATCACTTAGTCAACTAATAGATAATTACTTCTTCATTTAGTTGCACCACATAGCTTTTTAACCAATACCCTGAGCCGCCAAAATAAATTTCTCTATGGTAAGGATCCTCAGTGGTATTTTTTAATTTTTCACCACATCACACTTCTGCACCACACCAGCTCCGCTGCAGTCAGGCGTCGCAGCACAACCGGGAGGCACTCGGCCACCCGGTTGGGGCCCCGATGATGAAGCATGACACCAACCAGGTTGGTGTGTGAGGGGTCTTCTAACCCACTTGGTGGGTTCCCAAACATTTGCTTCATTTGACCGTACCATACCACACTGGGCGTGTCCTCCTTTGAATAAACTTATCTAACTCCAGGGGATACGGACACAACCCCTCCTTGTTGTCCCTAGCTCTCCCTTTGTTCTTTATAGTTTGTGAATAGCCCCCATGCTCTTCATGGAAACCCCGAAGTAGTCATGTAAACCCAAAACATGGCCTAGATTCTTATTGTAGATGGAGCAACATTATAGTCTATTAAATCAAACATAAGCGGTGCTTCTACAGCGCCTATCCTGAACTCAAGTATTTAAAAAAGCGCTCATATGTGATAGTAAAGTAAAAGGAGGCTCTGAAATAAATTGTTTGCCTAGGATCACACAATTTGGACAAGCAGGAAAGCCAGTATTGAGTTATCTGGTTTCACATTTTGAAATTCAGCCACCAGATGTATATCTTAGTTGCTCTTTCCTGTTTTACAGCAAAGGTCACTATTTTGTATTTTATTCTTGCCACGGGACAGACACAGACATAGCAGACGCGACTCAGGGCACCCCGACCCAATTACCAGGGCAAGAATGCATTTATTTGGAGGGTGTCACGTCCCAAATACACCCTTGAAGCTACGCCCCTGCCTATGATATCTACTTCAAATAGACTTTGCATTCTGGCTCACCCGTCTGCTAATCCTAAAAGTGGCAGGAGCAGACGTACTAGAACCACAGACACAATTACGTCATTCTAAAATTAGGCTGGGCCTGACTGAATTGGTCAGACAGTTTCATAGCAGTGATTGTGCAGCGTTTTCTGTCTATGCTGAGCTGGAGCTTCTAAAAGGCTGCTTTAGCTGTAGGCCAGAGCAAACACTGTGCAAACGGTCTTGCTACAGTGTCTCTCCTCTGGTCTATCCAGTTCTTAATTTGTAAAACAGTAAGTGCCAGGGCCTTTGTCAGGATGCTACCACAGCTCGCACCAACCACTGCCCCTGTCAGTACTGCCAACAACGGAACTGACAAAACTACTAACCATCACACTCCTACTAGTGTGACATTTCAGACTATTCCAGGCCCCCAAAGCTACAAGAATGGCTTGGGCAGCAGGTATTAGTTACTTTTAATGTATTTTGAATTAATAAACAACCGTTGTTGTGCTCATCTCTAAATCAGACAAACAGTGCCACCATGTGGCAAACTGCCATAAGTCCCAGTGTTGACAGTTAAGCGCTGGTGCTGGGCACCGGAAACCACCATCACAAATTGAGCACAGGATTTATCCGTATATCTGCATCTCCTCATAACTACAACTGAGTCTGTCCTTGCTCCATGGCCTCAAACCTAATTCAAGGCTTAGGGGTCAATTACGATGTTGTTCAAAAAGGCTCCGAACGGCATTCGATTAGTTCGAATCCTATTCGTAAGCCTTGTTTCCGACTGACTCAGAAATATTTCCGAACGACCGATCATGATGTTCGTAAAACGTTTGGACTGTCCGACTCGGTTTCGAACGGCATTTGAAGTAACCGAGTCATTCTGAGCCGACTCAAACAGTTCTACGGAATGAGGTTCCGACCAAGCGATAAGGATGTCGGATTAAGACAAACTTTCCGAAACGGTTGTTCCAACACAGATCGACTGTCACATTCTGACTTTGGGGGCCTGTAGCAGGCCCCCCTTCACCCGGGGCCTCCAAATTGGGCATGTGGGGGTACCCATGGGTCCCTCCTTTCCAACCATGGACAGTGTGTCAGGCAACTTGGGGTTCCCACCACAGGGTGAACGATTTTCTCCAACCACACCTTTCTTCAATGGGAGCCTTTGAATTTGGTCGGAACACAGGCTCCCATTGAAGTTAATGGGAGTACAACTGAACGTTGTTGGGAACCACCATAATCAATAGGCTGGCCCTGTCGAAATCTAGAAAGAACCTAACCCAGCTCCGCTAACATTCTTATTATTCTGTGTTACATGACATTCAATTTCATATTAATAACTTCATACCACTAGACAAAGCGGCAGAGGTGGAAAACGTGTTATTACGTTTTGGATCACTACCCTCTGACTGTCAGACAAGAACTCAGCACATTCCAAATGGCTTCAGCAGGCAATCACCAGCCCCAAAATACTGAGTGACTCTTAAATGAAAGAAATTGAAGACTACTTCCAAAAGAATTAGGATACACACTGCTCAAAGTTTCTTCAATGGGAAGTATTCAAAGTGACATCAGGGTAGCGAAAAGCTGACGCGGCTTCCCCCAGTAGAAGCCGAAGTGCCTGTGATTTCAGCAGCCTCATCAACAGAAGTAGAGGTGCCTCTGAAAGCTGGAATTTTACCCAAATTCAAACCGTAGCCTGTGGTTAGTTACCTCTGCATGTGAAAAAATCTCTGCAGCCTGGGAGCCTGGGGTGGGTCTTTGCTTTCTTTTGGGTGGTCAGTGTGTGCTTGGGCTTGAGAAAAAATCCCAAAAGAAGATCCACGAGCCACCACCTGAGCCGAATGGGGCCTCCGTCCCCTAACCTGTGTGTGTGCCACCCCACCTTCACAACGGTGGCATGTGTGGAGTGTGGAGACTCCCTCACCACTATGGGGCCACTGCCATGAGTGCAGAGACTTTCCCACAACTGCGGGGACTCCACCACGACTACGAGGACTCTTCAAGGAGTGCAGGGACTTCACCATGAGTGTGGAGATTCCCCCACTGCTACGGAGCCTCCACCATGAGCGCAGAGACTCCCCCACAAATGCAGGGCCTCTGCCACGAGTGCTCAGACTCCCCCATGACTGCAGGGCCTCTGCCACAAGTGACGAGACTCCCCCATGACTGCAGGGCCTCTGCCACGAGTGCGGAGGCCCTTTACGAATCAGCCCCAATGTGTCTACGGATATCAGTGTGGTATGTAAATCTGCCCTCCACCTCCGGATTTACTAGTATTGGGGCTTACAATAACTCAAGAGGGGAATTACTGGGGTAATACAAGGTGGAGCCTGAGGGTTCATCCAGACGTGAAGAATAATCATATGAATTGTGAAGTACTAGACACGTTTGCGCAGGTTATTCCCCATTTCCCCCAGGAGCTTCACCTGGACCATTAATTTTAATTCCGGGCACATCGAAATTACCAGGCACCTTGTAATGAGTCCCAAAAATAAAAAATAAACTTATTTTAATTTCTAGTGTAATGAAATATTTCTAAGAATTACAAATGCTTTTGAAATGAATTTGATCACAAAAGAATATTATAGTCTGACAACATCGTTCAACGTTACAGAAAGAATCTGATGCTGGTAACAAGTGGTACTCACTGACTAGGAGAAGGACTGCGGAGATAGTGGGCTTGGACGGCCCTCACATCGCTTTCATCCTCTTCATGTGGGACAACCTGTTCCCCATCGGAGTCTGTGCCACTTGCCATGGTTATCTGCTAGATTTGCCTGAAAAAGGAAAGCAATAACATTAGAAAACATGTTGCAAACCCACTCCAATAGATGCCAGCAAATTCAGGAATCTGATGGTTTAACTGGTCAGGTTTGACTTTGATACTGCTCAGGCTAGTGTTATATGTGGTTCATAAAAATAAACTACTGTGTCTTTCTGTGTTTTCACCAACTTTTTATCCATTGACTAATACCAGTTAAGTAGGCCTGGGTGGAACTTGTGGAGTTTCACTACGTGGAATTCCGCAGAGTGTAAAAAAACTCATGGAATTCCGGGAACTGGCGGAAATAGGCACATTGCGCTGCTCGCGCAGTGTTTTATCGCTGGAGCTCATTTTACGCTGAAAAAGTGCAAACACCATCACATGGTGCTCAAGAGGCCGCAGCTTCTCAAGTTTATTTTGCTGTCGCTCGAGTAGATTTTCTACTTGCGCAGCAACTTTCTGACCGTGAGCGGTCACGACCGCCTGCATTGGAGAAATCTCACTGGGTGCCCCCCTTGCAACTGAAACTCATGCTAGGGGTCACCAAATCTCACTTACCAGCTTACCTTTTTCTAGTTGTGGCCGTGAAAAATGCCCGCCACGCGGCAGATGGTGGAATTTGGATGGAACTCTGCATTACAAGCGTAACGCTGTGTGAACAAAATTACATCAGTTCCACTGGCAGAGCAGAATATATCGCCCGCCCCTACATTTAAGGCATATTTGATTTCTGTGATACGTATAAATTAGGTTCCAAACCTTTACTATGAAATATTTGCTAAATATGTCAGAGCAGAATAGAAAACATATTCCTGCTTGGTGTTCTAATGCACATTAATACATGTATCCCACTTTTTAAAATGGAGACTGCACTTCTTCACTGTTCCTATTGCTCTGTAATTGCTGTGCTTCCCAGGTCTGCTGTTCTGGACCGCTGTGGGCGCTGTCTTTTTTAGGGTGAGTGAGTGTTTGAATGAGTTTTCACACACCTGTCTGTCAATAAAATTGATCTTCAGGCATTTTTTAGCTGACAACACCTTGATGCTTAGGCCGAGCTACCAAAAGTGAGCCACGTGCCCCTTACATAAACCAGACTATCTGTGTGGAGCAGAATATTTGGGACCGGCAGAGGGTAAGACGCAGCTCACATCAGGACTTTGGTCTATTTTCATTGTGCGTTTCATTTTGAATATGCTACTATTTAGCAGAAAGTTCTGGTTAGCCTAAAAAAGCCATTTACATTGTCCAGGAGAAATTACAATGTCAACTCTCCCTAAGAAAGAACAAATGAAATGGCATTCTAAGAATCATCAGCTGGTTGTAGAGGCTGTGGCAAACTGCTGAGCATATAAAATCATGGCAGACCCTATCAACAGCCCCAAGCATATAAAGTAATGGCAGACTCATCTAACATCCCCAAGAAAATAAAGTAATGGCAGACTCAATCAATATTTTCATGCAGCAAAAGTAATGGCAGACTCAATCAACATCCCTAAGAATCTAAAGTAATGGCAGACTCAATCAACATCCCCAAGCATCTAAACTGATGGCATACTCAATAAACATCCCCAACTATAAAAAGCAATGGCAGACTCAATCAACCGCCCCAAGTATCTAAAGTAATGGCAGACTCATTCAACAGCCCCAAGCATCTAAGTGATGTCAGACTCAATCAACAGTTCCAAGCATCTAAAGTGATGGTAGACTCAATCAACATCCCCAAGTATCTAAAGTAAAAGCAGACTCAATCAACAGCCCCAGGCATCTAAAGTAATGGCAAACTCATCCAACATCCTCAAGTAATTAAAGCAATGGCACATTCAATCAACAGCCCCAAGCTTTTAAAGTAATGGCAGACTCAATCAATATCCCCAAGCATCTACAGTAATGGCAGACTCATTCAACATCCCCAAGTAAATAAAGTAATGGCCCACTCAATCAACAGCCCCAAGCATCTAAAGTAATGGCACACTCAATCACTAGCCCCAAGCATCTAAAGTGATGGCAGACTCAATCAACAGCCCCAAGCATCTAAAGTAAATGCAGACTCAATCAACAGTCCCTAGCATCTAAAGTGATGGCACACTCAATCAACAGTCCCAAGCATCTAAAGTAATGGGAGACTCAATCAACATCCCCAGCTTTATAAAGTACTGCCAGACTCAATCAATATCCCTAAGCAGCAAACATGATGGCAGATTCAATCAACAGCCCCAAACATCTAACGTGATGGCAGACTCAATCAACAGTACCAAGCATCTAAAGTAATAGCAGACTCAATCAACAACCCCAAGCAACTGAATTAATGGCAGACTCAATCAACAGCCCCAAGCATCAAAAGTGATGGTAGACTCAAACAACAGTCCCAAACATCTAAAGTAATGGCAGACTCAATCAACATCCCCAAGTAAATAAATTAATGGCAGACTCAAAAAACAGTCCCACGCATCTAAAGTGATGGCAGACTCAAACAACAGCCCCAAGCATATAAAGTAATGGCAGACTCATCCAATGTCTCCAAATAAATAAAGTAATGGCAGACTCAATCAACAGCCCCAACTTTAAAAAGTAATGCCAGACTCAATCAACAGTCCCAAGCATCTAAAGTGATGGCAGACTCAATCAACATCCAACTATAAAAAGTAATGCCAGACTCAATCAACAGCCCCAAGCATCTAAAGTGATTGCAGACTCAATCAACATCCCCAAGTAGCTAAAGTAATGGCAGACTCAATCAACAGTCCTAAGCATCTAAAGTAATGGCAGACTCAATCAACAATCCCAAGCATCTAAAGTAATGGCAGACTCAATCAATAGCCCCAAACATTTAAAGTAATGGCAGGCTCAATCAACACCCCCTACTAGAAAATGTAATGCCAGACTCAATCAACAGCCCCAAGCATCTAAAGTGATGGCAGACTCAATCAACAACCCCAAGCATCTAAATTGATGGCCGACTCAATCAACATCCCCAAGTAGCTAAAATAATGGCAGACTCAATCAACAGTCCCAAGCATCTAAAGTATTGGCAGACTCAATCAATATCCCCAACTATAAAAAGTAATGCCAGACTCAATCAACAGTCCCAAGCATCTAAATTGAAGGCAGACTCAATCAACAGCCTCAACCATCTAAAGTAATGGCAGACTCAATCAACATCCCCAAGTAGCTAAAGTAATGGCAGACTCAATCAACATCCCTAACTATAAAAAGTAATGCCAGACTCAATCAACAGCCCCAAGTAGCTAAAATAATGGCAGACTCAATCAACAGTCCCAAGCATCTAAAGTATTGGCAGACTCAATCAATATCCCCAACTATAAAAAGTAATGCCAGACTCAATCAACAGTCCCAAGCATCTAAATTGAAGGCAGACTCAATCAACAGCCTCAACCATCTAAAGTAATGGCAGACTCAATCAACATCCCCAAGTAGCTAAAGTAATGGCAGACTCAATCAACATCCCTAACTATAAAAAGTAATGCCAGACTCAATCAACAGCCCCAACCATCTAAAGTGATGGCAGACTCAATCAACATCCAACTATAAAAAGTAATACCAGACTCAATCAACAGCCTGAAGCAGATCCTAAAGTGATGGCAGACTCAATCAACATCCCCAAGTAGCTAAAGTAATGCCAGACTCAATCAACAGCCCTAAGCATCTCAAGTGAAGGCAGACTCAATCAACAGCCCGAAGCATCTAAAGTAATGGCAGACTCAATCAACAGCCCCAAGCATCTAAAGTGAAGGCAGACTCAATCAACAGCCCCAATCATCTATAGTAATGGCAGACTCAATCGACATCCCCAAGTAGCTAAAGTAATGGCAGACTCAATCAACATCCCCAACTATAGAAAGTAATGCCAGACTCAATCAACAGCCCCAAGCATCTAAAGTAAAGGCAGATTCAATCAACAGTCCCAAGCATCTAAATTAAAGGCAGACTCAATCAACAGTCCCAAGTATCTAAATTAAAGGCAGACTCAATCAACAGTCCCTATCATCTAAAGAGATGGCAGACTCAATCAACAGTCCCAAGCATCTAAAGTAATGGTAGACTCAATCAACATCCCCAGCTATATAAAGTAATGCCAGACTCAATCAATATCCCCAAGCAGCAAATGTTATGGCATATTCGATCAACAGCCCCAAACATCTAACGTGATGGCAGACTCAATCAACAGTACCAAGCATCTAAAGTAATGGCAGACTCAATCAACAGCCCCCAGCATCTGAAGTGATGGCAGACTCATTCAACAGTCTCAAGCATCTAAAGTGATGGCAGACTCAATCAACAGCCCCAAGCATCTAAGTTAATGGCAGACTCAATCAACAGACCCCACCATCTAAAGTAACGGCAGAATCAATCAACATCCCCAAGTAAATAAAGTAATGGCAGACTCAAAAAACATTCCCAAGAATCTAAAGTGATGGCAGACTCAAACAACAGCCCCAAGCATCTAAAGTAATGGCAGACTCATCCAACATCTCCAAATAAATAAAGTAATGTCAGACTCAATCAACATCCCTAACTATAAAAACTAATGCCAGACTCAATCAACAGCCCCAAGCATCTAGAGTGATGGCAGACTCAATCAACATCCAACTATAAAAAGTAATGCCAGACTCAATCAACAGCGCAAAGCAGATTCTAAAGTGATGGCAGACTCAATCAACATCCCCAAGTAGCTAAAGTAATGCCAGACTCAATCAACAGCCCTAAGCATCTCAAGTGAAGGCAGACTCAATCAACAGCCCCAAGCATCTAAAGTAATGGCAGACTCAATCAACAGCCCCAAGCATCTATAGTAATGGCAGACTCAATCAACATACCCAAGTAGCTAAAGTAATGGCAGACTCAATCAACATCCCCAAGTAGCTAAAGTAATGGCATACGCAACCAATACACCCGAGTGGAGAAGCATTGTATTCCACGGCCAGCGCACACAACACACTTGACCACTCCAAATACCTACATCCCAGTGGAAGTGACATCATGGTCCTGTTGACTCCTGACATCAGACCCTGATGACATTCCAGCAAGGATTGTGATATTGCTTCTGACACTGATGACATCACAAGAAGACATTTTGTAATGAGGCCGTCCACTGAAATGCATTGTGGTTGATTATTGTCTTACAGGGTAAGCAAACTATTTGCAGATTCATGACATGTTTAAAAACACATTTTCTCCAAAATCAAGTGGTTATATACATTCTTTAAAACGTGTTGTTTATAAGCATTATGTTATGTTTTTGGTTTTCATCTGTTTCTCCTCTGGGAAATATTCTTATTGCATAAGGGGGCAGACAGCCTTTGGGACAGACTGACACCACGACTGCTTGGGTTTCTAAAATGAAGTTTACCTTTTCCCAGCAGAGTGACTGAGAGAAAGTAATTTGAGAGATATCCATTGAAAAAATGTCAACAGTTTTTGTAAGTCTTCAAAATTAAGATGTCCCTTTTACTGAACGATGTTTTTATTTTGGTCTCTTTGAATGAAAATTCACATCTTACAAACTGTGTAGAAGCTTTGAGTTCTCCTAAGATCTCCTTCACAACAACAAGTACAAGGTCTGGACCTCAGAGTAAATCCGTGATAGACAGGCACAGAATCAGGGGTCGCTATAAGGATGCCAGTGTCTGCCAGAAGGGGCACAGGGGTCACAGCTGCTCCTTCTGGCAACCCCTAACTGTCATCCATAGGCTTGCACTCATCCTTGCCTTCCGGGCCCCCCGTCTACCCACAAGATCATTGTATCCCCTCGCCTCAACTTTCAGGATTCTTTATTACAACAAACCAGGCTTCAACAAACACGGTATCTTGTTGCCTCTGGGTTTGTAGATCTGTTTTCAATTGATCTGCCATCACCCCCTCCACCCACCGCATTTCATTGCTGCCTTCAAGATCAGGGTTGACCCAGAGGTGACCACCTCTCCAGGTGACTCACCAAACTGACAATTCCGCTTTCATGAAATCACCCAGACCCTTGTGGAGGGGGCTGGAATGTTCATCAACAAATCCTCACCTCTGCACCATCACTAGTCCTCAATGCTCCCACAACCTCACTCAGACACACTGCTTTCACAATCATCCTCCTTGTGAGTATTCACCCAGCACCACCTACACCTTGTGGCCACCTTACACTCTCCTCGACTGCTCCTCTAATGTCCTTTGTGATTTCACCTTAGAAGTTGACCATCACCAGGCCGCCCTCATCAGCCAACTCCTATCGATATCTCTCGCTTAGAACTGGACCATCACCAGGCCGCCCTCATCAGCCAAGTCCTAGCGATATCTCTCGCTCTCTCAGATGACAAGCCACAGAACAAGCGAATATCCAGAAAAATAAAAAACCTCCCGCTTTGAGCTGACACTGAGTGTATGAAGCAAGGCACTCGTTTGGTTGATTTTCTGTGGTAATCCTGAAAACATGGTGGCCACATTTTGCCTTTTACACCTGCATTATCAATGAATTTGCTCATCCATCCATCTACTCATCTTTCTCCCTGTCCTTCTATCCTATCCTTCCTTCTCTCATCTATCCTTCCTTTGCTTTATGCACTCATCATTCCATCCATCCATACTTCTATTGATCCATCCTTCTCTTCATCCACCCATCAGACTTACTGCTATGCTATGCTATCCACCCACCATCCTCACTTCAGTCTATTCTTCTTTCCATCATTCCATTGTTCTCTCCATCATTTCACCCATCCTTCCACCTCTCATCCACCCATCCATCCCTTCATTTTTCAATCCACCACGTTTCCATCCATTCATCCATCCATTCCTCTACACATGCCGCCCTTCTTTTTTTCCTTTTGCCCTCTCTTGTTGCAATTGCCCCCTTCCCCTCCACAGCCTAATCATGCTTTTCCCATCAGTGTGTCCAATTGAACTCCAAATAAACATATGCTACATTTTAAGGTTTTTATGTCAGAAACACTGTTTTGTGGCACATCCTGCCTCATCCCCCCTGCTCAAGCTACTAAAGTTGGGGATTCATGACCCCCTTCCCCTTCATGGAATCTCATCTTGGTGTTATCACTACAAAGTCACTTTCACCGCCATCAACTCCTCCACCTCCAATCACTCTAAAATCCACATGACCATCAACTTTACACCACTCCCTGATCCTGGTGCTAAAACACTCACCACCATAAAAAGGAAGATCCGCTCAGCCACATATGGAATGATCCGGGGCACATCTCAGCTAACTCTTCTGTAACACCTTCAGTAGCACAATCTCAATTTTCTTCCATTCTCACTATTCCCAACTAACTTATACCAAGAGCCCCTGCTCACAGCATCAGCTCATGCCTGGAATTCTGTCACTTCCACCTCTGCAGGCAGAGGAACTACTGCGTCCTGGAATCTTCTGTGCACACAAACAGGTCCTTGGTGCTCTCATCGCCACCATCGTTCACCTAAAGCCGTCTGCATTCTCGATCTAATATCTTCTCTTAAACCTACACACCCAAAATGTGTTCACAACTATCAGTCCCCTCTCCTCCTATCCTTACCCTTACTACCATCAACTTACCTAAGCTTACCCCTAGACGATGAGGCACTGCTCCTCAACCACCTCTTTAGTCATCATCCGCTGTCATCCCTCACGCAGTCAAACTCTCACTCACCTGTGGATCTGATATGCACACTCAGATCATCTGACCAGTTGTGTGCCCAATTCAACCCTTTTAGCCGCCAAATATTATAACCAGGAGTCCTCCTGCTCAGAACTATGACGATTCTCCCCAGACTCTTGTACTCCTTGACTCAGAATGTCTTATATCTGTTGTCATTACGCCTCTGCGATAGGAACTGGCTGGAGGTCCCTCCCTCCCATGCAGCTCCTGTCCCTTAACTTCAGTTTTCTCTAAATGGCTTGTATTTAATTCGCTCTCCTGTCTCTCCTCAGTAAAGCCAAAGACCCTCCTTCCATCTGGGCTTCACCGAGTTCACTCCACTAAGAAAGAGCCCACATACGGTTTCCAACTTTGCAGCTTCTGCTCATTATAATCCTATTCTGATTCTATTCTTGTTGATTTTTAGGCTGCCTTAGGCACTAGTAACCCCCTACCGTGCTAGCCGCCCAAGCCTGCCTGGGCATCAGGACCACTGTACCGTGCTAGTCACCCTAGCCTGTCTGGGCCTCACGACCACTGTACCGTGCTAGCCACCCAAGCTGCCTGGGCCTCACGACCACTGCACCATGCAAGCCACCCTACCCTGCCTGGGCATCAAGACCACTGTACCATACTAGACACCTTAGCCTGCCTGGGCATCAAGACCACTGTACCAAACTAGCCACCCTAGCCTGCCTGGGATTCACGACCACTGCACCATGCTAGCCACCCTAGCCTGCCTGGGCATCAAGACCACTGTACCATACTAGCCACTTAGCCTGCCTGGGCATCAAGACCACTTACCATACTAGCCACCCTAGCCTGCCTGGGCATCACAACCACCCTACCATGCTAGCCACCGTAGCATGTCTGGACATCACCAGCCCCTACCGTGCTAGCCACCCTAGCATGCCTCTGCACCACAACCACCCTACTGTGCTAGCCACCCTAGCATGCCTCTGCACCACAACCACCCTACTATGCTAGCCACCCTAGCATGCCTGGTCATCACCAGCCGCTACCGTGCTAGCCACCCTAGCATGTCTGGGCATCACAACCACCCTACTGGTGTAGTCACCCTAGCAAACCCGAGCATCACACCTGTGGGCGCGCTGTACCCCTCAGAAACAGTAGCACACCCTAAATTGTGGATTAGAGATGATGGTATCTCAAACGTCTGTGAGGCAATGTGTCTCCAGAGAGAAGATTCAAAGCAGCATCAAAGATACACAGCAACATTTCAGAAAAGAGTCAAGGTTTATCACAAATTCAAAGTGCAGTACTGATATTGGAAAACGAAGAAGCAGCAACAACTGCATTAAAAGACATAGAACATCATTTGCCACAAAGGCTCCCCATAATAGGAATAATACAAAATAATGAGCAGAGACAGACATAAAGAAGGTCCCAAATGTACAGCAAATCAGTGAAAAGTCAGACCGCATTCCTGGAGGCACAGGACAGCCCTCATGGCTCACCCCCAATCACAAGGCTTTGGATACAGCTTTCTTGCATAGAAATGATAGAAACTGCACAGTCAGCATGGTGTGAACATCACCCTAACAAACCAGATACCTCTACCATCTAAGCACAAGCCCACTACATGAATACTGAGTCTCTCCTTCTGAGCTAATGTCATCTGGAGGTGTTAGAAGAAACTAGGCACATGAACAAAAAGAAACCATTGTGAATGAGCACAATACAGTGTGCTAGCAGGAAGAGTGCGAGACAGTAACAAGAAGATGTACTCTAGGGAGTTTTTCGAAAACAACCAATCATACAAATTAAACAATGCTCCAGGTAGTGTGAGGCTCAACTGAGGCATAGTTAATCTAAGCAGGGACAATCGCATTAAAATACATCATAATGATTTTGTTTCAATTGCAATAGCTTTTTGTCATTGTGTAAGTGTGAATTCAAATGCAGAGCAACTAATATTTATGCACATTTCAGCGGAATCATGAAAGCTTTAGCAATACCACCCTACCACGCTAGTGACTCTAGCAAGCCTGGGCATCAGAGCCACCCCTCCATTCTAGACACCCAAGCATGCTTAGGCATCACAACCCCCCTATCAAGCTAGCGACTCACGCCTGCCTGGGCATCACAACCGCCTACGGTGCTAGAGACTCTCGCCTGCCTGGGCATCACAACCGCCTACTGTGCTAGAGACTCTCGCCTGCCTGGGCATCACAACCGCCTACTGTGCTAGAGACTCTCGCCTGCCTGGGCATCACAACCGCCTACTGTGCTAGCGATTCACGCCTGCCTGGGCATAACGTGCACTCGACTGTGCTAGCGACTCACGTCTGCCTGGGCATCACGTGCACTCTACTGTGCTAGCGACTCACGTCTGCCTGGGCATCACGTGCACTCTAATGTGCTACCGACTCATGCCTGCCTGGGCATCATGTGCACTCTACTGTGTTAGCGACTCACGCCTGCCTGGGCATCACATGCACTTGACTGTGCTAGCGACTCAGGTCTGCCTGGGCATCACGTGCACTCTACTGTGCTAGCGACTCACGTCTGCCTGGGCATCACAACCGCCTACTGTGCTAGAGACTCTCGCCTGCCTGGGCATCACAACCGCCTACTGTGCTAGCGAATCACGCCTGCCTGGGCATCACGTACACTCGACTGTGCTAGCGACTCACGCCTGCCTGGGCATCACGTACACTCTACTGTGCTAGCGGCTCACGGTTGCCTGGGAATCACGTGTACTCTACTGTGCCAGCGACTCACGCCTGCCTGGGCATCACGTGCACTCTAATGTGCTAGTGACTCACGTCTGCCTGGGCATCACGTGCACTCTACTGTGCTAGTGACTCACGTCTGCCTGGGCATCACGTGGACTCTACTGTGCTAGCGACTCACACCTGCCTGGGCATCACGTGCACTCTACTGTGCTAGCGACTCTCGCCTGCCTGGGCATCACGTGCACTCTACTGTGCTAGCGACTCACGCCTGCCTGGGCATCACAACCCCCCTGTCAAGCTAGCGACTCACGCCTGCCTGGGCATCACAACCGCCTACTGTGCTAGAGACTCTCGCCTGCCTGGGCATCACAACCGCCTACTGTGCTAGAGACTCTCGCCTGCCTGGGCATCACAACCGCCTACTGTGCCAGCGACTCACGCCTGCCTGGGCATCACGTGCACTCTAATGTGCTAGTGACTCAGGTCTGCCTGGGCATCCCGTGCACTCTACTGTGCTAGCGACTCACGTCTGCCTGGGCATCACGTGCACTCTACTGTGCTAGCGACTCATGCCTGCCTGGGCATCATGTGCACTCTACTGTGTTAGCGACTCACGCCTGCCTGGGCATCACGTGCACTTGACTGTGCTAGCGACTCAGGTCTGCCTGGGCATCACGTGCACTCTACTGTGCTAGCGACTCACGTCTGCCTGGGCATCACAAGCGCCTACTGTGCTAGAGACTCTCGCCTGCCTGGGCATCACAACCGCCTACTGTGCTAGCGAATCACGCCTGCCTGGGCATCACGTACACTCGACTGTGCTAGCGACTCACGTCTGCCTGGGCATCACGTACACTCTACTGTGCTAGCGGCTTACGGTTGCCTGGGAATCACGTGTACTCTACTGTGCCAGCGACTCACGCCTGCCTGGGCATCACGTGCACTCTAATGTGCTAGTGACTCACGTCTGCCTGGGCATCACGTGCACTCTACTGTGCTAGTGACTCACGTCTGCCTGGGCATCACGTGGACTCTACTGTGCTAGCGACTCACACCTGCCTGGGCATCAC
Source organism: Triturus cristatus (assembly GCF_964204655.1). Taxonomy (NCBI): domain Eukaryota; kingdom Metazoa; phylum Chordata; class Amphibia; order Caudata; family Salamandridae; genus Triturus; species Triturus cristatus. The sequence continues at coordinate 105,691,656 of NC_140591.1, read as the reverse complement.
GTGCACTCTACTGTGCTAGCGACTCTCGCCTGCCTGGGCATCACGTGCACTCTACTGTGCTAGTGACTCACGCCTGCCTGGGCATCACAACCCCCCTGTCAAGCTAGCGACTCACGCCTGCCTGGGCATCACAACCGCCTACTGTGCTAGAGACTCTCGCCTGCCTGGGCATCACAACCGCCTACTGTGCTAGAGACTCTCGCCTGCCTGGGCATCACAACTGCCTACTGTGCTAGAGACTCTCACCTGCCTGGGCATTACAACCACCTACTGTGCTAGAGAATCTCGCCTGCCTGGGCATCACAACCGCCTACTGTGCTAGAGACTCTTGCCTGCATGGGCATCACGTGCACTCTACTGTGCTAGCGACTCACGTCTGCCTGGGCATCACATTCACTCTACTGTGCTAGCTACTCACGCCTGCCTGGGCATCACAACCGCCTACTGTGCTAGAGACTCTCGCCTGCCTGGGCATTACAACCGCCTACTGTGCTAGAGAATCTCGCCTGCCTGGGCATCACAACCGCCTACTGTGCTAGCGACTTACGCCTGCCTGGGCATCACGTGCATTCTAGTGTGCTAGCGACTCTCGCCTGCCTGGGAATCACGTGCACTCTACTGTGCTAGCGAGTCACGTCTGCCTGGGCATCACGTGCACTCTAATGTGCTAGTGACTCACGTCTGCCTGGGCATCACGTGCACTCTACTGTGCTAGTGACTCACGTCTGCCTGGGCATCACGTGGACTCTACTGTGCAAGCGACTCACACCTGCCTGGGCATCACGTGCACTCTACTGTGCTAGCGACTCTCGCCTGCCTGGGCAACACGTGCACTCTACTGTGCTAGCGACTCACGCCTGCCTGGGCATCACAACCCCCCTGTCAAGCTAGCGACTCACGCCTGCCTGGGCATCACAACCGCCTACTGTGCTAGAGACTCTCGCCTGCCTGGGCATCACAACCGCCTAATGTGCTAGAGACTCTCGCCTGCCTGGGCATCACAACCGCCTACTGTGCCAGTGACTCACGCCTGCCTGGGCATCACGTGCACTCTACTGTGCTAGTGACTCACGTCTGCCTGGGCATCACGTGGACTCTACTGTGCTAGCGACTCACACCTGCCTGGGCATCACGTGCACTCTACTGTGCTAGCGACTCTCGCCTGCCTGGGCATCACGTGCACTCTACTGTGCTAGCGACTCACGCCTGCCTGGGCATCACAACCCCCCTGTCAAGCTAGCGACTCACGCCTGCCTGGGCATCACAACCGCCTACTGTGCTAGAGACTCTCGCCTGCCTGGGCATCACAACCGCCTACTGTGCTAGAGACTCTCGCCTGCCTGGGCATCACAACTGCCTACTGTGCTAGAGACTCTCACCTGCCTGGGCATTACAACCACCTACTGTGCTAGAGAATCTCGCCTGCCTGGGCATCACAACCGCCTACTGTGCTAGAGACTCTTGCCTGCATGGGCATCACGTGCACTCTACTGTGCTAGCGACTCACGTCTGCCTGGGCATCACATTCACTCTACTGTGCTAGCTACTCACGCCTGCCTGGGCATCACAACCGCCTACTGTGCTAGAGACTCTCGCCTGCCTGGGCATTACAACCGCCTACTGTGCTAGAGAATCTCGCCTGCCTGGGCATCACAACCGCCTACTGTGCTAGCGACTTACGCCTGCCTGGGCATCACGTGCATTCTAGTGTGCTAGCGACTCTCGCCTGCCTGGGAATCACGTGCACTCTACTGTGCTAGCGAGTCACGTCTGCCTGGGCATCACGTGCACTCTAATGTGCTAGTGACTCACGTCTGCCTGGGCATCACGTGCACTCTACTGTGCTAGTGACTCACGTCTGCCTGGGCATCACGTGGACTCTACTGTGCAAGCGACTCACACCTGCCTGGGCATCACGTGCACTCTACTGTGCTAGCGACTCTCGCCTGCCTGGGCAACACGTGCACTCTACTGTGCTAGCGACTCACGCCTGCCTGGGCATCACAACCCCCCTGTCAAGCTAGCGACTCACGCCTGCCTGGGCATCACAACCGCCTACTGTGCTAGAGACTCTCGCCTGCCTGGGCATCACAACCGCCTAATGTGCCAGTGACTCACGCCTGCCTGGGCATCACGTGCACTCTAATGTGCTAGTGACTCAGGTCTGCCTGGGCATCACGTGCACTCTACTGTGCTAGCGACTCACGTCTGCCTGGGCATCACGTGCACTCTACTGTGCTAGCGACTCATGCCTGCCTGGGCATCATGTGCACTCTACTGTGTTAGCGACTCACCTGCCTGGGCATCACGTGCACTTGACTGTGCTAGCGACTCCGGTCTGCCTGGGCATCACGTGCACTCTACTGTGCTAGCGACTTACGTCTGCCTGGGCATCACAACCGCCTACTGTGCTAGAGACTCTCGCCTGCCTGGGCATCACAACCGCCTACTGTGCTAGCGAATCACGCCTGCCTGGGCATCACGTACACTCGACTGTGCTTGCGACTCACGTCTGCCTGGGCATCACGTACACTCTACTGTGCTAGCGGCTCACGGTTGCCTGGGAATCACGTGTACTCTACTGTGCCAGCGACTCACGCCTGCCTGGGCATCACGTGCACTCTAATGTGCTAGTGACTCACGTCTGCCTGGCCATCACGTGCACTCTACTGTGCTAGTGACTCACGTCTGCCTGGGCATCACGTGGACTCTACTGTGCTAGCGACTCACACCTGCCTGGGCATCACGTGCACTCTACTGTGCTAGCGACTCTCGCCTGCCTGGGCATCACGTGCACTCTACTGTGCTAGCGACTCACGCCTGCCTGGGCATCACAACCCCCTGTCCAGCTAGCGACTCACGCCTGCCTGGGCATCACAACCGCCTACTGTGCTAGAGACTCTCGCCTGCCTGGGCATCACAACCGCCTACTGTGCTAGAGACTCTCGCCTGCCTGGGCATCACAACCGCCTACTGTGCTAGAGACTCTCACCTGCCTGGGCATTACAACCACCTACTGTGCTAGAGAATCTCGCCTGCCTGGGCATCACAACCGCCTACTGTGCTAGAGACTCTTGCCTGCATGGGCATCACGTGCACTCTACTGTGCTAGCGACTCACGTCTGCCTGGGCATCACATTCACTCTACTGTGCTAGCTACTCACGCCTGCCTGGGCATCACAACCGCCTACTGTGCTAGAGACTCTCGCGTGCCTGGGCATTACAACCGCCTACTGTGCTAGAGAATCTCGCCTGCCTGGGCATCACAACCGCCTACTGTGCTAGCGACTTACGCCTGCCTGGGCATCACGTGCATTCTAGTGTGCTAGCGACTCTCGCCTGCCTGGGCATCACGTGCACTCTACTGTGCTAGCGAGTCACTTCTGCCTGGGCATCACGATCACTCTAGTGTGCTAGCGACTCATGCCTGCCTGGGCATTACGTGAACTCGACTGTGCTAGCGACTCTCGCCTGCCTGGGTGTAGGAAGGTGGATATCTGACTATGGTTACCCCCAATTTTTTGCCTAGTGTCTAGCTGGTTTTTCGACTTAGTTGGCCTGAGATCCTGCCATTCAGGATCTCAGCCTGGCTGTTCTCTCTTTAAAATGGACTCCATGTACCCTAGGTACATACCCAATTGGTTAGATCACCCTGTGAGCCCCTGTACCAGTGTACACTAGGTACCCAGGGCATTGGTGTATCTAAGGCCTACCAGGGGCTGAAGCATGTATTATGCCACCCCTGGCCTGGCCTAGCAATTTGACACAACTGGCTGATCACTCAGCTGGGGTAAGTTGGTGTAACCACCTCTTACTTAGGTGTAGTATACCTATACCTAACCTTAAATGGGACACCTGGTAACCTATAAGTCACTCCTATGGCAGGCCTTGACAATCCTGAAGGCAGAGTGCTTGGTTCCATGTGAGATGGTGCTCTGGCATGAGCTGAGCCTGTCTGCAGTGGTCGGAACAACTTCCTTCTACCGTTTCCAGATATCGTCATACCATATACTCTTAAGTGCATTATGAACCTCGCGGTTAAATGCTATCTTTGGTTTGGCTTTATCAAAACATGTCGAGTAAGGTGTCATACGAATTGGAATACTAACCCCTCGCCAATTCTGGCGACGGGGTTAGCATTCCACCCTTCTAGAGGGACACGACATGTACAGTACCTGAAACCCGGGTAAAATTAGACATAGCCTCAGCTCCACAAAATGGATGCTGCCACCACAGACACAAGTCTGCCCTCCTGCTGCTGGGAGTCCTTCCAGCTTGGGAGGTGTGGACAAAGGGTTTCCTGCCAGGGGAGGTGCGTGCACCACCCCAGACAGGATTTTGTGTATTGGTCAGGTAGGGCTTGAAAGAAACCAGACATGCCTGAGGCTCACAAGGAGCCTCGGTGCATATGCCAGTTCAAACCGGTCCTGGGGCACACCAGCCCCGGACCTGGGGCGAGCTGGACAAAGGATTGGGGGTGTAACCACCCCCCTTCCTGGTCCCACCCTTAGGGAGGGACCTAGCAGGTAGTCCGGCCCCTAGAATCCGCTTAAAGGTAGGAGCTGTGTCCTAAGACTTCAGACATCCTGGAATCAACTTAACCACAAGAAGAAGACGGGAACTTCGATGCTCTGCTGCACAGAGGACTGAAGGAAATCTCCCCTATGGTCAGGGAGTGACCATCTTGCTATCGCAAGCACCAACCAGCTATTGAACGTCTGCTTTGCCGCCGCCTCCTGCCGGAGCCCGAGCCCAGAGCCCGACAAGACCTGGACCTCCAGACCTCTCACCGCCCGATCCACAGTCCCTGCAAAGAAGGAACCCGTGGAGGCACCGAGACACGTGGAGCCAGCCATCTTGGAAGACCGACGACAAGCTGCAAGCGCAACAACAGAGGCTCCCTCCAAGTTGTGCTTTGGGTCCTGAGAAGCCCAACCACCGAGCAGCATCTGCACCAAAGGTGAGCCCTCCAGCATCTCCACGATCTGCGTGGGGCCCCTCTGCACTTTGCATCTCGACGCGCCTGCCCGGTCCCTGGCCCGTTGGCTAGTGGCCATTTTGGCGACCTATTTTGAAATCAACGACGCTGGTCTGGTTGCTCCAGACTGGCCCTAGCTGCTCTCCAAAAGAGCAGCCCCTCTGACCTTGCTGGTCAGAACAATCAGCTTTCTTGAACTTCCACGACTCCTGCCTTTGCCAAGGCTTGTTTGCTTCTTTCGAGTCGCCGACACCGCCGACAGCGAGAGCCTGCGTGGGACAGCTTGTGACTTGACTCCTGGACGTCGTTGACCTTCAGGGACCACGTGGCTGCGGAGACAAGCTACACCTAATCACCTGTTTGCACCCGACATCGCCTGGTACCTACCTGGTGCCACGCCGGTCACTGGCTAGTGACTGTGAACACTGTCCCCTCTGCTTTCAGGTCTTCTACAACTCCGATCCACTCTTGGATCCAACGCAGCTCTTCTGGACCGACCGCCTGCAGCATCTTTGTCATCAGGCTCCATTGAATCGATAGAAGAAACCCGACGCACTTCGAGACCTATGCACCCGCTTCCTGTGGGTGAGGTAAAGCTGGCACTCCGGTGCCCAAGTGTAGAGAATCATCTCTAGTGTCTGTGTTTCGAATCTTGAGATCGTAGTCCACCCAGAAGACCCTTTCTGCAGTAACTTTTTAACTTTTACGCACCCATTGAAAACCTATGGGAGCACACGTGTGACTTTCCTCACTGCACACGCAACCCGTGGACCTCCTGGTCACTAACTAAAGTTAGCTCCTTGTAGGCCTAGCGATTCTAGAGGCCCTAGGCCTTTTCCCTTTCCTGTTTGTGGTACTTATACCACTATTTTAGTATATGGTTTGAGTGGCCACCAGGGCACATCCATATAAAGTGCAACTTCTGTATATTATAACGTTGTCTTGTGTAACGATTTGTGCTCCTGTGCTCATAAAGAGTCTAGGGGTTACTTTGAGAAATAAATACATATATATTTTGAATATATATCTGTGTGGTGTCCTTTCATTGGTATAAAAGGGGGTTACATTTAGTAAAACAGCCTGCTTAACACGCTTTAACGAGTTTAGCCTCAAAGACTGCTTAGCCTACGCTACCACTAGGGCAGCTAGTCCGAAAAGGTTGACTTACAACCACACCATAAGGGTTGCTTGGCATGGTACAAGGTGGTCACTTTAACTAGTGAACATCATATACCAGGCCAACTTCTCACATTGGTGAGCAGCGGTTGGATTTGAGCTTGCTGTGTTTTACCATTGTAATCTCTTGGTTACCAATTGAAAGATCACATAGGTACCTGTAGTTACATATAAAACAAGATAGATATACTTAAGTTCTACTGAACTTAGTTGTTGTAGAGCAAAGGGAGTAGCACACCCTGACTACAACTACTAGATAGGTTTAGTAGGTAAACCCAAGTGTAGGTAGATTGCAACACATCCACCCACACTTAAGAGCAATGGAGGGGGCAGAGGGGTCCAAGGTACCCATCTCTGTCGAGAGTGACCCCCAGAAGGCACCAACTCTCTTTGCTACCCTAAATCAGAATGAGCTCAGGCAGTTGGCAAATATCAGGGGCCTTAAACAGCCCAAGAACCCTACTTCTGCTGAACTCAGAGAGCTTTTGCAAGCTGATGAAGATCAGAAAGCTCTCAAGAAAGCCTCCCAGTTAGGCCCCTTAGGGACTGGAACAGGAGGCCCCCCTTCTGAAGATGCTACTGAGGTACCCCTTTCCAATAGTCACCCCTTAGATGAGAATCATACTACAGAGGATGAAAGTGAGAAGGGTACTGATACAGAAGGTAGTGAGGATGAAGGGAGAACTAGCCCAGTGCCAAGTGTTATACGTGGCCCAGCTAACCTAAGGCTATTGGGGACTGACAATGGGATCATCCCATTGGATCTCCCCAGTGGACTTAACACGGGGCTTGGGAGGCAAAGGAATCACTCAGGTGAATCTAATGCTTCTCATGCCTCTAGAGGCTCTCAGGGTCACTCCAGGAAAAGGATGACCACCCCTCAGAGGAGGGAGCATGAAGCCAGAATGCAGGAAGCCCAGCTGAGGATCAGGAAGCAGGAGCTAGAGGTAGTCCTGATGGAAGAGAAACTGAACAAGGCTAGGCAACCTAAAGAGAGTGGGTCTATACCCACTGGTGGCAGCATTGTCCCTAAGGACAAAGATAGGGTCTTTGACAATAGGAACCTGTCCAAGGTTGTGCCCCCCTACAAAAGTGGGGATGATATCCACAAGTGGATGACTGCTCTTGAGAGAGCCTGCAAAGTACAGCAGGTTCCTGAAGACCAGTGGGCAGCAATCTTATGGCTCTCCTTTGAAGGTAGAGGCAGAGATAGACTCCTCACTGTTAGAGAGGAGGATGTCAGAAACTACAGAGCCCTGAAGAGTGTCCTGGTTGATGGGTTAGGCCTAACCACTGAACAGTACAGGTTAATGTTCAGAGATACCCAGAAGACACAGACTCAGGACTGGTCTGAATATGTGGAATGTGCCACTAAGGCTTTGGAGGGTTGGTTGCTGGGAAGTAAGGTGTCTGATTATACAGGATTGTACAATTTGATGATGAGAGAGCAGATTTTAAGTAATTGTCAAAACCAGCTTCTCCATCAACACCTGGTAGACTCAGATTTGACCTCTCTCCAAGAATTGGGAAAGAGGGCAGATAAATGGGTCAGGACCAGGATCAGGCCTAAAAACCAGGGTGGTGACCAAAAGAAAGATACCACCAAGACTCAAGAGAAGGGTGGGGATAAAGCAAAAGAGAAATCTTCCTCAGGGCCCCAAAACTCCACACAGGGTGGTGGGTCCCAAGCTCCCTCCTCTACCACAGCTAAAAAGCCTTACTGCCATGAATGTAAAATTCCTGGGCATTGGAAAACTGACAGCAGTTGCCCAAAGGCTAAAAACAAAACTGTTCCTCCAATTACTCCTGTCACACCACCTATTACTGTCAGCAGTAATCCCCCAGGTGGTGGGAGTGCCCCCAGAAATCTGGGTGGGTTCACTTGGGGAACACAGGGGGACCCTGGCTTAGCCAATTCCCCTACAGCAACTACTCTTGTCTGTGATGGTGGCATGGGGTTTGCCAACTTCACTGCCTGTCCCAACACTTTGGGTAGGTACAGACAGGAGCCCTACATCAATGGTACAAAAGCCGAGGCCTACAGAGACACTGGAGCTAGCATCACGATGGTGGCCCATTGGCTAGTTCCCTCTGAGCAGCTTTTGCCTGGTTTCTCCTACCAGGTAACAAACATTGATGGCAAACAAAACAGTCATCCCATGGCAGAGGTATGTCTCAGCTGGGGAGGTGTCACTGGCCCTAAAAGGGTGGCAGTGTCCCCAACCTTGCCTGTAGACTGCTTACTGGGGAATGACTTAGAACTCTCAGCTTGGGCTGGAGTTGAACAAGACACCCATTCTAAAATGGTAGGCCTTTCACAAAAGGGTAGGGGGGTTGTGCCATTCACAACCCCTGTCCAAATAGATTTCCTCCCTGGAAAGGTTGGAAGGGCAGTGGTAGCCACAGCCCAGGCCCAGACAGACTTCCCTGTAGAGACTGGCAGAGCTGTGACAGTCACAGCTCAAGCTCAAACACAAACTGAGTGCCCCCCTGAAAAGGTTGGCAAGGCTGTAATGGTCTCAGCCTATACTCAGACTGACATAGGTGTAGTGAAGCCTGAAACTATGGATCACTCCACACAAACAGAGAGTAGTGGGGAGGAAGAAAAGTCTCCCTCTCCCCAGACATTAGGAAAAGGTCAGCCTCCTCAGGGATCTGACCTCACCCCTTGTGAAGGAACTGCCCCAGAGGTAGCCAGGCCTGGCCTGGCAGAGCCTCTAAGGTCAGTGGCCCCTTCCAAGGTGGGACCCAGTCTGGTGCAGGTAGCCTGCCTCTCTCTACCCTGCCTCGGTCAGCCCAGGGCTGCAGAGGTCAGGGAGGCCAGTGGACCCCAAGAGGGCCCCTGTCCACAAGAACCCCCCCATCAAAAGAATGAGGATTGCCTGACTAGTAGCCCTAGCCAGGTGATGGGTAAAAATATTCCTGAGGGATCTCCTTTACAGGTAGTTAGGGACCTCCCCCAGAGGGATTCTGGTGGGCACAGGCAAATCTGGGACCTTAGGGCCCCAAACCTGACCTGTCCCTCCAGTAAGCCCACAAAAGGGACCCAGCCTCCAGCTTTAGGTAGCCAGAGGCTGACCCTGAGAGCACAGTGCAACTCAGTTAAGGAAAGAAAGGCATCCATGGTGGAGGATGATTGGAGGAAGCTGAGGCCTCACTTTGAGGACACTCACTTCAGTACTCCATCTCAACACCAGCCTTTTACTTTGCCAAGACACACCAAAGGTAGAGATTCCCTATGGTGGAGACCCTCTGATACCCTTAGGGTGAGGGATTGCTTAGTGGACCTTGAGACAGGGGGTAACCATGCCAGTGCTGGTTCCTCCTTATATGGCCACTTGGGCAATATAGGCTTACCTGGTCAAGGTCAGCCTTATCTCCCTTCGTTTGGGGGGAGGGGTGTGTAGGAAGGTGGATATCTGACTATGGTTACCCCCAATTTTTTGCCTAGTGTCTAGCTGGTTTTTCGACTTAGTTGGCCTGAGATCCTGCCATTCAGGATCTCAGCCTGGCTGTTCTCTCTTTAAAATGGACTCCATGTACCCTAGGTACATACCCAATTGGTTAGATCACCCTGTGAGCCCCTGTACCAGTGTACACTAGGTACCCAGGGCATTGGTGTAAGGCCTACCAGGGGCTGAAGCATGTATTATGCCACCCCTGGCCTGGCCTAGCAATTTGACACAACTGGCTGATCACTCAGCTGGGGTAAGTTGGTGTAACCACCTCTTACTTAGGTGTAGTATACCTATACCTAACCTTAAATGGGACACCTGGCAACCTATAAGTCACTCCTATGGCAGGCCTTGACAATCCTGAAGGCAGAGTGCTTGGTTCCATGTGAGATGGTGCTCTGGCATGAGCTGAGCCTGTCTGCAGTGGTCAGAACAACTTCCTTCTACCGTTTCCAGATATCGTCATACCATATACTCTTAAGTGCATTATGAACCTCACGGTTAAATGCTATCTTTGGTTTGGCTTTATCAAAACATGTCGAGTAAGGTGTCATACGAATTGGAATACTAACCCCTCGCCAATTCTGGCGACGGGGTTAGCATTCCACCCTTCTAGAGGGACACGACATGTACAGTACCTGAAACCCGGGTAAAATCAGACATAGCCTCAGCTCCACAAAATGGATGCTGCCACCACAGACACAAGTCTGCCCTCCTGCTGCTGGGAGTCCTTCCAGCTTGGGAGGTGTGGACAAAGGGTTTCCTGCCAGGGGAGGTGCGTGCACCACCCCAGACAGGATTTTGTGTATTGGTCAGGTAGGGCTTGAAAGAAACCAGACATGCCTGAGGCTCACAAGGAGCCTCGGTGCATATGCCAGTTCAAACCGGTCCTGGGGCACACCAGCCCCGGACCTGGGGCGAGCTGGACAAAGGATTGGGGGTGTAACCACCCCCCTTCCTGGTCCCACCCTTAGGGAGGGACCTAGCAGGTAGTCCGGCCCCTAGAATCCGCTTAAAGGTAGGAGCTGTGTCCTAAGACTTCAGACACCCTGGAATCAACTTAACCACAAGAAGAAGACGGGAACTTCGACGCTCTGCTGCACAGAGGACTGAAGGAAATCTCCCCTATGGTCAGGGAGTGACCATCTTGCTAACGCAAGCACCAACCAGCTATTGAACGTCTGCTTTGCCGCCGCCTCCTGCCGGAGCCCGAGCCCAGAGCCCGACAAGACCTGGACCTCCAGACCTCTCACCGCCCGATCCACAGTCCCTGCAAAGAAGGAACCCGTGGAGGCACCGAGACACGTGGAGCCAGCCATCTTGGAAGACCGACGACAAGCTGCAAGCGCAACAACAGAGGCTCCCTCCAAGTTGTGCTTTGGGTCCTGAGAAGCCCAACCACCGAGCAGCATCTGCACCAAAGGTGAGCCCTCCAGCATCTCCACGATCTGCGTGGGGCCCCTCTGCACTTTGCATCTCGACGCGCCTGCCCGGTCCCTGGCCCATTGGCTAGTGGCCATTTTGGCGACCTATTTTGAAATCAACGATGCTGGTCTGATTGCTCCAGACTGGCCCTAGCTGCTCTCCAAAGGAGCAGCCCCTCTGACCTTGCTGGTCAGAACAATCAGCTTTCTTGAACTTCCACGACTCCTGCCTTTGCCAAAGCTTGTTTGCTTCTTTTGAGTCGCCGACACCGCCGACAGCGAGAGCCTGCGTGGGACAGCTCGTGACTCGACTCCTGGACGTTGTCGACCTTCAGGGACCATGTGGCTGCGGAGACAAGCTACACCTAACCACCTGTTTGCACCCGACATCGCCTGGTACCTACCTGGTGCCACGCCGGTCACTGGCTAGTGACTGTGAACACTGTCCCCTCTGCTTTCAGGTCATCTACAACTCCGATCCACTCTTGGATCCAACGCAGCTCTTCTGGACCGACCGCCTGCAGCATCTTTGTCATCAGGCTCCATTGAATCGATAGAAGAAACCCGACGCACTTCGAGACCTATGCACCCGCTTCCTGTGGGTGAGGTAAAGATTGGCACTCCGGTGCCCAAGTGTAGAGAATCATCTCTAGTGTCTGTGTTTCGAATCTTGAGATCGTAGTCCACCCAGAAGACCCTTTCTGCAGTAACTTTTTAACTTTTACGCACCCATTGAAAACCTATGGGAGCACGCGTGTGACTTTCCTCACTGCACACGCAACCCGTGGACCTCCTGGTCACTAACTAAAGTTAGCTCCTTGTAGGCCCAGCGATTCTAGAGGCCCTAGGCCTTTTCCCTTTCCTGTTTGTGGTACTTATACCACTATTTTAGTATATGGTTTGAGTGGCCACCAGGGCCCATCCATATAAAGTGCAACTTCTGTATATTATAACGTTGTCTTGTGTAACGATTTGTGCTCCTGTGCTCATAAAGAGTCTAGGGGTTACTTTGAGAAATAAATACATATATATTTTGAATATATATCTGTGTGGTGTCCTTTCATTGGTATAAAAGGGGGTTACATTTGGTAAAACAGCCTGCTTAACACGCTTTAACGAGTTTAGCCTCAAAGACTGCTTAGCCTACGTTACCACTAGGGCAGCTAGTCCGAAAAGGTTGACTTACAACCACACCATAAGGGTTGCTTGGCATGGTACAAGGTGGTCACTTTAACTAGTGAACATCATATACCAGGCCAACTTCTCACACTGGGCATCAAGTGTACTCTACTGTGCTAGCGACTCACGTCTGCCTGGGCATCATGTGCACTCTAGTGTGCTAGCGACTCAAGCCTGCCTGGGCATCGCTTGCACTCTACTGTGCTAGCGACTCACGCCTGCCTGGGCATCACGTGCACTCTACTGTGCTAGCGACTCTCGTCTGCCTGGGCATCACGTGCACTCTAGTGTGCTAGCGACTAACACCTGCCTGGGCATCACGTGCACTCTACTGTGCTAGCGACTCATGTCTGCCTGGGCATCACGTGCACTCTACTGTGCTAGCTACTCTCGGCTGCCTGGGCATCACCTGCACTCTACTGTGCTAGCGACTCATGTCTGCCTGGGCATCACGTGCACTCTAATGTGCTAGCGACTCACGCCTGCCTGGGCATCACAGGCACGACTCCTCAGCAGCTCTCCTCTTAGCTCTCCAGTCACTCCTCTTCCATCTCCTGCTGATCCTCACTCAGTTGACACTCTACTAGTCAGTGTTGCCCTAGCTTCAGTCCTCAGGTCTCTGATTTTCTCCCTTTACACGAAAACTCTTGGTGTTTCTATAAGAAACTGAAGTATTGGTTGAAGGAGGGTAAGAACCCACTTCAAATAATAATCACAATCCTAGTCAGAGGGAACCACTGATGTCACTTAATAAACCTAACCCTCTGGTAGCGTGGGACAAGGCAGTCAGGCTTAACTCAGAAGAAATGTGTAAAGTATTTATGCAGCACTCAAACAGTAATAAAGTGAAAACACAACACAAGAAAAATGCCAAGCCAATTTAGAAAAAATAGAGAAAATTTTAACAAATAACATGACACCAAAATGACAAAAATCCACAAATAAGACCCGGAGATAGGATTCTTTAAAGTTTGAATTAAAAATAGTGCCAAAAAGCAGAAAGCGCCAACCGTGTTTGGTTGTATGAGATTACCACGCCTTAATTCACCATACACGTCTTTACATCGTCGATTTTACAACGCTTACCACTACCACGCATTTACATTCACCCACATTAGGAACACCTTCACCACGCATTCTACCACCACGCGTACTTTTAACGTTTCTGAAAAACACTGCCACCTACTGTTCATAAATTATATATTAATTCTCAATATATTTAATTAATTGCATTTGTCGTTAATAGGTTTGGTACTATTTGAACATTTTATATTTTTGGAGGGAGACCCCCCTAAACCCCCTTTTTTAATTCCCCTCAAATGTGTGGTTTGGTGTTGCGTTGTAAAGACTTGCGTGCCAACTGTCTTTACGAAGTAAAAAATGCATGGAAAATGTAATACAAAGTAAAACCTTCGAAGTAAAGGCTGTTTCCCACCGTGAGTATCTGATTGCGCAAGATGGGGTCAAAAGGTAAGGTTGATCATAAGCGCTCACCAGACAGATAAAATGATGATGTTCACCCTGGTGTTAAATTTACCTTGTGTCTTAGAAAGTTTTATATAGAAAACATGGTCATCGATGAGCCATTGGCAGAGCAGGCTGCTAGCTGGATACAAAGTGAAGCTCTATGCAGGTGAGGTGAAGTCCAAAATCAGTGCACAGTAAGGCATTAAAGTCAATCGGATGCTACTCTGGTTGATCCCAGCGAATCCCTCTACCTTTGGACTTTGAAACTTTTCTGGAAGCTGGATTGCCTACCAACCAGGAAGTTGGGGCTGACCGGTGATTGGATGTTGACGGTTGAGGCTGCGACGGTTATCCCAGTCTCTGTCAGTTCTCCAGGCAGAAAGCTTACAAAAACCTTCTAAGTCTATTTCTTGGGGACAGGAGGAGTACACTCCAAAAGAGACCACCAGCAGGGTCCAGATCAGGTCCAGTTGGAATTGGACAGTTGCAAGAAGAGAGGCCTCTGAATGCTTGTTGTGGCCCTGTAGCTGTCAGCCGGACTTTGCGGTGACTTCTGGGGTCCTGGGTTCAAGGCAAATAGATCCAGTCTTCCTTCAGGTTCCTCAGACAGCAGGACAGTCCTTCTTTAAATTCTTCACAGGTCCAGGAGTATGCTGAGCAGAGGTCTGTGGCTTCCATATTAAAGCCCAGTGCCAACCTGTGTGTGGAGGGCAATCCTCTGCCCACCCCATACCAGTTCTGGTCAGGTCCTCCTCTTCCTCTGGATTTGGAGTCTGCCTGACTAGAGAGACAAAGGAGAGGCAGGCCTAGGTGTGAGCTTTATCAGTCAAGTGACAGGACAGGCGTCCTTCGGAGATCAGGTGAAGCCTGATCATTTAGTTGGATTTTAAATTCCTATTAAACCGAGTCCTTGAAAGGTCTTTATAGCTATTCCCAAACTAAACTTAGCAATGATTAAATGCAATGGTGAAGGCCGTGTTAACCTATGAGAGAGCCAGCCTTGTCGTGGCGAAAAACAACTCTGGAGGCTTTTCACTGCCAAGACATGTAAAAATTAAATATACATGTCCCATTTTTAAGTAACATGAACCCACCCTTATGGGCTTTTAAGTCCAACTTAGGAGTGACTTACAAATATTAAAAAGGAGGGCTTAGGCTTGGTAAAAGGATAATTTTTTCCAGGTGGAAACAGCAGTGTAAAACTTCACACCCAGGCTACAGTGGGAGGCCTCAAGAAATGTCTTTCAGTGCACATTAGTGGGTTGCACAATGAGTGCTGCAGCCCACATGTAGCAATTAATTTATAGGCCCTGGGTAAAGGTTGTACCATGTACAAGGCACTTATGAGTAAATTACATTTTCCAATCAGGGTATATCAATTTAATACATTTAAAAAAGGATGCCATAAGCTCTTTCGCACTGGTTAGCAGCAGTAACGTGTGCAGAGTCTTATGGCCAACAAAACCAGGTTTAGCAAAGGAAGGCAAAACTCTGGGGTAGCTCGATGCAAAGGATTAACATTTCCAACAGGTTCTCTTATAAACTGGATGCTGACGAGGCACATGTTTATTTCCTTTCCTTCGTTCTTATTGATCCGACAATGCTGGATCTCCGATTGGTCTAAAGCCATCAGCCTCAGGGTGCCCCTTTGCCCATTTGGAATGCACACCTATAAAACATAGACTGGCTACTTCTCGGTCTTGTTTGTCCACAATAACCCAATCGCCGCCCACCATTCTCCTAGAATCCTCATCATCTAACTCGAGCATTCATCAGCTTTGCAACCCGAGGGATGCACCTGCCCACCCCTCATCTACAACATACATCAGACATGAAGTATGAAGGGCCTTCGCGAAGGATAGGGTCTAAAAGAAACTACTCACCCTTGTGTTCAGAGCCAATCCCAGCAATACTCCTGTTTACCTAAGTATTACAATAAGGCAACCTCAGTCTGCCTGCTGTCCTCAAAGTAAACCACTGAAGTTTCCAATCGGCTGGGTACAGAAGTTCATTGCTTTTACATTTTATATTTGAAATACTCTGCTTATTATGAGGCTTCCCGTGCGCCTCCTGCTATCAGAAGTTCTCTCTACTCCAGCACGTGTTAGCATGGACGTCAATTTACCAATATGCCAGGGGTAGAGGAAGTGACTTCACATGCCCTTTGACCTTTACTTTCACTCACACATACACACATATTCACAAGTACACACACACACACTGCCTACACATACACACACATTCACATCAGCGGCCCCTGCAGGTAAGAGCGGTGGGGCCTCAGAGGGGGCGATTTCAACAGACAACCACGAGGGAGAATTAACTTTATTTAATTTTCCCTTGTGGTTTTAAGTGAAGACGATGGCACAGTTAATATGTAGATTCCTTTAATACTGAGGAGCATCAGTCAGGTACATCTTCATCTCCAACTCCAACCACGATACTGGTAGCCCACGCAGTGGAACCAGACTCCCTTTCCAAACCCAAACATTCTATACATCACGAGGATGCAAGGTAACTAGTTACCAAGCAACACAACACTTCCCCCCTCTTTATACAAAAATAAGAATTAAATAATATATACAAGGGAATAACAAAATACAAAAGGGTAAGGACAAGAATAACAAGAAATATTAAACGCGCATATTATCATCGTAACTCAACCTCACTCATTGTTAACCACATAATCTCTAAGCCAGAGAGGAGCCTTCCTTGAACGTGGCGCCCTCTGGTTAATAGCAGGAGGATCAGAAAACGGAATGTTCTCACCAGAGATAGGAATGTTCTCACCAGAGCTAGGACCAGCCAACTTTGGAACCTCCGAGACAACCCAATCTACCTCCTGAACCACAACAGGATGCTGCACATTAGAGCCATCTGCCAAACCAGAGGAAGAAGCGGCCACCTCATTAAAATCATCTTCCAACCAATCTGACTTGTAAGGATCATCCCCCAATTTCTTACAAGACTTACCAGGGTTATCCATAGCAACCCTTTTTAAATTCCAAACCTCACCATTTTTAAGTCTCACAGCATTGTGAAGCACTTCTACCACTTCTTCAGCGTCAAAGAATGCGCTCTCACCTTTGCATACAAACCCAGGCTTTTTAACCCTAACCCAATCTCCCACTTCAATCACAACTGGTTTGGTGGAGTGTTTGACATTATAGTAGTCACTGTCTTTTTTATGAACACGCTGCATCCTATTCCACACCTCATCCTTCGACCAATTGACCGACCCCGATGGGAATAACCAACTAGGGTTAAATTTAGACCGGGGTTTACATCCACGCATAATAACAAATGGAGGTAAACCGGTCGCTTCGGTGGCAGTCACTCGGTAAGCCCAGACAGTCTTTCCCACCTGTGAAATCCAATCTTGTGCATTACTAGAAGCAATTTGAATTATCCCTTTTAACACATGGTTAAATCTCTCTACCATACCATTCCCGCTAGGGTTATACAACAAAGTAGTCCTGTGATTCACGCCAAGTTTTGCAAAGTACTCCTTAGCCATATTGGACACAAATTGGACTCCATTGTCACTAATTAATGACGCCGGAATACCCTCCAAAGAAAAAACCTCATCCAAGAACTCAAGAACCGCCGAAGTATTAGCCTTATCCACAATTTTTACAACTGGCCAGCGCAAAAAATGATCCATAAGCACGAAAATATACTTCTGAGACTCACCACACTGGTCTTTAATGGGACCCAAAATATCAATAGCGACCGTGTCCCACGGCTCTTTTGAAACAAAAGTATCACACATAGGTGGTCTAAAGGTCTTCAAAGACTTGTCCGAATTACCGCATGTAGTACAATTCCTAACCACTCTCTCCATCTCAATATCCAAACCAGGCCACCAGAATAATTTTTTAATTACTGCCTTGGTTCTAGTAATACCAGAATGACCCTCATGACACAGTTCCACAATGGAAGAACGAAGGCTCATAGGCGGAATAATTCTTTCCCCTCTTAAAAGAAAACCGTTACAAAAGGAGAGTTCTGATCTAACTTCCCAAAAAGGCCTGACCATGTCGGTTATGTTATCCTTACGAGGCCAACCATTCAAAATAAATGACACAACTTTAGATAAAGTCTCATCACTACGGAATTCAGATTCCCATTCACTTTTGTTGATAGCAGAGCGACCCTGACTGTGAATTAAAGCAACCTGAAAGTCATTCCATTCCTCATCTTCACACTTTTCCAGCATAACAGGCATTCTGGACAAGAAATCAGCAACCAGGTTGTCTCTACCCGGGGTATAAACAATTCTATACGTAAAGTTCTGCATCCGCATAGAAATTCTAGACAGTCTAGACGAGACATTAGAAGAACCATCTGAGGACAATATTTTGACCAAAGGTTTGTGGTCAGATCTTAGAGTGCACACCTTCCCCCATATGAATGATTTAAAATGGTGAAGACCCCAAGCACACGCCAGTGCCTCCTTCTCAATTATAGGGTACTTCTCCTCGCATGGAGAAAGCAACCTAGACGCAAAGGCAATGATGTTCTCTTTGCCATTGCTCGAGTACTGAGATAAGACTGCACCCAATCCCTTATTACTTGCATCAGTAGTCACAAAACTTTCTGCAGCCAGATCAAAGCTACTGAGGCAGGCTGCATTTGCAATAGCGGCCTTGATAGCATTAAAATCCCTATCGCATTCGGTAGACCAAACAAAACTCAAATTTTTCTTCAGAAGCTGCCAAATATTGAAACACTTGTCCGCAAAACTAGAAACGTATTTAGCGCAAAACTCAGCCATTCCTAAAAAAGATCTAACATCATCCTTACTGCAAGGAGTTGGCACCTCTTCAATAGCTGAAACCAAAGACGCCTTGGGTCTAACACCATTACGATCAATAACGTGTCCCAGATAAGTTACGCTTTCACATGCAAATTTACACTTAGCAAACTCAATAGTAAGGCCTTTACCCTCCAAGATTCTCAAAACCTTGATAAGCCTAGAATCATGTTCCCCCTTGGTTCCACCATAAATTAAAATATCATCCTGGAAAAAGGTCACACCCATCTCCTTTTTAAATAAGTGAAATATCAGACGTTGGAATACCGCGCCCGCTGACGAAAGGCCAAAAGGCATGCGGGTTGTTAGAATCCGGGTTCTCTGGTTGGCACAGGTAGGTACTTGTGTCAAGCAGGGAACCTTTCCTCTAGTCAGGGTAGGGGGGTACACTCCAACAATAACCCCTGCTCACCCGCTAGGTAGCTTGGCGCGAGCAGTCAAGGCCTATCTCAGAGCGTTCAGGTTAAGCATTTGTGAACACACACACAGTGACTCAGTGACAACCCCACAAATGGACTCCACACTGGGATATAGAAAAATAATACTTTATATAGATAGTTTAGGCTTAGCACAAGACCAGATAATGTTTAAACGGCCCACAATACTTATTAAACAAAGAGTTCTTGGTTTTAGCGTAGTTTTAAAGTTCTGTGCGCTTCGTTCCTGTCCGTAAGCTTCGTACGCGGTAAAAACTGCTTGGGAACGGGTCTCACATGCACTGTAGGCGCTTCGGGATGAAGCGTACACCCTATGGTGCGAACAGGCACAGTACCTTTACTTTTGGTGAGTTTGTCACGGATGCTGCGCTGACATCAAGCGCGATGTATGGTGCGTTGTCCTCCTGGTGCGATGCGTACTACGGTACGTTAGACCTTGGGCGTGCAGGGCTTCAGGGGACGGTGCGTAGGTACGGTGCGTTCAATGTTCGTCGTGGCGTTCGCGCCGTACCATGAGATCAACAATCTTGATTCGAAGCGCTGGATACAAGCGAACAGTACGCTCCGCACAGGGGAGACATACGCGACTACCGTACGCACCGCAGCCTTTCCAAAGCGGGGGAAAGGAGCGTACGCTAGGCAGTACGGTTCGTAGGGGATAGAAGCAAGTACGGTTCGCAGTCCTTCCGTTACGGTGCGAGCTACGGCTCGTAGGGGCCTGTTAGTCGCGTTGCTCAGGCTGGACGATACCTTCCTTTGCGGTGCAAGCTACGGCTCGTAGAGGGGCCTCAGACGGTTTGTTCGGGCCGGACAGCGGGATACCAGCTTGCAGGGGGGTACGCTGCGATCAGCGAGACGTGCGCAGCAGTTCGAGTCAAAGATGCAGGGAAAACGGTCCGTTTTCCAAGGCGATCTCACGGCGGTGAAGTCCACTGGTCCTGGGACTTCGTTCAGGGGGCAAGCTCACTCACAAGCCCTTGGAGATCTCTCAGCACAAGTCAAATACAAGTTTCTTGAGTCTTTTCTTCCTCTTCTTCAGCAGCAAGGCAACCACTGCAGGCCAATCCCCCAGGTCAGGGACAGTACTCCTCCATGCAGCTTTTCCAGTTCCTTCAGGTCGGACAGAGGTTTCTTCTTGGCAGGACAGGATCTAGTTTCTTAGGAGCAGGGCTCCTACATTTATACCACAAATCCTTTGTTCTCTCAGGCCAGGGGGGCCCTTGCCTAGTTCAGTCCAGTTCTGGAGCACTTTGTTGATGCGATGCAGGCTTCTTCTTTCAGGGTGCAGGGCAGAGCCATCAGACGCTCCACAGGGGGCGGAGCCAGTATTGTGGTGGCAGAGCACAACCCTATTCAGAGTCCAGGTGTACTCCTCCCACCCATCTATATGTCAATCTTTCTATTCACCACCAGGCTACCTAGCCCTGCCCATCTGGGTTTCCCTAGCCCTGTCACTCACACAAGCCAGACAGCAGATACACATCACGCAGAGGCGGGCTGAAATGGTTAGGCAAGCAAAGGCCAACTTTCTAAAAGTGGCATTTGCAAACGCAGAATATTAAAATAAACCTTACTAAAAGATGTACCTTATTATTCTGAGTTCAGGCATACTGAACTCGATTTTCTACCATGTTCCCTGGGTCTGTTAGAATCATAGGATGTAACAATCTTAACAGCCCATTCTGGCCTATGAGAACAGGTAGCCTTACAATAGTGAAAAACGAAAATGGCTGTAATTCACTATTAGGACATGCCACACACATCAGGGCTTGTCCTACCTTATGCTACAATGCACCCTGCCCTTGGGCCTACCATAGGGGTGACTAACATGAAGTTAAGGGAAGGTTTAGGGACTGGCAAGTGGGTGCACTTGCCAGTCAGCATGTCAGTACCAGGCTGCACGCAGGTTCTGCAATGGCAGATCTAGACTCATTTTACCAGGCCGCTTCTGTGGGTGGTACAACCAGTGCTGCAAGCCCACCAGCGGCATTTGTATTTACATGCCCTGGCCCTCCTGGTGCACTTTACTGGGGTCTGATAGTAAATCAAATAAGCCAATCATGGAATCCAACCAACATATACATTTTACAATGGGGCGAGCATATGCACTTTAGCACTGAACAGCAGTGGTAAAGTGCCCAGAGTCATAAAACAGCCAACAACAGGTCAGAAAAAATGCAGGAGGAAGGCACAAAGTTTAGGGATGACCCTGCAAAAAGGGCCAAGTCCAACACGGGTGAACTGAAAACCCCCAAAAGGTGTTATGAATGACGTGAGGTGTTTGGAATCATGGGACAATTAAATTTGGTGATAGGCTGAAGATAGGTCAACCGTGGAAAACCACTTCGCACCCTTAAGGCAACTCACCATCTCATTAATTTTGGGTAAGGGAAACCTGTCGATAACAATATTGTTGTTGAGGTGGCGGAGGTCAACACAGAGTCGGATTTTTCCATTGGAACGTTTGGCAATCACGACTGGAGAAATCCACTCTGATGCCTCTATTGGTTCTATCACCTTTGCTGCAACTAATTTCTCTAACTCCTTGGCTACATCCTCCTTAACTAATATAGGAACGTTGCGACAACGGTGCACCTTGGGGACAGCGTTTTCTTAAGGCGAATAAGATGTTCAAAACCACGGAAATTGCCCAGTTTTCCACTAAAAACAGATGGGAATTGTTTTATCATTCTCTCGCCCAACGAAGCACCTTCATCTAGGATCAACACTTGTTCCTTACTGTTAGGGTCAAGAATAATATGCAAGAGTTTCTGATCCAACCATCCCAAAACAGGAGGACCACTCTTAGCAATGTACAATTTAGCACGACAACGTCTGTTTTTGAACTCAAAAACAAACCATCTGAAACCAACGAGGTCAATTTTCTCACCCCCATAACCCTCAGGATGGATATCAGGTTCGAACAATTGTTCACCCACCTTACTAATAAATTTACTTTTCCACAACTTTTCTTCGATGGTGTAAGGTGACCCTGAGTCAGCTATGATGTCAATATTCACACCACCAATTAACATGTTGCAAATCGGTTTGTTGGTACATACAACGTCGTTAATGTTTAGCATCAAATTGCTTCTAAAGTTTTTAGACAAATCCTCATTCAAAATCATATCCACCGGATCAGGATTTGATTCATCCAGACTTTCACAGTTCACATCTGTGACACATTTGACCTTGTAGTTTCTTCTCTTACACACTTTCGCAAAATGGCCTACCAAACCACAATTAGTACATTTCTGCTTAAAGGCGGGACACGTCTTACTATGAGCAAGGTGGTCTAAGCTTCCACACCTATAGCATTTAGCACGCTCTTTAAAAGGAGGTCTATCCTTAAACTTGTGCGGAATTCTATTGAAATCGTTAGGGCTACTTGTCTTACTCACTAGCGCAACATTTTGAGTATCATTCTTTAAAGCAACAGTACATCAACCAGAAATCTCAGCTTTTCTCACAATAGCCAATATATCATCCAGTGGGGCATCGCCGTTCACCCACAATCTATCTTGGATTGCAGGGTTGGCGGTATGCATAACAACCTGATCTCTAATTAAATCGTTGTGCAAAACCCCAAATTTACAATCAAGAGCCAGCCTTTTTAAATCAGACACATAGTTGTCAATAGTTTCAGATTTTGACTGTTTCCTCTGAAAAAATTGGTACCTAGTAACACCCATACATACTTTTGGTTTAAAATAATTGTCTAGCTGTAATAATGCGATTTCAAAAACATTAAAATCCCCAGAAGTAATGCTACCCGTCAATTGGTGGAAGGTCTTGAGTCCCATAGCACCCAGAGCATGTAATAGTAATCTTTTCTTCTGTTCCGCTGCCATTTTTTTTGCTTCATCAACAGCTTCGATGTAATTAACAAAATACGCCTTCCACTCAGACCACTTGAGGGAAGGCTCATTTCCTGTGGCCCAAAACGGTTGAGGGGAAGAAATGCTAAAATTAGCATTGTTTGTCTGAGCTGAACTTGTGCCCTCTGTAGACATGATGACTATTGATACAGGCTAGAGGTCTCGTTTATAATTGACATCCAATGGCCCACACAAAAGATCAGTTTCCAGCAAGATGCAAGTACATAAAATGTTATTCAGAATACCTCAATATGATGGACACGAAGAGAAAAACAAATAATCCCCTCTTGTAAGTTATGTGAGGCAAGAACCGCAATTCCCAGTAGTTCAGCGCGTAGATTTCTTCGTGCACTCGGCTCCGGTCCTTGGTAACCAGGCAACGAATATACAACAAAATGGCCGACAAGGGGGTCACGCAGCGTGGTGACGTTGCTCCGCATTACGTGACCCACGTGATGGCGCTGCGTGACGTGATGACCCCACGTGATGACGCTTGTTATCCAGCCGGGCGTCACAGAAATTCCACAGCTACGAAGCCTCAGTGAAGAACGAGGAGGACGTCACAACGCTGCAGAAGATCCAAGATCGCGAAGGGTTCCAAGATCACTTCGAAAGATGCGATCTCTCAACGGCAGGTAATCCTTAAGGTTTAGCGCGTGATAACAGTAATGAAAGCACTTTACTTGAGCACTCTCGCACGGTAGCCAAAACACCGCGAACACATGAATCGATCACTCCATCGAAGGATCACTCAGTACATCCACTGTTTCATATGCAAAGCGAACGTTCCGCTTCCATAAAATGATCCAAAAGGAAATAATCCAATGTCCAGGGGTCCAACGTGGGTTCGATGACCCTCAGCTCCTCAGTCGCCAATTGAAGTGAAGACGATGGCACAGTTAATATGTAGATTCCTTTAATACTGAGGAGCATCAGTCAGGTACGTCTTCATCTCCAACTCCAACCACGATACTGGTAGCCCACGCAGTGGAACCAGACTCCCTTTCCAAACCCAAACATTCTATACATCACGAGGATGCAAGGTAACTAGTTACCAAGCAACACAACATGGTTGTCTGTCAAATTCCCCTCCTCCCCCCAACCTGGCTGCACCGCTCTTACCTGTACGGGCCGCTGCTGAGTCACGCACACACACACTCTCTCTCACATAAACATACTCAAAACTGCAATCACGCACACAACATACATACATTTGAAAGCATTTTTAACTTACCTCAGCTGCTGGGTAAAGTCATATTCCAGCTATGTGTATTTCCTTTTTTTATTAAACTAATGGTGAATAATTGTAATATTACTCGCTATTAATATAATAAAATAATTGACAGAAACAAGGAGAGTGAAGCCCCCACCGACGTCCTAAAGGATGAGCGGCTTCTGTTCCCGCCGCTGATTTTGCCACTGCTGGTGCCAAGGGTCGCAAAGGCAGTGCCAGGGGTCACAGTGGGCGGCATGCCATGGGTCGCAGGAGTGACCCCTGGCGACCCCTACATGGCGTCAAGCACGATGTTTGATCTTTCCAGTTACTTGTCCCACTGCTATAGCTAGCTACAGCAGGAAGGAACTGAAATGGCAGTTCTTTTCCACAAGGTGGAGCCAGCGTGTTAGTGAAATCCAATGCATCAGATATTGAACACACACTGCCTTGATTTTGCAATGCCTATTTTTTAAAGCAAGTCAAAAAATCTTCGCTGTAGGGTGCCAATTAAAAGTGTACACAAAGAACCTTTTCCAGTCCCGACTCATAGACTCATGCTCACCTACGTGGACTCAGGGACCCAACGAAAGCAATGTCGGAGTTTGGTCTGCTTAATGCGTTTGATTTGTTGTGTGAACTTGTGTGGTGTACATAAAGAATTATTTAAAGACTACGGGGCAGATTTATGTTAACTGGCGCATCCCTGCATATCAGCAGGGATGCGCCAATTATTATGCGCCACACCTGCGCCACCATGGATGCGCCGCATTTATAATGCGTCGCACCATGGGGCAAAAACGGCACAGATGCGTGACGCATCTGTGCCGTAAAAGTGACGCATTGCTGGAGTTGCGTCGCAAGCGCGACGCAGCTCCAGCAATGTTCTGGGGGGCCCTATCTGTACAATGCTGCGTCAATCCTTACGCCTGCTTCAAGCAGGCGCAGGGTTTTGACGCAGCATAGGCCTAAAAGTGACTGAGTGAAATCTTGTAGATTTCACTCAGCCTCTTTTAGGGGGCGTTCCTGCGCCGGAACGCCCCCACCTGCCCTGGAACGCCTACATGTGGCGCAGGGCTTTACAACGTGACGCATCTCCCAGATGCGTCACGTTGTAAATACCCCGCACCATGGCGCAGGATTTGCGCCGCTGCTGCGTCGCAAAAGTGATGCAACGGCGGCGCAAAAGTGGCGCAAGTGCAACATAAATCTGCCCCTACGTATTTATCTGTGGTATTAAACATACAATTTGTGGTTAAGCACGTATGATTAATTGTGTGTGTGTATGGGGGGGGCACAGGAGGGGGGGGGTCGCCGTGGAGTCAGACGGTGGTATTCAGTGGCCAATAGGAGGTATAGAGGATAGGACACGAAAAGAGGAGAGCAATTTATTAGTATTTGTGGAATGAGAAATAGGGAACTGGAGTTGACTAAATATAATTCCATGTTTACTCCTCTTACTAAGGTTCCTACGTTTTTTATTTTTAGAAATGTTTGAATTATTCGTTTTTTCACCAAAATCCCTGGTGTCAGATAATAAGGATGAAAGGGGTTGAGTTAAAAGGAAAGGGGCACAAAACGAGCACATTCTGAGAAGAGAATAGGAACTGGACCACTTAATAGAATATGAATGGAGGACCCAATTATGTCTTATGAGACTGTACATTTTTGTAAATTGAGTTCTCCAGCAAAGAGGCAATTAACAAATCTGATAAAAAAAAGTGCACAAAAGATACTCACACAGGGTTAAAATCTGAGAATATATTTATATCTATTATTTTCTTCCTCCAAAGCATGGCCAGCCAATTTAGCTACCAGGTGCACTTCTTTAAAGAATGGGGTCATGAGAGAAACATATTGAGGAGTTCAAAGGTGCCCAAAATCAAAGTAAACTTCCTGTATGCCATGAACAAAAATCAGGAAGGGTTTAAATTCTCCCATCATTTACTTACCCGTATCCATGAAGAAAACCAAGTTGTAAGCTCACACACTAGTTTAGCACCTGGCCCAACATCAAACAGATCAGGAGAAAGTAGGAGATGAGGACGAGGGTTGAGATTTTGGTAAAAGGGATTTTGTGAGCTGCTGGTAGCAGTTAGTTGGGCACCGGTTAACTTCTCTTTCCTGTCCCGAAAGGGAAAGTTGCACCTTTTATCAAGTAAATATAAAGTGTGGCTCACCCATGGTACTACCCTAGGATAAATGACCTGGGCAGAGGCATCGTATATGAGTGTCTGGAAGGAGTGCAAGCTGGTGATCAGGGGTGCAATTATTTTAGCACTAACGCTGTTTATCACGGATTTGGATCCCACAGAACACAATACAGCTCAAAAAGTGAGATTCCCGCATGCGGCAAATTGACCAACATTCACTCTTCAACCATCTGGGAACAAGGACTAAGGCCACTGCCTTCTCACTCAGCCAAACTGAGGAATGTAGTGGTGATTATATATTATACTAGAAAGGAAAACAAGGAAAGGAGTAGAGAGGTACCACTCAGCGAGTGGTG
Organism: Triturus cristatus; assembly: GCF_964204655.1. NCBI lineage: Eukaryota > Metazoa > Chordata > Amphibia > Caudata > Salamandridae > Triturus > Triturus cristatus. The sequence continues at coordinate 105,665,124 of NC_140591.1, read as the reverse complement.
GAGGTGGATACTTCCTCCCAGTCAATTATACATAAACAAAGGGATCCACCCACGGGTATACGAGATCTCCCGATTACTCAATATGCATCCCACGGTCGTGGAGAATACACATTAGTTGTTTAAATACCCCTCACACACCAAAAGGGCCCTTGGTGTCATGCTTCATCATAGGGGTCTTCCTGCCCCTCTACGGGACAGGGCGTGCTACGACCTACGTTTACGTGGGAGCACTGTTGTTAGTGAGACAGCTATGTGTGATGCGGGGGTGTGAGAGGAAGGGTCAGGAGTGAATAAGGAGTGAATTAAAAAAATACCTGGCTCTCTGGTCTCGAAAAATTTATTCTGCCGTTCGAGCTGGTATTAGTAAAAGGTGGGGTGAGGAGGGTGTATGCCTCAATGAGCTATGCCTCCTAGTGGTGTCGACATGTTTCGAAGCTTCCCCATGCTTCTTCGTCAGGACCTTAAGGATCCCTTCCTGCCACTAACTGTGTTGTGTTTGAAACAAAAATTGTAAGAAAATGAAATGAAAAAAGGAAGTAAATAGCCTCCAAGAAGTCGTAATGCCTTAATAGGTCTTACATAATCCTATCAACCTAAAGGGAATAAACATAAGATAAAGGCATATTAATTACGTAGGAAGTAATTCAATCCATCGTGTGAGTACGGTGATCTGTAAAAAAGGTGAAGAGTACTGGTCTCTTAACGCTATCCGTAACGTTATCACGTGATCTGTGATGAAGGCACTGTGTGACAAATGAACATACGACATTAGACATAACAAACATACAACAAAAAGCACACACTCTATTCAGAATGGGACTGAAATCCCGCACTAGTTCAGTGTATATCCATGCCAGTAAAAAGATCCCCAAAGTATGGACATACTTGCTAAAAGGAGATAAGTAACCTCATGAGCTCGTGGACCGAGTGGTGGGCGTGCCAGGTAGGCTACCTATATGAAGGGAGGAACGGGAAAAGAAAAAGTGGTCCAACGATCAAAATGTTAGCGTTGTCAGGATATTACCTAGTTCACCCAGAAGCGCCGTACTTACGACTCCATGGATCAATGTCCCGCCAAATGAACCACCCCGGTCGGCTCCGTCGATGGAAGTGAGTCGAAGGGAGCCCGTTTAAATGACTGCATCAATTAGTGAAAATCGCGCCAAAAGGGTTAACGCCCAATGCGCGCTGACTCTGCAAACGGAGACCCGGAACCGGAAGGGGACCGTCCGGGTCACTCAGAACGATTGCCTGAGCCGAGACTGAAAGGAGAAGGACCCCAGGGGGAAGACAGAGGTGTCTTAACCTACTGCCTGCATAGATTCAAAAACTGATGGAATACAAAGGGAGCAAGTGCTAAAGTCACCTGGGAATGAGACCGGCACGGTCACCAAGAAAGACTATCTGAGCCGAGACTTCAAGGAGAAGGACCTCAGGGGGAAGACATATGTGTCTCAACCAGATGCCTGCATAGATACCAAACTGATGGAATAAAAAAGATCGGATAAAAGGAGAGCAAGTGCTGTGGTCACCTGGGAATGGGAGTGTGTAATAATAGTGGACAAGGAGTATATTAACTCACACTAACCTGATGTAAATAGAGGGATTGGCATAACTCCACAAAGGAAAGGGAGAAGCCACAGTAGTGATGGGCTGAATAGCCGAACATCATCAGGGGGAATCCGCCAGAGTGCCAAGAATGTACAGTAATGTAGCAATGATTTCACGAATAAAAATTGAAAAATACAATCCTAATAAAAAGGGGGGGGGGATTGGGGGGTTGACAGAAACCTCACAGTGGTGAGGGAGAGGTATCGGATAGGCACAACCATGGAATGATCGCCCCCAAAAAACAGATGAAAGCTCCAGTAAGGTTGTAAAGCTCATAGTAGAAAGCCATTCAGTCTGTAATCAGATCTCTTAAAGATGGAACTGGTTCCATGGTATATCATCATTTAATCCATGAATATGGGTACCCAAGCGAAAAACCCAACGCTGTTCTTTTTCTAGAGGGCCATGTTCGCTGCCCATTTGTTCAACCACTGTCCATTGTAGATCATCAACGCCATGTCCACTGGAGATATAGTGGTTGGACATTTTGGTAGTACTTCGCCCACATCTGACATTGCTACGGTGTTCGCCAATGTGTATCTTGATAGGTCTCGTGGACATGCCCACATATTCAAGACCACACGGGCAGGTGATCAAATAAACAACGTTTTTACTGTTGCAATTAGTAAAGCTCCTCTGGTCCCATTTCTCGCCATTGCGGAATTGAATATGTCTGCTTTTCTTTGTGAGTGGACAAGTGCTGCAGTTGCCACAGGGATGATGACCCTGTACTGGAGGTAGCAGACCCTCAATTCTGGGCCGGGACGTGTTCTTGGGTCTGGTGTGGACAAGCATGTCTTTTAGGTTGGGACCCCTCTTATGTGCAAACATAGGTTTAGTAATGTTCAAGCCACAGCTGTTGAGGAGACGCCAGTGTTTATTCACTATCTTAGTGATCTTGTTGGAGTGTGTGTTGAAGGTGGTCACACAGATAGGTCTTTCATCGGTCTGAGTGACCACTTTGTCTTCCAAAAGGGCTTCCCTGTTATTATTCCTTGCTCTCTTAAGGGCTTTATCAATGATCTGCTCGGGGTAGTTACGCTCGATCAGTTTCAGGCGTAGTTCAGATGCTTGTTTTTGGAACTCTTTTACCTCCGTGCAGTTTCTCCGGAGACGGAGGAATTGACCATAGGGTAGATTTATCCTTAGGTGACGGGGATGAAAACTATCGAACAGGAGTAAACAGTTCTTTGCTGTTGCCTTGAAATGTGTAGTGGTTTTCAGTCTGCCCTGTTCCGGGTAGATATTGAGGTCCAGGAATACCAGGTTGTGAGCCGATACAGTATGTGTGAATTTCAAGAACATATTCTGTTGATTGAGCCACAGCATAAATGCATCAATTGAGTTTGCATCACCTTCCCACACGACCAGGACATCGTCTATGTATCTTTTCCAGACTTTGATGTGTGGGAGGAAGGGATTCATTGTGTGTAAGATCCTACTGGTTTCGAGATGGTGTACATAGAGACCTGCTAGACTGGGAGCGAAGGTACTACCCATGCTGGTACCGTGTCGTTGCTCATAGATGTCATCAGCATACATGAAGAAGTTACGAGTGAGCGCTAGTGATACACATTCCATCACCAGATTACGTGGTGTATGGTATTCCCACGGGGCAGAAAAAAGTACCTCCTCAATAATGAGTAATGTTTCGTCATGGGGGAGGCTGGTATACAGGCTTTCCACATCAAGTCCTAAGAGTAAATTCTTAGTAGGGTCAAAGTCAATGTCCTGTAGTATTTGCAGGACATTCTTGGTGTCACGCAGGTAGGTGCTAGTACCTTGAACCAGAGGTCGAAGGAACGCGTCCGCGAACCTAGACAATGGTTCCAAAATAGAATTTACGCCAGAAACGATGGGTCTACCAGGGGGGGAGCTCAGATTCTTATGAATTTTTGGTATCGTATAGAAGTAAGGGATCCTGGGGTTGGTATTGACCAGGAATTCCGCCTCCTTCTTAGTAATCCAATCATTTGCTAGAGCTTCCTCCACCATCGTGACGATTCTAATCCTGATTGATTCGGTAGGATCTACCTGTAGAATGCCATAGTTCCTGCGATCGTCTAATAGTTTCCTACATTCGATGTCATAATTGACTGTAGTTTGTAACACAATTGCTCCCCCCTTGTCAGCAGGTTTGATGATAATATCATGGTTCATGGACAGTTCACGTATGGCCTCCTTTTCTTCCCTTGTGGTGTTATGAAAAGTGTTACTGTTCACTGTTGGAATATCCTGTATCTCACCCATCACTGCTTTTTCAAAAGCAAGGATCTCCACCGGTAGTGCAGAATTAGGGGGTACAAAAGTGGATTTGTTTTGCGGAGACCTGTGTCTTTTCTCATCATTACAGTAGTTGGTAGATCATTGAAAAACACCTTCAACTTCAATTTACGGATGAATTCATTGATCTCAGTCAGGGTCTTGAATTTGTCAAATCGATTAGTGGGCACAAAACCGAGTCCTCTCTCAAGGACCTTGCTTTGTGTTGGTGTGAGGGCCAAGTCAGTGAGATTGACCACTAAGTTCACTTTCGACTCGTTGACGGTTGGGGAGGCATGTTGCTGGTCATGCTCCTGGTTGAGACCCGTGGGGTCTCGGTCTCTGGTGCAGACCAATGGACATTGTATCCCCCTCTGTTCCGTGCCCTCCGTGGTCCTTGGCGTGCCCCTGAAAAAGGTTGTGGGGTATAGTTATACTCAAATTCTTGTGGAGGAGGTATCCACTGCGGGAAAGGTCCGCCCATCATAGGTGGACCATACGCAAATGGGGGGTAGGTGGGGGGTCCTTGGTAGCCATTCCATCCACCACCCCTTTGGAAAAACGGGCGCTGGTTGTAATTACCCCTCCCTCTATTGAACCGTTTGCCACTGCCCCTGCTGGAATTTGAGTTATCTGAGCCTGTATCAGAGGAGTCATCATCATAGTTCTGATTCTGATTTTTAGGGACATAGTCGTCTCGTGTGTAAGGGTACACTCGTTCATGGCTGAACCGTGCAGTATCCTTCTTAAGTTTATTGTATTTACTTTGTTTTAATGTCATCTCAAAATCAGTTATTTCCTGGTTGAGTTCCTCCAGGCGTTTTTTAAGGACACTTGGGGATATATAGGCCTTTAGACGGACTTCTAGGTTCAGAATCTCAACCTTCAGTTCTTGTGTTAGTCTGGTGGCTGTTTTTATAATTAGGACTAACCAGTCCCGGGTGCAATGCCACGAAATTAATGACCAGTCGCGTTTAAAGGTCTTATCATGTTGAAAGATATAGGGTTCGTTACGGACTATCAAGCCCTGGGGGGCTGCATTCGCCCGTAGGTATTCGGTCATTAATAATCCATGTAAAGCAGTTCTGATCTGATTTCTCCTCAGGTTGGCTAGTTCATCCCAATCAGCATTGTTGGGCCCTGGGTCGGTGTTGCTCAGCCCTTCAAAGGGGTTAATGGCGGCCAGAATCCTTTCAACTTCGTCGTCTGCGAAGGTTAATCCCACGTTATCTGCCATCTTGGTATCTCATAGAATGTAGTTATAGTGTTAATGAAAAAAGAGTGTGTGTCTGTCTAGAACTGTTACGTGTCCAATGTTTTATGAAGTAGTCGTTTAATGAAACTTACTATGTCACAGGGGTAGATAGCCCCTGGTCTACGGGGGTAAATAGCCTCCGGTAGAGAAAAATCACAGTGCTACTAATAACAGCACTGATGCCAGAAAATCCTAGAGATGAGAAAAACAAAAAAGCTCCCACAGCTGTACGCTGTCTATCATGGAAAGGAAAACAAGGAAAGGAGTAGAGAGGTACCACTCAGCGAGTGGTGGAGGTGGATACTTCCTCCCAGTCAATTATACATAAACAAAGGGATCCACCCACGGGTATACGAGATCTCCCGATTACTCAATATGCATCCCACGGTCGTGGAGAATACACATTAGTTGTTTAAATACCCCTCACACACCAAAGGGCCCTTGGTGTCATGCTTCATCATAGGGGTCTTCCTGCCCCTCTACGGGACAGGGCGTGCTACGACCTACGTTTACGTTTACGTGGGAGCACTGTTGTTAGTGAGACAGCTATGTGTGATGCGGGGGTGTGAGAGGAAGGGTCAGGAGTGAATAAGGAGTGAATTAAAAAAATACCTGGCTCTCTGGTCTCGAAAAATGTATTCTGCCGTTCGAGCTGGTATTAGTAAAAGGTGGGGTGAGGAGGGTGTATGCCTCAATGAGTTATGCCTCCTAGTGGTGTCGACATGTTTCGAAGCTTCCCCATGCTTCACCGTACTCACACGATGGATTGAATTACTTCCTACGTAATTAATATGCCTTTATCTTATGTTTATTCCCTTTAGGTTGATACGATTATGTAAGACCTATTAAGGCATTACGACTTCTTAGAGGCTATTTACTTCCTTTTCATTTCATTTTCTTACAATTTTTGTTTCAAACACAACACAGTTAGTGGCAGGAAGGGATCCTTAAGGTCCTGACGAAGAAGCATGGGGAAGCTTCGAAACATGTCGACACCACTAGGAGGCATAGCTCATTGAGGCATACACCCCCGCATCACACATAGCTGTCTCACTAACAACAGTGCTCCCACGTAAACGTAGGTCGTAGCACGCCCTGTCCCGTAGAGGGGCAGGAAGACCCCTATGATGAAGCATGACACCAAGGGCCCTTTTGGTGTGTGAGGGGTATTTAAACAACTAATGTGTATTCTCCACGACCGTGGGATGCATATTGAGTAATCGGGAGATCTCGTATACCCGTGGGTGGATCCCTTTGTTTATGTATATATTATACTACTCACACAAGATATAGGGTAGCAGGGTGCAAAAAAGATGGAAAGGCCGTGACTGGTAGGGCACAACAGGTGTTTGGGCGAAAACCCTCACTCACCTGAGGGTGACATGCTTCATCATTGGGTTCCTCCAACACACTCTGACAGCAAGGTATCCAGTGTGGGCTACAACTTCCCCTCGGGGAAGGAGCGGGAGTGTTTTTAAACAGGACATCAAGGTATAAATACCTCAAGGGTAGAGATGAGGAGGGGGCAGAGTGCAACAAAAAAAGTGTGTTTTAAAACTATCTTAGTAGGGATAACAACCTTTAGTGTTACGCCCTACGGGATAGGGGATAAAAGCAATGTGGGACATGGCTGTATGGATGTATACCCTGTATTGTGGTCAACACGTTTCTACCCTATATGACATCCAAGTTCAAGGCATTCATCAGGACCATGATCTTAAGTCACTCTGCTGAAAAAACGTGCAAAAGTAATTATAAGAGTTAAAAGATACTCGGGCCTCTCCTCTTGACCAACCGTGCGTAGCGGTAGCAATCAGTTGGGTAGGTCAGATGGCCCTTTGAACAATGTGTACAGTCCGACTTGACCATCTACAGAGTCTCTCACCATGTAGATTCCTCTTACGTGTCAACGTGCTGCACCTTCAAAGACCCCCTCATCTCTACCCTTAAGGTATTTATACCTTGACCTGCTCTTTAAAAACACTCCTGCTCCTTCCCTGAGGGGAAGTTGTAGCCCACACTGGGTACCTTGTGGTCCCAGTGTGTTGGAGGAACCCAATGATGAAGCATGTCACCATCGGGTGAGTGAGGGTTTTCGTCCAAACACCTGTTGTGCCCCACCTGTCACAGCCTTTCCATCTTTTTGCACCCTGCTACCCTATATCCTGTGTGAGTAGTATTTCTTTGGAAGTAGTATAGGATAGATAACTCAATTGTGTAGCACATACTTCCTTTTGACCCCTTGTGTGAGAGAGATTATATATTAAATCCACATTTGTAAAGTGCGAACACATCATCCAAGGTTTCGAGGCTCTGGGGGTCGTCGAGGTGATTAGTTGAGCTATTGCCCAGAGTCACATGATGCTGAGCTGCCGCCAGCACCGGGGATTGAACCACAACACCGCGCTCCAGAGTCAGGCGCTCTGGCCGCAGCTCCACACCTCTCCCTCTTGCTCTCTATGGCTCCAATATCTCCATTAAACCTCAAGTAAATCAAGTCTCCAAAGCTTCCACATGATGAGATGTCTTTGGTGAACCTTTCTATACCTTGATTTCCCTCACAAAGTTTGAGATACCAACACTTTAGTAATTTATCTGGCGTGAAAGTGTCTACAGGCCATCCCTTTGAGCACCTTTGTTAACAGTGACAGAGAGTTCAGAATGCAGCGGGCAGTGAGCTTCAGAACCAACCAACCTGGAGTTATCTGACACCAGGACCAGAGCCTTCCACTGGCTGTCTGCGGTTGGATGCATTACTTTCCAAATAATGTGCATCACTCCTCAAAACATCAATGGGATTGGACCGTTGTGAGAAGTTCGCCTGGTATATGCTGTTCACTAGTTATAGTGGACACCTTGCACCAGTACAATTTGACTCTTATGGTAGTAGGTTTAAGACAACCCTTTAAAGAAAGCTATCCTAGTGGTAGCTGTGGAGAGCAGCCTTCAGGCTAAGTCTTTAGAGGAATGTAAAGCAGCTTGTTTTACCTTATAATCTCTTGAATTACTAAATGAAAGGACACCACACAGGTATATATATAATATATATATATATGTATTTATTACTAGACACACTATACTAATCTCTTTATGAGACTAAAAGTCAAGGTCATATGCACAAATCAACATTTCACAACAAGTTAAGCATAAATATGGCTAGGGCCCTAGGGGCGTACCAGACCATATACTAAAAAAGAGACTTAGAGATAACGACTTGCAAGGGGACAAGGCCTAGGGCCTTCAGAAGTGCGGGGGCCTCACTAATCCACCCAAGGCAGGTAAGTAAAGGACCCACGGGAGACGCATGCAGTGTGAGAACACAGACGCGGATCCCAATTGACTTCAATGGAGCAAGTCGCGATTGGAAATTTAGAGTTTTAGGATACTTTGGGAGAGTCTACAAGCAAGTCACTTACAGGGTAAATAGTTCTAGAGCCAACACCCACAGGAGCACCGTAGTGCTGGAGTTACCTCACCCAGGGAAGCCAGGTGCATAGGTGTCTTTTGGTGTTGGGTCGCGGCGTCGTTTTCAATGGGAGCCAAAGAAGACTTGCTGCTTGTGAAGACGGGAGAAGTGTCCGGTGGAATCCAAGGCTGGATTCAGAAGAAGGAAGACCTGAAAGCAGAGGGGATAGTGTTCAAAGTCACTTGGCAGTGACCCGGGGCAAGGAAGATGGATGTCCACAGTCGTCGGGTGATTTCAGGTGATCATGGGTGTCTTGACTCTTCAGCCACGAGGTCCAGGAGGTGTCGATGACAACCAGGAGCTGGATTCGGCGTGTCCCATGAAGTCTGCAGCTTACAGCAGTGTCGGCGACCAGATTGGAGCCAACAAGCCTTGGCAACCGCAAGTCTTGTGCAAAGTGTAAAAAGTCAGCGGTGCAGACCAGCAAAGTCTAAGGGACTCACCCAGCGAAGGTAAGTCAGGGCAGGCCTGGAGCAACCAGGGGAGCCCTTTGGAATTGTAGAAAAGTCTTCTGGGGACCCACAAGCCAACCGGCAAGGGATCATGAAGACGCCTCAAGAGGATTCACTCAACAGGGGCCCACGGTCACTCGGGACGGGGTAGGCCTCTGATCTTCGGTGGAAATCCTGCTGGAGCACAAGTTTATAGAACATCGTGAAGGGGTTGCACTCGAAAATAATGCACGGTACCCAGGGATTGCGGTTCTTTGTCACTCGTAGGGTCCACTTGCCTCAGCGTCGCTGGGGACTCACGATGGCCTTGGAGAAGTCAGGAAATCCTCTTCCTGGGATGCAGGGACTTCGAACTCCGGCGGGAGTGGGAAAGTTTGCGACCGCTGATTGCAAGATTGGGTGCCTGCCAAGCAGGGGAGTCACTCCTTGACTCCAAGGGAGATTCTTCAGTCTTCCAGAGGTAGTGGAACGTCGAAGGTCCAGGATCTTTCTTCAGAGCGTCGTCCAGGGATATCTAGTTTGCAATGGCAAGGGTTCCCTAACTTATACTAGAAGGAAGGGAGGGACTAGCTCTATGACCCCACCTATGGGAGGGTCAGGGGAGTGGGTGACTACACCCACTTCCCTTTGTCCAGTTTCGCGCCAGAGCAGGGGCAGGTAGCCCCTGAGCCAGTTTGAACTGGTGTATGCACAGAGGAGCCTACTGCTACCCCAGTGTAGGACTTCAAGTGCACCTACCCAGCCCCAATACACTAAACCCTGTCTGGGAGGAGACCACACCTCCCTGTGACAGGATGCCTATTGTTGGGCCTCCTCCACTGCGAGTTTCGGTCATCAGCAGGAGGGCAGCCCAGTGTCTGTGACTGGTGGCATCCATTTTGTGATGCCAGGGCTCTTCAGGATTCTACCGTGTTTCCACAGTAGGTACATGTTTATCCCTCTAGAAGGGTGGGATCATACTTCCACACCAGTTACTGGTGTGGGGGTATGATTCCAAAGCGTTTGACACCAAACACGACATGTTTTGATGCAGCCATCCCAGAGTTAGCATTTACCGCGAGGTTATAATGCACTTAAGAGTATATGGTTTGACCGCATTCACAAACAGCCCCAGAGAATAGACTCTGAGAGCTGCAGAGGGGCCCTGCTCAGGCAGAGGCACCCCCTCACATGGAAACCAAGCACCCTGCCCTCAGGATTGATAGGGCCTGCCTTAGGGGTGACTGATAGGTTTAAATGTGTGTGCAGGGAGAGATATAGTGAACCTATATCTCAGTGAGGGGTGCTAACACTACCTCACCCAGGCTGCAGTAGCAGGCCTGTGGTGTCAGATTTAGTCTGCTTCCCAGGGATGGCATAATACATGCTTCAGCCCCTGGTAGGCCTGTGAAGTGCCTATGCCCTTGGTACCTAAGGGACCATATACTAGGGGCTCATAAGGTACCACAGTATCCAATCACTAGTGCACCTAATAGGCACTCCAAGTTGTTTAGAGAGAACAGAGAGGCTGGGGCCCTGGTTAGCAGGGACCCAGCCAGACTATAGCCAGAAACCAGTGTAAACATCACAAAAAAAGTGGGGGCAACATAAGGTGCAGATCCTACTCTCCTACAACCGTTCTTCCTTCAACAGATGCTCTGCACCAACCATCAAACAAGACCATCACAGTCCAGACTGGCCCTTCTTTTGCACATCCCTTCCTGCAAACATTAGTGGACTGGCAGAAGCCAATACTCAGTCCAAACTGACAAGACCTGGAACTCCATCTCTGCTCGAGTAAGAAGAATCGACACCCACTTTTAATTCTGTAGAGCTCAAAATCTTTAGCTCTTCCCATTCACATAATCATAAAACTGAAGATGATCAGCCAAATAAGTTGAAAAGTGGGTGTGCACACCTGCATATCTTCTATGTTGACCACAACACCTCATGCTGTGCAACGCTGTGCGCAGCATCATGTCTACAGCATGCCTTTCAACCTCACAAAGCGCTACCAACACCATCCAAGTAGGACAAACTACATCCAACATCCTTTCCACCATATACTCTGAAGGAATGTCCAGCAACTGATGCAAAACAGAACTCTTCATGGCCACATCAGGAGAATAAAAAACCAAATATACCAATACAACCGAATACACCATGACAAATTCATGCTTAGTGGCACTAATACAATTAAACTGTTTAAATATATATATCAGACACTGTCCTAAAAGTAGGGACTGAGCCCCTGTGCTCTTCCTAGTGTGAGGACTACCCACTGTATTTGCCATGAGGACTCCCAGGCATATCCCTGATCCTAGGGGCCATGAGAGGGTCTAACATCTTCCTCTTCAGCTAGCGAGTCGCTGCAGTACCTGCCTTCTTCGCTGCCGTGATCTACTCATACATCGGGCTGCTGCTAGTGTTCCTAGGTTGCTTGTGTTGGTGTTCAGGGAGGACCTGGCCTAGCAGTTCAAGCTGGATTGTTCCCTTGAGGAGCAGAGTCAAGACTGATTTGCATATAGCTGGGTCCAAACTGAGGTGGCATAGTGGGCAAAAAACAATGGATTGGGATGCAGCCTGAGTGATTGCCAGTGGCGGAGATTTATTCAAGCATTCCATCCATCACCTTGTTATTTTTGCATTTGACGTCTCAGCAGTAGGCAGATTGCTGATGTCTGCATCAGACTCGTATCCTCCATCACCATCCTGATTCTGTTACCGTTTATGAAAGTCCTCCGCAAGCACTTCATCAACTCGCTGGCCAGAGTGCCACAGTGCCACACAGACACACACAGGGACATTCGTTTCTTGAGCAACATCATACCACTGATGAAAATGGGACCTGGTAGAGCCTAAATCTCGCACATTCAACAGGCCAATTTCAGTGAAATAATTGGTGACAATGCAGCAGACCTGTCCTGTGTGTACAGCCATGGCCCACAAACTACCCCTTAACATGCCAAGTTCTCTTTCCAGGGTAAAGACCGGGGCCCTTCATTAACAGTACTGTAACATTTTTGTTTGCCCCCCAAGAAAACATGTTGCCGTGTAAACACAGAGGGCATATGCTTGCATTAACGAAACGAAACATAGCAGCAGATGTCCCTCTTGCAGACGTATTGTAAGGAGTCTATTGTTCCAGCATGGACGCCACATTTAGAATGAAGATGTTGGCCATCTTGGAATGGTAAATCAATGATACACTATTGACAACAACATTTTATAATGTTTTCCTGATTTAGAGGAAGTGGTCACGTGGGATGCAGAGAACTGCAGATGAAATCAGCGGCAAACAAGTGACCCATGAGCACTGCCTGGAGATTTGCATTATCGTCTTAAGAGATGTTAAAATAAAAGGAGGAGAAGCAAAGAAATTAATGAGGCCTATAAAAGGAGAAAATTGAAACATAAAGGACTAGCCAACCAGCCCTGACACTGAAGTATACTCATTTTCAGGCGTCTACATATATGCAGTCAGAAAATGCTCTTTCACAGGGCAAGAGAGTCAATGGCTGATGTGGACTGAACCATTACCTCATGCAGTACGTTGTCCTGGATAGAAGCGGAGTGTAAATGACAAACAGACCAATGGCAGAATAGAGCTGAACCAAAGACCTTCCATGTGGATATGTAGGTATATATATATATATATATGGAAGGATGGATTATTAAATGACTTTCTCTGTTTCAAGATTCTAGCAGACAGCTAAGAAGAGATTCTAGCAAGAATTATTACAATGCAAATCTACTACCCCTAGGGTTTGCAAGTGGTGGTAAACAACACCTACATCCTTCCCTACAAAGTTAATCTGTGACATTTCATTTAACAAACTACCTATCTGTAGGCTTTAATACAGAGAAATACCAATTCACCCGTAAATGCCTATTGACTTTAACATTTGCTCTTACAATCAATATGTCAACCCTACTGCATCAATCATAATTTTTCAATAATAAAATGATCAGGCCTTTGACATCGGAAATATATTTTTCTAGTGAACCAATCAGGTCTCTAGGTAGTATCATTGGCTTGTCACCATAACCAACTCAAACTTACCATGTTGGTTATAAGCCACAAAGCAACCATCAGGTATGCAATAATAACATTACAATATTTGCACAATGCAGTTGCCGAACCAATTTATAATCTCTACTAATACAGTCTAACAAGGATTACCATAGTATACATTATCGATCCCATGGTATGTTTGGGTGGGTCACCTACATCAAACGCCTACTAAGGCAATCCGCAAGATTTCACGTAACAGAATTCCCTCCTACTGCCTCTAGCACGAAAGAATAGCAATTCACCCATAAAAGCCTATTGCCTTTTACACATGCTTTTCATAATAACTAAGTAAGTCCTACTTGGTTTGTCCTAACTTTCCCCCATAAACAGATCACACCTAAGGAATCTGACACAACGTTTCCCAGTGAACTGATACCCTTTACCAATGGCTGGAAACTATATACGTCCCAAGCCTATGGAAATATGCAGAAGCTGGCAACCATTAGGCATACGTTTATAAAATTACAAATAGGTACAAAATTACAGTTGGAAAAACAATGTATATCCCCTCTCAATCACCACAGACAAATTCTGCTCTTGGGGTTTGACAGAGTGGGTGACCAACACCAGAACCCTCACCTATTATGATAATCCCTGAGATTACGAGTAACCAATACCTTTCTACCGCCTGTGACTTAATGCTACAGCAACTCACTGTTGGAGGCCTTCTGGGTGTACCATTTGCTTCTCACTATACATAAGCCAGGCCTACTGGCTTTGCAATAACTTTTCATAAAAAACAGGCCAGACCTGTGGCATTGGACATAACATCTCCCTGCACATCAACCAAGCATAGAGCTTTTATCATTGGCGTTTGACTAAAACGAACTCCACCAACACCAATTCAAGTCTTCTGTACAGAGCGTAAAATTTCTACAAAGCACCCAGCCAGCATACACCGGCATAACATTAGCTCCGGCAGCCCCCACAGTGCGGCGTGGCCCCCTTCAACACTGTGCATGGGTGGCGGGGCCCTAGCTTGAGAGCTACTGGCTGGGTCTGGAGCATGGGGGGCCCTCCATGTACTTTGCAGCGGGCCCCCTTAAGTTTTGTTACGCCACTGAGAGCTCACAGTCATAAAAGTACAAATGTATACAAAGTTACAGTTGGCGAGGGAAAACGCTATCTCTGCAAAGAGAGCCATAATGAAGATTATTGTAGCTCATGTCGTCTATCCTTGAGGTTTGTTCGTGTGAAATACTAACAGCAAACCCCTTGCCCATGATGGTACTCTGTGAAATTTCATGTGTCAAAAATACATGCCTACTGGCTTTAGCAGCGTAATAACGATCCATCCTTAAAATCCCGCTCTCTTTAACACATGCCTTTCACAATAAGTGTGTCAAGCTTATTGGCTTTGGTATAACATTTTATAATAAATCCCTCTCGAAGACAGACTACCGGATGACTACTTACCCAAGCAAGCATTTTCAATGCAATCGGTCTCGCATTAGTGAATGTTTGAGCAATTCGTGTTGCAAATGTTAATGTTTTCGGTTTATTTTTGTTAAAAAATATACTACCAGTAGCATAAGTAATAAATTAAAAGGAATGAAGCAGTGGAAGGGTGCACTAACATAACCTGTTACTAGGTGTTCTTGTGGAGTTGTAAATGCACCTTTATTGGCTTTATAAGGTACTGCACCCTTAATGCAATTATAAAGAGAAAGATTGCATTAAGGCTGCAATACCTCATGTGGCAAATAGAGGTCCCTTTATAACTCCACAGGGAAAATTAGTCATCACTCCATTTAGGTACTTTTACAACAAACCTATGCCTAAATACCTTTGTTGCAAATATTAGCAACTATGTAACTGTTATAACAAATACAGTGTAATGTATTCCTTTTGACACAAGTAATAGCAGGGTTTGATGGTTTAGGGGAGTAATGCGGCCAGCGTAGGGGCCTGTGCTTGACCTTAAGGTCACATGTTCAAATCCCAGCGTGTTGACTGAGCCTTTTAATCTCCTGACGTTGATACAATAAGTACTGTTGGGTAATATTAAATCTGGGTAATATGCCCACTGGTGAATATAAGTTTTATTAATGCAGATTATATAAAAACTGCTGCAAAGATTAGGAATTTAATTTATTAGTCTCTCGCTGCTCGAGCAGTGTCGCGCACTGCAACGCAGGCGCGAGACCTTAAAACTCCACGCATCAAAACTAATAAACATACATGGCTGCATTTCTGTGGAATTCTTTTTTCAGGTAGCACTTTCTTATGTGTAATTAGATCACCTGGCACTCTGTTATAGAGAGCGTTATCATGCAGGGATCTGCAATGGAGTTGGGTAATGCTAGCGCCTATATTAAGCGTGTGATGTGTGATAAATATACATTATTAACCCGAGGGATTTCCAGCACTCAATATTATCACACATGCCTCTACCAGGCATGCTATTATCCTATGCAGGGCACTATCGTGCATAATATCACTGCAGGGCTCAACAGTTCACACTATCATTATAGGTTCTACGCTTTCATGCACAACAGTTCCATGCAGGCATCTATGGGCGACAATGTTATCCCACACACGGCTATATCATGTGCAATATCACCATATACTCAGGGCAATAGTGATACAGAGGGTTCTGTCAGGCACAATGTTGTCTTAAAGGGCTACATCGTGTGCGATATTAGTATAGCTTTAGGGCTTTTCATGCACAGGGATATACATCATGGGTCTGTGGTGCAAAGTGTAATTTACAGGGCACCAAATACACAACCTGAACAGAAACTGGGCTCTACCATGCAGAATGTTATCCTGCAGAGCGCCAACGGGCACCAAGGCACAGTGTTACCATACAGGACTCCACCAGACACAGTATTATAATACTGGATGCCACCGGGCAATGAGGCAGTGTTATCATACAGGACCCAGTCGGGCAATGAGGCACAGTATTATCACACAGGACTCCGCAAGGCACTAGGGCACAGTATTATCACAAATGTCCCCACCAGGCTCGGCACAGCATTGTCATCATACAGGATTTATCCAGTGTTATCGCACAGGACTCCACCGGGCAGTGAGGCACAGTGCTATCATACAGGACTCCTCCCAGGCACAGTGTTATCCGTACAAAATGGAAATACAAGGTTCCACCATGCGAAGCAATTCGAAACAGGGTCTACCATGTGAAGATATTGGTAGACATGGTCCAGTCCAGTAAACTGTTTCCATGCCTGACTCCATCAGGCGCAGTATTATCATACAGCACCCAGGATTCCACCAGACACAGTGTGAGTTACATGGGTCTGCCGTGCCGTGCAAAATACGACCACACAGGGTTGGGTTCCGTCGGACACGGTATTGTGCTACAATGTATTACCACGCAAATTATGCCCACACCGGGTTCAAAATATGAGCACAGCGGGTTCAGTCGGACACAGTATAGGGCCACGTGGCTTTATCGTGTAATATATATGATCACAGCGGGTTCAGTGGAATACAGTAGTAGTATGATACATGGCTTTACCATGCAAAATATGACACCACAAGGTTCAGTCAGGCCCAGCCCTGTACTAACTACATGTCTCTACCATAAAAAAAACTTGAGCAAAGAGAGTTCAGTCAGACCCAACAATATTGTACAGGGCTCTATGAAACTTTATTATATGAAATGCAGCACCGCGAGCGCTGTTATTGAATGGGGCTCTATCGAGCAAAGCCCAGCAGTGCAAACACATATGATACGGTGATCTCTCGGAAACACTTTTATCGTGTAAAAGGGCTTTATTATTAAACACGACTCAACTGTCAATGGTGCTTACTACTGTGCAGCATGTCTCTAGAATTGTGATTTTCGATGCACCACTGAGTTACTAACTACAAATAGATAGTGCGTTATTATACTGTGAAATATACTTCACAGGCACACGTGTGGTAAGAGACCTGCAGCTCATTGTATTTAACACTATTCCGATTTATAGCGCTAACCAGGCGCTATTTGACGACTGAACACGTTTTTGAAGTTGAGTGTGTTGTCCTTGCACTTGGCGCTACGGGGGTCCTATTAATGACTGTTTACTGGGGCACTTACACTGTTTTAGGACTGGAAATAGAGCCACCATGTCCATGTTGCGCTTTCACCACTTAACGTCACACACATAGTTATCATTTAATTATTCAGATTAACAATAGTACACTCTTGATTCTCAAGCGGGGAATTTCGTGCCGCGTTTTTAAGGCACTTCACCACCATAGACGGGTGTTAATCGGGCGTCGTGTCATCTCTAAAAGCAGGTTTAGCAGTCACTTTAATATCAATAAATACGGTTTATAGGGCACTGTCTGATGATTAAACGGGACTTTTTTTTTTGGCATGGCACGGCTGGGGTTTATGGGCAGTATTTTTTTGTTTAAAGTGGTCTCTGCTATGCACTTTATTACCATTAAACATGTGTTAGGTGATGTGTGTCCCCCACCGAGCAGACAAACTACTGATGAGGCTCATGTAACCCCCTAAACGCTAGGAAACACTGTTTGAAACATGTATTGAATTATGTAATCTGTGACCGATAGTAACTGAAGTCGCCTGCCACTGAATATCTGCTGTATGACAGTCGAATTGGTTTAATAAAAAGAATTAAAAAAAAAAAAAACATGTGTTTCGGGTCCTTCATAATCAATAAAGGTCCTTCGCTCAGGTGCTTAGTGCACATACAACACGTGTGTGCCGGGCTCTGCTTATCAATAAACTGGCACGCACTGGGCACTCTCCGCCCGGCAGAAAGCTGTGTAATGGCGTCATTTCATTTCCCCAAAACACGTGATGTAAACTCGTTTTTGTTATCAAACAGCTGGGCATCAGTGTGCAGTTTCAGTAAATATGGCAGGCCCGTGCCCCGTATTAGAATTAAATTTGTGGTTAGTGGACAATTCATTAGCAAACAGGTGTTAACCGAAAAGTTTTGTGATCAACCAACAGGGCTGGGACATGTCACGAAGTGTCGGCCATTTGGCGGCACTTTAATGTGGGTGCCCGTCACATGACTGTGCATGAATGAACATGGCTCCTTTACATGACTCTGACGTGAATCCACACTCCAGGCCTTACAAATATGCAAGCGCGAGGCACTTCAACATTACAGAGCAGGCTGGCAGGCGTCTCTTCGCCCTTGTGTCCGAGTGTAACAAGCACTACATTATCTTCACACTACCACGTATGAGGCGCCTCACCTTTGAACCTCACTTTTTTGTCTCGGGCACCTCTTAAAATGTGTGCTTCGCATCACCATTACCACAGGTGTGCATAAGGCACCCCATCACCATCGCACACGTGTTCAGCAGGCACTTCATCACCATTAAACGAGTGAGACCCGTCGCTTGGGTATCATTCAACATGTGTGTATCACTTTGTCACCATTAAATGTGTGTGAGCAGGCGTGGACACATCGCTATGAGCGTGTGTGCATTCGGCCCTTCGTCGTAAGCAATTGTGAACCAGGCCTTTCCCAACAGGTGCTTCAGAACCATTAAACAACTGTGCTTGAAGCACTACACTACAATGTAACATGTCTATCGAGTGCTTCATCGTCATGAAACAGGCATGTATCATGCACTTCATTGCCAATAAATGTGTGTATAATTCACTTCTTCACAATTAATGGTGTGTACATGAGATTTTGTCACTAATAAACATGAGTGTGCGTGTGCATAGCAGGCACCACCTGAACGCCATTAACCACAAGTGTATCAGCATTTCATCATCCTTGCGTGTGTGTACCAAACGTTTCATCTCCGTGTAGCAGGCATTTTATGATCGTTAATAATGCGTATATCCGGCACACATTACCGTCACACTTATGTCTGTCAGGTACTTCATCGCTATTGAACATGTGCATCAGGCATTTCATCATCCTTGGCATGTGTGTACCATGCATTTTATCTCTGTGTGTCAGGCGTTTTATCATCGTTGACCATGCGTATATCAGGCACGTCATCAGCGTCACACATATGTTTGTCAGGCCCTTCTTCACCATTGAACGTGTGCATCATGCGCTTCATCAACCTTCGCATGCGGGTGCCATGTGCTTTTCTATCGCTATTAAATATATGTGCATCAGGCATTTCATCATGCTTGGCATGGGTTTACCATGCACTTCATCTCTGTGTGTAAGGCATTTTATCATCACTGACGATGCGTATATCAGGCACGACATTACATTTACACATATGTTTGCGAGGCACTTTGTCGCCATTGAACATGTGCATCAGGCATTTCAGCATCCTTGGCATATGTGTACCATGCGCTTCATGTCTGTGTGTCAGGCATTTCATCATCACTGACCAGGCACGACATTAGCGTCACACGTATGTTTATCAGGCACTTCTTCACCAGTGACCGTGTGCATCAGTCCCTTCGGCCCCGTTACTCTCCGGTGTATTATTAAACAAGTACTCATTGCACACTTCCTTATCAGTGAACAAGGCTCGCCCGTGCACTTTATTCTAATTAAAGGTCGCTTTCTGCCGGGCTCTCGGTGTGCACTTTATTAGCAT
This sequence comes from Triturus cristatus, assembly GCF_964204655.1. Lineage (NCBI taxonomy): Eukaryota > Metazoa > Chordata > Amphibia > Caudata > Salamandridae > Triturus > Triturus cristatus. Next base: position 105,645,517 of record NC_140591.1, on the reverse strand, counting down.
TAAACAGCGGGATTTGCCCGGCTCTATTACTCGATTAGGCAGGCACCGGTGTGCACTTTACCGTCTCCATCAAATATGGGTTTGTCATGCACATTGACGCCTGTTCAAAACTTTATTTACCATGTGCTATTTACATGCCCCACACATTTGCCAGAAAAGATATAGAACAAATTAAAGACGCGAGCAAACACCCAAACATTTACATAAGAGACAAATACTCGAAGAAATCAACCAACAGAAGAAATAGGTATGCCACAAACTAAATCTCAAAAAGAAACCAGCCAAAAAAAAACCCAGATGCAAACTTCAAAACAAGCTTAAAAGACACACTCACAAAACAGAGCGCACCTTTGTGGTCCGTTAGCCAGGGGTTCCGGATTAGTTGCTTCCCTGTAAAATGGATCTAAAAACAGAAGAAGCCCGCGAGTGCTGTGCGCGAGTGCTGCGTGCGCGCGCCACAGGGAGACATGTGGTTTCAATTATCGCACCCGTGCCTGGGCACGATAATTGAAACCACATGACGGCCTGGTGCGCGTACTAGACACCAATAGGCCATGGGCGGAGCAACGCGCCCGCCTTTGGCCATTGTGTGATGTCTTAAATGAAAACACAAACGGAAAGGCCAATCGCGTAACACAAAAGAAAAGGCACACGCACGACCATGAACAATTTCTAGGTACATTTTCAAACCCCCTACAAAAGTTCTTGCGCTGCGCGAGCAGTGCTACGCACTGCAACGCCAGGCGCGAGACCTACAAAGCGATCTCACTTACATACCAGAAACTGTTAAATAACTCCCCTGATGCTCTGACTCGACTGAGAGATATCTGGGAGGGATCTGGGAGGTTTGGAGGAGGATGAGTGGCCCGAGGCCTCGGCTCCCTCGCGTGAGGAGGCCATTCGCTCGCGCTTTGATCTCATACAGCTTAAGATCCTTCATAGGTGTTACTACGCAGCCACAACACTAGTGAAAATGGGTAAAATCGATGTAGCACTCTGCCCCAAGAAATGTGGACAAGAAAGCATGTTTTATCATGTGATATGGAGCTGCCCAGTGCTCCAGGGGTATTGGGTGGTGGCGGGGGTTGACTGCCTATCGAGTGTATGTGTAGGTGAGTTGGAGCGCTCGGCAAAACGGTGTCTCTTGAACATTAGGGGTAAAACAGATCCCACCCGCATGGACTGCCTCTGGGCTACGCTGGAACTGATGGTGGCCAAACGCAACATGGCCATGCTTTGGGGAGCTGACACTGTACCACAGCTAAGTGACTGGAAGAGGGATATGGACTGGGGAATGCAGGCGGAAAAGGCAATCTTTGAAAGTAGAGGTTGTCCGAACAAATGGATCAAGATATGGGGGAACTGTAATGCCAGTTGGGGAAACCTGTGCCCTCCTGTTGTAAGCGCTTCTCATAATGTGTGGGACTGGGGAAGACTGGATGTTTTTTGCTGATTAAAGAGTTGCTGGGGATGGGGCAGGTTACGGGGAAACATGAGAAGTTACTTGGAAACTTACTCCTACTTGCCAATGTACCTCTTTAACCATCATGCTTGTACCAAATGTCAACTGTTTTCTTTTGGTTTCATGTAAATAAAAATAACTATTTAAAAAAAAAAAAAATTATAATAACCAGATCAACCCTCTAAAATGTGGGATGACTTTTCCCAGTGAACCATTGAAAGATTTACCCTTTACTATTGGATTTACACCTTAAGCAACACTGGCCTAATTAAGTGCACAAAAACCATCACACACACAGTTATAAAATTACAAATATGTAGAAAAATACAGCTTGCAACCCCACTGAACAGGGCCTAATCATCACAGTGAAAATCCACAGGGTTTGTGAGAGCTGGAGGCCAACGCCAAAGCCCTTGCCAAGCCTCGATGAACTGTAAGATTACATGTAGCAAAACACCTATTGGTGGACTTTAATATGGGGTAGTAACAATCCACCCTTAAATACCTATTGACTTAAACATATGCTTTTCACAATAAATAGGTTGGGCCTAGTGCCTTTATCGTAACGTTATACTAAACAGATCAGGCCTATGGCCTTGATCATTTCTTGTCACCACAAACTCAGTTCTGTATCGAGTATAAACTTACCACAAGCCAAAGCTTGCAATAAGAACAGTCTTTTTTAGTAAAATCACAGAAATTCAGCCCAATCAAGTCCTGTTCTCAGGGGATCCAACATGTAGGTGGAGCCTAAGCCCCTCTCTCTTTAGGACTGTGAAAGTTGTTTTTTCGTTAATCACATAAATTCAGGCAAACTTTGATCTATCAAGTCAAACCTAAAAATCCATGTAGATTAGTGTATCTCTGGGCATCCCATAATGCTCTGAAACACGAATCTAAAGTCAATGATGGAAGGGGAGAGTGCTGGGACTGCAATACATTCCTCGTGGCTGCCATCCTCCCACCTGTGCTGCTGCCAGGGAAAGGAAAACCCAGTAAATGATCTCGTTATCTAAGACACTTTAATAGCATTGCACATTGCAGTGTCATGTGTGTGCCCTTGAAAGTTCAAGCTCAGGTAGCTAGATAAATAAACAAAATGATCACAGCTGTGTGGAGGGCAAACACATTTATATAGAAGCACGCAACGTCTGCCCAAACAAAACATGTGCTCCTGGCTCCCAAAATGTAGGCAGAGCCAAAGCCGCTCTCATGGTGATTCTCACATAATTGTCTGGCGACAGATGCGCTGTCAAGCCAGACCATAAAAAACAGAGGTGGGTCTGCAAGGGGCACTGCCACACAGTACTGCCAAAACTACAAAACCACCCCCTGATTCAATCTCACAGCATCCTTCCACTTCAGCCCCCAACACTCAAAACTCTGTACTCCTTCCTTCAAGCCGAGCACTATCAAAGGTGTCAGATTAGGGGCACCTGCACAGACTGTATCTGCCTCTATCTTAGATGGCATTCTGTTTAACACTATTACCAAGAACTCTCTAAAGTTCTGCTTGTTTACCAGGGACCTCAAAACCTCCAACATCAAAGTAGTCCTACAGAATCGAGACGTCTAAACTCCTGATCCATCCAGCTTCAGACCCTTAGCTATTGAACTCTTCATGGGCAAAATCACTGAACATCGGCCTCCCCCAGATCCCCGACTCCCTTGAAGAAAACAGTCTCCACTCGACTGCCTCTCTCGAAAAACAACATTGATTCAAACGGCTTTTCCTCTTTCTCTGCAGCACCTTCCTCTTCCGTCGCTGGCGTCCCACAAGGTTTCACCATTGTGCCTCCCCCCCACCACGTCCCACAGCTCTATAGTGAACCATATCAGATCCTTCAACCTGAACTACTCCAGCTACACTGAGAACATACAGGTGATCCCAAAACTGAAACACCCTTTGGATGTGGATTCTTGTGCCATCAATCAATCAATCAATCAATCAAGTGGCTTGTAAAGCACGACTACTCACCCGAAATGGTCTCAAGGCGGGGGTGGGGTGGACTGCAGATCTGTCGCAAGGCATTGTGGTTCAGTCGTAGAGGCAGGTCTTGAGGTACTTCCTGAATTGGGGCAGTGATGCCTCTAAGCAACAGTGGGCAGTTAAAATGCTACCACCTCATGTCGAACACGTCAAAAACCGAGATTCTCACATCTGGAACGTGGACTACCCATCATCCACCTCCCTCTACACTCTGCCAACCCTTCACATCTTTCCACATCTGGGGTTCACACACAGAGTGAAAAGCACCATTGCCTTTGTCCTCTTGTCACTAGATTACCCCAATACGGTGTACCCTCCTGGCTCCAGCGAATCCAGAGCATCATCATTGTGACCTTTGTGCATCCCGACATTTTTGGAGATGGTCTCCGTCTATACCCACGACCCGGACCCGCCGTTTTGTTTGACCTCTGTTCCGTTCCTTTTTCCCTCCCGAATCCCCCTGATGACTCTCGATCGTTTTTCTCTTTTTGCTGGACTGCCGTAAATGTATATATATGTATTATATAATTGTCCAGCCCAATCGCTGTTAAAATGTAATCCTGTGTGAACTTACTATTTGTATATATAGAACTCCGACCACTAGTATATGCAGTAGACCTTTGTACTTACTACCACTCCTCTGTGATCTTAGAGTTTATCTGTTTGTATCTCTTCCTTAAGTGACTTTACAACTTGTACATTTGCATTTTTTTCTGTTTGTACCTCTTATGTAACTCATGTAATCCAAAGTCCTTATGTAACACAAGTGGTTCTTTTGTAAAGCGCTCTAACACCTTCGGGGAATGTTCGCGCTATATAAAAATCGCATTAAATAAATAAATAAAATAAATAAATAAATCATCAAACAACTTCCACACCTTTGCAAACTCACATACACCCCTTCAAGCCGTGCAAGCTCTTCATTGGCTGACAGCGACAAGAAGGATCTCATTCAACGCTCTCCGCATCACACGTCAGACATGCCTTGGCTGAGGGCGAGCTTCGTTCAACTCAAAATGAGCACCTACCACCATAAAGGACTCTCCGATCCAGGCTGGTCTCACTCCAGACTATCCCTTTATGCAGGAAAACTGGCGTTTGTGGTACATTTCTCTCTGTACTGATGGTCCAGATCTGGAACTCTCTCGGCAAGGACCCTCCATAACCACCTAAAAGTGTAGAAAGCTGCAAAGACCAGGCTGATGCCAACTTGATCTGTCATTGCCTGGTTCTGACATGAATATTGTATATAGCGGAAGGTACAACTCTCTGTCCGACACGTTTCTGCGTCACTTCATGCCTTCGCGCAACTGCAACCTCGTCGGACAAGATTATTCACATGCACCAGGTCACGCACTTCACACACTCTGGTGATGTGTTAAGGATAATCTTAAGGAAGTTTTTGTACGTGACTTGCAAATATGTTGTGCTGTTTGTAATCCGTGCTTACGGGGTTTGAACCCTGTTGACTTGTGGCATATCCAGCTCTTATCATATTGGATATTGTTTGATTTTTCAAAAAGAAAATTATATGCTCCTCCGTTAGATCACCTATTACTCAATAGGAATATTTATGGCCCAGTGGGGATTATATCTGTGCAATACAAAGGTGTGATATGTATGAAGTTTAGAAATAGGAAACATAATGTTTTCTGTATATTATGTAATTCTGTGATACCCACTTTCATGGTGAATTGATACATTTGGGTCTGTATATTTGGGTTATGATGGTTTAATGGTAAATGTTATGTTTTATGTATTTTGCGGCCCAGTCCTAGTGAAGGATGAAATGCCTTGGTTGGGCTGATCAAGATCTTATAAATAAAACAAGAACATTACAGACAAAAATACAAAAATTATGGAACAGAAATTAATATTTGATTCGTTTGGATCGATGGATGAAGACTGAAGGTTTTTCAGACTCTATGGGCAGGTGAAACTGGGTTTGAAGTTACTGCTCTTAGAGTCCTCCCCTTTATGTTATATATTGTGTGCATTTTAGCGCTAATAAAGGGTTATTTGTCAGTGGAACCTCAAGGAGTGAAGTACCACACACTGACACTCTGGAGTCTCTTAGACCAAGGCGGTGGGACAGGAACACAACTGCCAAGAATGTGTAAGTATTTAACAGACACCATTGCTGCACGGGTAGGTGGCTACTCTTGCCTCGTGCCGGATGGACACCACTACAACAACAGGGAGGAAGGACGGGTCCATCTCTGGCCACCGACTTTCCTGCTTTACCAAGGGCAGGCCTGCGTTTCTTTTTAAAATGCCTAGATGTTTTTTGTTGCACCCGCCTCTGAAAATGTTTCAGTGGAACTCAGTGGCTAGTATTATTTGTCCCCATGTTTCGAAATGTCCCTCCTTGATTTCTCAAATGTTGACAAGAATGTGCTGAGCCAAACCACAGTCTTGAGAAATAACATGTGTTACTATTACCCAACCTGGTGGCCCTCCTTTTATCCCTCCTGCACCTATGAATCAGGTCGCATGAAATTCGATCCTGCAGATTGCTGCAGCAGGTGCATGAACCCACCGAGGTGCCTTCGGGCCTCATTAGTATTTAACTGCCTATGAAAGCTTAATGGCGGTTCACAGAGACGGTTCTAGGCACAGAATAGCAGGAAAAGACTATCATATAATGTGGGCCGATTGTGCAAATCACGGGGTGCAACATATATGTACCAGCGCATATGAAATGAAAATAGAGGTTTTGCGCTTTGTTTAATTTTGTTAAGCTGTGACACGGCAACTTTATCATGATCTACACGCATATTCTATTTACTTCCCTTATTTGTTTTACTGTATATATATATATAGTCTATACAGTCCACTATTTATTGTACATCGCGTTCTTACAGTTTCCACATCTATTTGTAACGCGTTATTTGAATGTCGGTTTGTAAAATTACTTTTAAAGCGCCTTGACACTTCTAGGGTCTACTTCGCGCTATGTTAAACACCAAATAAGTAACGATGCTGGTATATCACGACATGCGCACTTTACGCATCAATCACAAGAAAAAGGACCTGGGATCTCAGACAATAGTAAATTACACACGCGCTTAAGAGTCAAACTTTAACGCACCGCGGAATTTACACATCTAAATCCAGTTCTTTCTGAATCGGGCACAGTTTTCGTCCAGAATTACTAAAAGGGGCCGACATATGGGAAGAGATTTAAGGAAAACTCCTGGGTATTTAATTTATATTGAAGGGGAGAAAGTCTGAAGCTAGAGAAAGGCCATTTTACGTTGCCCAAATCTGGAGTCTAAGCCACACTCTTCTGCGTCGCGCTGCATTTTGAGGTGAATCTCCTAAGAGTTATCAGGGCCGCTGATTCATTCTTCCAATGGCGGGACCTGAGCTCGCGGCTATTTTTAACGCTATTTTTATTTTGTGCGCCTGCGACCCTCTTTTACATCTATTACCTTTGAGCACGTCTTCTAAAAAGTTTTAATTAACCGGCATGAAGGTTCATTTCCTGACGCCCCATAACACCCCCTTTTCTGTCCCCTTCAGGGCTCCTGGTCAGGGGGGTCTCTCCAGAGACAACACAGCCAGGATTGTGCCCGCAGCAGCCCCCAGCAGCTGCTCCGGGATGTCTGTCCTGCTCAGATCACAGCCTGCCCATAGCAGGCCACGACACTGAAGCGGGCATTAATACTCGATAAATACCCATCACTCACCTCCAGCGCCTCGAACGGTACCCCGATACTTCGAGCTGTGTGCTCCCCGACAGCGGCCGGTGAAGGGATCCGGTGTAAGGTAGCGGCCTCCGACCTCAAGGCGTCCCTAGGCTCTCCCCGTGGCTTCCCTCGCAGGCACTGACGCGTCACCGGCTCCTTTCTAAATTTAGGCCCAGGCCGGCATTGGCTGTTTGTGTCCCCGCACAGGAATGTGATGGCTCATTCAGGGTGACGTCTTATCACTCCCAGAGCCTAGCTCCGGGGCACCTGCGCCCCCCTCTATCTTAAACACATACTTTGTTTTTATTCCCACAACTCGGTACTTTTATAATATATGGGGGAAGTACTGCCAGCTGGTTATGGTTAATCAAAGAGGAGTTCTGTAACCTAGAGAAAAGAGGCCGAAGGCCAAACTCCTTTATAAGGTCAGGATACTCCGGTATGGTTAGCAATATCTTTGTAATGAGTGTTAGGGGGTAATTTATTCCTTATAATACATGGGCACACCGTCATTTTTCACACAAACATCTTAAATGATTGGTGTTTGTCTCTTTCATTTGAAAGAGACAGGATGTTGGCAATCATGAAGAATACAAGAAGAGTCGCTAGTGCAAAATATAAGACACCAAAAACAGATATTTGTTGCAAAAATGTATTAGAATCATAACCTAATACAACAACAGCGATGAGGGCTTTGCACGCGTGCACTAGTCACAATATAAATTATTCTAGTAGTTTTGGTGTTTACTCTCAGTGGTCCACCGCTTCAGGCCACTATTTCATAGAACAAAATGATAATTTAAGTGAAAGGGGCGTCTTCTCAGTATCACACACTATATCAATACTTGAATTACAAATGTCCAAAGAACAATCGACAGGCCATGTTCCAAGTGTAAAGCAAAAAAATGTTTTCACTTTAATTCCAGTACATCCAACAAAACATATTTTATGTTTGCTATACAACGATCTCGACAGCCTACGCGTTTCGTCCTTTGCTGGACTTCATCAGGGCTAATTTGTCGTATTTGTCTGTATTTAGTTGTATTTTCTTTTCCTCACTTCGTCTCTCTTCCTCACTGTATTAGAGTTCAGCGTGGCAGTATAAATGTTTCACACAACTTGATAATCTTCTTATATTAAAAAAAACCTCTTCTACTAATAACTTTGTTCTTCCTGAATATCTGATCTTTAAAATCCTCCTTCCCAATCCTTGTTATCCTTTAAATTTTAAATCTTCAATTTCCGCCCCACGCTGGAGTCCATGAACAGCCGATCCAATAAATCCTGCTGTCCAGGATACCAGAGTGGACACCAGCGTGGACACCAGCGTGGGGCGGAAATTGCAGATTTACAATTTAAAGGATAACAAAGATTGGGAAGGAGGATTTTAAAGATCAGATATTCAGGAAGAACAAAGTTATTAGTAGAAGAGTTTTTTTTAATATAAGAAGATTATCAAGTTGTGTAAAACATTTATACTGCCACGCTGATCTCTAATTCAGTGAGGAAGAGAGACGAAGTGAGGAATAGAAAATACAAATAAAAACGGACAAATACAACAAATTAGCCCTGATGATGTCCAGCAAAGGACGAAACGCGTAGGCTGTCGAGATCGTTGTATAGTGAACATAAAAATGTTTTGTTGTATGTACTGGAATTAAAGTGACATTTTTCTTTTTACTTTACACTTGGAACATGGCCTGTCGATTGTTCTTTGGACATTTGTAATTCAAGTATTGATATAGTGTGTGTTACTGAGAAGACGCTCCTTTCACTTAAATTATCATGTATTAGAATCAGTTTATACAAATTAGACGGTGGCGGCTAGCATCTAAAGGGAGGGAGGATGGGCATGCGCAAAAAAAGTAAAAAATAAACAGACATGCGTGCACAAACAAAATTAAAATATATAAAAAACACTTACCTCATTACAGGACCGCGTCACTCCGGACTTAGTTGGGACTGCATTGCAGGCCCCAGCAACTCCCTTGACCAATCCTAGTGCTGCTCTCACGAGCATGAGAGCAGCACCCTGATTGGAGGGAGCGACCTGGCTCGACGCTTCACAGCGCTCTGGAGGCCTGCACTTGCTCTAACCCAGCTGTCTTAAGTCAGCTGGGATAGAGGTTTCAAAGTGCGCATGTCTGGTTGGCTGGCCGTTTCAAGACGGCCGGCCAAGTGCACATACAGCCCAGAGCCTCCTCCCTGATGTTCTCACTAAACCCTACCTTTGTCCTGACTCTCGGTTCGGGACAGGAGGCTGAAAAATAAAATTGTAATGAATTACCATTTTGTTTTTAATCTCGGGCCCTCCTCTGCTCCAACGGAGGAGCCGCCCCCTGAAATCAGATTTAAAAAATGCAGCTCAGAATATGTAAAAACATACAGAGAGATTCTGTCTCCCTATAACTACCTAAAGGTGCAAAGTACTGCCTTAAATATCTTCATTATGCTGATCACTGTTCATTTAGAACACAGGCACTCACAAACATTCTCAGGGGCCACAAAGGGCTCTAAAGAATTAGCTCCATTAATTATCATCAATTGCACCCCATTTAATGGTTATCCTAACATATCTCATAACCTCTGCATGTTTTTATTCTATCTTAATGATTACTTTTAATTTTATATCATTTGATTTTCTACAAAACCATCAGTAGTTTCACAGACTGGGGCTATTTTTAAAGTAACAATATATAGATAGCAACCTTTCCGGAAAGCTGGAAGCACGCCGAGATCAGCGCCTTACTCAAGAAACCCAAGGCGGCCCCCAAGGACCTCAAGAACTTCCGACCCATCTTCCTGCTCCCGTTCCCGGCGAAGGTCATCGAGAAAACCGTCAACAAACAACTGACCCGCTACCTTGAGGAGAACAGCATCCTGGACCCATCCCAGTCTGGGTTTCGCAGCAACCACAGCACCGAAACCACCCTCATTGCCGCCACCGATGACATCAGGACCCTGCTGGATAACGGAGAAACAGCAGCCCTCATCCTCCTGGACTTGTCAGCCGCCTTCGACACAGTCTGCCACCGCACACTACGAGCACGCCTCCACAACGCTGGGATTCAAGAGAAAGCCCTGGACTGGACCACCTCTTTCCTCTCTGGCAGAACACAGAGCGTCTGCCTCCCCCCCTTCCGCTCCGAGGAAACCGAGATCATCTGCGGCGTACCCTAGGGCTCATCCCTCAGCCCAACGCTGTTCAACATCTACATGGCACCTCTTGCCTACGTCGCCCGACAGCACGACCTCAACATTGTCTTACGCCGATGACACCCAACTGATCCTCTCACTCACCAAAGACCCCCAGACCGCCAAAACCAACTTACACGGAGGAATGAAGGCCGTCGCCGAATGGATGAAGAACAGCCGGTTGAAGCTGAACTCGGACAAGACGGAGGTCCTCATCCTCGGATCAACCCCTTCGGCCTGGGTCGACTCCTGGTGGCCGACCACACTGGGAACAGCTCCAACACCCACCGACCACGCACAAAACCTAGGGGTCATCCTCGACTCTACCCTCTCCATGACTAAGCAGGTCAACGCCGTCTCCTCCTCCTGCTTCAACACCCTCCGGATGATCCGCAGGATCTACAAATGGAACCCCACCGCAACAAGAAGAACGGTCGTCAGCAGCAGGTTGGACTACGGAAACGCACTCTATGCAGGATCCTCGGCCAAACTCCTGAGACGGCTGCAACGCATCCAGAACGCCTCCGCACGTCTGATCGTCGACATCCCCCACCACAGCCACATCACACCCCACCTGATAGACCTGCACTGGCTCCCCGTCAACAAGAGGATAACCTTCAAGCTCCTCACCCACGCACACAAGGCACTCCACAACACCGGACCAGCGTACCTCAACAGCCGACTCCGCTTCTACACCCCCACCCGCCAGCTCCGCTCCACCGGCCTCACCCTCGCCGCAGTCCCCCGCATCCAAAGAGCAACTTCCCGTGGCAGATCGTTCTCCCACCTCGCCGCCAAGACCTGGAACACCCTCCACACCCACCTACGGCAGACCCAAGACCTGCTGACCTTCAGAAGACTCCTTAAGACCTGGCTCTTTGAGCAGTACCAGCACCCCCCACCCCCAGCACCTTGAGACCCTCACGGGTAAGTAGTGCGCTTTACAAATACTATGATTGATTGATTGATTGATAGATAGTATTGATTAATGGTATATCATTGATTGTATTATTTATTATTGGTACTAATCGATATATTTACCACCAATCAACTTCGAAATCAATTGTGATGCATTACAAATGGCTTAGTACTGTCAGACACCGTTTGCTTTGTGTTCATTTCGGTTTCATTTTACAATTTTACTCCATAACAGATGAAGCCTAGAAGTAAGCAGTAGGGTACCTTACAGGCGAATCCACATTTAAAAACAAACAAGCATTTGCAATGCAATAGGTCTCGCATTTATAAGAGTTTGAGCTATTGGCATTGTAAAATTACAATGCCTTTTATTTACGTTTTGGTTTTAAAACAAATAAAAGGAATTGTCATTTACAATGTCAGTAGCATAAACTCGCATAAAAGCAGTGTGTGGAGTGCAGCAGTGTGCGGCGTGCAGTAGTGTGCGGCGTGCAGCAGTGTGCGGCGTGCAGCAGTGTGCGGCATGCAGCAGTGTGTGGCGTGCAGCAGTGTGCGGCGTGCAGCAGTGTGCGGCGTGCAGCAGTGTTTCGTGTAGCAGTGTGAGGCATGCAGCACTGTGACGTGCAGCAGCATGCAGCAGTGTGCGGCGTGTAGCAGTGTGCTGTGTGCAGCAGTGTGCGGTGTGCAGCAGTGTTTCGTGTAGCAGTGTGAGGCATGCAGCACTGTGGCGTGCAGCAGTGTGCGGCGTGCAGCAGTGTGCTGCATGCAGCAGTGTCGTGCAGCATGCAGCAGTGAGTAATGCAGCAGTGTGCAGCAGTGTGTGGCGTGCAGCAGTGTGCTGGTTGCATCAGTGTGTGCCGTGCAGCAGTGTGTGGCGTGCAGCAATGTTTTGTGTAGCAGTGTGTGGCGTGCAGCAGTGTGCGGCGTGCAGCAGTGTGCGGCGTGCAGCAGTGTGCAGCGTGCAGCAGAGTGCGGTGTGCAGCAGTGTGTAGCGTGCAGCAGTGTGCGGCGTGCAGCAGTGTGTGGCAGTGTGTGGTGTGCAGCAGTGTGAGGCGTGCAGCAGTGTGTGGCGTGCAGCGGCATGCAGCAGTGTGAGGCGTGCAGCAGTGTGAGGCGTGCAGCAGTGTGAGGCGTGCAGCAGTGTGAGGCATGCAGCAGTGTGAGGCGTGCAGCAGTGTGTGGCCTGCAGCAGTGTGAGGCGTGCAGCAGAGACACATGGAGGGTGAGGAGAGACACGTGGAGGGTGAGGAGAGACACGTGGAGGGTGAGGAGAGACGTGTGGATGGTGAGGAGAGACGTGTGGAGGGTGAGGAGAGACACGTGGAGGGTGAGGAGAGACACGTGTGGAGGGTGAGGAGAGACGTGGAGGGTGAGGAGAGACACGTGGAGGGTGAGGAGGGTGAGGTGGAGGGTGAGGAGAGACACGTGGAGGGTGAGGAGAAACAGAGCTGGAGGGTGAGGAGAGATGGAGGTGGAGGGTGAGGAGAGACGGAGGTGGAGGGTGAGGAGAGACCGAGGTGGAGGGTGAGGTGAGACGGAGGTGGAGGGTGAGGAGAGACCGAGGTGGAGGGTGAGGAGAGACCGAGGTGGAGAGTGAGGAGAGACCGAGGTGGAGGGTGAGGAGAGACCGAGGTGGAGGGTAAGGAGAGACCGAGGTGGAGGGTAAGGAGAGACCGAGTTGGAAGGGAATCAGAAGTGGAGGAGAGAGAGAGGTGGAGGGTGAGGAGAGACAGTGGTGGAGTGGGGGGAGGATATCACTTTTACTTCATCTCCTAGTGTAAGGTAACGCCCCCACCCCACAGGCCCTGCCGGGGCCGAGAGCAGATCACTGTTTGCATCAGCCGTCACCCGAGACCGCTCCGTACTTGTTGGTAAATAGAGGTTCACTATCTGTTGATAATGGGATTCACTTGGGGGGCTGACTTACCTCCTCCACCCCCAGGGCCAACACTGAGAAGGCATCAGAGACCTGGTGCTGCCTATGCTGCAGTACTGCGAGAGAGAGGGATGGGGGGGCGGGCAGAGGAAGAGGAGTGGGGTTAGAGAAGGGACAGGTGGGGAGAGAAAGAGGAGAGAAGGGACAGAGACAGAAAAGGAGCAAAAAAAGAATTAGAGAGAGTAAAGAGGAGAGTTGGGGAAAATGAAAACATTACGAGAGAACATGTAGCAAAGAGGTGGAGAGAGAAGATGGGAGAGAGTAAGGACGCAGCCAAGAGATAGGGCAGAGACAAAAAGAATCGAAACAATACAAAAGTATTGTTGGAGTGCTTATTTTTTGTGCAAAGACTGTTTTTTGCTTACCTTGCCCTTGAAATGTTTTTGGTGCTTGTGGTACTGTGACGGCAGCTCTGGGCTTAAGTTATTTAAGTGTTTGAAGAGTTGCAGAGGGGTTTTTAGTCGCTTCTCTGATCGTTTCATAGTCATTCTTAGGAATAAGTTATCCCATATACTTTTAGTGTATTTTATACGGTTACAGCTTTTATGCAAGAGTAATGTATCCTTGCGATAGTCACCTTTTGTCATTCACTCTGGGTATGGAGGCCTCTCAATCGGTGGATCTAAATTAGTAAAATTGCTGCCACAGTTTTCAGATTGCTGCAGCTTAATAGGTTTGCATGTGACAGCAGGTAATATCTTTTCATATATGTGGACCCCCCTCACCCCCGATGATATAAACAACCTACCTCTTCAAGCTTTAAGAAGGTGTTGCTAGGTAGCTGATGCTAGTTTTTTAGTTGTTGAATTTGTTTTAATGAAAAATTGAAATTAAGGTGCCATTTATGTAAAGTTTGTCGGCACTTATTAGTGGGTTTTTTCAAGGTATGTGAAGGTAATGCATACTTTGTGAGGTCAACTTTATTTTCTCACCCTGCACTGTTGCAGAGGATTGTTTGTTTCTCACCAGATGCAACCAATGAATGTTATTCATAGTGTTTCTGCTTTGAACAAGAAGTTGTTAAAATAGCGGGCTCAGTGAGCTGAACATCAATGACGGAGATCTGTGTATAACCTGTAGTTCGTAAGTTTAAATGCTGACTGTCAACCCAAATGAAGTTGATAAAAGGACATCTTTGAGTTGGATAATTAAGGCTCATTTGATTTCAGCATGGACAGACAATTTGGTTTATGGCCGTATAATCCAAATGGCTCTATTTCTTTCCCAAAAGAATAATACATATTTTTTTGTAGTCTGTTCCGCACGAATCAAATCCTAACAAGTAGTTACAGCTTGTTTAGTAGCTGTGTATTGAGCTTTGTAAATGATTGATGAGTATTGATTATATCATAGGAGATACCTGTTAAAATCTTGATTCAAATGTGCATTTTCAGACTTGTGAAATGTTATCTTTCAGCACAGAATACTACAGAAGGATGGCGAGAGGAACTGTCTGGGTCAGAGAGTGGACTCTTAAGTGGCTTGCAAATGTAACATAACCCAGCCCCCATATTAAAGTAACCTCACCTGCTTTAGTCAGATGCACCCAAATCTGATGTAGGCAATGAACAGTTCCGTGGTCACTCTTCCTTAATATTCTCACCGAAAGCATTAGACCATTACATAAAGTTGTCTCCAATCCGTGAAGTAACCGCAGTGTAACATAGCGTTGTGCTTAACATCAGTGCCGGCAAAGTAGCTTAATCCTTATTTTATCCAAACATCAAAGCGTCGAAAGTGAAAGTAATGGAGCAGAGCATCAAAGGGCTGGGTGAGAAGGGAGGGGGGAATGCAAGGTTCAAAGCGGCTAAAGTGAAAGTAATCGAGCAGAGCATCAAAGGGCTGGGTGAGAAGGGAGGGGGGAATGCAAGGAGCAGCTGTGCACGTGCACCCCATCGTGCACTCAAGCCCTAGGCCAGCAAAACCATGTGGGTAGCACTTTTGAAAGCCCACTTACAAAATGTCTCAAAGAGACAGCTTTTGCTGTCTCAGCGAGACCTAAAAAACCCATCAGGAGCTCTTTCCCTTTCCACATGATCCATCGGAAGGGCAGTTGTGCTCTGCAGGGACCTAATGATATCCACAAAAAGAAACCGAGGGTAAAAAATTGACACTTAAAGTTTAAAAGCAACTTGATAGCTCCTCGTGCTGTAAGAAGCGGTGGCTTGAAAAGAGTCCCACTGTTAATGTCAAGATGTATTGATTGAAGAGAAGAGCAGGGTGGCTTAATGGCAGGAAACCCAACAAGGGGCCCCTGCAAGGCTAGTGTGTCAGTCTCGCAGGCATGGGGGTCTGTGCAGCATGCCCCCGCTGCCACTTTTATCATGGAGACGAGTGACGAAGCAGTGGGGTTGAGACTTTTACGCCAATTGACCCTTTTGAGTAAAGAACTAGCACAGAGACATTTTTGGTTTCAATTTTGGTTTCTCGTGTAAGTCTTTTTTTATGCCATGGTTTATGCGAGACAGCGATAATGTCATCAAATGGAAATGTGGATTTTCCTTCGCCAAGGGGGTCAGAAGATTTAAATTGTCTGTGATGTTGGCATATTTCCAATGAAAAATGTTAATCATTTATATCCAGCGGCATCATTTGGGTGGATGCAAGCAGACCTAATTAGTGCCTTTCTAGGGAGCTTTGTGCTGATATTAATCTGTATGTGTATGGATTATGTGGTGATAATATACTCAGAAGGGATGAGGTGCTGACGGGTTGATGGAATACTGCAGACACAGACCCCCAGGCACTGCATGACCTGCACAGGTTACACTGTTGCTGATGTTTGATTGAGCGTGATGTCTTGTAGAATAAATTGGGGCAGGCGGAGGTCAAAGCGGGATTAGTGTTTCACTTATTTCAAGTAGATCTGCCTACAGGGTGATACTCAAGGCTGACATCATTATGGGACCGATTCACAAACGCATTCATGAATACGGGAAGTAGTAAAACAGGCAGGGCCAGGTTTAGCACTCAAAGCGCCTAGTGCGACAATCTTTTAAGATGCCTCCCAATGACCTCCTTCTCTACGGTTTCCCTCTCTACCACCCGGCAAAAGCGCCCCTCCTCTCTCCATAGCCCCTTTCTCGCATGCATTTAATTTGTTTTATAGTGCTACTTGTACCAGTGAAGGGTGTCAGAGCGCTTTACAGCGCACACACATTATGCAGAGATGATGAATCAGACATGAGTAAATCAGTCTATAGGAAATACTAAATAGGAGAGTATTACAAGGTGTAGGAATCACATGTCATCCATAACAGTAGGCAGTATATTTTAACAGTACTTGTTCTGGAGAAGCACAAACTTAGAATTTAAAACGTACCAAAGTGGTTGGCTTTACTGATAAGAATGTATTTTTACCCAAACAAATCCTTTTTAGCATTTGCATAATGAAAGCCTGGGGAAAAAGCATAACTTTGTAACCTACACCATGCAGTGTGCATGCGGCTCCTTGAAGACAGTTCGTAGGTCACTGTATTATATTAGGATTGTAATTTATCAACTGCAAGTAACAAAAAGCATTTGCAATGCAATAGGTCTCGCAATTGCAAGATTTTGAGCTATTGGCATTGTAAATGACAATGCCTTTTATTTACATGTTTAAAATACTGCAATAATAAAAGGCATTGTCATTTACAATACCAATAGGTCAAAGTTCATAAAATGCGAGACCTGTCGTATTGCAAATGCTTGTTTTCAAGCGCCCCATGCTGCATTTTCACGCTAATAGAGGCCACGCCCCTTTGTTTGTATGAGGGGTGTCTAAAGAAAGGTCCGCTGCCAATGTTAAAGGAAGGGAAGGGAAGATACAACTGTACGCGTGATAAGGGTAAGGAGAAAAGAATACAGTTAACATTTGAAAAGGAGTCAACTGATACTGAATCAACAGGAAAGAATTTAGGGAGGATACTGGAACGAGAGAGTCGTCATAGTGCCAATATCGGCAACCGTAGTCAGTTTACATGCAGCACAATACATCAATAAACCACACGACACCTTGTTAGTGGAGAAAATTGCTGCAGGTTTATTTGCATAACAAATATGCCAACATGGTGGGTTATCTTACGGGCGATCCCAGGGCAGGCCAACCCTTATGCCGCCTGCCCGTCTGATGAGCCAAATTACACCGTGGCCGTCGCCAATCGGTGTTTACCAATTCTTGGGAGGGGCCACCCCTCCCATCAGTGGACCACCAGTCCACTCCCTTACTCACGCACCCCAAAAGGTGGGCGGAGCGTTCCAGGCAGCCCCCGGTTGCTCAGACCCACAACCGACCGTAGGCCTAACGGGGCGCCGTAGTTCTTCCAGGGGACAACTCTAAGACATCCCTGGGTATCCTTGGCTTAGCACCATACTGTGCTGCTGCATGAAGTACCCCTTGGTAACTTGCAGACTCTGGATCGCCCTGTAACTCCTCCTGCAACACAAAACAATAAGTTAGAAATTGTACCCCCCCCCCCCCCAATCCCCTTCATTGTCCGTCCGCAGGGTACGCGGTGGGGCGGGAAAGGCGAGACGGGCAGCGGACAAGAGACCGCTCAGTGGGCGGGGGACAGTATATGTACCCCTGTCCCCCCTCCCATTACCGGAAGTGGCCGGCCGGAAGTCCCCCTGGTCCCAGCCCAGGGAGACTAGGAGGCCGACTCCAGTGCCTTCCTGTGGCACTTAGGCGGCCGCCCTGATGAGGGGCCACTGCGTGGCTCCCCGGGCAGCCATGACATAGTGCTAATATCGGCAACCGTAGTCAGTTTACATGCAGCACAATTCTTGGGAGGGACCACCCCTCCCATCAGTGAACCACCAGTCCACTCCCTTACTCACGCCCCCCAAAAGGAGGGCGGAGCGTTCCAGGCAGCCCCCGGTTGCTCAGACCCACAACCGGCCGTAGGCCTAACGGGGCGCCGTAGTTCTTCCAGGGGACAACGCTAAGACATCCCTGGGTATCCTTGGCTTAGCACCATACTGTGCTGCTGCATGAAGTACCCCTTGGTAACTTGCAGACTCTGGATCGCCCTGTAACTCCTCCACAGCTCTGGGGGTGGCCACCGTCACAACCAGGGCCCCCCCACCAAGGTAGGCCTTTTTACCTACAACATGCTGATTACCGGGCTTCTCCCGGTCCAGCCAAAACAAGTCTTAGCCCATACAGGACCGGAGGCCAGCAGGCCCCGTCAGGACAGATGCCCCCATCCTTTCTAAACTCCCCATGGATTTTTGACTGATATGACCTGAAACCAATAATTAGGCGTTGGTCCAATGTTACCATTGCCTGGATGAAGAGCAATACCTTTGACAAGCCACTCCTGCCAGGAAGTGCCAATGCGGGTGGAGGTAAGAGATGACAAGTCCGCCTTACTTCCTCTTTCACTCAATTATCTGAGTCTAGCACTAGTCGGAGTATGTCTATCGCATTCCGTCAGTCACCACCCTATGTGAAGCCTTGCCCTCCCAAACTTCTGCTAGTATCCCAGGGAGCAGACAGGACAGAGTGACCCAGAGGGGAACCAAAGTATAAATACCTCTCTTTTTTTAATTCTGGGAATGCCAAGAGTTCTCCTAATACTTTGTAGCCCAATTGTGTTTAACCCAGGGGTTTCCCCCAATCATATGGACCATGTCGCCCTAGTTGGATGACAACTTCCACAATCGCATAGCTGCCAGCCAAGGCTGAAGGGCGGGAGAAATTACCCGTTACCGTTACTCAAATCAATGGTACCTGTTTCATCGAACTCAAGGACGGGATACTAAGTAAACCTACCAGGATCTGCACCTGTAATCAGAGGTCGGACCCAAGCCCCTCTAAGTTCTGCCGCTCCACCTGCCTGTTAACATGAATCCCAGGGCAGACCACAGGCTTCTAACCCATGCTTGGCCATGCCTGAGCTAAAACACCTCTGAAAGGCATGACACAGGCTAACCACCAACATTGCATTCTGAATGTTCGCTGACAACTGCCAAGGAAAATGCGCATAACTGAAGAAACTGGTGCCATGCCATCAAATTATCAATATAACCTTCTATGACTGCAAAATGTGCTCTTGTGGTTGTCCGTATTAGTGATCCCTCCCATCCATATCAGCCCTAACCAGGCAACCCGCACCCTCTTGGCACTGGCACAATCCCGCCCCCAGCAGACAGAGAGTGCCTGTTCGTATGTAGCCCCAACCTTACGTTTATCACTGACGGTATACCAGGGTATGATGACACTCAGCTGACTCTACTGCTGAGTGCACGTTGCACCATCACAGGTATGTCTTTGCCTATTCCGTGTCTGGCTGCAAAGTTTGATGACATTGCCAGCCCCAGTCCCGGGCGAAAATAGAAGCTTTACAGCTGCTGGTGCTATTGATGGTACACGTAGCCTGATGAAACAGAATTTAATTCCCTTACTACTGTTGTGCACGAACCCAAAACCATTGGCTCTCCATGGTTCAATACCTTCCTGCTAATAATGGTTTTCTTGCAGAATGTTGCCAAATCTATGTTCTGTAATGGCGGGACTGCAAGATCTGCTGCGTTTCTTGAAGGACACCTAGTTCACACCCCCAAAATTACCACTTATCGCCGTGTTGCATGCGCAGGGGCAACCTGTCAAAGTATCCAAACGCAACCAAGCAGTCTAACCATACCCAGAACAGTAACCCCAACTGGCCTGGCTCCAGCCGAAACGAACTCCCTCTCCGGGTAGTCGCGGACCTTGTGCTGACACAGGCCCAGTCAGGTGTACCCAGCATCTCAGCATGAGTCCGGTATTCCACCTCCTTCCAAGCATTGTGCTCCATGTCATTCCCCAGCAGACAATCGACTGGCACGGCAGGGCTTACGGCAACTCGAAGTGAACCTGCAACCCCCTCCCATTCAAAGGGAACCTCGACCACCGGATAGTGGCCTGTTCTGCCGTCAGCCATCGCGGCTGGGCGGAGTACATCGGGAATTACCTGCTCTGGAGACACCAGTTGGCTACGTACCATAGTCATACTGGCTCCTGTGTCTCTCAGAGCCTCCCCTCTTTGGCCGTTGATGGTGGCCCACTGCCCATACTTTACGGTATTTGCGGGCACCTGGATCTTAGGAACCATCTCCCGTTCTCCCAGGGACACTAAAGTGACACCCGCCCACTCCCTTCCCTTAGTTAAGGGCATCTCCTCCCCGAGCACTGCACTAACTACTCCGGGGGCCTTTCCTCCAATGGGAGGGGGTGGTCTTTTCGGGCACTTCGCATCTCCCTTATAGTGTCCAATACCACCGCACTCGAAGCAATGGACAACCCTTGGCTGCTGACTCTGGCCAGGATTAGGGTTTCTGGGTGGGTTAGCCCTAGGGGTGAATCCTGTTCCCTTCCCTGGGAAACTATTTTGGGGGCCTTTAGAGAACTCCTTTTTCTTTTCCCCTCCCTCTTTCTTCTGGGGGGCGCCCTGTCCGGCCTTTTGAGTATCCCCTCCAGTCCCCCTTGTGGACACCCGGGTACTAGCCCAAATGTCCGCCTCCTCAGCAAGCTTCCGGGGATTGGTCAGCTTGCTATCCACCAGGTGTTGACGCAGTTCAGGGAAACATTTTTCGAGCAGGTGTTCCTTCAACGTTAAATCAAACAACCCCTCGTGGCCCCTCACCTCACTGCCCTGAATCCAACCCTCTAATGCCTTCTTCGCATAGTCCAGGAAATCCACCCAATTCTGTGTGCCCAGTTTGTGGCTACCCCGGAACTTCTGTCTGTATTTCTCGGGTGTTAGTCCAAACTTTCTTACGAGCGCCACTTTCATGGTGGGGAAGTGGGTCTGCTCATCCTGCTCTAGGGCCAATAATGCATCCCTACCAGCTGGAGGCATGTATTTGTACAATCCCCCTCCCCAATATTTCTCTGGAACCCCATGGGCCCTTAAAGAGACCTCATAGGCCGCTAGCCACTTGGCAATATCATCCCCTGCACTATAGCTAGCTACTATGTCTTTTGGCAGATAGGGTTTGGGTTCCCTGGTGATTTCTCTGTCTTGGCTGCCACCATTAGGAACAGTGTGTGCCCCGACTTGTAGGATCTGGAGATCCATCTCCTTGAGCCTCAACTCGTGAGCCATCCTCCGTTCCTCCTTTTCTTTCTCCAGCTCCGCCAACTTCCATGTAAGCTGTCTTTTCTCCCTCCGGTCAATTAACTCCGCTTCAGATAAGCCCCCGCTAGAGACAGTGCTGCCCTTCCTGGAAAGAGTTTTGGGCCCCGCTAACAGGTTCTCCACCTCAGGTTGGTACAACCCAGCCCCCTCACTGTCAGGCTCTCCATCCCTGTCCTCCTGCTCAGCCTTACTTTCTCGTCGTGCCTCCCCCCAAGCCCTCAAGCTGGTCTGGAGTTCACCCTTCTTTGCACCTTGGGGACAAAACACCCCCTCTCTCTGACAGAACTCTCTGAGTTGGGCCACAGTGTAAGTTTCCACATCTTCCAACACAAACTCCATTTTGCCCACTCAGATTAGAAGACAGGTGTTTACAGAAGCTATGCAGGGGGAATTGGCAGTTGGCACCTGACTAGTGAAGAGAGAGGACAGAGATTCAGAAGGAGGAAGGAGTGAGGCAGCAGGGGTGGAAACCAGTGCTTGGAGTGGGGTTCAGAAACCCACCCTTGATGCTAGTCCCTACTGACCAAGCCCAGCCTAGTGCCCTGTGTGGGATAAAGACCAGAAAATCATCTTAAGGACCTGAACAGCCGGAACAGGCCTTAAAGGAGAAGAACAGCAAGTTCCTGACCTGTTTGGTGGAATCCTCCTGGAGACCCAACGTCGAGAAGCCTGGAGACCTGGAGCCCGAGGTGGAGAAGCGGCGCTGACAGAAGGCAGACATCGTACCCGGAGCTGCTAGAGGTCGAGTGAGGGCGCCGACGGAGGTCGTGGAGAGACACCGGAGGTCAAGTAGAAGTCACCTGAGGTGAGGCGTCGACGGGGGAGTGAAGTCCGCCCTCCGGAGTCGCCGGAAGCTGAAGTGAAGCGCGCAGGAGGTCGGGAGTGGAGATCGCACTCCGGAGTCGCCTGAGGTCGAGGTGAAGCGCGCAGGAGGTCGGGAGTGGAGATCGCACTCCGGAGTCGCCTGAGGTCGAGGCGAAGCGCGCAGGAGGTCGGGAGTGGAGATCGCACTCCGGAGTCGCCGGAACCCGAAGTGGAGCCGACGGAGGTCGGGAGTGGAGGTCGCACTCCGGAGTCGCCCGGAAGCGGGGAGACCGTGACCCTGTGACGCCGGAACCCGACATCGAGCCGAGGCCGCCCAGCGTCATCGATCCGGAGCCGCCTCACGGCATCGACCCGGCGTCAGGTAAAGCGGATCGACCCGACATCGAACTGAGGCCGCCCAGCGACATCGAACCAGAACCGGCCGACGGCATCGACACGGCGTCAAGCGGAACCGATCGACTCGTCATCGAACTGGAGCCGCCCATCGACGTCGACCCGGCGCCGAGTGGAGCCGAACACCGAGAAAAGGGCAGTAAGTGGTAGAAAGGGCATCTGAGGCCCTGTGGAGCCCTAAAAGACCATTCTAGGGGCTAGTGGGGTGTTAAGACCATTCTAGGTGCTAGGGGGGGTGAACTGAGACTGGTGCAGGGACCTGTGTGAGGGACTGTGTAGTTGGTGAGCCAGAACCTTAGAGTACCCTCATTTTACCTCAGCTTAGGCCCCAGCCTTGACCACTCTAGGTGGGACATCCCCAGGCCACCCCAGTGACCACAAGCTCTACTTGGGCATGGTAAAATCAATCTACCTCATAAATGTGATCTGATTTGCAATTGTTTGACTGCTTATATTATTTATTGAAGGAGTGTTATTTATTGTCTGACTGTATTTATTCCTGCCTGGTATTTATGGTCTGACAGTATTTATTTGCCCTATGTATTTATCGCACCTCTATTTATTCCTTGTGTATTTATGACCTAAACCTATTTATTGCACCTGTAAAGTGTTATTATTTAATTGACCTGCTATTTCTGAAGAAAATCCTTTTGTATTGTATTTGTGACATAACCCTGCAACTAAGAGAAAATTAAGATAAACACAAAGAGACTCTTTCATAATTTTTACGGTGTAGTGTCGTTTTTGGAACGGATGAACGCATGGTTATTGTGAGGGTGTGACGTACACTTAGCACGGTGCCTGACCCCCGACCGCTCGAGCCAAGCTACCCCTTATGCTGGAAAGGCCGGGTGACTGCTAACCCGGTTGCCCGGTTTTCTAACAGTGCCCTTCAGCTAGTGTTCTTCCTTGGGACTTGTTATACCCCACTATTTAATATCCCCATGCTGACTCTGCTGAGCCACGATTTGCACATGTGCATATATCATAAAAGGAAGAGAACTCAATGAATAATGTATTTACACGCTTACATCACAGCCCACCCTTTACATTGATCTCTAGCTCATTTTTGTTTTCAAAACATAATTTTATTGTTGACAACCAGAGCAGAAAGGATGCCTCACACATCACCCACCATGCAGATAAAAGATAACAAAAATGGGTATCAACATTTTCAACATGACAATGGTCATTTACAAAATTAATTTCAAAGAAAAATAATAACAGAAAAACAAATAACTGCAACACATTGCATCCGCCAAACAAGGAGAAATGTCGCACAGTTAGATAGAGTTGATATCACGCATAGTCCTGTGCACTTGCGTCACAGCAAGGAGTCTGCACCATCCGGCAGGGGGGAAGGAGGCTCTAGATACAAACCCCTATAGTCGGCCCACCTCTTCCAAATTTTATAATGTTTCTGAGGGCATCGCATCGCTTCAAAGACAGGAATTTCAAAGCCCATACAGAAGTCCAATCCCTTTTTCCGTACCCCAAGCAAAAGCGGGGATTCTGCCTTCCAGACTCGGGCGATGTCCCTTTTTGCCAATTCTAGGCCTAAGAACAAAAGGTGGCGTTTGTACCTGTTGCCACCCAGGTCATCTGTGATGTTCAGCATCGCCAGCCTCGGGGAGGAAGGAACCTCCCACCCCAATACTTCAGAGAGGCATGCAAACCTTTCCCTCCAGAACTGTGAAACCTTAAAATCTGAATCTCTCATTTTCTTAATTTAGCTGTGCTTCATTCATACTCACCTTTGATCTGTTTTCAGCCTGATTCTGTCCCTGACGCTACCTGCATAAACATTAGGTCACAAAGCTAAAGTTGAGACATTGTAGGCTGCGTAAACATGCAGAGTCAGCTTGCTCGGAGATTTTCAGGCAATAGTTAATCCTTAAGTAAAGTCTACTCAGAATAGCACATTTTGTTGCTCAGCCTTAAAACGTAGAAATTGCACAAAACATCGAGGCTGTCAGATTCTTGCCTTAGCTCATTTGTGTGTTCTTTCCAAAGTTCTATTTACCTCTGGGCGTTCCTTGTTTGTCATCTTCCCTATAAAAACCCATGTAGCTATTGTTCAAGTGTGCTCCTTTCCTTGAGTAACTCCATGGTGCTCGTTGGATGGAGACCCATTCTGAATGCTTAATAAATTACCTATTGTTTGTACTTCGCTCCACTGTTGATTCCTCCTTACTTGATAAGAACCCGTGGCGAAGTGGTGATCCCTGCACCAGCAGGTTATTAATTAATCTGCTCCACAGAGCCTCGCAAGGGTAGGGCAGGACCACACAGTATACAGGAAGGTGCCCTCCATTGACCCGCAGCGCAGACACTGCGGAGATGCAATTAGCCCAGCACGCCACAATCTGTGTCTTGTATAATAGAATTTAACAATTTCTGAAGCACAAGCAATAGAAATATACAAAGAATAATATTATAATCTTGTGAGTGAAAAAAATACATTTCCAAGTTCTTCAACTTTTCCGATTCTTTTAATCGTTCCAATTCTTCCACTCCCTTACACCAACGCGTTTGGTCGCATATGGGTGGTAAACCCGACGACTTCCTCAGGGCTGGAAGTAATACAGATAATTGTATTGTAATATCACAAAGAAAATTACAATCCATTCACCTATATATCCAAATCCCCTTTGTGCCTCAAGGGACTAGACAAAGGAATCCACGTGTTGTGCTTATCTCACATGCGAATATCAGATATCATCCTTATTATTTATATGTTATAGTGAAGCGAAAATAAGACTATGAAATGTCACAGTGATGGCCAAGGTGCAACTTAATAATTAGTGCACCATTTGTGAACACACTGTGTGCAACTAATATCTACAGTGGTTTAAAGTTTCACAATACCTTCAATGTAGTATCTCTCAGTTTATCTGTTAAATTAAAGAAACAAACAAAATAGGAAAGAATATCTTTAGAATTAAGATAACAGTGGCATGAGGCAACAGTTTTTTCCTCTTCTTTTGCAATCTGCCGTTAGGATCGTCATAAACCAACTCTATATGTTGACGCTTACCTCAAAATTAGTACCAAATTCCATGAAAATATGCCTTTTAGATATTTATTCTCAATCAATAGCCGCCAAATTTCAATAGTGTTTAATATCGAAGTCCATTACAGACGATCACTTCCAGTTATGGATGTTTTCAACATCCAACATATAAACCTGTAATATAATAATGTTTATGCTTCCAACCAACGCTGATAGTATTAAATAATAATAACAATAAGAAGAAAATAAGCCTCAGTAATGCTCACCTAAAGTATAAGTCAATCGCTGACACTCGAAACCTGCTCTCGCTTCAATGAAGCAAAGCAGATTGCTTTTCCATATGGGGAGCAGCATGTTAGCTGCTCCCCATGTGGAAAAGCAATGTTGGCTTCTGCAGGAGGCGGGGAGCCGGCTGGGACCATGGGGGATTGGGGACCCCCCCATGGCCCCCAATGAGAGGCCAGGCCCCGGGGGATGGGGTCCCCGGGGTCATAAGTGGCCCGGGAGGGGGGCCACGTGTCCCCCCTCCCCCATTAGAAGAAAAAAAACACACAAAAAAACAAAGAGGCAGGCCGGCCCTGGGGGATGGGGTCCCCGGGGCCTTAAGCGGCCTGAGGAGGGGGGCTATGCAGCCCCCCTCCATAAAAGTATTAAAAAATTTAGCCATGCCCCGGGGGATGGGGTCCCTGGGGCCTGGAATTGGCCACGGGAGGGGGGCCACGCGGCCCCCTCCCCGTAAATATTTTTTAAAAATTTTAATTTGGGGGTGAGGCCCTGGGGGATGGGGTCCCCAGGGCCCCAAAAAGGTAAAAGGGATGGAGGCCACACAGCCCCCCTTTGAAAAAAAAATAAAAAGACGCAATCGTCCCTAGGCCACGCCCCCTCACAAACACACTCTGCAAACGCGCCCTGTGGCGTGTTTTAAATTGGGGAATTAATTCCCCTTTAATACTAGGGGTCACTGGGGGCCCACTAGCCCACCAGGTACCTCCACTAAGCGCCGCAGGGCTGCGTTGCAGAGAGGTGCTCCAGGCCACGCCCTTTTTTACACCTCTTTGCAACGCAGCCTTGTGGCGCTTACTGGAGGTACCTGGTGGGCTAGTTGGACCCCAGGGACCCTCAGGATTCAAAGGGACTTAATACCCCAACTTAAAACGCACCACGGGGCGCGTTTGCACAGTGGTGAAGGTAGGGGCGGGGCCTGAGGTGATATGTGTGCAAACACGCCCTGTGGCACGTTTTAAGTTGGGGGATTAATTCCTCTTCAATCCTGAGGTCCCCTGAGGGCCAACTAGCCCACCAGGTAACTCCAGTAAGCGCCACGGAGCTGCGTTGCAGAGTGTTGTAAAAAGGGGCATGGCCTCTGAACACCTCTCTGCAATTCAGCTCCCTGGCACATACTGGAGGTACCTGGTGGGCTAGTTGGCCCCCAGGGGACCTCAGGATTGAAGAGGAATTCATTCCCCAACTTAAAACGCGCCACAGGACGTGTTTGCAGACATGTCACCTCAGGCCCCGCCCCCTTCCTTCACCATTGTGCAAACGCGCCCTGTGGTGCGTTTTAATTTGTGGAATTAATTCCTCTTCAATCCTGAGGGACCCTGGGGGCCAAGTAGCCCACCAGGTGCTTCCAGGAAGTGCCACTGCACTGCGTTGCAGAGAGGTGGTGCAGGCCGTGCGCCTTTTTACATCTCTCTGCTACGCAGCTCTGTGGCGCTTACTGGATGTACCTAGTGGGCTAGTTGGACTCTACGGACCCTCAGGATTGAAGGGGAATTATTTCCCCAACTTAAAACGCGCCATAGGGTATGTTTGCACAGTGGTGAAGGGAGGGGATGGTTTAGGAAAGTGGCTCTATATATACTGGACCGAAGTAAAATCAGCCGAACTACGAATTCCGATTTACTCACCTGTTTTCAGGAGAGACCTCAGTGCTGCATCTTTGAGCCCAGTACTGATCCTGAAAAGTAATTCTAACCGTATTTACCAGTAACTTTAATTTCCTTCCATAGGCTAACATTGACTGGTTTCACTTAGAAATTCTTCTAAGTGTGGAGTTTTGGAACTTTAAAATATTCATTTAAAATCAGCCGAACTACGAATTCCGATATACTCACCTGTCATCAGGAGAGACCTCAGTGCTGTATCTTTGAGCACAGTACTGATCCTGAAAAGTAATTCTAACCGTACTTACCAGTAACTTGAATTTCCTTTCATAGGATATCATTGCTTGCTTTTTGCTGAAAAAGTTTCCAAGAGTCGATTTTTTAAACTTACAAATATTCCTCTAAAATCAGCCAAACTACGAATTCCGATTTACTCACCTGTTATCAGGAGAGACCTCAGTGCTGCATCTTTAAGGCCAGTACTGATCCTAAAAAGTAATTCTAACCGTATACTAGTAACTTGAATTTACTTCCATAGGCTAACATTGACTGGTTTCACTTGGAAATTCTTCAAAGTGTGGAGTTTTGGAACTTACAAATATTCCCCTAAAATCAGCCGAACTACAAATTCCGATTTACTCACATGTCATCAGTACAGACCTCAGTGCTGCATCTTTGAGCCCATACTGATCCTGAATAGTAATTCTAACCGCACTTACCAGTAACTTGAATTTCCTTCCATAGGATATCATTGCCTCCCACCCCTGTTCCTGTTTAATAGTTTAGTAGTACTCCTGTGAGTAATTGAGCTGACGAGCTCGTGGATGAAGCACCCGTATGCTTGTGAGAGGTACCTGACCTGAGAAAGATGTTGGCAGCCTACTCAGCAAACCTCAAATTTCAAAGACTGTAATCTCTACTGATGACGGTTAAAGAACCAGAAACACGTGTCTAGAGATCAGCACTATCTGCGCCAACTGTGGCGAAACACTCGAACACTCTTGAAGCAAGCAATTAACTGAAACTGCATTTACCACAATACCAGGGACGATCCTTGCTGGGAGGTGAAGCGGTGTGCTCCCACCCCTGTTCCTGTTTAATAGTACTCCCGTGAGCAATTGAGCTGACGAGCAGGTGGATGAAGCACCCGCATGCCTGTGAGAGGTACCTGACCTGAGAAAGATGTTGGCAGCCTAGTCAGCAAACCCCACATTTGAAAGACTGTAATCTCTACTGATGATGATTAAAGAACCAGAAACACGTGTCTAGAGATCAGCACGATCTGCGCCAACTGTGGCGAAACACTCAAACACTCTTGACGCAAGCAAGTAACTGAAACTGCATTTACAACAATGCCAGGGGTGGACCTTTCTGGGAGGTGAAGCGGTGTGCTCCCACCCCTGTTCCTGTTTAATAGTACTCCTGTGAGTCATTGAACTGACGAGCTTGTGGATGAAGCACCCGCATGCCTGTGAGAGGTACCTGACCTGAGAAACATGTTGGCAGCCTACTCAGAAAACCCCACATTTGAAAGACTGTAATCTCTACTGATGACGGTTAAAGAACCAGAACCATGTGTCTAGAGATCAGCACTATCTGCGCCAACTGTGGTGAAACACTCAAACACTCTTGAAGCAAGAAAGTAATTGAAACTGCACTTACCACAATGCCAGGGGCGAACCTTGCTAGGAGGTGAAGCGGTGTGCTCCCACCCCTGTTCCTTCTTAATAGTACTCCTGTGAGTCATTTAGCTGACGAGCTTGTGGATGAAGCACCCACATGCCTGTGAGAGGTATCTGACCTAAGAAAGACGTTGGCAGCCTACTCAGCAAACCTCAAATTTCAAAGACTGTAATCTCTACTGATGACGGTTAAAGAACCAGAAACACGTGTCTAGAGATCAGCACTATCTGCGCCAACTGTGGCGAAACACTGGAACACTCTTGAGGCAAGCAAGTAACTGAAACTGCATTTACCACAATGCCAGGGGCGAACCTTGCTGGGAGGTGAAGCGGTGTGCTCCCACCGCTGTTCCTGTTTAAAAGTACTCCTGTGAGTCATTGAGCTGACGAGCTCGTGGATGAAGCACCTGCATGCCTGTGAGAGGTACCTGACCTGAGAAAGATGTTGGCAGCCTAATCAGCAAACCCCAAATTTCAAAGACTGAAATCTCTACTGATGACGGTTAAAGAACCAGAACAACGTGTCTAGAGATCAGCACTATCTGCGCCAACTGTGGCGAAACACTCAAACACTCTTGAAGCAAGCAAGTAACTGAAACTGCATTTACCACAATGCCAGGGGCGAACCTTGCTGGGAGGTGAAGCGGTGTGCTCCCACCCCTGTTCCTGCTTAATAGTACTCCCGTGAGTCATTGAGCTGACGAGCTCGTGGATGAAGCACCCGCATGCCTGTGAGAGGTACCTGACCTGAGAAAGATGTTGTCAGCCTACTCAGCAAACCCCAAATTTCAAAGACTGTAATCTCAACTGATGACTGTTAAAGAACCAGAAACACATGTCTAGAGATCAGCACTATTTGTGCCAACTGTGGCGAAACACTCGAACACTCTTAAAGCAAGCAAGTAACTGAAACTGCATTTACCACAATGCCAGGGGCGAACCTTGCTGGGAGATGAAGTGGTGTGCTCCCTCCCCTGTTCCTGTTTAATAGTACTCCCGTGAGTCATTGAGCTGACGAGCTCGTGGATGAAGCACCCGCATGCCTGTGAGAGGTACTTGACCTGAGAAAGATGTTGGCAGCCTACTCCGCAAACTCCACTTTTGAAAGACTGTAATCTCTACTGATGACGGTTAAGGAACCAGAAACACGTGTCTAGAGATCAGCACTATCTGCGCCAACTGGGCCGAAACACTCAAACACTCTTGAGACAAGCAAGTAACTGAAACTGCATTTACCACAATGCCAGGGGCGAACCTTGCTTGGAGGTGACGCGGTGTGCTCCCACCCCTGTTCCTGCTTAATAGTACTCCCGTGAACATGGAGAGACCTCAGTGCTCCATCTTTGAGCCCAGTACTGATCCTGAAAAGTAATTCTAACACTTTTAAATTCACACAGGCACTCTCCTTGTAGTACTCTAATCATTCAGTCAGTATCCAAGTACTCATGCAGCAAGCCAGGCATTAGCACATGGACTGCCTCAAACCCCCATCCACTATGCATGCAGTATTCTAACTAACCAACACACTTATAGTTCTGCACTTATACATTCAACAAAAAAAAACAATATTTCAGTTTCAATATTTAAAAAAACATTTTTATTTCCATTTAAATTAAAAAAATAAAATATGTAAAAATAAACGGTTAAAAACCTGTAGAAAATCAGTATCAAAAAAATACATATAACTATTATTACATTTAAAAAACCTTCGAAATTCACTGAAAAAAACATAGGTTTCAGACATGTTATAGTTAGGAATTAGCATTTAAAAAACCTTAGAAATTCACTGAAAAAACCATAGGTTTCAGGGCTGTTATGGTTAGCTGGACATTTCACTCATACAAAACCATTGAAATTCCTCCATTATAGTTAGTTGTACTCACTATAACTCGCGCGCCCGCAATCCACTGCTGATGATGTCACATATTACATCATTCATGACATGGTCAGTGACATCACTGATGACATCACTGATGACATCTCAAATGACACCACTGATGACATCACTGAGGACATCATCCACGTGACAATCAGATACACCTCATCATACACTAGTATAACCTTTCATGACTCACTGTAAAATACAGAGTACCATATTTGAATCCATTGATACACCAACACAAGTTTCTAAAAACCCACTCAGTGATTACTAGATCTACACACACATCTAATCACTTACCTATAGATTCACTCATACATGCTGTCAATGATCAATAGAACACTATCAAATATACTTATACACCTATATCGACATTACACACCAGCACACATCCTATTCACTTATGCAGTCATCCTACTCATTTATGCAAACAATGAATCATACTTACATTTACTCAGCTACACACTTATACAAACACCACTTCATTTATTCATATAGATAGTAACTCATACTTAGTGTGTTATAAAATCACTATTACAAGTATACAGTTATCTATACAGTCACTCATACAATCACTGAGTCTTATGTATACCTCATATACCTACTGAATCAACTATTCACACATCTTTCGGCAGTCACACACCTCCCACTGAACCACACACACATTCACTCTCCCATACAAATACTCAGTTAACTAATCAATAACTAATATAGACTTTCACATAGCTAGTAACCAACTGGTACAGCAGTTTACACAACAACTGACAAAGTGATACAGATATTCACACAGTTTAGTAACTATGCAATATATTTAGTGAGACACTATAAATTAGTCAACTAAACAGTCAATCACACTGCTACTAAATCCTCCATCCAGATATTTATATTTATATATCCACGATGTCACTGACCATGTCATGAATGATGTAATATGTGACATCATCAGCAGTGGATTGCGGGCGCGCGAGTTATAGCGAGTACAACTAACTATAACAGAGGAATTTCAATGGTTTTGTACGAGTGAAATGTCCAGCTAACTATGAAAATATATATATATATATATATATATATATATATATATATATTACCTACTGGCGGTCGCCAGTAGGTAGTTATAGTTAGGACCACGTTTTCATAGGAAGAGCATTTTTTGTTTTGCTTATAATTTTGGCATCGTTCGATGAATCTTCATGAAATTTTCCAAACTAATTATTTGTTCATATAAGCTTCTATGTTGAAAGTGTGGGGGTGATTCGTCAAAGGGGAGCTGAGAAAAAAAGGGGGTCCCAAAACGTGTTTTCTCCATGTTAATTTCCATAGGAAACTTCAGACCAGGCTAGAGGTAGAACGGGTGAACGGAATTACCCCAAATTTGGCAGGGAGAAGGGTCTTGGTCTAGAAAACACGCTTTTGTTTATTTGGTGTAAATCCATTCAGTAGTTTTGGAGAAATATCGAAATTTGCAGATATCTATATTTGGGAATTCTGCAATCTGATTGGCTGAGGCGTTACGAGCACGAGCTTGATGCTTATTGGCTGCGAGCTGTTGCAACTAGGAAGTGTTGGCAGCCATTTTGTGCTTCCGTTGAAATGAGTAAGGGGGAAAAAGGGTGAAAAGAGTAGGAAACAGGAGGATAGGAGCACTGTAACCCCTGTGGGGGACTGCAAAGCAAAGTAGTCACTCCTACCAGACTGAAAGTGCAGTGCTGCTCAGCTGAGATGAGATGCTGCTACACTCAGGTATGAAACCGAGAGCTGTAAAGTGATGTGCTCTGGTCTTTGTAGCATACCTGTGGAAGTAGTGTTAGTAGGCGTTTATACCATTCAGGGAGTGGGAAGCGAACTACTGACCTCTACCGTGTGTTTATACTATACCGGAAGTGGGAAGCAAAGTACTCACGCCTACCTGTGTGAAGACTCGGGGATCAAACAGAGCTGATTGCTGTAAAGTGATGGGCTCTGGGCGCTGTAGCATACTGGCCGCTGTAGTATAACTGTGTAAGTAATGTTAGTGTGCGTTCATGCTATACAGGGAGTGGGAAGCAAACTACTCACCCCTACTGGTATGAAGACTCAGGGATTAAACCGTGAGCTCATTGCTGTAAAGTGATGTGCTATGGGCACTGTAGCACACCTGTGGAAGTAGTGTTAGTTTGCGTTTATACAATACAGGGAGTGGGAAGCGAATTATTCACCCCTCCCGTTCTCAAGACTCGTGGATGAAACCATGAGCTCATTGCTGTAAAGTCATATGCTCTGTGTAGTATTCCAATGTAAGTCATAGTAGAATGTTAGTATGTAATGCTACTATAATGTAAGTATGTAATGTTAAACTGTAGGGCTGTCATGAGGGGAATCTTGGGGAGTTTGTACACGGTGCTGGAGAACACGGTTACCTTGCTGTCTACTCCTGTTGGTGGCTGTTTAAGCTGTCTTCTTTTCCTGCTATAAATCTGCTTATCGGATCCACTGCTGTCTTCCTCTTCAGTACATAAATTTGGCGACGAGCGGGAGAAGGTAAAAAGAAGGCAGCACTCACCAAGATTTTGAGCTTGCTTGCGTTCTGCTGAAGACCCGTTTTCTTGGTGAAGCTGTTTCTACTCATTCAAGGGTCGTCGGCTCATCGAACTATGTAATCCTACCATTGGTAGGATTTATATTTTTTGATTTTGGGGTTCCACTGCCTTTTCACTACACTCTGGTTGCTGTACTACACGTGTGCAAGTAGTTTTAGTATGTGTTTATACTAATTCTGTAGTTATGCAGTAACCAATGCATCATGGCCCTATGGAGCGTCACCTCCCAGGCGCAGCTCATACAATGTCCCGGGGTGTGCATCTGCGGGACATTTATGTTTGCTATTACAGGGCGGGAGCATGGCTTCCACCCTGTGATAGTAAATTCTTGTTTGCCTCGTTGAAGCGAGAGGAGGAAAACCTCGTATCACTTCAATAAAGCGGATCCGGATGGTAAAAATGGAGAAAAAAAAAATGAAGCGGGGTCTCACTCGTTCATGTAAATGAGCCCACTGGTGGGTAATGTTCCGGTGCCAATCCTATTATTATATTGTGGGGTCTCTGCAGCACTGGGGACCTTAATCTCACATGTAAATTAGGCACGGGAGGGCACAGAGACATTTCGCAGCCTAGGGGATCGACACCCCCGGGTATTGTTTACGAATTGTTCGGGGGGCTTCGGGGCCAACTCAAGACCGGGGATCGGCAACCTCTGGGCTTTACTTAAATATGCAGGGTGGGCCTCGCCAGTCCTTGAAGCCTCGGTGGCCCTAGGCAGTGCCTTATTGGTTCTGTAATCACACAGGCAGTACTCATGGTGCTATAATGTGATGCACTCATAGAACCCTTGCCGTTGTAGAATTACCAAGGCTTCATTTATGTAATAGTCTGTTGGTTCATATTTGGTAGGTGCACTGCAAAATTACAAATGTTTTCCCTCATAACCTCCTATCAACCGCCGATTTTCACAATAAACTACAGACAAGTGTTGTCAGAAAAAGAAGACCCATACAGTCACTTATTTATTGGCAAAAAAAAAAACTTTTATTAAAACAACACAGATAAATGGAAACGTAACTTTATTTGAACAAACAACAGTAAAACATGAAAGAAGTGGGTGGGACTCCTCCGGAAGCAGCATACAAAACCTGCAAGATAAAAAAGAAACATAAGTATGTGTGCAATGTCCAAGAGAAAAAGAAAGGTAGTCAGAATGAAAGGAAGAAAGTGAGAATGGGACAGAGAGCGAGTGGGTGAAAGGAAGAAGGGGAGGGAGAGTCAAAAGAACAGTGATGGGAGGAGACAGAGCGTTGGCCTACTGCACCCAGCCCTCACTGTTCACCTCCCGTCACCCGCGTGTCTGGGATGCTGGGGTCCGTGAGAGACAGTGCGGTCCAGCAAGTCTTTAAAATGAAACAGAGATATGAATGAGGCCAGAGATTATATTATTATCTATGGCAACATCGCTTGCCTGCACCTGTGCACCCAGGCTGCTGCATCCCAGCCCCTTGCCCTGCACTGTGCTCAAATGCAGCTCCTGTGCAGCGAGGCTTCACTGCTCACCTGCCACAACCGGTGGGTCCAACGACGTGCCGGTGCGAGCTCTGACTCGGGGGTACCTCTCAGGATGGCACAGCAGGTCTTCGGTGTGGGACGGTGTCTTGATACCACGATGGAAGGCGTCAGAAAGGCCAGAGCATCATCACTGGTTAGCACCTGCTGCATGCTTTTTCGTGCAACTAACTCAGTGTCTGAAAAGGGAGAAATATTATAATGGTGGAAACATCTTAAGGTAAATTAAGGTTTATTTCAAGCTTAAGAGAGAACACCAGTTGAGTGCATCCTTCCTTCGATCTACCAACTGTTAGTGGTAATCGTGGCTCAAAGAGGAATTGGAGTGCACGAGAATACACAAGGGTAAATAATAATATGTTATGCCAACGTTCACATACCAAGGATCAGAGCGCATGCTAGAAGCATAATGTGTGCGTGCAATGCGGTGGCACAAGCCTGTGTGCATGTACACTTAGTAGTCAGCTCACTACAGTGCCCCAAAAGCCAACGCCACATGTCTGTAGGGCAGCGCTGCCCACTGGCTCAGGCCTACAGTATGGTCCAGCAGGGCCTTAAAATGAGACAGAGATGTGACTGAATGAGGTCAGAGATCACATCATTACGCACAGCAACATCGCTTGTTTGCACCTGTGCACCCAATCTGCTGCACCCCATCCCTCCCGCCGCAACACGCTCAATTGTAGCCCCTGTGCATCCAGGCACCACTGCTCACCTGCTGTCATTGGTGTGTGTCCAAACACGACGGCCAGCAGGGTTCACAATTCAGATGTAGTTTTTATTGCCAGGATGATGTACACCTCATGGATCCCTTTTTTTTATTGCGCATTGTGATATGCGAGGTGGATGCGGCCATATCACCTGAAGCAGTGTGGAACAACTGGGACATGTGGCGTCGTCGTTATCCTATTTATACGTATGCAAAGTGGGCTGGGCTTGCGTATGCCAGGCCAGCTTAGGGGTGTGAATAATTATTCCGGGGACCTGGGCGTTGTTCAGTTCCTGCCTGGGCAGGAAGTGTACTTATGTGTGTGTCCCTGTTGCAGTTTTGACGTCGTACAATCTGCAATTTACATTAATGTACCACGTACCGGCAGGGCGGCAACCATTGCTAATGAGATGCTGTCCGAAAACATTGAATGGACAACATCACATGTCGTTGTCAAGCTGGTGGATATGCGCAGACACGCATGTCAATGGTGTGCGGTATCATTGAAAGTGTTGCTATCGCGAAGCGCACACATGTGAATGTGCTCGGATGGAGGGAGGATCAGCAGTGAGGTTACGTCATACACATTGATAACGCTCATTACAGTCAAGCAATGCATGTCAAGCGTGAAGTTGAAAGTCTCACATATGACACACTACTATACTGGTAAAGCCTAACAACAGAGCATACTGCAACACAAATCTACACATTACTCGTTACTGTTTGTCACATGTGATCTAGGATGTGCACTCTGCCCGTTGCTGATGATACCCCTTCGAGCCACCAATACCTAGGTCGAAAGACAGCACAATATTGCGCGCACACACACACACCAGGGGATCGTGTAACACACATTTGTTTTTTGATGTAACGTTTCAGATGCATGGCTATCACACGTGGAAGGCTACTGTACAGAGCATGATTATTGATCAAGATGATCGTTGCATGTTGTGTGTAGTATAAGATATGTGTACACAGCAAAAAACTTTTCAAAAAAGCTCTCTACGCAGAAGAGGTGTCTCTCATCAAACGCTGTAGAGAGAATGACTAAAATGGGTGGGGTTCTCCAACTGTTACAATGGGAAATGTTATGAACCAATCAAAAGCTTTTTTCTAAGGTCACATGGCAATCGCGCACTGAATGCTCAAGGAGGCCGCACCCGACATGATTTTGAGAAAATATATTTACCATACTATAAGTTTATCACAGTTAGAAATATATAAATGTGGATAATATTTTAGATTATCGCTTGCTCTCATATACACTTTAAACTTATTTGGATATAGCTTTGAGACATAAAAAAAGAACGAGGGAATGACGTAACCGGCGCGATACCATACGTCTATGACGTAACACAGGGCCTGGCAGCGTGCACTCGTCGCATGCGGAACGTGCAGCCGGCGCAACACTATATTTATATGACGTAACGCGCGTATTGGTAACGCGCACCTGTCGCATACCAAACTAGGAGATGGCGCGACCATCTACGTATATGATGTTAGGTGGGACATGGTGCTACGAAGCCGTCGGATACGAAATGCGCATCCTTAACGAGTTTCGCAATATGGCGGATAGGATTCGCATGGTGATGGAGCTTGGTACACTACCGGTACGGGAGTCTAGTTTTCTAAAAAAAAAATATATATATACATACTTTTTTTTTAAGATATAAAAAATTACATCATTTTTCAAATAAAAAAAAAAAGGATAATAGAGTTCCAAAATATTACAAAAAAATAGAAAAAATGAAGTTTTATAAATATTAATATATGAAATTAACATTTAAAAAACCTTCGAAATTCACTGAAAAAAACATAGGTTTTACAGACGTTATAGTTAGGAATTAGCATTTAAAAAACCTTTGAAATTCTCTAAAAAACCAAAGGTTTAATAGACGTTATAGTTAGGAATTAGCATTTAAAAAACCTTAGAAATTCACTGAAAAAAACATAGGTTTTAGGGACGTTATAGTTAGTTGGACATTTGAATCATATAAAACCAGAGAAATTCGCCCGCTATAGTTAGTTGAGCTAACTATAACTCGTGTGCCCGCAATGCACTGGTGATGACGTCACATATTACATCACTCATGACATGGTCAGTGACATTACTGATGACATCACTGATGACATCTCAAATGACATCACTGATGACATCATCCACATGATAATCTGATGCACATACTGATGCCCTAATATAAACTTTGATACACGCACTCTTAAATACAGACTACTATTTTTGAAACCATACACACAAGAATGCCAGATACTACATACCACCCACTATTTCCTAGGTCTACACACATCCAGTCACTTATACATGCAGTTAATCATCAATACAGTACTATAATATGCACTTATACACCTATACATACAGTCACACTCCGCCACTCATCCATACAGTTACTCACACACCTAGTCAGTCATGCAAAGAATCTATCACATACCCATTTACTCATGTATACAGTTATACACACCAACTCCGTTATTTATACACACACCACATCACTTATTTATGCAGATACTAACACATACTTGCTGTCTTATACAATCACTGATATAAGCAGACACTCATTTATACACCCACTCTTCAAATAACTTTCACGTATAGTCATTTATATACTCCAACACTCAAATATACTGTCTTAAAACATATGTAGTTACTCACACATATACCACCGAGACATTCATTCACTCACCAACACACCCATACACACTCTAACTCACCCATACAGCCCTTCCCAGATGCACTTTTTAATCCCACTCAGACATCTATGCACATAGTCACCCACCCACCCACACAGACACTCAGGCACCCATACAGATACTCAGACAACAAATCAATAACCCATATAGACACTCATGTAGCTACTCACCAACCCATGCAGCCACTTATACACCAACTGAGACACTAATACAGACTTTCACACAGTTTAGTCACTAACCCATACATTCAGTAACACATGTTCAATCACTCACTTATACAGTCAGTCATGCACCTACTAAATAATCCATTCAGCCACTTGTAAATCCACTCTTTCTTCAATACACCTTGGCATAGATATATATATGAAAAATATTTAAACTTTACAGAAACACACATTCACTGAATGATGTCATCAGTGATGTCATTTGAGATGTCATCAGTGATGTCATCAGTGATGTCACTGACCATGTCATGACTGATGTAATATGTGAAGTCATCACCAGTGCATTGCGGGCGCGCGAGTTATAGTTAGCTCAACTAACTATAACGGGCGAATTTCTCTGGTTTTATGAGTCAAATGTCCAACTAACTATAACGTCCCTGAAACCTATGGTTTTTTCAGTGAATATATATATTATCTACTGGCGGTCGCCAGTAGATAGTTATAGTTAGTACCGTGTTTCCATAGGAAATCCGCAACATTCTATTTGGAATAATTTTTGCGCCGGTTGACGAATCCTCGCGAAATTTTCAAAATAGGTGGGGCGCTCCGCTCCGCTCCTACCCTGAAAGTCTCGGGGGGATTCGTCAAGCGGGGGCTGAGAAAAAAGGGGGGTCCCAAAACGCGTTTTCCCCATTAAATTTTCAACATAGGGACCTTTAGTCCAAGGTACAGCCCAAACGGCTGAACAGAATTACTTGAAATTTGGCAGAGAGGTAGTCCTCAGCTCAGGGAAGTGCCTTTTGCAGGTCTGGTGTCAATCTGTTCCGTAGTTCCTGAGAAAATCAAAAGTAAAATCATATATATATGTGGGCGGAGCCTAACCACACATCTCATCCTGAGATCTGATTGGCTGTCAGCACTTCATCCAAGAAGTGTTGGCAGCCATCTTGGGACCAATATACATGATAGCACCTCATTAAAAAGCATTGCAGTTAATAGAAGGTTTTAAGACTTTAGTTACATTATAAATCATTTGTTGATGGTACCATACTCATTTTAGGAATTGTGGTATGTTCTAAGGTGATTTCACCATGTGAAAAAGCCTTCTGCTGGGATATCATGATTGAGAGAAAAATATTTTCTCATGCTTTTCCCACAGAGGTTTGGAAGGTGATCTATAAGCTAAACTGAGAGCTTAGTTTCTGTAAATTCACATTATCTTTCTCAGTCATGTGAGAATGAAGTCTGACATTCTCAGTAAAACATGTACATCCAACAAGGGCAGAGACTGTCAGTTGATTCCTTTGTGTTCTACTGCAGCTTCCCAGAGTGTTCCAAAGAACAACTAGAGCGCTAACAGTCCTACTTATGATAAACGTATGGCACACCTGAAGCCATCTTGCTTGGATTAAAGTGGTAACTCTTAAAACATTTAATTTAAAAAGGAACAAAATGAGGGGGTTCAATTTTCCATAACAAGTATGATTAGTGCTGCAGAAAGAAAAACTAGGGCACATTTTGACTTCTGAAATCCTCTTTTATTTCATTAAAAAATTCTGACATGCAGACTGAAACATGCACTTTCAATACCAGCAGCAGTTTTCCCTGGTGAGCAGTAGCTTTACTACAGTGATCTAGTGAGCAAAAAGAGTGCTAACATTCTGAATTTATGGCAAATGTGTGACACATCCGAATGCCTTCTTGATGGAATCAAAGTAAAAAGCTGAAAGTATTTCCTACTGAGGAGACTGCAGTAAATGAGGAAATTAGGAAACTTCATAACAAATAAGTCTCCCAAGATGGCCACCAGAGACAAAAGAGCCCAAATGTAGCCCAAATATCACCCAGATGTAGCCCAAGTATAGCCCAATGACAGAATGTCCCAGAGTGTTCTTAAAAACAACTAGAGCGCTTACTGTCTTCATTATGACAAAAGTATGGCACACCTGAAGCCATCTTGATTGGAATAAACTGGTAACACTTAAAACATTTAATTTAAAAAGGAACACAATGAGGGGGTTCATTTTGCCATAGAAATTATGATTAATGCTGAAGAAAGAAAATGAGGGCACATTTTGAGTGACTTCTCAAATCCTCTTCTATTTCATTAAAAAATTCTGACATGCAGACTGAAACATGCACTTTTAATACCAGGAGCAGACTTCCATGGTGAACAGTAGTTTTACTACAGTGATCTAATGAGCAACTAGAGTGCTAACTTTCGGAATGTATGGCAAATGTGTGACATATCTGAATACCTTCTTGATGGAATCAAAGTAAAAAGCTGAAAGTATTTCCTACTGAGGAGACTGCAGTAAATGAGGAAATTAGGAAACTTCATAACAAATAAGTCTCCCAAGATGGCCACCAGAGACAAAAGAGCCCAAATGTAGCCCAAATATCACCCAGATGTAGCCCAAGTATAGCCCAATGACAGAATGTCCCAGAGTGTTCTTAAAAACAACTAGAGCGCTTACTGTCTTCATTATGACAAAAGTATGGCACACCTGAAGCCATCTTGATTGGAATAAACTGGTAACACTTAAAACATTTAATTTAAAAAGGAACACAATGAGGGGGTTCATTTTGCCATAGAAATTATGATTAATGCTGAAGAAAGAAAATGAGGGCACATTTTGAGTGACTTCTCAAATCCTCTTCTATTTCATTACAAAAAAATTCTGACATGCAGACTGAAACATGCACTTTTAATACCAGGAGCAGACTTCCATGGTGAACAGTAGTTTTACTACAGTGATCTAATGAGCAACTAGAGTGCTAACTTTCGGAATTTATGGCAAATGTGTGACATATCTGAATACCTTCATGATGGAATCAAAGTAAAAAACTGAAAGCATTTCCTACTGAGGAGACTGCAGTAAATGAGGAAATTAGGAAACTTCATAACAAATAAATCTCCCAAGATGGCCACCGGAGACAAAAGAGCCCAAATGTAGCCCAAAATCACCCAGATGTAGCCCAAATATAGCCCAATGACAGAAGTGTGCAAAACACTTATTATTTTGTGTTTTTGCAGTGTTATATAGTGCAGACTTGTCAGGTATTGGAGTGCTTTACATGAGCATTGGTTACATCACACAAGAACAAATTCATTTTGGTTGTAGACATGGGGAGACTAAGTGATTTGACCAGAATCACAGAATGTCGAGCTGAAGCAGAAACTCCAACCTGGTTCCCCAGTTGCAAAGTCTGCAGTTCTGGAAGTAACACCACATCCTCTCCCCTAAGTGCAACATTTAATCAAGTGGTCAACTGGATAAAAAAACATAAAGATAACAAATAATTTAAAAGTGATTTGTCGCTATTTGAAAACTCAGAAAATATGTCCTTATTTTAGTCTTTTAAAGAACTAACCATAATTTTGATGCCAATAAGACCCTCTCATATATGTAATTTCTAAAGGAAATGCTCTGGGTATTACAGTTTTGATTACATCAAGATGACGTCAGGCGTTCCACACTTTTGTAATAAATATAGAATGTTAGCAATCTAGTTGTTCATTAGGATACTGTTGAGAGGCAGAGGCCAGGGGCACGGACTCTGAAAATTGAAGGCAGGTAGGAGGGTGCAAAGGCAACAATTTAACCACACTGAGCAGGCAGGAAGGGCCGTGGCAGCACAACAGACTATGGAGGGCAGTGGAAAGGGGGGCAGGGGCAACAAACCAACAATACAGGACTTGCAAGAGAGGCTGTGGCAATGTAATAGACCATTGTGGGCAGAAGGAAGAGGCAATGGTAGTACAACCATACATGCCAACAGACCCGATTCAGCCAGGAAACGTCCAATGTTTTTAAGCTCAAATGGGCTTTATTTGATCTGTCTCCTGTCTACAATCTCCTCTTTTTCAATGTAACTCAAAGGGGAAAATCAATACCCCAGTTTTTTTTCAAAATCTCCCTCTTACCAAGTTCAAAATGTTCGCAAGTATGGTACATTGGATCATGGAAGGAAATGGGGTAGGGACTTGGACTTGGATAACAGAGGACAGGAGGGACATGGAGAAGTGCACCAAACTGACCCTGCAGGGCAGGCATCAGGGTTTGCAGCAGCACAATACACCACACAGGGCATGCGGGACGGGAGTGCAGCACAACAATCCATAGAAAGCAAGAGGGAGGGGACAG
Source organism: Triturus cristatus (assembly GCF_964204655.1). NCBI lineage: Eukaryota > Metazoa > Chordata > Amphibia > Caudata > Salamandridae > Triturus > Triturus cristatus. Next base: position 105,602,726 of record NC_140591.1, on the reverse strand, counting down.
GACCATGCACATGGACAACAGAGAACAGAGGGGCAAGAGGCAATGGTAGCTAGCTGACCATAATGGACAGACAGGAGAGAAAGCTGCAGCATAACAGACCATAAAGGGCAGGAGGGACGGATCAGGGGCATTACAATGGAACAGACAAGCCAGGAGGGAGAGAGTAGGGGTCTGCACATGTAAACAGATGGCTGGGGGCAAGGGGGCAGGGCAGGAGCAGCAAGATAGCCATGGAGGTCAGGCAGGATGGGCACTAGAAGCAAGACACACCATGAAGAGCAACAGTGAGACTGTGATGGCATACACACAGACCATGGTGGGAAGGTGGGAGGGGGTCAGGGGCAGCTAACTGACCACACAGGGAAGGTGGGAGGGGCCATGGCAGCACAGAAGACCATGCATGGCATGTGGGAGGGTTAGTGGCAGCACAATGGCTATGATGGGCAAGAAGGAGGGTGCAGGGGCATGCACAAAAGACGATGGAGGATAGAAGGGAGGGTCAGGACCTGTGCACAGACAAGAAAGTTCAGGGGAAGGGGCCTCACAACAGACCGCACGGGGCAGGCAGGAGGAGCAGTTGCAGCACAACAGACCAGGGAGGGCAGAAGGAGGTGGCAGTACAGTGGACCATGTAGGACAGGAGGAAGAGGATAGGGGCATGGCATGTGGACAGGTAGGGTGGAGGTGGCAGGGACAGGTTACAGTCATCTGACAATGCTAGGCAGGTGGGAGGGGAGTGGCAGCTCAACAGAACACTCAGAGTAGATAGGAGTGGCAGGTCCATGGAACATGGTGGGCAAAAAGGATGGAGCAGGGGCATGCACAAAGACATCGGAGGGCAGGGGGAAGATAGAATAGGGGCAGCAAGCTAAGCACAGAGTTTAAGCAGGAGGTCAATGATGGGGCATAGAATTGGGCAATGGAGGGCAGGAGGAGGGGACTGGTACATCATACTAAATTGAGGGCAGTGGCAGCACATCAGACCATGCATGGCAGGAGGGAGGAGGCTAGTCCATGGATTCACACAACAGAGGATAGGGAGGACGGGGATGGGGCAGCAAGCTAACTGTTCAGAGAAGGCGGGTATTAGGAACTTTATTGTTTTTAAAACGTGTGTCTGTGCGAACTACTTAAAATATGAACAAGTATGCAGCATAATCTCACTTTTATTCAGAAAGAAGAGGACGTTTGTGACTGTGACTCTGGGCTCACTTTGCAGAAACACCCCCTGACCCTCCACCCCCTATCGCAAAATGTAATGTCCGTGAAAAGGGTAGGTGAACACAGTGTTATTTAGAACATAGTCCTGAGAGCACGATTGAAAATGAAAACTAGATATAGTGTATGGTATAAACTATGCACCAAAAAGTGTGATATAAGATGAACCGGGCGTGAAATATAATATGCAATACATTGTGCGCAATGACAGATTCATTGGAGAGCGCGAGATAGCACAGGCACTAGCGCGTGCTATGCGATGTGCGCCTTGGAGTGTAATATGCACAGGGCAGTGTTGTGTAACCTAACTAGTCTCTAAAGTTGTAATATAAAATATGTGCTGGGGAGTGTAACATTGCATATGCACTGTGACAAAGATATGGATCCCAGATTGTAATATGTATGGCATAGCACTGTGCGTTATAACATAGGCATCGAGGAAGGCACGTTAGCTGGGGCAATATAACCCATGCGAAGACAAGTGTGGCATGACATATTCACGGGGTGGTGTTACAGTGCACATGGGCTAGAGAGTGTCATAGCATATGCACTAGCTGGTGGAATACAACACAGAGGTGTGTGGCACTCGGCAGGCAATGGTGGGTGTAACACAGCATTGGGCTCTGCCAGGAGCGTGCTGTGACTCTCAAGTGATGTTCATCCCCTTTCCAGAGAGTAAAATAAAAAGTATTACACATCCGGCAGTGGATGTGTGTTTTATTAACCGTGAGGGGGGGTTTCTTACATAGTTTTGGTCGAATTTTTGTCGAATCCCCTTTGAATGGCTTGGTGTGCATGTGTATTAAATGTGCCCGTCAATAGCTACCCATGTTTGTATAAATAAACGACAAGGGCGTCTACCGGGATTAGGCACGGTAGGGCATCAGACATGTCAGAGCTTCTCTAGTGGTGTAAATACATTCCACGTGGATTCATTGTATGCATAGTCGCCTTTTAATGAATATCACTCAAATCGTCATGGTGATAGGTACGTACGGTTTGTCCAGCATGTCCTAGGTGTGTCTATAAATATATATTTTTTTAAAATAATAAAAAACAGTGGCCGGCCCTGGGGATTGGGGTAAAAAAATATAATTAGGAGACAGGCCCTGGGGGATGGGGTCATCAGGGCCAATAAATTAGAATAAGAAGGGGAACCACACCGCCCCCCTTCTTAAAAAATTAAAATAAATAAAAGACTGGCATCGTGCCGGAGGCCACGCCCCCTCCTTGCAGCACTCTGCAAACGCGCCCCCTGGCGAGTTGTAAGTTGGGGAATTAATTCCTCTTCAATACTGAGGGTCCCTGAGGGCCAACTAGCCCAACAGGCATCTCCAGTATGCGCCAGGGAGCTGCGCTGCAGACAGGTGTTCTGAGGCCAAGCCCCTTTTTACACCTCTCTGCAACGCAGCTCTGTGGCGCTTACTGGAGGTACCTAGTGGTCTAGTTTGACCCTAGGGACCCTTAGGATTCAAGGGGACTTAATCTCTCAACTTAGAACAGCCACAGGGCGCGTTTACACAGTGGTGAAGGGAGGGGACGGGGCCTGAGGTGACGTGTGCAAACACGCACTATGGCACGTTTTAAATTGGGGATATAATTTCCCTTCAATACTGACGGCCCCTGGGGGCTAACTAGCCCACCAAGTGCTTCCAGTAAGCGCCACTGAGCTGCATTGCAGAGAGGTGGTCCAGGCTGTGCCACTTTTTATACCTCTCTGCAACGCAGCTCTGTGGCACTTACTGGAGGTACCTAGAGGGCTAGTTGGACCCTAGGGACCCTCAGGATTCAAATGAACTTAATCTCCCAACTAAAAACGGACACAGGGCGTGTTTACACAGTGGTGAAGGGAGGGGACGGGGCCTGAGTTAACGTGTGCAAAAACGCCCTATGGCCTGTTTTAAGAGGTAGTTTTAATCCCCATGCCCTATTATATACTAGGGGCTTACAGAGGAGGTCATGCTAATCACAGGGGGACCCCAACGCATAATGTTCCCTAGTGTATGTAGGTGTTTTCACTGTATTCTAAGTGTCTTTTAACATAGCACTGGCTCTAGGCCTGGTTAGTCAGACTCAGTTACCACCAGTATCCGTCTGAAAAAGTTGAGGGTACAGGATGATTTTGCAACAAGGATTCTTTCTGCTCCTCTTTTTGTTCTTTCTGCACGTTATCCTTCTTCCTGCACTTTTCTTCGTCTTTGAGGACTTCTGTTGCTTCTTTCTGCACTTCTTTTTTTTCTTTCTGTGCATTTTTTCTTCTTTCTTCACCTGTCCTATCTCTGTAGGCATAGTTAGAAATTAGCATTTAAAAAACCTTTGAAATTCACAGAAAAAACCATAGGTTTCAGGCACGTTATAGTTAGGAATTAGCATTTAAAAAACCTCAGAAATTCACTGAAAAAACCATAGGTTTCAGGGGTGTTATAGTTAGCTGAACTTTTCACTTGTACAAAACCATTGAAATTCCCCCGTTATAGTTAGTTCAGCTAACTATAACTCGCGCGCCCACAATGCACTGCTGATGACGTCACATATTACATCACTCATGACATGGTCAGTGACATCACTCATGACATCACTGATGACATCTCAAATGACATCACTGATGACATCATCCTTGTGATAGAGTGGCAGACCTCCTCTCACCCTAATGTTAATGTTAATGTTAATGTTATTTGGCATTTGTTAAGCGCTCGTACGCCCGGAGGCTTCATGGCGCTGTAGTAAGGAACAGGCGTGGCCATCGGTGGGTGAGGATAAAGCAGCTTAGTGATGCGCCTGGGTAAAGAGCCAGGTCTTCAGAGCGTGTCTGAAGCTGAGGATGTTATCACTAAGTTTCAGGTGAAGAGGGAAAGAGTTCCAGAGGACAGCGGCAAGATGGTCAAAGCAGCTGCCTCCGAGACGCTTTTTCTTGTAAGGAGGGATAGTCAAAAGGGCTTTATGAGCAGACCGGAGATTACGGGGGGGACTATATTTTTTAAATAGGTCTCTAATGAAAAAGGGCCCGATGTCGTGTAGAGATTTGAAAAGGATACAACCAGCTTTGAAGGCCACACGTTGCTCGACCGGGAGCCAATGCAGTTGTTTCAAGCCAGGTCTGACTGATTGCCTTCTAGGAATGTTCAAGAGGAGTCTGGCTGCCTGGTTTTGAACCAGCTGGATGCGTTTAAGCTCTCCAGTTTGGAGCCCAAGGTATAGACTGTTGGAAAAGTCCAATCTGGACAAAACCAGGGAGATAATGATCTGAGTGAGGGCAGCTTGGGAAAAGAAGCGGGCGATTTTTTTTATTTTCTTCAGCTGAAAAAAACTGGAGGAAACAACAGCTCCAACTTGTTTTTTCAGAGAGAGGTCCTCACTGATGAAAATGCCGAGGCTCTTGACCGAGGATGATTTGGATGGGGGGGCGCCCATGCATGTGGGCCAGAAGCTAGGGTTCCAGCTGAGGGCGCTCTGTCCCGGCAAGACCAGTTCGGTCTTGCGTGGATTAAGTTTGAGATGATTGCAGCTCATCCAACTCAAAATGTGGGACATGGTGTTTTGGAATTCTACCACAGAGTCCTTGGTGTTCAAAGGAAAGATGAGCTGCAAATCATCGGCGTAATTGAAAATGGTGACCTTAGCGTGCCTGAGGGAGTACAAAAGAGGGCGTAAATACAGATTAAAAAGCAGGGGAGACAGCGAAGAGCCCTGAGGTACTCCGCAGATGGTGGAAATGGTGGGAGCCGTAAAGGAGCCTAGTCTGACCGATTGAGTTCGGTGAGTGATAAATGAACGGATCCAGCTCAGTGCAGGGCCCCTGAGGCCTGCCTGTTCGACACGGTCGACCAAGATGGTATAGTCGACCGTGTCGAAAGCAGCAGAGAGGTCTAAAAGCACCAGAGCCTGGTGGATCCCTTCATCCGCATTCCGCCTCAGGGTATTCTGCACCGAGAGGATGACCGCCTCCGTGGAATGGCAAGGGCGGAAACCGGCTTGATTAGGTGCAAGATATTCCGATTTTTCAAGGAATGTGGAGATGCTGTCGCATACATAAGACTCCAGGAGTTTGGCGCAGTATGGCAGCAGAGATATGGGCCTGTAGTTGAGTGGGTCTAATGGATTGGCTCCTGCCTTTTTTATGAGGGGGATAAGGAGGGCTTTTTTAAAGTTGTTTGGAACTTTGCCCTGAGCAAGTGAACCATTCAGCATGGGAAGTAGACCCCCAGGAATGCTGGTGCCCACCTCTTTCAGGATGTAAGGGGGACAGATGTCATCAGGGGAGCCGGATTTGATTTTAGAGAGAAGTTTAGATAAATTAGCGTTTTCAATGGGGGGGAAAGAGTCCAGGGTAACAGGATTGTAAAAGATGTCTGCAAATAGAAGTGGAGGCTGAGTGGTGGGGATGTTTTGTTTAATGGTGCAGATTTTGTCAAAGAAGAAGGAGTTTAAAGAATTACAAAGTTCCTGAGTGGGGACTGTCGGAAGGGAAGTTCTGTCACTGGTGCTGAGGTCTTCCACAATGTTGAATAGTTCTTTAGATTGATTCTGGGCTTTAAGAATTTTCTCCGAGAAATAGTCGGTTTTGTGTTTTAAAATAAGCTTTTGGTAGTTTTTTCGAGCTTTGCAGAAGTTGGCCCTATCTTGTTCTGAATGAGTGAATGAGTGAATGAGTGGATGTGTATGTGGATCTTAGAATTACTGAAGAGGTTGTTGTAACTGGTATTGGTATGTCCATTGTTTTGAAAATTTTAGTCTCTATTTTTGAATGTGTGTATCAAAGGTTATATTAGGGTGAGAGGAGGTCTGCCACTCTATCACAAGGATGATGTCATCAGTGATGTCATTGAGATGTCATGAGTGATGTCATGAGTGATGTCACTGACCATGTCATGAGTGATGTAATATGTGACGTCATCAGTAGTGCATTGCGGGCGCGCGAGTTATAGTTAGCTGAACTAACTATAACGGGGGAATTTCAATGGTTTTGTACAAGTGAAAAGTCCAGCTAACTATAACACCCCTGAAACCTATGGTTTTTTCAGTGAATATAATATATACACATATACACAAATATACATACAGAACCCACAGTCGAAGCCAGACCCGACGCGCACAGGACGTGGACAGAGCCAACCGCGTGAGTGAATGTCAGTCTGCGGTACTCTGCCCCAATGAACTCTGCCCGCATCAGGGTTCCTGCGACCGTGTTGAAATGGCGGCGTCCAACCCCAAAATACATAATTGAACGGCACCATTGAGATCAACCGCAGACTCTGCCGGCCGTGGACTCCCATACCTCAGCCCCTTGAAAAGCAGTGTCTCTTGGACGGAACAAAATTAATTGATGTGGAGTGACTTTGTGGTCGGGGATCGAAGCTGAAATCCCCAAGAAATAGCAGTCTGCACTCTGTTGAGGAGAAATGGCCATCAGTATCAATTCCAAATAAGAAATAGAGTTGCTCCCGGGGGACAGCTTATAGCCAACATGAACCACTCCATACAACAACATCCACTTGCAGTGGAGAGCCGGCCTGCAGTGGTGAGAAGCCGGGCTCCAAAGGACACCACCAACTGTGGGAGCTAAACTAACACGGAGAAAGACATACTGATTTAACCACACAGTCCCACCCAATATCACGGATGCCAAACTGCTATCACCAGACATCACAAGTCCCAAAGCAGTGACAACAGAATCTCGCCCGGAGGAAATAGGCTGTGAGGTGACACCCCTCAAGCAGGTGGCGGTGAGTAACCGAACAAATAACTCTAGGCCGGACGCTCCACTACAAGTCACACCAGTAAGTGCAACATGTCGGGCAATAAGGGAGGGAAGGGAACACACCAGATTAAACTCGATAAATATACCCAACAAAAAGGTCAAGTGAACGATGGTAAGCGGATCAAGTCGACACCGAGCAAAGCTGAACTAACCCTGAATTATATCATGTACGCCATTAATAAAGTACACAACTCCCTGGAAGCCTGTCTAGACTCAGTCTCTACCAAAGTATCCCTCATAGGAGGTGATCTGTGCAAGCTGGGGGATCGAGTCCAACAAGTGGAAGAAACAACCAAAAACCTGAAAGAAGACACTGCGAACTTCCAGCAGCAAGTAAAAGAGTTGACAAACACAACCAAAACACTTGAAACAAAACTGAACGACTACGAAGTGAGATCCAGAAGGAATAATGTACGCATAATTTGTGTACCAGAACGAGCGGAGGGACAAGCTACTGATCTGTTTGTACAGGATCTCATATTGAAACACCTACAACCTGAGGCCTATCGAACTACTTCTCTATCGAAAGAGCACATCGCGTACTGAGGAGGAGATACCCTGGCTAGGCCCCCCTCAGACCAATCTTAGCCTGGGTCTTTCATTTTCAAGATTGAGATATCATACTACAAACAGCGCACACAGCCCCAACAGTGCAATATGAGAACAGAAAAATCACATTCTTTCCTGACTTCACCTTAAACATACAGAGACAGCGACGCAGCGTCCTCCAAGTTAAACAAGCATTGGCATAGCCAATAGGTCTCACCTTTGGGACCTTATAAGTGTTTAGGGGGAGGCATTACGGACAACGGGAGGGGGGAGGCATCACGGCCAACGGGGTGGCGGGTGGGATTGAATGGCATGGACAACGGGAGGGGGGTGGGTGGGGGAGTGAAAGGCACAGACAATGGGAGGGAGGGCTGGGGGAGTGAAAGGCACATACAACGGGAGGGAGGGCTGGGGGGAGGTACAAACAAAACCCCGTGCAGGTTAGCACATAATTGAAGTTCCACTAGGAGGAGCTACGAGATTTGGTTTCCCACAGGCTGTGCCAGATATGCAGGGCGTTAGTGAATTTCCCAAATTTCTACGTGGTAACAAACGGCCAAAGATGAGCTAATTGGGCAATTTTGGAGAATTTACATCTATCATGTTATCTGCTGGCCTTCGTCGTGCGCACTTCCGCGCAAGCGCACAGTAGACCTGGGCTGAGTTGCGGTTTTTATTTTGTATTATTAAACGTCTTCAAACTTTCAACAGTATCCCTCGCTTCTCTCTTCTCTAGACTGCATAAAACGTCTCGGTGTTTATTTTCTCTGCCAGCTGGTGAGCGCGCCCAGCCGTCTGACCGATGTAGCATAAGACGGAGAGGTGATGGCAGCCACCCTCGCTCGGCTCCAGGAGCCGCACATTACTGACAGGAGGCCGCGCCTGCCAAAACCACTTACAACCGCATCGAGTAATGGAAACCGCCGCAGCGAGGCCCCGGCCACCCACAGGAAGGGGGCTCGGAACAACACCATACACACCCGACCAAAGAAATTGCAACACTTCACCTGGCAGGGAAACGAACCAGGCTAGAGCGAAAAGACGGCGGCAACCAGGAATGATGACACTGGAGCAAACCCACAGGAAATGTAATAACAAGGGCAGGAGAGAGGGAAGAGGAAAGCTTACAGGGGCAGCACAGCACAAAAAGACCATGGCACACACAAATGACAACATCGTAGCAAATACGGCAGGAAAGTTTACAAGCACAGGACAGAGCAAACAAGCACTAGAAAACTACCCGCGAGTGGTGTGCACATGCGTGCGCTACAAGGGAAAACCAGAACGACCAGCGCTGACCACCATCTATTTCCAGTTGCGATAATTGGAAACAGATGATGCTACTGTTCGCTCCCGAGCACCCTAGGCCACAGTAGACAGAAGACGGGACATGCACCCGCCTTGGGCCAATTGCCTGCTGTCTTTCTAAGAAAGACTCATGCAAAGGCCAATAGCGGGTGAAAAAAAAAGCACATGCACAAGTGTATGTTTAGAGTTGAAAAGCCCTTACTTAAAGTCTCGCAGAGCAGCGCATGCGCTGTGGCTCAGGCGAGGCCTAAAAAGCACTCAGAGATAAATGACTCAAATATGCAATGCTGTTACCCAACTAGCTGAGAGTGGAAGCGGAGTGGAAGACCTGGTTATTCTCCCAACCGGAAGACACCTGGGAATGGTTGGATGGATGGCGCACAGTGAGACATGCAAGTCCCTCTCACAATTAGGCCGAGGATGTCTCCCTGCAACTCAAGTCAGGCCCATGTGCCTGGGACTGTTCCTGGTTGTAAAAGCAGCAACCAAGAAGTAGAATAGACTCAGTAATTACGGACTTCAGAAGTTCTTAACCTATGGAAGACGCATCTGGCAGATATGGTAATAAATGAAGTAGAAGGGGGGGTGGGACGGGTAGGTCTTCCAGAGACCTAGATACCCTCAGTTTCTGTTTTGGGGCGATGACAGGCACTCTGTAAGTTGGGAAGGCGGGTAGTTGTAAACTGTCATGCAGGGAGGCGGGAGTGAGGGGAGAAATGTTTGGTTTTCATTAGAAATCACACATGGCAAGACGGATACAAGATGGGACAAGTTTTGCACTCTTTTTCTCACTTTAGGGAATGACTCCACACAGTCGCTATTACATGATACACTCTGAAACTGATCAAAGCCGTGAAGCACTTCACAATCCGTACCCACTTCAAACACTGTTAGGTTCTCACATCTCCCTCGAAAAGGGATAGCAATACCTACCACACAACCCCCACTGACATCTGACACCTCGCTACCCTCTCTCCAACTTCTCTCATGGAATGTTAATGGCTTGGGGCACAACCTGAAGAGAGGAATTGCACTCCAATTTATTAAAAGACATACAACAGATGCAGTTTTACTGCAAGCGACCTAGCTTATTGGTAATACATGCATAGCACAAAAAAGATGGGGATATGCACTAGTTGCACATGCAGGTTTCTCAACTGGATCCAGAGGGACAGGTATACTTATAAGAAATAACATTCCCTTTATATTCGGGCTATCATATGCTGACCCCCTGGGTAGAATCGCAGCTATCTCTGGTACATGGGAAGGTAAGCCACTCAATGTTCTCTCTGTCTACATCACACCAGGTCTACAGAATTCAACCCTACCTGTATTAAGCAAATCCATTCTAGAACTCCCTGAAGGGGGATTTGATACTGGGAGGCGATCTAAATATGGTACTTTGGGGACAAAAAGACTGCAAATCACTGAGACATACACCTGGCAATAGCTCCACCCTAGAAGACTATTTAGCGGCAAAGGGCCTCACAGATGTATGGAGGGAACACGATACTGAAACTTTACAATTCATCTTCCATTCAGGCTCTCATAATAGCCAATCATGCATAGATCATATCCTAATCGTAACTGACCTTGTGCCGCCTTTAGAGATGTCCATCACCTCACACGGGGCATATCGGACCATTCACCATTATCAGCCTTGTATAAATTACGATTAGCACAACTCTGATCCTGAAGAAGATAACCCTATATTCCAGATCCAATCCTGAAGAAGATAACCCTACATTCCAGGTACCTCAAAATTCCCCACATAAGCAACAACTTAATCAGTACTATAGAACACTACTTCAAAGAATATGTGGGTTCTGTACAATCCCCGCAGATCCTATGGGAAGCATAGAAGACAGTCATCGAAGGGCAGGCACTATCATTAGCAGCCGGATAGGAAAAGGACAGACAGACCACTCTCACAAAATTAGAAAAAGAAATCCTAGAGTTGGAAGGAGGCATAACTGGGGAGGAGAGGGAGATTTCAAATCACACACTGGGTCTTAAGTCCCAGGAATACATGAATCTTGTTACTGAAGCTGCCAAGAGCACCTTGCACACTCCATAGAATATATGAAACAGGGGACAAGGCCAGGAAACTGCTAGCATGGCTCGATAGACGCAAAAAAGCAAATAGCTATGTGCCCTTCTTAAGACCGAAAGTGAAGAGACGTAAAGAGACCTGCAGACTATAGCAGAGACATCCGTCCAATACTACACACGTCTGTAATCTCCCTCGGTCACCGTGACAGCTAACAACTCAAAAGACTTATTGAGAGACATGCGCCTCCCGTCATTAACTACCACGGAGGCAGCCACACTGGATAGTGATATCACGGACGACAAAATCATCAATGCTATAAATAGCATACAATCAGGGAAAGCGATGGGCCCATGTAGTCTGCCAATAGAACTATATAAACTGACTGCCTCGAAGGTTGCACCCCACCTGAGACAAATGTTTGAGGCCAACAGGCAACATGGGAGACTCCCAATAGACCAGTGATTGACTACCATTGTAGTTATCCATAAGCAAGGAGAACCGGAAGAACAATGCAACTAGTATTGTCCTATATTACTGCTCAATCTGGAAGTTAAGATACTGGCCAAACTATTAGCAAACAGACTCCTACCGATCATAACAAAATTGGTACACCCGGATGAATCCGGCTTTATGCCAGGGAGGAACAAAGCCTCCAATTTACAACACCTCCATGGCCTACTGGGTAGAAGGGAAACTAACAAAGAAGAGGCAGCCATACTATTATTAGACGCGAGCAAGGCTTTCGATACTATTAAGTGGCCAAATCTATAGGCTGTCCTGGAACGACTAGGCGTTGGTCCAGAATACACCAAATGGGTCAAACTGCTATATGCAGACCCCCTAGCACAAGTAGTAGTAAATGGACACACCTCACATAGTTTTTCCCTTAAAAGAAGTACACAGCAGGAATGTCCCCTGTCTCCATTAATTTTTGCACTAATGCTGGAGTCATTGGCCACCTGGATAAGAGAGGACCCCTTGATCCAGGGATTGCGTTGGTCTTGGGTGTGAGAGGACAGAATATCGTTATACGTGGTCAACATCCTACTTTACATGGCATGAGCAAACACATCCGCAAATAGAATTACGCAAATATTTACTAATTTCAGGAAAAATGCAGGATACACCCTCACCTGGTCTAAGTCAGTACTGTTTATACTACAAGGACAAGCACCCAAACTACCACCTGGATGCAAACTAGCAATGACTACAGATGGCTTTCGTTACTTGGGTATATATATTACAAGTGACACCACCCTCTTCCACACCCATAACTTACTCAGCCCCCCGGAAAGACTACGGAAAGACACCCAACACTGGAGGAACCTACCACCAACTCTACTTGGGCGGGCCGCCCTCTTAAAAACGATGGTGCTTCTAAGAATTTTATATATCCTGCAAAACACACCCTACCCCATTACTCATACATACTTTACGAACATCAATAATGAGATAGGAGTAGTACTGTGGGGGGGGGGACCACCGCAAATAGCCACACAAACTGGAAAAGGGATGGTATGATGGAGGGATAGTCCTCCCAAATATCCGGATGTACTACTGGGCTGGCCAACTAGTAGTCATCAATCAATGGATATACAGCTCACAAACCAATCCTGCCATCCAGATAGATAAGATGCTCATGGGCCAGAGAGGTTACAATCTTAGACAGGTATTGTACACAAATCCGGCTAAGAAGCCACTAACTAAACAGTTAAGTTATGGCACACAGTGACAAAAAGGCTAGGATGGCAGAACAAAGATACCCAAGCCACGTCATTATGGGATGCTGAACAGCTGGGTACCCTGATTAAATGTCCAGGATTTAATAAATGGGACATGATCGGCATCTTGAGGTTGGGGGACCCCTCTGGTCAAAGGACACTGTGATACCATTCACCAATGTACAAAAAGAATACGAGATGACCGATTATGAAAAATATAAATACCTACAAATTAGACATGCCCTGAGAGCAGCTATCCCCCAGGGTACAGACCTCCCAGAGTCAACACCCCTGGAGGACAGACTATTAAGTGAACACATAGACTAAAATGAATTCAACTTAAAATCCTCCACAGAGCATATCTCTCCTGTACAACATTAGATTTTTTTTTTAAATTTTTTAAAGGAAAGATGATTCCATGCTTCACAGACATTGTAAACAACAAGGAACCTTTTTTTTAATATAATATGGGAATGTCCGTTCATCCAGTAATACTGGGGGGAGGTGACAAAAAACGTACAGTCAGTCACTGGGAAAGAACATCTGCACACACCCCAACTATGCCTTCTAAACATATGGTGACAAACGGACCTAACTAGGAAAGAACAAACATGGGTAACACTAGGCTTCGCTATCGCCAAACGGAATATAGCCCGCATAAAAGGGGTCAGGTGACCCTCCTATAGTGTCGGAATGGGAAAAAGACATGGACTGGTCGATGCCAGCAGAAAAGACCATTTATGAGAACAGAGGCTGTCCCCAAAAAAGGGAACAATCGCCTCAAACCGACCCTGCTTATTGGCTAGATAGACATGCCTTTGGTATGGGGGGTATCAATTGCATTCTCTATAATACAAAGCGGAAATCTGACCAACCACACATACCGTCCAATTGTGGTACGCAGTACTGAGACACCTAGGCTGGAAAGATAAATTGACACAACATGCTCCACTGTAGGAAATCGGCAAACTGGGCAAACTGGGTAAGAGCAAGGGCTTTAGACAGTGGGACGCAATAGGAATTTCATGGGTGGGAGACCTCTGGAAAACTGGGAAGGTCATTACCTTTGCCCAAATACAAGACCAATATGAGATGGTGCCCACGGAAATGTTCCATTACCTGCAGGTTAAGCATGCGCTGGAAGCGGTCATCAAGCCTGACACTGTTCTTCCGGAGGATTCTCCACTGGAGGACAGGCTCCTCACGGAATACATAGATAAAAAAGCCATATCCCTATCGTACCGCAAAATCGTTAATAATAAACCGGACCCTACACAAACACTACGGGAAAAATGGCAAGCCAATGTGGGCGACCTGGACCACACTGACTGACAGGAAGCGCTTAAGTCCCCAAAAGAGGTAGCGGTATCCTCACGGATATGCTGGATACAATTGAAAGGGCTTCATAGGACTTACTTCACAAGAGTGACATTTTACAAGATAGAAAAGGCCAACGGCCAACTCCGCCTGCGACAATGCGGTGACATTGGCACTTTCTACCACACACTATGGGACTGCCTGGCAATTACACCATACTGGGCGACAGTTATGAGTACAATCACCCAGGTTAGTGGAGCGCCCATACCACCGGACTCTAAACGTTGCCCTCTAAATATCTGAGAGGCAACAGACCTGAACCACACGACCCAAGCCTGGGCTACACTAGGTATGGTAATGGCGAAACGAAACATTACTAGACTTTGGGGAGCACAAACTGCCCCAACACTGGGAGAATGGTGCAAAGACATGGACATGGCCATGGCCATGGCAGCCAAAACGTCCATATATACTCACAGAGGGTGCCCCAAAAAATGAGCGGATGTGGGGCAAGTGAATACATTCAGGGGAGGCATCTGTACCCCACCAGTTATAGAACTACTATCCGACGAGGATGACTGAACTGGAATACTATGCATTCGCTAACGGACCTATGTTATATACACGATGCAATGTTAATCTACGGTTAAAAATGATGTATATTGAAAAGCAAACTGTCATGGTAATGTGCCATGTTGCTAATGTTACTAATGCAAGTCTTATATTAAATATAAACATTTTTTTTAAAGAAACCAAAGTTTAAATAAAACATAAAAAAATAAAAAAATGGGAACAAATCTGGATCAGATGGAATATACATAGGGGACAGGTGCAACTGAGGCACACCAGCATTCTAAGGTGAGCTTCTCCTCAACATTCTAAGTGGTGGGAAAGGAGGGAAGGACTAGGCAGGGGGATAGAGGGTTATAAGGAGGAGGGGAGATACCAACTATACATTATATAGTAAACATGTGGAATGACAGGCAAAGATTACAACGCACCTCCCTTTGGTAGGGAAGAGAAACATTTGCAATATAGAAGATCATATATAATGAAACATCATGAAATTAAAAGACGTATGCTTCACATTTCATAGTCCTCTTGCCACCGTGGTGGACGATGTGTTCTGACAAACCTAGGCTTTTGTATGTTTGAGAACGACTCATCCTGACATTCTTTATTAGTGGCCATGGGAAGACACACTTTGGGGCAGCAAGCTATATTGTCCATGCTCCAGCTGCTACCATCTTCCAATACCACTGAATTACTGTTTACACACTGGATTCTTAGAGGTTTAGAGAATGATGATATTTTGGAACGACCAACCTGTGGTCTTTTGATCACTACCCATTGGCCTTCAAACCATTCTTTCTTGGTAGTTCCCCACTTCTGGTTTTATTTAGCTTTGTACTCTTGTTGATGCCGACCAACTTTCTCCATGACTGCCTCCCTATCTACCCAGACGGGACTTCCACCATTTAGCCAACTGGGAGTGAGTTTAGACCCTGGATTCCGCCCTTTCAGAGACACAAATGGGGAAACTCCTGTAATGGCATTGGCAGAGGAGTGATATGACTATAGCATCCTTCTCATGGCTACATCTATGGGTTTGTGTAACTTAAGGGCCATTTGAATGGTGTTCTTTATCATTCTATTAGCCCTTTCCACCAGTCCATTAGCCTTAGGAAAATAAAGAGGAGATTTTACATGTGAGATGGCTAATTTGGATAAGAATTGAGTCATTAAATTTCACGTAAATTGAACGCCATTGTATGTGACAAAGGTACTGGGTATCCCTTCTTTCGAGAAGAAATCTTTCAGAAATTCAATCAGAGATGGTGTGGTGGTGGAGGAAACCATTTTTGCAGAGATGCAATGTGAATGGTAATCAATGAGTACGAACATGAATCTTTGAGAAACATTTAGTAGATTTAAAGGACCTATGATGTCCAAGCCCAGTTTGTCCCAAGGTTTGGAAGGAACAGACACTGGATTGAGGGGTGCTTTACGAGTGACTTTGGATCTGTCACTTGATCCACAGGCTAGGCAATTTTTTACAGTTCTTTTAACCATACAGTCCATGTTGGGGAACCAATAGTTTTGTCTAATTTTACTTTTGGTCATACTTCTTCCTGGATGTCCCTCATGAGCCACCTCTATGATGCGTTCCTGCATGTTAGTGGGGGGAACAATTCTGTTGCCTCTGTAGATTTGATCCCCAATCATGGATAGTTCATCTCTCACCACCCAGAAAGACTTGAGACTCTCAGGAAGGTCTTTTATAGGTTTGGGCCATCCTTAGCAGATTACATTGTTTAGATCCATTAGAATGGTGTCTTCTTGTAATCCTTTTTCCCATTCTTCTTTGTTAAGGGCTGGGATGTCAATTGCAAGGATGATTTCATCAGGAGGGTTAAATTGTGAATCCTCGGTGGAAATGGGAAGTTTCGACAAACAGTCAGCTATTTGTTTTTTATCACCTGCAACATAACATATGGTATAATTGAAACCTTGTAAGCCCAACACCCATTTAGAAATGCGGGGAGTAGCCCTTTCTCTGCTTTTTGTGGAGAACATGGGAAGTAGGGGTTTGTGGTCTGTACGCAGGGTAAAGGGAATTCCCCATAAGAAAAATGTGAAATGGTTTATCGCCCAATAGTAAGCAAGGGCCTCTTTCTCTATTGTGGAATAGTTACACTCACGTTCTTTCAATGACCAGGACGCAAAGGCTATCAGTCTCTCTTTACCATCTACCATTTGCGTGAGTGAAGCTCCTAGGCCTTTCATGCTTGGATCAGTTGTCAAAGTTGTTCTGGCACTGGGATCAAACATTCCTAAAGTGGGATCTTTTACTATGGCTTGTTTGATATAAGTGAAATCACTTTGGCAATGGGAATTCCAGTTAAAGGGGTCCCTTTTTCAACAATTCTCTTAGAGAGTGCACATGTCCTGCAAAACTTTCCACAAACCTAGACATGTACTCCACCAGGCCCAAAAAGGATTTAAACACTTCCTTGTTAGTGGGAGCTGGGGCAAGCTTGACTGAATCCACTAAGCTGATTTTAGGTTTAATTCCTTCACCAGAGATAGTGTGGCCCAGATATACTACAGATTTCACACCTATTTTACATTTGTCTCTGTGAGTGGTGAATCCTGCCTTGCTTAGTTTACAAAGAACTTCTCTTAGGATCTTGTTGTGTTCCGTTTCTGACTCTCCATATATCAGGATGTCATCTGGAAACACAACACTTTGTCTAATCCCTTCAAAATGTGTTGCATTATTCATTGGAATACTGCCGGCGCTGAAGCCAGGCCATACGGCATTCTGCAAAATTGGTAGGCTCCAAAGGGGGTTATGAAGGATGTGAGGGCTTTAGAATCAGGGTGGAGAGCTACCTGATGGTACGCTGCAGAAAGATCTATCGAGAAAGATCTAGGACACTGAAATATTTGGCACCTTGAATTACACTGAGCATCTCGTTGATGTTAGGAAGAGGGTGTCTATCCACCCAAATGTTGGAGTTGAGATCCCTAAGATCCACACATAAGCGGATACCTTTCCCTCCTTCCTTAGATGCGACTACTATGGGAGCTAACCATTCCGAGCTTTCAATTCTTTCAATCACCCCACAAGTTTCTAATCTCTCTAATTCTCTTCTGAGAGGGTCTCTTATAAGTAAGGGGACAGATCTAGGTTTGTGGACAGCTGGATTATTTTGTTTCTTTAACTTGATTTTATGCAGAAAACCCTTCAGCAGACCCAACTTGTCTGAAAATACTTCAGGAAATTCTTCACAAACTTCTTTCCGTATGCCAGGTCTCTCAACTAAATACACAGGTTCAGAAGCATTAGGATCCAATTTAATCCCAAGATCTTTTTGGTGTTTCCACCCTAATAAATTAGACCCACTTCTTGTAATGTAAAATTTTCCCACAGTAGCCCTGTCTTTGAAGTTGATCTGCATACAAGCATACCTACCAAGGGTATAGGATCGTGGTTGTAACCACCTGGATTGACATCAGGGGCAACATTTCATAATCCTTGCTTCCCGAGTTGGCCTTGAATGTAGCTTCATTGATCAGGGTATAGGGGAACATGAGTCTGCAAACACCATATAAGGAATGTCCTCAAGGAGAATTTCACATTTGGGATAGTTACTGTTAGACAATTCCTTAGGGTCTGCTCCCTGGAATATAATGTTTTCATTAGGCACTGTTTCACAGTGAACCATGTGAGTGCCATTTCTTCTTAAATCATTACAAACTTTAGAGATATGGCCACGTTTGTTGCATTTCCTGCATGTAACACTCCTGCTGGACACCTTACATTGTTGGCCAAATGATTGGGATTACCACAACAGTAGCATTTACATTTTGAAACTTCCGTTCTTTGTTTTATATGTTCAGTGGAGGATACTTTGTTTTTTTCATCCTTTGTTGACACCTTAAGTACGCTATTGTCATTGATTTGTTTTACCGCCTCAGCATCTTTCATTTCGTTCATAAAAAATGCAGTATGCTCTATGCTCTTAGCAATATCAACTGCTTGCTTTAAATCAGAAGCATCAGCTAATAATTTTTCTTGAATTTTCTTGTCACAGGTACACCTCACCAATTGATCTCGGATAAGAGATTCTGTTAATGTACCAAACTCGCAAGTAGAAGCTAATCCTCTCAGCATCCAGAACTGGCACATTTAAATGTTCTCTATTGTATGAATTCAACATGCGGCGACATTTTAGTTTAGTCAATCAGTTTATGTCATTATATTAACATATCGCCATAAGTTGGCAGGGTATGCTCAGACGTTGAGTCCCTTGCTCACTTTGCCACTGGATTCAAGCAAGCCTGGCTGAAGACGGCTGAAATGCCAGAAACCAGTCCTAGGAAGCTTGTTTCTGGTCCAGGGAAGGCATGGCTTGGCAGTTCGGGCTGGACTGTTCCCATGAGGCACAGGGTCAGACTGATTTGCATATGGCCATATCTGAACTGGGGTGGCAGAGTGGGCTAAAGAACGGTGATGGATCGAACCCAGATCTGTTGACTGGGTGTGAGTGTTTGATTGGTTCTGATGCTCCGTCCATCACCACCCCCTTTTGTACCGCATTATATTAACAGCCAGTTATTAACGGTTTTAATAAATGCCTCGCAATATAGTGATAAATGATGTACTAAAGTAAAACGCCCCGCATGTCAAACTCATCAAGAGAGCAGGATGTGTGCTCTGTTGTGCTAGCCTGTGGTTTGTTTTTATTGTATCAAAAACATTCAAATCAAACCACAGGCTGGCAGACAGGATGGAAGGCCTTGGTCCCCTGGTCCCACTTACCTAGCAAATTCTGCTCTGGAACGCACACGGCGGCCCGCAACAGGGTGCACAGCAGCTGTTCCAGTCCAGGAAAGGAGGCGTGAGAGATCCAAGCGTCCGCTCTAAGCCTCCAATGCAATTATGTATTTTAAACAGACTTTGTGAGTGCTAAAGCACACACAGTGCATCTGTTTACAGCACACATGCAAACTCAAGTTCACAGTCTCATGACTCTGTGACCTCGAGTAGCATGCCCTTAATCCTTCACAGGCTGCAAGCAACATCCTTTCCCAACTCGCTGCATGTGAAATGATTGCCAGGAAGTCCAGGGAATACAGACAGACACACACACACACACACACACACACACACACACACACACACACACACACACTGTAACAGATTTTTTAAAAGATTATTTGAATATACAAAAAGATAATTATTCAAAATATAAACATTATTTAAAATATATAAAGCAAATAGATCAAACAATAATGTAACATATCCAATACAGAATAATAGGCTGCAGTGGAGGTTGCGATCCCAATGGCTGTGAGGGGGCCAAGCTGGCCCGACCCGCATTCATTTACATCTGCCCCAGGGAGGTGGTGGTCCCCAGGGCTCGGCCTCTATTCACATTTGTAGGGACAGTGGGGGGAGCCTCAGGACCTTTGTGGTCCCTGCCGGCTCTCCACCTCCTGCTGGAGCGGGCATTGCTTTGATAGACAGGGGGCTTTTGAAAGGCAGCACCCTGTCAGTCAAAGCAATCTTTTCATCTGTTTCTCTGCACACATATTTGCATGAAGAGAAACAGATTAAACATCCACTTTCTGCAAGCCGGAGCGGTTTCACTGCTCCAGCTTGCAGGAAACGGTGTTATGTTTGCTTTTGCTCGGTGGGAGGTGGCAGCTGCCACCAAGTAAAAGCAAATAGCTATGTCTGAGGGTGGGCACCCTAACACATAGCAGGAGCAGACCCTTGGGGGTGACGGTCCCCAGGGCCATCTTTGACTCTATAAGGGGGACCATGCAGCCCCCCTCCAACATACAACATAGCCCCGGGGAGGTGGAGGTCCACTGGGCAGGGAGTCCCGAATAGACCCCTACATTAATATATTTCAGCTGAGGGGAGGTGACAGTCCCTGGGGCTGCAGTGGGGCCATGGGCCTACCCCCCTTATTTTAGATAAATTGCCGTGGGGAGGTGAGGGTCCCCGGGGCTGTGAGGAGGGCTCACGTGGGCCCCCCTACATTCATTTCATAATTAGCCCTGGGGAGGTGGCAGTCCCCAGGGTTGGGGGGGCATAGCACCCCCGCATTATTTTTAAGTTAAGCCCCGGGTTAGGTGGCGGTCCCCATGGCTATGAGGGGGCCACATGGGCCCGCCCTGCATTCATTTACATCTGCCCCGGGGAGGTGGCAGTCCCCAGGGCTGCAGGCGGGCCCAGTGGGCCCGCCCACATACAAAATACAAAATAAGAAGTGCCCCGAGGAGGTGGGAGTCCCCGGGTCTTGCATTTTTTGTGAATGTATAACAAGGTTTGAGTTTTGGCATCAGCTCGACATCCTGTGATTCTGGGCAAATCACTTAATCTCCCCGTGCCTGAAACCAAAATTAAAGTGTCCTTGTGTAATGTAATTGAAGCTCATGTAAAGGACTCCAATACCTTTGGGTCAAGTCTGCACTATATCAAACTGCCAAAAAAATGAAAATAAAAAGAAGTGGGATATTTACAATGAAATGGTGCAGCACGTCGCTGCAAACAATATAGCTGCGCCGAGCTGCATCATTTGAAAAATGCAGGGATGCCCGTATTAACAAGAACATGGTGCACCCCTGTGCTCTCCCTTGCGCCGAGGCTAAAAAGCTGTCTAGCAGCAGCGCAGGCATCCTTGCACGAAGGTGACGGAGTGCCTGAATTGTAGGGATGATTGTGTACGAAGGGACACCTTCCTGCAGAAAAACAATCATTAATGGTGTTTTGCTCCTATGTGTTCTGCAAAATGCAGCACATATAGAAAGAGCAAAAAACGAGGAGAAATAAAAGTATTTCCCCTCATTGCGCCACATTAACGCCTCCTTTTGAAAGGCATTAGCTTTTAGCCCTGCCTGAGATTTACAGATCCTTGTACATCTCGGGCAGTGTAAAAAAGCAATGGGTGTTGCATGGGAATGTCTACAGCAACACCCATTGCACGCTCCTTTGCTGCCAAAAACTGGGTCGAGAAAGGCTATATTTACAAGGCAGCATTAAGGCACGCAAAGTGCCACCGAAGCATTGGAATAAGTGACTCTCCGGTGGCGCTATGCCCTTGTAAATATGCCCCTAAAAGTTTTACACACTTCCATCATTGGGTTATACTTGGGCTACATTTGAGTGATATTTGTGCTACATTTTGGCTCTTTTTCTCTGGTGAAGACTTATTTGTTATGAAGCTTCCTAATTTCCTAATTTACTCCAGCATCCGCAGAAGAAAATGCTTTCAGGTTTCCACTTTGATTCCATCAAGATGGCGCTCAGATGTGCCACACTTTTGGCATGAATTCAGAATGTTAGCACTATAGTTGCTCATTAGAATACTGTAGTAAAGCTGCTGATCAGCAGGGTGTTAACTGGCAGTCTGATGCTGGCGTTGAAAGTGAATGTTTCAGTCTGTATGTCAGAATGTTTAAATGAAATAGAAGAGGAAGATATTTGAGAACTCCCTTAAAACGTGTCCTAATTTTTCTTACTACAACACTAACCATAATTTCTATGACAAAATAAACCCCCTCATATTGTTCCTTTCTAAATTACATGTTTTAATTTTTACCAGTTTGATTTAATCAAGACGGCTTCAGGTGTGCCATACTTTTTTCATAAGAAAGACTAGTAGCTCTGTAGTTGTTCTTTAGAACACTCTGGTAGGCTTCAGTAGAACATAAGGATATCAACTGACAGGCTGGTCCTGTTTGAACTACATGTTTTACTGAGAATGTCAGACTTCATTCTGATATGGCTCCCCTCCCCCATATGTTTATGGCCGGGCCCCGGGGGATGGTATCCCTGGGGCTAATATTGGCTCGAGGAGTGGGGGTTGCTTGGCCCCCCTACCACTTCGATAAATGTATTTGGCCCCATGTAGGGGGTGGTCCCTGGGGAGGTCCATGTGGCCCCCTGTTTATTCATATAAAATTAAAGCCCAGGGGAGGTGGTGGTCCCCGGAGCATAGAAATGCCCTTGGAGGGGACACTACACTACACACTACTGGTTGGGGGATGAAGTCGTTGGGGGCCAAGAACACATATTGTTGTCACAAGTAAGTCCGCCACAGCCAGATTGCTGAGACGTCGGAGCCCCGCCCCCTTTCTCAACCGCTCTGCAAAGAGGCCTCCTGGCACACTACTGCTTGGGGGATGAACTCCCCTTGGCTGCTGAGGGTCGTTGGGGGGCCAATAACCCCTATTGTTGCCACTCGTAAGTCTACCACAGTCAAATTGTTGAGACATCATCAGAGGACCTGCCCCCTTTCTCATCCTCTCTTCAAAGGGGCCTCCTGGCGCACTACTGGTTGAGGGGATGAAGTCACCTTAGCTGCTGAGGGTTGTTGGCGCACTACAGGTTGCAGCTGCAGTCGCTCGAGCTCAATCACGCTCGCCTACGGCACAAAACATTCCGCTCTGTTGTGGAGTTTATGAGTAACTTCATGTTCCCCCTGGAATGCAGAGTTGCCAAATTCTGCAAACTCTGTGAGCGAAGAGGAATTTTACGCCCAGACGTATTAAAAAAACAATGGCCACAGGGGTTATAGTTAGGAAATAGAATTATAAAAAAACTTAGAAATTCACTGTAAAATCAAAGTTTACAGGGTTGTTATAGCTAGGCTCAGATTTCACTCATACAAAACCCTAGAAATTCAGCAGTTATACTTACCTGGGATAACTATAACTTACGCCCCCGCAATGCACTGGTTATGACCTCACATATTACATAACTCTTACCATGGTCAGTGACATCACTGATGACATCTCAAATTACACAACTCATGACATCACTGATGGCATCATCCACAGAACCAATCAGACACTCACTCACACCCCCATAGAACCTCATCTACCCCCACTCCCACACATACCCATGCCAGTACTCGCACAACCAATCACTCATCCATAGAGCCACTCACACATACAGCCACTCACACCTACTAACTCATCCATACAGCCACTCATGTACCTACTCACTCACCAATACAGCCACTCATACAGACATAAACCCACTCATAAATCCTTACAGCCACTTGCACACCCACTCAATCACCCATACAGAAACTCACACAGCTACTTACCCATACAGGTACTCACATACCCACACACTCACCCATACAGCCACTCACTCATCAAGACAGCTACTCATACCCACCCCCTCTCTTACCCGTACAACCACTGATACAGCCACTCACCCACCCATATAACCACTCCCAGCCACTTACATACCCATTCACACATCCATGCAACCACTCAGACACCCACTCACACACCCATGCAACCACTCACACACCCACTCACCCTTACAGCCACTCTCACAGACATTCACTCTCCAATACAGCCCCTCACTTACCTATACACACACATTCAAACAACTACTCACTCACCCATACAGTCACTCACATAGCCACTCAGTCACCCATACAGCCACTCAAAACACAAATTTATTCTCCAAGACAGTCACTCACACAGCAAATCATCCATACAGCCACTCACACACCCATACAGCCACTCAGACATCCACTCACACACTGATAGACAGTCACACCGCCACTCAGATGAGCTATGTTAAAAATAGTATGATTAATTTCTACCACAGAAAGAACAGTAATTTAACGTATGCTGTAGCTTAGTATATATCTTTAAGTCTCTGAAACATTTATGAAATGCACTCAAGGGACAATGTCATCAGTGATGTCATTGACCATGTCATGAGTGATGTATTATATGGGGAGGTCATAAGCAGTGCATTGCAGGGGCTTACGTTATAGTTAGCTCAGGTAACTATAACTGCTGAATTTCAATCGTTTTGTACGATTTTTTCAGTAAATTTCTAAGGTTTTTTCTACTTCCTAACTATAACATCCCTGTAACCTTGTTTTTTTTCAGTGAAAAAACCCAAAACTATATATACATATAAATATATATGGCACTGGGCGTTGGACTGTTTTGCCCACTGAGCACTGGACTTAGCAGTTTGATTTAAAGGTGAATTTTTGCTGTAATTTTCATGAGAGACAAATGGCAAATTTAGAAGCCATCGCTGTTAACATTCTTGCGAATTATGAATTGTGAGCATTATGCATATGTTTGATGTATTTCAATAGTATTACTATGATATGCACTGGTATACCAAAACTTTAAGCATCAGCGAAATATGTATGTCACAGTGTGAATTGGCTGATTAATTTGTTCAATTTTCAATTTTTTGTTAAGCCCAATACCGAAGTAATGTGATCTTGCTTGTTGCTCCAATGATAATAACACACCACTATTCAGTCTGCTTTCTAGCTCCGCAATTGTATGCCATAGCACGGTGTCTGTTTTTTATTTTCATCACAAAAGGTGTCACGTGATATGTATAAACATTGTGAGAACACATACACTCGTACTCGTGAACAAGGAGGTTCTCCTCCGAAACGCATCGAGTGACTGGGCGTTTGACAATAAAGACGCGCTGACAATAATTTAGTGGCCTGGACATCGTTTCTTTGAAGCTGGTAACGATCGTTTGGATTTTGGGAGTCGCGACCCCGTCCGGGCCCGCCGCTGCGAGTGGCTGGGGTTTCTGCGCGAACCTTGAGGTGGAGAATATATATATATATATATATATATATATATATTACCTACTGGCGGTCGCCAGTAGGTAGTTATAGTTAAGACCTAGTTACTATAGGAAAATAGTAACATTCTATTCGCAATAACTTTGGCGCCGATTGATGAATCTTCGTGAAATTTTCAAAACAAATTCTTTGTTGAGATCAGCTCAATGTTAATTTCCATAGGAAACTTTAGACAAGGCTACAGGTCGAACAGGTGAACGGAATTACCCCAAATTTGGCAGGGAGAAGGGTCTTGGTCTAGAAGGCACACTTTTGTTTATTTGGTGTAAATCCATTCAGAAGTTTTTGAGAAATATTGAAATTTACAGATATCGATATTTGGGAATTCTGCCATCTGATTGGCTGAGGCATTACGAGCACGAGCTTGCTGCTGATTGGCTGCGAGCGCTGCGAGCATTTGCAACTAGGAAGTGTTGGCCGGCATTTTGTGAGCTTGTGCGCGATTTAAGGATTAAAGCGTGAGCCCACACTGTGTGTCTTATGCTGTGAAGTCATGTGCCCTGGCCTCTGCAGTACAGTTGTGGAAATAGTGTGAGCATGTGTTTATACCTACTAGGATGAACTACTGACCCGTAGTGGTGTGAAAGTCCTGGGTACGGAAAATATGTGAGGTATTGTCTAGAGTCTCATGGAAGGAGGAAGTGTTGGCCGCCATTTTGTTATTCCGTTGAAGCGAGTAAGGGGAAAAAAGGGCGAAAAAAGTGGGAAATAGGAGGGTAGGATCACTGTAACCTCTGTGGGGTGTTTAGGGTGTGCTATAGAGGGGGTGCGAAGTGAACTAATCATACCTACCGGTGTGAAAGTGCTAGACTACGAAAATTAAGTGAGGTATTGCCTAGAGTGTGATGCTGCTAAGGTGAGGTGGTGCGGGACTCGGGGATTAGAGCGTGAGTCTAATTTGTGTGTCTTATGCTGTGAAGTCATGTGCCGTGGCCGCTGCAGTACAGCTGTGGAAGTAGTGTCAGCATGTGTTTATAACTACTAGGATGAACTACTGACCCGTACTGGTCTGAAAGTTCTGGGGTATAGAAAATATGTGAGGTAGTGTGTAGAGTCTCATGCTGCTAAGCTGAGCTGCTGCCGGACTCGGGGATGAAAGCGTGAGCCCAAACTGTGTGTCATATGCTGTGAAGTCATGTGCTCTGGCCGCTGTGCCACATCTGTGCAAGTAGTGTCAGCATGTAGTTATAGCTACTTGGAGGAACTTTTGTTTTGAACATTG
This sequence comes from Triturus cristatus, assembly GCF_964204655.1. Taxonomy (NCBI): domain Eukaryota; kingdom Metazoa; phylum Chordata; class Amphibia; order Caudata; family Salamandridae; genus Triturus; species Triturus cristatus. Next base: position 105,576,406 of record NC_140591.1, on the reverse strand, counting down.
TAACTTGTGTATGGTGCTTAGGGGGTGTTATATAGGGAGTGCAAAGGTAAATTCATGTGTATGAAATCAATTTGGTATTTGGAAAGTGGAAAGCACTAACTCCTACGGGTCTGATGGCGCTGGGGGCATAAGGTGAGGTGCTGCTGGAGTTGGGAATAAAGCTGATGAACTACTGACCCCTATTGTGAACTTTTAACGTGCACATGCCGTTGAATGTTCGATAAAATGTTGCAAAAGTATATCGTTAGGTTAAAAAAAAATTATGAACTTTTAACCTGCAGGTGTCGTAGGAGGTTCCAGAAAGTGTGGTGATAAAATAGGTGAACTTGTGACCTGTATGTGGTGTGGAATAATATGTAGCTTTTCGGAAGGAAAATTCCAAATTAACCAATGGAGGTAAGTTTTGGAATGTCGTTGAAGGAATGAAGTATTCTGATTTGTTCTTTACATGTATTTATGTGTGGAGCGACAGAGAAATTGTGCCATTCCTGGTTTCATTCTTGATGAAGTTGGATCTTTACATGTAGTGTGTGAGAAAGAGAGAATTGTATGCGTGTGTCATTTGAAATCTGGATAACATCTACAAAGGTGAGTTAGAAATGAACAAGGTGTGTTATAGTATTGATTAAGTATTTGAGGTGATGTTTTTAATTTTGAAAGTATTTCTTATTTCAAAGTAATATAGTGTTAGTAAAGTGTGGTGTTTAATATTGGTTATGAAATATGCATAAAATTTGAGCTGTTATATAAGTATTTTATATATGTTTAGGAATTTTTCACAGAGAAGAAGTGTAGTTTGTCATCTTTATAGGACTGTATTGTTTTGAAAATGAAGTACAGTGTTAATTTGAGTTAGTAATGTATTTGGGGAGATAAAGGAAATGTTGCAAGTTTGCAACTGGTACTTTTTGTGGAAATAGTGGGGTGGGGGGGTGGTGGTAGGAGACGTATGTGTTATTAAGTTAAAAGCGATAAAACAAAATGCAGAAATGTTATGTGGGCAGGTTGTGGTCTTATTTTTGACACTGAGAGGTAGGGTTGAATGTAAGTCAGGGTAGGTTGTTGCACAGTGGGGCTGTGTACAGTGTTTGGAGGTTACATGGAGATGAGATGGAGATAGGAAAAGTGATACGTTCCTTTTATATGTACGCATAGTTTGAATCATGTGATCCTAAGTTGAGATATAATAAGAATATGGTTTCTGGTTTGCATTTGGGTATAGTTAATAGTTTTTGTAGTTTCTGACTAGTGAATAATAAAAAGGTAGATTTACTAAAATATATGGTAGTAAACGTATTAATTATTGTCTGTTCTTATGGAATAGAAGTAGTTGGGGAGTGCTTCTTTAGAAGAGATGTTTTATAAATGTGTGAGATAAAAAAAATGTAAATGTGCGGTATATTTTCTGTATGACTTTGTTTACATTAGAGAACTACATGTGATTATAATTGATACTATTTGTCAGGCTGTGTCGCTATGGCTGATATATGTAGGTGTTGAAGTGGTTCGTGTTTTACTGATGGTGAGCATCACTATCCCTTTTGAGACACTCATCAATGTATTCATTCCATTTAATATCTTTACTATAGATACAGTAAAGGGACTGTATATCAAAAGTTTGGGAATTAGAACTTTGTTTACTCTCCCCATGTCCTGCTATACACTCTACAGAGTGTTTAAACGACTTTCGTAACATATAGATGTCTAGCTAGTAAAGGTGGTGTAGTTCGACTGGGCCCATTTATAAATCGTGCTATAGGGTGGTTTATGTTTTACCCGCCAATTTGCATGTTTGAATACTTTTTGCTGATAAGTGTTCCGGCAGACACCTGTTAAAATTAATGTCGTATATGGGTATAGTGGCGCTACTGGGAATGGTGGGGGTTTCTGTTTGATTTCGTACGGTTAAGCAAGGGCGGGGGTGGGTGTGGGGGAGGTGGTTATGTTGCAGATTGAAACACAGAATATAGTAACGTGCAGATGTCGAGCTACTAAAGGTGATCTAGTACCACTGGAAGCACTTATAAAGCGCCCTATGGCATGGGATATTTTTTAGTCGCAAATTTGCATGTTTTAATACGTTTTGCTGGTGAGCGTTTCGGGAGATATCTGTTGAAATTAAGCCTCTGTTTGGCTATAGTGGCGCTTCTACATTTGCTGGGGTCTTTCTTTTAATGCGTAAAGTTAAGCAAGGGCGGGTGTTGAGGTGGTGTAGTGGTACTGACTATTTATAAACCGTCTTATGGTATGGTGTATGTTTGAGTTGCAAAATTACATGTTTTAATAGGTTTTGCTGATGAGCATTCCGGTAGACACCTGTTGACATTAAGTCTATGTATGGCTATAGTGGCGGTAACGGGAGTGCTGGGGCTCGTTGTTTGATTTGGTAAGGTTAAGCAAGGGATGGGTGGGGGTGGGGGAGGTGCGTATGTTGCTGATTATAAGACGGATATTTGTAAAGTGGACATGTGTAGTTACTAAAGGTAATGTAGTTTCACTGGGCCCATTTATAAACAGTGCTATGGGATGGTTTATGTTTTACCCGCCAATTTGCATGTTTGAATAGTTTTTGCTGATAAGTGTTCCGGTAGACACATGTTAAAATTAAGCCTGTGTATGGGTATAGTGGCGCTTCTAGGAATGGGGGGTTTATGTTTGATTTCGTACTGTTAACCAAGGGCGGGGGTGGGTGTGGGGGAGGTTGTTATGTTGCTGTTTGAAATACAGAATATAGTAACATGGAGATGTAGAGCTACTAAAGGTGATGTAGTACCACTGGGAGCACTTATAAAGTGCCCTATGGCATGGTATATGTTTTACAAGCAAATTTGCATGTTTTAATACGGTTTGCTGATGAGCTTTTCAGGAGACATCTGTTGAAGTTAAGGCTGTGTATGGCTATAGTGACGCTTTTACGTTTACTTGGGCTCTTTCTTTTATCAATCAATAAAAAAATGTTTAAAGCGCACTGCATACCCGCAAGGGTTTCAAGGCGCTGAGGGTGGGGAGAGGGGAGGTGCTGTTGCTACTGGTTGAACAGCCAGGTCTTGAGGTGTCTCCTGAAGGCTAGAAGATCTTCGGTTTGTCGTAGGATGAGGGGAAGGGTGTTCCAGGTCTTGGCAGCGCGGTGGGAGAAGGATTTGCCTCCGGCTGAGGTTCTATGGATGCGTGGGACGGTAGCCAGGGAGAGGTCTGCGGAGCGGAGTTTTCTGTTGGGTACGTAGAAGGAGAGTCGACTGTTGAGATAGGCTGGGCCGGTCTTGTGGAGTGCCTTGTGTGCGTGGATCAGGAGCTTGAAGGAAATTCTTTTGTCGACAGGGAGCCAGTGCAGGTTCTTCAGGTGGGGGGTGATTTGGTCGCGGCGCGGGACGTCGAGGATCAGGCTTGAAGAGGCATTCTGGATTCTTTGCAGTCTGTTGATGAGCTTGGTCGGGGCTCCGGCGTAGAGGGCGTTTCCGTAGTCGAGTCTGCTGCTGACTAGGGCCTGGGTGACTGTTTTCCTTGTGTCTGTCAGGATCCATCTGTAGATCTTGCGGAGCATACGGAGGCTGTTGAAGCAGGTGACTTGTTTGGTCATGGTGAGTTTCGAGTCAAGGATGACTCCCAGGTTGCGTGCGTGGTTGATGTGTGCAGGGGGTGTCCCAGCGACACGGGCCACCAGGAGTCGTCCCATGCTTATTGTGTAAAGTTAAGCAAGGGCGGGTGTTGAGGTGGTGTAGTGGTACCGTGACTATTTATTTATTTATTTATTTATTTATTTTTTTTTTTTTGAAAACCTTTATTGACAGTTCAATCAAGAACAAGTATGGGCCTACAACCCCCCGGGGCCGGCCGCTAAGCAGTCAGAGCAAAAACAGGCAAGTGTAAACACAGGCAGCACTTCGGGGAGCAGAATCGTAATGCTATACTGTAAACAGCGTAGGTAGGGCACCAGGAGAAAAAGGTTTTCATTTTATGATGAAACAAGGCAGAAGGATCAGGTGCCAGACAATTTCAAACAACAGTTACAGGTATGCAGGGTAATAAACGTAAGCGATTTATAGCAATCCATTAGGTCAATGGCGCAAGCACAAATACATCAGGATGGGGAAGAATATCATAAGCAGTCGCGCCTGCAGTCCCACGCCAGAACTCCCGGAGAGCACCCCGGAAATTATGGTACACATGGAGCGGCAACGAGTCATAGCAAAGGAGGCGTATCACACTGATCCCAGAAAAAGAAAAACGAAAAGAATCAGAGAAGAAAAAGGAGGCCATGGAAAAGAGATAAAAGACTAAAGAACCCCCTCCCCCAACCCCCCACCCTGCACCTCTGCAGATGAGTACGGCCCCCCCCCCAGCAGTGTGCCTGTCGCCCTGGAACCAGACCCGAAATATAGGAGAATAGGGAAAAAGAAGTAGGAAAAGAACCCCACCAGACGGGGGGGTAGAGAAAGTATTAATAAACTGGAGGAGGGCCTTCAAAACATACCCCCGGCTTCTCCCACCCGCACGGTAAGTTTCCCCCAAAGTGAGCAATACACGGCACAAAATCTGTCTTCTCAAAGAAAAATGGGGAGCATTACGCACCTATTATGCTGTTAGCTATGCCAGGAGAGCACGCAACCCCTGAGCCCGCCCGTCCACTAGATGACCACCCCTGAAGGATCAGCCTCATCCCTGACCACTCTTCGGGAGTCTGCCCATGCCTACCCCTCGACCCAGCACCATATCCGATGTTCCAAGGTAGAGGATTGTCCAAAAACGTCCGAGGAGCAACGCACACAGGTGGGGTGGAAGTCTCTGAGCATCAACACAGTCCGCAGCGTGGAGAAACCGGCTTCCCAGTGCTGCCCAAGGATATACACCGCACTCCAGGTCCAGGAAGGCAGAATCAGCCAAAGCAGACAATAGTTGCTGGAGTTGTCTCTGGGTCGCAGGAGGGCACGTACGGGACGAGGCTACCACATCCCACTCAGGTCTAATGCCTCCGGGGCAGATCAGGTCCTCCGCTGGACGAACACACTGTAGCATATCGGCCGGAGTGTCCAGCTGTGCACTAACCTCAGGGGTGGCCGCCAAAGTGTCCTCCTGTGCGCAGTGTGGGTAGTCCCTGTGTACGTGCGGACAGGCGGGCCGCCACTGCCCCAGCGCCGACGCCACCCCGTCGAGCTTACTCCCCAAGACCCCGACACCATGAATCAAGGAGGAATGGAGAGCACCAAGGGCCTCGAGGAGGTCGCCGTACCCCGGCACAGCTCTCTGCGATCGCGCCGCAACACTCCCGAAAGTTGCACTCTCACAATCCCGCTGCGACCCAGCGGACAGGATGGTAGGCTTCATCGCAACAAGATGGCCGCCAAGTATGCCCGACCCTCACCGGGGCCGGGACCCTGGGACAAGCGTCTCGATGTCCACGTCGCTGGTGGCCGGGTTCCGGGGGCAGGCGAAAAGTTATCCGTTGCGTGGTCACGGGCAACAGTCGTCCCCACTACGGAACAGCTCCCGTAAAAATTCGGGGGCGGCCCACAATGATCAGGGCAGGATACGGGCGGCGGCCGGGCAGCTCACCATCAAAGGCAGGGGCAGCCACTGGAGGGTCTGAGCATTGCACCCCCGGGCATGCACTCGGTCCGCCACGCTAGACAGTAGAGACGGTCACGACGAAATGTAGGCCGAGTTTGGCACCGCTCCGGTGGACCGACACCACCCAGCCACAACAGGCCGCTGTTGTTGAACTGCCACCCGGCCACGGCGTCCACTCGAGGTCCCGGCTCCAGGGCCGCACAGGCCGCAGAGTTCAAATGCCCATTTCTCCGGCGATACCGCAGCCAGAAACTTCGGAGTCACACAGTCGGGTGCCACTCTCCTTCAGAGACACGACCGCGTAGCACAGGTTAAGGATCTCGTGCAGGATATCCGTGCGGGATGCGGAGGTGCACGGAGCCGGGAGTCTACGCTGCCGTCCCGGTCGCCATCTTGGCTCCTCCCCCCGTGACTATTTATTAACCGTCTTATGGTATGGTGTATGTTTGAGTTGCAAAATTGTAAGTTTTAATAGCTTTTGCTGATGAGCGTTCCGGCAGACACCTGTTGACATTAAGTCTATCTATGGCTATAGTGGCAGCAACGGGAGTGCAGGGGCTCGTTGTTTGAATTCGTAAGGTTAAGCATGGGTGGGGGTGGGAGATGTGCATATGTTGCTGATTATAGGACGGACATTTGTAACGTGGGAATGTGTAGTTAGTAAAGGTAATGTAGTTTGAGTGGGCCTATTTATTAACTGTGCTATGGTATTGTTTTTGTTTTTCCCGCGAATTTGCATGTTTGAATACTTTTTGTTGATAAGTGTTCCGGCACACACCTGTTAAAATTAAGCCTGTGTATGGGTATAGTGGCGCTACTAGGAATCTGTTTGATTTCATACGGTTAAGGAAGAGCGGGGGTGGGTGTAGGGGAGGTGGGTATGTTTCTGATCAAAACACAGAATTTAGTAACGTGTAGATGTCGAGCTACTGAAGGTGATGTAGTACCACTGGGAGCACTTCTAAAGTGCCCTATGGCATGGTGTATGTTTTACCCGCAAATTTGTATGTTTTAATACGCTTTGCTCATGAGCGTTCCGGTAGACGGTTGTTGAAATTAAGTTCTTGTATTGGTATAGTGTGTTTACTAGGTTTGGTGTGGGTCTTTCTTTAATTTTGTGAAGTTAAGGAAGGATGGGGAAGAGGGTGGTGCAGTGGCAGTGTGCCCATTTATGAATCGCTTTATGGTATGGTATCTGTTTTTCTGGCAAATTCCCATGTTTTAATACGTTTTGGTGATGAGTGTTCCAGCAGACAGGTACAGAAATTACACAAGATTTCTGTGGATGAGACATCTTCGTGCTGATAGCCACTCTTGTACTGTGGTAGAAGGCTGATAGCGTTGATGGAAAATTATGAAACTTGGTGCCATTGTAGATTTTAATGGAAGGTTACACTGTTTGTTTGTTACTATGGTGTAGTTAAGGTTCTAAGTGGGAGAAAAAAAAGTGGGGGTGCTCTAAAAGGGGGGGGGCAAAGCTCTTAAAGGGGTGTGGGCTATGCAAGTTGGGGCGTGGTATAAATCAAGATAAGTATCATTGTGTGCTTTAGAAAATCCTCTCCAATTATCGTAGGTTCGGAAAAAAACATTGTTTAAAGGATTTCCCTTTCTTCTACAATGTGGGTAACCTAGCGTGATGTCTCCAGTTCTCAGTAGTGAGCAAAATAAGCATGCGTACATCGATGTGCATGCTGTCACTGCAGTGTATAATAATAAAAAAGGACTATCTTTGAGAGGGCCAAAAATAGAGCCTGGTAGAGAGTCGTTTGGAGGCTGCCTAAAAATAAGTGCCGGTCCACAGACCCGGCCCAATTAAAGTGCAGTATCCATGCATCCTAAGCACTGCGCCATTCAACCATCTTTTAATTGATGGATATATTCCTACTTATATATATATATACATAAATCTGTTCGTCCGCTTATCTTAAGCATCTATGAGCGCACTCGCCTATAGTAAGCACTGTGCCATTCATGCAGCGATACGCCTATATATGCATAGATATATCTGTCCCAGAATCAATCCTAAGCATTTATCAGCCTACCCGTCTATCGTAAGTACTGGTCTTTGCATTCATTCATCGTTCCATCCATCCATACATTGATCTATGTATCTATCCATTGATGCACTTGGCAAGGCATCCACTCGCCCTTTATTCAACTATACGTTCTTATTTCGTGCATCGTCCGCCCCGATCTTAAATACGACGTATTATACTCATCCAGCTACCCTCTTAAGGCGTTGAAAAGGCTTGCGAAAAGCATTGACAGGCAGATTTTTTAATAAAGAATAACAAAGATTTGAGTTACTCTTTGTGGAGCATACTTCAACACCCTTCTCTGGTGGTGTTTTAAACAAAGGTACATCTAGCGAAAGAAATGTAAAGGAGCTTTTAAGTGTGATACGTTAATTTAGAAACATAACGTTTTGTCGAGTTGTTTATAGGTACACGGTTTTAAAGTGGCCGTGACTGACAGATACTGAATACCTGTACTTCTTATAATAGAGAAAGTATATCAGAGAGCTAATTTGGGGTGGTGAGAACCTTGAGTTCTATATTTCCATGTGAAGTACAGTATAGGAATATAAAAGTAATTGGAAAGCTTTTATGTTCATATTAAAGAGGGGGTGTGAGAACTTAGCGAGGCAGGCAAAGTGTGAGTTTTCGTAGCACTAAAACAAGACCGTGTATAAGGTGAGAGCAGGTTCGTGCTGGAGTTGCCCTGTTGTGGTCGTTTGCAGAGGGGCAACCAGAGGGAAATTTCGAGGGAGCCTAATTCTTTCAGCAATAGGCAGAGTGGGCATGTAGGGGTTGTAAAAAGGGGTGAAAAAAGAACAGAGTCTCCTTTACAAAAAAATGATGTTTTGAAGACCAGTGAAGTACTCGGGAGCGGCTCTGTGTGTGCGCCCGGGAAGCTGTGTCAGAGAGTCCGAGGCAATGGGCGTTGCGCGCCTGGTGGTCTGTCTGGTAATCACCCCACGATGATGTTGCTGGTGCGTTGCAAAAAGAGAAGGGATATACTGAGAGAAAATGGCTCTCTTTAAAGGATTTCCCTTTTCCTACAATGCGAGTCACTTGGCATGATGTCTGCACTTCTAAGTAGTGAGCACTGTGCATGCTCTCACAGTGTCACTGCAGTGCAATAAAGAAGAAAAAAATGGATAACGTTTGTGAGGTCGAAAAATAGAGCCCTAGAAAGACCCGTTTCGAGGCTCCCAAAAATAAAGTGCTGGTGGTCACATCCCCACAGACACCCCCTCCAGTTAAAGCCCTGGGTGCAGTGTTATGTTTGCGAAGTTGTTGATAAAATTGTTAGGTAATAATGGAAATTTTTATCTCTGCGGTTTGGTTGATAATATCATTCTAAGTACATAGATTAAAATGTTTGAAAATACTATTTATAAAGTTGTGTGCGGTGGGTTGCAGAGAAAGTGGTGAGGGGTGGTGGGGTGTGGCGGAGAGGCGAAAAGTATGAGGTAGTGCAGTTATATATAAATTGTAAAGGAGTGTGTAAATAATTAAATAAATACTTGCTGTATGTTCTATGGCACTACTTGTCATCCTAGTGCTCATCTGTTATGCTCCATCACGTTGCAGCACTGGGTCTGGAAGTTGTTAGTGGAAGTTTTGCAATTGTATGTTATTATTTTAACATAGTGAAGAAATGTGAAAAATAATTGAATCAATTTTTTGTTTTTCAGAATTTTTTTTCGTTTGGATTGAAATTTGGAAATGCCTAGAAGAAGTGAAAAAAAAGAAAAGAGAATAAAAGGAATATGCTACTTACCAGTATGCATCTGTTCTTGGCATGTAGAGCTGCAGATCTACACACTTTTGCATAGATCGCCATCTGGTGTTGGGCCCGGATGTTTGCAGTTTGTTTTTCTTCTTGGAAAGTCTTTGGAAGTCACGAGGTCGGGGACTCCTCCTTTGGTTCGTATTGCGCATGGGCTTCGGCTCCATCCTCAGATTGTTTTTCGCCAGCAGGGAAAGATGGAGCGTAGTAATAATAGAGAAGAAACCCATGTGTGTTGTATCTAAATAAGATAGACTGGAACGGATACAGGTAGCCGGGGAGGCGGGTGGGGGTGTGTAGATCTGCAGCTCTACATGCCAAGAACAGATGCATACTGGTAAGTAGCATATTCCGTTCGAGGCATATGAGCTGCAGATTACACACTTTTGCATAGACTATATAACAGTACCCAACCCTAGCGGCGACAACCGGTATCCGTTGCAGTGGTTTGGAATAGTGTTTTTAGTATAGCCTGGCCCACACTAGCTTGTTGCTTGGTTTGCACATCTACACAGTAATGTTTTGTGAAAGTGTGCGGTGTTGACCATGTTGCTGCTTTGCAGATATCATCTAATGGGATGTTCCCTAGAAAAGCCATAGAAGCCCCTAGCTTCCTTGTAGAGTGGGCTTTAGGGGGGACAGATAGCGTTCGTTTTGCCTTGTGGTAGCAAATCTGTATGCATTTTATAATCCACCTAGCTATCCCTGATTTAGAGATGGGGTTGCCTTTATGTGGTGGAGAGAAAGAGACAAACAGTTGTTTGGTCTTTCTGAAAGGTTGTGTTCTCTGGATATAGTAAAGTAAGGCCCTTTTAACATCTAGCGTGTGTAGAGCCCATTCCGCAACAGTTTGAGGTTGCGAGAAAAGAACCGGTAATTCTACCGATTGGTTTAGATGGAAGGGGGAAATGACTTTGGGTAGGAATTTTGGGTTGGTACGAAGGACAACCTTGTTCTAGTGCATTTGGAGAAAAGGTTCTTGTATAGTGAGTACTTGTATCTCACTAACCCTTCTAAGGGAAGTGATGGCTACAAGAAAAGCTGTTTTCCATGTGAGAAAGAGAAATTGCAGTTCACATTTATGCATAGGTTCGAAGGGCGGTCCCATTAGCCTTGTGAGAACTATATTTAAGTTCCACACCGGTGAGGGTGGTACTCTGGGTGGGATTATTCGTTTGAGGCCTTCCATGAAGGCTTTAATGGCAGGCACCCTGAAAAGTGATAGGTGCTGTCTGTTCTGTAGGTAAGCAGCAATTGCTGCGAGGTGTAACCGAATGGATATATATGCTAGGTTACACCTTTGTAGATGGAGCAAGTAACATATGATGTGCTGTATAGATACGTCTAGAGGGCTGATTGTGTTGTTATGGCAGTAAACAACAAATCTTTTCCACTTTGCAGCATAGCAGGCCCTAGTAGTAGGGCATCTAGCTTCTCTGATAATGTTCATGCAGTCAGGGGGAAGGTTAAGGTATCCGAATTCTAGGATCTCAGGAGCCAGATCGCAAGGTTGAGCTTAGCTGGGGCCGGGTGCCTGATCTCTCCATGGTTCTGGGTTAGGAGGCATGGTGAGAGGTGTAACTTTTGGTGTGGCACTACCAAGAGTTCCAGCAGCGTGGTGTACCACGGTTGTCTGGCCCATGTTGGAGCTACTAGGATGAGTGTGAGGGAGTGCTGTTGCAGCTTTCACACCACTAATGGAATTAGTGGGAGAGGTGGAAAGGCGTACGCAAATCTGCCTGACCAGTTCATCCATATCGCATTGCCTTTGGACAATGGGTGTGGGTATCTGGCGGCGAAGCTTGGGCATTTTTTGTTTTCGTGGGTGGCGAAGAGGTCTATCTCAGGATGCCCCCACATCTGAAAGAACGGGTGAAGAACCTGTGGGTGAAGTTCCCACTCGTGGATCTGCTGCGTCTGTCTGCTGAGCAGATCTGCCATGGTGTTTTGGACTCCTGGGACATGTTGGGCTAGGAGAAAGATTTTGTGTGGAATTGCCCATCTCCATATGCTCTGTGCTAGTTGAGAGAGCTGTGGAGAGTGTGTGCCCCCCTGTTTTTGAATGTAGTACATGGCAGTCATGTTGTCTGTGAGAATCAGGACTGCCTTGCCTGAAATCTGCGTCTGAAAGGATTTTAGGGCTAGAAAGATTGCCAGTAACTCCAGATGGTTGATGTGGAGTAACTTTTGTTGCGGCGTCCATATGCCCTGCACTGTGAGGTGTAACAGATGAGCTCCCCAGGGGGAGAGCGATGCGTCTGTTAGGATTATTTGTGGAACTGGGTCCAGGAACGGTCGACCTCTGGAAAGATTTGTGGTGTTCCACCACTGCAGAGAGCGATGGCTGCGACTGTCTACCAACACCAGATCTGTCAGTTGCCCCTGGGCCTGGTTCCATTGGCGCGCTAAGCACTCTTGGAGTGGACGCATCTGGAGTCTTGCTTGAGGCACTATCAAAATGCAAGAGGCCATCATCCCTATTAGTTGCATAAACACTCTTGCTGGGAGAGAGTGTTGAGGTATGATTCTTTGACGCAAAGCCTGGATGCTTGCAATCCTGGCAGGATTAGGATAGGCTATGGCTTTTGAGGTGTCTAGGGTGGCACCAAGGTATTGCTTTGTGTGGGATGGTATCAGCTGGGACTTTTGGTGGTTCACCGTGAAACCTAGCTGGTGCAGTAGTTGGATTGTAGTGGCGGTGTGGTGTACACATTGGTTGTAGGATGTGGCTTTTATTAGCCAGTCGTCCAAATATGGGAAGAAGTGAATGTGCTGTCTTCTGAGGTGTGCCGCCACTACCGCTAGGCACTTGGTGAATACCCTTGGAGCTGTTGTGACCCCGAATGGGAGCACTTTGAACTGGTAGTGTTGCCCGTCGACTACAAATCTGAGGTACTTTCTGTGAGCATGGTGTACCGGAATGTGAAAGTATGCGTCTTTCAAGTCCAGTGTGGTGAGAAAGTCGTTCTGGGAGAGGAGCGGAAGTACCTGCTGAAGTGTTACCATGTGAAAATGCTCCGAATGTATGTATGTGTTTAGAGGCCTGAGATCTAAATTAGGTCGTAGAGTTTCGTCTCTTTTTGGTATCAGAAAATACAGGGAGTAGACCCCTACATTTTGCTGATCGGGGGGGACCTGTTCTATTGCATGTTTTTGGAGGAGGGAGATTACCTCCTGTTTTAGTAACGTGGAATGTTCTTGTGACATTGGGCGTTGCCTGGGTGGAATGTTGGGGGGGTAGATGTGAGTTCTAGGCAGTACCCTGAACAAATAATTTGGGTCACCCATTTGTCTGATGTGATGGACTCCCAGACGTGAAGGAAATTTTGTAGTCTGCCCCCGACCAGAGTGGGATGGTCTGGAGGGAGCAGGGGAAAGTCATTGGGTAGGCGGTGTGGCAGAGCGGGCGGTATTTGTTTTGCCTCTGCCTTTATTGTTATTGCCTCTATAGCCGCCTCTTTGATAACCCCTTGTGAAGGTGGACTGAGGAGGGGATTTGTAGGACATGGACGCGCTATCTGAGGAGTAGCCTCTGCCCGTGCCCCGAAAGGAAGAGCGGCGAAAGGAGCGCCTAGGAGGGTGTGACTGTAGGGCTCCCATAGATTTCGCTGTATCTGTGTCTTTCTTCATCTTCTCGAGGGCCTCATCTACCTTTGGGCCGAATAAAGGTTCTTGATCAAATGGATGGTTTAATATGGAGGTTTGTACCTCAGGTTTAAAGCCTGAAACTCTCAGCCAAGCGTGGCGACGGAGGAGGACACTAGTGTTAATGGCCCTGGAGGCTGTGTCTGCTGCATCTAAGGCACAGCGTATAGAGGTATTAGTTATGGTCTTACCCTCTTGAATTAGTTCATTGGCCCTATTTTTGTATTTTTCTGGGAGATGGTGCATGGTGGTTTCTAGTTCATCATAATGCGCTCTGTCGTATATGGCTAATAGCGCTTGATTTTTGGCGATACGCCATATATTGGCTGCCTGTGACGCAGTGCGTTTTCCTGACGCGTCCAGGATCTTTGACTCTTTGTCAGGCGGTGGTGCTTCGCCTGACGCCTGGGAATTTGATCTCTTCCTTGCAGTGGATACCACTAGGGAATCCAGTGGTGCTGGCCCTTTGATGTAGGCAGGATCTGTGGGGGCAGCTTTATACTTCTTCTCTATGCGTGGGTTTAGGACCCTAGCCCTGACTGGGTCTTTAAAAACCTCTGGCGCATGTTTTATTACCCCTTTGAGCATAGGTAGTGTAGCAGTAGACCTATGTGCTGTATCAAAGGTGTCTAGGAGGAAATCTTCCTCTACTGGGTCAGTGTGTAGCTCTGCCCCGTGATAATGTGCTGCCCTCTGAAGTAGGTGGTGAAAACCTAATGAGTCTTCTGGTGGAGATGGCCTGGATGGATAAAGGTCATCTTGTGGGACATCTGGGATGTCTGGATTATTATAATCATCCCATGGGTCTGGGGATCCTGTAGGGGTGGGGTCTTGTGGCACATCTGCTGGGTCGTAGTATGGGTCCCCCTGATCATCATGGTCTGGAGACGGGGTCGGAGAGCGATGAGGCAGGGGTGGAGAAGGTGGAGGGGGCGGAGGTGGAGAGGGTGGAGGAGGTGGGGAAGGCACTCTGAAAGGGGAGGTAGCACAGTCCTTCCTCTTTGGAGGTGGAGGTGGAGCTGGTTTGCCCAAATGTCTCTTTTTGGAAGACAGTGCCAAATGTCCAGTTTTTGGATCCTTGGTAAGTGTCTTTTGCAAAGGATCCGGTGTAAATAGTTCTTGCAACACTGGTTGTTCGGTCGGCGCCGACGTTTTCGGGGCCGATGGCTTTTTAGGCTTGTCTGTGCCGTGCTTTTTTGGAACCTCCGATTTATTGTTCATTGCCGAGACAGGTTTCGGCACGGGAGTGTCGGTGCCGAGGGCCTTATAATGTTTGGTCGACACCGAGAGGCTGGGTTTCGACACCGAGGGCTTTGGTGCGGAGCTCGGTGTCGAGGTAGAAGACGATCTCTTCTTCGGTGCCGAAGGGTGTTTTTCGGCACCACTGGCAGGCTGGCTCGAGCCCGAGCCGCCGGAAGGCTTATTAGGCTTCTGCACCGGGCCCGAAGGTGGGGTGTTGGAAGCAGTGTCTTTGGTCTTGCCTAGGCCCGGGGGCGAAGGCGTGACCGAAGCCTTTTTTGGGTGTCGGCGCGGGTGTGGGAGGGGGTATTTTACTCATGACCCTCTGAGCCGGGGTGATGTCCTCCACATCCGAGTCGTCGGCTTCGGAAGCACTGACTAGGTCCTCTTCGGTGTGCTGCTGTCTCGGAGCTTCGACGTCGTCCCCGAAGATGTCGACTGGAGCGGAAGTCGAGGAGTGCGCCATTTTCCGTCTGGCCCGTCGATCTCGAATAGTCTTTTTGTATCTAAAAGACTTGCAGGCGGGACAGTCTTGAGCCTCGTGTTCAGGGGAGAGGCAGAGGTTGCACACCTCATGAAGATCGGTGTGGGGGAATTTGGACCCACATCGAGGGCACTTCTTGAATGGAGTTCTTTCCATCAGCCGGGACCGGAGCTTGGATAGGCCCGAAGGCCGCCGTCGATGACTGGAATGGAAGGTGTGTCGAAGAAGAAGGTGATTGAGGAGATCAGGATCTGAACAATACCGCGAAGAGCGAGGATTCCGCTTCGATCGTCGAACTGGAATGTTCGGAACCGGAGCGCGAAGTATTACATCCGAGCCCGATGGCGGAAAAAAACAATCTGAGGATGGAGCCGAAGCCCATGCGCAATACGAACCAAAGGAGGAGTCACCGACCTCGTGACTTCCAAAGACTTTCCAAGAAGAAAAACAAACTGCAAACATCCGGGCCCAACACCAGATGGCGATCTATGCAAAATTGTGTAATCTGCAGCTCATATGCCTCGAACATATATATTTGACGAAAAGGAAAGATCTTGAAGTAGAAAAAAATGCGAGTAGTAGAGAAACTGTTTGTTTGAGTAAAAGCAAAAGACATCACACAAAGCAAAAAGAAGAATTTTTCAAGTAAGGTGAAGCAGAGTTCAATTTCAAATACGGGGTAAAGGAAAGATGATAAAGAAACAGTATCTGGTACTCGGAGACAAAAACAATTTCAAGAAATTCGTCAGAGACTTTTTCGATCTAGAGTGATTCAGAATTTATTGGAAACATGCTGCAAATATAAAAGAAATATGTTCCAATTAAAAGACAAGCAGCGTATTGAAAGTATAGTGGATACTGCTTTCAATTTGAAACAGAAGTTGTTCATTTTGATTTTAAAGAGATTGAAAGTATTGGATAAAATAGTGAAAGTATTGAAAGACAAAAGTAGAAAAAAAAGACTTGTGAACAGAACCAACTTTAGTAAAATCTTTAGTGGACATTGGAGACATACTTCTAGTACTGAGCCTTTTTTTAATGAGGAAAGATACTTCCAGGAAAATAGTTTATCATTTGCAGTTGATACTGGAGGTGGTTGCTACGAAGTTCAGGATGGTGTTCCTCTTCCAAAGGAGGAAATGGTTGGTAAAAGTGCAGAAGAGTTAATAGCTGAAGAAGTGCACGTCCACAAGCTCCTGTGTATAAGTGGAGTTGTAGTAGCATTTGTAGTATTCTACAGGAATCCATTGATATAATGCGAAATTTGCTACGAGAATATACTCAGAAAAGTATAAAACAGAAGATTAAGTTGTTACAAGGACTAGATCCATGTAATGTAAGAAAATATGCTGAGAAGTATGGGCAGTCTGTGGATTGTCTTTCAAGAAAAGTTTGTAAAAGTGTTTTTCATCATTTGAGGATGTTAGCAGTACACCATTCAGAAATGCGGAACTTTGTAAAGAAACTGTACTATGTAAAAAGTCCTGCATTAAGTTTAATGGTTCTTTATCAGATGTTAAAAAAACATATTGAAATGCAATAGTTTGGTTCAGAAGAGCAGTTCATAGAAAGTGAAAGTTTGATAATTACAGATGTTGGAGGAGATGAGAAAGTGATTAGCACTGATCAGTTTGGAGAAGAAATTGGAAAGTTTAATGTAGTGTGCTCTGAAATACCAAACTATGTTTGTGTTCGACGTACTCATTATAAAAGTCAAAGTAGGAATGTTGATTTGTATTTGAACAGTGAAAAGGAGAACAATGGTAAGTGGGAAGAATTTGCAACTTACTTGTTTGTTGAAGGTCGATTTGAGTTAGGTAGTGATCAACGTATATGTAAATATTGTTACAACAAATTAGAAGAGAACAAAATGCCTGCTAGAGCAGTGCATAATAAGTTGGAGTTAGTAGCTATTCCACAGGAGCTGGCCAAATTGAATACATATGAGTCGGTTGTAATTCAATCTGTTGATCCTTTTCAAACTATGATTCAGATGGAGCCTAAAACAGGTAAACTGCCACCAACAGACTTGCAAAGAGGGCTGAAAGGAAGAGTAGTGTACTTACCTTTGGATTTTAAGAAAAACATTGAAACTATTGCTGGAGAGAAAGAGGAAGATGAGGCAGTAGTTATTTTAGTAAATGGTGTACCCACAAAGAGTCGGAAAATATGGCAAGAATTTGTGGATGTTAATAAAGTTGAAAAGGCTACCTTATATCTTATAGATGACAATATTTATTATAAAAATGTAAATGTGAATGAACAGGTAATACGTTTAGAAGATGATTTTGACATTTCAAGTGATCAAATAGAGAAAGTGGACAAGTCAAGAACTGAAGAGATTTATGAACATTATACAATATGTTCTTTGCATTCAAAAGAAGTGATAGGAAGTAGCATTGAGTTATTTCAAATGAAAAAAGCACAGGGAACTCCAATGAGTGTATGGGAGAAAAGCTTGGAAGCTCATTGTTTTCCACAGTTGTTTCCTAGAGGAGAAGGTGGACGATATGATGACCGACCTGTACGGATTCCAGCTTCAGAATATCGGTCAACAAGATTATATTCTGAAGATCCTAGATTTCGACAGTGCATTCCATACATATTTCACCTTTTGTTTGAAAGTGATCTGTCTTCTCTCTCATATGCAGTGAATCATATACTTAAAACTGGAGTTAATGAATCACTTCTTTCTGCGAAAGAATTTGTGGAGAAAGTTCAAGAACAGATGAAAATTTAAGAGGCACAGTTGATCAATTTGATGGCATGTCAACGTGGAACAAATGAGTATTGGTATCGTCGTCATGGAGAACTCAAGTGTATGTTACGGAACTTAGGTACACCAACATGGTTTGTCACACTTAGCTGTGCAGAGTATGCATGGGAAGATTTGCTTGAGTTTTTACGAGAAGCGAATTCTAATATAAAAAATGTTGAAATAAAGACTCCTGGTGAACTGTTTTCATTGGATCCTGTAAATGTGTACAAATATTTTAATCATAAGTTTCAAGGTATGATATCTTTAATCTGTAATAAAAAGAATCCACCTATTGGAGAAGTTACCGATTTCTTTAGGAGAAAGGAGTACCAAGCAAGAGGTGCACCTCACTTCATATACATATGCTACTATGGGTTAAGGATGCACCTAAATTTGGAACTGATTCTGATGAAACAGTATTGTCTTTCATCGAACAGTATGTGACATGTGAGATTCCAAGAGAAGGAGGAGATAGCAGCTTGAGACAGCAAGTTTTACGTTTCCAAAGTCACCGTTGTGGAAAGTACTGCAGAAGAAAATACAAGTCTAAAGGAAAATTTTACACCAAATGTCGGTTTGGTTTTCCCCATCCAGTCATTTGTAAAGGAAGAGTAAACTCTTTTTTTTCTTCTGTGAGGCACACAATAACTCAGAAATCTCCAAAGAATACCTACAACTTAAAAAGAATAGAAGTGTCAAAGTATATCAATGACTACAATCCAGTCATTTTAAAAATGTGGAATGCGAACATGGACATCCAGTATGTTGTGGATAACTCAATTGCTGTTGCACGTTATTTTACATCGTACATAACAAAATCTGAAAAAACAGAGATGAAACAAATGTGGGAAGAAATTGCACAAGAGAATAGTCTTAGCAAAAACTTGTTCAGCTTTAGTTTGAAAATGCTTTCCCACCGAGAAATTGGATCGTATGAATGTTCAGACCGCTTGTGTTCTTCAAGTTTATATTCAAAGTCACGAGGAATCATTTGGGTAAGTTTAGGTTTTGCCTGCAAACGAAATAGAGTGTTGAAATCATTGGAAGAAATTGAACAATTAGCAGCAAATGAGCCAGATAGTACAGACATTCTTAAAACTAATATGTTGGACACATACTATCCGAAAAGGAGTCAACATCTAGAACAGCTATGTCTGTATGAAGTACTTCAACATTACAGCTTCAAAAGAAATGTTAAAGAGAATTTAAAAGAAGGAAAGTTTGCAGTAGTTGGATGTCATGGTTGTTTAGTAAAACATGCAAAGGGTAATCTTATAAACCACAAGAAACTTAGTTGTGAAACTCCAGATAAGCAAGAATTTTACTATTTAGCACTTCTGCAGCTGTTTAAACCATGGCGTAGCGAAAGTGAATTACTTGGAGAGTTTGACTGCTACAAAGATTCTTTTAATGATTGTAAAGATAGCATTCAATGTCCAATTTTCCCTACATATTTCAAAATGTTGAATGATGAAGTTGAACAGGAAAAGACTTTTATAGCAGAAATAGCTCATGAAATTTCTCAACATAGTCAAAGTAGTTGTCCATGTAGTCAAGATCCTCTTGGACAACCAATGCTGGAAAATGAAGCAGCGATTGCTATGCATGAAGTCGAAATTGCAATGCAACAAGCACACGAGGAGAATATAACATTGGAAAAGTTAGAAGAACAAGTAAATGTTGAACAGAAAGAAATATATGTGCAAGTGAGAGAACTGATAGAACATGGTTTGTTGCATGAAAAAAAAGAATGTCTGTGTTCATCTTTTAAACCTCTTCTGATGTACATCAGTGGTCAAGCTGGGACAGGTAAAAGTTTTTTAATTAAAGTTTTGACCAGTTATCTTCAAAAACTACTGGTTCACATTTATGTTGTGTGGTAACAGCTCCAACTGTATTAGCTGCACACAATGTTAAAGGAGTTACTTTGCATAGATTATTGATGTTACCAGTGGAGCATGATAATAAATTACAATATCAGAAGTTGTCTGGAGAAGCTTCTTATGAAGTGTCAAGAGTGCTGAAGAAAATTAAACTTTTAATTATTGATGAGGTGAGCATGGTCTCAAACGTAATGCTTGGTTTTGTACACTTAAGAATGCAACAGGTATTACAAACAGATTACAACGTTCTCTTTGGGGGAAACCATTTAATTGTATTTGGAGATCTGCTACAACTAACCACTGTAAAAGGAGAACCAGTGTTTAAAACTCTTCTACATGAAGACACTAGGAAATCTTTGGGAAGTATTGGAAATGTGAATCTGTGGTTACATTTTGAATATAAAGAACTCACTCAGAATATGCGACAAGCAAGAGATGAAGATTGTGGAAATATTCTAAAAGATGTAAGAATTGGTAAACAAGCTTTTCAAAGTCATCTACTAAAGAACTTGTTTACAAATGAAAACACACCAGCAGAAGTAATGTACAAGAAAATGAAAGAAAAAAAGTCTATAGTTTGCTTAATGCCTACAGTGGAAGAGTGTTATACATTTAATAGAGAGCTTATGAAATTGGAAAATCAAGAAATAGTTCACATTGAAGCTATTGATAAACTAGAGCATCAAGGAATAACAATTGTTCTTTCAGAAAAACTGCAGACTAAATTGGATTCTTTGGAAAAGTCTGTATCAAAAACTGCTGGCTTAGAAAAGAATTTAGATGTATGTTTAAATTGTCTGGTAATTTTGAAGCGTAATCTGAATTTAGAAGAAGTTTTAGTGAATGAAGCAATGTGAAAAGTTGTTGTTTTTGTGAAATATCAAAACAGAAATGGAATTGATTTTTTGAAAGTTAAATTTGATCAGATTGCAGAGGTAAGACAGATTGCACGTTCAGCCGCACGTTTTTTGCTTGTAAAAGACTTGTATGTTCGTAGAAAACAGTTTCCCTTCTGTTTAGCATATGCAATACCTATTCACAAATCACAAGGTTTAAGTGTAGCTAATGCTTTGGTAACTGTTGGAAAAACTGTGTTTAAAGAGGGAATGGTATATGTTGCATTATCTCGAGTTAGAACATTGTCTGGTTTGTATTTAATTGATTTTGATGAGAACAAGGTTAGTGCTGATGTTAAGTGTGTAAGAGAATATAATCGTTTGAGAAGGCTTTATGCTCCCCATTTAGGTGAATATCCTATTTATGAGATACGTGTTGTGTGTTCAAAACGCAAATATGTTGAAGAGTTAACTATGGTTGAAAAGCAGAAAGAAAATCAACAGAAAAGAAAAGATGTAAAGAAGCAGAAAATACAAACAAGTGATGATGTTGTTGAATACCAATTAGAAAATGCTTCTGGTGTCAACTGCTATGGTAATGTCATTCTAAATGTTATTGAATGTTAATGAAGATGTTTGTGGTGAAATTATGAAAAGTCAGGAAAAAACTTTATGTTCTGCACTCTACACTTTATTTCAAGAATTGAGAACTGATAGAAGTAAGATTCATTCTGCTTCTGGTATTCGCCAACTGTTGGATACATGTACTGGATCTTTAACTTTCAGTGCTAATATACAGCAAGATGCACAAGAATTTCTGATGGTTATGCTTGGAGTACTAGAAGATGAAGGAATTCAGATTGAGAGTTTATTTGGACTCAGTTACAAATGGGAACATATATGTGAAGAGTGTTTGTTAACTTCATGCACTATAGTTGACAGAGAACGATTTTTATATTTAACAATACCTGACTGCAAATCTGTACCATTTTCCAAATTAGTAAAAGAAGCTGATCATGAGATGACGTGTTCTCGTTGTAAATCAAGAATGCTATCTGCATTATGCCTACAAAGATATGGAAAATATTTGATTATAATGCTGCAACGCTGTCGACCAAATGGAAGAAAAGTGGAAACCAAAATAATTTTTTTTGTTGCTAATCAAGTATCTATTTCTGGAAGAACTTTTGCAACATTTGCCATTGTTTTCCATGCTGGAAGTACTACTACAAGTGGACATTATACAGTTTATTTAAATTGTAGTAATGGTTGGAGTCACTGTAATGATACACACTTGGAAATGAAACCGAGATTTCCTTATGAATTACCTAACTCATACTTAATTTTTCTGAAACAAAGATTTTAGATACACTATTCGGCTTTAATGGGAAGGTGTATAGATCTTTAAGGAATTCATACTGGATGCTTTCAAAGCAAAATTTTTGATACATTATCTGGTGTATTGGGAAAATTGTGCAGAGAAACTACGCATGATCTTTAAGGAATTCATACTGGATGCTTTCAAAGCGAAATGTTTGATACATTATCTGGCGTATTGGGTAAATTTGCAGACAATCTACGAAGTAAAGGTAAGCTTTGAACATTTGAAGTACTATTGGATGTGTTATTTGTGTTGATTTTGTATTATATTTGAGAGAATTAGTTTTTTGTTTTTATTAACAATCTAGTTGATTGTTTTTTTTCCCCTGCTGTATATGATGAAACTACACTGGCATGGAATAGTGAAGTTAAGTAGTAGCTGATGACAGCAAAAAACAGGGTGAAAAATTGTTATCTGAATGTTAAATTGTTTTGTATTATTTAAAAACTAATTGTAATTTGTGAACAGTATTACGTTACATATTACTTTTGCAGTTTATTTGATGTAGTTGAAAAAGTTAGAAAAAATAATATTAATGACAAATACACAATAGTAGTTCGATATTTAAAAAACCTTTGAAATTCATTGGAAAAAACATAGGTTTCAGAGACGTTATACTTAGAAATTAGCATTTAAAAAACCTTTGAAATTCACTGAAAAAACCATAAGTTTCAGGCACATTATAGTTAGAAATTAGCATTTAAAAAACCTTTGAAATTCACTGAAAAAACCATAGGTTTCAGGCATGTTATAGTTAGAAATTAGTATTTAAAAAACCTTAGAAATTCACTGAAAAAACTATAGGTTTCAGGGATGTTATAGTTAGGAATTAGCATTTAAAAAAACCTTGGAAATTCACTGAAAAAATCATAGGTTTCAGGTACGTTATAGTTAGTTGGACATTTGACTTACATAAAACCAGAGAAATTTGCCTGTTCTAGTTAGTTGAGCTAACTATAACTCGTGCCCCCGCAATGCACTGCTGATGATGTCACATATTACATCACTCATGACATGGTCAGTGACATCACTGATGACTTCTCAAATGACATCACTGATGATATCACTGATGACATCATCTACGTGAAAATTAGATGCACCTGATCAGACCCTAATATAACACTTGATACACCCAGTCTAAAATACAGACTATAATTTTCAAAACCGTGAACACACCAATACCAGTTAGTGCATATCCATTCTCTAATTTGTAGGTCTACACGCATCCATTCATTCACCTATACAGTCACTCATACATACAGTCAGCGATCAATACAGCATTATCATATCCAGTCACATATCTATACAGACACTCACACATTCTTAGTGATATTAACACACCTAGTCAGTAATGGAAATAATCAATAACACTTTCATTTACTCACCTGTACAGTTATATACATACCGCGTCACTTATTTAAACATATACTAACACATACTTACACTCTAATACATTAACTAATACAAGGACACACTGATCCATACAGGTACTCTCACAATCACTCATTCTCACATATAGTCATTTATATAGTCCAACACTCATATATACTGCCTTTCACATATAGAGTTACTCACATGTACCACTGAGGCATCCCTTCACTCACCGAGACACTCATACACATACTCACTCAGCCATAAAGACCTTCACAGATACAGACTTGAACACATATACCTAGTGAATTAGCCACTCACACATCTATGCAGAGAGTCACACCCCCCACCCACCCACGCAGACACTCATGTACTCATACAGGTACTCAGACAAGCAATGAATAGCTCATATAGATCCTCATTTAGTTGCTAAACAAACCATGGAACTGCTTACACACCAACTAACAACCTAAACTGTGTGAATGTCTATATCAGTCGCTAACACATGCAGTAAGCAAGACAGTTAATTAGTCACTTATACAGTTAGTCACACACCTACTTAATCATCCATCCTGAGTCTAAGACACTCATTCATTATTCAATACACCTTGGCATATATAAATTTATAAAACATATTTAAACTTTACAGAAACACACATTCACTGGATGATGTCATCAGTGATGTCATCAGTACTGTCACTGACCATGTCATGAGTGATGTAATATGTGCCGTCATCTGCAGTGTATTGTGGGGGCGCGAGTTATAGTTAGCTCAACTAACTATAACAGGCAAATTTCTCTGGTTTTATATAAGTCAAATGTCCAACTAACTATAACGTCCCTGAAACCTATGGTTTTTTCAGTGAATTTCTAAGGTTTTTTTTAAATGCTAAATCCTAACTATAACGTCCCTGAAATCTATGTTTTTTTGAGTGAATATATATATTATATACTGGCGGTCGCCAGTAGATAGTTATAGTTAGGACCGTGTTTCCATAGGAAATCCGCAACATTCTATTTGGAATAACTTTGGCGCCGGTTGACGAATCCTCGCTAAATTTTCAAAATAGGTGGGGCGCTCTGCTCTGCTCCTACCCTGAAAGTCTTGGGGGGATTCGTCAAGCAGGGGCTGAGAAAAAAGGGGGGTCCCAAAACGCGTTTTCTCCATGCAATTTTCCATAGGGACCTTTAGTCCAAGGTTCCAGCCCGAACGGCTGAACAGAATTACTTGAAATTTGGCAAAGAGGTAGTCCTCAGGTCAGGCATGTGCCTTTTGCATATATGGTGTCAATCTGTTCAGTAGTTCCTGAGAAAATCAAAAGTAAAATCATATACATATCTGGGCGGAGCCTAACCACACATCTCATCGTGAGATCTGATTGGCTGTCAGTACTTCATCCAAGAAGTGTTGGCAGCCATCTTGGGACCAATATACATGATAGCACCTCATTAAAAAGCATTGCAGCTAATAGAAGGTTTTAAGACTTTAGTTACATTATAAATCATTTGTTGATGGTACCATACTCATTTCAGGTATTGTGGTGTGTTCTAAGGTGATTTTACCATGTGAAAAAGCCTTCTGCTGTGATATCATGAACCATGTTTGAGAGAAAACTATTTTCTCATACTTTTCCCACAGAGGCAGGGGTGGGGGAATCATATCGCCCTACGCCCGAACCATGTTGTTTATATTGACGGGCAAGAAGATTTATTGTCTATTTATGTCCGAAGGACATGTAGACATTAATCATGTTTTAATCACGTTAAAACAACAGGCTGTGGGCACTCTGGGGCTCAGAGCCAATCCGAAGCTTGCAGAGAGCCTTTGGCAGCATCTAATTGGCTAGCAGCCCATGACTGGGCTCTAGCCGGTGATTGGCTGGGGGAGTGAAACGTCACTCAGCCTCTGCAAGCAGTAGTCCGTGGCCGCCACGAGGTTTGCAATAAGCATTCAGGTAAAATAAGCAGTTTTGCCCGCTTGAATTGTGTGATATTGTGACGGAGGTGCTGCGATTTTCTTTTATTTATATTTTTAGCAAAAACGATTCTTATTATTAAAGGAAGCTCCCAACTTTGCTGTTTCTTTTTCGACTCTGCATTTGTGCTTCTCCACACCAAGCACTCTTAAACTACTGCCTACCAGTATGGGTGACATGTGACTCCCACACTTTCACTCCTTTGGCTTATGGGCAAAAAAACATTGTCGCACACGGCGCAGCCAGCACTAAAAGCTTTCGAAGCACCTGCTGCAGCGTTTCTTTCCGCCGGCAATTACCAGGCCTCACAGAAATGTGTAGGAAACTTGTGTGATGAATTACCATCCTGAAAAGAGATCCGTGTTTTGTATAGTTGAGGTTGTGACCTCGGTGAAGTTAGTGCAGAGGGTTAATATGCCTGCTGCAAAGAACATGTACGAAGTCGATTACAGAGTGCATAGGATGGGAACAGATCTGCAGATTAATGCTGTCAAAAGAGACATCCGTTGGTGACTTGCAATTTATAACTTAAAGTCCTAATATAGAATAGTGAGCTATTAAGTTTCAGCCCATAACTGCGTAAACACACCGACAAATATACATTACACGATTCTTATTATTAAAGGAAGCTCCCAACTTTGCTGTTTCTTTTTCGATAGAACTTACCGATTCGCAAGGAACGTAGGGCTCACGTCTGGCCAGCTGCAAAAGTGAGGGGGAAATGGCAGGAGGCACGCTGGCTGACACCTTTTATATCCCACCCATACGTTTTTACAAGGGTGACGGTAAATTAGTACATTACGTATGGTTTGAAATGTACGTATTTTGTGGGAATAAATACACAGCCAAAAGAAATGGAAAAAAAGGGGAATAGAAATAAAAGAATTGCCGTCGTGGGTAAGGGGAGGGGGCGCAGGGGGGCAGGGACGCGATAATATCGCTTGACAAGTTTTCCTTTAGCATTATTATTGCACAGCATTCAATGGTTTACTGATTTTAATAAAGCAAAAATATATTAATGTTTCTGTGTCAGCCGGAGCCCTTAGGTTTGATGTGGAACGGGGGTAGGTGGGACAAGTGGATTTTACAGGACATGTAGATCTCAGTGGCATTTTGTCCCTTGGACAACTAGATTATTTGGAAAATTCCACACCCCTGCAGAGGTTTGGAAGGTGATCTATAAGCTAAACTGAGAGCATATTTTCTGTAAATTCACATTATCTTTCTCAGTCATGTAAGAATGAAGTCTGACATTCTCAGTAAAACATGTACATCCAACAAGGGCAGAGACTGTCAGTTGATTCCTTTGTGTTCTACTGCAGCTTCCCAGAGTGCTCTAAAGAACAACTACAGCGCTAACAGTCTTACTTATGACAAAAGTATGGCACACCTGAAGCCATCTTGATTGGAATAAAGTGGTAACACTTAAAACATTTAATTTACAAAGGAACAAAATGAGGGGGTTCATTTTGCCATATAAATTATGATTAGTGCTGCAGAAAGAAAAACTAGGGCACATTTTGACTTCTGAAATCCTCTTTTATTTCATAAAAACATTCTGACATGCAGACTGAAACATGCACTTTGAATACCAGCAGCAGACTTGCCTGGTGAGCAGTAGCTTTACTACAGTGATCTAATGAGCAACTAGAGTGCTAACATTCAGAATTTATGGAAAATGTGTGACACATCTGAATGCCTTCTTGATGGAATCAAAGTAAAAAACTGAAAGTATTTCCTACTGAGGAGACTGCAGTAAATGAGGAAATTAGGAAACTTCATAACAAATAAATCTCCCAAGATGGCCACCAGAGACAAAAGAGCCCAAATGTAGCCCAAATATCACCCAGATGTAGCCCAAGTATAGCCCAATGACAGAATGTCCCAGAGTGTTCTTAAGAACAACTAGAGCGCTTACTGTCTTACTTATGACAAAAGTATGGCACACCTGAAGCCATCTTGATTGGAATAAACTGGTAACATTTAATTTAAAAAGGAACACAATGAGGGGGTTCATTTTGCCATAGAAATTATGATTAGTGCTGAAGAAAGAAAAATTAGGGCACATTTTGAGTGACTTCTCAAATCCTCTTCTATTTCATAAAAAAATTCTGATATGCAGACTGAAACATGCACTTCTAATACTAGCAGCAGACTTTCGTGGTGAGCAGTAGCTTTACTACAGTGATCTAATGAGCAACTGGAGTGCTAACATTCAGAATTTATGGCAAATGTGTGACATATCTGAATACATTCTTGATGGAATCAAAGTAAAAAACTGAAAGCATTTCCTACTGAGGAGACTGCAGTAAATGAGGAAATTAGGAAACTTCATAACAAATAAATCTCCTAAAATGGCCACCAGAGACAAAAGAGCCCAAATGTAGCCCAAATATCACCCAGATGTAGCCCAAATGTAGCCCAATGACAGAAGTGTGCAAAACACTTATTTTTTGTGTATTTGCAGTTTTATATAGTGAAGACTTGTCAGGTATTGGAGTGCTTTACATGAACATTGGTTACATCACACAAGATCAAATTCATTTTGGTTGTAGACATGGGGAGATTAAGTGATTTGACCAGAATCACAGAATGTTGAGCTGAAGCAGAAACTCCAACCTGGTTCCCCAGTTGCAAAGTCTGCAGCTCTGGAAGTAACACCACACCCTCTCCCCTTGGATGCAACATTTAATCAAGTGGTCAACTGGATAAAAAAACTAAGATTACAAATAATTTAAAAGTTCTTTGTCGCTATTTGAAAACTCAGAAAATATGTCCTCATTTTAGTTTTTTAGAGCACTAACCATAATTTTGATGCAAATAAGACCCTCTCATATATGTAATTTCTAAAGGAAATGCTCTAGGCATTACAGTTTTGATTACATCAAGATGACGTCAGGCATTCCACACTTTTGTAATAAATATAGAATGTTAGCAATCTCGTTGTTCATTGGGATACTGTTGAGAGGCAGAGGCCAGGGGCACGGACTCTGAAAATTGAAGGCAGGTAGGAGAGTGCAGAGGCAACAATTTGACCACACTAGGCAGGCAGGAAGGGCAGTGACAGCACAACAGACTATGGAGGGCAGTGGAAAGGGGGGCAGGGGCAACAATCCAACAATACAGGACTGGCAAGAGAGGCTGTGGCAATATAATAGACCATTGTGGGCAGAAGGAAGAGGCAGTGGTGATACAACCATACATGCCAACAGACCCGTTTAGGCCTGAAAACGTCCAATGTTTTTAAGCTCAAATGGGCTTTACTTGATCTGTTTCCTGTCTACAATCTTCTCTTTTTCAATGTAACTCAAGGGGGAAAATCAATACCCCAGTTTTATTTCAAAATCTCCCTCTTACCAAGTTCAAAATGTTCGCAAGTATGGTACATTGGATCATGGTAGGCAGGAGGAATTGGGGTAGGGACATGGACTCGGATAACAGAGGAAAGGAGGGACATTGAGAGGTGCACCAAACTGACCCTACAGGGCAGGCATCAGGGTTTGCAGCAGCACAATACACCACACAGGGCATGCGGGACGGGAGTGCAGCACAACAATCCATAGAAAGCAATAGGGAGTGGACAGGACCATGCACATGGACAACAGACAACAGAGGGGAAAGAGGAAATGGTAGCTAGCTGACCATAATGGACAGACAGGAGAGAAAGCTGCATCATAACAGACCATAAAGGGCAGGAGGGACGGATCAGGGGCATTACAATGGAACCGACAAGCCAGGAGGGAGGGAATAGGGGTCTGCACATGGAAACAGAGGGCTGGGAGCAATGGGGCAGGGCAGGAGCAGCAAGATGACCATGGAGGTCAGGCAGGATGGGCACTAGAAACAAGACACACCATGGAGAGCAACAGTGAGACTATGATGGCATACACACAGACCATGGAGGGAAGGTGGGAGGGGGTCAGGAGCAGCTAGCTGACCACACAGGGAAGGTGGGAGGGGCCATGGCAGCACAGAAGACCATGCATGGCAAGCAGGAGGGTTAGTGGCAGCACAATGGCTATGATGGGCAAGAAGGAGGGTGCAGGGGCATGCACAAAGGACCATGGAGGATAGAAGGGAGGGTCAGGACCTGGGCACCGACAAGAGAGTTCAGGGGAAGGGGCCTCACAACAGACCGCGCAGGGCAGGCAGGAGGAGCAGTTGCAGCACAACAGACCAGGGAGGGCAGAAGGGTGTGGCAGTAAAATGGACCATGGAGGACAGGAGGAAGGGGCTAGGGGCATGGCATGTGGACAGGCAGGGTGGAGGTGGCAGGGACAGGTTACAGTCATCTGACAATGCTAGGCAGGTGGTAGGGGAGTGGCAGCTCAACAGAACACTCAGAGTAGATAGGAGTGGCAGGTCCATGGAACATGGTGGTCAAAAAGGATGGAGCAGGGGCATGCACAAAGACATCGGAGGGCAGGGGGAAGGAGAATAGGGGCAGCAAGCAAAGCACAGAGGCTAAGCAATCATGCTAAATGCAGGGCAGTGGCAGCACATCAGACCATGCATGGCAGGAGGGAGGAGGGTAGTCAATGGATTCAGACAACAGAGGATAGGGAGGAGGTGGATGGTACAGCAAGCTAACTGTTCATAGAAGGTGGGTATTAGGAACTTTATTGTTTTTAAAATGTGTGTCTGTGCGAACTACTTAAAATATGAACAAGTATGCAGCATAATCTCACTTTTATTCAGGAAGAAGAGGACGTTTGGGACTGTGACTCCGGGCTCACTTGGCAGAAACATCCCCTGACCCTCCACCCCCCATCGCACAATGTAATGCCTGTGAAAAGGGTAGGTGGACGCAGTGTTATATAGAACATAGTCCTGAGAGCACGATTGAAAATGAAAACTAGATATAGTATATGGTATAAACTATGCACCAAAAAGTGTGATATAAGATGAACCGAGGCGTGAAATATAATATGCAATACATTGTGCGCAATGACAGATTCATTGGAGAGCGCGAGATAGCACAGGCACTAGCGCTTGCTATGTAATATGCGCCTTGGAGTGTAATATGCACAGGGCAGTGTTGTGTAACCGAAGTAGTCTCTAAAGTTGTAATATAAAATATGTGCTGGGTAGTGTAACATTGCATATGCACTGTGACAAAGATATGGATCCCAGATTGTAATATGTATGGCATAGCGCTGTGCTTATAACATAGGCATCGAGGAAGGCACGTTAGATGGGGCAATATAACCCGTGCGAAGGCAAGTGTGGCATGACATATTCACGGGGTGGTGTTACAGTGCACATGGGCTAGAGAGTGTCATTGCATACGCACTAGCTGGTGGAATACAACACAGAGGTGTGTGGCACTCGGCGGGCACTGGTGGGTGTAACACAGCATTGGGCTCAGCCAGGAGCACGCTGTGACTCTCAAGTGAGGTTTGTCTCCTTTCCAGAGAGTAAAATAAAAAGTATTACACATCCGGCGGTGGATGTGTGTTTTATTAACCGTGAGGGGGTTTCTTGCATAGTTTGGTCGAATTTTTGTCGAATCCCCTTTGAATGGCTTGGTGTGCATGTGTATTAAATGTGCCCGTCAATAGCTACCCATGTTTGTATAAATAAACGACAAGGGTGTCTACTTGGAGAGTACTCACCAGCGGGGGCGCCGGGATTAGGCATGGTAGGGTGTCAGACATGTCAGAGCTTCACTAGCGGTGTGAATACATTCTACGGGGATTCATTGTATGCATAGTCGCCTTTTAATGAATATCACGCAAATCGACATGGTGATAGGTACATACGGTATGTCCAGAATGTCCTAGGTGTTTCTATAAATATATTTAAAAAAAAAAAAACAAAGGCCGGCCCCGGGGGATGGGGTCCCCGGGGCCATAAGTGGCCTGAGGAGGGGGGCAACACAGCCCCCCTCCTAAAGAATAAAATTGTTTTAAAAAGGCCATGACCTGGAGGTTGGGGTCCCCGGGGCCGATTAAGGCCTTAGGGGGGGGCCAAATTAATTTTTTTCAACAAAAAAATTTAGGGTGCAGGCCCTGGGGGATGGGGTCCACAGGGCTAATAAGTTAGAAAAAGAAAGGGGGCCACACAGCCCTCCTTCTTAAAAATAAATAAATAAAAGACCGGCATTGCGCCGGAAGCCACGCCCCCTCCTTGCAGCACTCTGCAAACGCGCACCCTGGCCAGTTGTAAGTTGAGGAATTAATTCCCCTTCAATACTGAGGGTCCCTGAGGGCCAACTAGCCCAACAGGTATCTCCAGTATGCGCCAGGGAGCTGCGTTGCAGACAGGTGTTCTGAGGCCACGCCCCTTTTTACACCTCCATGCAGCGCAGCTCTGTGGCGCTTACTGGAGGTACCTAGTGGGCTAGTTTGACCCTAGGGACCCTTAGGATTCAAGGGGACTTAATCTCTCAACTCAGAACGCCCACAGGCCCTGTGGCGCATTTTTAAGTTGGGGAAATAATTCCCTTTCAATCCTGAGGGACCCTGGGGTCCAACTAGCCCACCAGGTGCTTCCAGTAAGCACCACTGCTCTGCGTTGCAGAGAGGTGGTGCAGGCTGTGCCACTTTTTACACCTCTCTGCAACGCAGCTCTGTGGCGCTTACTGGAGGTACCTAGTGGTCTAGTTGGACCCTAGGGACCCTCAGGATTCAAGGGGACTTAATCTCCCAACTTAAAACTGCTACAGGGCGTGTTTACACTGTGGGGAAGGGAGGGGACGGGGCATGAGGTGATGTGTTCAAACACGCCCTGTGGTGCGTTTTAAGAGGTAGTTTTAATCCCCTGCCCTATTATATACTAGGGGCTTACAGAGGAGGTCATGCTAATCACAGGGGGACCCCAACACATAGTGTGCCCTAGTGTATGTAGGTGTTTTCACTGTATTCTGAGTGTCTTTTAACATAGCACTGGCTCTAGGACTGGTTAGTCAGACTCAGTTACCACCAGTATCCGTCTGAAAAAGTTGAGGGTACAGGATGATTTTGCAACAAGGCTTGTTTCTGCTCATCTGTTTGTTCTTTCTGCACGTTATACTTCTTCCCGCACTTTTCTTCGTCTTTGAGGACTTCTGTTGCTTCTTTCTGCATTTCTTTTTTTTCTTTCTGTGCGTTTTTCCTTCTTTCTTCACATGTCCTATCTCTGTAGGCATAGCTAGAAATTAGCATTTAAAAAACCTTTGAAATTCACTGAAAAAAACATAAGTTTCAGGCAAGTTATAGCTAGGAATTAGCATTTAAAAAAACCTTCGAAATTCTCTGAAAAAACCATAGGTTTCAGGGGTGTTATAGTTAGCTGGACTTTTCACTCATACAAAACCATAGAAATTCCCCCGTTATAGTTAGTTCAGCTAACTATAACTCGCGCGCCCGCAATGCACTGCTGATGACGTCACATATTACATCACTCATGACATGGTCAGTGACATCACTCATGACATCACTGATGACATCACTGATGACATCATCCTTGTGATAGAGTGGCAGACCTCCTCTCCCCCTAATATAACCTTTGATACACACATTCAAAAATAGAAATTAAAAATTTCAAAACAATGGACATACCAATACCAGTTACAACAAACTATTCAGTAATTGTAAGATCCACATCCACATCCACTCATTCACCAACAGTCCTATACAGTCACTCATACATGTACTCACTCATCAAATGTACTCATACACCTATACATCCTGTTACACAACGCCACTCATCCATAAAGTTACTCCCACACATAGTCACTCATGCTAATAAAGAATCAAACATCCATTTACCTGCATATACAGTTATACACACACCACCACACTTACTTCTACAGAAACTTACACATACTTAGGTGCCGATTACGATCCGGTAAAAAATTCCCCCGTACGACTCGTATCCGGTCTTTTTACCATACGAATCGTACAAGTGCCGTACAAACTGCCAATTACGATTCGCATGGGAAAAAGACCATACGAATCGCATTGGGAATAATTCCCCACACGTCCTCGTGTCGGAAAATGTGTCCGACACGTCCTCGGACGAATCACCGTACAAATGTGAAAAGTGAAGTCCGACCGCGGAATCACGATCCATCCCGTGCGTCAGAAGTTACAACCGTATGGAAAAAACACCGTCCGCACTGAACACCCATAGCAACCATGGTGACATGTGCCCGCATACACGCCCAACACCCCCCCCAGCCCCCGTACGTTCGAGTCGTAC
The DNA here is from genome assembly GCF_964204655.1 of Triturus cristatus. NCBI lineage: Eukaryota > Metazoa > Chordata > Amphibia > Caudata > Salamandridae > Triturus > Triturus cristatus. The sequence goes on along the minus strand of NC_140591.1, from coordinate 105,543,289 downwards.
CCCCGTGTATGTACACCCCGTGTATGTACACCCCCCCTGTATGTACACCCCTGTACGTGTCATACCCCCGTGTATGTACACCCGTGTACGTGTCCTACCCCCCTGTATGTACACCCGTGTACGTGTCCTACCCCCCCTGTATGTACACCCCTGTACGTGTCGTACCCCCCGTGTATGTACACCCGTGTACGTGTCGTACCCCCCTGTATGTACACCCCTGTACGTGTCGTACCCCCGTGTATGTACACCCGTGTACGTGTCGTACCCCCCTGTGTATGTACACCCGTGTACGTGTTGTACCCCCCCTGTATGTACACCCGTGTACGTGTCCTACCCCCCTGTATGTACACCCGTGTACGTGTCCTACCCCCCCGTGTATGTACACCCGTGTACGTGTCGTACCCCCCGTGTATGTACACCCGTGTCGTACCCCCCCTGTATGTACACCCGTGTATGTGTCGTACCCCCCCTGTATGTACACCCGTGTACGTGCCCTACCCCCCTGTATGTACACCCGTGTACGTGTCGTACCCCCCCCTGTATGTACACCCGTGTACGTGTCGTACTCCCGTGTATGTACACCCGTGTACGTGTCGTACCCCCCCTGTATGTACACCCGTGTACGTGTCCTGCCCCCCTGTATGTACACCCCTGTACGTGTCGTACCCCCCGTGTATGTACACCCTTGTACGTGTCGTACCCCCGTGTATGTACACCCGTGTACGTGTCGTACCCCCCCTGTATGTACACCCCTGTACGTGTCGTACCCCCCTGTATGTACACCCCTGTACGTGTCGTACCCCCGTGTATGTACACCCGTGTACGTGTCGTACCCCCCGTGTATGTACACCCGTGTACGTGTCGTACCCCCCTGTATGTACACCCCTGTACGTGTCGTGCCCCCCGTGTATGTACACCCGTGTCGTACCCCTTGTTTATGTACACCCGTGTACGTGTCGTACCCCCCCTGTATGTACACCCGTGTACGTGTCCTACCCCACCTGTATGTACACCCGTGTACGTGTCGTACCCCCCGTGTATGTACACCCGTGTACGTGTCGTACCCCCCGTGTATGTACACCCGTGTACGTGTCGTACCCCCCCTGTATGTACACCCGTGTACGTGTTGTACCCCCCGTGTATGTACACCCGTGTACTTGTCGTACCCCCCCTGTATGTACACCCGTGTACGTGTCGTACCCCCCCTGTATGTACACCCGTGTACGTGTCCTACCCCCCCTATATGTACACCCCTGTACGTGTCGTACCCCCGTGTATGTACACCCGTGTACGTGTTGTACCCCCGTGTATGTACACCCGTGTACGTGTCGTACCCCCCGTGTATGTACACCCCTGTACATGTCCTACCCCCCCTACGTTCGTGTCGTACCCCCGTGTATCTACACCCCTGTACGTTAGAGTCGTACCCCCACCCGCGTATGCATGGAGCGTACCCCCACCACAACATTCTAAGTACGGAGCGCACCCCAGGCCCCAACATCACAACCGCATGTACGAGTCGTACCAAGCCACACACAAGGACAGCACTGTACAACAAAATGGCCCATGTACACACCGTACACACGCTAAAAACGCACGTACACAACCAGGACAAACCAAAACGACACAAGAATACACCATTCGAATGGCACAAAGCCACTAAACATGGCCAACAACCACTAAAACAACACATTCACTGACCTGCAACTGCCAAAAACAAACAGAGGCCCAAAACACCACCACTGTACGTGTCGTGCCCCCCGTGTATGTACACCCGTGTACGTGTCGTACCCCTTGTTTATGTACACCCGTGTACGTGTCGTACCCCCCCCTGTATGTACACCCGTGTACGTGTCCTACCCCACCTGTATGTACACCCGTGTACGTGTCGTACCCCCGTGTATGTACACCCGTGTACGTGTCGTACCCCCCGTGTATGTACACTCGTGTACGTGTCGTACCCCCCTGTATGTACACCCCTGTACGTGTCGTACCCCCGTGTATGTACACCCGTGTACGTGTCGTACCCCCCCTGTATGTACACCCGTGTACGTGTCCTACCCCCCCTATATGTACACCCCTGTACGTGTCGTACCCCCGTGTATGTACACCCGTGTACGTGTTGTACCCCCGTGTATGTACACCCGTGTACGTGTCGTACCCCCGTGTATGTACACCCCTATACGTGTCCTACCCCCCCTACGTTCGTGTCGTACCCCCGTGTATCTACACCCCTGTACGTTAGAGTCGTACCCCCACCCGCGTATGCATGGAGCGTACCCCCACCACAACATTCTAAGTACGGAGCGCACCCCAGGCCCCAACATCACAACCGCATGTACGAGTCGTACCAAGCCACACACAAGGACAGCACTGTACAACAAAATGGCCCATGTACACACCGTACACGCGCTAAAAACGCACGTACACAACCAGGACAAACCAAAACGACACAAGAATACACCATTCGAATGGCACAAAGCCACTAAACATGTCCAACAACCACTAAAACAACACATTCACTGACCTGCAACTGCCAAAAACAAACAGAGGTCCAAAACACCACCACTCCTTATAACACACCCACCCAAAGTTCAAACACAGCCACACCCAGCAATGGACCAATAAAAAGGGCCCACACACACAAACCATGAGCCTTTGCAACAGACTCACTGCTGCCAGACCCCACAGACAACCTACAGCACCATACTAGAAGCTTTACCACACCTTACACTTGCACACCTTCACACACACACACCTTCACAAACACCCCCTCATCACATTCACACACCCACACCTGCACAACCACACACACACACCCACAACCATCCACACCCCCCCCCATCCACACCCACACCCCTCACCATGCCCACTAACAAGAATCCAAAGTTCACTAGCCGAGAGTTGGAGGTCCTTGTCGATGAAATCCTCAGAGTCGAGCCACACCTCTTTGGAACATTGGTCAGACAGACCAGCATTTCAGCAAAAACAGCCATGTGGCAGACCATCGTCGATGCTGTGAATGCTGTTGCGGACACCAGAAGGAACAAGCAGGAATGCCAAGCCAGGTGGTACGATCTGCGGAGGAGGGTCCGAGCCAAGATGACGGATGAACACAACCAGGCCAACGTCACTGGAGGAGGGCCGTCCCGCAGACCCGTACACTACCATCCCTGGGAGGAGAGGGTGATGGCCATACTGCCGGTGGAGGCAGTCGAAGGATTAGGAGGACTCCGAGACCCGGGTGAGTACACAAACAACGCACCTCACATGGGGGGAACGTCATCCACAACCAAACTCACAAAAAGGCACGCAACCACCCCAAGCTATCGCATGACTCAACCACACTCCATGAACACGCACATGCCACTGGCGCCACCATGCCCCATGCACCCAGCTGGACAATGTCAAGTCACAGGCCACAGAAGACACCAACACATGACACGGTAACCCGGATGGCGGGAGGGTGGGCCCCAAAAATCACATAGTGCAACTCAGAAGCAGACAACAATGCCCTCTGCCCATATGGCCTAGGTCCCAGCCAGACAAACAGTGTGTCCCCACACAGGAAAGACTTGCCAGCAAATGGCGGACGCCTTGCATTAACACATGGGGGTGAAGGCACGTTTTTGCACATGACAGCAGCTAATGAACAGCCAACACTGTGAAAGAGTGGCAGCACACACCACCACAGCAGCAGCGCAGACACAGACACTACACCCAATGGGTGCCTGGAGATCAGAAACAAACTCACAGCAACAATCCAAGGGCCATTCAAAGAACTGCTAACAGTGTGTGCCCAGGAAGCTGGGCTGAGGTGACAGAGGGTGACACACAGAGGGAGGGAGAGGGGGACAGAGAGGGAGGGAGACACAGGGAGACGGACAGAGGGAGGAGGCCGACACACAGAGGGAGGGAGAGGGGGACAGAGAGGGAGGAAGACACAGGGAGACGGAGAGAGGGAGGAGGCCGACACACAGAGGGATGGAGAGGGGGACAGAGAGGGAGGGAGACACAGGGAGACGGACAGAGGGAGGAGGCCGACACACAGAGGGAGGGAGAGGGGGACAGAGAGGGAGGGAGACACAGGGAGACGGACAGGGGGAGGAGGCCGACACACAGAGGGAGGGAGAGGGGGACAGAGAGGGAGGGAGACACAGGGAGAGCAAATCAGCCTTGTGGTGTGTGGGAATGTCTGCTCGTCAGCAGGTGGACTGCGTGCATGTAGACAAGGGTGGCCAGTGCCAGCACCCCCCCTCTCCTCCATGGCAAAACACAGGGCCATGTCACAACCTGTGCACGAGCACAACGACAGCTACCTGCATTATTGAAGTGTGTGGAACAACTTCATGTGCCCACGTACAGTGCAACACGGAAGGCACCAATGTACGGCTCCCACACCTGCCCACTCCACTGCTGACTGCAGTCACACTTGACGCAGCAAGTAAGACTGTGCCACACATAGTTAAAGTCGCCAAAGCTGTGCCCAAGGGACATACCCATGCACAAGTGCACTGTGAGTGGAATGCAAGACAGATCCAAATTCCCAGAGGAAATGTTCCAACTTTGAAACTAATGAAACATGGATGTTGAATGGAACAAAATTAACATTGTCTCTCTCACACACAGGTCAATGTCGTGGTTCACCCCCCAACACTGGGGGGGAAGACTCCCAGGACCCGGGCTCTGCGGGAGGCCGATCCCACCGGCAGCGACGACTCTCACCACTCTGTGGACGACCCCGACCAACCTGGCCCCTCTGGTGTCCAACGACCTGCAGCACCTGCGTCAGGTACAACGGGGCCAACCACCACCCCCACTCCTGCCACATCCCAGGAGACACCCATGCCTGAGTTCTCTTTTGACTTCAACCATCCACACCCTGGGGCCTGAGGAACCAAACATCGACAGGGGCAGTGTGCATACATCGTGAACAACTGCCACACCCAATACACCCCTGATGCATCCCTTACCCTAAGGAGACTTCCAAATGTGTCCGTGCCTGTAACGCTAAGTCAGCACACGATGACGTGTCCATGAGGAATAGCAGTGCCACAACAATGCAACCAGCAGACGTGCACTGTGAGTGGAATGCAAGACAGATCCAAATTCCCAGAGGAAATGTTCCAACTTTGAAACTAATGAAACATGGATGTTGCATGGAACAAAATTAACATTGTCTCTCTCACACACAGGTCAACGTCGTGGTTCACCCCCCAACACTGGGGGGGAAGACTCCCAGGACCCGGGCTCTGCGGGAGGCCGATCCCACCGGCAGCGACGACTCTCACCACTCTGTGGACGACCCCGACCAACCTGGCCCCTCTGGTGTCCAACGACCTGCAGCACCTGCGTCAGGTACAACGGGGCCAACCACCACCCCCACTCCTGCCACATCCCAGGAGACACCCATGCCTGAGTTCTCTTTTGACTTCAACCATCCACACCCTGGGGCCTGAGTATGGCACAGGACACACATGGGTCACAGTGTATTAGGCAAGACAGACATGGAGCACCATACACACCCGTGATGGGCCCAACCAGCTGAGGGGGTGGCCGCACAACAGCGCCGACAGACATATTGAGTACAGCAACAGTCATGAGCAGAGGTCAGGGATCATGTCGAGTGTCCTGGGGGGCACCCAGGTATGTGTAGACAGGTGGCAGAACCATGTCCTGCAAGCTTGAGTCAGGTGGATGCAGAGAATGGTGGCCTGGCCAACGTTGGATGCATGGGGATGGCACATGTCACAATACCCACACAGTCATGGACATCATGCACAATACACAGTCTAATCCCACACAAACAGCTTGCATCTTGCTACTCGACACATAGACACATAGCCACTATCACGGAAAACCATGCCAGACATGTCGGATGCACCGTGGCAACACACCAGCATTGACTGAGAAGAGGCACCTTGGAGGCATAGGGACACCTTTATTAGTCATGTATTCGGGATTGCAGAGGCAACTCGAAGTACACATGAACAGTTCATGTGGAGTAACATGCGGGTCCAACACTGGCACCCCCCTTCTGCAGCACAAATGCGTGATAGCCATGGAACTGGCACACAAGTGTCGGCTAACAGCTAAACACCCCCAGCTGCTCACGGAGAGCCTGCCATACACCATTGATCCGCTGATGTGTAAGTCCCACAGCATGTCAAGCCAATGCAAACCGTATGTGTCTGAGGGCAGTGTTACACACATTGATGCCATCATCACATTCCACAATCCCATCACTGATGACTGTCAACAAGTCTGACCATCTATTCAGGTGTACCCAGTTACATGTAATGTGTACCATGGTGATGCAACATGTCTGCAGAGGAACCAAACATCGACAGGGGCAGTGTGCATACATCGTGAACAACTGCCACACCCAATACACCCCTGATGCATCCCTTACCCTAAGGAGACTTCCAAACGTGTCCGTGCCTGTAACGCTAAGTCAGCACACGATGACGTGTCCATGAGGAATAGCAGTGCCACAACAATGCAACCAGCAGACGGCATGCGCAAGTACCTGGGGAAGAGAGACACACAAGAAGTCAGCCACAAAAAGCACAGCCACTTGCATGTGCATTTACTTGACACATGTATGGATGACAACATGCTAGGTCACAATTATGACTGGGGAAATACAACCATCACTGTCACCATCACTCCAGTGACACACCCACACACACCTCTGACTCACGTGCCATACATGCAGGTGGAGAAACACATCGCAACACATGCCACACGGGGACCAATGCGTGCACACTCAGACACTGGTACTCACCACTAAGCAAAGAAGTCGCGTATGAGCCGAGTCCGGATGTCCTCTTGCGGCTCCACATCCTCCACATCACTAGCCCCATTGCCAAGCCCTTCGTCCTCTACGGGTGGATGGTCCTGGTCATCTTGATTCAGGATGAGTGGCACAGCTTTCTCAACTGCCATGTTGTGCAGCATGCAGCAGACCATGAAGATTTTGCAGACCTTCGCCGGGGCATATGGGAGGGCGCCGCCGGTCTTGTGGAGGCATCGGAATCGGCTCTTCAGGAGGCCAAACGTCCTCTCTATCACTCGCCTTGTCCGGCCATGGGCGGTGTTGTAGCGGAGCTGGGCCGGCGTGATGGGGTTGCGGAGAGGTGTGATCAGCCATGACATGTTGGGATAGCCAGCGTCCCCTACATGGAAAGCACATGGACATAAGTAGGACAGGAGAAGCGGTCGTGCTGGAAGTCTACGCAAAATACAGGACAGACAGAGTGTACCCACCAACAACACATGCTCGTTCGTTGCGCAGCTGCGTCATCATTTCAGGCACCCTGCTACGCCTCATGATGTAGGCATCGTGTGCTGATCCTGGAAAACGAGCACAGACATGTGAAATCACCATGTTGGACAGACACACCACAAGGGCATTGATGGAGTGGTAGTGCTTGCGATTCCGGTACGCTACCTCCTGTGCCTGTGGTGGTACCAAAGCCACATGTGTCCCATCTATGGACCCAATGATATGGGGCATCCCTCCCAGGGCATAGAATCCACGCTTGACCCCAGTCAACATTTCAGGGGTAGGAAAATGGATGAAGTCATCCAGGTGAATCAACATGGCCTCTAAGAAATCATGCAGCACACGGCAGAACATGCTCTGGGACATGCCACCAACATGAGCTATGGTATTTTGAAAGGTACCCGTGGCTAGAAAATGTAGGGCTGCCATTACCTTCAGCTTGGGTGTCAGTGCCGTAGGATACCTGTGCAGCGGTTGCAGGTGTGTTGCCAGTCTCGCCGTCAAATCCAGAATCAACCGTTGGGGGAAGCAGTAGCACCGGATACAGTCATTCTCCCGCATGGCAGCCAAGTCCGGAATTGGTCAGGGAAGAGGCGGCGCTCTGCAGTAATTTGGAAGTGACAAGGAAGAGTGAGTGCACCACGACAACAATGTATTTGTACTGAGCACATGTTAATCTGTCTATACACATATGCTACATACGGAGTCAGGTATGTGCCACATGCCCTGGACACGTATGGCTGCCAGGTGACACTCCTACCAAGACCCAGCTACACACGGAGATTGTGAACCTCAACATGCCATGGCATGGGATTAGCTGTGTCCCAGTGCAAGTGAACAGCCAGACGCAAGACAGGAGTGACATACATCCACACATCAGCAGAAGTAGGATGTCGATTGCAGAGACTGCTAGCGGAACACTAGAGCCACAGGTCACATGACATTACACTAGGACAGCCCACACACCTTGCCATGAAGGTGTACATGTCATGACTCACCACACATTCATAGAGAGGATGCAGACATGTCCTTGTTACGCTACTCCGTGTCCCATGCATACATACGCACCTCACATCCGATACCACATGTGGCATGGTGTGCGGAACAGTGTGCAATGTCAATCTACACACAGACACATGTTGGTTGCTGCAACAGCTGCAGCTTTTGAGGGAGCTCCAACATCAACCTAATGGGAACCCCCCACACATACATGACATAGTCACATCGTGCACCATGGGTAGTGACATGTCAGGTGTGGTAACCCCTGTACCGGGCCTCAGGGGACACTTCCGTGTGTTGGTGTCCGTGCCATGCCAGTGACGCTCATCACAAGTGTGCAGTACGACATGCACACATGTCAAAGGAGTCAAGGGCATGCCTGGCACACATTGCACCGTCACACATTACATGTGTACACATCTCATCATACATCTGGTGCCTTCTCGACTCAGGTGTCATGTGCCACATCACAGCCTTTCACACCTGTGCCCCACACATGTAGTACTGCCCAGACAATGCCTTGATGTCCATCCATGGACAAGTATGTCAGCCCTATTCCTTCCTGTGTGCTGCCTGTCACCACTGTGATGTGTGAAAACCACCGTACTGCTGCTAAGAGGGCCTGTGTATGTTCCCATATCACTATGGGAGTGCTGCCATATGTGTACCCATAGTGATGGTGAGCGTACAGGCATGTGTACGGTCAGTAAGTACGCATACGCAAGAACACCCATAGTGGTACGGCCCGTACACGCGTGCGTACATTCACTATCACTATGGGTGTCCTCGCGTATGCGTATTTGCAGTCGTACGTCCCGTACACACGCCTGTACGTTCACTATCACCATGGGTGTCCTCGCGTATGCGTACTCGTAGTGGTACGGCCCGTACATACGCCTGTACGTTCACTATCACCATGGGTGTCCTCGCGTATGCGTACTCGTAGTGGTACGGCCCGTACACACGCCTGTACGTTCACTATCACCATGGGTGTCCTCGCGTATGCGTACTCGTAGTGGTACGGCCCGTACACACGCCTGTACGCTCACTATCACCATGGGTGTCCTCGCGTATGCGTACTCGTAGTGGTACGGCCCGTACACACGCCTGTACGCTCACTATCTCCATGGGTGTCCTCGCGTATGCGTACTCGTAGTGGTACGGCCCGTACACACGCCTGTACGCTCACTATCACTATGAGTACGCATACGCGAGGACACCCATGGTGATAGTGAACGTACAGGCATGTGTACGGGCCGTACCACTGCGAGTACGCATACGCGAGGACACCCATGGTGATAGTGAACGTACAGGTGTGTGTACGGGCCATACCACTGCGAGTACGCATACGCGAGGACACCCATAGTGATAGTGAACGTACGCACGCGTGTACGGGCCGTACCACTATGGGTGTTCTTACGTATGCGTACTCATAGTGGTACGGCCCGTACACACGCCTGTACGGGCCGTTGCTATGCATTTGGGGTGCCCTAGGGCCCCGGAACGCACCGTACCTGTGTGTGAAGCTCAAAATTACATAGGGGACACATGAGGGACAAGTATTAAGGCCTACATGCATGCTGGTTGTCATGGAGACCAAGTTTTAAGTTTGAATTTGTTCTGGAAGGTGCACAGCAGAAGTCAGTTGGAATGAATCTACTTTGTTGCAATGTGTTTGTGGGGTTGACATCATGCTGAAGAAAAAAACACAATAAGAACCCACTGACTGTGCTAGGTTTGAAGGGATTGGAGGAAACATAGGATGCAAATGTGAGTGACCAATCACTCTGTACTCCTGTGCATGAAACAGGACAGCAAGGCAGATACAAGGCAGCCAGGTCCCATGAGGGATCACTTGCCTGCACATATTTCGATTCTACCACACTGCTGCTGCTCCTGATTCCCTGGAACCATGTCAAGGTCTGTGGAGAGGTCACAGCCATTCACCCTGGAGGAGAACCTGGCATTGCTGGATGTGATCCTCCCACAGTACCCCCTGCTGTATGGGCGACCAGGGTATCAGGTGAGTGCAGAGGCTACTAGCACAGACTGTGTCCCTTTTTTGTGACTGTGACTTCTGCCATTGTGTCCAGGTGTGACACACATGCTATGTACTGTAGGGGGGGGGGGAATGCCTGATGTCTCCCAGCCAGTGCCCAGAGTCAGGAGGGGTGGGTGCAGAGTCCTCCCAGCAGTGCCCAGAGTCAGGAGGGGTGGGTGCAGAGTCCTCCCAGCAGTGCCCAGACGCAGGAGGGGTGGGTGCCTATCACTCCCACCAGTGCCCAGAGTCAGGAGGGGTGGGTGCAGAGTCCTCCCAGCAGTGCCCAGATGCAGGAGGGGTGGGTGCCTATCACTCCCAGCAGTGCCCAGAGTCAGGAGAGGTGGGTGCAGAGTCCTCCCAGCAGTGCCCAGACGCAGGAGGGGTGGGTGCCTATCACTCCCAGCAGTGCCCAGAGTCAGGAGGGGTGGGTGCAGAGTCCTCCCAGCAGTGCCCAGACGCAGGAGGGGTGGGTGCAGAGTCCTCCCAGCAGTGCCCAGAGACAGGAGGGGTGGGTGCAGAGTCCTCCCAGCAGTGCCCAGACACAGGAGGGGTGGGTGCCTATCACTCCCAGCAGTGCCCAGAGTCAGGAGGGGTGGGTGCAGAGTCCTCCCAGCAGTGCCCAGACGCATGAGGGGTGGGTGCAGAGTCCTCCCAGCAGTGCCCAGAGACAGGAGGGGTGGGTGCAGAGTCCTCCCAGCAGTGCCCAGAGACAGGAGGGGTGGGTGCAGAGTCCTCCCAGCAGTGCCCAGACGGAGGAGGGGTGGGTGCAGAGTCCTCCCAGCAGTGCCCAGAGACAGGAGGGGTGGGTGCAGAGTCCTCCCAGCAGTGCCCAGAGACAGGAGGGGTGGGTGCAGAGTCCTCCCAGCAGTGCCCAGATGCAGGAGGGGTGGGTGCAGAGTCCTCCCAGCAGTGCCCAGAGACAGGAGGGCTGGGTGCAGAGTCCTCACAGCAGTGCCCAGAGTCAGGAGGGGTGGGTGCAGAGTCCTCCCAGCAGTGCCCAGACGCAGGAGGGGTGGGTGCAGAGTCCTCCCAGCAGTGCCCAGAGTCAGGAGGGGTGGGTGCAGAGTCCTCCCAGCAGTGCCCAGACGCAGGAGGGGTGGGTGTGATGCACAGTGTGAGCCTTGATAATTGATTGTGTCTTTGCCCTCATTCCACCTGTGTACTTTCACTGGCACGTACTGCTTTTGCCCTTCCCCAGAGGAGTATGTCAATATGGCAAAGGTGCAATGCGTTGGCTGCATGACATGCCTTGTTGTAACCAGCTAATTTGTTCTCATATGTGTCTCTGTGACATGTTGCAGGTGTATTGATGTGAGGTCACTTGTTCATCCTCACAGGTAGGCGCCTCTGCCAAGGAGCAGATCTGGCTGACCGCCGTCAGTGCCATGAGGAGTGCGGATGGTCGCAAGTGGCGCCTGTCCCAGGTGAGGAAACGCTGGCAGGATATCCGGTGCTGGACGCGGAGGATCGCACGGGTCCTGCTGGGGGACTCACCTGAGAGCCATAAGAACCGCGGGCGCTGCCGTCTCTCCCACATCCACAAGCGTGTGCTGGCGGTGGTATTTCCAGACTTGGACAGGCGCTTACAGGAGATGCAGCAGCAGGAAGGGGGTAGGTACATGTGTGTTTGTTGTGTTTCACCAACATTTGTAAGTGCAGTGTTCCATGGATACACTGCCAGGGTTTAATGGTGCTGTGCAGATCCTGTTACCCACAGTATTGCAGTGCTCTCCTGCCTCCCTTCCCCTCCTTGCAATGTGTTCCCTGGTCTGTGTGAAGTCACTCCGTCACAAGGTTATGTAGCCTGGCACCTTCTCCACGTGTACAATGCCTACAGCATCATGTGTGGGGGTGGTGTGTACCAGGTTTTGGGACCTTGCCTGTGCCCTGTCCAGTTCTGGTCTTGTGGGTTCCATGTCAGTTGGCACTAATGCTGAGTCCAGACATGGGAGTTAGTCTCTCAAGTGTGAGGCCTTACAGCACGCATGTCCTATGTGGTGGCCTGTGACATGATGTGCATGAGTGTGCGGTACGCATAGTGCGGGGATGGTAGCGTGTGTTGGAGTCATTCCCATTCAGGAGCATGGAGTTGTGTGGCCACTACTGTCCCCAGGGGCATATTTTCCTAGGTATCATGTGTGTAATCCGAATATGTCGACAATCTCTGTGTCTACAGCATAGGTTGTGCTCTGTGCCATTCTCCCCTGGCCAAATGTATATTGACGTGAAATGTAGTACAAGTGTCCACTGTACAGCCTGACCTGATTTTCCTTGTTCATACTCACGGTGGACAAGTGGGCCTGTGTGTCTTGTAACAATCATCTGATGATGCCCATTTGTACATGATTATTTGGACAGGCGCACCTTGGGTATTTTGTGTGCAATCTTGAATTGTTGCATCCCATGTGTATTTCACCCAGACTAAAGGATGTAAGTGCTTCCTGTGTCTCCAAATAATTGTCTCATGTAGGGGGTGGGTGGTGCGGGCATGGCCTTCATGTCACAACCTGATGTCTCCTTGCTAGGACTGGCCAGTGTGTGATGTTTGTCTGGACATGCACTCAAGGTGCAGTGAGCCAGTCATGGTGGGCATATTTTCAGTATAACCTATGCTGCATGTGCCTCTTGTTCCTGGATATGGTCCCTGCTCATCCCTATTTCCTGCCACGCTGTGTGGTGCAGATGCAGTGCTGGATTGTCCCCAGGGCCTTGCTCCTCAGGCAAAATTCCATTCCATCTCATTTGCTATTGTGTCATGCTCTCCATAGTTTTTCAGTGGCATGGTGGGTCAAACAACTGTGTCTTGCATGCCCTACATATGTACCTTGTTTTGTAGATGTAACTCTTCTTTTGTTTCAGGCTATGCACTGTAACCTATGTAGATTGGACTCATGTGACATATGTATACAGGTGTATGATTAATTTCTGTCTCTTCACCCTGCCCACAGCATCGTCGGGGGACACGGAGGGAGACATGGGCACAGACGGAGCAGAGGGACCGAGCACCAGTGCCAGCGGTGACATCGGGGCTGGCACATCAAGTGGGACTGAGGCGGAGGAGAGTGAAGCCGGGGACCTCTCGACTGGCACAACAGAGTATGAAGCTGATGGGTCCGAGGATGATCTCTCCGAGTGGGCGGAGGCTGCACCACCAGATGACAGCAGCACAACATCGCACCCCGCCCCCTCCATTGCCCATCAGCCGCCTCCCACTTGCTCGTGTCCCTTCCCAACGTGCCCGGTCACCACATGTCTCCTTCCTGCCAGGCACCGCACCCCCTGCCCCTGTCTCCACTGCTGCCGCCAATGCCGAGTCTGTGGACATCCAGCGGCAGTTGCAGATTGGTCAGGCTGCGATCCTTAATGTCCTCCATGGCCACAGCCAGGTCCTCAACAACATGGAGGCATACTTGGAGGGCATTCATTCATCGCAGGCTGACCAACACAGCTTGCTGAGGTCGATAGACTCGACACTGACTGCAGCAGTGGGTCTCCTGCAGCGCTACGTCCCACCCCCTACCCCTGCCCCATCCACACTTCCCACTCCCATGCCTGTCCCACGTACACCCAGACGTCAGCATGCACCCACCACAACACACACAGGCACCACACCAGCAGGGAAGGTCCACCGCACACCTCCTGACACGCACACACAGGGTGAAGTAGGCACACCCACTGGGTCGGGGGGCAAACGTGTGACACGCAGCCAGAGTGGGAGTCCGCATTCCACCAAATCCACTCCCTCCAAATCCCCTCCCCTCAGCTCTCCTGGCCACATCTCCCCCAAAGACTCCTTCATGGCCGATCTGTCCCTGAGCCCCACAGTGACACCACCACGCAAGCGGTCAAGGAAGTCCCCGGTCAGGGTGGTTGAGTACCCCCCCCCATCCGCACCCTCCCCCAGTGGTGCTGCGACCCATCCCTCTGACCCCTCCCCCTCCTTGGGGCCTGTGGTTCCTTCGGGTGCAGGAGATTCCCTGGAGGACCTTGCTAAGGTGTGCAGCGAGATCCTGGCCTCCGCCTTTGGCCCTGCCCCACCCCCTGTGGTGGAGTCCTCCATCCCTGCACCCACGACGCCTACCCTTCACCCTCCTGTCCCTGCGGTGCCTGGTTCTTCCCCCCCACATGATGCCCTCACCCCTGTGGAAGACGACGGAATGTAACTGTGCAGGCAAGCTAGGGGACACGCATCCCACTGTGTCCCCCATCCAGCTGTGGCTTCTGGACTGCCCTATGGGCTTTGTAAATATTGAACTTCCTACAAACAAGATTTTTTGGTTCATGCTGAATAAAGCAATTTTTTTTATTTCCCTTGGAACACTACTGCTTTGCTGGTATTGCTGTTGGTGGGGCTGCTACATGGTTTTGGGTGGTGTTCATGTGTTGGGTGTGTGGGAAATGTAGTAGTGTGCTGGTCATAGGGGGGACCCTGGGATCTGTGTGCCATCACACGGTGTTAGCTAGGTTTCTGTGTTCATGTAAGCAGTTGCTGCATGGTGAAATTGTCCAAAGGTGTATTCCTTCCTCTGTGTACCCTGACATCTTCCCTGCAGGGTGTTCCCAATATTTAGCGCTGAGCTGTGTGTACATTGGCTGGGTGTGTGACGGACTCCTTCAACTTTGCACATGCATGCTGAGCGATGTCTCCACCTGCATCATTCGTGGCATCCTTGGTAGTCATTGTACTTGTGTATGTGGACTATTGACATGACTTCATGTGGACATGTTTTCTTTTCTGCGCTATGCATGCGTATACTCCCAGCCTCGCACACATGTGTTACATGTACTGCAGGGTCTTTGTGCACCTGACTGAAATTTGTGGCCATGCTATCTGTGGCTACTCCACCCTTTGCGTTCCATGGGCACTGCTGGGAGTGATAGGCACACACCACTCCTGTGTCTGGGCACTGCTGGGAGGACTCTGCACACACCCCTCCTGTGTCTGGGCACTGCTGGGAGGACTCTGCACACACCCCTCCTGTGTCTGGGCACTGCTGGGAGTCATAGGCACCCACCTCTCCTGTGTCTGGGCACTGCTGGGAGTGATAGGCACCCACCCCTCCTGTGTCTGGGCACTGCTGGGAGGACTCTACACCCACCCCTCCTGTGCCTGGGCACTGCTGGGAGGACTCTGCACCCACCCCTCCTGCGTCTGGGCACTGCTGGGGGGACTCTACACCCACCCCTCCTGTGCCTGGGCACTGCTGGGAGGACTCTGCACCCACCCCTCCTGTGTCTGGGCACTGCTGGGGGGACTCTACACCCACCCCTCCTGTGTCTGGGCACTGCTGGGAGGACTCTGCACACACCCCTCCTGTGTCTGGGCACTGCTGGGAGTGATAGGCACCCACCCCTCCTGTGTCTGGGCACTGCTGGGAGTGATAGGCACCCACCCCTCCTGTGTCTGGGCACTGCTGGGAGGACTCTAGACCCACCCCTCCTGTGGCTGGGCACTGCTGGGGGGACTCTACACCCACCCCTCCTGTGTCTGGGCACTGCTGGGAGTGATAGGCACCCACCCCTCCTGTGTCTGGGCACTGCTGGGAGTGATAGGCACCCACCCCTCCTGTGTCTGGGCACTGCTGGGAGGACTCTGCACACACCCCTCCTGTGTCTGGGCACTGCTGGGAGGACTCTGCACACACCCCTCCTCTGTCTGGGCACTGCTGGGAGTGATAGGCACCCACCCCTCCTGTGTCTGGGCACTGCTGGGAGGACTCTACACCCACCCCTCCTGTGCCTGGGCACTGCTGGGAGGACTCTGCACCCATCCCTCCTGCGTCTGGGCACTGCTGGGGGGACTCTACACCCACCCCTCCTGCGTCTGGGCACTGCTGGGGGGACTCTACACCCACCCCTCCTGTGCCTGGGCACTGCTGGGAGGACTCTGCACCCACCCCTCCTCTGTCTGGGCACTGCTGGGAGGACTCTGCACCCACCCCTCCTATGTCTGGGCACTGCCGGGAGTGATAGGCACCCACCCCTCCTGCGTCTGGGCACTGCTGGGAGTGATAGGCACCCACCCCTCCTGTGTCTGGGCACTGCTGGGAGGACTCTGCACACACCCCTCCTGTGTCTGGGCACTGCTGGGAGGACTCTGCACACACCCCTCCTCTGTCTGGGCACTACTGGGAGTGATAGGCACCCACCCCTCCTGCGTCTGGGCACTGCTGGGGGGACTCTACACCCACCCCTCCTGTGCCTGGGCACTGCTGGGAGGACTCTGCACCCACCCCTCCTGTGTCTGGGCACTGCTGGGAGTGATAGGCACCCACCCCTCCTGTGTCTGGGCACTGCTGGGAGGACTCTGCACACACCCCTCTTGTGCCTGGGCACTGCTGGGAGGACTCTGCACACACCCCTCCTCTGTCTGGGCACTGCTGGGAGTGATAGGCACCCACCCCTCCTGCGTCTGGGCACTGCTGGGAGTGATAGGCACCCACCCCTCCTGCGTCTGGGCACTGCTGGGAGTGATAGGCACACACCCCTCCTATTTAACAATATGTACGCTTAGAACATACACGTGTGTGGGTTTGCTCCATGGGGGTACGGTTCATACTTACACTGTTGGGGTGGGAGTACGCTCCATACGTACGCGGGTGGGGACGGTTTGGGGTGGTGGTACGGTACGTACATACACTGTTGGGGTTGGGGTACGCTCCATGCATACGAGGTGGGGGTACGGATCGTACTTACACTGTTGGGGTACGCTCCATGCATACGCAGGTGAGGGTACGGGTCGTACTTACACTGTTGGGGTGGGAAGTATACGTACGCGGGTGAGGGTACGGGTCATACTTACACTGTTGGGGTGGGACGTATACGTACGCGGGTGAGGGTACGGGTCGTACTTACACTGTTGGGGTGGGGGTACGGTCCGTACATACACGGTTGGGGTGGGGGTACGCTCCATACGTACGGGGGTGAGGGTACGGGTCGTACCCTCACTGTTGGGATGGGGGGTATGCTCCATGAATACGCGGGTGAGGGTACGGGTCGTACTTACACGGTTGGGGTGGGGGTACGCTCCATACGTACGCGGGTGGGGGTACGGGTCGTACTTACACTGTTGGGGTGGGGGTACGGTCCGTACATACACGGTTGGGGTGGGGGTATGCTCCATACATATGTGGGTGAGGGTACGGGTCGTACTTACACTGTTGGGGTGGGGGGTACGCTCCATATGTACGGGGGTGAGGGTACGGGTCGTACATACACTGTTGCGGTGGGGGTACGCTCCATACGTACGGGGTGTGGGTATGGGTCGTACTTACACTGTTGGGGTGGGGGGTACGCTCCATGCATACGCGGGTGAGGGTACGGGTCGTACTTACACTGTTGGGGTGGGGGGTATGCCATACGTATGCGGGTGGGGGTACGGGTCGTACTTACACTGTCGGTGTGGGGGGTATGCTCCATACGTACGCGGGTGGGGGTACGGGTCATACTTACACTGTTGGGGTGGGGGGTACGCTCAATACGTATGCGGGTGGGGGTATGGGTCGTACTTACACTGTTGGGGTTGGGGGTACGCTCCATGCATACGGGGGTGGGGGTAGGGTCCGTACATATCCGTCCCCACGCTATGTGATGCTTGTGCGGGCCGTACCCAGGCCTTTGTGACGTGGGTACAGCCGTCCCGCCATTGTTGGGGTGACGTAGGTGTGGGCGTGGTACGACTCGTACCCACGCTCTTAAGGCGTGGGTACGGGACGTACCTGTATAGTTGTGTTGCCGGTTCGCGTCGTCAGGCACTTCCGTTGTGGCGGACGCTGGCTTTGCTGGACACGCCCCCACCCCCTCGTAGTGACCAGGGCATGGGGGTCAGGTATGTCCAGGGCATGTGTGCTGTGTGACTTTGGTGGTGGTTTTGTGGCCTGCCCCTGGTCCTGCCCCCCTCCCTTAGTTGTTCTGACCTTCTGCGGCGTCTGCGTCGGAACCTGTAGAGGAGGTCGACTGCTATGAGGGCCGGGATGACACGTAGGTTCGGGTCCATGTCTGTCCGTCGCGTACAGGTCCTCCTTGTTCGCGTCGTCCTGATTTCCCGGCAGTTTTTGGCAGCCGGAAAATATTGTCCGTGCGGGATGACGTCGGTGCGAATCGTAATTCCTGGTTCGTGAATGGCAGGCTGCGTGCGTCCCGACGTCACGTTGGCGCTTTCCCGGATCGCATTTGTATGTTTATTTTCGTCGGTCGGGGTTTTGTACGAATCGTACGGAAATTGAGTTTCCGTGCGAATCGTAATTCCATGTTTGTATATTTTGACGACCGGGTACGCGTCGGACGGAGAATATGCTCCGTCCGACGGTTCGTACCCGGTTTTTGCAGGATCGTGATCGGCACCTTAGTCTTTTTAACAATCACTTATAGAAACACATACTTATTCATACAGGAACTCTTTCAATCTCTCACTCTCACATATACTCACTTATATACACCAATAGTCACATATACTAGTTTAAAACATATGTAGTTACTCATAGAGACACTATTGAGACAGTCATTCACTCACTAACACACCCATGCACACACTCATCCACCCATACAGTCCTGCACACATGCTGTCTTCAACACATACAAACAGTGAGTCACTCATTCATGCACCTATGCACTACGTAATACCCCCCACCGAACCATACAGACATCAGACACTTATACTGATACTCAAAAAAACAACTAATAACCTATATAGACACTCATGTAGCTACTCACTAACCCATGCAGCCACTTATACACAAAGTGAGAGACTGATACAGATATTTACATATTTAAACATTACTCACTAAGCCATGTATTCACTAAGATACACTTAATCAGTCAGTTATACAATCAATTTTTCAAAAACAAATCATCCATTTAGACACTTATATTATACCCATTTATTCTTCCATCGACCTTGAGATATACATATATAAAACATATGTAATTTTCCGAAAAACACACATTCACTGGATGATGTCATTGAGATGTCATCAGTGATGTCATGAGTGATGTCACTGACCATGTCATGAGTGATGTAATATGTGACGTCATCAGCAGTGCATTGCGGGCGCGCGAATTATAGTTAGCTGAACTAACTATAACGGGGGAATTTCTATGGTTTTGTACGAGTGAAAAGTCCAGCTAACTATAACGCCCCTGAAACCTATGGTTTTTTCAGTGAATATATTATCCACTGGCGGTCGCCAGTAGATAGTTATAGTTAGGACCGAGTTTCCATAGGAAATCTCAAAATTCTATTTTGAATAACTTTGGCGCTGGTTGATGAATCCTCGCGCAATTTTCAAAACTAATGGGGCGCTCCGTTCAGCTCCTACCCTGAAAGTCTCGGGGTGATTCGTCAAGCAGGGGCTGAGAAAAAAGGGGGGTCCCAAAATGCGTTTTCCCCATGCATTTTTCCATAGGACCTTTAGACACAGCTACAGCCCGAACGGCTGAACAGAATTACTTGAAATTTGGCAGAGAGGTAGCCATAAGGTCAAGGAAGTGCCTTTTGCAGGTCTGGTGTAAATCTGTTCAGTATTTCCTGAGAAAATAGCATTTGAGAGCATATCAATATCTATACGCGCGTACCGTGCACGCACTGAGCAAGCCCTGTGCGCGCACCTTGCCGTGCGCGAGCGTAATTCTGATTGGTTGTTAGATGTCAGTAAACATTCGAATTGGTCGAAATCAGGAAGTGTCGGCCGCCATTTTGTCTGTCGCACTAAAAAGGAAAGGTGGAGACCGTGAACAGGGGGCAGGGTAGGGAGTTCTAGACCCCCTAGCCATTGTCAGGGGGGCACAGTAGGACCAAGAAGGGCAAAAAAAAAGATTTAAATTTTTTAAAAAACATCGCGAGGTGCGCGCACTCTACGCGTACCCGAAAAAACCTTAAAAACATCACGAGGTGCGCGCACTGAGCGCGCACCCAAAAAAAACCTTAAAAAAAAAGATATTAGGTGGCTCTAAAAAGAGCCCTTGTGTTCATGGAGTGTTTTTTGGTACCTACAAGTAAGTACCGATGCAGAGTCTAAAGTTCAAGAGGAAGACTCTGTTCCCTTCATCATTGAAATGTACACGTCTCCTCTATAAATGTCTTGCATGTTGTAACGCAAGTTGTTGTGGTATATAGAACCCATACCATAGTCTCTGAGGAAAGCAGAAACAGACGTGCTTTCTTGCTTTGTCAATCTGCGGACAAAATTGGTTGGACCAGTTCCACTTTTGCTTTTGGCATATATTAGAATATACAAAGGCAGTTTGTGGAAAAAGTGACATCAATTGCACAAAGGTGTCCCTAATAAGCATTTCCAGACCTACCCCAGTTAAAGTGCCTAGGTCATTTCCACCACAGTGCACAATAATAAGGTTAGGCTGTGGGAGATGTAGAAAGGTTTTCACCAAAGGCATTAATTGGTGCCACTTTAACCCTCTCTGACCAATCCATTTAATGTCTACATTTGGCAAAGCAAGGTCTCTCACCATACCTCTTTTTTCTGCAAATTTTTCACAACAGAAGACATAGCTATGACCTACAATCCACACTGTGAACATCTTTCAAGGAGAACTGGATGCACTCAGGAGGTGTCTTTCAGTAGAATGGCAATATGAAAAGAAAGACAGTTGAAAAATGGAGGCATACATACTTTTTTTTAATAAAAAGGACTCATTGGCTGTTTCAAACCATTCTACACTAAAAACTAGGCTGTATGTTTACATTTTTAAAAGCATGTTTTGGATTGGTTCCGAAAAATGTGTTCCCACTGAACATTACTTTGGATTTTCTGTTAGGTTTGAAAAGTCAAGCACTCTTGCTCTTTGGATTTGAAACATTGTCTGCTGAACTTTTGACCTCTCTGCTCACACCTGTGTTCCATGAGCTGTTGCTATGGTAGCAGGCAGAAGTCATGTTGGGGGAAGGGATGATTTGCAAAGGGGTTGAAAGTTGCAACCAATAGAAATGTGTGATTCCATTTGAAAAAATGTGGGAAGGACTGTGATTTTACATTAACATGTATATGTGGGAAAAAAGAGAGGGAATAATTGCCATTTACTGGTTGTGGAGAGAGGAGAGAGGTGTACAGCTCTGATATTCTAGCTCTGATAATCTGCTGTTTGAGTGCCACATTTCTTTCTCAACTAACTAATTTTAAAGGTGAGTTATGAGTTTGAGAGGGGATGTATGTGGTGATTTTTGATATAAATAATAGAATTGTCATTCTTGTTTTAAAGTTGTGTTTTACATTTTGTGGTTTAGAAGATATTTAACTATCTTGAACTTGTAAGATATTATGGAGTATGTCTTCACTGTAAGTTAAGGTGTAGTGGTATCAGTGAGGAATATTGTTTTGTGCCTAGAATCACATCATGAATCTGTCTGCACACAGGATTTGTTGACAGAGATTTAATTTGTGTTGCTTTTGTTCTGTTAGTCTTGCACTCGCAGAAAAGGGGTAGTTTGTTATCTTAAAGTGTGATGGTTAGCATTCAGCAGAAATCATTTACTGACCAATGAGAGGCAAATGCAAACACATTTGAAAATAGTATGGTACATTTTCCTACCACTTTAAAAGTTGTGTTTTACATTTTATGTTAAGGAAGATATTTAAGTGGCTTGAACATGTTATATATTATGGAGTATGTCTTCATTATAAGTTAATGTGTACTGGTATCATCCAGGAATACTGTTTTCTACCTAGAATCATACCATGAGACAGTGAGCACACAGGAAATGTAAACAGAGATTTGATTCGGGTTGGTCTTGCTCTATTACTGTTGCACTCGCAGGAAAGGGGCAGCTTGTTTTTTGTAACACATGGTGATAGTCTCAAGGAGCTGTTAGGACATGTGCTCCTTTCTGCCTGTCTAAAGTAGAAGGAACATGTGTCAGGCTGTTACAGTAATTATCACTTGCTCTACCCCAGTAGTAAATGTGCTTTCAAATTGCCAAAGGAAATATCGCTTTCTGCCTAGAATCAGACCATGAGTCTGTGTGCACACAGGAATTGTTGTCAGCGTTTTAATTTGTGTTGCTGTTGTTCTGTAAAACTTGCACATTCAGGAAAGGCCCAGCTTGTTTTCTAAAAATGTGTTGGTTAGCACTCAGCAGAAATCAGTATCACAAAAATGTGAGGCAAATGCAAACACATTTGAAAAAAGCATGGTAGATTTTCCATCAATTCTTGCAATGGCTGAGGTGGTTCCTACATGTTGAAAACTCCAATTAACCCTTACCACACATGTAATCTTACACACATGTCTGTACTCTTCATGCAGTTGTGGGAGTCTCCATGCAGATCTCTCTTGCAGCTGACAATACACAGTCTCCAGAAACACACTCTTTGCACACACGCAGTAGCTTCTGCTACACTCCCATGCATAATAGTCAGCTCTGTGTGGTGTTTCAGATAGGAGAGTGTAACGCAAACAGATTCAACGTCACCAAGG
Source organism: Triturus cristatus (assembly GCF_964204655.1). Taxonomy (NCBI): domain Eukaryota; kingdom Metazoa; phylum Chordata; class Amphibia; order Caudata; family Salamandridae; genus Triturus; species Triturus cristatus. The sequence continues at coordinate 105,520,532 of NC_140591.1, read as the reverse complement.
CTCATTTCCTTTGCTCTAGTCTAATCACTCACCCTCTAACACATGGTCATGGTCTCAGGGAGCTGTTAGGACATGTGCTCCTTTCTGCCTGTCTAAAGTAGAAGGAACATGTGTCAGGCTGTTACAGTAATTATCACTTGCTCTACCCCAGTAGCAAATGTGCTTTCAAAATGCCAAAGGAAATATCGCTTTCTGCCTAGAATCAGACCATGAGTCTGTGTGCACACAGGAATTGTTGTCAGCGTTTTAATTTGTGTTGCTGTTGTTCTGTAAAACTTGCACATTCAGGAAAGGCCCAGCTTGTTTTCTTCCAATGTGTTGGTTAGCACTCAGCAGAAATCAGTATCTCAAAAATGTGAGGCAAATGCAAACACATTTGAAAATAGCATGGTAGATTTTTCATCAATACTTGCAATGGCTGAGGTTGTTTCTACATGTTGAAAACTCCAATTAACCCTTACTACACATGTACTCTTACACACATGTCTGTACTCTTCATGCAGTTGTGGGAGTCTCTATGCAGATCTCTCTTGCAGCTGACAATACACAGTCTCCAGAAACACACTCTTTGCACACACGCAGCAGCTTCTCCTACACTCCCATGCGTAATAGTCAGCTCCGTGCGGTGTTTCAGATAGTAGTGTGTAACGCAAACAGATTCAACGTCACCAAGGCTCATTTCCTTTGCTCTAGTCTAATCAGTCACTGTCAGAACCACTGGTCCTTCGACACGAGTAGTTAATGCGATTAACACATATCCGAAAAAAAGCGGGAACAGGAGAAATGGAAAATGCACAAAAGATCGCGCTTGGAGTGCCTTGCTGCAAAGAAGACATTCCAAGATGGCCGCCGCGGTATAATCGCGGTAGCGGTCTAGTCTTTGTCTTCACACCTGTGTGGAGCCTTGGTGGAACGCGCTCTCCCTCACGAGTGCGCACTTCACTGAAGTGTCGCCCGAGGTCGGAGCTGAACTTGCGCGTCTCAGGAAAATCTTAGAATTTCAAGAATAGTGTTTAATTCAGTTTACAGTAATGGTTTGGAGAGCCAAGGCCCTGTTATCTAGTTCTTTCCCGAGGTGTTCCCCAAGTCAGGAGATTTCAAGACTCGAGTGAGGAACTTTTCCTGACGTAACCACTCCGCCTCAGCAACTCTTGACAGGAGTTAACTCTAGCGGCTCGAAGGAAGAAGAACACGGAGCCGACTTCGAAAGCTAAGTTATATGTTGTTCATTGTGGAAGGAGTATTACGAAAAAAGCATTGCTAGTAAAAAAGAAAAGAAAGAAATATAAAAGACATTGTAATTGTATAAGAAGAGTAAAACTTATCTAAGTATAGAGAGGATACCTGCTAAAGTATCAAGCTAAAAGAAAGGATGAATACAAGATAAAATAACAGAATAAATGCAATAACAAGAAAACAACTACGCAGAACATAAATTCTAGTGAAGGAAAAGACGACGAAATCTACCACAATAATACAGAGAAGAATAGTGAACGCTACATTAAAAAGATACTGGTAGGTGAGCAGATAAATAGAATAAATAATAATTAGAATTAGATTAAAGGACAGGCATTAACCATTAAATGTTTATGTATCTTAGGTAGAACTGTACAGAACCAATAAGAGAAAAGACATTCCAGGCAGTCAACTACCACCACACGAAGAGGGGCTAGTTCAAGAGGATTAAGGGGTACGTTCCTTCCAAGGGTACAACTAAAGATTTGTAGAGTTGGTAGACAAGAGCAGAGTAGACTAGGGTGCTAAGTATTGTGCTCTATTAGTTCCCTTAGGCATCGTTCAAGAGAAGGTCCATAGAACGGACTGACAAGAAGAAGGGTGCTGCGGAGGAGCTCCGAAGAATCCTGAACCAGTCTCTTTGTTCTTTTATTATTTTATCCACTCCCCCTTCCCCCTTTGGGGTTGTTTAGAGACGTGATCTAATTCGGTCTCTGGAGGATCCTGGAGGGGGCATTGGGAACTAGCATCTCTGTTCCTGTGCACGTACATGGTAAGAATTCCTCTGTTGTAGATCTTGACAGTCACCCTCTAACACATGGTCATGGTCTCAAGGAGCTGTTAGGACATGTGCTCCTTTCTGCCTGTCTAAACTTGAAGGAACATGTGTCAGGCTGTTACAGTAATTATCACTTGCTCTACCACAGTAGTAAATGTGCTTTCAAATTGCCAAAGGAAATATCGCTTTCTGCCTAGAATCAGACCATGAGTCTGTGTGCACACAGGAATTGTTGTCAGCGTTTTAATTTGTGTTGCTGTTGTTCTGTAAAACTTGCACATTCAGGAAAGGCCCATCTTGTTTTCTTCCAATGTGTTGGTTAGCACTCAGTAGAAATCAGTATCTCAAAAATGTGAGGCAAATGCAAACACATTTGAAAATAGCATGGTAGATTTTTCATCAATTCTTGCAATGGCTGAGGTGGTTCCTACATGTTGAAAACTCCAATTAACCCTTACCACACATGTACTCTTACACACATGTCTGTACTCTTCATGCAGTTGTGAGAGTCTCCATGCAGATCTCTCTTGCAGCTGAGAATACACAGTCTCCAGAAACACACTCTTTGCACACATGCAGCAGCTTCTCCTACACTCCCATGCGTAATAGTCAGCTCTGTGTGGTGTTTCAGATAGCAGTGTGTAACGCAAACAGATTCAACGTCACCAAGGCTCATTTCCTTTGCTCTAGTCTAATCACTCACCCTCTAACACATGGTCATGGTCTCAAGGAGCTGTTAGAACATGTGCTCCTTTCTGCCTGTCTAAACTAGAAGGAACATGTGTCAGGCTGTTACAGTAATGATCACTTGCTCTACCCCAGTAGTAAATGTGCTTTCAAATTGCCAAAGGAAATATCGCTTTCTGCCTAGAATCAGACCATGAGTCTGTGTGCACACAGGAATTGTTGTCAGCGTTTTAATTTGTGTTGCTGTTGTTCTGTAAAACTTGCACATTCAGGAAAGGCCCAGCTTGTTTTCTTCCAATGTGTTGGTTAGCACTCAGCAGAAATCAGTATCTCAAAAATGTGAGTCAAATGCAAACACATTTGAAAATAGCATGGTAGATTTTTCATCAATTCTTGCAATGGCTGAGGTGGTTCCTACATGTTGAAAACTCCAATTAACCCTTACCACACATGTACTCTTACACACATGTCTGTACTCTTCATGCAGTTGTGGGAGTCTCCATGCAGATCTCTCTTGCAGCTGACAATACACAGTCTCCAGAAACACACTCTTTGCACACACGCAGCAGCTTCTGCTACACTCCCATGCGTAATAGTCAGCTCTGTGTGGTGTTTCAGATAGCAGTGTGTAACGCAAACAGATTCAACGTCACCAAGGCTCATTTCCTTTGCTCTAGTCTAATCACTCACCCTCTAACACATGGTCATGGTCTCAAGGAGCTGTTAGGACATGTGCTCATTTCTGCTAGTCTAAAGTAGAAGGAACATGTGTCAGGCTGTTACAGTAATGATCACTTGCTCTACCCCAGTAGTAAATGTGCTTTCAAATAGCCAAAGGAAATATCGCTTTCTGCCTAGAATCAGACCATGAGTCTGTGTGCACACAGGAATTGTTGTCAGCGTTTTAATTTGTGTTGCTGTTGTTCTGTAAAACTTGCACATTCAGGAAAGGCCCATCTTGTTTTCTTCCAATGTGTTGGTTAGCACTCAGCAGAAATCAGTATCTCAAAAATGTGAGGCAAATGCAAACACATTTGAAAATAGCATGGTAGATTTTTCATCAATTCTTGCAATGGCTGACGTGGTTCCTACATGTTGAAAACTCCAATTAACCCTTACCACACATGTACTCTTACACACATGTCTGTACTCTTCATGCAGTTGTGGGAGTCTCCATGCAGATCTCTCTTGCAGCTGACAATACACAGTCTCCAGAAACACACTCTTTGCACACACGCAGCAGCTTCTCCTACACTCCCATGCATAATAGTCAGCTCTGTGTGGTGTTTCAGATAGCAGTGTGTAACGCAAACAGATTCAACATCACCAAGGCTCATTTCATTTGCTCTAGTCTAATCACTCACCCTCTAACACATGGTCATGGTCTCAAGGAAATGTTAGGACATGTGCTCCTTTCTGCCTGTCTAAAGTAGAAGGAACATGTGTCAGGCTGTTACAGTAATTATAACTTGCTCTACCCCAGTAGTAAATGTGCTTTCAAATTGCCAAAGGAAATATCGCTTTCTGCCTAGAATCAGACCATGAGTCTGTGTGCACACAGGAATTGTTGTCAGCGTTTTAATTTGTGTTGCTGTTGTTCTGTAAAACTTGCACATTCAGGAAAGGCCCAGCTTGTTTTCTAAAAATGTGTTGGTTAGCACTCAGCAGAAATCAGTATCACAAAAATGTGAGGCAAATGCAAACACATTTGAAAATAGCATGGTAGATTTTTCATCAATTCTTGCAATGGCTGAGGTGGTTTCTACTTGTTGAAAACTCCAATTAACCCTTACCACACATGTACTCTTACACACATGTCTGTACTCTTCATGCAGTTGTGGGAGTCTCCATGCAGATCTCTCTTGCAGCTGACAATACACAGTCTCCAGAAACACACTCTTTGCACACACGCAGCAGCTTCTGCTACACTCTCATGCGTAATAGTCAGCTCTGTGTGGTGTTTCAGATAGCAGTGTGTTACGCAAACAGAGTCAACGTCACCAAGGCTCATTTCCTTTGCTCTAGTCTAATCACTCACCCTCTTACACATGGTCATGGTCTCAAGGAGCTGTTAGGACTTGTGCTCCTTTCTGCCTGTCTAAACTAGAAGGAACATGTGTCAGGCTGTTACAGTAATTATCACTTGCTCCTCAACAGAAGTAAATGTGCATTCAAATTGCCAACCAAATATCTTTTTCTGCCTAGAATTACACCATGAGTCTGTGTGCACACAGGAATTGTTGTCAGAGATTTAATTCATGTTTCTTCTATTTTGTAAGAGTTTGACTCGTAGGAAAGGATCAGCTCATGTGATAGGATTTGAAAAGTTTAAAAAAATAAATTGTAATGAATTTAAATTACATAAAGGTATTTTGTTTTTTGTTTTTTGCAGGTATTGCTGAGCAACAGTGAAAAAATATAAAGATGCCTATAAAGTCAAGAAAAAGAAAAGAAAAGAAACAACAACTATATTTGAAGACAACTGATAAAAAAGAAAATAGGAGGCGAAGCATGTGTTGGAAAACAGAAAAAGTCTTCTGGTAAGCAAACTAAAGAATTTAAAAAAAATATCTTCCAAAAAAAAAAATGATCGAAAGATACATTCAAACAGTGTTTCAAGTACAAAACAACAACAGAGTCGACAGCAAAAACAAAATGCTAATATAGACTCAGAAGTTAGGAAGAGTGACTTAACACGGAAAATAGATTTTAAAAACATTAGTCGAAAAATGTTTCAGAGAAGAGTGATGTTAAATTTGCTGAAGGATGTGAAAAAATATAAGAAAAAAACGAAATTTTATAAGAAAAAGAAATTAATTGAAAGTATTGCTACCAAGGCATTAGAAATAAAAAAAAAAACTATTCATTTTAATTTTGAACAGGATGCGTAGATTAGATAAATTAGTGAATGCAATGAAGTCACAAAGCAAAAGGAAAAGAGAAGTAAAAAAAAAACTTTTGTAAAGTGTTCTTAGGAGAATGGAAGCATAGTTCAAGTACTGAACCATTTTTTAATGAAGAGAGTTATCTTCAAAGTAATAGTTTGTTGCGTGCAGTTGACACCAATGGTAGAGCTTATGAAGTTAAGGATGGTTGTGTAATGGAAAAGGAGAAAATGGTTCCAAGAAATGAGGAACAAGTGATGGCTGATGAGGTTATGGGAAGACGTCCTAAAGCCCCAGTGTACACTTGGAATTGTAGTAGTACTTGTACTGTGCGTCAGGAATCTATTGATAAATTACGTGACTTTCTAAGAGAATATTGTAAAAAGAGTGTTAAACAGAAGATTAAGGTGCTTCAAAGACTAGATCCATGCAGAGTGATAGAGAATACTGGTTTGCAAGGACATTCTCTGGCTTGTCTATCTAGGAAAGTGTGTCAAAGTGTTTTTCACCATTTTAGGATGCTGGCTGTTCATCATACTGAAATGAGAAAGTTTGTGAGAACATTGTATTTTGCTAAAAGTCCAGCACTAAAGTTAAATGAGTTGAATAATGCTCTGTTCCGTGGATCTGTATCAGATGTAGTGAAGGTTACTGATGAGATTCAGTTTTGTTACTTTGGTCCAGAGCAAGAAAGTGTAGAAAATGACACAGTGATTGATGAAAATGTGGAAGACAATGTAGAACTCACTGTTAGTAAAATTTTTGAGGATGAAATGACAAAATTTACTATCATCTCTAATGAAAGACCAAATATTACTTGCATTTGTTGCCGGAGAAGCCATTATAAAAGTCAAACAAGGAATGTTGATCTGTATAAAAAAAGTGAAAATGAAGATAATTATAAGTGGAAAGATTTTGCAACATATATATTTCTGGAAAATTGTTTTGATTTGGGAGAAGATCAGCGTATTTGTAAATACTGTTATAACAAGTTAGAAGAAAATAGAATGCCAGCTAGAGCTGTACATAATAATTTAGAATTGGTTGATATTCCTCCAGAACTTTCTGATACGTATGAGTCTATACTCATTCAATGTGTCCATCCGTTTCAGACCATAGTGCGTATGGAGCCAAAAACTGGTAAATTACCTCCTTCGGATTTACAAAGAGGTTTAAAAGGAAGAGTTGTCTATTTGCCATTGGATTTGAAAAAAATATGGAAACAATTGATGCAGATACTTTGGAAACTGAACCATTAGTTATTCTGGTTAATGGTGAATAAGAAAATTTGGCAGGAGCTGGTGGATGTACGAAAAGTACAAAGAGCAAATTTGTATTTGAAAAAAAATAATAAATGGTATGAAGCCATTTATATGGATGAAGATGAAGAAGAAATACTAGAAGACACAGGAATACCAACTGGGCAACTTGAAAAAGTGGATAAGTCAAAAGAAGAAGAAATTTATGAACATTTCAGCATACATCCTCTACATTCTAAAGAAGTTATGGGAAACGCTATTGATCTGTTTCAGATGAAGAAAGCACAAGGAAATCCCCTGAGTGTATGGGAGGAGAGCTTGGAAGCTCGTTGTTTTCCCCAGCTGTTTCCTACAGGAGAAGGAGGACGATATGATGAACGTCCAGTACAGATTCCTGCTTCTGAGTATCGGACTACAAGACTATATGCAGAAGATCCGAGATTTCGTCAAAGTATTCCTTATTTGTTCCATCTTTTATTTGAAAGTGACTTGTCAGCACTATCTTATGCAGTAAATCACATTTTGAAAACTGGAGTACATCTACATAATGTGACTGCAAAGGATTTTATGAACAAAGTGCAACAGCGAGATGATCATTTGGAATCTCAATTGATCAATTTGATGGCTTGTCAGCGTGGGACGAATGAATATTGGTACCGACGCCATGGAGAATTGAAATGTATGTTACGGAATTTAGGAACTCCTACATGGTTCCTTACCCTAAACTGTGCTGAGTAGGCTGGGGATGATCTTCTGGATTTTCTTCGAGAGGCAAATTCAAATATTGAAAACATCCAATACAAGACAGCAGGAGAATTGTGCTCATTGGATCCGGTTAATGTTTGCAGATATTTCAATCATAGATTTGAGGCTATGATGTCCTTCATCTGCAATAAAAAAAATCCACCTCTTGGAGAAGTTGTGGATTTCTTTTGGTGAAAAGAGTACCAAGCCAGAGGTGCTCCTCATATTCATATGCTGTTGTGGATCAAGGATGCTCCAAAATTTGGAACAGATTCTGATGATGCAGTTTTAAGTTTCATCGAAGGATATGCAACATGTGCTATACCTAAAAGCACAGAAGAGAAAAATTTAAAAGAACAAGTTTTACGTTTCCAAAGTCATCGGTGTGGAAAATACTGTCGACGAAAGTACAAGAGTAAAGATAAATTCTACACAAAATGTCGATTTGGATTTCCACGACCTGTTCTTTCAAAAGGAAGAGTAAACAGTTTTATGTCAGCTGTGCGACATACTATTACAAGAAAATCGCCTAAAAATACCAACAATCTAAGAAGAAAAGAAGAGTCAAAATATATAAATGACTACAACCCAGTCATTTTATCCATGTGGAATGCTAACATGGATATACAGTATGTGGCTGACAATTCTATTGCTGTTGCTCGCTATGTCACATCTTACATCACTAAATCTGAGAAGACGGAATTGAAGGAAATGTGGGAAGAGATTTCTCACGAGAAGACTGTCAGTAAGAAGCTATACAGTTTCAGTTTAAAGATGTTATCGCATCGAGAAATTGGATCCTATGAATGCTCAGATAGGTTATCATCTGCAAGTCTGTACTCAAAATCCAGAAGAATAATTTGGGCAAGTTTAGGCCCTGCAGGAATGCGAAATCGGGTACTGAAATCTATTCGAGAAATTGAATATTTAGCAGAGTTCGAACCAGAAAGTACAAAAAATTGATCACGGATTACTACATGAAAATAAAGAGTGCTCATGCACATCTTTCGAACCAATGAGAATGTATGTAAGTGGACAAGCAGGAACTGGAAAAAGTTTCTTAATTAATGTAATTAGAAGCTACCTACAGAAGAAAATGGATTCCATTTTGTCTTGTGTTGTTACTGCTCCAACTGGGTTAGAAGCGTATAACATCAAAGGAGTTACCTTACATCGTTTGCTAATGTTACCAGTAGAGCATGAGAACAAAATACAGTACCACAAACTAGCAGGAGAAGCATGCTTGGAAGTTTCAAGAGTATTGAAGAAAATGAAAGTACTCATTATTGATGAGGTTAGCATGGTATCAAACTTAATGCTTGCCTTTGTGCATTTAAGAATGCAGCAAATTCTGAAGACAGACTTTGACGTCCTATTTGGAGGAAAACACGTCATAGTTTTTGGAGATCTTTTGCAACTTACTCCAGTTAAAGGACAGCCGGTATTCCATACACTTACACATGAAGACACAAAAAAGTCATTAGGAAGTATAGGCAATGTAAATATTTGGACATACTTTGAGTATAAGGAACTCATTACCAATATGAGGCAAGCCAATGATGAGGACTATGCAAGTATTCTGAAAGATAGAAGAATTGGACTACTCACAGAACATGGCAGAAAAGCATTACAGAGTCGATTGCTGAGTAATTTGTTTCCAACAGAAGAAATAGTTCCAGAGAAAATATACAAGGAAATTGCAGAAAGAAAAAATACTGTAATCTGCTTAATGCCAACACTACATGAATGCTCTGTATTCAATCAAGAACTTTTGAAATTGGAAAATGAAGAGATCATAAAACTGGAAGCTGTGGATAAAATAGAACATGAACGAATAACTGTTATATTGACAGGCAAATTGGGTACTAAATTGGATTCTCTGGAGAAAAACATTTCAAAAACAGCAGGTTTGGAAAAGAATCTTTATGTGTGTATGAACTGTAGAGTAATTTTAAGACAGAATTTGGATGTAGAGAAAGGTTTAGTGAATGGAGCTATGGGAAGAGTTGTGGGTTTTATTAATTACCAGAAAAAAGTTGGAATTGAATGTTTAAAAATAAAATTTGATCAGATACAAGAGGTTAAAGACATTTGTCGTTGTTCAGTTTGTTTCTTGCTTGTGAAAGACTTATATGTGCGTATGAAGCAGTTTCCGTTTTCTCTAGCATATGCTGTAACTATTCACAAATCTCAAGGATTAACTGTTGATAGTGCTTTTGTAAACATTGGATTTACTGTGTTTAAAGAAGGTATGGCATATGTTGCTTTGTCACGCGTGAAAAAATTATCTGGTTTATTCATGATAGACTTTGATGATTCAAAAGTAAGTGCTGATGCAAACTGTGTAAAGGAGTATAATAGATTAAGAAGAAGCTATGCTCCTCATTTAGGTCAGTATCCTGTGTTTGAAAAACGTGTTGTTTGTCGGAAAAGGAGATTTGAGAATATCTGTAATGAGGGTGTACAGAAGAGAAAACAAAAAGACAGTGATGTGACTGCAAGCAAAAAGAAAAAGGACAGTGTGGAAGAGGTTGTTGGTTGTCATTTTGAAAATGGCTCTGGTGTCAACTGCTACGCAAATGTAGTGCTGAATGTTGTATTTTATCTTGATTTTTTGCAAGAGCAGATAACACTAAATCATGAAAAAAGATTCTGTTCTTTGCTGAGTCTCCTCTATGAGAAGCTGAGTAATGATAAAACTAAAATAGAAAGTGCTTCTGATGTTAGAAATCTTTTAGATGTATGTTCTGGACGTACACAGTTTACACAAAATGTCCAGCAAGATGCACAGGAATTCTTGATGTATATCCTGATGGTACTGGAAGATGAAGGGGTAGAAGTAGAAAATTTATTTGGTGTCTCTTATAAATGGGAACATTGTTGTGATAACTGTATGAACACAAGCAGTAGTAATGTTGATTCTGAAAGGTTCATATATTTACCATTACCAGAGAGTAAAACAGTGACTTTTAGTAAATTAGTTAAAGATGCTAATCACAACATGGAATGTTCTCAATGTAAATCAGACATGTTGTCAACGTTATTTTTAAAGAAATATGGACAGTATGTAATTTTAATGATGCAACGTTGTAGAGCTGATGGTTCAAAATTGGACACTTTAATAAAGAAGTTTACAGGACAACAATTATCAATATCTGGAAAAACTTTTGTTGCAGTTGCAATAATTTTTCATGATGGACCTTCTATAACTTCTGGTCATTACACAGTTTATCTTAAATGGGGTTGCTCCTCTGCTGACCTGTGGGTGCGCTGTTGACTCCTGTCGCTTGTCCCGCCTGGTATGCCCTGTGCCCTGTGCGCCCTGCCCTGCTGACTCCCCCGTTCTCCGCCGCCGCAAGCACCAACAGCGGTCGCCGAGTGGGGTCTAACTACATCTCCCAGCAGCCTGTGCGGCCGGAGACCCGCCCACAACGTTTCCCGCGCCAGGAGGCGCTTCAAAATCCGGCACTTCCTCCGCGTCGCGGGACGCGCGCGGGTCGGCGCCGGGAGAAGCCCGGGACAAGGGCGGGACCGTCTGTGGCCGTCCGGGGCCGGAGGCGGCCGGGTCGGGCAACATCTCTTGGTCATGAACTCTGGGTCAGTCTGGACTTTAATTTTCCACTGACATTGAGTCGTGTCCTATATTTGTTTTATAGTATTCAGCCATAACCTATACATAGAGTGTTCTATCTTTTTATATTTGATTGCTCAGTATTTAGCTATTGTTTTTATAGGGGTTTCTATCAGTACTGCTCCAGCTTGTTAGCCTCCACCCGAGTTATGGGGAAACTCACTAAAACCTCTTCGAGTCGTCCTATGACTAGACAACTAGCCAACTCGAATCCCCCGCTCCCAAGTCTGACAGCGATAGATAAAATGCTGCAGAAAACAATTGGGGTGGTTGCTACAGCCATTGAAAACACGGAAAGACGGCTGTCCATCACTCCTGCATTTACTATGGCTCCCCCACATGATGGTTCGGCTGATATGTCCACATACCAGGTGGATATGGAAGCTATGTCATCTATGCTGCCATCTTTTACCCATTTACCTTGTGCACAGGTGATTTTAGATGAGCCTGAGCTGCCGGAAGTCGGTCCATTGTCATCCTCTTTTGTTTCTACAGTGGCCCCCAAGAAGCAGGCAAAGTTAAAGAAAAATAAACAGAAAACTAAAAAAAGGACTTTAAATTCTGCCCCTCCTGCAGCTGGGCCTGCCCCTTCAGTCCCGGCTCAACACCCTCCTATTTCTAATCCACCGGTCTGGGCTTCTACTTTACTAATAGATCTACAGTCGCATATAGATCATTCCCTAAACCTTCTCCTAAAAACCCTATCATCCAAAATAGACAGGTTGGTATCCCTTATCAATACCAAAGGTCTTGGGAAGCAGCAGCCAAACCATGATCCACTGCACAACTCTCGCTGTACGGAAGGTATTAGCACCCAAGCTATGATTAATAATCTTACTCCTCAGGGTCAGCCTAGTTCCCGCTCGCTCCCCACTCCCTCTACTTCAGCACAGCCACTTGTGGTGCCACCAATTGCTCCTCCTCTTTTTGCTGGTCCCCCTATACCCCTGAACGTCCCCCGAGTCTCTACTGTCTTATCAGCTTGTGATCAGTTCCAGAATAATAAGGATCATAGCCCACGGAGCTTTGGTGGGGGTAGGCCTCTTCCTAATATGGGTGGGAATTTAGCCTCTTGGAACCTGGCTGACCACTCTTCACTTGTACAGCTCCCACCCGAGTCAGCTCCGTATGTGATTGTGCTTACAGGAGTTCCTCCTTTATCTAATGCCAAGGGGGAAACTTACCATGAACTAAAAAACAAAGTCACCCATTGGCTGTCTAAAAATAGACCATTAAATGGGGCTGGCAGAGGGGAAATGCTGTTTGTTCGCAGGGTTAGCTGGCTATGGACTCGTCCAAAGGACATCAGTGGGGATTGTGTTTTGATTAATTTTAGGGACCCCAGAGTAGTGGGACACATACTGGATCTGGGTGGGAAGTTTAAACTAGGTTCCATTGATACTTCTCATTTGGGGTATTTTTATTCCCATCCCAATGTCTTGAACCCTGTGGAACTTCCATACTCTTTCCAAGCACCTCATAATTCCTATTTTAATATCCCGGTTGCCAACCGTTTTGATGTGCTTGGTTCCGTGGATTGACCATCATCCCGGAGGCATATCAAGGGAAGGCACATGCACACCGAGGGGAACCCTGGTAGAGAGGACCATGGTGTGGTGATGGATCTCTCCCTGGCCACACCTGGTATCGGGAGAGGACTTACTCCCTCCTTTTTTTCCCATTTGAATAACAGTTCTACGGAAGGACACCCTGAGTTGTGCCACCCTGAACATACTGCTCCCCATGAGTCCCCTATTTCTCTCCCCTTGGTGCCCAGTTCCTGTCGTACACCCTCACGTAGACCACTAGTAGGGTCCTGGAATGTGGCTGGACTGGAGTCCAAACTCTCTGACCCTGAGTGGGGAGAGTTAATGGACAATTTTGATATTTGTCTATTTCAAGAAACTTGGCTTCGGCACAGTCCAGTGAGGGCGGGTTACGCAGCTTTATTTACTCCCGCGGTCCAAGGCTCCAGGGGCAGACCTTCGGGGGGGTTAGCTATTTGGGTTGCAACTCATTTAGGTTGCTCTGTAGAGTCTATAGACACAAAGTCCCCTGATATCTTGTGCCTGCTACTTACCTTCCCTGCCGGATACTCGCTGGTAGTACTAAATGTCTATCTGCGTCCTTATCCGGTACAGCTGGGTTTGTCGATTTTGGGGGCTTTAGATGAGGTATTACACTCCCTTCCCCCTGCGTCCCACAAACTATTAGGTGCGGATTTTAATTGTCACTATGAACCCCTCCCTGGGATCCCTCCTCCTACTCGCGATGAGGATGAAAATTACAAAATCCCAGATCCTACCATCTACTCGGCCAAGCGTCTTCTCCCACTAGCTCTTGAGATCAATAAGCTATCCATTGCACATTCCTTGAGGGCCTGCAATGGTAGATTGTGCCCTGATGTACCGGGAGCTTTCACCTTCAATAGACCCGGGAGTTGCTCGACTATCGACTATATTCTGGTGAACGTGGAATTTTGGGGCTATTTAGCAGCATTTTCTGTTATTCCGCGGGTCGATAGCGATCATAACTTATTGTCATTGGAATTGGTAAATAATATTGGTGGTAGTGCAGGCCCACACGGCCTGACACCACCTAATAGCGAGAACTTGGTCCTAGCTGCAGGAGGTAGACGGATTAGGTGGGCAAGGGTTGTGACCGATGAAATAAAGCTTGCAGCTTTATATAGTAGTGTCACTCGCTCCCTGGAGGCGGTTTCCCTCCTATTGAGCCCCACTGGGGATATTGAGCAGAACCATCTCCTAGATTTCCAAAACATCCATAAGGAACTCCTTGGCGGCCTGGTTGTTTTTTTTTACAGAGCATCTGTCTCAAGGCCAAGGGCCCAAAGGCCTGAGCATTGGTACAATGGTTCTTGTAGGCTGGCCAAGACTGCCCTGATTAAGGAGATAAAAAATGGTACTCTGTCTAGTATCCAGGCTGCGAGGGCTTTTTATAAAAATCTGATTAAGGAGGCAAAATCTGAGTGGGAGGATCTCAGGTGGCAAAACATGAAACAAGCACTAGCAGATCATGATTCGAGGGCCTTCTGGAACATTGTTCGAACTGGTACGGTAGCTTGCAGCCCCGCTATCATTCCCAACCTCAGTGAGGAGGTCTGGCTCGCCCACTTTAAACCCCTATAGTCTCTTAGTGACCCTAGGGAAGGATCTGATTTGGTAACCCCGCCTAATGTTATTCTAATGAATCAGATGGACCAAGAAGATTCTGTGAGTCGATCTTTCTCCCTCTCAGAAATAGAGTTGGCCCTTAGCACCTTAGCTGTAGGGAAGGCTCCGGGGCTTGACAGGATCCCTGGTGATCTGTTTAGAAGTGAATTAAAATTTTGGGCCCCCTACATTTTGGTATACTTCAATGCCATTTTGCAGGGCCTTGAGATCCCGGATACCTGGTTGGGAGCAGAAATTATACCCATTCACAAAAAATCTTCCCCCCTGGACCCAGCCAATTATCGCCCCATAAGTTTGATTGACGTTTTACAGAAGCTGTTTGCCCGAGTCCTTTTAACAAGGTTGCAGTCCTGGATGGAGGACCATCAAATTTTAACCTCGCTCCAGGCAGGGTTTCGAGCAAAGGTCTCTACCATTGACCAATTGTTTAGGCTTCAGTTGATTCACTGGAAGACTGTCAGCATGGGTGCTGGTAATCTTTACTTGATCTTTGTGGACCTTCGGTCCGCATTTGATACGGTCCAAAGGGAAAAATTATGGATTCTGTTATTAGAGATGGGTGTTCCCCCCTACCTTTGTCATCTATTCAAACGCCTACACCAAGGCACTTATGCAAGGGTGAGATTTGGGAGATGTGGGGAAATTTCAGGGCCATTTCCGGTTGTGTCCTGGCCCCCACCCTTTTCTCCCTTTTTATTAATGGGATGATTGAGCATCTCCTGCGCGCCGCTAGTTTGGATTCCCCTATCCTTGCGGGGCGTAGGATACCGGCCCTAATGTTCGCGGATGACACGCTCTTGATATCTAAATCTTTCATGGGCGTCCAGCGTACATTGGAGGCATTTTGCTCTTTCTGTAAAAAAAGGGATCTGGAACTAAACCTTTCTAAAACAAAATTTATGGTTTTCAGCTCCAAGTCATTCAACTGTCCCCACACTAAGATGGGAGATGTAGAGTTAGATAGGGTCTCTACCTTTGATTATTTGGGGGTGACCCTCAACGACAAAATGAAATGGGGGTCTCATATGGCGAAGGCAAACCTGAAGCTAGCACAATCAGTGGGGGGTTTACTGAAGGTCTTTAATAACACTTCTTCCAAACCTCTGGGCCACCCCATGGAAATCTACAAATCCCAAGCAAGAGGGGGCGCGCTATATGGCGCTGTGCTTTGGGGGCATTCTACTCCTGCTTCTTTATCGGTAATTGAGAATTCCTTTATCAGGCGACTGCTGAAATTACCTGTAAGCACCCCCTTAATTCCCTTGAGATGGGATTTAGGTTTAGTTCCTATAGAAGAAATTGCCCTGAATCGCCCTCTCCTGTTCTGGAGACGACTCTGGTCAACACCCGAGCTTGCAAGCTATAGGCACGACCTAGGTGACATACTGGCAAGGGGAAAACTGGAAAAAATCCCTTGGTTAACTTATGTCAAGACCCTTTGTTATTCCATAGGGAAGGGGGACCTTTGGTCGGCCCCGGAAGAGACAAGCCGCTCACTATCTAAGAAATCTTTGAGTGAGGCCTTGTATTTGTATCGGAAGGAAATTTTATTACATTCTTCTCTGGGTAGGCTCACTGACATCTTCCTGGACATTAAGTTCAGCCCCCAGTACGAAACCTTCTTGGATGTTATCCTACCCCCCTTGGCAAAGAAACTTTACATTCAGTTTCGACACAGCTCGCTACGTCTGAGGGCTTTTACATGTAGATGGTCAAACGTATCTGATCGATCAAGTACGTGTCCTGTATGTACTGATATTCGTGAAACAGAGATGCATGTCGTTCTTTTTTGCCCCCTTTATATCAAGGCTAGGAAGAAGTGGATCATTCAGCTCTGTAAGTCGAGGGGCCTTAGGGACTACCAGGTAGTGTTTAGAATTTTGAAGTACGATACCACCCCATTGATAGTGTTTGCGATGGCCAAATATCTTCTTTCTATGTGGTTCACCAGGTCCAAAAAAATGCCTACTGCCCAACAACCCTCTTGATTCCAGTATTACTATCATTGTCATTATAGAATCTTGTGGTGTAGTGAGATCACTTTGGGCTTTTGTCACAGCTCTGACAAATTTGCTTCCTGTGGAAATAATTTGTTCTCATTTCTCTGTGCAATTTTTTTAGTATAATAATTTTAATGCTCCCATGGATTACACTCTACTTAATGTTGATTTTAATCATGTTTTATTGTACAGAATTATTTATGTCTTTTTATGGTATCATACCGAAATAAAAGCTTTTGACTGACTGACTTAAATGTGAAAAAGGATGGACACTGTGTAATGATTCTCAATTGATTTTCAAGCAACGTTTGCCTTATGATTTACCCAATTGTTACCTAATTTTTCTGAAACCCAAATTTTAAATACTAACATCATCATTGGAAGAAAGCATTATTAAAATTTAAAAGGATTTAAATTGGATATTTCGCTCAAAAGAGATTTTAAACTTACCATTTGGCCGTAAGGAAAGGTAAAACATACAATTGTGGACTTCTTTGACAGATATTATTTTGGAAAATATTCTTTTGTAACAAGGTTTACAGACGTTATTTTTTGGAAATTGTTATTCTTCTTAAAAGGTATTTTTAACATTTCTATTAAGGTATGTTTTAGTGAGGATACATTTGGGGCTTTTTTAAACAATCTTTCAGATTGTTTTTTTTTTTGCCCGCTGTTAAATGATGAATACAATTGATTTCACTATTTTCAGTGAAAATCAAAACATTCTGAAAACAGCAAAAAAAGGGCAAAAAATTGCTTTGCTAAATATGAAAAAACATGTACTGTTTAATAAAGTGTATTGTTGAATATTAATACTTTTTTTCAGAACTAGAAAGAAAATTTAGAAGATGTTATTCAGTTATCTTTGCAATTAAATAAAAACATTTAATTCTAAATTATTTATTTTGATGGTCAGGTAAGTTTAACATATCTGTATGTGTCACTGGTTTCGTTTCATGCTTCCTTTTCTTCACCTCTCCTTACTCTACTTTTCTCATTTCTCTTCTCACTCTCTCTTCCTGCTTTACTACTCTTTTGTAACTTCCTCACTCCTTCTATACTACTCCCCTACCTTTACTACCTCCATCACTAATTTTTCATCCATGTTTCTTTTCTGTATCCATATGTCTTAGTCTTTTTAACTGCCTTACTCCTTCTCAGTTCTTTGCTCTCTGTGTCTGTATCTGTCACTCTTGGTTTGTCTGTTTTACCCTTAATTTCCTTAACATCTCTGGGGCACATTTACAAGCCACCTGCGCCACCACTACGTCAATTTTCTTGATGAACTAGTTGTGCAGGGTGCTTTTCCATATTTACAAGGAGAGGATAAGCCTCTTTGTGTGTCTTTTCCTCTCCTTGTAAATACAGGCAATTCTAATGCAGCACTAAAATGAGCTATTATCTTTTTTGGGTACCTATACATAAATACTGATGCAGAGTTTAAAGTTTAATAGGAAGACTCTCTTCCCTTCATCTGTGAAATGTACACCATCTCTTTTTTAATTACTTTGCCACTCCCCTCTCTTTCTCAGGGAGTCCCTGAAGGTTTACTAAAGGTGGAAAAAATGTTTTTGTTTTTTTTAAAAAAAAACCCATTGGGTGCGCGCTGGGTGCGCGCACTCTTAAAAAAAAAAAAGAAATAGATTCTAAATAACAAGTTTTTGTGTTTTGATTTTAGGTGGCTCTAAAAAGAGCCCTTGAGTTAATGTAGGGACAGAGGAAGAGAAAAACGGAGAAAAAAAAAGAAGAAAATTATGGCCTTTCGCAAGGATGCTCCTCAAATTTTCTTTGAATGAGATCAATACTGCTCTCACCCAAAGAAATAAGAAGACCACAATCCATGCAGTGTGTACTCATCCTCCCAAAACAAGGATGAATATCCAAAGGTGTGGAAGAAGGTGAAGGCACCACTGCAGAAGAAGTGCTCGCCTGAGCTGCCAAAGATGTGCTCGGCTGAGCTGCTGCAGATGTTGCCGGCTGAGCAGGTGGAGGGTTTGCTCCAGAAGCTCGACGAAAAGTCAATGGATGCATTGCCTCAACGTGCCTCGTCATAGTATGAATACTAAAAGAGTACTTCTTGTTAGGATTCCCACGTGACAAGACGCGCTGACACAGTTTGCAGGTGACCTTTGGTGCATTCACCTTCTTTTGTCCCTCTGGAAAAGTGAAAAACTGCCATATGAAGGAGTCTTTCTGCTTCCTCTGCCTCTGTCTCTCAAGAGTGTCCTGTTCACTCTCAGAAGATGGCTGCTGCTCTGCCATTGTATCTCAACACACAGATTAGCTCCTTCTCCTAGGGAATCAGAACTAACAATGAGGGGGGTGGGTGTGATTTTGGAAGAATCTGGAACTAAAAGTACTTTGAACCAATGAAAAGTGATGTTTCTGGATCACATGACTTGCCATGAGGGGATTGGGTGTGGTGTTGTAACAATCTGAAACTGAAAGTAATGAAAACCAATTAAAAGTGTTGTTTTATTCATCACAAGCTCCCAGCGCGCACGGTGCAATTACGCATGCGCGAACGCGTACGCGCGCATGCGCATTAGTCTTGTGCGCGTACGTAGCGCGCATACGCAGCACGCGCGTATGCGTGAACGTCAGCGCACGTACTCTACGCGTATACGGAAGTGTACCGTGTGGAGTACGTACAACGCACGTACGCATGCGTACTAGGTGCGTGCTCCGAGCGCGCAGTAAAACGTATGTATGCGTACGTAAATAACGTACGCCGGAATTCATAAAAAATGTACGCAAACGTACTAGGTGCGCGCTCTGAGCGCGCACCCTAAGAATTTCTATAAAAAAAAAAAAGTGGACATAACTTAATAGAAGATATTAAGTATGCTGTTCAACTTTATCTTAATTAAAACTTTTTAAAAAAATGAGCCACACCAAATTAAAGGATACAGATAATATATAAATGTATACATAGGGAAATTTTTGAAAAAGAAATATTTAATAAATATAATTAAAAAATAAAAATAAGCATTTAAAAAACCTTTGAAATTCACTGAAAAAACCATAGTTTTCACACACGTTATAGTTAGGAATTAGCATTTAAAAAACCTTGCAAATTCACTGAAAAAACCAGAGGTTTCACACACGTTATAGTTAGGAATTAGCATTTAAAAAACCTTGCAAATTCACTGAAAAAAACAGAGGTTTCACACACGTTATAGTTAGCTGGACATTTTACTCGTAAAAAACCAATGAAATTCCCCCGTTATAGTTAGTTCAGCTAACTATAACTCGCGCGCCCGCAATCCATTGCTGATGATGTCACATATTACATCACTCATGACATGGTCAGTGACATCACTGATGACATCTCAAATGACATCACTGATGACATCATCCTTGTGATAGAGTAGCACATCTTCTCACACTCTAATATAACCTTTGATACACCGACTAAAAATTTAAGAGTTCCATTCTCAAAACCATACATACTCCAATATCAATAAATACATACCCAATTATTAACTCTTAGGTCTACATACACCTCCACTCATTCACCTGTACAGTCACTCATACTTACAGTCACTCCATACAAAACTATCATATGCATTTATACACCTATATAGACACTCACACACCACCAATCATCCATAGAGGTACTCTCACACCTAGTCAATCATGCAAATAATCACACTCCAATTTACTCACCTAGGCAGTGAAACACACTCAAGTTCACTTACTCATAAAAATAGTATCAAATTCTTACGCTCTTATAGAATCATTGATACAAGCACACACTCATCCATACAGCCACTCTCACAATCACACACTCTCACATCTACCCACTTATATACTCTTACACGCATATATACTGCCTTTCACATATGTAGTCACAAATGTACCACTGAGATATACATTCAATCCCTAACACACCCATACATTCACTCAACCATACAGTCCATCACAGATGCAGTCTTAAAACCATGCACCCATAGAATCACCCACTCACACATCTATGCATAGAGTGACACACACCCTCCCCACACAAACACTCATGAACCCATACAGATACTTAGACAACCAATCAATTACCCATATAGAGACTCATATAGCTGTTCTCAAAACCATGCAGCCACTTATACACCAACATACAGACACATACACACATTTACACTGTTTAGTCACTAGTCTGCAGTAAGATACATTTAATGACTAACTTAAAGAATCATGTTATGCACCACAGAAAATCATCCATTTACACACGTGTACACCCACTCATTCTTAAACAGGCCTTTCCCTATATATATTAAACATATTGAAAATTTTCAAAAACACATACTCACTGGATGATGTCATCAGTGATGTCATCAGTGATGTCATTTGAGATGTCATCAGTGATGTCATCAGTGATGTCACTGACCATGTCATGAGTGATGTAATATGTGACGTCATCAGCAGTGGATTGCGGGTGCGCGAATTATAGTTAGCTGAACTAACTATAACGGGGGAATTTCAATGGTTTTGTACAAGTGAAAAGTCCAGCTAACTATAACACCCCTGAAAACTATGGTTTTTTTCAGTGAATTTGCAAGGTTTTTTAAATGCTAATTCCTAACTTTAACGTGTGTGAAACCTATGGTTTTTTCAGTGAATATATATATATATATATAACCTACTGGCGGTAGCCAGTAGGTAGTTATAGTTAGGACCATGTTTCTATCCAAAAAGCGTTTTTTCTTTTCCCAATAACTTTGGTGCCGGTTGATGAATCTTCGTGAAATTTTCAAAACATTGGTCCCGCTCCGGTCAGCTCCTATCCTGAAAGTTTCGGGGTGATTCGCCAAGCGGGGGCCGAGAAAAAAGGGGGGGTCCCAAAAAGCATTTTCTCCATGTTATTTCCCAGAGAAAACTTTAGACACGACTACAGCCCGAACTGCTGAACGGAATTACACCACATTTGGCAAAAAGATAGTGCTTGGTTCATAAAGCGACCTTTTTTTAAAATGGTGTAAATCCCTTTAGTAGTTTGAGATATTAAAGAAAAAAATCTTTATATATCTGGGCGGGACCTAACTACACAAGCAGGAGCTTGGCTCCAATTGGCTGCCAACACATCAATCCAGGAAGTGTTGGCAGCCATCTTGGTGAAATGCTTTTTAGGTCTCGCCTAGCAATGCAGCGCATGCGCTGCACACTCCACAAACACAACTGCACTGCCCTAAACCCTAACACACTACACCAGCACGAGCCCCTACACTGCACGAACACCACTGCACTGCCCTAAAACCTGAAACACTACCCCCAGCACGACCCCCTACACTGCCCGAACACCACTACACTGCCCAAACCCTGAAACACCACCCCCAGTACGGCCCCCTACACTGCCCGAACACCACTGCACTGCCCTAAACCCTGAAACACTACCCCCAGCAAGACCCCCTACACTGCCCGAACACTACTGCACTGCCCTAACCCATGAAACATCACCTCCAGCAAGACCCCCTACACTGCCTGAACACCACTGCCCTAAACCCTGAAACACCACCCCCAGCATGACCCCTACACTGCACAAACACCACTGCACTGCCCTAAACCCTGAAACACCACCCCCTGCATGACCCCCTACACTGCCCTAACACCACTGCACTGCCATAAACCCTGAAACACCACCCCAAGCACACGAATACCACTGCACTGCCCTAAACCCTGAAACACCACCCCCCACACGACCCCCTACACTGCCCGAACACCACTGCACTGCCCTAAACCCGGAAACACCACCCCGCACGACCCCCTACACTGCTCGAACACCACTGCACTGCCCTAAACCCGGAAACACTACCCCCAGCACAACCCCTACACTGCCCGAACACCACTGCACTGCCCTAACCCATGAAACATCACCTCCAGCAAGACCCCCTACACTGCCTGAACACTACTGCACTGCCCTAACCCATGAAACATCACCTCCAGCAAGACCCCCTACACTGCCTGAACACCACTGCCCTAAACCCTGAAACACCACCCCCAGTACGACCCCCTACACTGCCCAAACACCACTGCTCTGCCCTAAACCCTGAAACACCACCCTCAGCACGACCCCCTACTCTGCCCAAACACCACTGCACTGCCCTAAACCCTGAAACACCACCCCCTGCACGACCCCCTACACTGCCCTAACACCACTGCACTGCCATAAACCCTGAAACACCACCCCAAGCACACGAATACCACTGCACTGCCCTAAACCCTGAAACACCACCCCCCACATGACCCCCTACACTGCCCGAACACCACTGCACTGCCCTAAACCCGGAAACACCACCCCGCACGACCCCCTACACTGCCCGAACACCACTGCACTGCCCTAAACCCGGAAACACTACCCCCAGCACAACCCCTACACTGCCCGAACACCACTGCACTGCCCTAAACCCTGAAACACCACCCCCAGCACGACCCCCTACACTGCCCAAACATCACTCACTGCTCTGCCCTAAGCCCTGAAACACCACCCTCAGCACCACTCCCTACTCTGTCCGAACACCACTGCTCTGCCCTAAACCCTGAAACACCACGCCCAGCACAACCCCATACACTGCCCGAACACCACTGCACTGCACTAAACCCTGAAACACCACCCCCTGCACGACCCCTACACTGCCCTAACACCACTGCAGTGCCATAAACCCTGAAACACCACCCCAAGCACACAAACACCACTGCACTGCCCTAAACCCTGAAACACCAGCCCCCGCACGACCCCCTACACTGCCCGAACACCACTGCACTGCCCTAAACCCTGAAACACCACCCCCCACATGACCCCCTACACTGCCGGAACACCACTGCACTGCCCTAAACCCGGAAACACCACCCCGCATGACCCCCTACACTGCCCGAACACCACTGCACTGCCCTAAACCCGGAAACACCACCCCCGCACGACCCCCTACACTGCCCGAACACCACTGCACTGCCCTAAACCCGGAAACACCACCCCCAGCACAACCCCTACACTGTCCGAACACCACTGCACTGCCCTAAACCCAGAAACACTACCCCCAGCACAACCCCTACACTGCCCGAACACCACTGCACTGCCCTAAACCCTGAAACACCACCCCGCACGACCCCCTACACTGCCCGAACACCAATGCACTGCCCTAAACCCGGAATCACCCCCCCCGCACAACGCCTTACACTGCCCGGACACCACTGCACTGCCCTAAACCCGGAAACACCACCCCCAGCACAACCCCTACACTGCCTGAACACCACTGCACTGCCCTAAACCCGGAAACACTACCCCCCAGCACAACCCCATCACTGCCCGAACACCACTGCACTGCCCTAAATCCTGAAACACCACCCCCAGTACGACCCCCTACACTGCCCTAACACCACTGCACTGCCCTAAACCCTAAAACACCACCCTCAGCACAACCCCCTACACTGCCCGAACACCACTGCACTGCCCTAAACCACCACCCCCAGCACGACCCCCTACACTACCCGAACACCACTGCACTGCCCTAAACCCTAAAACACCACCACAAGCACGACCCCTACACTACCCAAACACCACTGCACTGCCCTAAACCCTAAAATACCACCCCCAGCACGACCCCTACACTACCCAAACACCACTGCACGACCCTAAACCCTAAATCTACCCCCAGCACAACCCCCTACACTACCCAAACCCCACTGCACAGCCCTAACCCCTACATCTACCCTCAGCACGACCCCTACACTACCCAAACACCACTGCACTACCCTAAACCCTTAAACACTAACCCAGCACAACCCCTTACACTACCCAAACACCACTGCACTACCCTAAACCCTGAAACACCAGCCCCCACACGACCCCCTACACTGCCCGAACACCACTGCACTGCCCTAAACCCTGAAACACCAGGCCCCGCACAACCCCCTACACTGCCCGTACACCACTGCACTACCCTAAACCCATGAAAAGTAACCACCACCCATGCCCTTTCCCCTTACCTCTCACTCCTTGTGGTTCCTCTCTCCTCATGGTTCCTGCTTCATGTCATCTCTGAGAGGCGGTGCACGTCGTTGTGAGGAAACGGAACAGCCTCTGTTTCCTTACAACGACGTGGATCGTCTACATTTTTTTAGAACTCATGGTCATTTACCATACATACCTTTACAACAAAATTCGTTGTAAAGGCATGCGTGGTAAATGACCATGTGTTCTAAAAAAATGCGTAGTAATTACTTTGCGATGTACAACACATGCGTGGTAATGCATGCATTGTAATGGTATCGCGAAGTAAAACATTTGTTGTAACAGCTGTTTACCGATCAAAGCTGGCCCCTGTTCTTCAGTGAGTCGTTTTTTTGATAAATTAGGAGGAAGGAATGTGTTTTTTTTAACCGAAAAGTGCATTCCCGGCTGTTGTATTGTGAAAGTGTCCGCGTGGCCTGGTTTCACTTCCGGTGAGAGAGTCGGAGAGTCTGTTTGGATCTAAAGGGGTTCTGCTGTTGGACGGGGCCGGCACGACAAGTTATCAGAAAACACAGCTAATGTCCCCGAAGTGTGAAGCAGTGCCATGAGAGGTCAACGAGTGTGCGTCTCACCGCAGTATGACCGTACCGCGTGACCCATGTGCCGCCTCCAGTGTACGGAAGGCAGAAGCGGCATCCATCGCAGGTCCTCTTGAAGACCGTTGTAGCACTAATTCTACATATTGGAACTAGGGCATTTTAACCTTGTTGTTCCTGCCAGATACAAAGAGAAGATCCTGTGTTATTCAGTGCCCTTGTTACCTTTTCTGTGGGTAGTGGTGCTTGTCACTTCGCTGCCCCGCCGGTGCACACGACTGGGCTCCCCACCTCGTGTTCCATCTGCAAGGCCTCATCCCTCGGATTACTGGTTTCGGTTTCTGGAGTGGTAACATAAACAGTTGCTCCCAAAGGCTTAGACTGAACACTTAGGTAAATATCCGCTGTGCCAGCATTCCGCAGAAATTCTTTCCTAGCTCTCCCACGTCGACGACGATGTCATAATAGCACGGCTCCGCTCGCGACACCGTATGATGTCATAGGAGCCATAAGAGGACATCGTCGGCGTGCTGACATCAGTTCCACCCATTTTTTCCGTGCCACCGAGGTAAACAGATGGACCGACACATTTTCACAAGTATACATAGTATACTAAATATATATATATATTCACTTAAAAAACCATAGGTTTCACACACGTTATAGTTAGGAATTAGCATTTAAAAAACCTTGCAAATTCACTTAAAAAACCATAGGTTTCACACATGTTATAGTTAGCTGGACATTTCACTCGTAAAAAACCAATGAAATTCCCCCGTTATAGTTACTGCAGGCAACTATAACTCACGCGACCGCAATCTTCTGCTGATGACGTCAGATATTACATCACTGTATTTAGACACCTATTTACCCATGTCTTCTTCCATTAATCTTTATATACATATATAACAAATATTTATTTTTCAGAAAGACACATATGTCATCAGTGATGTAATATCTGACGTCATCAGCAGAGGATTGCGGTCGCGTGAGTTATAGTTGCCTGCAGTAACTATAACAGGGAATTTCATTGGTTTTTTACGAGTGAAATGTCCAGCTAACTATAACATGTGTGAAACCTATGGTTTTTTAAGTGAATTTGCAAGGTTTTTTAAATGCTAATTCGTAACTATAACGTGTGTGAAACCTATGGTTTTTTCAGTGAATTTGTACGGTTTTTTAAATGCTAAGTTATGTTTTTATTATTTTTATTTTTTTCAGGTTTTACACCGTGCGCTCACAGTGTGCTTCGCGCACCGTGCGCGCTCTGTGGGCCCACGGTTCGCA
Organism: Triturus cristatus; assembly: GCF_964204655.1. Classification (NCBI taxonomy): domain Eukaryota; kingdom Metazoa; phylum Chordata; class Amphibia; order Caudata; family Salamandridae; genus Triturus; species Triturus cristatus. Next base: position 105,494,296 of record NC_140591.1, on the reverse strand, counting down.
GTGCGCGCAGGGTGCGCGCACCTCGCGATTTAAAAAAAAATAAATGTTTTTTTCTCCCTTGGGGGTCCTTTGACCCCCTGCCCAAGGCTAGGGGGTCAGGAACTGTCCACTTTACCCCCTTTTCACGTTCTCCACCTTTGTTTTTCACCCCCTCAGACTGCGAGAGACAAAATGGCGGCAGACACTTCCTGGTTTCGACCGATTCGAATGTTTACCGACATCCAACAACCAATCAGAATTGCGCTTGCGCACGGCAGGGTGCGCGCACTGTGCGCGCACGGTGCGCGCGTATAGATATTGATATGCTTTTAAATGCTATTTTCTCAGGAAATACTGAACAGATTTACACCAGACCTGCAAAAGGCACTTCCTTGACCTTATGGCTACCTCTCTGCCAAATTCCACGTAATTCTGTTCAGCCGTTCGGGCTGTAGCTGCGACTAAAGGTCCTATGGAAAAATGCATGGGGAAAACGTGTTTTGGGACCCCCCCTTTTTCTCGGCGCCCGCTTGATGAATCACCCCGAGACTTTCAGGGTAGGAGCTGAACGGAGCGCCCCATTAGTTTTGAAAATTTCGCGAGGATTCGTCAACCGGCGCAAAAAGTTATTCAAAATAGAATTTTGAGATTTCCTATGGAAACTAGGTTGTAACTATAACTATCTACTGGCGACCGCCAGTAGATAATATATATATATATATATACACACAAATGTCTAACCAATAAAGGCATAAAGAAATAGCAACAGATCAAGCATTTCTCACTATTAAAACATAAGCATGATTAAGACATATTAAAAACATTCATGCCAAACAGTAAAAGCATCTTTTTGGTAGAAACAGGTGGACAACGGGGAGGCGGGTGGGACAGTGAGGAATCTACAGGCAGATACTTTATCCACCAGAAAAAGCGTTACCGAAGGTAAGTAACTTGCTCTTCTGATGGATAATTCTGCCTGTTGATTCCTCACCTTTTGAATAGAATCCTCAAGCCGTACCTCACCCGGAGGAGGGTGTCCACCTGACTAGACAAAAAATCTTGAAAAACAGATCGAGCAAAATGGCCATCCCTCCTAACCTCCGAATCCAATAATAATCAAATAATTTTTTGTCGAAATTATATTGAAAATAATACTTTAAAAATACTTTTATTAATACATTTAGACAAACACTTAAAGGAAAACGTTAATTTATAATTAATTTAAAGATATTTCATACTTTACAAATTACGCCGAAGTCGCGACCCCAGCGCGACTTTTCAAAATGGCTACCGAAATGCACGCAGCCATCGTGTAGGGTGTGCAATGGGTGCGCAACTTCTGTATAATATTATATAAAAAAATGAATATAGTTTTCCTTACTAAAAATTATTCACAATTTGTTTAAAAAAATTGTTTTTATAATATATATATATATATATATCAGTTATCCAATTATTTCTTCCAAATAATCACGCAGCACACCAAGGGATTCTTCCAAACAGGTCTCCTTTATTCTGACGAGACACCTATCTACGCGTTTCGATAGCTTGACGCTACCTTGCTCAAGACATAGTTTTTTCATTCACAATGGTTTAAAAACATTTTAGATAGCAAGAAGGGACTACTCAGATTGCGTCCCACCTTTCTTTTTTTACACCAAAAGGTGGTGCCATCTTGGAGTGGTTATTCCAATGTTTGTCATCTCAAGCAAGTGCTTTAAAACAACCAATTCACATAGGATTATCTTTGTTCAGCAAACCCTTGTAAGTAATTAAATCTTAATTACTTCTTATAAAGTGCAAATGCATATTACAATATTCAAGGGAAATCCAAAACAGTACAAATAAAGCAACATCCATGTTCCATTGTACTACAGCCTACGTTTCCTTTACGTAACCGTTTTATCTCTGTTTACAAAGTGCAAGTGCTTATGTAAACCAATCTAAAATTGTTACAAAGTGCAAGTGCTTATGTAAACAATATTCAAATTCATAAAGTGCTAGTGCTTCAAGTAAACCCATTTTAACATTCTCATAAAATTTGGGAAACTATTCTTCAGTACAAGATAAAAAAGTACTTCATCATAACGTGCTTATACTAATGTACATGTTCGCCTTATTTTTTCTTTTATAAGAAACCTGGAAAAACTGATTGTATTACTCCTCTATTTGTGTCCCTTTTTCAATTTTCTCTTAAAATATATTTGGGAAAGAAAGGTAAAATATACTCTATCATAAATTTCCAAAAAAGGAATTTCACTCTTAAAACAAAAAATGAAAAAAACCCTGTGTTATCAGCACTTCATTAATTCGACAATGATTTATTTTTATCTTCAGGAACCCTCAATTCTTATTTACACCTTTACTTGCTTCTCTTATAGGCAAGTGAACAGATCCTCATCTACATTCAATCCATGTGGCTCTTTACAGTCAAATTCTAGTATATAGTAGGTCTCCAATTTACGGAGTTCATTCTCCCTATCCCCTCCTCTTTTTTTCTTTGGGATTTCTGCTATACAACTATACTGTAGACCTTCAGGATTGCTCTGATGATATTTCTCGAAGTGTCTATCAATAGGATATGTTCTATCCTTATTCACTATGGTTCTTCTATGTTGCAGAACATGTTTAAAAACCGGTAAAGTGGTACTGCCTATATAGACCTTCTTACAGGGACACTGTAGCCAATATACCACGAAACTGGATCTACAGGTTAGGTGTCCTTTAATCTTAATGGTTTTATCAAAAATAGTAATAAACTGCGTGCAATTCACTCCATGTTGACACGCCTTACATTTAAAAAATTTTAAAAATCCCATTTTGCTTAACCAGCTTCATTGTCCCGATTTCCTCTGTTCAGTAAACTCACTGCTGACTATTCTGTCCTTTAATGACTTAGATTTTCGAAACGTAATGTCTGGGTATTTTTTCATCTTTGGGCCTAATATAGTATCACACTTAATCAAGTGCCAGTGTTTGTTCAAGATTTTTCTAACCTCAAGATGGCTTGTATTAAAAGTGTTTATAAACCTACAGTTATTTTACACCATTATTAGAGATTTCCTTCTTCTTACTTGTTTTAGAAGCTTCAAATAATGCTTTTTTCCAATCTATTTTTCTGGCTTTTAAAACGTCCCTCTTGATTACATTAGATGAATACCCTCTTTGTACGAACCTTTCTGTCATTTCACCTTCAATATTCAAATATTCCTCCTCACTACTACAAGCTTGACGGGCTCTGTAAAATTCTCCGAAAGGAATACTCCTGATAAGTGGGGCTGGGTGAGCACTATCTGCATGAAGAATTGTATTCCCTGCAGTAGGCTTACGGAAAATTGTTGTCTCTAATTTTCCTTCATTTACCTTCACCCTGACATCTAAAAAGTCTATACAAGTTGTGCTATAATTGCCAGGGAAAGCTAGATTAAGATTATTATCATTCAAATCTATCATAAATTGCTTGACCTCAGTCTCCGTGCCCTGCCACAGCACGAAGACGTCGTCTATGAATCGTACCCACAGCAAGACATGTTCCAGCCAATGTTCCACGGTTGGACCTTTGAATACCTGCTCCTCCCACCAGCCCAGATGCAAATTGGCGTAGCTGGGGGCGAAGCAGGTACCCATCGCTGTCCCTCTCTCTTGTTGAAACAATTCATCACCAAACAAAAACATATTTTTAGTTAGACACCATTTCATCATTTCCAGCAGCATACAATTATGCCTTGCAAATCTCAGCGGTCTCTGATTCAAATAAAATTCAATTGCGTTGAGACCATCCTTGTGTCGTATGCTCGTGTACAGAGTTGTTATGTCTAGTGTTAATAACAACATACTATTTTCTTCCCATCTAACATCATATATATATTTCAAAAAATCAGTTGAATCCTTGATATATGAGGTTAGGGTCCTGACAATTGGGTTTAAAAATAGTCTACATATTTCGAGGTATTCTCAAATAAACTCCCACATGAAGAGATAATAGGTCTCCCTGGCGGTGTGATGGCATTTTTATGTACTTTTGGCAACATATAAAACACAGGTAAGACAGGGTTATGTTGCTTTAAGAATTTATATTCGTCCCAGTTAATTAATTCTTCCTGTTTCCATTCATCCAACCTTTCATGATAATGTTCTTTTACCAAATTAAAGTCTGTCATTTCTATCCTTTTATAGCATTCAATGTTGTTTAGTTGATTTAGGGCCTCTTTTTTATACAAATCTCGCCCCCACAAAACAACATTTCCGCCTTTGTCTGACGGTTTTACTATTACACCCCCATCTTTCTGTATCCTCTCCACTGTTCTTTGTATTTCTGCTTTCCGGGAAATGCCTCCTTTTCTTCTCTTATTTCGGGTTCCAGCTAGCTTACAGTACAGATTTTTTAAATCTTTAGTAACATTATCCGAAAAAATATCCACATTATCATGTGGCATCTGTGGTATATATTTGGAGTTCAATCTGTATGGGGTGTGATCACTACTCTTCAATTTGAATGACATGTCAGTACTTGAGGCAATCCCTTCGATTGGTATCTCATTGTGACTAATTTCCTCTTCTTCGTATAGACCCAAAAGGTTTTCTAAGATCGGCATATCCATTACTATAATAAAAACATAGGATTGAGGTACATTAGACTTACAAATTTTCATTTAAAAAACCTTTGAAATTCACTGGAAAAACCATAGGTTTCAGGCACGTTATAGTTAGAAATTAGCATTTAAAAAACCATAGAAATTCACTGAAAAAAACCATAGGTTTTAGGCACGTTATAGTTAGAAATTAGCATTTAAAAAACCATAGAAATTAACTGAAAAAACTATAGGTTTCAGGAACGTTATAGTTAGTTGGACATTTCACTCGTACAAAACCATAGAAATTCTGGCATTATAGTTAGTTCGGATAACTATAAGTCGCGTCCCCGCAATGCACTGCTGATGATGTCACATATTACATCATTCATGACATGGTCAATGACATCACTGATGACATCACTGATGACATCTCAAATGACATCACTGATGACATCATCCACGTGAAAATCTGATGCACCTCCTCACACCTGAATATAACCTTTGATACACCCACTCTAAAATAAATACAGACTACCATTTTCAAAAAAATAGACACATCAATACCAGTTACTAAATACGCACTGACTGATTCCTAGGTCTACACACACACATCCACTCATTCACCCATACACTCACTCATACATGCATTAACTCATCACAACACTATCATATGCACTCATACACCTATACAGACACTCACACACTGCCACATATCGAGAGTTACTCACACACTTAGTCAGTCATGCAAAGAATCAATCATACTTCCATTTACTCACCTATGCAGTTATACAGACACAACCTCACTTATTCATACAGATACTAACACATAATTACTCTCTTATGGAATCACTGATAAATACACACTCATCCATGCAGCCAATCTCACAATTACTGACTCTCACACATAGTTATTTATATACACCATCACTCACATATACTGCCTTTTACATACGTAGTTACTTGCACATGTACCACTGAGACATCTATTCACTCACACACTCACCCACCCATACAGCTGTATCCACATGCACTCTTGAACCCATACACCCAGTGAATCAACCACTCACACATCTATGAACAGTCACACACCTCCCACCCACGCACACACACACTCAGGCAGCCATACAAATACTCAGGCAAGCAATCAATAACCCATATAGACACTCATGCAGCTACTCACCAACCCATGAAGCAGCTTACACAACAACAAACAGACTGATACAGACTTTCACACAGTTTAGTCACTAACCCATGCATTCAGTAAAACACATTTAATCACTCACTTATGCAGTCAGTCACGTACCTACTAAATCCTCCATACAGACACTTATACACCCACTCATTCCTCAATACAGCTTGGCATATATATAAAACAAAATTAAACTTTACAGAAACACACAGTCACTGGATGAAGTCATCAGTGATGTCATTTGAGATGTCATCAGTGATGTCACTGACCATGTCATGAATGATGTAAAATGTGACATCATCAGCAGTACATTGCGGGGGCACGAGTTATAGTTATCCGAACTAACTATAACGCCGGAATTTCTATGGTTTGGTACGAGTGAAATGTCCAACTAACTATAAAGTTCCTGAAACCTATGGTTTTTTCAGTTAATATATATCTATATATACATATATACATGCACTATAATTAGGAGTGTAGGTTATTGTCCCAGAGGGGGCTATGGGACATGTAGTCCCCAGCAGCTGCAATCCACAGTGTCTCCCCCCTATGCCAAGAACAACTTCAGGGTGACAGGAAAAGCTTTCTTCAGCAATGTACAGTGTGACAAAATAACAGCAATTCCCCCAATAGCACTGTGCTGCCAGACATGAGTGTCAGTGTGGCCCCCTGGAGATACATGAAACCCACAAAAGATGATGAGAGGCTGCTTGCAATAAGTCTAACCACGGTCAGTAGCTCGGGATAGCACTCCAACCCATTGTTCTTTTGCTCACCATGGCGCCTCAGTTTGGATCCAGCCATATGCAAATCAGTCTTGACTCTGCTCCTCATGGGAAGAGTCCAGCCTAAACTGCCAAGCCAGGTACTCCTTGAACCGGAACACAAGCAACTCAGGACTGGTTCCGCCCTAGTTATGGGCCCATCAGCCGGTTACAGCTCAGTTCCAGTGACACAGTGAGAATGGAACCCATGTCTGGGCATTATCATTCCACTAAGGGCGGTAGATAAAACACACAAAAGGTGATGGGGGGAAGCTTGTAATATGTCTAACCCATGGCAATAGCTCCGGGTAGCCCTCCAACCCATCGTTCTTTTGCTCCCATGACACCTCATTTCGCGGCTGGTGATACACCTTTTTGGAGACGTATGTGGCACAAAAGTAGGCAAGAATAATTTTAGAGCCATCAGTACTGTTGGGATATAGGAGAGAGTGGCAAAGTGACCTTTCTATCCCGGGTTGTCCGTTATGTTATGTGTAAATGTATAGCGCACAATTCAAAGTGGAGGGTATCCTGACACTAAAGCAGAGGCTGTAATTCTAGTTCCTTAAATAAAGATCCCATCTGGTGTTTGCCACGTGGCAGCGTTTATTGGACAACTGGGTGCAGGCCGAAAGTGTGTCCCTTCGTAGGGAGGACACACTTGGTCTGCTGAAATATCTCATCACCGCATATTGGGCCACCATCCTCCTGGCCCTACATACGATCCGTGCAGATGACGATGTACTGACGCCCACCGCTATGGTTGAGAGCCGGTTGTAATGAGCTGAGTAGTGCCTTGGACTTCCCTCTTGCATCACTAACACACTGATAAGTTATACCCATTGCTTGTTGACCCCCTACAGACTCACTTTCCCCCTTCTCATTCATCGCTTAACACCATTATATATAGCCTGTGACTAACTTTTGGGACGACACACGGTCATTTGTAACAACTGGACGCTGTGGTTCACTATGTTTTTGGTTTAATTGTCTCATGGTTTTTTGTTGGAAGAAAAGCAAAGATCTGTATAATGTCTTCCCTGAGCATTGCTCACATCAGGAATTGCCCTGTTGTTGGAACCTACTTGAAACAATGTTGATGCCCAATGTCTAGGTGCTTATCTTACATACCACTCCTCCTTTTGTGTTTCATCGAAGGGATTTCACTGCGCAGCTACGTAAATGTTAGAATTGTGTAATGCATGCGCATAATACGCTACTGCCTGAAACTGATACACCATGTACTCCACTGTGCAGCATGGAATTGAATACTTAAACATTTATCGTACTGCAAGTTTACAACAGCCTGTACATGAACAGAAGATGTTAAACATGAAACTTTTTTTTGTTTGAATCGGTTTATTGAAAATAAGAATAAGGATACCATTACCTACTCCTTTTCTTCTGTTGGTGGTTTTCTAGCATGCATTAACCTTCTAGAGAGTTCTCTGGCACGTGTCTCCTTATCGGTTGTTTCCCCGGATAAGTTTCCCTTACGGTGGCATACCGGGCTCTGTTGTCATTTCACAATTGTAGGGGTACTTTATCATTTCCCTGTTGGCGTTTACTTGGTGAGCATTCACTCTGCAGTTTAGTATGGTGAGAGAGAACCTTCGAGGTCTCAGCCAACAAGCCTATGCCAGGTGAGTCTAGTGCACGGTTATGTGTTCCATAAAAGAAATGAGATGAGGAAGCAGGCTAAGTAATATGTGCATATATCTTTTTATCGTTAAGTAAGCCCACTTATGTGTAAATATTTGCTCAGTACTATTGTATAATTTACAAACCTACGATGACCCGTACCGGTCTCAGCAGTCTATCTTGAGATACTGCTTGAACTCGTCAAATGGGTCCATAAAACTGACCTTTTGCCCTTAACTTGTGTCCTGAAGTTTCAAAATGACTGCCTCCGTCCTAGTTAATCACTATAGAATATTATCTTCAGACGCGTTATCAACCAATGGCTACGGCTTTAAGTATAGTGCAAGTGTAAGAGGCTGCGATGGCATTCAAGATTATAGATCTCCTCTGTGGGCTGAGGAGAGGATTCCAGTTAAAACATGATATATCCTGGAGCCCCCTCTTTTGTTTGTTAAAGTGGGGGCCATTGCTGTAGCAATTATCATGTTCTTGACCTGTATCTTCCTCACTCAAAAGGGGACTTGCAGTCGGAATAAGTCATCTGCCACAAGACCATTTTAATATATTTCCTCAAGGTACTGCAGACCTAGTACTGGCAATACCTGGGTTCTAACATGATGGGATGGGCGCGTGGGCCTCAGAAGTAGCAGGTGTGAAGGTACCTTAAGGATTCAAGGGGCGAACCTGGATATGATGCAAACAAGCACATGTACTTCAGAACATACAAGTGGCGAATGGCCGTACTTGAGTGCTGATGTCAATTCTCCTTTCAGCTGGTCCTCCTGAACACAAACACAATAATTATGCCAGAACATCAAACCCTCTTGATATGTTTAAACAAGACATGCATGGTTATCGCGACATTGCTTAGTTTAATGCTTGTGCCAGCAGCGCTCACGCTCTTGGTTTACTTTGCATGTGTGATTGAGGAATCTGATAAAAGAACACTCGGCTGGGTTTCCACAGATGCCTTGGTAGAGTTCCTTCTTCATGAGCTCATGATTCCTTCCTTTAGGCCTATGGGACTCGCCTTCATAATCACTGCTACATATTCACAACTCGGTCAGAATTAGCTTCAAGACCTTCCCATTTCCATATGAGACGAGACACATCAGGGGCTGAACTGGCCTCCTTGATTCTCCGCCATCATTACATCGATTTCTTCCATCAATCACACTGACAAATTTGTGAACTGTAACCCTGGATATCTGCCCCAAAGGGCTCCCTGTGTATGTAAAGCTTCTGCAGGACTGGAGTTTGACGCCTGCATTTAGTAAACTGCAGGTAGAGAATCAATCAGTCTCCAGCCTGCAGCAATGAAATTGTCTAGGAAACAGGCACGTCTCTATAACCAGCAACACCACAAATGTCTACTGGCTGCATAAAAGTGCTACCCTCCATGCACTGCATTCAAGTACGCTTTCTTATATAGTACGTGATATCGTACTATCGGACACCGTTAAAAGGATGCCCAGGTATCTCACAGGACATCTCATTTTGGCTAATGTAACCACACAGATATGCCACACGTGTCCCTTTACACCATACGATATGTTACATAGGCACATAGCCAGCCTGCACAACAAGATACTGCATATGCAGGAGTCCCTTCGCAGATGTGCTACACCAGACCCTCCCTCCTTCATTGAGACTCATGAATGGCACAGTCTTCTTCATCAGTACTCTCCCTGGCGAGCAGCATCAGGCATGAGCACAAATCAGAAGCGGCGTTGTGACCCTGACCAGGAAGAGCAATCCTCCGTGTGCTGTATGGTTGTGATTGTTCTTTAGTGTGGATCTCAGCTCATGTTTACACTACATGGCATTATGAAAACATTGGTTTGGTAGATCTCATTCAATGTACACAATATCACCCCTGTGCAATTCCTTCTGAGTCCATTTGTTGGTCCGTTCTCAAAAGGTCAACCTGTAAAAAATCTTAAATCTGGAGACATACCTGTTTTTGTGCTGTTCTGTCACCTGTCACTGGGCCTTTCCTATACATTCAATTTACGCGTAGCCCCGGATCTTTCAGTGCGGACCAGAGCTCATGTTCTTTGGCCGGAACCTTCTCGATATCACACTCCTCAATATCCCTGGATCCTCATGAACATCACTCTATTGTCCTTTTCTTCACATATTTTCTTAGCGGGGCTTTTACTAGACAAAACTTTCCTTTAACTTCCTTCAAAAACCCATGTCATGTACTCTAGAAACGCTGTGGTAGATACCATTCCTGCCACTCCCCAAAATAACTTTTATAGATTTTAATTCCCTTGCACTCCCTTTGTTTACATCACGTAAAGGAAGTTCCCCAAAGAGGTCCTTCCTATAAATCAACAACTATACTCTCTGGATTCAGCCCAAGGGATTGCCACGCCTGCGCTGTCCATCGCTTCACCTCTGCAAGCTCCTTCTCCAACTACGCTAAGGATCGAACATGCTTTCCACACCAGAAGACATCAAAAGACCACTCTCAATTTCTACAACAGACCTGATAATGTATAATACCTGAAGTAACATTTATTATAGCTTATTTTTGGCGAACATGGCTATTCCCAATGCAAATGCTTACACCTATATACAAATTAGTAGAATTCTTCACATTTTTGGTTTCGCTGTAAAAAAAAAGCTAGTGTGATGTGATCAAAAGAGGGTTTTTTTTTCTCAGTCCATCTAACGTCACTGCGATCCAGCTGTTTTTTTAATGGTGACCTCAGTGCTTATGTTGGCACATCGAGCCTTGGTCTCCGAGTCTTCATGGAAGTTATGCAACAACATACTCTTGCACTACTTTGGATGCAATTCTCTCCACTGCTGCAATACTGTTGGGTTCAAAAACCAGATGCTGCACTGACACATAGTCTAAAATACCCAGAGTAAGTGGTTTCACCTCAGTCACGGTTGTAGACCAAATGTCATTTGTGGATCTGCTGTAGGAATGTATGTCAGACATCTTGGAACAGTCTATATAGCGCGTTACTATAGACTCCGGTCCTGTATCTTGTAGGCCTCGGACCTTATTCGGATGGAGGCCCTCCCAGTTTTTAGACCTGCCAGTTCCTTGACAGCTCAGGGGTGTCAGGAGGTAATCTACCTTCAAATTATAGGATTTAAGCTTCACTGTCCCACGGTCACCAATATCTGCAACATGCATGTAAGACTTCTCGGAGCTTGGGGAACTCTGAGCAGCTGGTTCCATTCTATGAACTGTACAATACTCTTCCTTACCCAGAATGGCAGGGTTAACTCTGTTGTCGCCCGCGCGCCTTTGGGCAGGACCGGAGCGTATGATATCCCATTGAGAAGATCCACTTCTGCCTTTGATACCCACACAGAGCTGGACCAGTGGAGTCTCTTCGCCAGTGGACCCCTTAACAGATGACAGCTGCCTTCCTGGCATCTCCGGGTTGAGGTAGTCCTCCTCCATTTCTTCGCTGGTCTCGCTCCCAAGAGGAGATGACGATGTGTCCATGACTAACTGGACGGTATCACTGGATAAGTCTTCTCTCGATTGGGTCTCATGGTACGGCAGAGGTGGCTTCATAAGAATCCTGTCAATCTCCTCAAAGTGCCCTTTCTGAAGAAGAAAGGATAAAGAGTTAGGCGAGTGTGTGTGGAATGAGGGTATTAACAGCACTGAGGGATGACAGACGGAGAAGAAAGAAGGTAAAAGGTCACAGGATAGTCCAACAATGACCGTCTATCTGTCAAACCTGCTGGCTCATGAAGAAGGGCGAGGCCAGACATTTAACAGGCTGATCTCACTTAGGTAAATGCAAAAAAAAAAAAAACATTTGCAGGGTGATGCAGCTCTGAAAAGAGAGTGAAGTTATGGAAGTCCCTGGAGGCATGCAGCCTTTCATGAGGGTGACTATCATTGAAAAGCTGGCAACACCCACAAAATGAGGGGTGAGTTGACAGGTATGTGAGATGAGAGCACAGAATAGGTTCATGTGGAAGGGGATGGAAACTTTGAGGATCAGGAAGTCCTATGGCGAGAGGCTGAGGAAGGAGGTAATAGACCTGAAAGGGTGGAGCTTTTGAAGAAGTAGTGAAGGGAGGAGTCTGCCATGGCAAAGAGCAGTTCACAGAGGTGTTTGCTTGAGGAAGGGCTCATATGAGTCGGAGTCTCTCCTTGTGGTAGCACTTAATTTGTAAAACATTAAGTTCCAGGGCCCTTCTCAGAAGGCCACTGCAGCCTGCACCACCCATTGCCCAAGTCAGCACTGACAACAACAGTACCAACATAACAACTAACCTTCACACTCCTACGAGTGTGACAAGTCAGGCTATGTCAGACCACACAAGGCTGTAATAATGAGTGATAGGCTGGCATTATTCATTTTCAATGCAAATTGACTTAAACACAATTGTTGTTCTCATCTCAAGATTAAACAGACAGCGCCACCGTGTAGTGGACTGTGACTAGAGCCAGTGCTAATAACTTAGTGCTGGTGCCGAGCACTGGAAACCACTGGCTCAAATTAAGCACAGCCCTGTGGAAAATGGGATTCAAGAGGAACATTAGCATGGGGATCTCTCTCCCTTATAACTTTCACAAGCACACTAATGTAACATAAAAACAAAAGTCTGGAAGTGATGTGTGTGGCATGACATCTATATGTGTTTTTAATGTTACGTCAATACAAGTCTAGTTGTATTCAATTATGGCCACTCTGCGCTAAGTGTATTAGAGTTTGTGGTTCATGTGCCGCACCTACAAAGAAGTCCTATCTGTTTAAATGGTGCAGCTAATAAAATAAACTCACGTTAACAAGCCAGACTAGGAACATGCCCATTCTCTGATGCACACATTTCATAAACATAGCAGCTGAAAGGTGGCTACAACGAGAAATTGCGAGTTAAGTCTTGTAGGCAGAGGCAATAAAAGTACAGTAGTCCTTTCTATATTAATATTTGAGCAAGAAGCATTATTCCCTATCCTGTGTAACAACACTGGGGCTGAGCATTAGACGGCCCCTCCTAGGTGCATAGAACGCCATGTATAGGAAAGGTGTATAAGCAGCAGGTGTGGTTAGACACGCGGAGCGACAGATGGAGGGACGATGCAACCGAGAGTCCCGCCTTCAGGCCTAATGGATCAATCAAGTATGTGAGGCCACTTGATATGTCTTGGCACACTACGATATACTTATAAAACTATGCTAATACTTTGCTAATAGACAGAAGTAGCTTAGGTACAGTTTTAGACTAACTGAATTGAATGAACAGGGATATGCGATGAACTAGGACAGGGCGTCCCTCACCTTTGACCGAATATGTGTAATAATTGCTAAGTACAGATTTCAGGGGTGCGGGCGAGGCTCTAGACGCCACCTCCAGAGCAATTGTCCGATAGGTATGGATTGACTCCTAACACTCGTACCTACGTAAGCTGAGCTCAGTAGGGAAGGAGCGATCAATACTTGCCAGGTTTCTCCTTCTCCAAAAAGGTCTGAGTTTCCTTGTGAAGCGGAGGAAATCTGCAGCGTGCGATTCAAATTATTTTGGATAACATGCCAAGAAGAGATATAAAGAGGGAATACATCAGATGAGGCCAGACGTTTGACTAGAAGGTACACTGAAGGGGCCAGGTTACATTTGATACAAAACCAGTGTATACAGTTCTAGCCTGTGTAGGGCTGGTCGATGTGCTGCAAAAATTAACGTGATTGGCCAGACAACAGGACTGGACAAATGAACAAACCAGGCCCACTTAGAAACTAGAAGAGTCAGCACTGATCCCAGCTGCCACAAGCTTTAGACATACTGGGTACAAGATCTCTTGCAAATAATCGATGTGGTCAACAATAAACGACACAATCAAAGTTTACGGCACTGGCCTTAAGGAAAGGCGGCTTCCTGATTGCCGCCCAACTGGCCAAATGGCTTTAGTAGCAGAATCCCCAGCACACTGACAGACCTACTTGAGTCTACCTCACCCCAAAAATGATCCCCCGCAGTAGTCAAATGCAACTTGAGGCATGACCGCGTCACCACTCGTAATATCAAGAAATGTGGGAAAAGGAAATAGGAGACACACATGACCTGGCGCAACACCCCAGACAGATCCAGACTGCATCATCAGCCCTGAGGTTCAGAAGGGACCTTGAGTGAGTGTTCCGTCCAATGGTGCAGGCTCTTGCATGCGTGTCTGCCCAAAGACCCAACAAGGGCGCCCCTCTGCACAGCACTCCCTACTTCCCATGGCATGTGATCATGAATTGTCCCTTCACTTTTTACAACTAAGAACTTAGCCTCTGCCCTCACTATGCATGCGCTTTATTGCTTCCCAGGTGTGTGTGCCTTTTAAGCACTGTATTCCAATGCCAATAGACCCAAAATGTTTTCTGTTCAACCTACCTCTTTCAGTCTGTTGCTTGGGGATTGGCACGTTCCACGACCACAGTTTCCTAAACCCCAGGAATATTGCAGGACACTAACCAAGCTAGACAATGCAGCTAAACCCATACCTAAATAAAAGATCAGATGACTCTGTTATTATGCCACCCCAATGCCCAGCTGAAGAACAAATTCACAAGAGCTAATATCAGTGTACGCCGCCATTCCATCACTGGCAGTATCACAACCTACGAAATCACAGGAAGGGCAGTCGCCAACCTGTGAATATGGAATCTGATGGGACCCTCAAGTGGCGGGCGACAACTCCATAAGAGACCTGGATTTACATAGCGGGTTATAAGACCAACAAACCTACTGAGGTGCACCCCAAGGAGGCAAAGCAAACATACACCAACTCCACAAGGGTTGGAAGGCAGGTAGCAAGGTCGACACCCACCTAATGGACCCCACCAACAGGGTAAAGCCTACGCGTGCCCCACGCCAGACTCACCAATAGAGCAAGGGCCCACCAAGGGATGCTCTCCAGGGTACTGCTTTGGGGCCACAGCGTTCAAAGTCAAAACCACAGAAAACCTCCACACCGAAGTGCCAAGCACTCGGCGACCACGAGTTACACAAGAACCTGGTAGTAGAACATGAAACAAAATGGTGGGAGGTTTGGGACCTGAGCAGAGGCGCAAAGCCCGCCTAGATTGCTGCTGCGCGGTCAGCCAGATCACTACTGGGGGGGCTGGCATTACTCGCAGTGCACCTTCCGAGTGCATAGCAAGGATTTCTCACGAAAACAGCAACAAAGCGCAAATGTGAAGGCACCGTCCGGAATTAAGAAACCGAGCAACACATTTTGCAGCTAAGGAAAAACAACGGGAACCGCGAAGGCTCAAAAACCGACTCCCTGGCCAATTCTTTATCCACCGGTGGCCCAGTAGCGCTTGATTTTTTTCTTCTTCCTGAAATAAGCAGGTTATGTGCCACGGCATAGAATGTGTGGCAGCCCCCTCTTTTGGGGTGGTATGCTGCGGCCCCAGTATTCTGGTTTCAGTAGCTTTGACTGTATATGAGCTCCTTGTTACATTGTTCACTATTACAGCGGGGTTGCACCCGGATTTCGAGCTCTGTCTCATTCCCTAGTTCATCGCACGGTGAGCGCCCGCTCCTCCCCGCACTTCTCCCTCGGTACCACCCCCCCCCTCCCTTTCTCTCCTTACCTCGCTTGCAGTTGCCCCCTCCCCGCCCACCTGCTGGTTGGATGGTTGAGGCATGTGGCTATGACGCGCTACCTCTGTGCGGTGCCACAAACATTTCGGAAAACACTACTCCATCCACAACCCTTCTTTCCCATTTCCTCCCCACCTTGTCTGCTCCCTTGTGTGCTCCTGCTTCGTCTTTTCTGTCATTCCTGTGCACTACAGCGCTTTAAGGCAACCTTCGAGTAATACATAGCGCTATACAAATCATCAATATGGAATACAATTTGCATTGGTTTCTGTCATTGCAACAACATCTTTCTGATTTTAGTAATCAATTTATAAGGGGAAGGTTGTGAAGACTGCAACACATAAGGTGTTTACGTGGTGCTTCCAGAAAGGATACTTCGACGGCCATACAAGTCAAGCCTCTGCCATTGTGTCACATTCCGGAAAATATGTTAAACCATTGAAAGGCGAAGCTTTTATGTTTAATGACCCTCAAGCCAAACAGGCCGGTATCCCCCATACAGGCACACATGGGGCGGGATAGGCGGCCGCCCGAAAAACACACCATTCCGAGCTCTGCACCTTGGCACGAGGGAAGACAGTCGGTATTACCGCATTATCCTCTACTCAAAGGGGCAGACCTCACACTCTGTAAACACTGCATTCTGCAGTGGCGGAATTTACCGGGCACGTTATTACCGCTCACTTTAACAAGTCACTCGGAACAAGAGCCGCTGTGACAACGCAGCAGCGCTCACACTCTGTAAACAATGCATTCTGCAGTGGCGGTATTTACCGGGTGCATTATTACCGCTCACTTTAACAAGTCACTCGGAACAAGAGCCGCTGTGACAACGCAGCAGCGCTCACACTCTGTAAACAATGCATTCTGCAGTGGCGGTATTTACTGGGTGCGTTATTACCGCTCACTTTAACGGGTCACTTTAATAAGGCCGCTGTGACAATGCAGCAGCGCTCACACTGTAAACACTGCATTCTGCAGTGGCGGTATTTACCGGGCACGTTATTACCGCTCAGTTTAACGGGTCACTTGGAACAAGAGCCGCTGTGACAATGCAGCAGCGCTCACACTCTGTAAACAATGCATTCTGCAGTGGCGGTATTTACCGGGTGTGCTATTACCGCTCACTTTAACGGGTCACTTGAATAAGGCCGCTGTGACAATGCAGCAGCGCTCACACTCTGTAAACACTGCATTCTGCAGTGGCGGTATTTACCGGGCACGTAATTACCGCTCAGTTTAACGGGTCACTTGGAACAAGAGCCGCGGTGACAATGCAGCAGCGCTCACGCTCTGTAAACACTGCATTCTGCAGTGGCGGTATTTACCGGGCACGTTATTACCGCTTACTTTAACGGGTCACTTGAATAAGGCCACTGTGACAATGCAGCAGCACTCACACTCTGTAAACAATGCATTCTGCAGTGGCGGTATTTACCGGACACGTTATTACCGCTCACTTTAACGGGTCACTTGTTATGTTATGTTAACCGGATTTGTAGAGCGCGCAGCTGCCCCAGCAAAGGGGCGTCCCGGCGCTATAATGGACAAGAAAACCGGACACAAGCAATACCAAAGGACACGGCCATGATAGCTCTAGAAATCAGAGGGAAAAAGGAAGGTTTTAACGGCTTTTCTAAAAACCAAAAGTTCATCAATAGCACGGATATGGACAGGAAGAGAGTTCCATAGCCTAGCAGCAAGCACTCTGAAAGAGCGGCCGCCGGCCCTAGCCCTCTTAAACCACGGGACTGTGACCAGGTGGAGCCTTGAGGATCTTAAGGACCGCAGGGGTACATACGGCGAGATAAAATGCTCCAAAATCTGAGGGGAGGAGTGCTTCAAAATTTTAAATGAAAGGCAGAGAGACTTAAACTTAATCCTCTGAGCAACAGGGAGCCAGTGGAGTTTATGGATGTTTTTTTTGGCCGAGCAGAATCTCGGCAAGCCAACCAGAGCCCTGGCGGCCGCGTTCTGAACGCGTTAAAGTCTAGAAAGTTCGGCCAAATTAGCTCCTAGTAAAAGGGAACTCGCGTAGTCCAACCTAGACAAAATCGTGGCTTGTACAATAAGCTGTCTGGTTGGGGCATCACAGAATTTAAATATAGGTCTGAGCCTACGAAGAGTTCCGAAGCACATGGCAGCGGTTTTCTTAGTATGAGAGACAAAACTAAGTTTGGAATCTAACCAGATCCCTAGGTTTTTTACCTCGGTGGCAGGAAGAGGAGTAGGACCAAGCTCGGATGGCCACCAATGATCACCCCAGAGATGACTCTGCCTGCCAACAATGAGCACCTCGTTTTTTTTGGCGTTCAATTGCAGGCAATTATCTGTCATCCAACGTGCCACCGAGCTAATTCCCTCACGAAACTTAGTAGCCTCTAGGTCGGAAGCCCCACTTATTGCAACCGCCAGCTGCGTGTCGTCAGCATAGGACACCATAGTCAGGTTCCAACGCTTGGCGACAGCAGCCAGCGGCTGCACATAGAGATTGAAAAGTGTGGGGCTAAGAGCCGACCCCTGTGGAACACCCTGTGCAATAGGATAGGGTTTAGATTGAAAAGGAGGGGTGACAACCCTAAATGTACGGCCAGATAGAAACGAGTGAAACCATTCAAGTGCCACGTTATCGACACCAGCCTCACCCAAATGCTGTAATAAAATCGCGTGGGAGACGGTGTCGAAGGCGGCACTAAGATCAAGAAGCACTAGTGCCGCCGTTTGACCAGAATCAACCAGAGTTCGCAGGTAATCGACCATTGAGAGCAGCGCAGTCTCAGTACTATGACCAGGTCGAAAACCATTCTGTGAGGGATCTAAAATATTAGCAGAATGGAGATGGTTGGATAGAATAGCATTGACGTGGGCCTCGGTCAATTTTGCCACCCACGGAAGAAGGGATATGGGACGATAGTTCTCAAATTTTAATGGATCCAGGGCAGGTTTTTTTTAAATTGGGCATCACCTGGGCTTGTTTCCAACTGCCAGGAACAGAGCCTGACGTCATGGAGAGATTGACAAGGTCGCATAAAGGAGGGAGACAGAGTGACGCAGATTCTCTGAATTGGGCAGGTCGTAAAGGGTCTATAGGTGAACCTGATTTGACTTTCGCCACAATTTTATTAAATTCCTCCATCGAGAGCTCTGGGAAAGAGCACAACGACATAATTGTCTTCGGGCCAGATTCCAGCTTCTCCGAAGATGCGGATGAGCCAGGAAAAGAACGGTAAATGGCCTCCACCTTTTCCACAAAAAAGGCGGCCAGGCCCTCACAAAGCGAGGCAGAGCAGATCTCAGCGACTGGGGCTCTGCTGACTGTAAGATCCTTAAGCACCTTAAATATTAATTTAGTAGGGTTGGTGCTGATGTTAAATTCACGAGAGTAATAACTTGGAACAAGAGCCGCTGTGACAATGCAGCAGCGCTCACAGTCTGTAAACAATGCATTCTGCAGTGGCGGTATTTACCGGGTGTGTTATTACCGCTCACTTTAACGGGTCACTTGAATAAGGCCGCTGTGACAATGCAGCAGCGCTCACACTCTGTAAACAATGCATTCTGCAGTGGCGGTATTTACCGGACACGTTATTACCGCTCACTTTAACGGGTCACTTGAATAAGGCCACTGTGACAATGCAGCAGCGCTCCCACTCTGTAAACAATGCATTTTGCAGTGGCAATATGTACCGGGCGCGTTATTACCGCTCACTTTATCGGGTCACTTGGAACAAGAGCCGCTGTGACAACGCAGCAGCGTTCACGCTCTGTAAACAATGCATTCTGCAGTGGCAGTATTTACCGGGCACGTTATTAACGCTCACTTTAACAAGTCACTCGGAACAAGAGCCGCTGTGACAATGCAGCAGCGCTCACACTCTGTAAACAATGCATTCTTCAGTGGCGGTATTTACTGGGTGCGTTATTACCGCTACCTTTAACGGGTCACTTTAATAAGGCCGCTGTGACAATGCAGCAGCGCTCACACTCTGTAAACACTGCATTCTGCAGTGGCGGTATTTACCGGGCACGTTATTACCGCTCAGTTTAACGGGTCACTTGGAACAAGAGCCGCGGTGACAATGCAGCAGCGCTCATGCTCTGTAAACACTGCATTCTGCAGTGGCGGTATTTACCGGGCACGTTATTACCGCTTACTTTAACGGGTCACTTGAATAAGGCCACTGTGACAATGCAGCAGCACTCACACTCTGTAAACAATGCATTCTGCAGTGGCGGTATTTACCGGACACGTTATTACCGCTCACTTTAACAAGTCACTCGGAACAAGAGCCGCTGTGACAATGCAGCAGCGCTCACACTCTGTAAACAATGCATTCTTCAGTGGCGGTATTTACTGGGTGCGTTATTACCACTACCTTTAACGGGTCACTTTAATAAGGCCGCTGTGACAATGCAGCAGCGCTCACACTCTGTAAACACTGCATTCTGCAGTGGCGGTATTTACCGGGCACGTTATTACTGCTCAGTTTAACGGGTCACTTGGAACAAGAGCCGCGGTGACAAAGCAGCAGCGCTCACGCTCTGTAAACACTGCATTCTGCAGTGGCGGTATTTACCGGGCACGTTATTACCGCTTACTTTAACGGGTCACTTGAATGAGGCCACTGTGACAATGCAGCAGCACTCACACTCTGTAAACAATGCATTCTGCAGTGGCGGTATTTACCGGACACGTTATTACCGCTCACTTTAACGGGTCACTTGGAACAAGAGCCGCTGTGACAATGCAGCAGCGCTCACACTCTGTAAACAATGCATTCTTCAGTGGCGGTATTTACTGGGTGCGTTATTACCGCTACCTTTAACGGGTCACTTTAATAAGGCCGCTGTGACAATGCAGCAGCGCTCACACTCTGTAAACACTGCATTCTGCAGTGGCGGTATTTACCGGGCACGTTATTACCGCCCAGTTTAACGGGTCACTTGGAACAAGAGCCGCGGTGACAATGCAGCAGCGCTCACGATCTGTAAACACTGCATTCTGCAGTGGCGGTATTTACCGGGCACGTTATTACCGCTTACTTTAACGGGTCACTTGAATAAGGCCACTGTGACAATGCAGCAGCACTCACACTCTGTAAACAATGCATTCTGCAGTGGCGGTATTTACCGGACACGTTATTACCGCTCACTTTAACGGGTCACTTGGAACAAGAGCCGCTGTGACAATGCAGCAGCGCTCACACTCTCTAAACAATGCATTCTGCAGTGGCGGTATTTACCGGGTGTGTTATTACCGCTCACTTTAACGGGTCACTTGAATAAGGCCGCTGTGACAATGCAGCAGCGCTCACACTCTGTAAACAATGCATTCTGCAGTGGCAATATGTACCGGGCGCGTTATTACCGCTCACTTTATCGGGTCACTTGGAAGAAGAGCCGCTGTGACAACGCAGCAGCGTTCACGCTCTGTAAACAATGCATTCTGCAGTGGCGGTATTTACCGGGCACGTTATTAACGCTCACTTTAACGGATCACTTGGAACAAGAGCCGCTGTGACAATGCAGCAGCGCTCACACTCTGTAAACGATGCATTCTGCAGTGGCGGTATTTACTGGGCACGTTATTACCGCTCACTTTAACGGGTCACTTGAATAAGGCCACTGTGACAATGCAGCAGCGCTCACACTCTGTAAACAATGCATTCTGCAGTGGCGGTATTTACCGGGTGCATTATTACCGCTCACTTTAACGGATCACTTGGAACAAGAGCCGCTGTGACAATGCAGCAGCGCTCACACTCTGTAAACAATGCATTCTGCAGTGGCGGTATTTACCGGGTGCATTATTACCGCTCACTTTAACGGATCACTTGGAACAAGAGCCGCTGTGACAATGCAGCAGCGCTCACACTCTGTAAACGATGCATTCTGCAGTGGCGGTATTTACTGGGCACGTTATTACCGCTCACTTTAACGGGTCTCTTGAATAAGGCCGCTGTGACAATGCAGCAGCGCTCACACTCTGTAAACAATGCATTCTGCAGTGCCAGTATTTACCGGGTGCATTATTACCGCTCACTTTAACGGGTCACTTGGAACAAGAACTGCTGTGACAATGCAGCAGCGCTCACACTCTGTAAACAATGCATACTGCAGTGGCGGTATTTACCGGGCACGTTATTACCGCTCATTTTAACGGGTCACTCGGAACAAGAGCCGCTGTGACTATGCAGCAGCGCTCACACTCTGCAAACAATGCATTCTGCAGTGGCGGTATTTACCGGGTGCGTTATTACCGCTCACTTTAACGGGTCACTTGAAACAAGAACTGCTGTGACAATGAAGCAGCGCTCACACTCTGTAAACAATGCATTCTGCAGTGGCGGTATTTACCGGGCACGTTATTACCGCTCACTTTAACGGGTCACTTGAATAAGGCCACTGTGACAATGCAGCAGCGCTCCCACTCTGTAAACAATGCATTTTGCAGTGGCAATATGTACCGGGCGCGTTATTACCGCTCACTTTATCGGGTCACTTGGAACAAGAGCCGCTGTGACAACGCAGCAGCGTTCACGCTCTGTAAACAATGCATTCTGCAGTGGCAGTATTTACCGGGCACGTTATTAACGCTCACTTTAACAAGTCACTCGGAACAAGAGCCGCTGTGACAATGCAGCAGCGCTCACACTCTGTAAACAATGCATTCTTCAGTGGCGGTATTTACTGGGTGCGTTATTACCGCTACCTTTAACGGGTCACTTTAATAAGGCCGCTGTGACAATGCAGCAGCGCTCACACTCTGTAAACACTGCATTCTGCAGTGGCGGTATTTACCGGGCACGTTATTACCGCCCAGTTTAACGGGTCACTTGGAACAAGAGCCGCGGTGACAATGCAGCAGCGCTCACGATCTGTAAACACTGCATTCTGCAGTGGCGGTATTTACCGGGCACGTTATTACCGCTTACTTTAACGGGTCACTTGAATAAGGCCACTGTGACAATGCAGCAGCACTCACACTCTGTAAACAATGCATTCTGCAGTGGCGGTATTTACCGGACACGTTATTACCGCTCACTTTAACGGGTCACTTGGAACAAGAGCCGCTGTGACAATGCAGCAGCGCTCACACTCTCTAAACAATGCATTCTGCAGTGGCGGTATTTACCGGGTGTGTTATTACCGCTCACTTTAACGGGTCACTTGAATAAGGCCGCTGTGACAATGCAGCAGCGCTCACACTCTGTAAACAATGCATTCTGCAGTGGCAATATGTACCGGGCGCGTTATTACCGCTCACTTTATCGGGTCACTTGGAAGAAGAGCCGCTGTGACAACGCAGCAGCGTTCACGCTCTGTAAACAATGCATTCTGCAGTGGCGGTATTTACCGGGCACGTTATTAACGCTCACTTTAACGGATCACTTGGAACAAGAGCCGCTGTGACAATGCAGCAGCGCTCACACTCTGTAAACGATGCATTCTGCAGTGGCGGTATTTACTGGGCACGTTATTACCGCTCACTTTAACGGGTCACTTGAATAAGGCCACTGTGACAATGCAGCAGCGCTCACACTCTGTAAACAATGCATTCTGCAGTGGCGGTATTTACCGGGTGCATTATTACCGCTCACTTTAACGGATCACTTGGAACAAGAGCCGCTGTGACAATGCAGCAGCGCTCACACTCTGTAAACAATGCATTCTGCAGTGGCGGTATTTACCGGGTGCATTATTACCGCTCACTTTAACGGATCACTTGGAACAAGAGCCGCTGTGACAATGCAGCAGCGCTCACACTCTGTAAACGATGCATTCTGCAGTGGCGGTATTTACTGGGCACGTTATTACCGCTCACTTTAACGGGTCTCTTGAATAAGGCCGCTGTGACAATGCAGCAGCGCTCACACTCTGTAAACAATGCATTCTGCAGTGCCAGTATTTACCGGGTGCATTATTACCGCTCACTTTAACGGGTCACTTGGAACAAGAACTGCTGTGACAATGCAGCAGCGCTCACACTCTGTAAACAATGCATACTGCAGTGGCGGTATTTACCGGGCACGTTATTACCGCTCATTTTAACGGGTCACTCGGAACAAGAGCCGCTGTGACTATGCAGCAGCGCTCACACTCTGCAAACAATGCATTCTGCAGTGGCGGTATTTACCGGGTGCGTTATTACCGCTCACTTTAACGGGTCACTTGGAACAAGAGCCGCTGTGACAATGCAGTAGCGCTCACACTCTGTAAACAATGCATTCTGCAGTGGCGGTATTTACCGGGCACGTTATTACCGCTCACTTTAACGGGTCACTTGAAACAAGAACTGCTGTGACAATGAAGCAGCGCTCACACTCTGTAAACAATGCATTCTGCAGTGGCGGTATTTACCGGGCACGTTATTACCGCTCACTTTAACGGGTCAGTCAAAACAAGAGCCGCTGTGACTAGGCAGCAGCGCAGGGCCAGATTCACAGGCTGCAGGATTATCGAAACTGCAGGCTCGTCACAGCTTCTGTATCCAGGGATCTGCAACGGTGCAATGAACATTGTTCGCTGAAGCATGCCGACACTACATCGACTCAGTAAGTTTCGATGCCATTCTGTAGCAAGTCATTGCACACCCAGCTACTTTGTAACATCTTTTGCAAGGTCTGCGAAAATCCAAAATTTGAAGCAAGTACTGGAAATCTTCCTCACTACAGCTTTACTATAGGAGGCGAAATCTCACCCTCCAGTTAAGGCTTGACATGCCTAATGATAAAAAAATGTCTACCTGTCCCACACAATATTTTCTCAAATGCAAACTTGTTACCCTCCTCACTTCTTTGTTAAAAACACTCCACAGTGTCATCACCTCCTGTTACACAAAGAGTAGCACCGTTTGTAGACTGCTCCAAAGAGCTCCCATGTACCCCCCTCCACCGTTAGATACAGAGTAGCACGCTGGTTGTAAACTGCTCATAGAACAATACCCTGTGTCATCACACCCTGTTAGATACAGAGAAGAACTCTGGTTTTACACTGCTCGAAAACGCTCCCATGTGTCTCTCCCCCTTGTTAGATACAGAGTAGCGCGCTGGTTGTAGACTGCTCACAGAACTCTCTCCCCTGTGCCATCACACCCTGTTATATAGAGAGAAGGGCTTTGGTTGTAGTCTGCTCATAGAACACCCCCCTGTGCCATCACACCCAGTTAGATACAGAGTAGCGCTCTGGTTGTAGACTGCACATAGAACAGCCCCCTGTGTCATCACACCCTGTTAGATACAGAGTAGCACTCTGGGTGTAGACTGCACATAGAACACCCCCCTGTGTCATCACACCCTGTTAGATACAGAGTAGCACTCTGGTTGTAGACTGCTCACAGAACTCTCCCCTGTGCCATCACACCACGTTAGATACAGAGAAGCACTCTGGGTGTAGACTGCTCACAGAACTCTCCCCTGTGTCATCACACCTTGCTAGATAGAGAGAAGGGCTCTGGTTGTAGACTGCTCATAGAACAATCCCCTGTGCCATCACACCCTGTTAGATACAGAGTAGGGCTTTGGTTGTAGACTGCTCATAGAACACTCCCCTGTGCCATCACACCCTGTTAGATACAGAGTAGCACTCTGGGTGTAGACTGCTCATAGAACAACCCCCTGTGCCATCACACCCTGTTAGATACAGAGAAGGGCTCTGGTTGTAGACTGCTCACAGAACTCTGCCCTGTGCCATCACACCCTGTTAGATACAGAGAAGGGCTCTGGGTGTAGACTGCTCATAGAACACTCCCCTGTGCCATCACACCCTGTTAGATACAGAGTAGTGCTCTGGTTGTAGACTGCTCACAGAACTCTCCCCTGTGCCATCACACACTGTTAGATACAGAGTAGCGCTCTGGTTGTGGACTGCTCACAGAACTCTCCCCTGTGCCATCACACCCGTTAGATACAGAGAAGCACTCTGGGTGTAGACTGCTCATAGAACACTCCCCTGTGCCATCACACTCCGTTAGATACAGAGAAGCACTCTGGGTGTAGACTGCTCACAGAACACTCCCCTGTGCCATCACACCCTGTTAGATACAGAGTAGCGCTCTGGTTGTAGACTGCTCATAGACCACTCCCCTGTGCCATCACACCCTGTTAGATACAGAGTAGAACTCTGGTTGTAGACTGCTCACAGAACTCTCCCCTGTGTCTCCACACCCTGTTAGATACAGAGTAGAACTCTGGTTGTAGACTGCTCACAGAACTCTCCCCTTTGTCTCCCCACCCTGTTAGATACAGAGAAGGGCGTTGGTTTTAGACTGCTCATAGAACACTCCCCTGTGTCATCACACCCTGTTAGATACAGAGTAGCGCTCTGGTTGTAGACTGCTCACAGAACTCTCCCCTGTGCCATCACAACCTGTTAGATACAGAAAAGGGCTCTGGGTGTAGACTGCTCATAGAACAGTCCCCTGTGTCATCACACCCTGTTAGATACAGAGTAGCGCTCTGGGTGTAGACTGCTCATAGAACACTCCCCTGTGCCATCACACCCTGTTAGATACAGAGAAGGGCTCTGGGTGTAGACTGCTCATAGAGCACCCCCCTGTGCCATCACACCCTGTTAGATACAGAGAAGGGCTCTGGTGTAGACTGCTCATAGAACACTCCCCTGTGCCATCACACCCTGTAGGATACAGAGTAGCGCTCTAGTTGTAGACTGCTCACAGAACTCTCCCCTGTGCCATTACACCCTGTTAGATACAGAGTAGCGCTCTGGTTGTAGACTGCTCACAGAACTCTCCCCTGTGCCATCACACCCTGTTAGATACAGAGTAGCGCTCTGGTTGTAGACTGCTCACAGAACTCTCCCCTGTGCCATCACACCCTGTTAGATACAGAGAAGGGCTCTGGGTGTAGACTGCTCATAGAGCACCCCCCTGTGCCATCACACCCTGCTATATAGAGAGAAGGGCTCTGGTTGTAGACTGCTCACAGAACTCTCCCCTGTGCCATCACACCCTGTTAGATACAGAGTAGCGCTCTGGTTGTAGACTGCTCACAGAACTCTCCCCTGTGCCATCACACCCTGTTAGATACAGAGAAGGGCTCTGGGTGTAGACTGCTCATAGAGCACCCCCCTGTGCCATCACACCCTGCTATATAGAGAGAAGGGCTCTGGTTGTAGACTGCTCACAGAACTCTCCCCTGTGCCATCACACCCTGTTAGATACAGAGTAGCGCTCTGGTTGTAGACTGCTCACAGAACTCTCCCCTGTACCCATCACACCCAGTTAGATACAGAGTAGCACTCTGGGTGTAGACTGCTCACAGAACTCTCCCCTGTGCAATCACAACCTGTAGGATACAGAGTAGCACACACTGGGAGAATTGTCACAGACACAGGGCTTTCTCTATTGTGTGAGACTTGAAAAGATGGTCTGAATGGAGATATGAACGTCGGCATCACGAAGAATTAAGGCAGCAAAAAAGGATGGATTGAAGAGTCTCCTTCCTGAACAGCAAGTGAATTGCAAACAGGTTAATAACTTTTAGATCCAGTAAAGGCCAATAATAATTCTCTGGCAGCTGATGGACAAAAAGTGAATGGAGTACAAGCCGTTCATCTACTTCACATTCTAAAAATCACACTGCTAAGATTTTTGTCCAAAAAGACCAGGTTTCTGCACTACAGCGCCTCTTCCTTGAACCTGCACCATTGAACTAGATAGAGTTGGTTGCTAGTGGAATGACTGGCCAAATACGGGAGACTAACCTTTGACAATGGACAGCAAAGAAGGACACGAAGGTATAACTGAAAGAGACAAAGGACTGGTGAGTGTTGGGATAGTTAGGACTCTGGAAAGGAGAAGCAGAAGTTGGGGATGAAACCTTTTCAAGGAGAGGAACTTTGGACCATGGTGGTTACTTTGAAAGGTCAGCGTCCCCACTTTGCACTCCTTTGGATGAATTCCTTTTTGAACAATCACTTTTTCGTAATGTATGTTTAATCATCATGTAGTCGTGAATTGTATGGCAAGATTAATTTATTTCGATTTATTCTCAAATCATCCGGATGTTCACTGAGGGGGGATAGGCAAAGTCTTGCAGAGGAGGATCAGCGAGTCCATCAAGACGAAAATTTTCCCCTGATGAAGGGCGTTGTCCCGAAATGCATTGGGATTTATACAATGGAAACATATGAATTTTGATTCCTGTGGATACGTGTGACTTCTTAACACGAAAATAACATGATTTGAGAATAAATCAAAATAAATTAATCTTGCCATACAATTCACGACTACTTGAAGATTGAACATACATTACCAAAAAGCGACTGTTCAAAAAATAATTCATCCAAAGGAGTGCAAAGTGGGGACGCTGATCTTTCAGGAGACAACGCATCTCCTAATTTGTATTTTTCACGCCCTGGATCGGGGGGCGGTATCCACTTGCACCCTATATCAGCAAACTGGTGTACTGTAAAACTGTATACGTTTACCTAAGGAGTGCCACAATCTATATATTTTCTTTGTTACTTTGAGAGGGCCACCTGGGCCCTTCAGTACTCCAGATCAGTTATTAGTGGAGAACCTTCTGAGAATACCATTTGTTTTCTATTATTGATCAACTTCTTTATCGAAATTTGAGGGCTGATAGCCTGATATTTAAAAAGGTAGCTTACGAAGGAGATTCTACTGAACGCAGTGTGCCTTCCAAGCCAGCATCCACATGATGCAACGGCACACGTGTGCAAGCCATCAATGGATACATCTCACAATAACTGTGCCCTCTGCACAGGAACACAATCAGTCCACACGCCTGGGGATGCCCGAGTTTCACTGCTGAAGGGGCATGTTCTTTTGGTTTGGGTAGGACTGTCCCTACTGGGTGGGGTCAAGCCTGGCTTGCTCTAGCCTGTGGTAACAAAAGAACAACAATAAAGAACTGTAATGTGACCAGAGTAATTACTAGACGTGTTTCTCTTCTCCAGGGCGAAGCTATAACTCCTTCAGTACGGATTATAATGAGAAAGACTTTATCCTGAACAGGATGTGCACTGAGGAACTTTCCCCAAAATACAGTACAGTCACTCTGCAAGAATCCCAGAAGACAATGTCATCATTCCCTTTCCTTCATTACACAGCATTCGGCACCAGGACCGCCTGTTCCAGAGAGCAGAGACCTCGAGATAAAGTCATGCATTCCCTCAGACAGACAGGGGCAGGTTTCTGATATGCTCCTGTTGCACGAGACACACTTTTTCAGAATGCCTATTACTGAAATCCAAAGAGTTATCCTATTCGGATGTATGACGTTACAACGCATACATTTACATCGCGGTACACTACATCGCGGTTTTGACAACGCAAGTCGTTACAACGACTTGCGCTAGATGGCGCTCTAGGACAAGGAATAGGACTTAGGAGTAGTATAATTTACTATTCCAACTCCAGTCTACGTTCAGTAGGGAAGGTGTTGGATAGTAAATTATACTATTCCTTGTCCTAGAGCGCCATCTAGCGCAAGTCGTTGTAACGACTTGCGTTGTAAAAACCGCGATGTAATGGCATCGCGATGTAATCCCCGCGTTGTAAATGATGTTTCCCATCCTATTCATTTGATGTATTTTCCAAGGAAACAATCTCTGGTAAATGCAGAGATTTCACCACTTGACAATTCAAATGGCACACACGAACACTGCCAAGAAAAAGTTCCCAGAGAAACCGTCTTATGCCTGCTGCAATGGGGCCTTTAGTAGTATTTTGACGTTACAACTAGGTGGCGCCCTAAGACCAAACCTCACCTTACACAAGCACGAGGGTTGATGGAAAACTGCTTGTAGCCTACATCTGCTGGCCCATTTTAATTAGGACCTAAAGAACCCACGACAAAAATATCCGTTATCACTCACCTTTAGAAGGGCAGTATCTATGCCGTTGATGTGCGGAACTGGAATAGGAGGCAGGAAGAACCGTTTAATCCTGGAAGAACAGTAAAGGTCAGATATTAATACAAGTTGCACAGCATGGTTGTACACATGAGCGGTCTGTGGCCAGTCTCTAGCACCTGCAAGGACCTGGACTAAAGGCTTCACTTTTTAAGGTCTCGCCTGACCCAGCGCATGCGCTGGTCTGTCGAGACTTATTGAGAGGGCTCCAAAAAGTGCTACCAGGCCAGCCTAGAGCTACAGTGCGCGGGCGCGCGCGCCGCGCTTTACCGCGATTACTTTCACTTTCGCGGCCTCACGGCCGCTTTGATATTTGATCATGATCGCGATCACTTTCACTTTCGCGGCCGCACGGCCGCTTTGCATAGCCAATAGGTCTCGCTTTTGGGACCTAATAAGTATTTAGTTATGCAACTGTTGCACAGCTAAACAATTATAAGGTCCCAAAGGCGAGACCTATTGGCTATGCCAATGCTTGTTTTACTAGTCCAGCTGTTCCACCTCCTGCCTGGAGAGAGGCATGAAGAGGAAGCTGCCCGTTGGAGGAGATCATAGCGGCTCAAGGTCAGCAACATCTGGACAGAGCAAAGGAGGGACAGAGCGGCAGGTTTAGGATGGGAGCAGCAGCGGCCAGCACAGGTAAGCGAGGTGGGGCGGGGTGGGAGCGCGGGGTAGTCGACAGAATATGTATAAATAAATAAATAACACCTATTCCATCGTCCGTCGTCCCCCCTTCTGCGCTCTGCCCCCCCAAACTTCGCCCCCCCTTCTGCGCTCTGCCCCCCCAAACTGCGCTTACCTGTGCCGGCCGCCGCTGAGCAGGAGCTATGGCTGCTATAAACCGGGCAAAGGCCGCGTGTGGCACGGAATGAGTACATGGCCATAGAATTCTGTATATCATTAAAAACAAACATTCCCGGAAAATACAGTTAAATCTTAGCTGTTGTTCAGCGAGCATAAATTTAAAAACCAGTGAAATTCTCCAGGTATCGTATGCACTGCACAACTCACACCACTACTCATGACACCTGACAGGTCTTGCTGTTGATAAATAGACCTTTTTTTAAAAACAAAGGTCTTAAACGTGTGTTGTGCCAAACAAAGTGCCCATTACAATCACGGTACCCCTGAATACGCTCATAAGCAATCGAGGGCCATATGTAGGAAGCATTTTTGTGGTCTGAAATGGGCTGGTCGGGCCGTTTCCGACTTAAAAAAATGCCTTTACATATGTACAAAGCACAAATTGTGATTCAGTAACACGTTACCTAATCGCAATTTGTGTTTGCGATTTGGTATTTGCAAGGGGCATGTTTAGCGTGTCCCTTCCGACTATAGAAAGTACACGCTGCCTACTATCAAAAAAATGAAACTTCAAAGTTTCATTTATTTTTTTAAAATGCATCCTGTTTTTCTTTAAGGAAAACGGAGTGCATCAAAAATAAATGCTTGCTTTATTAAAAAGCAATCACGGACATGATAGTCTTTTGAACTCAGCAGGCCACCATCCCTGTGATAGCTGCGATTTCTAATGGGTCATTAATTGTGATCTATCTCATTAATATTCATGTTGTAGGTTGATATGTGAAACCATTACGAATCGCTATTAAGGAAATCATTCTTTTGTACATTAGGAATTGCAATTCGGTAAGAATTGTAATTTGGAAATCACAACTCCTATTTTTGACATATGGCCAAAAGTCTATAACCAATAAAGTGCTAACTCTGTCTAGCAGTTGAACTTGCTAAGGTAATAACGGTATGTCCTGTCCTATTACCCAAGTTGTTTTTATTATATGCATTTTTTAATTCACATAACTGTACCCTAATAACCACTTAGCACCCCATAACACCTGCCATTCTTGAACCCTTAAACCCAAAACTATCTGTTAATGCCATCCTTCCTTAAATACAAAGAACCCTTGCTACCTCATAACAGTACACTTCCCAAAACCTAAAAGCCCTAATTACCACTTAAGGCCACCAATCCCTGAACCCCCACCAACCCTTTACTAACTCTTAATACTTCACTGAACCATAACAACCGTTACTACCCTTTAATGCTACCTTACATAAAGCTTAAAAGTCCCTTACTACCCGGTTACGCCACCCTTCCCTGAACCCTAAAAGCCCCTTACTACTGCTTAATGCTACCCTTTCGTGGACTTTAAAAGTTCCTAACCACCCCTTAATGCTACCAATCCCTGAAAGCTTCTAATCCCTTACTTCTCTTTAACGCTACCCATCCATGGATCCTAAAATCCCCTTACTAGTTCCTTGCTCTCTTCCCCACCTCATAGTAACTGCTCCACTCCATCTCTGCAGGGGGTTCCACCCTTGCCCCTGATCCCAGTGCACTTATCTTTGCAATATAAGGCACATTTTTCAATTTGGTTATAGGTAAGGCTTATTTTCATTCTATATTTACTGTAGACAACCTTTTTGACACAGCTTTTTCTCAATCTACTTTTTCCACAATATTTTTCCTGCAAACTCTTAAAATCAAAGATGGACTTGTTGAGCCCTATTTGCTTTTGATACCTGTTGATCTCTCTGTGTCCTTGAGACCAGGGAGAGCAAGGGGCGAGCCAGGAATATCAAAGGATAAGTCCTGCCTCAGTTTAATTGACATTGATGGACACTGACATTTGAGGACCAGTGCCCACATACAATGCACAAATTGTGGATAGACAAGGTCACCTTTGAACCCACATTTTTTGCTCCATTCCAGCCAGGTAGCCAGAATACAAGGCAGTCTCCTGCATACATTAAGGATGTCGCTGTACAGTGGAGGGGCGGATAGTATTAACAGACACGGGTGCCCTACATACAGTGACGATCTCCCTCTGTGGTGGGTGTCATAGTGGAGAGTGAATGGGCCTCTGGAACCCCGGGGAGTCTGACGGATGTTACCAAAGTCCCTATAGTATAGAGAACCCTCGTCTCTGCACCCCCTGTAGATTCCAAGATACATGAATAATGTATGCCTACACCATCGGTTTAAGGTGCCGACAGACCTGGGCCTCTGGAACATCCAGGGTCTCCTAGATGTTAGCACCTTCCCTTTAGAACACAGAACCTTGTAGGTTCCAAGATACGTGAATAAGGTATGCCTACACCATGGGTTCAAGATGCAGACAGACCTGGGCTTCTGGAACTTTCGGCGGTCTTCCAGATGTTAGTACCCTCCCTTTAATACACAAAGCCTTGCAGTTTCCAAGATATGCGAATAATGTATGCCATCGGATCAAGGTGCAGACAGACCTGGTCTTTTGGAACCTTCAAAGGTCTCCCATATGTTAGCACCTTCCCTTTAGTACATAGAGCCTTGTAGGTTCCAAGAATAATGTATGCCTACACCGTCGGTTCAAGGTGCCGACAGACCTGGGCATCTGCAACATCCGGGGTCTCTCAGATGTTAGCACCTTCCCTTTAGTACACAGAGCCTTGTAGGTTCCAAGATACGTGAATACGGTATGCCCACACCGTTGATTCAAGGTGCAGACAGTCCTGGGCTTCTGGACCCTTCAAGGGTCTCCCAGATGTTAGTATCCTCCCTTTACTACACAGCCTTGTAGTTTCCAAGATACGTGAATAATGTATGCCTACACCATCGGTTCAAGTGCAGACAGACCTGGGCTTCTGGAACCTGAGGGACTCTCTCCAAAACATCATCAATCTCTTTGTACACTTCAGATTATAGTACATATAGCCCTGTCCCTGAGAGAGACTTGTGAGCGCCTTTACAATATCCTTGGTCATCCAAACCACTACAATACATGGCAGTCCTCTCCTCAGCCAAAGAGCGACAGCAGACACTACTTTCCTACTCGGTTGGGTGTGCTATGAAGTTCAACATCAAGAGAAGTCTGAGCATAAACTTGGGGTTCCCCAGTAATTCTGGCATTGAATCACACCGGGGAGGCACTCGGCCTCTCCTGGTGGGGCCCGATGATGAAGCATGTCACCAACTAGGTTGGTGAGTGAGGGCTTTCTAAAGAATCTAGCAAGATTCTTCATGCCTGCTATTGTCATAAGAAGGCACACTCTTTTGCTCCAATTCTCCAGGTACGAGACGAGCACAGGCTGGTTCCTGCACTTTCAGGCCCCGCCATTGCACGGAAGCACACGCCCGTGTATGCCAAGTTTCTCCTTTTCCTTTACTCTGGCTCCTTTTCATACCCGTCAACCGGGTCAGAATTATCAACGGTTCATCCATACACGCACTACGCTTTCTTCAGCCCTGAAGAGTCACGGGCATTGACCTGTTGACGAAACACGTGTCGGCTGGCGTTGTTGCTTTTCTTACGAATATCTCTCACATAAACTGCTTTAATGGAACAACCGGTGTCGACTTCCAGATAATTTTCATTATTGTATCAACTGTTTATCCATTACGTGTGCCCAGTATTTGTTTTATGTTTACACAGTTTTGGGCCTTTGGCTCATAACTATTTCAGAGGTTTGGGGTCCACCTCTGTACTGGTGGCACCGTGAAGCATCAGTTCTTCACTACTCCGTACACTATTTTGGTAACCTGCTTGTGCGCCGCTGTCTTGCTTTCTCTGAAACCCCTCGCTGTAACTAGATTGTACACTCTTTTGTTGCTTTAGTTCCCCTTTAAGGCACATACTGTATATTCTGTTATTTCAACCTGGGCCCTATTTGAGCTAGGAGGGGGAGCGGGGGTGTTGGAGGGGGGAATACTGGTCATTTCATCACTTCTCGATCGCTGGTGTTTGCATTCACTACAACGTCCCCATGACACAGGTGCATCGTGTCCTGCCAGGGACACAGCTCGATCATGCAGCAGCACAAAGCTGCTGCACTCCTGATACACTATAGGTGAGGTGCACGTACAGCTCTGCAATGCACCTCACTGGCAACTGCTGCAGGCCTGGTATTCTAGCACCGAGGAGGGCACACACACACACACACACACACCTACACACACACACACACAGCACTGGCAATGTAACTCATTCCTGAACTCCTGCAGCCTGGTATTCTAGCACCGAGGAGAGCACACACACACACACACACACACACACACACACACACACCCACCCACACCCACACACACACACACACACACACACACACACACAGCGCTGCCAATGTACCTCATTGCTGAACCCCTGCAGGCCTGGTATTCTAGCACCGAGGAGAGCACACACACCGCTGCCAATGTACCTCATTCCTGAATCCCTGCAGGCCTGGTATTCTAGCACCGAGGAGAGCAGACACACAGACACAGCGCTGCCAATGTAACTCATTCCTGAACCCCTGCAGGCCTGGTATTCTAGTACCGAGGAGGGCACACACACACACACACACACACACAGCACTGGCAATGTACCTCATTGCTGAACCCCTGCAGGCCTGGTATTCTAGCACCGAGGAGGGCACACACACACACACACACACAGCGCTGCCAATGTACCTCATTGCTGAACCCCTGCAGGCCTGGTATTCTAGCACCGAGGAGAGCAGACACACAGACACAGCGCTGCCAATGTAACTCATTCCTGAACCCCTGCAGGCCTGGTATTCTAGTACCAAGGAGGGCACACACACACACACACACACACACACAGCACTGGCAATGTACCTCATTGCTGAACCCCTGCAGGCCTGGTATTCTAGCACCGAGGAGGGCACACACACACACACACACACACACACACAGCGCTGCCAATGTACCTCATTGCTGAACCCCTGCAGGCCTGGTATTCTAGCACCGAGGAGAGCACACACACACACACACAGCGCTGCCAATGTACCTCATTGCTGAACCCCTGCAGGCCTGGTATTCTAGCACCGAGGAGAGCACACACACACACACACAGCGCTGCCAATGTACCTCATTGCTGAACCCCTGCAGGCCTGGTATTCTAGTACCGAGGAGGGCACACACACACACACACACACACACACAGCACTGGCAATGTACCTCATTGCTGAACCCCTGCAGGCCTGGTATTCTAGTACACAGGAGCACACACACACACACACACAGCGATGCCAATGTAACTCATTCCTGAACCCCTGCAGGCCTGGTATTCTAGTACACAGGAGCGCACCCACACACACATACAGCGCTGCCAATGCACCTCATTCCTGAACCCCTGCATGCCTGGTATTATAGCACCGAGGAGAGCACACACACACAGCGCTGTCAATGTAACTCATTCCTGAACCCCTGCAGGCCTGGTATTCTAGCACCGAGGAGAGCACACACACACACACAGCGCTGCCAATGTACCTCATTGCTGAACCCCTGCAGGGCTGGTATTCTAGTACACAGGAGCACACACACACACACAGCGCTGCCAATGTAACTCATTCCTGAACCCCTGCAGGCCTGGTATTCTAGTACACAGGAGCGCACCCACACACACATACAGCGCTGCCAATGCACCTCATTCCTGAACCCCTGCATGCCTGGTATTATAGCACCGAGGAGAGCACACACACACAGCGCTGTCAATGTAACTCATTCCTGAACCCCTGCAGGCCTGGTATTCTAGCACCGAGGAGAGCACACACACACACACAGCGCTGCCAATGTACCTCATTGCTGAACCCCTGCAGGCCTGGTATTCTAGTACACAGGAGCACACACACACACACACACAGCGCTGCCAATGTAACTCATTCCTGAACCCCTGCATGCCTGGTATTCTATTACACAGGAGCACAGACACACACACACACAGCGCTCCCAATGCACCTCATGTGAACCACTGCAGGCCTGGTATTCTAGCACACACAACACTGCCAATGCACCTCATTCCTGAACCTCTGCATGCCTGGTTTTCCAGCACTGGGGAGCACACACACACACGCTCGCACACACAACGCTGCCAATGCACCTCATTCCTGAACCTCTGCATGCCTGGTTTTCCAGCACTGGGGAGCACACACACACACACTCGCTCACACACAACGCTGCCAATGCACCTCATTCCTGAACCTCTGCATGCCTGGTTTTCCAGCACTGAGGAGCACACACACACACACTCGCACACACAACACTGCCAATGCACCTCATTCCTGAACCTCTGCATGCCTGGTTTTCCAGCACTGGGGAGCACACACACACAACGCTGCCAATGCACCTCATTCCTGAACCTCTGCATGCCTGGTTTTCCAGCACTGTGGAGCACACACACACAACGCTGCCAATGCACCTCATTCTTGAACCTCTGCATGCCTGGTTTTCCAGCACTGGGGAGCACACACACACAACGCTGCCAATGCACCTCATTCCTGAACCTCTGCATGCCTGGTTTTCCAGCACTGGGGAGCACACACACACTCACACACACAACGCTGCCAATGCACCTCATTCCTGAACCTCTGCATGCCTGGTTTTCCAGCACTGGGGAGCACACACACACTCACACACACAACGCTGCCAATGCACCTCATTCCTGAACCTCTGCATGCCTGGTTTTCCAGCACTGGGGAGCACACACACACACACACACACTCGCACACACAACACTGACAATGTGCCTCATTCCTGAACCTCTGAATGCCTGGTTTTCCAGCACTGGGGAGCACACCCACACACACACTCACACACACAAGCTGCCAATGCACCTCATTCCTGAACCTCTGCATGCCTGGTTTTCCAGCACTGGGGAGCACACACACACTCACACACACAACGCTGCCAATGCACCTCATTCCTGAACCTCTGCATGTCTGGTTTTCCAGCACTGGGGAGCACACACACACACACTCGCACACACAACGCTGACAATGTGCCTCATTCCTGAACCTCTGAATGCCTGGTTTTCCAGCACTGGGGAGCACACCCATGCAGACCTATACTAGTCTACCTCAATCCTTTGGAATTGTGGCAAGGATTGGGACTGAGATGAGGACTGAGACTGTGACAGGTCGGAAACGTGACATGGATTATTAGCGTTGCAGACCGGATGGACACACAGGTTTAGAGTGTGAGCGTTTGGGACCACGGGAAGGACTGGGGTTACTGCAGGGATGGGGCAGGTGCCAAGTATTGAGAATGCGACAGGGATTGAGCCGGCGACAGGGAACGGGACTATGATAGGGATTGAGAACGTAACAAGGAATGCGACAGGGATTAAGACCACGACAGGGAGCTGGACTATGGTATGGCAGGGAACGTGACATCTCCTTCTGTTAGCATCCTCCATTCCCCTCCCCTCAGCAGCATCTCCCTCTGTGAGCATCCTCCATTCCCCTCCCCTCAGCACCATCTCCTTCTGTTAGCACCCTCCATTCCCCTACGCTCAGCAGTATCTCCCTCTCTTAGCATCCTCCATTCCCTCCCCTCAGCACCATCTCCTTCTGTTAGCACCCTCCATTCCCCTACGCACAGCACCATCTCCCTCTGTTAGCATTATCCATTCCCCTCTCCTCAGCACCATCTCCATCTCTTAGCATCCTCCATGCCCTCCCCTGAGCAGCATCCCCCTCTGTTAGCATTCTCCATTCCCCTCCCCTCAGCAGCATCTCCCTCTGTGAGCATCCTGCATTCCCCTCCCCTCAGCGCCATCTCCCTCTGTTAGCATCCTCCATTCCTCTCCCCTCAGCACCATCTCCCTCTGTTAGCATCCTCCATTCCTCTCCCCTCAGCACCATCTCCCTCTGTTAGCCACCTCCATTCCCTCCCCTCAGCACCATCTCCCTGTTAACATCCTCCATTCCTCTCCCCTCAGCACCATCTCCCTCTGTTAGCATCCTCCATTCCCTCCCCTCATCACCATCTCCCTCTGTTAGCATCCTCCATTCCTCTCAGCACCATCTCCATCTGTGAGAATCCTCCATTTCCCTCCTCTCAGCACCATCTTCCTCTGTTAACATCCTCCATTCCCCTCCCCTCAGCAGCATCTCCCTCTGTGAGCATCCTGCATTCCCCTCCCCTCAGCAGCATCTCCCTTCTGTGAGCATCCTCCATTCCTCTCCCCTCAGCGCCAACTCCCTCTCTGAGCATCCTCCATTCCTCTCCCATCAGCACCATCTTCCTCTGTTCAATCCTCCATTCCCCTCCTATCAGCAGCATCTCCCTCTGTGAGCATCTTCCATTCCCTACCCTCAGCAGCATCTCCCTCTGTCATCATCCAGAATTCCTCTCAGCACCATCTCCCTCTGTGAGCATCCTCTATTCCCCTCCTATCCGCACCACCTCCCTCTGTTAGCATCCTCCATTCCCACACCTCAGCAGCATCTCCCTCTGTGAGCATCGCCCTTTCCCCTCCCCTCAGCAGCATCTCCCTCTGTCATCATCCTCCATTCCTATCAGCAGCATCTCCCTCTGTTAGCATCCTCCATTCCCACACCTCAGCAGCATCTCCCTCTGTTAGCATCCTCCATTCCCACACCTCAGCAGCATCTCCCTCTGTGAGCATCGCCTTTTCCCCTCCCCTCAGCAGCATCTCCCTCTGTCACCATCCTCCATTCCTCTCAGCAGCATCTCCCTCTGTCATCATCCTCCATTCCTCTCAGCAGCATCTCCCTCTGTTAGCATCCCCCATTCCCTCCCCTTGGCACCATCTTCCTTCTTCCTCCCACTGCCAGCGCTGCTCACTCTCCTCCTCACGGCCATTGTCTTTCGTCTCCCCATCTTTTTTCCTTCTTTCTAAGGTCCCATCATCTTTCATTCTTCCTCAGCTCCTCTTCATCTTGCTGTTTTCTCCTAGATAGCTTCCCTTTTCTCTCCCCACCTGATGCTCTCATCCCTCTTAATATTATATGGTTTTG
Source organism: Triturus cristatus (assembly GCF_964204655.1). Classification (NCBI taxonomy): domain Eukaryota; kingdom Metazoa; phylum Chordata; class Amphibia; order Caudata; family Salamandridae; genus Triturus; species Triturus cristatus. Next base: position 105,454,910 of record NC_140591.1, on the reverse strand, counting down.
TATGCAGCGCTTTCTACTGCAGATTTGTTCTTTCATTTCACAGGGAACAACATATTTCCCTATGCATATTTTAATTATAAATTGCGCACCGAAATTGCTACAAAACAACACGTGTAGCACTACAGAACATGTCTAGATTGTCGCATTTGCTTATTATACGCTACTATAAATAATGGATCTCCGTGTTTTGATGCCAGAAGGATGGAAGGCTAAGTAGGCCCTGTTGAGATTTGTGCTTATGTCGCACACTGCAGCAACAGGTTATACATTTAATAAACTGTTCTCCTTCCCCCACCCTCCTCTTTCTGCTGGCGTTGATGCAGTCTTAGCACCACGGGGGGGGGGGGGGATGGCCAGATCCAGCAGTTTGCAGACCTTCTAGAAGGTACAGGCTGTGACCCTTCTGCCCCAGAGGAACATTAATGGGACTGGACGGACCACAGAGGCAGTAATCAGACACATCAGACACCTTCCCATTTCCCGCAGGGGTCACCTTATATCATCACAGCCCATGCAGTGCCCAGTGGAATGTGCATGCTTCTGTCATGCATCCAGTAATTGCACATGGAATGTTTAGCTAGCCGTGCATGGTCAGACAGTATACATTCACGTCCAGTAAGGCCCATACATTCAGTTAGACCTTCAGAATACATCAGTGGCAACCGGCAGGCACCTTCTAGGCGCTGTGCTCCTGCCCGTGCACTCAGCGTTCCTACGGGATTGCAGATGTGGTCCTTAAAGTAACTCCCAACAAATGTGTTTTCTTAGGCCTGGGTTTTGACTGCAGAGCTCTACCACAGACCTAACGCTTTGAGTGGACTTGGGGTAAACCCAGAGGTCGGGGTGGGAGGGGCCGGAGGCACGACCTGCCCATACTTTAATTTGACAAACCAGTTCCCCTACTTTCTATTGAAAAACATCCGTCCAAGGACAGTTCATTTCCAGAGTTGGGACACCTCAGGTGAGGTGTACTGGAGGGAGTCTCCTGTTCTGTGAAGCGCGAGGGAGGAACAGAGAGCTCAAAAACAAACACGCCTTCTTGCCAGGGTGCCTGCTGCCTGAAAGAAATGTAAATGTGTGCAATTGGTTCATTTGGAAATGTAAAGGCTGCTTGGAAGACAGCATAGACTTTAATTGATGGAGTCACTTTAAGCTTCCTAGTGACAAAGATTTGTTCTTTTTGAGAGGTATTGTAAGGGTGTTACCAGCGGAGTAGTTTTCTGCCACGTGCCTCACTTAAATGTATTAACACTGCATGTACTAGCCCATCAAATCCAGACCTATTGGCTTTGCCAATGCTTGTTTGTACAAAGCTGATTTGTAGTAGATTCAAAGCGCAGGCGAGGGATGGGGAAGGAACAACGGGACAAAGAGTGATTAAGTCACCAGGTGATGAAGGTAGATTGATACGTATCAAGTAAGGGTCTGAGGAAGTTACATCACAATTGCTGATCAATACACATTACCGCCTTTGTCTACATCCGGCCCGAGCCTTTATGGTCCCTAATCACAGCTCACTGGGTTTACGCATCCATCAATGACTTCCAAAGATCCCAGGTTGGGATCCCAGCCGGGATTCTCCGCTGGTCATTGCCCCATGAGGCACCACTAGAAGACCACTGCGACCCACACAATGAGGAAGCGGTCAGCCGCTACTACCAGCAGAGCTATGTACAAGCCCTAAACCCAAAGGTAGGGTCACACATTAGGATCACAAAGGGTTCCAGTGGCTCACCTTGAAGCCCGTGACTGCTGCAGGTCTCCATGCTTACCTCTAGGGATCTTTGGTCAATGCTCATTCAGTCACATGTGGGGGATTGTAAAAGTGGGCTTGGTCAATGCTGTTTTAAGACATGGCCTGGGCCAAGCTCTATGCATCCCATGCAGCTACCATCTTGGCCACGCCCCCTTAGGACTCCAATCATTGGTGATCAAAGATCATCAAGTGATGGTCAAGCTCAAAACATAAATGTAAACAAACAAAGAGGGAAGGCCACAGAAGGTATGGTGAAAAGGAATGTGGAGAGAACCAAGGAAAGGAAAAAAACAACAAAGTTGAGAGACGCAGAATCGAGTGAACGAACTTTGCGAAGCGGAGAGCCGATACAACTCAAGTCCATTGCCAGGCAAGTAGTCTTCTTTGTGGAATGGTGAGTGTTCTTCTGCCTCTATCGACCTGGAAGTGCCCGCCCGGCTGGCGATGATCAGTTTAGCTCCCTGGCTCGCCATTGCCCAATCTTGCAAAGCTTTCATTGGCCTTGCTGTAAGAGATGAGAGATTCCCTCTACAATGCTGAGATGTAAATCCTGACAAGATGAAGAAGCCTCCTTATGGCGCCCCCTGCAGGCAGCAGCAAAGGATGCATTACTACAGTGCTTTACAGAGGGTGAGGGGCACGGCAAACATTCATTGTACACTCTTCCTGGCATTAAGTATATTTCCCAACTGAGTCATCTAACTAGACTCTGAAGCAATGACATCCAGATTACATAAACATCTCAGGAGATGGGATATTTTCTATTCAAAACAACGTTATTACATTTTCTCAGAATGTGCTATCTCTGCCAAACAGAAAAAATATACTTTGCATGAGCGGCTTTTGCTGCAAAAGGAACATTAAGTACAGGAGGGACCAACTTCTTGCAATTTCTCACCGAATGAAGTGACTCTCTAGCTGGCGCTGGAAGCAGTGGGCAGGCTGCAACACGAAGCCACAGCAACGGCGCCCAATGGCTGCTAGAGTTTCAGCAGACTTGAGGCTCCAAGGCGAGCCAGAAGGTGTGGTCCTTGTAACTCCACTGGATGTCGCCCAGGACTGACTGCCAACATGTAAGAAAGCTTCGCGCGTTCACAAACCATGCTCTGGCACTGGGCACCTTTGCTGAATTTCAAAGGGGCACCACTGCTTGCCATGCTGACAGGAGTGCCCAGATCAGCCCCAGCTCCTTGGCAAAGAGGGTGGGAACCCTCTCTTCACCAGAAGTCTTTAGCTTGCTCTGCTATCAGGGGTTTCCAAGTCCAGCCTTGGGCTCACTAACACCTGTCTCACCTGGTCTCTGGACACTTTTTCTTGAATCGTCCTCACTTCAGCCAGGGAGAATATCTTCTTAACTGATTGATCTGTCAATTTTCTGTGGTGTTGAGCGCATCTAAATAGTAATCCTTTACTCAGTGTTGGTGTTGTGTCAGTCGAGATCTTCTTTATGTAGGGGGAACATGACAGACCTAAAATATACCTCTTTCCTCTCTGCAGCTGTTCATGTGTTGAACTTTACCTGAACTTTACCTCAAACGTTCCCCCTTTATGAGTAGCTTTTGTGCCATTACTTCTTTAGCACAACAAAGCCACCACCACTGCCTCTGGCGCCCATAAAGGACAATAGGTTCCCTCCAAAGAGTGATGCTCAATTCTACATCAAAATCCTACATGACATGGTTAGACCTTCCAGCCCTAAGGCTTATGTTGACACAAAGGCATCAAGGGGCAAGAAAGATGAGCTGCTATTTAATATTGGGGGACATCCTGTATACGGTTCCCTGGTATTACAGACTTACAAACCTACTCATATACTTCCAAACAAATACCAACCCACCATGGTCGCCCACAGGACCTGGGTCTATCTATTTCTGAAAGAGTGGTCCCACGGGACTATTATGTGGAGATGGTTATGTGTTATGTGTCTATCTGCAGTGTCCGGATACAATTCAACCATTCGGTGAACATAATGAATAGTGGAAACGGGCCTTCTTTATACAAAGTTAGTTGTTTTGGATTCACATTTCCATTATATATCGTCATGTAGGTGCCTAACAGCGTGTTTTTTTGTGAAAATAGTGCAGACGGCACAGTGTGTTAACAAGGTTTAAGAAGTTACTATATAGAAGATAAAACAACAACTCTTTTCACAGAATCTCTGGTCTCAATAACAATCTTTTGAATCTTGTTACAATCATGGTTATTCCCTATATATAATCTGAAAAGTGGACCAAGGGATCCTTGTGTCGATGTTTCAACCCTAAAGTCATTTACAAGGTTTCATCAGGACAAGCCATCTTACTTTTGTGATCACCACCTATGGGACTTGATGTGCATCCCAGGTATACACTTATGAGTTCAATGCTGCAAACTACTCTATTCTGTCTAACACCACCAATCCAACATGTACATAAATCGTTCCTACTATAATCCACCAAACTCTGTGGTAGCTGTATTCCCAACCAAGCAATATTCACCATGGTGTAATTCCTTGTTGCGAAGGCCTGGACATGCTTCCAGGCCCGTCTACTGCATCTCACTGTATGCGAGGGAATACAATGTGATCTTGGAGGTGAGCACAGACTGTGTTTTTAATGATCTTCTCAATGAAAGGTAGGTAGGAGATGGGGTGGAAGTTGGTTATCTTGAAGAGTGGGAGGATCTTGTCCGTTTTAGGAGCTTCTGGGAAGTTGTTTTGAATGAGTGAGGTGTTGACAATGGATAGTAGGGACGATAGAGCTTCTCCAGATAGGACTTTGATGAAGGTAAAATATCACCTTCATGGGGGCTGCCTTTGAGGCAGCCCAGGCGTCTATTCGAAACAGCTACCCGCAAGGGAGACGCGTCAGCATGCCTTGGCCACTGGATTAGCAGGAAGCAGTCAGACTGGCTTACAGAAACCGTACGTTGACCCCGGGGAAGAAGTTGTGGCCGTGTATTTCCTAGCGCGTGGAGAAGATAACAACATCATACGTGGTGGTGCCCAGCATAGAATGAGAACGTTCGGGTTTCTAATAAAATAGTGTACTGGACAACTCCTTGTGGAAGTTATATTTCCCCTTGAAAAGTACGGCATTTACTAAGGGACCACACACCAGAGACTTAACGCCCGCAAGAGGCACTGTTGTTTCCTTTACCCTTGTCCTGATGAGGCCCGGAAGGAGTAGGGGCTGAAACGTGTTGACAGTTTATGTTTGGAGGAATCCACCAAAAATCAAGATTAATAATTGTATTTACGTGGAGAAGCACATGTATTAAATGTTTGAGGAGGTGTATACAGGATTACCTCTCAGTGTATTGCCATTAATGACTGTGCAAAAACTGGTACTAAAAAAACTGGGGTTTAGGTAATGATACATATATATATGATTGTATGTATATGTATGTGGTAAATGTTCTTTGTCATTGTTTATGTCTATGTTTAATTATGTTTTTTTTTTTTTTTACAAAAAGTAAATGAAGAATTATTCCAAAAAGGAAGTTATAGTAGTATGTGGTTTTTTGATGCATTATAAATTGGAAATGGGACAATGTACCATTGATAGGGCAATTTGATGTACACTATGGCTAGCAGTTATATATACATTCCTCCACATTACCATTGTCTATAATGTGGAGTAGAGTATGCCAGCAAGATCCGCAACAGATTGCGGAATAAAGGTTGGCCATTGTCTGATACTATGTGGAAGAGTAGGATTGACGGGAGTGGAAACAATCTTCATGTTGTGCTTTGGATATGTAGTTTTCCACTGATGAAGAGTTTCAATGTGTTGCACTGGTCTGTGGAGTGTGTTATAGGAGGGTAAGACAGGTTTGAAGCAGAGCTTAATTGTCTTGAAAAGCGTTCCTTCAGTTTGGAAGCTTCATTGATGGGGTTGTTAAAGATGATGGCTGTGGCTGATGTGATAAGAAGTGGGACATCAGTACTATGTGGTATAATCAGAGGCTCTCGCTTACTCGAAGCAAAGCAGTGTTTGCGATGGAGTGGTGCTCTCGCCAAGTCAGAGCAAACTGCAATGTCCCGAGGGTGTGCACCCCGGTACATTGCAGGAGCCGGCCCTGGGTGGTGGCGGTCCCCAGGGCAATCTAAGGTTCTAGGGGGGGGCACAGGCCCCCTCTTTTTTTTGTTATTTGCCCCAGGAAGGTGGTGGTACCCTGAGCTCCGGGTTGGGGCAGGCAGGGGGGGGGTGGTCACCGTGGTCCCCCCGCTTTAAAAAAAAAACTTAACGTGCCGGGGTGGTGGCAGCCCCCGGGGCTGTCGGGGTCTGCGCGACCCCCGCATTCTATGAAAAGAACCACCGGGTGGTGGTAATCCCTGGACCTTGGGGGGGGGGGGTCCGAGAGGATCCCCCCCATAATAAAATTTAAGCTCCAGGGAGGTGGCGGTCCCCGGGGCATAATAAGCCCTAGGAATGGGGGCTCATGCACCTCCCTCCATAATTTACAATGGCCCCAGGACCTGGTCCACCTGGGGGCCCACTGATAACGAAGCACGAGAGACCACGCTTCGTTTTGTTTTTTCGGTGGTATTCGTGCACCCAGTGCAACTTCTGACAAAAATTCTTTAAAAAAATACTTTTTGGGTTTGTGGGACCCTCCCAAAAGGCATAGGGGGTCAGGGTGTTTCTACCCTATCCCCTTTTCTTTCTTTAAAGTTTTTTTTCCAGTAATTCGGTTCAACCGAGTCACAAGATGGCTGCCAACACTTCCTGGTTTGAAGTGTTGGCAGCCACATCTGTGTGTCTTTTGCTTTCTCGCCCTAAGTGTGCCGGGTTTGCCCAGACGTGGGTCCCGGGCTCACTGTGCCCTTGGATTCAAGCTAGCCTGGCTGATGAGGGGTGATTCCCCGAAACCGCTCCCAGGATGCTTGTTTCCTCCAGTCCAGGGAGGACCTGGCTTGGCAGTTCGGTCTGGACTATTCCCATAAGGCACAGGGTCAAGACTGATTTGCATATGGCTGGGTCTAAACTGGGGTGGTATGGTGATCAAAAGAACAATGGATTTAACCCAGATCTGTTGACTGAGGGTGAATGTTTGATTTGCTCTGCATTCCGTCCATCATCTGTGTGCCTTCAACCAATCAGATCACAGCACGAGATGTTGGGTTGGTTCGCAGATCCTCCACGTCCCCAGTTGTATATCTTAAAAATCTTACAATTTTTCAAAAACTACTGAACGGATTTACACCATTTAACAAAAATGGTCCTTTCTGCCAAATTTGGGGTAATTCCGTTCAGCAGTTCGGGCTGTAGCCGTGTCTAAAGATTCCTAAGGTAATTAAAATGGCGAAAAAGTGTTTTGGAACTGCCCCCCCTTTTTCTCAGCCCCAGCTTGACGGATCATCCGAAAGTTTCAAGACAGAAGCTGAAGTGATTGACAAACTAGTTTTTAAAATTTCATGAGGATTAGTCAAACGACGTCAACACTATTGGAAAATGAAAAAACGCTCCTCCTATGGAAACTATATCCTAACTCTAACTACCTACTGGCGACTTCCAGTAGGTGATATTATATATATTTTCTCTGTCGGGACAGTATTAAATAACGAAACAGAGTACAACATATCAGTACATTGTCGTGTTTATATATACGGTTCTGTCTGCCTGATTCATGGATATTTCCATAGTTGATTAAGTGTTTGATACTAGTTTATACATGATAGACGTAACACAATGTCTCATTACCTCATGCTGTGTTTGTTGGATCCTACACTTATGAAGTAGGAATGAGCATCTGTTTTCTATGTCCATGAGAAACATCGTCGCAATGATGTAGTATAAAGGCAAAAATGTATTGTTGTGGTCATGAGACCAAGACTCAAGAGAGTCGAAACGCGTTGCCTGTTATCGCCTGTCTGAAAATTAAACTGCTACTTGTAACACAACGCCAGAGTGGCTGGCTCTTCTTCATGGGGCTCCTTGGGGGGAGTCGGTCCTTTTGTATGTATATGTATATATCAGAGTGGCTACTGCCACTCTGTAGTGATAGTTAGGGTTACAAGAGATAAGACTTCCTCAGATTTTTTTAACCTTAAAAACTTTGCACCCATTAAAAGTATGTCCATTAAACTTTCCAGACCCATTCCCCCCGTTATATTGACAGAGGATGGAAAGTTTTGTAGCGTTTGGTCATGGGGGTGTAAAGAAAAAATGGGTACCCAAAAATAGGTTTTGACCTCATTGCATTTTACATAAGACTTTTTGAGTTAGATGTAGCAGCAAAACGGCTGAACGTATTGTAATGAAATTTTACAGCAATGACATTAGACTATGTAGATGATCTTTTTTGCTAGTGCATGTGATGTTATGAGGTGGTTATGTAGTTATAAGGGCCAAAGACTTAGTGATAGCTGTGTAGCACATTACTACTAAAATTAGCAAGGTAGCCCAAAAATAAACTAGACGAGAAATATAAAGTTGAAGATTTACTCCTGGAACAACTGAAAGACGCATTTATGGTCACATGCTAATGGAAATCAATAAATAGAATAAGTCTTGATTTACATAAGCTTTCTTTGCATGCTCTCTGGATCACAAAATAAAACCGTCCAACTAGCTAAACAAAAAACACCTTCCTTATGCACTCCTGTGCAACAAAATGGAAAGGGGACCTAGCAGTGAACTACACAAACTACTAAATGGAGGACATGATAATTGGTCACTAGGAAAAATATAATCTCAATGTTCATAACAACAATGCTGGTCTTTCATTCACTCTGGGCTTCATATGTAGCACAATCCTACTAAAAGTAGCAAAGAAGCCCAAAAAATAAACTATACACCATATGTAAAGTTTCATAATTCACTACATGGACATCTAAAAAACACATTTATTGTCACATGATTATGTAAACCAATAAACAAATGCAATAAATAAAGACAAAGAAATCACATAACATTGAATTGCTGCCCTGTAGTTATACTTAGGATTCCCAAGATAGGATTTCCTCGGATTTTGGATTCCTAATAACTTTCCACTAATTTGACAATTCACCACAAAACTTTCCAGCCCTTTAGCATTTTCTACATATATTGATGATTCAAACTTTTGTGGTGAATCATTAAGGTTTGCAAAGATAAAAGGGGGCCCCCAAAACACGTTCTTTCCACCAATGCGTTTTCCATAGACTATTGTATTTGACGGAACACCAAAAACTGCTCAACGAATTTCCATGAAATTTGGGAGTATCATACATTATGGTGCAGAGATGAATCTTTTTGGGCACTGCAAGTTATTAGGGTAAGTATTTATTAAGTTATTTAAACTTACTGCATACATGCCAATAAACCAGATTCAGGTGGGAGACTCCAAAAAAGGGGCTTTATTTTGGCAGTCCCTCGTCTGAAATTGGCTCTGCTACAATAAATGTCAATAGCGGTAAATACATTCTCCCAATTATTTAGTTTCAAAATCTCCTACTTTCCCTTCTAAAATGTTGGCATCTTTGTTAGTATTATCTGTGACCGCGATAGTTTCACGGAATTCAAAGACATTTTGTGAAATGATCGTTTACATGGTGATGACAAGTCAATTTTTTATTTATTTATATAGCGCATGGCTACCCAGAAGCTTCCCCGCGCTGATGATAAGAGCTGTAGTGAGAGACAGAGGCCCCTTAGTGGCTTAATGGAAATAGCCAGGTCCTCAGCTTTTTCCTGAATATTATTTCATTTTGCTGCCCTCTAAGGTCCAACGGAAGAGCATTCCACAGTTTTGGGACCAAGTGGGAGAAAGATCTGCCTCCCTATCTGGATTTTTTGATTCTCGTGGTGCTGAGGAGGTGTGCATGGGAGGACCTTAGAGATCTCGAGGGGGTATAGCACGAGATCAGGGATTTAAGTTTTGGTGGGCCTTTGTTATTTATTGCCCTGTGAGCGATACAGAGGGCTTTAAATTTGATTCTCGATGCTATTGGAAGCCAACGGAGTAGTTTCAAGGATTCTCTAACTGGCGCTTGTCTATGGAGTTTGAGCAGGATCCTGGCTGGCACATTCTGCACCGTCTGGAGCCTCTTGATCACATACTTGGGAGAGCCCAGGTATAGTGAGTTCCCATAGTCCAGATGGGAGACTATCAAAGACTGCATGACGGTTTTCCTTAGTTGCTCCGGGATAAGTTCTAACATCTTTCTGAGCATCCTCAGGAGTCCAAAACAGATGCCCGACAATTTGTTTGCCTGTTCGCACTTTGAGAGTGTGCTATCGAGCCACATACCTAAGTTTTTTACAACCAGTTTAGGAACTGGAGGCTCCCCCATGCAATGAGGTCCGTGATTTAGGGGTCTCGGGATGGCCCCGTTACCCAAGATCATAAATTCGGTCTTGTCACCGTTCAATTTTAAGAAGCTATCTGACATCCAGTTGGCTGTCTTTCCAGGCAAGAGCCCAGAAGAGAATATCCCTGATGGTGGTCCTGGGGCAGAGCGACGATCAGCTGGGTGCGTCTGCGTACAAGATGCCTAGGATGTCAAATTCCTGTATAATGTTGGCAAGCTGCCTTACATAAATATTGAATAGGGTTGGGCTTAAGGAGGAGCCCTTTGGCACTCCAGACTTTAAGGGCAGACTGTCCGAGAGGCAGTCCTGATCCATAACTTGGATCGACCGATCATCTAGAAAAGAGCACAACCACTCCCATGCTCTGTCCTGGATACCAATTTCCTTCAGTCTGTTTTTTAGCAAGACGTGATTGACGGTGTTGAATGCCGCACTAAGGTCAAGTAGTATAATTGGGACCGACCCTCTGCCGTCAAGTAAGAATTTAAGTTCCTCTGTGACAGCCAGAAGTGCTGCTTCGGTACTATGGAGGGCACGGAAGCCCATCTGCGTGGGGTGGAGAAGTTCGTTCTCTTCCAGGAATTTGACCAAAGTTTGGTTGATATGTCTTTCCAGGAGTTTACCCAGGAGGGGAAGTAGGAAGATGGGACGAAGATTGATCAGAGTGTCCAGGTCCAGACGGGGTTTTTGTACGATGGGTTTTATTATGGCGGGTTTCCAGGCCTTGGGGACCGACCCAGATTGAAGTGATTTATTAGGATTTTCTGATTGTATAATGACTGCCTTTACAAAAGTTTAAGACAGCCATGTTATTTTGAGGCCACTGTGCCAGTGTTCTAGCTTAGGGTCCTAGATATATGTGCTACTTTTTTCTTATCTATTGCCACTTTGATAAGGTGGTAATCAATCAATCAGGAGCTTTCAAAGTGCGCTACTCACCCGTGAGGGTCTCAAGGCACTGGGTGGGGGCAGCTCCGGGTCAGCCGAAAAGCCAGGTCTTGAGGCTCTTCCTCAAGGTGTGAAGGGTGGGGGAGTGTCTGATGGTGACTGGGAGCTCATTCCAGGCTTTAGCTGTGACATAGGAGAAGGCTCCTATTCCAGCTCTGGTTCTATGGATGAGCGGGGTTGTTGCCAGGGTGAGGTCGGCGGAACGGAGGTCTCTTTTGGGTGCGTGGAAAGAGATTCTTTCGTTGAGGTATTTGGGTCCGATATTGTGGAGGGATTTGTAGGCGTGGTTGATAAGCTTGAAAGTTACTCTCTTCTCGACAGGGAGCCAGTGGAGGCCTCGCAGGTGTTGGGTCATGTGCTCATGTCATCGGGTGCCGAGAACAAGTCTGGCAGCGGTGTTCTGGATGGTCTGGAGCTCGTGTAGCAGGGATTTGTTGATTCCCGCATAGAGGGCATTTCCGTAGTCCAGTCTGCTAGTGATGAGTGCGTGGGTGACTGCCTTTCTGGCCTTGGGGGGATCCACTTGAAGATCTTGCGGAGGGAGTTGAAACAGGTGGAGGTGAGGGCGTTGATCTGGTGAGTCATGGTGAGGGAGGAGTCTAGAATGATGCAGAGGTTATGGGTATGGTCCGTTGGGGTGGATGGGTTTCCGAGGGCAGAGGGCCACCAGGATCTGTCCCAAGTGGTCCGGGAGGGAGGGTCCAAGGGAGAGGACCTCTGTCTTCTTCCCCGAGTTCAGTTTTAGGGAGCTGTTGCTCATCCAGGCTGCAACGTCTTTCATTCCTTAATGGAAGCTGAGTCTGGTGTCTTCGTGGTTCTTCATGAGAGAGAACATGAGCTGGGTGTCGTCGGCGTTAGATACTATGCTGAGCCCATGCTGTCTGACAATGGTGGACATGTAGATGTTGAAGAGTGTGGGGCTAAGCGATGATCCTTGAAGTACTCCGCAGATGATCTCAGTGGGTTCGGAGAGCAAGGGTGGGAGTCTGATCCTTTGGGTTCGGACGTCGAGAAAGGAGCGGATCCAATCGAAGGCGGATCCCCGTATGGCAGCGTCGTGGAGTCTGGCTGCAAGGGTGCGGTGGGAGACGGTGTCAAAGGCTGTGGAAAGGTCTAGCAGGATAAGGGACGCTGTGGGTTCCTGGTCGAGTAGCGTGCCGTTGTCGTCAATGGCGGTGAGGAGGGCGCTCTCGGTGCTGTGGTTGCTGCAGAATCTGGACTGGTAGGAGTCGAGGATGGCGTTCTCTTAGATGAAGATGGTCAGTAGTGCGTTGACAAATTTATCAGTGACTTTGGCTGCGTAGGGAAGAAGGAAAGAGATGGGCCGGTAGTTTTTCAGGTCTGTCGGGTCAGCCGAAGGTTTCGTAAGGAGGGGCTTGACCTCAACCCGCTTCCAGTCGTCAGGGAAGATGCGGGATTCGAAGGTGGCATTGATGCCGCGGCATAGTCGGGTGCTATGGCAGTGGTGCCTCTGTGGAAGATGTGAGGCGGGCAGGGGTCCATGGGGGCTCCTGAGTGGGTGTCCTTTATGGTCATGGTGGTGTCTTCGGTGGTGACCGGTGTCCAGCTGGTAATGGTGGGCTGGCTGTCATTGCTGGAGGGCAGGGTGGTTTCTGGAGTCTGTTCACTGAAGCTGTCGTAGAGGGCCTTCAGGTAGAAGAAGGAGCAGGGCTTGTTGAAGAGGTCCTGGGACAGTGTGAAGTCTATGGCTTCGCTGGGGGGTTTGGTGAACTGCTGGATGATGTTGAAGAGTTCCTTTGCATTGCTGGTGTTGGTGAGGATCTTGTTCCTGATGAAGGTCATCTTGGTGGATGTTATGAGTTGGTGGTATTTTGTCATGGCGTGCTTGTAGGCGGAGAGGTCTTTGGTGGTTTGGCTGTTTCTCGAGTCGTCTGCATGAGTGTCTGGCTTCTTGGAAGTTGGTGGTAAACCACGCGGCCTTCAGAGGGCGCTGTATGTTGGGGAGGCAGAGGGGAGCTAGCTTGTCCACGCAGCTGGTGATCCAGCGGTGTAGTTCCGTGGCTGCAGAGTTGGCGCCGGTCATGGCGTAGGAGGGGTCGTGGATGAGGGTAGAGTTGAGGTGCTCCTCTGTGACCTTGCTCCAGTTCCTTCGTGGCGGTTGTGGGGCGGGGTTGTGTGCAGTGGTGGTGTTGAAAGAGAAGTGTACGCAGTGTTGGCCTGTCCAGAGGGGTGCGAGATGTGGCTGAAGTGGATGTTTCGCCCTTCTGCGAAGATGGGGTCAAGGAACTGTCCGGCCTTGTGGGTGGGGGTGGTGATGAGCTCCTTCAGTCTGAGGTTGTTCAGGAGGGCTGTGGAGTCGGTGTCGCTGCGGTTGTCGAGGTAGAAGTTCAGGTCTCCGATGAGTTTGTAGTGCGTGGAAGCGATGGTGTTGGGTGCGATGAGGTCGGTAATGGCGGTGGTGAAGGGAGCGCGGGGCCCAGGGGGTTTGTAAGTGAGGGTGCCCCATAGCGTGGTTCTGGTCTGGATCTGGAAGTGGAAGGGTTCGTCAATAAGTAGGGAACAACAATAAAGCCTACTACTTGCCTATATCCATTGCCCTAATACAGAACATAGACAAAGTGTAGTAAAAACACTATGCCTGCCTTTTCATTTTCTAAAAACAGCCATTACCCAATTAAATACTGCCTTATCATCACCATGTACCATGGTATACCACAAAGTTACCATGGTATACCGTGGCCCAAAATATAACTAAGGCATAGCTGAATTATTGCACTGAATTGAGGTACCCTTGCGTCACGCATGGTGTGGATTTTCAAATGGCTTTTGTGATGTAAGAAAAGAATAAAATATAAATTGCCATATGAGATTTTGTTGGTAATATTGTGTTAGAAGCACATTCATAATTTGTGGTGCGTTCATTACCCCCAACCCTTCAAAAGGTAGGACCGCTCTTTGTGAGATTTATGAAGTGTGGATTAGTGCAAAGCATGTGTTATTAAAACATGAGTTGGAGTATGTGGTTGGCAGTCTGTCATGGTTACTGGGGTGTGTATGAGGTTGGACCAGAATGTTATGGTGTGTGGTGTAGTTGTGAGCATTCCTGTGGTCTATATCTGGGTGTGGTTGGTAGGATGGCTTTGAAGGGTACTGGTTAAGGCCACGATGATATCTTACCTTGTAAGTGCTCGCTATGGTTGCACTCTAGAAGGTTTTGTGGCCTGAGGTCATCCCTGGCTGTGTAAGGTCCAAGCAGAACACACTCATGTCTTTGTGCCCACCCTTAGATGAGGATGCCCGAGTGGTGGGATGGACTTATGTTAACTGAAGTAGTGAAGAGGCTTCAGGTGGGAAATAAAGTGATATATTTTCCTGCAAGGATGCATGATATGAAGAGACATTCTCTTGTCTGGCTTCTTCTTTTATGTGTGCCTTTTGCATGAAAACTTCGATGTCACTTTCTGTAACTATGAATAATAAGAAATTAGGTCTTGTTGTCTGGGCATCCTTAGTCCTCAATTTGCTTTTACTCAAAAATTATTGAATTTCTGTGAAGTTAGCAGAGATAGAGGACTCGCATGGTTAGTGGTTTGCTATGCTATGCTGTTCCTCAAAGGAAAGGGATAGGTTTGTGAATCCGAAACAATAAAATGATATGTGTACTTCATTACTTGAGGATGCGGGAGTTGAGAGAGTTACTTTGACATACTGGCAAATCGGTACATGCCACAGTGGTGCACTGTCCTTGTGTAGCTGGGGTAGAGGATTGGAATTGGAATACACGGTAGGAAGCTGAGAGGCTGGTGGAATTAGTTGGAGCCTACTGATGTCAGAGGAGGCTCTAATAGTGGAATGTGGCAATAAACCTCTTTCTTTTGGCTACTTTGGTGGGGAGAGAAAATGGTTGTCTTTGCCCATCAGTGCAGCCTCCAGGTGATCATCTCCTGACTTTGCCACCACTCCTGTAAAGAATCCAGCTGGTGCAGGGCACTTTGGACTCTGCCTCCTGCCGATGGTACTAGTGCATGGAAGGGATAAAACTCACCGCCATCATTCAATTTATTGAGCATTGCGTGAAGCCTTTTTGGATAACTTTGGACTTTGCAATTCTGTACAGGAGTGTTGGAACTTAACCCAACAGGGTGAGTACTGCTCCACTGCAGATTGGTCTCCTCCCCCGGCACACAGGTGAGGAGGTAAGTCTCTTTACACTGAACTATGTTTACAATATACTGGGTGCCAGACGGGAAAAGAAACATTTGGAGGGTGGTGTGGGAGAAGAGGTAAGGAATGTGGTCCAAGGTGGGTAATGTAAAGATCCGCTTCCTTGGAGCTTGGAAATCAGTGGTCAAGATTTCTCATGGATGCGGAAGGTTGCTCACCCTTTATCTTTGAAATCTCTTGATCTGCAATCCGTGAGAGGGCGACAGCAGGACGGCATGAGGATCCGCTGCCCAACATCCTCACAGGTAGGAAGTGGCTCTGGCAAGGGGGAACCCTCATATGGGGCACAGGGTAGGTGCGATAGGCGGCCATTAGGGTCAAAGGCAGCAGGCGAAGGGCAGCTGCTGCATGGTCTCTGTTAGAGTGGCATGGCACACCTCGGACACAGGCATGGAAAGTGGTGGCATGGGCCGCCCAGGCGCAACTTCAGGGTAGCATCGCACCCCACCTTGGGCACAAACTTCTAAGTGACATACACCACCTCAAGCATAGACCTCTTGTCAGTGTACTCCTCCTCTGGCACAAATTTCTTATTGGCAGCAGCGGCGATGACCGCTTGTCCCTTCTGGAACAGCTTTGACAGACAGACCGCTGCTCACAAGCCTCAAGGCATGCAGATCACCCACCCATGCCTTAAAATGTCTCTGCATGCTCTGTCTCAGGCACAAACGTCTCGTCAGCAGCGGCGATGACCGCTTGTCCCTTCTGGAACTGCTTTCACAGACAGACCGCTGCTCACAACCCTCAAGGCATGCAGATCGCCCTCCCATGCCTTCCTTCCTTCGGCAAGTGGCCCCACGCAGCACTGGGAGTCCAGCTCCCTTGGTGCTTCAGGAGATGTGTATTCACCGTCTGCACTTTTAGAACAGTTTGCCACCCCTGGCCTGGAAAGTCTTGAAGGCACCAACGAGAACAGAAAGTGAACAGAGCTATAACAGCTCCAGCGTCGTGCCCTTGTCCTAGAGTGGGACAAGGAGTCAACGCTGTGATGGCATTGGCCGTCAAAGGATGCACAGTGTCACCTATGTGACCCATGCCTTTAAACCATGGTCTGTGGTGACGTGGTCTGTGCTTTGTTGGTGGACTATCACTTGGCAACCAATAGGGTTACACTCATGCTAACGGGATGACCCAAACTACTTGTGCCAGCAAGTTGGGAACCAGGTTTCCCTAAAATAATACTTCAATTGAACAAGCGTTTACTGCTTTCTTTCTGCCTGAAAAGTAGAAGCATATGTGTGGCCCTCAGGGCAATATGACAAGAATAAGCACAAGACAGGATGATGTGTCCTTCCTGTCAACACAAGAACCCTGTCAGGTGCCTTTTGGGCCACCAGATCCCCTCCAGCCTCACTCACTTGGAGCAAACATGAAGCAGTAATTTCAAGGGTAGGGGGACGATTTCCCAGGGCATTTCTCCACCGCAAATGGGCTCGTGGTTAGGAGTACGTCGGATGTAATGAGGCAGGAAAAATGCTGCAGACGTTTTGGCACCTTTACTCGAAGCAACGCGTAAAATCTCAGCTTTAATTATATTAACGTTCATTAGGAGTAAAGAGACATTTACTATGCATCCTTTTTTGCGGGGATTGCCACACAATTCCAAGTATTTATATATAATGAATGCGCTTAAAATACAAGCGTCAAGTCAAGCCATGCTCACCCTCTGCTAGCGGTGTATATTGAAGGGCTGTTGTCTGCTCCTGTGAATAATTACAGTAGGTGGGCAAACATCAAGCGGGTATTGCCCTACAGCATGGGGCATGAAAGATCAGCAGAGGGCACCAGTGAGAAGCCAAAAGGACCCTCAGGCACAACATACAACTCTTCCAACGGCACAACCACACTTCCTGCCTACAACTCATTAGTGTCTCCTAAATCCCTACACCTTATAGCGCTCTTCACAACCATAGTCCCAGCCCTACCGGGTCTCGCGCCTGTTGCACATCAGCACCTTTTTTTCTGGGCCATCACAGAGTCCCTTGCACATATACTGCTGTGGAAGAAGACCACCAGAGAGGGCAGACCAGTACCAGTGGCTGCCCAGAGCTAGGAGGGCAGTAATAATGCTGCAAAGCTATCTGGTGGCAGGCTCGTTACGTTAGTTATTGCAGAAAACTATGCATTGTGACTGGCTGCAAGGGTTTGAAGAGTATGCCTTGGGCATTTATGCTGTTTACGGTATCTTCATCACTCCACTTGCTAACAATATTTAGCCAACAAATAGATAAGTAATCATTACAGCTGCCACACTTTTACTGCCACTTACAACATGGGTCCGTGCCAATAGGAAACTAAGATTCCTGGCCTACAAATATTTGTGAAAAAAATGTATTCCATGGAAAGGTCTTCAGAGTGTGGAATTTCTAAGAATTCTATGGTAATGTCTGCAACAATATAATTGATTCTCACTGCAGCTTTTCCTTTAGCATTTTGACAACATACATGAACAAGCATTTGCAATGCAATAGGTCTCGCATTTTCAAAATTTTTACCTATTGGTATTGTAAATGACAATGCCTTTTATGATTGCAGTTTTTTTAAACCCTTAAAAGGCATCATCATTTACATCGCCCATGGTTCAAAATCTCACAATTGTAAGACCTATTGCATTGGAAGGCTGAAACAGAGCGCGGTGTCCCTGAAGTGGGTGCTGCGCTCAGCATTAAAGTTAAAAAATGTTTTTAAAAATCTGAATCAATCAATCAATCAGGGAATTGTAAGCGCGCTACTCACCTGTGAGGGTCTCAAGGCGCTGGGGGGTGGGGGGGTTTCGCAGATCTGTTTTGCCGAAGAGCCAGGTCTTGAGGGTCTTCCTGAAGGTGTTCAGGGAGAGGGCGCATCTGATGTCTGCCGGTAGCTCGTTCCAGGTCTTGGCTGCAATGTGAGAGAAGGATCTTCCGCCTGCTCTGGCTCTGTGGATGCGCAGGGTTTTGGCCAGTGCGAGGTTGGAAGATCGGAGGTTTCTTTTGGGTACGTGGAAGTTGATTCTGTCATGGAGGAATTTGGGTCCGTTGTTGTGAAGGCATTTGTAGGCATGAGTGAGAATTTTGGAAGTGACTCTTTTCTCCACGGGGAGCCAGTGGAAACTTTGTAGATGTTGACTGATATGTTCGTGTCGGGGGATGCCAAGGACGATTCTGGCGGCGGTGTTCTGTATTGTATGGAGTTTGCGGAGTAGGGACTTGTTGATGCCGGCGTAGAGTGCGTTTCCATAGTCCAGTCTGCTAGTGATGAATGCGTGGGTGACTGTCTTCCTTGACTCAGGGGGGATCCACTTTAAGGTCTTGCGGAGGATGCAGAGGGTGTTGAAGCAGCTGGAGGTGACGGCGTTGACCTGTCGGTTCATGGTGAGTGATGAGTCGAGTACGATGCCGAGGTGCCAACAGGTGCTGTCCAATGCAGAAGGGGTGGTACCCAGGACGAGGACTTCTGTCTTCTCGGCGTTGAGCTTCAGGCAGGTGTTGGTCATTCAGACTGCAATGTCTTGCATTCCTTTCTAGAAGTTGAGTTTGGCAGTGGTGGGGTCTTTGGTGAGGGAGAGGATGAGCTGGGTATCGTCAGCGTAGGATACGATGTTGAGGCCATGTTGTCGGACGATGGCTGCAAAGGGTGCCATGTAGATGTTGACGAGGGTGGGGCTCAGGGATGAACCCGGTGGAACTCCGCAGGTGATTTTCGTGGCGTCGGAGTGTTAGGGTGGGAGTCTGATCCTTTGGCTTCTTCTGGTGAAGAATGATCGGATCCAGTCCAGGGCTGTTTCTTGTGTGCCAGCGTCGTGTAGTCTGGCGACTAGTGTGCGGTGGGAGACGGTGTCGAAGGCCGCTGATAGGTTGAATAGGATGAGGGCTGCGGAGTGGCCTTGGTCCAGGAGGGTGTGGATGTCATCTGTGGCAGCGAGTAGGGCGGTCTCTGTGCTGGGGTTGCTTCGGAATCCGGATTGGGACGGGTCGAGGATGGCGTTCTCGTCAATGAATCGTGTCAGTTTCCTGTTGACTGTTTTCTCTGCAAATTTGGCTGCGAAGGGGAGGAGCAAGATGGGCTGATAGTTCTTGAGGTCGGTGGGGTCAGCTGTGGGCTTCTTGAGCAGAGGTCTGACATCTGCGCACTTCCAGTTGTCTGGGAAGGTGCCTGTTTTGAAGGTGGTGTTGATGGTGCGTTGTAGTTCGGGTGTGATGGCAGCCGCGGCTCGGTGGTAGATGTGAGGGGGGCAGGGGTCGGTGGGGGCCCCTAGTGGATGCTTTTCATGGTCAAGGTGGTGTCTTCGGCCATGATCAGTGTCCAGTTGGAGATGGTGGGCTGGGAGAAACAGAAAGCGCATTGTCTCTGAAGTGGGTATCGCGCTGAGCATTACAGCAGCAGAGATTTAAAACACGCAATCAAACTGAATGGTAAGGCATTTGAGTTTTTGCCCATTTCTGGGAAGAAAGCGAGGCAATTTCATACTGTCTGCCATGTTCCCTTTTGTAAAATAAATAACTTGGTTAATTTACAGTTGCAGTTTTTCAAGTTATGCATGTGAAGTCTATTTTGCTGTTGCACTCATCAACAATATACGGTGTATGCTGTTTGAAGGAATGGACTCAACACTGGGCCCCTGGAATAGGTTTGTAAATTCGATTGAATTTAGAAGAACCTGTGCAAAATTAGAAATACTTCAAATAAAATGAGATGTGTTATGCACATTATGGGTAAATGCCAATTGGGGTGTTTAAATTAGGACAGGTTAATGACCAACGTGCTGCAACAGTTGTACAGTGCTTTAACTGCTGTCACAAAGAAGTCGAGATTTCACCTCAGGAGTTTGCATCTGGCGTTATGTAAAGTTTGGAAATGGAATGCATGGAGGGGAAGAGATTGATTAATACAACGCCTCACCCCTGCCAAATTAAATAGTTTCCTTAGGGGTAAGCATGACATTTTGGGGTATTTGGAGTTCGCCTTTGCGAATGGCACACAGTCTCAAAATATCTGCCAGTAGTTTAATAACCCAATAAAGGGGGCCACTAGGTGGGTCCAACTTTCTCCTAGGTTGGTGAATGTGAGGGTCTTAGGACGAGACACGCGTCTCCTGCTGTGGTGGGCTATCACGTTCTTTACTTTTCCGAGGTTCGGTGCACTCAGTTGATGCCACGTATGGTGTCATATGGCTTGGCCAAGATCACACTAGGCATTAGGAGGCATGGTTTCGGGCCAAAGTGGGGCATCTTACTCACTTGCCAATCTGTCCAGGAAGTGGACAGACAGACCGCAGCAAAGGCTCAAAAAGGTGATTTCTGTGCGAGTGCCCTTGATCGTGACATTGGCGCAATGTTTTATGTTTATATATTTACATGGTTTCTATTGCTCAAAGCAGTAATCAGTGACATTGGGGCGCTGTGCAGAAAATGCTTGAAATATTGCAATGTATGTTCAGCAGCGGCACGGAATTGTCAACAACGGTGCTTACGACCACCGGTTTGTGAAATTTAGAGATAAGCAGAAAAACAGTTGTTTATTAATTCAATATATATTAAAAACAACTGAAACCTGCCTCCTGAGCCTGTATTACAGATTTGGGGGCCTCGAACAGTCTGAATTGTCACACTTGTAGGCGAGCGATGGTTAGTAGTTGTGTAGGTACTGCCGGCAGCAAGCGGCAATGGGCATGCAAGCTACATTGGTCCCCTGACGAGGGCCCTGGCATTTGTTTCTTTTTTTTCTCTTTCCCTTACAAATTAAGTACTGTGTAATGTACCATTGTAGAAGAAGTAAGAATGTGCGTTTCAGTAGATGTGTGGGTAGAAAGTTTTTGAGTTCAGAATTAAATATGGTCGTCGTAGGTGATTTTTAGAATGAGAATGTTCTGGAGTTTAGGTGCAGCTCCGGAGTAATGCATTTTTCGACGACTTGCGTTTCATCAATCTATCTCTTCTGGGCAAATGCCAGCTAGTCCATCGTGAGTGTTCAGTGTCTAGCACAATTCTTCCACGATGACCCCTCCGACGGGAAGGTGGACCGCCACAGAGACCTTTGAAGATGGAGCCCTATTTTGAGCTGTGCTCGCTTTTGGACGCTTGCTAATGAAATTCTGTGCTCCAGCTGCCCGGCTTCGCTATGCAGCTGCTGCTATAAACCAGCGACTGAAAACAAAAATATTTGCAATAGGTTTTGCATTTAAATGCGAGACCTATGGCATTGGAAAGAAGTGGCCACCATTGTCCCTGCCAGCTGCTTAAAAAGAGAAATGTACGCAAAGCACGTCATGCCTGCAGTCAGAGAAACTCAATAAAGAAAATAGTGCTTACAAGACTAAATAACACGTACCATGTAACTACCGAAGTAATAGGGCCAGTCGCCATGGGATGTTACAAATGAAGACAAAGAGATACTTAGGAGGGACTAATAAGCCTATTTACGAATCAGAAGCCAGTATTTACAAAGGACAATGACACAAGCCAATGACGAATATGGGCGGAGAGTGGGCAGGACTTCTATTCCATACTCCACTACAACAAGTTTTGCAGAGCAGCGCATGTGCGCGGACTCAAGGTTTGAACTAAAAATGTGTGTTTCCCTTCAGTAACAATCATGAGAGTACTTACACCACCTGAGAATTCCTAAAACATATTAGAAAAACGAGTTTCTTTTCAGCCAGAGAAGTAAAATGTACTTATTCACGTAGAGAACATTTGTACTATATTTACATTATTAATAAAACACGGAGTAGAGATTTTCAAGCATTTAAATGTACAATATACTCCTATCTATTGGGGGGGGGGATGGGCTGGGGACAGGCGCGTTGACGTGAGATATTCCATCTGTGTCTGTTCTTTTAAAAAAATATCTTTATTTATAATTTTCCACATAAGAACAACATGTTCAATGAGTCGACAGAACAGCAGGTACAGATTTACAAAGGCAAGTATACAGTAGATCGTGCCGTCAATAGTGGGTATCTTGCTCGAGTGTCCGATGGTATATATAGGTACATGCAGGGGGGTCACAGCATCAGTCCCAAGGAATCTCATATAGCAACTACAATACATAATACAGTATAATCCACAGCCGTACAAAAGTTCCAAATGTACAAGGATGTTATCAGGAAGTGTACATCACTGTTCTTTTGGCGTGGGCCAGTCAACTAACACATTTACATCCCTCTCATGTTTGCAAGATGATACGTCGTCTTCCCCTCTCTAATTCCTAGAACAATACTACGAGGGGGTGGGGGGGGGGGGGGGGGGAGTCTGCCATCGCTTCCTGTTGCTACCGGGCTGTCCGGGGGAGGGTGTGCAGTACGGGCCTGCAAGTATTGTGTGAGAGGACCCCAGATATCTTTTGGTCCAGAGGTGCAGGGCAGCGTCTCTGCGTATATTGTGAGCTTAACCTGGCAGTACACCATATCCCCCAGCCATTCCTTAAACTTAGGGGCCCGCCCCCTACCCCATCTGTATGCCACTCTGCGTTTCGCTAATAAGAGTGAGAGTGTGACGTATCGGCGGCGTGCTTTGGGAATGTGCTTTGTGTAGCCTAGGAGCGCAACTAAGGGGTCGCAGTTCATCGCTAGAGCCGTCATTTCGGATAGTGCTTCAAATATCTGCTCCCAATATTCCATTACTTTCGGGCACTCCCAGGCCAGTTGCAGGAATCCAGCTCCCGGGCCACCGCATCTATCGCAGCGATCTGTGTCTCGTAGCCCAAAGCGGCACAACTTAGCCGGGGTACAATACATGCGCTGCAAAAACTTATAATGGATTATCCGCAGCCTGGCGCTTACCGATATTTCCCCAGTTTGTAAACAGCAGTACTGCCACTGCTCATCCGTAATGTCATTACCCAGGTCATCCGTCCAGTGCGCCCGTGCTGCACTATGAGGGTGCTCTCTCTCTGCTCTGATCACTCGGTACAGGTTGGATACCAGGTGTCTAGGTCTCTCACTCTGTAATAGCTGATGTAACGGCTTAAGGGTTTCTGGCTCCCGCGGAAAGCTCAGGAGAATGGCCCGCTTACCCTGTCGCAAGCACACATATAGGAACACTTCTAATGGAGTAGGTCGTACATCGCCAAAAAATTGAGCAGACGTACAGAAAATGCCATTGCAAAACAGGTCTCCCCAGGTTTGCCTGCGCACTCGAGTGCATAGTTGTCGGAAGCCCTCCTCCTGCAGTAGGGAAAGTCGTGGGTGGTAATCTGTGTCTGTTCTTCCCTCACTTTTATTTCACTTTTTGATCTCTTGATTCCTCACCTCTGCTGTGATCTGACCTTGCTGATAAGGCCACAGCCAGATGTGCTCTGTTAGAATGGTGCTGCTTCTCTTCCCAGTGCACGCCCTGTTAACCAGAGCCTTGTCTGGCACTGTCAGGGCAGCTGGCTGACACTGGGAGATGTCCACTTACATGTGTATTAGATTGTGCGGTTGTGGGTACACCATATGTTCCCCACAGCCAAATGTGTCTGTCTGTGATGTTTGTGGCTTTCTATCATTAAAACTATAATTCAGCCTTAGGGTAACATTTGGAGGGCAGTGGCAGCCTCAGAGTTTGAAAGTGAAGGTTATTTTGACCAAAGCAGATTTCAATTGTCTCATAGCTTTCAAGTTATGAAAGATTTAAAAGGCCATACTTCAGTAGTACAGTGAATTTTTAGCTAAATACGCGCGTAGGCTGTAGAGAGATTCCCATCAATTAGAGAAGGTGTCTCTGCAGTAGACCCACCATACCCCACCTCCCCCCGTAGCTTCCAAACTTCCAGCATCTGCTGGGTAAAGGGGAGGAGACTGCCCCGCGTCTGCCTGCCTTCAGCAGAGTGATGTGAATGGCTCCTACCACCTCCATCTTTTAAGCTTACAATACAATATAATCTGAATCCTCCGACATGTGGAAGGCCAGTCTGTAGCACTGCTGGAAGGACCTGGTGCATGTGCTGTGGAAGGGCCATGGTTGTAGCTACAGGGTGGGCCTAAGTTCAAGCAGAAATCTGTCCAGCCAAGAGAGCCTTCCACGGTCCTCACTCTCCCAGAATGTCCCCACAGGACTTCAGTGGCCGGATCCAAGTCTAAACTCATTCTGAGAAAGTTGGTCAAGGAGATTTTAAGGACAAATAGAGATTATGTAAGGAGAACAGAGCAATGACAAACTAACGGCCCCAACTCTTCGGGGACCCTTGCTGAGCCACTTTTCTTCAGGATAAAAGAGGAAAGGAGAATAATGGTCCATCTCTATGCTGCTAGGAAAGGAGTTTCTTTTATGGCTGCTGGAGAAAAACAAGGGAGAATTGTTCTAGAACTGCTCCACTGAACAAACTCCCGTGCACGATGAGGTCTTGGTCTGCCGTGAATAGTCTGCCTCAAGAAGCCTGAGGTGCTTGGAGATAGAAGGCCCTGGAGGTCGTGGGGGACTATTGTGGAGTTGTCCAATACTCAGTTGAATAGTACTGCAACCTCTTGGTGGACCTATAGCCTTTGAGAGGCTGCCCTTACAACTTGTCAAAGGGGGGCTGGGTTCACTGGAATCAGTCCTGATTAGAAACAATCCAAGGATTTGCTTAAAATCAGCCTTTGCCTTAAATTTTCTATAGTGAGGGTAATACGTTATTTTTGTGGGGAAATTGGCGATTTTTGCAAAGAAAAGGACAACTTCTGAAGGTTCTCAGGACTGAGAGTAGCCCAGGGCAGCACCACCAAGCCACTTCTAATTTGGAGCATTTATATCTTTGCGCAGAAATATAACTCGGGGATTGAACCAATGGTATCCAGATTCAGCAGCGGCCCAATATCAGCAGCCCTCCTGTCTCCTGTGAGGCCCCTGTGCACTTTTCAACTTAGCAGTGTTCATGAGAACACAAGTCTTGTGTTTGCATGAACACTGCCAGTGTGCAGGTGAACCCTATATGCCTTGTCTCCAGGTAACAGGAGGAGGAGAAGGATCGGGCTCAGGGGGCTGAGAAATGATCAAGTAACAGAGGGTAGTGTCATAATAAAACTCTTCGTAGCTTGATAACTGGATTGTGCATGTCTTCTATAAATACCGCCAAGCAAGGCATGAAATGTCCACATCCCCCTCTTCCACTGAAGATCACAACTAATACCTACAAATGTATTCTACCACACAGAACCTGCGGTAAAGGCATGGAATGATTCCTGTAGAGCACAAGACTAATGCCAATAACTTCCAATAACTAGCCCCCCAAAAATCCTGAGACCTGGAGCAGAGTGCTGCTCATCTTAAAAGCACAACATGCCTTGTCAGGTGTAGTAAGCGCTATATATTGCAATTACAATACAATGCATTACCCACTCTAAAAATGAATACCACAATGCAGAAGTCAGTCGATTGCAGTTCATAAAGGCTGCTTAATAATCCCCTTTTACTACTTGACACTCTTACACTCACATAAGAGAAAATTGCTAAAGGTTATATTCATCCCCCAGTACTGTACCAGTCCAAAGCAATAAACCACCCATCACCAACTGAACAGATTAACTAAAGAGATCTGCCACTCACTGCAGGTCCCGATTAGCAACGTACTATGGCCACTTCTTGGCATCTCGCAATAACAATCAGATTCGGGATGATATTAACAAGGTCCATCCCAGCAGATCTCTCCACCAAGTTTACCTTTAACCTGTGCCTGCTGAGGACCATAAATTGTGAACAAACTATCTCAGAATGGACAACCCAGTGCAGTAACCAGCTAAGTGGACTATGAACATACAAAATCCCAAAAAGGGACCTGCAGAGTGGTTCAAAGCTGCCGGCTTACAGAAAAACAAACTGCGTGCCCATCTCTCACGCTTCTTCATCCATCACTCTGCTAAGCACTGCGTCCCAAAACTAACCCTGGGCGTAGTTTGCGTAGTAACGCTACGCCTAGCTACGCGAAGTGCACTTCGCGAGATACGCGTAGCACTACGCGAACTGCGTAGTACGCTGTTCACGATGATTGCACAGTGCCGGATGTTTGACCGCACTGTGCAATCATTGCAAACGGCATCTTGCACAGTGCAAGCTGTCGTTTTCTGCAGCTAGAGTAGATTTTTACTCGAGTGGCAGCCTTCTCAACGTGGACTGGTAGGTTCTCATCGCGAGCGGTCACAAGCATACGCGACCACTCGCAATGAGAAACCTGACCTCCCCGCGTTGAGAATCTCGCCGGGAGGTTTATTTTCCATGCTCGCGATCGGCAACTTGATGTTGCTGATCGCGAACGAGGAAAAAGTCTCGCCGGGATGTCATTTTGCTCGCTCGCGGTCGCCAACTTGACGTTGAGGACCGTGAGCGAGCAAAAAATGCTAACTACGCTACGCGATTTTGCACTGTGCTATGTGTAATTCGCGTAGTGCGAAGTAGCACAAACTACGCAAACTTCACAAGCGTAGCGTAGTTTTCCAGCCAGGGTTACCCAAAACACGATAACCGCCCCTCAGTGGTGGTTCTCACGCACAACATGGGAACACTTTCCACACAGGGTCAAAACAAAGACGACACACTTCTAGTAAAACATCATACATGGTGTAGCGTACTACCCATGTAGGAAAGCACATTGTTATAGAGAATGTAGGATTAGGCAATGGGATCTTATTATTTCAATGGGTATCCCAATTAAAATGTACATATAACCTCTCCGGGAAATCTCCCAAAACAATTTTATGGTTTTAGAACAACACAAACAAGCTACACATTGAGCTTTGATCCTCAACAAATGGTCAAGATATGATGTTTGAGGTGCACTGTATCAAAAGCAGCACATGGCAACCTGGAGAACAATGGTTGTGGTTTAAGACATTACCTTTCTCCTAGAAACAGGAAACTGAGTCCGATGAAGAGGAAAACGATGACGGCCAGCAGCATCAGGAGCAGGGTGCCATCTATGACAAGGGCAAACACCACAAAAACAAGGATTCAGAGAATGGCTATTTCTGATGAGGGCTGGAGACTTTGCGACTGCCGGGTCCCCTGGGGCAAACAGGAGCTATACGTATTCAATGTTTGGATAACCAATCAATACTTGGGGAACCTGGGACTATACAGGGTCTACCATGGAACAGTAACATTAGAGGGAAAAGTGGTTCACCAAAAGGAACAACTTCATTTTAATAAGGAGAAATTATGCCTTAGACGGTCTATTCTAGGAATTAATCCAATATGCATTTCGAAATGTTTTCAAAAGGAAAAAGATTTGAAAGATCATACATAATATAAAATTGTAGCTGTACAGCTGTTCATAGGAATTATGTCCACATCTGGTTCCAAATGAGGTCATAGACCAGTACCCATAAAACTCGTAGGACACATGAGAATAAGTTTCGCCTTTAGATTCACATAGTTGATTTCTTCCAGATTTGATGAATCCACATTAGTTTGTGTCACAAGTGTTTAACATAAACTTGTAAACAAAATTGATGTGGGTTGATCAAACATGGATGAAACCAACTATGTGAATCTAAACAAACACATGAACATTTCTTACTGAAACTTATCCTCATAGCAGTGAT
This sequence comes from Triturus cristatus, assembly GCF_964204655.1. NCBI lineage: Eukaryota > Metazoa > Chordata > Amphibia > Caudata > Salamandridae > Triturus > Triturus cristatus. The sequence continues at coordinate 105,427,270 of NC_140591.1, read as the reverse complement.
TCTCACGTTCTCACATTACCCTGGATGGTATCAGGAATGACTGACTATTCTGTGATTTTGGTTACATCCCTTGATAGTGGGGTGTATTAATGGCAGGGCACCACTCAATACAATACGAGGCCACTGAATACATGTGTTTATATTCTCTATACAACAGCCACTAAAATCTTTGGATATGAGACTAATTCCACTGCTACTATTGTGACAGTTGATATCATATATAAGATGACATCTGACCTCCTACCACACCCTTCTCTTCCCTGACAAATTGGTCTTCCTCCACCTACAGTATGAGCCCTCCAATCTCCTTGGCAATAAGTAAATTAATACACATATTATGGCCTACCTATGTCAATACTATCTCACCATGGCAGGCTAGCAGGCATGACTAACCACTGAGCAAGCTGTCCACAACTTTCCAACTACAGCTTTCCTGGGGCGGTAGAACTGTGGTTGTCCACCCACATATCATCTAAGAAAACTATAGGGGGAACTACTTTCTCCGAACAACCAGCAAAACTTTAGAATTCCGTATCAGCAAAGATCACTTGGAGCTCAAAGGTGTGGTTAAAAACTGCTCATTGCAAATGTGGTCCAACAAATAATCCATGCATTCTCACTTCCTGCCCACAGACAGATACCCTTCAGGCCCCTTTAAGATCAAAGAAGTTCTAAATCACTTGAATCCCTCAACAAACAATCGCTGATATCAGGGAGAACCACGTCGCCCTAGAACTGACCGCCCACATAAGAGTATCATCAGTGCAAAACCCATTGTCTTTCTACTCCTCAAAATCACCAGACATACCCAACAACTACTGTTCAGACATACCCCTTAGTAGAAAAAATGCTTTAGTGCTGTTCAATATCTTTATGGTAGAGAACAGAGTCTGCACCATCAGGGGGCAGGTGGAGAAAACTAAGATGGAACAACTTATATCAGCTGCCCACAAGTCTTAAAATGTCTGCCATTTTTCCCACACTTTAAACTTCCTCAATTGTATCCTAGCTCAACATTTTAAAAACACTGCATGAAAATAACCTGCTTTACAGGCAGCCTTCCTGTTTGAAAGATACTCTCCTTACACCCCATCCTCTGCTTGCCTTGGTGCCTCTGAGTTCACGCTATCCTTGCATATGCCTGCTGCCTTACTCTCTGTCAACCTAAAATAACCACACCCCTCCTTAAAAGGCATATACTGCTCTTCAGTGTAACTGTTCCTGCAACACCAAAGCCTAACTAACCTATCTACTCCTCCAACTCCCAAAAAACAAACTCTAACCTCTCCTTCCTTTCTCACAATGTTAACCTCTTACACCCTAGTTCATCATTCCTCTTTTTCCACTTACTTTACTCGGTCTAATAATTAAAGCAAATTCCTATTAACAAAATGCATGACCACTTGAAGACGCAGGAAATTCTCTAGTTTCCTCAGAGCAGAAGACTAACCCAATAACCAACAAATCTAGGACAATAGTTAATAATCACAGGATTAACCATTAGGGGTGGGATACAGATTAACATGCTACCCACCTGATATAATTTTGCCAGTGACAAGACAGAGGGACGGATAAAAGAAAAAGAAACAAAAGATTTCTGAGAAGAGAGGCAAACTGCATTGCTGCATCCCTCAAAAAGCTAGGAGAGATTATACATTTAAATGTAAGCAGTTAGCACTACCCTATGTGTTTTTATCCATATGCTGACTACAGATACATTTTCGCCCTTCTTGAGAATGTGCTTATCAGGAGGTACAGTTTCAGATACAGCAGCACCGAAGAGTTTGGCGAAACAAGATCAAGAGATCAGAATTTGGGTGGAGATTTTGGAAATTTGGCTGGATTCATTAGAATGGCTGCCTGCCTCCTCAGTTGGGTACAGCCGTTGTCGATACATGTCTTTGTTGGCAACATATGCAATACAAAGAAGGTGGAGGAAGAAAGTGAGCAAAGGGCTGGCATATGCTCAGCAGGTGCCGCCGGCACCTCTGAAAAAATAAAAGAAACAGCAGCAAGGTAAATGTGTCAGGGAGAAAGAGGATACATAAAGGCTATTTCCAACATAAATAAACAGCTATTGAAACACACTAAGAAACAATTCTGAGACAAGATCTGATAAAGTGCAAATAAGGAAACCAAATAAAAGTGAAGGTGATACTTCCTTCCATTTATGGGGCAAAGAATATTCTAGATATGAAAAAGCATAAATCCATCAATGTATTATTAAGTGAACAGCTGAAAACAGCAGGCAATTGAAGAGTAACTTCTACACTGGGAAGAGGATCTTACTCTGGAGCCCTACAATGGGTAACTTTGTAGGGTCTCACTGAAAACCTAACTTACCTAAGTGTGTCACAGAGTGATAGTGTCTGAATAATAACTGAGCTGAACTAATACGAACACACTGGATCACCCCTTCAATATCTACTATGGATGCCAGTCTACCATGCTGAGAGCACTCCCGGGGAAGTCGACCGACTCCCTGTGTTGCTGGTACGGGTTCTGGCGAGGACTTGTAAATCCCTGCTATAACAACTGTATCCTCTGTGGTGTATTAATGGCTGGTTCCTCTGATCCTAGAATTAGAGCCATTAAGGATAATTTTCATCCCCTTCATTTTCTCTTTTTCTGTATTCATCGTCGCTGTCTTGTGCATTCAAGGTTAAGCCATGTCATTTCCTCTACTCAGTAACAATGTTGGTGCTGAGTGTAGGTATCGACCTTACTCGGGGTTCCAGCTTACAAGATTTATTGGGTTTGTCATGGCCCATGACTTGGTAGTTCTTCATTATTGTTCTTCTGCTATTGTAAAAAAAAAAGCAAAATACCCTGGAGTCTCTCAAATGTCAAAATATTACTTACCGTGAATAGGTACCAGTGGATAAATTACTTTTAATTTAGTGTGTTCAGGGTATTCGTGCCTATTCTGCAGCTTTTTTGGTTCCATGTGTTTGCTCTCAAGAGGAGTTAACACAATGTGATTACTCATTGATGATAAACCTCCAGCTCCTATATCCTGCATTAATTTATCAAAAATCTCAAGAGATTTTGAAAATGGGAATTCTGAGACTGTTCTAAGAAAATCACTTTTTCCCCAAAAAATATACATAATATTAAAATTGATAATATTGATATTAAATGGGGGGACGACCCCCTACGCCCACAGCCCTTCCATTAATCTAACCGTATCCCTTTTGTACCCATCATTGCAAATAATGAATTATACATATTATTTAGATTTTGTTTTAAATATTAACAGGAGGGAGAGGGTAAAGCGTACCTTCTCTTAATTTACTCTTTATATATGGTACCCTTCTTGCACCATAAGACATTTTTCTTAGTATTTAGCTGTACCTACAACATTTATTATCGCATATTTCTGATGCTACGATTTACACCTCACACGGTTTTTGTATCCCAAGGCAACTGAAACAAGATAAGGACTTATCACTAATTCTTTATCATAAGATTCCTGATTCTTACAAACCTTTCCGACTTTGCGTCTCTATGAAGAGCTGTGCGGAGTAGTTCAAATATTCATTAGATGATCTTATCTAATGTAAAGTTATGTATTCATGGCGATCTCACCGCTCCCTACACAGATTGCATGTGCTTCGACATTGAGAGGCTGGCTACTCCCTGGGCGTGTCCGGCTGGAAGCCGGTCTCACTCTCTTTAAAAACTGCTCATCTGCTGCCAGGCAGTGGAGGCTTCAAATGATTTAACTATGTAAATGATTAGCATCTACATGCACTGTATTCAAATTCTAGCTCGTGATTTTGCTAAGAATCTTACATGGCTCTGATACTTGTTGCCCAACACCAGAAACCCCTAGTGAAACGCATTCCTTGAAAATATTCCTGCATACTCATCCATTTACTACCATCCCAACAGGATTGTATTTACAGCTTCCAGTCTACCCTTGGTCATTCCCTGGCGCTCATGTTCGGAGTGAGAGGGCTGCACATTCTCTATACGTGAACCAACCCTCTGGAAACAATTCTCATTTGAACTAAGCGTAGCTTTCTAACAGGTGCTCATTTTGCAATTGCTTCAGATGTGTAATGTAGCATTGTCATTTGGAGAAAAATATTCTTTAATGCATAAGTTCTTCAATGCAATGCAACTAATCATTTAAACATCAAAAAATAGCATCCCATACACAGAAATGCAGACACAGATCCACCATTTTCATTATATGGAAAAGAAAAATAGTAACCATTCTGACTCAATATAGAAATTAAATATGGTAGAAGGTGCTTGTGATTTAATTGCTGCCGAAATCAAAACCTAATTGGAGGAAATTAAATGTGCACATTGCCAAATTTTTCCTAAGGCCTGGCTTACCTTTAGTTAGGGCGGCCAGACTCGTCAACTCTATGACTTCGCTCCAGTCGCTCCAGCGGCCAGATCGGACTGGTTTGCAGCGAACTTGAAAGAGATAGGACTCGCCAGGTGCCAAATCATGCAGCTGAAACTGTGGCTCTGTTAAAGGACCCCTGGTCTGTTGAGGGGATAAATAAAGTGTTTGTCAAACATCAGTAGTAACTGAAAAAAGAGATAAACTGAATTTCTGCCCTTCATGCCTGACAGCTCCTTGCTAAGTAGATATCTAGCCAGTAATGTCAGAAATGTGTAGTGTGTCACTCCAGCAACATTGCCAGTCGCTGCTCAGTATGTTCTCTGAAATGTCGTTTTCTGCCCAGGGCTGGTAAACTGAGAGAGAAAATTAAGTCTGGTTGGGAAAGAGGGTAGTATTGCCAGAGATACCCTCTTGTTCTCTTGGGAGAGCTATAAAGGACTCTGGGAGTGCAGATCTTTTGAACTTGCTGCACGCCTAGGAAGGTGGCTTGGACAAAGCTACTGAGTCTACTTGCCACCAGGCCCTGGTCACACCCTGGTATTTGTTGATTGCATGCCAGTCGAGGCGATGAGGAAGAAAACACCAGCTCTCCACAACAAAGAAGATCCAGGGTTGGCATTGCTCAAACGACCTGCGGAGAGTTCTGTCCAATATCAAAGCCTGCAGTCTGAACAAAGTTGGACTCCAGACATTAAACATACATCTAAGGTACATCAGGTTGGTAGAAAGGGATTAAACCTACATTGGCAAAGCGAATAGATCTGGACTGAATTTTGAATCCCGAATAACCATGTAAAGAACCTGCTACCGTGAAAAGAAAAAAACAATTGTTTTTTGTATAAAACACTTCTCTGAGAGCAAGAATTCGATGCATGATGAGTCCCTGTACTTTTGGCAGTCCCTCATGCATTGCAATACAAGCACTGCAAAGGCCACAGATTCAAACCCCAAGCAACCAACAGCATGTGATGAGAGATAGACTGCTCTGGGTGCAGTAAAAGTCCAATCTGTAGATTTTTTAGAGTTGGTAACTGGTTGTGTAGACAGGTGTGCTGTCAAGCCAGAACTAAAAACTTTGATTCACGAAGTGCGTGATGTGATGGGCGTGACCACTTGGCAAGAAGGGCTCTGTGCCTTTTGGCATCTTGGCAGGGGCGGCTCCTCCGTAAGAGCGAAGGAACGTCACCCTACTGCCAAGAATGCCCTCAGGAAAGCCCCAGAGATGAAAAATACAATAGCAATAAAGTTAATTTATTACCATTATATTTTTTGTCCACCCGGCCTGAACCGAGTGTCAGGATGGGTGGGGCCACTGCTGCTGAGGGGCAGCTGTAAGCGGTGCACTTCTGTTTAAAGTGTGTATGTCTTATTGGCTGGCTGTTTTGCGACGGCCTGCCAGACATGCACTTTCTCTAATCCAGCTGTCTTCAGACAGCTACGTTAGAGAAGTTTAAAATATGCAATCCTCCATTGCCCTCGGGAGTGCCTAGAGAGGACGCTCCCTCCAATCCTGGCACTGCTGTCATGCTGGTGAGAGCAGCGTCGGGATTGGTTTAGGGGAATTTCCTGGAGACACAGCAGAACACGGACAGAATGAGGAGGATGTCATGCAGCATGCACGGTAAGTGGTTATTTCTTTTTAGGTCGAGCCTGGGCAGCGCATGAGCTGCTGTGCGAGAAATGCTGTATTCGAGTATAGACTTGAAGCTCCGCCCACTCTCCACCCATATTTTTCATTGGCTCATGTCATTGTCCTTTGTAAATTATGGCTTCTGATTCATTAAAAGGTTGTTAGTCCCTCCTTAGTACTGCCCTGTCTTCATTTGTAACCTCCCATGAGGACTGGACCTTTTACTTCTGTTACACTGTTAGAAGGGGCGATCTCAGGGGAGGTGCAGAACACGTTCCTGACCACCCCGTGACCCACCTTTCCCAGGACAAGGCCGAGTACTGGTGGCGGAGGCCCTTTCAGGGAAGGGTCTCGTACCTAGGATCGCACGCGCTGAGCTTGCATCACTTGATAAAGGGACACCACACAGTAGGTTTCAGTAGAACGGATCTCTTTATCTATAGGTTCTCTGGATCTTTATGATCCGTGATTCAGCCTTTAGTCAACAAACAAGCGTTCGTAATGTCTTGGTAGGGGTTTGGGGTAGCTGGACAGTCTCTAGGTCCAGGGTAATGCAGAGTATCCTTCACACAGCTCTCAATCCTCGAGCCGGGGGATACGGCACGGTCTTGGGCCCAGCCGGACCAGTGTACTCTCGAGCCGCGACCACATCAGCTGGGCTCAGGCAGGAATGAACCGTAGTTCTGATGATCTTCGGGGAGCTGCGATTCACTCGGCAGGGCTCAGCCGTTCTTAGGGTTAGGGGAGCCGCGAGTCTCTCAGCAGGGCTCAGGTGTTCTCAGTGTTCCAGGGAGCCGCGATGACGTCAGCAGGGCTCAGCCGTTCTTAGGGTTAGGGGAGCCGCGAGTCTCTCAGCAGGGCTCAGGTGTTCTCAGTGTTCCAGGGAGCCGCGACGACGTCTGCAGGGCTCAGATGGTTCTGGCAGAAGTTGGTCTCTGCCAAGCGGGAGCCGCGACAAAGTCAGTAGGGCTCATCAGGTTTCCAAGGTTCGGGTAGCGTTCTTCCTTTTGGATTCATCGAGCCGCGACCAGGTCAGCAGGGATCTCTTAGTCCAAGCTCTTCTTCTCCGTCAGTGCCCGAGCACCCCTTGTTATACGCCTTCTTCTCTTTGAAGTCCGGAGTCCTCGCAGAGAGGGGTCTTGGCGCCTGGGGCAGGCGTGTTGGGATTTCCTGCCGCTCGGCTCTTTGATCCTTTCAAGTTGGTTCTGGAGGGACTCCAGACACCCAGCATGCGTGGAGCCAGCTCCCCAGGGGCCCGGAGGGCGATCGAAACCCTCTTCTGAGAGGAGGTCAGAGGTGTGACAGAGACTACTCCTCCCTATCTTGCTTGGGGGGGAGGGCTCTCTCTCCCTTGGCCGGGCATGGCGCGTCTAGGTTTCGCTGGGGGCCCAGGCCGGCCATCGGGGGCATCGGGACATGGTGGCCGGAGGTCTTCGGGTGCTACGGGGTGGGGAGGCATCTGGCACCAGGGGGGTCGGTGGTGGTTGCGGGGAAGTCTCCTCTCCCTGTGGGTTCATGGATGGGGTGGGTCGGACAGGGCGGTGACAACCAGGGATCCAGGGTGGTTCACGGGTTGGGCTGGGATGCTAACGGTCAGGGAGGCCCATGCCACGAGGCCGGGTCCCACACGCGTCCCCCCCAGCTGAAAGTCGGGGAGAACTACCCATCCTCTTGGGGGTTCTCCTCGCTGAGGCGGAAGAAATCGGGACAGGCCGTCAGCGTTGGCGTGGTCAGTACCCGGGCGATGCTCTACGGTGAAGTCCATCCCCTGGAGGGAGATTGACCATCGCAGCAGTTTGGGGTTCTCTCCTCTCATTTGCATCAGCCACCGTAAGGGTTGATGATCTGTTTGGACTCGGAAGTGGGTTCCGAATAAGTAAGGCCGTAGCTTCTTTAACGCCCAGAATACGGAGAAGGCCTCTCTTTCAATGGTGCTCCACCGTCGTTCCCGGGGTAGTAACCTCCGGCTGATGAAGGCTACGGGCTGGTCTAGGCCCTTCTCGTTGAATTGTGAGAGGACTGCCCCGATGCCGTGCTCAGAAGCGTCCGTCTGGACCACAAATTCCTTGGAGTAGTCGGGGGCTTGGAGCACGGGGGCCGTGCACATAGCAGTTTTTAGGGCGTCGAACGCCTCTTGGCAGGGGGGGGTCCACTGCATTCTCTTCGGCTGTTTCTTGGAATTTAGCTCTGTGAGGGGGCCCTTTATGCTGCCATAGCTTTTAATGAACCTCCGGTAGTAGCCGGTGAGGCCCAAGAAGGCCCGGACTTCTGTCTGGGTCGTAGGGGGTTCCCAGGCCAAGATGGCGTCGATCTTGGGCTGGAGGGGGGCGACCTGCCCGACCTGGTGTCCCAGGTAAACCACTGAGCCTTGTCCAATTTGGCATTTGCTGGCTTTGACGGTTAGGCCTGCTTGGCGCAGGGCCATCAGTACCTGCCGGTGGTGCTGGAGGTGTTCGGTCCATTGGGAGCTGAACACCGCAATGTCGCTGAATTTTTCCAGCCCGGCCAGGACCCTGTTAACCAGCCGCTGGAAGGTAGCCGAGGCATTTTTCATTCCAAAGGACATGACTCGGAAGCGATAGTGCCCATCTGGGGTGGAGAAGGCGGACCACTCCTTGGCTCCCTCGGTGAGCGCAATTTGCCAGTACCCGCAGGTCAAGTCGAAGGTGCCGAGGTAGTGAGGAGCCCCGAGGCGGTCAATGAGCTCATCTGCGCGGGGAATGGGGTGAGCGTCGGTTCGGGTGACCGCATTGAGCCCCCGGTAGTCCACACAGAACCTCAGTTCGGGGGCAACAACAGGGGCCGCTGCTTTCGGAACCAGTACCACGGGGCTGGCCCATGGACTGACGGAGGGTTTGACCACCCCTAGGGATAGCATCTTAGCTACTTCGGCCTGGATGCCGGTCCGGACCCTGTCAGGGACGCGGTAGGCTCTGTGCCGTACTGGCAGGCTGTCTCCGGTGTCCATGTCGTGGACACACCAGTCGGTGACCCTGGGGGTGAGGGAGAAGAGGTCTGCAAATTGCCCTAATAGCTGGCGGCAGTCATCGTATTGTTGGGGGGTGAGGGAGGAGGAAAGTCTCACTCCCTCTATGGAGCCATCTTTTTCGTTAGCACACAGGAGGTCCGGGAGGGGCTCCGTGTCCTCTTCTGCCCCATCGTCGGTGGCTAGGAGCAAACTCAACTCCGTCCTCACGAAGTGAGGTTTGAGGCGGTTCACATGGAGGACCCGGAGGGGAATGGCCTCGGGGTATCGGGTGGCATGGTCCACCAGCACGAGGATGAACCGGTGACTCTGGATGGTCCTGGGATCCAGAGGTCCCACAATGTCTATCCCCACCCGTTCAAAGGGGGTACTGACGACGGGGAAGGGTTGTAGTGGAGCCTTGCGCTTCCCTCCACTTTTCCCGCTAGCCTGGCACGTGGGGCAGGACTTACAGTGGGCCTCTACATTAGCTCGCATCTTGGGCCAATAGAAGTGGGTGACTAAGCGATGATAGGTTTTGTCTTGACCCAAGTGTCCCGCCAGGGGCACATCATGGGCTAGGCCAAGTAGGAAGTCTCGGAAGCGCAGGGGTACTACCAGTACCCGGGCTGACCCTAGTTCGGCAGACTTCTGCTCACTGTACAGGAGGCCGTTCTCCCAATAAATCCAATGGGTTCCGGACTGGTCGCCCGCCGCCTGGGCTTCGGCCTGCTGCCGGGGTCCGATGAGGGAAGGGCAGGCGGCTCGTTCTCTGCAGAACTCCTCCCGGGAGAGGCCCCCCTCGGAGCGCCATTGCGCCAACTCGGGCAGGTCACCTAGCTCGGTCATTTGCTCGGGGTCCGGGAGCAATGTCCCGCCGTCGGGGACGGGTTCTCCTTCCGGGAGGAGGTCGTCGGGCTCGGGTAGCCTGCCCCGGTCCTCCGGGGCGGCGACTTGGCTCAGGGCTGGGGCCTCAACTCCCTCGAGGGGGGGCAGTCGGGCAGACATGGAGCGCGTGGTGGCGCACACCCATTCGGGTAGGCCCATCATTCCTAGGTGGGCCCTTCGTTCTACCTGCCCCCACAGGGAGCTTTCGAGATCGTCGCCCAGGAGGCAGTCCACTGGTTGGGAGGTTCGGACGGCCGCTCTCAATTTGCCGGTTACTCCCCCCCATTCGAAGGGTACCAGGGCCATCCTGCAGAGGCTCTCGGAATTGTCCGAGGATATAACCGGACAGAAGACGTCGGGTAGTATCTGGTCTTCTGTGACCAGGTGACAGTGGACCGCTGTGACACTCGCCCCGGTGTCGCGGAGGGCCCCGACTCGGTGACCGTTGACCGTCACCTGCTGTCGGTATTTCTTGGTGTTGGCTGGTAGGGGGACTCCAGGAACCATTTCTCGGTCTCCTAGGGAGACCAGGGCCATGGCCGCAGGCTCCCACTCTTCGGTGTCCTCCATCTCCTCCCCGAGGGCCACTGTGGCCATCTGTCGGGCTGGGGGAGCTGTCGCTGCGGGCCGTTGGTACATGGGACACTGGGGGTCACTGGCGTAGTGACCGGTCTGTTGGCATCGGTAACAGGTGATCTTGACTCTGGGTCCCTGCCTCCCCGGGGGCCCTGTGCTGGCTGGAGGAGGGGTTGGAAAGTGCGGGGGTTGGTTTCTGGGGGACCATGCTGGGGGCCTGACTGGGATTCCCTCTGTCTTCCCTGGTTCCCCCCACCCCTCTGGCAGGGAGGTCCCTGACTGTGGCGGCCGTAGTCTCCCACGGGGCCCCGGGGGGGCCCGGGTGTTCACCCAGCGGTCAGCTTCAACAGCCAGTTTCCGAGGATCCGTGAGCTTGCTGTCGAGGAGATGCTGGTGTAACTCTATAAAGCAATTTGCGGACAAGTGTTCCCAAGCGATTAGGTCGAACAGCTCCTCAAAGGTGGAGAGCTTGCTGCCCTTGATCCACCCGTCCAAGGCCCTGCTGTAAAAGTTCACGTACTCCACCCATGTAGTACCGGGTATCTTTTTGCAGTCTCTGAACCGTTGCCGATACATCTCGGGGGTGAGTCCATATCTCGCTAATAGGGCCTCTTTCATGTGGCTGTAGGAATTCAGCACGGTGGAGGGCAGGTCGAGCAGGGTGTCTCTCCCCTCGCTGAGGAACCGGCCCCACAAGCCAGCCCCCCAATCCTTCTGTGGAACTCGGTGGGAGGTCATGGCAATCTCATAGGCCTTGAACCATTGCTGGATGTCGTCGTTCTTGTAATACTCTTTCACCACATCCTTGGGGATGTGGACCTTTGGTCCCACCGGGGAAGAGGTCTCTCGATTCCCCAGGGGTCTGGATTCCTCACTCCTGACCTTGAGCTCGATCTCTTTTAGGCTGCGCTCATGTTCCAGTTGAAGTTTTTTTTCTTCGTGTTCTCGCTGGAGTTTCTTTTCCTCTAGTTCCCCTTGTAGGCGTAACTGTTCTACAGCTAACTTTTTCTCTGCCAATTTTAGCTCTCCCTCTATCTTTAGCTTGGCCAGTTCTAGTTCGTGGCTGCGGCTCCTTTCTCGGTCCGCTAGTTCTTTCGGGGAAAGGCCCCCCTCTGGGGCGTTGCTCCTTACCGGGGTGCTTCGGAGCTCGTTCGGCGGCTCCACCTCTCGACCTTCTCCTTCGGTTTGGGGAAGGGAAGCTCCGGACTCTACCCAGGCCTTCAATGCTTTCTGGAAATCTTCTTTTGTGCTTAATCCAGTGGTAGCGATTTCAAGGTCTTTGCAAAACTGTTTTAATTCTCGGTGCGTATATTCTTCCAACCGGTCCTCTTGGAACGTAGAACTCACGTTGGTTCCCGTGGTACTCATGGCGGTTCTTTCTTCCGTCTTTGTTCGGTAGTGCATCAGCTGTTTACTGTACGATCTCTAGGTGTCGGCTCGGATCCCGTCGCCTGCCACCAAATGTTAGAAGGGGCGATCTCAGGGGGGGTGCATAACACGTTCCTGACCACCCCGTGACCCACCTCTCCCAGGACAAGGCCGAGCACTGGCAGGGAGGCCCTTTCAGGGAAGGGTCCCGTACCTAGGATCGCACGCGCTGAGCTTGCACCACTTGATAAAGGGACACCACACAGTAGGTTTCAGTAGAACGGATCTCTTTATCTATAGGTTCTCTGGATCTTTATGATCCGTGATTCAGCCTTTAGTTAACAAACAAGCGTTCGTAATGTCTTAGTAGGGGTTTGGGGTAGCGGGACAGTCTCTAGGTCCAGGGTAATGCCGAGTATCCTTCGCACAGCTCTCAATCCTCGAGCCGGGGGATACGTTCCGGCAGAAGTTGGTCTCTGCCAAGCGGGAGCCGCGACGAAGTCAGCAGGGCTCGTCAGGTTTCCAAGGTTCGGGTAGCGTTCTTCCTTTTGGATTCGTCGAGCCGCGACCAGGTCAGCAGGGCTCTCTTAGTCCAAGCTCTTCTTCTCAGTCAGTGCCCGAGCACCCCTTGTTATACGCCTTCTTCTCTTTGAAGTCCGGAGTCCTCGCAGAGAGGGGTCTTGGCGCCTGGGGGCTGCGTGTTGGCATTTCCTGCCGTTCGGCTCTTTGATCCTTTCAAGTTGGATCTGGAGGGACTCCAGCTCCCCGGGGGCCCGGAGGGCGATCAAAACCCTCTTCTGAGAGGAGGTCAGAGGTGTGACAGAGACTACTCCTCCCTATCTTGCTTGGGGGGGGCTCTCTCTCCCTCGGCCGGGCATGGCGCGTCTAGGGTCTAAATTTCGCTGGGGGCCCGGGCCGGCCATCGGGGGCATCGGGACATGGTGGCCGGAGGTCTTCGGGTGCTACGGGGTGGGGAGGCATCCGGCACCAGGGGGGTCGGTGGTAGTTGCGGGGAAGTCTCCTCTCCCTGTGGGTTCATGGATGGGGTGGATCGGACAGGGCGGTGACAACCAGGGATCCAGGGTGGTGCACGGGTTGGGCTGGGATGCTAACGGTCAGGGAGGCCCACGCCACGAGGCCGGGTCCCACATACACTGTATGTCTTCTTTAGTCTGTAAGCACTATTTTCTTTAATGAGTTTCTCCTACTGCAGGCACAACATGCTTTCCTGCAACATTCAGCGCGTCATACACACTTTCACTTTCCAAGCAGCCAGAGAAAATGGCAGCCGCGTCTTTGAAATGAAATAAGCCTATTATTTATGTGTTAATTATCACAATAAGTGCTTGTTATTAACACTGACCACTCACCTTGCATGCATGCACGCACTGATCACACACTTGCCCCCCCCACCCCCACTACGACCACTTGCCAGCCGCCACTGTATTCTGGTCATGGTATATTAATTTGTTAGTCTCTCCCCTATTGTTGAGTGTTGCCAGGGGCCATGATTCATGAGAGGCGAAGCCTTGAGCGGGTCATGATGACCTTTCACTCTCACAACAGCAACAATGGTAATAAATAGCACATAACACTCTGTGCATCTACATATGTGGTTTATGCCATGGCATTTTAATACGCATTTATTTATTTTAGAAACAGTAGTTAATCCAATATAGGATGCAAGAGTTGACATTTGTGCGGTAAAGTAAAATCAGTTTGTAGTGCCCTTGTGGCTGTTCGCAGTGCTGTTTCCATGCGTAAATTAATTGTCACATCAGATCTTTGCAATTTTATTCTGCTCTGTGAATCAACGTGGGGTTATTAGTATAGGTTCTCTAAACAATGCGTTATTGGGTCATATTTATTTTCAGTGTCGTGGCGTGTGTGTGTGTTTTGCATCTCCTCAGTCATGGCACTTCCCCATGCTTAACAAAAGGACTAAACAGCACATTATACTCTGCACAGCTGCATATATGCTGAAAAACAGGAAGGTTAAAGTGAAGTTATGGGTAACTTGGCTCTAAGACCTAATTTACCTTTGAATAATCCTCAGAAAGTCACTGAAAAAACACCTTTAAAGTGAAAGTATTATTCTTACCAAAACCTATAACAGCACTGGATGGTTCTATGAATGTGTGTGTGTGTTGTATATAAATCTTGAGGTTGCACTGTACACAGAGTGAAGTGTCTTATGCTGTAAGATAATGCCACACATACACGGGCAACACTGTCACCCCCTCCAATCACAACTGCGACACTTGACCAACTGCGATTTCTGGGGAATCGCAAGAGTGTAAATGCGCCTACACTGAACTCTGAAGCCTATCAGAGAATTTTTCCAAAGATTTTTTCCTAAATGGGACTCCATGTAAAGTATAACTTGGTAAATACTAACCAATGCCCTTGATGGATGAGCCTACCCTTGGGTGCACTGGAACTTCAATCATTGAATAGTTAACTACTTTGATCTAGTGCAAGTTAGTGCCGGAAAAAGACAATGTGATGCTATCAATACTGCTATAGGGCACTGCCAATGATAAGGCCCTGTAGGCCATATCAATGGCGGGGCCCTCTATCAGTGTAACATATCAGTATAACGGTACTGATATCAGCGGGCTGTCTGAGGTTTGCAGTATGTGGATGACAACAGTTCTTGGGGAAATGACTAGTTAAGTCCTTCATGATTAATCTTGGGTAGTTTCCTAGGTCCTTCTAAAAAACCTGCCTTAGTAGAAACCCAAAGAAACTTGTCCTCTACTGACTTTACGTAAATTTGACAAACAAATGCAAACCGCTCTGCACCATGCACAAAAAATACGAACGAGAACGAGAAACTGTGGACAAGTCACCTCCTTGTGCGGATTAATGCACAGGTTCAGGCACTATGCCCGTGGACTAGAAGTGAGAGATCAGTGAGATGCAACATGACATACATGCAGTATAGATTGCACAACACAAAGCTAGACACCGTATAATTACATGCTGCTTGGTAAACAAAGATATGGCTCAATTTACTTCTGGGGATAATTATTTGGTTCTTGTAGCAATTGTAAATTCATGTCATGAATGAAGAGTGGCTCATGTTTCCACCTCAACCATTGCCCTTGGGAGGTGCCATCACCATAGTAAGACTTAAATCAGTGCAGTTTAATGAATACTCTATCCATCTACTTTGTTTCTAATGGAATTAACAGAGAAAAGCCAAACCCAATCACCCTGAATTCAAGAATTAAGGGTAGTAAACTGCGACAGACCAGACGACCAACCAACTCTCTCTTTTTTGAGTCCTTTATAGACTCCATTCTTCATACAGGGATTTCTTGGAGTCCGTTTATTGGCAATTGTAGCGGTCATTTCATCGACCTTTCGGGCTCCAGGCATCTAATAAGCACTTGAGACCATACGCAGGACAAGGTGTCGATACAACAATGCAGTGTCGATACAACAATGCATTATAGACCCTTAAAATGTAGTCTACCATGGAATGAGTCCTGATGCAACCAAAGGGAATGACCAAAAATGTCCCAATTCAACAAAAGCCTGTGTGTCAAGAGAACAATCTCTTTAAATAAAGCAAGTATCAATGTGTGTCAAGTAATCCGCCCGCTCCTAATCCTCTGAGCAATACTCAAGCATGAGGAAAGGAATACATCCAACCAGCATCTCGACAGATGTGCTCAGAGGATTACGAGTGGACTTTTGTTGAACTGGGACTCCTGGGGACAGAAACGTCGATGACTTGACTTCCATAATTGCCAATAAATGAACTTCAAGAAATCCCTATCTAACGAAAGGACTTTATATCCTCGAAACAAGTAACTAAGGGTGAATTGTCCTCTTTCAGGATATATGTGTTTATACAATTGCATCCAGTCTCCTGGGGGATTATTGAGTTGCCCTATTTTGTTGTACCACATTTTACAGCATTTTAGAAGCTCTTTTAAGTACAGCTTACCTAGGCAATAAAAAAACATCCACAGTCCTACATTACTTTTCATAAATAAATATGCTAATATATTTTAATGACTCAGATATCATAGGTCTTACATATACGGCACTGCAGGTTCTTAGGAATACAGGGTTCCAAACCTTGGAATGCCCAATACTCTACCGGATAGCAGAAATATGTGACCTTCATTTCAGAAACCCCTAAAAAGCGAGATACTCAGGTTGCCTTTCAACTGAGAATCCAGAGTGATAAAAATAGGAGCTGAGGAGTACAGAATGCTGAGAGTCAGACCACACACCCCTTTTATACTCTCTAACTACCAATGAATTGCCTCCTACCACTTGTCATTTGCCTTGGCAACATTGTGAAGCAAAATATAGACATTTACTGAAATCTAAGTCACTCATTCTCCAAAACTGGGAGACGATTATTTACACGTGTTACTTAAGCACAATATAACTATTCATCTGATGTCTCACCTTCCAGTCCTCTTGCAGAGCAGAAGGTCTGAAATTCAGCTGGTACACCAGTGAGATCCAACCACTCTGAACGTCTGCCGATACTGGCGGCTTCCAGGTGATCTGCACAAAGGCAGCATTCTCCCGGGTCACAATCTGGCCACTTAGGTTCCAAGGTGGGTCTGGTTCCACTAGAAGGCAGAAAATCACCAACGAGACAGATAAGATAAAAAGAACCTACAGACAACGGTAGGTAATTTTATATTCTAAATTAAATAAAACTGGAATTTCTGAGAAATCCATCTACTCAAACTACTCAACCAAATGTTTCCCTTGTAGTCTTTTGATCTTGGTGGGAGCAGCTTTTGTTCAGATAAGAGGCATAACTCTTGTGTGTATAGATGGTTTTGCTGTCAAAGTATGAAAATCCAGGTTGGAGGGTCCCAGAAAACCCAAAAGGCAATGGGCCACAGTCATCATAACACAGGTCTTTTGCTTTAATCTCCTTGTGTCTCTTTACTGTAGGCTCCCAAACTGGGAACTAAGTTCCCTCTTTTTTTAGCTCTTGACCCTCAAGATTTGAGAGTCGGAGTAGTCCAGGGCTGACTCCGGGAGGTGTTGGCCAGAGATTCAGAACTCAGAAACACAACAAATACCAGTAACTGCATTTCTGTCCAGTCAGTTTTTTCGTTTAAAAGGAAAAGTGCTTTATTACTCTCAAACCTAAATACTATGTACAGATTCACAAATATATACAGAATGGCAATTGGAAATACCTATGGGGACATCCTGTAAAAGGCCACAGAACTTACAGGAGACACACCCAAAACAATGGTTGCACAGGTCAAGTAACCACCTAAATGTACCCAGGATGCCTTACGCTGGATGAAACTCTAAAGCCACACAAATCACTGACCCATAACTGCTAAAAATAAAACGTGACTCCTGTGTGCCTAGGACAACACGAGGGCTGCAGTAATACAAGTTAGGCTTTCTGGCTTTTGGAGGGGGCTTTCATAAGAGCCAAATGTAAAACATAAGCTCTTCAGCAATGTCCGAGGTCAGTTTGCTACTTTCATGGACATCAATAGTATGCGTTGCTCCTAACCTTCATTTTGCACAGCAATAATGGCTGGATATATTGAATACTTCAGTATCGGAGTCTTATTTTGGTCTTCAACCAAGGTTGCCAAACACTCACAAGACTTAACCTAACATGTCTGTGCACCTCAAAGCTTTGAGTCTAACGTTCCAGCTCCAGGGGTGCCTGAACTTGCAACTCTGCCCATGTCACTCTTACCTGGACCTGGAAGACTTGGGGTGGTCAACATTAAAATTGAGGCAGTGCTCCTGGGGAGTCTGACGCTCCGAGCAGTGCCCTAAAGATAACGCGCCCTTCTGGAAAAGACATGGGTGCTATGTGTCACTCAATGAGAACCACCAAAAGGAAGCTATGCAAATTTAAAAGAGACCAGAAAGGATTTATGGGGGAGCAATTTCGGCCCACAGTGGTTTCCTTTCATACCGCCGCCATCGCCTGCTTTTTGCCTCCCTTACTCTTTTGCGGGTTTCTTCTTTTAAGTATTAAACCCCCACTTCAGCATCTTAACTGTGGGCGCCTCTCCGCCTTTACTCAGGTTCCCGCACGCAGTCAACACAGAGACCACAGGAAGTTACGCCTGCGTGGTTGGACTGGCTCCCTGGCCGCACAGCACTTTTCTTGCTGGGGGTGGGGGGTGGTAGCCCGCTCCTGCTCTTTTCTCTCCACTGCCCACCCGTGTGGTTCCAATGTGTGGGCGGGGAGCTGTCCGCCCCGCTAACCCACTCCCTCCAGACACAAAGGAGCAGAAGGGCAGAAGAGAACCAGTGACTTTCATATCTGTAAGAGCCCACCTAGCACAGGGCCTTCCTCACAGGCCTGTGGCTCCCCAGTCTACTGGTAGCTGCTGTCTACTAGCAGTTGCAGATGTCGCCCCTGCACTGACCCTACCTGTGGGTACATAACAAAAGTGGTGAGTACAACACTCTTGTCTTGGTGGATCCAACGGTGCACTCATTCACAGGGGGTTTACTTGTGAAGCGCGTGACCCAGGCCCGGAGACCTCCACAGCCCTTAGAGGACTGCCCTGACCGGGGAGAAATGCAGTGCATAAGCAGCTAGCTTAAATAAGTTATTTATGGGCAGATGGGCAGGCTTCAAAGGTGTTTGCTTTATTTGGCCCCTGATCATGTGCTGCGGTGATTATCTTAAACCTCCAGGCCTGTTGTTTGATTTACTGGAGCTTATTTTAGAATGCTCGCTTTCCACTGAGGGAGACTGTCATGGACCTGCCCTCCTGCCCCTTCTCCTAGTAGCACCTTGTCCTAGCAGCTCCTTGCAGCAGCACGCTGTGATGTTCAAGGCAGGTTACGTTGAGTGCCTGCACCCCCTCTTCCCCCAGTCCCTTGTCCTTCTGGCCATTTGCAGGGCAGCTACATGTCTTCCAGGTGGCTGGGGTACCCTTTTCCAGGGATCTCGAGCCAGAATCAGGCCACAGAAGCCTGAGGAAATCCTCTCCTTCAAAGGCCCCATTAAGAGCACCTTCTACTGTCCCAGAGAAGAAATGGGGAACACTGGCCCTGAAGATGGCAGCTTCCCCGGCTTGCTTTAAGATGCAGGCTGGAGAGGACGTGTTGTGGAGTGCACACTGAAGTGAACACTGAAGGACTATTGGGGAAAGTAAAACTGTAGGGTGACTCTGTAAACAATAGGCAGAGTAATTTGTAAACCCCTTTCACTGCTTTATTTATTTACGACCCTCCAATTCTTTTTAGCTTCTCATCTCTAATGAAAGGTATAGTAATGCCGAGCCTCTGCCCAGACCTAGGAAGACCTTCTAAAACAGAAACTAAGGTATGCCACAAAAGCCTTACAAAACAGTTTTCTACCAGTTTCTAAAGGGGCACTAATTGGAAAATTACTACTACTTCACTCCTTTAAAAAACAATGTACATGACATTGCGGTCACAAATTCCTTTACCCTTACTGTTCATTTTCAACGCAATGTTCATGTTTACATCTATCTTGACTCAAACTCCATAAAATTTCAACATACAGTGAGATCTTCACAGCATAAGTTGTCCAAAATGTGCATTGATAATAGAGCCACCCAAATTAAGATCCATCCTAGTATGGAATACATGGGCAATTATTACATTTGCTCACATACACAAAAAAACCACAAAAGGGTTGAAGATGTTCACATTAAATGAAGTAAAACTACACATTCATAGAAATCATTGGGTGCATGCATTATCAGAAGTATGGGACAACATGAGTACTAGATTCTAATACATAACACATTGCTCTCCATGTCTTTTTGCCTCCTGCTAGGACTAGACAAAGAGTCCCATATGACCTAAAAAGAAGAAAAAAAACTTCAAAAGTTGGAGGGAAAGTGACCCATTTGATTTAATTTGACTTCATGAAGGGATCTTATAAAACAACCTTTCTGTCCTTATGAAAGCCATCTAGCCATAGGGCGCAAAGTTGGCTGAAACGTTGACTTGGTTCTTCCAGAGATAGATGTGAGAGACACCTAATATCTCTCTTTTCACATCTCTCATGTTTTAATCATACGACTATCTTTGATCTTCTTAATAAAATGTGTCCTTTCTAAAGATAGGAGGTATTTTAGAACTTTTTTTTCCTCACATGGTGGATCCCATATGGTCTCAGATTCAAGAGACAATCCCTCCAGGTGAAGGAAAAGACCCAATGATGTAACGATCAGTGGCTAAGTACACCAACGGGAGACATGCCTTCGGCGGAACAACACTGTTGAGGGTCTCTCAACAACTTTTGTTTTGCCCTACCCCCGTCTCAACACAACTCTTCCACTCCTTTTGATTTTACATGCTCTTTCAAGGTGCACACTGACTTTTATATATGTAGAACAACTTGAACGACCTCTCCGAAGTTTTGCATGGATTAAATCTTGACCATTCGCAATTGTGACATAGTCACAACAACAGCAACTTTCAATGAGGACACCTTTTCAAACTGAAATTATTCAGGTGAAGTTTTTTTTGAGCTCTTATATGAGTTTGTGCTTCACTGGTTTGGTTTTAGCATCTCCATCAAATAATACGTTTGTTGGAACAAGATCATGCAACAGACTGTCCTTGATAAATTCATCCATTTCCTTTGCTACATCCATCTCTCCATGTGCTTGCAAAAGTTGTTTTTTTGTAACCTGTTTTGTAGCAGCTGGTTGGAGGAAACTCTTACTAGGAAAATTGAAACGTGGACGTTTAGCTTTAAAGAAACAGCTTTTACTCTTTCAATTCAAATCTCTCCAGCTTTAGTTCTGCGTATTGTTTCGATCCATGTCATCTAGTAGTTGTGTCTTTATATTGTTATCCATATATTGTTTGGTCACGAAGTTGTGTAGGTGCACAGGCTCAGTCATTTCAAACGTGTTTCCTTGCTGCTGCATGAAAGGAAAAAGGTGGTCAACATGTTAATTAAACATTCCACTCTCTTTCCTACGAGTTCGTGGTGAGAAACAGTTTCACGACGGTCCATTAAATTTTGGATTTGTCATCTCTCTGAAAACATTGGCAATAGGAAGGACTTCATGGTAAACTAGCTGCCATTGAGCAACATATTCACTTTTACGTGTCCAACCAACAGTTCCCTTGGAGCTTTTCTGTGACCTCTAGATTGTCTGTTGCCGTTTCATATCTGGAGCTACAGCACTGAACCTTCCCTCTCTCTCATTCACCACAAAATGTCTTTGAATTAATTTTATGTAGAGGTTGCACGCATTGAAAGGCAGTTGGGTTACGAGTTTGCAGCTTAGTTTGTTTATATCTACAGCTGGCACAGTTTGTTTTCCAGCAGCTACTTCATTGGTACAGTGTTAAACAAGCATTTGCAATGCAATAGGTCTCGCATTTACACGAGTTTAAGCTATTGGCATTGTAAATGACAATGCCTTTTATTTATGTTTTAAAAAACAAAAATAAGAGGCATTGTCATTTACAATTCCAATAGAAACTTGCGTAAATGCGAGACCTATTGCTTTGCAAATGCTTGTTTTGCTATGTGATTCGCTAATCAGGGCCACTTTTATTTTGGTGTCTGGTGCTGCTTTCTGTCCCAGTCCGACACTGAATGTCTGCTGTGAACATTCCTAAAATATGAAAACAACTCCCTAGGAGAACCTGCATTTATTACATTTTGGAAATGGGTAAAGTGCAGCTCTGCAGTTAAACTACTTGTAGGTGCTGCTAACCAGGAACTAGGCCATAACAATCAATTTACGAGAAAATAGGCTGCAGAGTCAGTCGAAGGGGCCCTTTATTCAACATTACTTCTGAAAAGGGTTACTTACAGTCAATTGTCCTCTACACGACCTACTCACCCCAGGAATAATTCTCATGAACTATTCTCCCCTCCCCCCTTTAAACAGTCCCATCTAAGTCTGTTTATTCTATCACAAATAGACTGTGGTAAATATTTGGAATGGTGTCTTTTGAGAAGACAAAACTGATCCCAACAAACAAACCCATCAAATGAACAGCTATCCTCGGGTTCAGGAGTAGCGTGCTACTCAGCATAAAGTTCTTTTGTGCCTCGTTAGGGGTAGTAGGCACTATAAAAATGCTATCACAATATGAATGCGCGCTACGTTGCAACTGTAGCTCAACAGTGAGAGTCCACTGCACAGCCCTGTGCATAGCCTGCAGGCGAAACACGGAGACTGATGAAAAAAATGCCCTGCATTCTTGTAAATATTAATGTATGTTATTTGAGCGCTTTGACGCAGTTCAGCGTAATGAACAATTATGGTATTAGTATTGTGGTGGTAAAGAAGCACCCCTTTAGTTTTTTTTTTTTTTTACTTATTACTTAACCTGGTTCTATTGTAAAGCGCTCTGACATCTTTGGGTGAAGTGTGCGCTATATAAAACTGCATTAAATAAATTAAATAAACAAAAAAATAAATAAACCTAACGGGCATCTGAAGATGAGAAGCCACTGGTCTGTGCCCAGACACTGCTGGGTCTTTCCAGACATGTGAAATTCAAATTACACAGCGCACGCTGCAAGCCTCAATCATTCTAGGCGCTAGACAATAGGAGTTATTGTTACACTGGCATTATGCCGTTCTACTCACTTTCGAAACACACACCTCTCTGCAGCAAGTAGTCCACACAAGGGCTATTTTAACCACTGCAGAATGGTGTTCGGGAAGATGTTTTCTAAATGCAGGGCCTACACGTCTTATTCGGCAGAGGGGTCTGCTATGCTGAGCCCTCCGAATGAAAGTGTCCCGTGCACAGGAAAAGAAGGGGATTTACTTCATCAGACAATCTTGCCTGTTGCATTTGGAGGGGCGATGTACCCCCTAAGCTAACAAAAGTGCAATTTGGATTGAGGGCTGCGTTATCCAGTGATTGAAAATGCCGAGTGGGAGGTGGAGGGGGTTAGGAGGACCCACCCTAACCAGTAACTTGCACAGAGCGGTGTTTGAATGGCCTCACCCGATAGGTTTCGGCACTTCTGCCTTTGTTCTGGATCAAAAGTTCAAGTTATCTCCGGCGCTTGGTGTAACTGGAGGAGGCTCAGATGATTGGGTTTGGAGAAGGGGAGGGCAGAGATGTGGGTCTGTTCTCACACAGTGGGCAGTTTAGCAGTTATTTTCCATGACCACAAACTCTTTGGCAGTGAGGTGGTGTGTGTATGTTGGTGGGTAATATCGTTAGATGAAATCTTGTTGCGTAGCATCTCTTACCGGTGTGGTACGCGATGGTAAGTTCCCCAAAGCTGCTCTCATTAAGCGGTTCGGTTAGAATAGATGCGAGTGATTTTAAATAAACCCATGCTGATGTGATGTAACGTAACTAATCAACGAAGACGGACTAAAGTAAAATGACCGTAGGCGCCTTAACATTACAAGCGCTCGCCATGACGTTTTTTTCCCCTTTTTCTGCCGTCCCAGGCCTCGCCTGCTAAAAGGTTTCTTATCTTTATGGGGCCATGTGTTTGGCCCCACAAAGATAAGAAACCTTTTACCACACACGCAAGTCAAGCGAGCCAGTCCAACTGGGACGGCTCTAAAAGAGAAAAGTGTACGTCACTGGAAGCTCTTTTCCAATGGCTGGCCACCGTTTAGCATAAACGGTGACGCCAGCCAATGGAAAAGAGGGGCGGGGCTTAAACCCAGCTAGTGAAAGCTACCCTAAATCATTACATCTCGCCAGCGAGACTGCGCATGTCTGCTCAGCCTACGCCAGGCGAGACCTAAAAAGCACCCTGGTAGTGTCATATGTGCTGACTGTTCCAGACAAAGAGGAGCTATTTTCAAATTCACATTTATCAAGGGCAGCAATTTAGATCCTTTTCTGGTAACGTGACGTGGAAGTGGTGTGCTGTCAGATTCGATAAGATTTTACTGCATCATTGGCTAATAAGTTCCTGCTCCGTACTATGTCGTTATAATTTGTTGATAAACCAATCCTATTCATTCAAGTGATTAGCTCTCTACTTCAGCGCTTGTCTTAGATTGCCTGGGCAGTCATGTGTAGCGGAGTTTTTATTTTGCGATGATGTAATTCATAAAACATGATTTGCAAATGACAGTACATTTGCACAGCATAAGACTGTAGGTTCATGGGTTTGTCTTCCACTTCTTTGCTTATATCTTCAAAGCCATCAACAATGTTGTCGGCTTCTGTTTCGAACTCAAAAACTTTAGCTTGTAAGAGTTTTGCTTTGCTGATATTAAACAATGATGTAAAAAATATTGAGACAACATCAGGCCTTTTTGTTCACTCCCATTATTTGCAGAGCTCTGGAGCATCAGAAAATTTGTCATTAAGTCCAAAATCTAAATCTTTGGGACATTTCTTAAAATGGTTCCTACTGATTTTACTGCATCCTGTAAACTTATTTTGGCAGCAAGAACTTCAGGAGTCAAATCAGCTGAGAACACCATTCATTCTTTTTGTTAGACTGCCAAAAATGAATTCTGTCATTGTACATCCTCACCAGAAAAATCTTAATACCAGTGTTTTAAAAAAAAAAAGATATTTATAGTTTTGTATAGCTCGAACATGACCCTAGAGGGTATCAGAGCGCTTTACATTGGAGTAAGTAAGGATATAGTTGTAAGAACAAAAACAAATCACATTATGAACGTAGCATAGTAAGACCGACATCTATAGTGTCACGTGGCCCATAGAGACATTGTTCTTTTTCACTAACTTAGCATGAGCACGTTGCAGCCTGCCTGCTGCTTTGCACACTTTACAACACGTCTTTATTTTTTACAATAATTTCAAAGACTGCTTTCACATGAGAACTTATTGCTGTGTTCGCTCTCTGAATGGTCCTGGGATTTTGACTGAGCATTATGTGCAAGGTCGAACAACAATGCCCCTTGTTATTTTGTTCAGGCCAGTCCTTAGCCCTTAGACAAAACATACTGATGCAGCTGTTGTTTGAACAGCATACTTGGGTGTTTAGTGGGGTGCACGAATAGGTGAGAGACACTTGGAGAGAGACCTTTCCAGGGAGAAGAGAAACCATGATGTAGATCTACCATCTATAGGCTGAGGTATGGGGTCTGCTGACAATGCCCAGAGATCTTCTATTATATAATAATACTTCTTCTTAGCAAGGGGATGGAGGTTAGGCAATATAGTCCTTTCTCCATAGTCTTTTTATGATGACATCTCCCTTCATGATTTATGGACTGACTGCTATGCTGACAATATTTGTACTATGCATTTTCCTGGTCATGTTAGTTAAAATAAATATTTTCAACTGTTTCGTGTCTCTGTCAGATCTTATTGTGGACGAGTACAAGAGAGTGAGTGAAAGAGGGCGATTCCTGAGAGATCTGGGAGTGTTGTGTTCTGGGGTGTCTAACCATTTGTTTCTTTGTGAGTGAGTAGAACAGCAAGTGCAACACTATAGCTAGTCGGTCCTGGGTTCGTGGGTACTAAGGTGGCAGGAGGACTCAGTCCCTAAACACGAAGGTTCCATTTCTTGCACATAGTTCTGTATTTGTGCAGAATCCCTGCAACAATAGAGGATCATCAACGTAGTAGTCATAGATCGTACCGGAGTAGAAGGCAGGTATATAGTCAATAAGACCTAATGTGTCATCAATAGACCATAAGGTGATTAACTTAGGGCATAAATTTGTTCATTAGAAGAGTTTTCACTTCTTTTTTGAAGGAGGAGGCAGATGAGATTTGGCGGACATCCGGCAGCAGAGAGTTCCATATCTTCGGGGTGATACCCGAGAATGCTCTGTAGCACGTTCTCTTTTATGGAAAATCTGTGCTTTCAGTAGCAGTGAGCTCGCACTTCGAGAAGATCTTAATTCCCCCCAATAACTCTAGCTTTTGTGCCAAATATCTGGGGGTTTTGAAAATGTAGGGCTTTATGAGTCATGCAAGCAATCTTTAGCTGTATTCTTGCCTCATAGGGGAGCCAGTTCAGAGCTTTTAGGGCCAGGGATATGTGATTATTTCTTGTTGTTTTGGAGACCAGTCTGGCCACAGCGTTAAGGGAGGCACTTAGCGTGCCCAGTTTGTATTTAGGAAGACCGAATAGAGTGTAGCTTCCATAGTTCAATCTAGATTATTTAATTTTATTATGGATCAATACAGTTTCATCAATGTTAACCATTATTTCTCTAATCTCATTGAGTGTGAAGCTGTAGCCGCACTCAAAAGTGGGTTTAAAACTTAATTTGCTTTTTCAAAGAGTGCAAACTTAACTGAAGGCTGGTGGTTACGTTGCTGCTGTCTGCTCGCTGTACATTCAAATTTTCGAATATGTATGCATGCATGCAGTTCAGGAGGGCATACAAATCTGGTGCAAATACATACACCTTGCTGTTTTGATCAGGTACTCTGCTAGGAAACTTCCTCTTGGAAGAAACTAGCTGCAGATAAAAACATCTCATATACTCTGTACTTTGTTCTTTCATAAATCCTTTTGGACCTTGTTCTGGCTAATTAACAGATGACACATTAAAGATCCTCTGCTTTCTGATCAGTTGTTGCAGGTGGACGAGGGGGAGCCATTAATCTTCTAAGTGGCTGGGCATTGGGTTTGGTTGTCGTCACTTTCTCAGAAGACTCGGATCCTTGCTGTGACTCACTGGTTTCTGCTATTATTTGACAATGTTTTTCCAAGCTTTTTTCCATTGTTAACGACTTGTAGCACTTGTTATAATCATAACATATTTGATCCTCTTCGCTCATCAGTTTCAATCTTTTGTGAACTTTGTCTTGCCGTATTTCTGCAGCATCTCAAACTCTCTTCTGTCCAGCCGCAGTTGATGTTAGGTTTTCTTTCAGATTAGTTTCACATATGACACATTTTTCTTTGTTGAAGGAGTCCTCAGATTTTTTAGTTAGCAACACTGTCAGAAGGTAAAGATCCTCTGCTACCACCTACTTTTCTCAGGTTTACGAATTTGAATCAATGGAAAACTTGATACAAAAACAACATTAAAATAAATAACCAATTTGATGGCTAAAGCACATCATTATAAAGCCGCCATTTTGGAATATGGCGGAAAGGTTGCTCTGAGGAGATATTATTTTCTGTCTCTATGACACTACTTGACCCCCCCGAAACCTATGTTCTGACACCAAAATGAAGTATATAGGTTGCATGGTTCCTGAAATGTTACATCATCATTGCAACACATCTACCATTTTTTTAAATTGTGGTAAATAAAATCTTCTTTACCGGACTGAATTTCATACGGGATCTTAAAATAAAGTAAAATAGCTCAAAATAACAAGAGGCAGAATCCGTGGTATAAGAGTTTCTAAATGGGCTTTATTCCATTCAAAATGGCCGACTCGAGTCGCGGCCTTCAGGTTCCGTCACCGCGAGGGTTCAGGAAGTGAAGTACAATACTTTATTGACAGACATGCATTTTTATAATAAGTACATTACAATGAAACGAATGTAGAAGGCGTAACATTTGATAAGAAAAGTGACATGACAGGTACGTAATCGAAACTAGGCGTAATAAGGAATAAAAGAAACATGATTGGTTAGGATTATCAGACATAGGTGGATCTATAAGATAATACTTGGCATAGATGCGCGCGCAGCAGCATGACGTGTAATTGACGTGCAACTAGGGGGTGAAGGGACTTGACATTTAGCTCTACATGTGGAGACGAGAAGTCTGAGGGGTCAAGTCAACCTAATCCCAAATCATATCTAACATCCTATGTTTAAAGAACTATGTTATCCACAAGGAAGGACTCTCGGACAGAATCTAGTCTATACTGACTGTGTGCGTGCACAAACGCCTAAGTGTCTATATGAGAAGCGAGAGGCAGAAAGCTTTCCATGGCAGCAGGGCTATGAATCACTTGCAGGAGGACGGAAAGGCTGAGTCCTTTGCTTGTGAGCTAAAGGAAATGTTTACCTAAATCACTAGACAGGAATGCATCGGCTGAAGAGCAAAATAGATAATTCGAAGGTGAAATACAGCTTCTTGGCAGGCAGGCGAAAACTGGCCGAGGCAGGCACCGTTAGCTGCACAGGGAGTAGGACAAAGTTCATGGATACAGATGCGAGCTCAAGCTGAAGCTGTCAGAGACAGAGAGCAGGGAAAGGCTTTGAGGACAGAATCGGGCCTACTTGCCTGAACTGTAAAAATGGAGTAACTTAGCCATATAAAGTCGGTGGCCTTTCATGCTTAGGAATCGAATATCCAGCCCATTGATGGCGGATCTGACAGAGAACATGTCGACGGTAGACACACATATGTTTGCGTCTTCGAAACTGGAACTGGAGGGAACATACATGTACTTGTAACATGCATATAGAACCGTTGGGGTCCAAGATAGGGGACATAACTGATCAGGAAAATCCACATTTCCACATTCCCTCCTTGTCCCCTACTTGCCCTTTAAGAGATATCAATCTTCATCATTCCATCGATTTGCTCATGGAGCATCATTTCTTCTTCCTTCTTCTTCCGGTGTTTTGAACGAGAACTGTGATATGGAATGCATGATGTGGCACACAGACCACAAATCGCTGGTCCACATTGCAGGCATAAACAACAACTGAAGAGCATAAGAAGGCCAATACCTAGGAAGGATAGAACTCTCCATCCCCAGGCCGATATCACACTCCAAAACCACCCGGACCACGTCCAAGTGCCTGGATTCTCGTGTATCTGGCTTACAATCTTATGAAGGCGTGTTATAGCTTTATATACAGATGGCGAATTTTCTGGTATGAATATGCAGCAGCTGGATCCGATGACCCTGCAAGCTCCGCCCCTATCGGCCAGGATGACGTCAAGGACAAGACGATTCTGGAGAACAACAATTCTCATCACTGATTGTTCCTCTGTCAGATTGCCTAGGGCGGCTATAGTCTCGTTTACTACAGCTTCAAGAGTCTTGGTGAGTCTGCGTATCAGTTTACTATTTGATATTGTACCTATATAGGGAAAGATACCTTTATTGAAATCTACATACTTGTCCCATGCCGTCTCAGTATAATCGACAACTGGGAGATCTCTTCGCTCTCTATTGTGTACTAAATGAACATTTCGATAATAATCAGGGGGAGCTAGGAAAACAGGTGGCAAAAGGAATGCTATGTAACAGGTACCATCCCAATCTAGAGGCAGACGCATATATGCAGTCTGACCACATATAAAGTAAGAATGACGAGAAGCTCTAAATGAAGATTTACCTTGATCACTATATTCTACTGTAGTAACGCATTGGCTATGGCCCATGTGTATGGAACCAACTTTTCTTACACATAATTCACCCTTAGCTGGAAATACTGACATAGTGGGCAGAATTAGTTCAACTTCGGATTTGACATTCAAAATCATAAGATTAGGCGTAAAATTACCTAATTTATACACTTCATTTTCTAAATCAGTTCCTGTTCTACTGGGGTGACCCTCCTTATTAGGGTGACAGACTTTGAATAAAACTAGATTCAGATTTCCCCATATCCAATGTTGTTGATAAACTGCTGTGTCTGGGTCTATGGAATTTAATAAACTAAACCACGCTCCACAGGAGCCATTGTGTGTGAACGGATGTGGAAAGAAAGGCAGAACTCCTTTGTTATTCTGATAGGGAGGGAGTCGGCCACACACCCAACAATTGGTGGCATTACTAGTCTGATGGGAATGATGTAACATACTAATGAAGGTGTTGGTGCGCAGCGCAAGTCTATAGGACAACTCATGTGGGGGTAATTCACTAAAAGAATGTTCATCAGTTATATTGAAAGCACGTTTAGAAACAGGATAATACATATGCAACAATATACTTGCAGTAACTATTAAAAAACTCAAGAAAAACAAAATTAATAAAGTCACAATACAGTGGCTACGCAGTAATTTACAATAAGCATGTCGTTTCATTATGATTCTGGACTCTACATCATTCAGACCTAAGGGATACATGTCGGGACAGATTCAACCGCTTCACCTTGGAGAGGACTTAAACAATCAAATCGTCCGACAGTTTGGATCTGGACCTGAGTTTCTGCTTATAGAGTTCGGTGCTACTGGCTTCAGCCAAAGGTAGCTTTGAGTCAATGGGGGAAGACACACGGGGAGTACTGTTTGTGTCAGGAGGAAGTCCATGAAATTTCTTTATATGGCTGGAATGCACCCAGCCCTTTCTCCCTTCGATCTTCACAGCTGTTCTGGTCGTCAGCAGGACCAACTTAGGAAGCCTCCACCTTGGCTCCAGTTGGGTTTTCCGATCGAAATTCCTGACGAGAACATAATCGCCGGGAATTACGTCATGAGGTTTCACCTCGGTGTTGTCGGGAAAAGCTGCGACTACCTGTGAACGACAAGATTGTAGTGCAGACATCAAGGAAGCCAGGTAATCTGTCAGCATATTACAGTCAACATCAGTTATTTTACGGGGTATAGGCGTCCCCCACATATTCGGTGGTCTACCAAAGATCACCTCATAAGGGGATAGCCCTGTTCGTGAGTGTGCTACCATCCTCATGTAAAATAGCGCAACTGGTAAGGCTACTATCCAGTCCACACCTTTTTCCTGACATATTTTAGACAGTCTGATTTTTAAAAGTTGATTATGTCGTTCCACGAGACCTGCTGCCTCGGGGTGTCGGACACAGTGGAATTTCCACTGATATCCCAACAAAAGTGAGACATGTTTCATTAATTCGGATGCGAAAGGCTGGCCGTTATCTGAATATACAACACGTGGTAAACCGTACCGTGGGAAGAATTCTCGAACTAGCTGCTTGGCAGTAGTCGGGGCAGTGTAATCTGATACGGGATACGCCTCTGTCCAACGGGAGAGAGCGCAGACAACTACGAGAACATATTTGAATCCTCGACAACGTTCCATCTGAATATAATCCATCTGGAGGACTTCAAAAGGATGGTCAGGAGGCTGAAATCCACCCTGCTCTACGGGAACACTCTTTCCTGGATTAAACTGACAACATATCATACAGGTACGAACTTTTTGTTTAGCTGCTGCTCGTAAATGTTTGTTGAACCAAATGTGCTGAATGCTGTCTAGCATAGCCTTCTCTCCTAAATGTGCTGGACTGTGAACTGTAGCTATAATGGCTTGAACCATGGAATCAGGGAGAAACCATACAGATTTCTCCTTCGTCATCCATCCTTGATCTGTCTGGATCCCTCCTAGTTCAGTCCACTTCTTTATTTCTTCTGCTGTGGCATGTGTCTGTATGTCAATTACGTCAAGTGCGGGATCCTTAATTGTCATACACTGTGTTGGTGTCTGAACTATTGGCTTTGTCATGTCTAATGTGCGATTCTGAGCAGTCTGTTTGGCTGTTCTGTCAGCTAAATCATTGCCTTGAGAAATGGTATCAGTAACCTTCGTGTGTGCTTTACATTTCATAATCGATATAGCAGTGGGTAGATGTATTGCATCTAACAAAGCATGAATGAGGGGTCCGTGCTGAATGTGGGCACCATGGGAAGTTAAATAACCTCTCTCTCGCCACAGCACGCCGAAGTCGTGTACAACTCCGAATGCATAACGTGAGTCAGTGTATATATTAACTTTCTTATTTGTGGCTTGAATACAGGCTTGTGTTAGAGCAATAAGTTCTGCTGCTTGGGCTGACAAAGTATCTATACAATTTGTCTCAATAACTTCAGTGTCTGTTGTGACTGCATACGCGGCCACTAAATCTCCTGTACTTGTTCTCATGCACGATCCGTCTACATACAACGTCAGGTCTGGATCTAACAATGGAACGTCTGTCAAGTCTTGTCTAGGTTTCGTCTTTATTTCAATGATTTCAACACAATCATGAGCTAGTGGGTCTGTTCCAATTACAGGTAATAGTGTAGCAGGATTCAATGTATTACACCGTCGGATCTCTATGTGTGGTTGAAACAATGTCAGTTCATAACCGGTAAGTCTTGCTATGGTCAAGTGTTGTGTTTGTGTTCGGTTCACAAGAACCTCTACTGCATGTGGTACTTGTACTGTCAATGGGTGTCCTAATACTATGGCATCGCTTTGTCTGATTGCTAAAGCTGTCGCTGCCACTGATTTCAGGCATGCAGGCAAAGCCTGAGCTACGGGATCTAATGTACTGGAAAAATAAGCACATGGCTTGCGTGATCCTGCTTGATCCTGAGTGAGTACTGACAAGGCAGTACCTTCGCGTTCTGTAACAAAGAGTGTAAAATGTTTGCTATAACATGGTGTTGCTAAAACAGGTGCTTGACATAAAGCTTCCTTTAGGTTTTCAAAAGCTTGTGTATGCTCCTGAGTCCAAGGGAGAACAGTCGATGTGGCTGCCTCCTGTGTGGTTAACTGAATGAGTGGTTTTGCTAGAAATGCGTACTGAGGGATCCACTGCCTACAATATGAAGTGAGGCCTATGAAAGCCCGCACCTCCTTTTGTGTCTGGGGTATTGACATGTTAGCAATTAACTGGATGCGATCTGGTGTAAGCTGCCTTCCCTCCTTGGACAGCGAGTGACCAAGATAAATAACTCGCTGGACACAGAATTGCAGCTTAGAAGGAGACACCTTGTGCCCCTTGTCGGCTAGAAAATGTAAAACTGTCAGAGAAGCTTTTTCACATTCTGGCTCGCTTCTCGCGGTGATCAGCAGATCATCGACATATTGAAGCAGTGCTGTATTGACTGGCATGTGGATACTGTCAAGTTCTCGTTTCAGTGCTTGGCTGTAGATGCTGGGGCTTTCTGTGAATCCTTGGGGAGCGCGTGAGAATTTAAAGCTGCGCCCATTTAAACTGAATCCGAACAAATATTGGCTTTCCGGATCTATTGGGACGCTGAAAAAGGCATTCTTGAGATCAATTACAGTAAAGAATGTTGCTTCGGAATCAATTGCTGTCAACAATGATGATATATCAGGGACCACAGGGAATTGTGGTACAATGCACTTGTTTAGTTCACGCAAATCAATAACCAATCGGTACACTGGTGGGGCAGTAGGATCAGTTCGTTTAAGAATCGGAATTATCGGTGAATTACATACATTGGAGTCTGTTTCTACAACTACTCCCTGGGCAATCAGCTCATCAATGATTTTCAGCAAAGCCACTACAGCATCATGCGGTAACTTGTATTGTCGCATTCGTGGTAGTACCACTCCTGCTTTCAGTGTGACTCGATAGGGTGTAAGGTTCATGCAGCCAACATCCGCAGGGCCTTGTGCCCATAGATGTACTGGTAAAGTCTGTAGTCGGGGATCCATGTCTCTAGA
Source organism: Triturus cristatus (assembly GCF_964204655.1). Lineage (NCBI taxonomy): Eukaryota > Metazoa > Chordata > Amphibia > Caudata > Salamandridae > Triturus > Triturus cristatus. Next base: position 105,394,288 of record NC_140591.1, on the reverse strand, counting down.
CACATAGTGACCTTTAAAATCACGTAAAAACAACCTTACTCCTTCCGGAGAACAACATATTATGGCTCCTAGTGCTTTCAGAGTTTTAATTCCTAACAGATTTTCTGGGCATGATTTAGTAAGCAATAAATCTGTAGTTCGTGTCAAAGGTCCTATCGTAAGTGGTAGAGGCTGTGATACTTCATTAACAATAGGTTTTCCTGAAAAACCAAGGGAAACATTTTGAGAGCCTGAGAGGGGTGCCCCTGGAACTTCACTACGTTTTATAGTTGTTCGACTTGCCCCTGTATCGAGTAAGAATTTTCTATCCTGACCTAATAATTCACTATGTACATAAGGTCCTTCTTGATCTACAGGAATCTCGATAAGCGGTAAGTCAACTTCCCTCTCTAGGCTTGTTCATGCGTAACGCTGATACTCAGGGTATTCATACTGTGCAGTCTGATACATTTGTCGTGTCGTGGTTTGTGTGGCAGTAGCAGGCAACGGTGGTGCAGCTGGCACAAACTGTATGGGTTGCTGTGAGGCTGGCATGGACTGTTGCTGAACTGGCATGGACTGTCCATGCTGCATAGTTCCTTGTTCATTTTGATCTTGTCTAACTAATCGTGGTCTCTCCTTTGCAATACCTGTAGCTATATTACGTTTCAGGACTGGACAATCGTGTACATAATGGCCCAGTTGTTTACAGTAATTGCAGGTTCCTTTTACAGGAACTGCAGAATCACCAGAATGTGTCACACCCTTTTTGTGACCATCTGCTGGTACTGTCTGAGAAACTAGCATTTTCATTTTTGTATCCTTCATGCGTCTATGCTCGTGTTCTTGTTCATCCCTAATTCTATTGTGATGATACTGTAACATTTGTAGCATTTGCGACGGAGTGTTACTTTGCCAGGTACTCTCGAATTTCAATATTCTATTCTTTACTGGAGGCAATGCATTTTCCACTAATTTTGTCACAAATAAATGTGGATATGAGTCACTACTTGCTTTTATACCACTATTTATACCAAAACATTTTTCAAATCGAGCATAATAATCGCTTGTGTCTTCATCTTGCTTTTGTTTGCAGGCTGTGATTGCACCCCAATCTTCCTTTTTTGTAGTTAATAAACGTGGCAGTACCTGTACTAGTAAACCTGGTAACAGTTTAACTTTATCCCCGAGCCCTGAACCTGCAGTTCGGCCCCTTTCTTCCTCTGCTAATGCTGTCCAGTCTATCTTTTGGTCACCCACTTCCCACTCTTTTTCTTTCAGTTTTTCATAAATGCCAGCAGGCAAAAGCACCTTTAATATCGTCATAATATCAGGAAAGGTGTACTCTCCCATCAGTAACATGTCTTTAATTTCTCGGTGGAAACCCGCTGGGTCTTTGTCATGACTAGGTACTACTTTTTTCATTTCTAATAATTCCATTTTTGATATGGGTGTGTAAACAAATACACGGTGAAACTCATTGTCTTCGCCTTTTATTGGGTGCACTTCTCGTAGGGGATTTTGTCTATCCATATAGTACGGCGCTCTTTCTCTGCGGGGCAGCGAGAGAGGATCCGGACTTACAAAAAGGACATACTGCTTACGTGACACTAATATCTCTTTAATTAGCTTGTTACTAGAACCTCTCCATCTGTTCGTGAGTAGTTCCGTTAATATATCAGGTAAAGGACCAGGGTCAGCATGTTGGCTCTTATATAATATGAGGAGTTGCTGAATCATATATATTCCAGCTAAACGTTGTTCATCTGTACTGAGATTAAAAAACGTGTGTGCTACGGTCTCATCACCGTATTTTTCAGGACTGTCAATCCAGTGAACGGCTGATCTGGCTAATTCTTGCTCATCCATGGAATCGAGGAGGTGGTAACCTCTTCGTTCTCGTAGTATTTTATCTGCGGCTTGAAACAAATGTTCTGGAGACTTCAGATTCATTACAGGCGTCGGATACGTTCTGCTATTATTTGGGCATACTGAGTGTATGGGATCAGAAAAACATCTAGCATTATCACAGGATCCTCCTCTGCCTACATAGGCTATGGTCTCTGACTGTCTTGCGGAATTCCCTGATTCGGACACTTCATCTTGCTCAAACTCGTCTGTTCCCAATCTTTCTTCATGAATACGCTCTATTTCTTTACGGATTTTTCGGCACATGGCTATTATACAATTTTGCTTATCGTGTCTCCCTTCTGATATATTCTGACTCCATCTTGTAAGAATAAGCATTGCATTCGGGTCTACCCCCGGGCGGTCTTGATTTCTGATCACACAGTTTATGAGGAAACGTAACAGTTCCCCCTGTATCTCTACTTTCTGGAATTCCATAGCTCTGTTAATACATCCTGGATCTCGTCCTGTTTGAACAAAATGATATATGTTATCTAGATGCGTAGTCATTCCTGGTAACCTTGCTAAATACTCTGCGGCTCGCCTGATACGTAATGATGCCAGGACCATTTCGTCCTCTTTACCAACCACTGGGTCATATCTACAATTTACAAGGAGTTCCTTAAGCGTACGTTCACTTACGAATTTAGGTGTACGTGAATGCGCTGACTCTTGAAAAACAAGTTTATTTATTCTGGGTGGTGTAAAGGTACTGCTAGCACCTCCCGTGGCCCCATCTGGGGCGTCGGGTGTGAATGGATTCGTTGAACGTGACACAGCAACTATGGGTGTCGATACCCCTGTAGGATCGACTGCGGAGACAGATGCGGAAACAGATGTGCTTGCCGAAGCTTGTATCGGGACTTGCTGTTGCACGGGGACAGATACCTGATCCTGACGTTGAACCCCTCCGCCAGACGGTCTATGTGGTGTGGCGTTAGCATACTCGGGAGCTGCGTCGTCTAGATATGAGGAAAGAAAAACATCTTCTGCGGTTCTGGGATGCCCTTTTGGATGTACCTTAATTGGAAATAATGGGGGTGGCAAGTCTTTTGGCATCTCTGGAGCAGCCTTAGGTAGTCCTTCGGCTAGAAGGGGATACATACCATTCATAAGAGCATTTCTTTGTCTATTTACTTGTTCTGATTTCACTCGGATACCTTCCTTAATTAATAGATTTTCTTGAACTTTATTTGAACTTTCTTTACTCCTCTCTTCTTGCCTACGTGCTTTTTCTGTTCGTCTATGAGATTCCTTACGCCATAACTCAACAGCGTCTTTCTGTGATTGTCTGACCTTTCTTTTCCATAACTCTTCCTCCACTTTCATGATGCATTCTGCATCCCAGGTTCCCGCTACGGGCCACCTTTGACTTTCCGGCAATCCCTTGGTATAATCTACCCATAGATCAAGAAACAATATGGCATCTAAGCCATGCTTATGGTACATAAAATGCCCTGGAGTGTCCCTAGGAGGAATAGGAACTGCTTCTTCAAGCACCCCTTTTCTGGTAGTAATCTGTCTTAACTTCGAGAAGAGCGGCATATTGACAACTGATCTGATACTTACTCTTGAACTCACTTAATACGAAAAACACAATAATGAACAGTGAACAATGAACACTCATTCATACCACAATATTTGAACACTTTAAACATTAAACATTAAACATTTTAACAACGACCGACAATGATGACAGTCTGCCTAACTAATCACCACGCTGAATTCTTGACAATAACTGAATACTTCGGAATATTTGATATACTGCTAAACAGTACATATACACTGCTAAACAGTGCAGACCGGATTTGTGTACCCAAATCCGTCTTGACCGGCACAACCTATGTGCGCGTCAACACGCCTCCCCGGCGATGGTACTCACCGAGTAGCTCCTTGAAACGAAAGGCCTCAGAGAATGGACAGGACTCGATGACTGCGGACAGCGGACCCTCTGGACATCGGGATTTCGAGAAACCTGGTGGACCTCTGTATACCTCGGATCTTGCTCTCTCAGCTAGGCTCTGGTCGGGACACTTCGCACTTCTCACCGCCTCGTCTGGGTTGATCGCAGCCTCAGTCGCCCCCGCTTGACCGGAGGGAGCTTACAGGAAATCCTGCTGGTACGCGTTTATGGTCCGTCCAGCTGTGGCAGGAGACCGGGCCTGCAACGCACCGCCGGCGCGTGAGATGAGAAAGTGTCCCTGTTCGGGCGCCATTATGTGGTAAATAAAATCTTCTTTACCGGACTGAATTTCATACGGGATCTTAAAATAAAGTAAAATAGCTCAAAATAACAAGAGGCAGAATCCGTGGTATAAGAGTTTCTAAATGGGCTTTATTCCATTCAAAATGGCCGACTCGAGTCGCGGCCTTCAGGTTCCGTCACCGCGAGGGTTCAGGAAGTGAAGTACAATACTTTATTGACAGACATGCATTTTTATAATAAGTACATTACAATGAAACGAATGTAGAAGGCGTAACATTTGATAAGAAAAGTGACATGACAGGTACGTAATCGAAACTAGGCGTAATAAGGAATAAAAGAAACATGATTGGTTAGGATTATCAGACATAGGTGGATCTATAAGATAATACTTGGCATAGATGCGCGCGCAGCAGCATGACGTGTAATTGACGTGCAACTAGGGGGTGAAGGGACTTGACATTTAGCTCTACATGTGGAGACGAGAAGTCTGAGGGGTCAAGTCAACCTAATCCCAAATCATATCTAACATCCTATGTTTAAAGAACTATGTTATCCACAAGGAAGGACTCTCGGACAGAATCTAGTCTATACTGACTGTGTGCGTGCACAAACGCCTAAGTGTCTATATGAGAAGCGAGAGGCAGAAAGCTTTCCATGGCAGCAGGGCTATGAATCACTTGCAGGAGGACGGAAAGGCTGAGTCCTTTGCTTGTGAGCTAAAGGAAATGTTTACCTAAATCACTAGACAGGAATGCATCGGCTGAAGAGCAAAATAGATAATTCGAAGGTGAAATACAGCTTCTTGGCAGGCAGGCGAAAACTGGCCGAGGCAGGCACCGTTAGCTGCACAGGGAGTAGGACAAAGTTCATGGATACAGATGCGAGCTCAAGCTGAAGCTGTCAGAGACAGAGAGCAGGGAAAGGCTTTGAGGACAGAATCGGGCCTACTTGCCTGAACTGTAAAAATGGAGTAACTTAGCCATATAAAGTCGGTGGCCTTTCATGCTTAGGAATCGAATATCCAGCCCATTGATGGCGGATCTGACAGAGAACATGTCGACGGTAGACACACATATGTTTGCGTCTTCGAAACTGGAACTGGAGGGAACATACATGTACTTGTAACATGCATATAGAACCGTTGGGGTCCAAGATAGGGGACATAACTGATCAGGAAAATCCACATTTCCACAAAATGTTGCCCAAAGAAATTTGGCCCAGCTTAGCAATGTCTACCCAAGCTAAATTACTTCTCTAATGACACATAACACAAATCAAAAATGAAAATCTCTGGACAGCAACGTATTTATGGCGGTATATCAAGGGGTCAGGACTATAAAGCATCAGCTGCTGCTACCTTGGAGTGTGGTCTCCAACTGATGAAACCGGAGACCAAAGCGTTCAGCCAGGATGCGAACAGATTCAAGCCATAAAAACCCCACTTGCTAATAACTGCTGTGTACACTAAAAAGTTCAGTGTCCAACGTACCCCGGTGTAACACAGATCTCCTGCTTGAGTCATAGGTGTAAGAGGTTAGTTTAGCAATATCCCACAATGAACTAATTTACCTGGCCACGAAATGTTAATCCATCCTCAAGAGGATGAATTAAAGAACCCTGTCAGCCAACAAGCAATACACTGGAGTGATTTGCCAAGGGATAGCAAGTAATTGAAAAGAAGTTGATGCTTGTCTTCAGACCATCTTTCACTTTTGTAGCATTTTCACAGTGATCACCCCATCGAAGTCTGTTGGTGTATGACTTAATCACAATGTCCGAGGAGTTTTGTAGATCACTAAGAGGCAGAGGAGAACATGAATAGGAGAATTTTGAATTCATAAAACTGATCTTCCTGTGAAAACTGGAAAAACTCTGGATGTGGCCCAAAAATTGGTACTGTAAAATATCCAGCCTGGCCACGCAAGTCAATCTTTAACAACAGGCCCCTGAGAAGGTTTACATCCTAGATCTTGAACTACCTTGAACTCTTTCCAGATGTAAAATGCCATTGCTTATAAAACCAGAAGGGTTAAGAAAAGACATTTGAACTCGCCCTTTTTGAATCAACTCATTGACCTCATTTTCTACCAGGGCTGGTTCCTCCAGGGAATATACAATGAGATAGGTTGCACTGACTGTACAAGTGATAGGACTCTCATAGAACTGTATCTGGCAGCGCTGTACAGTTTGTAGTACCAAAGTACTGGAAGTAAGTTGCATCCACTTGGAAAGGTATGCAACCACCGTTCTGCCCGCTTTTATTGGGAAGAAAGCAAGACTCTCACCTGCAAGATTTTTGCATCACATTCATCGCCTCTCTACAGCCTTCTTCAGTCCCCTCATCCCTTTTAGAGGAAGAAAGGGTTTGACCTATGGATGTCCTGTACAAACCTTCCTCTCTTCTGTGTTTGCTGCCCGAAGGGATGTTGAAATTTGCTTCTGCAGAATGGACATTCCTTGTTGCATCCATCCCTGCTTAAAACTCTTCAGGCAAAAACTCTACACCTTCAGGTCTGGACCCTGTGTAGGACCATGAATGTCTGGACTAACTTCCCAAATCCTTACAAAAAAGCATGCCTTGTGCAACGGGCCCAACCTCGAGGAAAGCCGGCTCCACCAACTTTGGACTATAAGTGTAATGACTCTCAGATGAAACTGCATTGCTTGCATTTCCTAAGAGGCAAGGGCACACAGAACTCCCCCAAGAGGATTACTGGGTCTACTTTTGAGATTTATGTTGTGTCTTGTGCGTTGGAGATGACGGGACCCTTTTGGTCCCTGATAGACTCTGTAGAACAGTGAAGTAATTGCTTGGGTGTGAGGATAGATTTCATGCTGTAGAATGTTCACACTGAGGAAAAAAGACATGCAATACCAAGCTCCGTGCATGGCGTGATCATTTACATGTACCCGGACTGGGGAGGAAGCCACAATTTCTAGGACTGTTATCATTGGGCCAGAAATAGCCAGCAGCTTGTCCAGGCACAAAGACCAACAATGATCTATTTCCTTCTTGGGATCTTTTTGTACTCTCCAATAAACAGCACCTTGGATTCATCTCTGGGTTTGAAGACACTTAGACCTATAATGGAGGCCTGAGGCACTCCACTCGCAGGTGGTTCTAACATTTTACAGGCCTATCCTTAAACATAGGCAGCAACACTGGGCAATCGGGGTTGGTTCAGACCAAGAAATAGAGACGGCCTATGTCATCCAGGTTAAAAAAGTCACGCATATCCACTAAAGGACCATCCTCCACTTCAGTGGGTTAGGAAAAGATCTGAGTTAAATTTAAATTACGCTGATATAACTCACTTAGTTGCAGGATTTTCGCATCACGCTTGTTGCACACAGTACCTGAAATTACGCCGCCAAGACACCGTGTGTAATTACACCAAATTTGCAGCAAACTTATAGCATAGGAGCCTAGGAATAACACAAACAACCAGAACAAGAGAGGCTGCTTGTGGCAATTGTGTTTTCAGCTTTATTTTTAAGTGTGAAATGCATCCAAAGGTGACACTGCGGTGGTTTTCGCACTAAAGATAGCGCTAAATGACAAATTTCACATAATTCCACAATGTATTCTCGACATTTCATGTAATTACACAAAAGCAAATTACTTGAATATCATATCCCTAGCAAAGAGTCCTAATTTGAACCCATGACATATTTTTAGGTCGAGCCTGGGCAGCGCATGTGCTGCTCTACGAGGCATGCTGTATTCAGTATATGGGCTTTCAACACACCCAGTGCTTTTGGTTGGTTGGTTGGCTGGTTGGCCTGCCCTACGAAATTCCTTTACTCTGGTTAGTCAATAGTGGCCATCTGTCCCACCTTTGGGTGCTTAGTTCCCTCCCAGCGTATTTCACCAATTATTTATTTTGGTTGGCCATCTCTAGCCATCTGTTGCCTTCTCGCTCACACCCCCTCCCTCCCATCATTGCTGCCATCATTTAATCTCCCCAGTGCCGTCCCCACACCACCATCTCCCAACGTCGCTGCTTGTGTTAGCTTTTTTTAAACACTGGAGGAGCGGCCATGTAGATCTTCGTTATGCTGTTCTTTCAAGAAACGCAGTAGCTTTGGGAGGTCCGTCACTTTAAGTGCACGGCGTAAAACTTACACGGGCGCTGCGCTTCATGTTTCAGCACCGCGTCTGCTTTCATCAAATGCGGTGGCTTCAGGTGATCAGGCGCTTTTAATGCACAGTGTAAAACTTTTCTCTACATGGGCACCGAGCTTAATTTTTCAGCACAGCACCTGCTTTAATCAAATGCAGCAGCTTCAGGAGGCCGGGCGCTTTTACTGCACCAGTAAATGTTGCTGTACCAACAATAATGTGCTGCATGGCTAAATAGTTAGGTCCCAAAGGTGAGACCAGTTGGATTGCAAATGCTTGCTATTTTTGCTAGTTGTTCGACAGGTGACAATCTTTCATCCTTCTAGTTTCCTCTTTCAAATCTTGGGAGAAAGTATCCCACATGTCCTCTTCTTTATCTGAAGATGGTGATTCATCAGCATCCCCCTTGTTGCTACTAGAACCCATCATACTATTAGGGTGTGCTTGACTGCAATACTTAGTGGAAGATGGGGCATCATCGATCGTATGGCCAACAGCGACGAATGGCATGTAGGCAGAGTGGGTGTGAGAGGGGGGCATATGTGGAGTTGGTGCGTACATGTATGTATGCATGCAAGGTGAGTGGTGTGTGTAAATAAAAAGAAAAAAATACTTACCTTCTCTGCTGCACGAAGTCCTCCTCGCTCCGGTCTGCAGCAAATTCCATTAATCAATCTTGGCGCTGCTCTCATGCTGGCCACCAGCATGAGAGAAGTGCCAAGACCGAAGGGAGCAGCCTCTCGGCACTCTAAAGAGCACTGGAGGCCTGTGCTTTCTGTACCCCACAGCTGGTTTACAGAAGTTTAAAATGCGCATGCCTGGCTGCCGGTCAAAAGACAGCCGGCCAAAAAGTCCTGCACACGTTCAAATGAAGTGCACAGCTCCCTGCTGCCACTCAGCAGCAATGGCCTGCCCCATCCTGACACTCGGTTTAGGACGGGAAGATGGAAAATAAAGTGGTAAGAAATTAACTTTATTATCATTTTATTTCTCATCCCTGGCGAGCATTTTGAGCAGTGAGGCGACGCTCCTCTGTCCTAATCGAGGAGCCGCTCCTGGTGGCCGACAAGAAGGATTGTTTAATTTCTCAAATGGATCAGAGTCCATTAGTGAGCACCTCGTTTCTGCGCGGTGCGAAACGGTATCACCGTACCATCAGACTTGGCAACATTTCCTTGCTGCGTGAAGGAGGCAGATATCTGAAACTGGATATAATTTGTTGCCCGAAGTCACTGCTGCCACTGCTTTCATTACTGTGTACAATTGCTGACTGGTTTCAGAAATCTTGGGCCCAAAGTGCATAAGGATTCTTCTTCAATATATTCCCTCTGAATAAAGGAGGCGATACCCTGGCCTCTGCCATGGTATACTAGCAACACATACAGTGTGGGCAGGGTGGAATAAAACTAGAAGCGAAATCTGAAAAGGAGTAGGGTATGTTATGAGAAATTTATAGAGCATACGTACACCAAAAGGTCTCTTGCCGCTGAGTTAGTTAACAGACCGTCATCTTGAAAATGCACCTAGCTATAGGTTTGAGTAAATAGCCACGTTTTCAGCCTCTTTCTAAAGCACATGTAGTTTGCTGCTTGTCTGATTGCAATGGGCAGAGAGTCCAAGAGTTGGGGGCCTAATGTGGAGAACCCCCTCCCATCATTTTGCGCTTAAATCTCGAGACCAACGGTAAATTTATTTGAGCAGATCTGAGATTACGTTTCGGGGAATATCTATGGATCCTTGCGGATAAGTCCTTGGGGCCATTGCCGTGGATCTCTTTGAAAATAATGCACCCTGTTTTAAACATGGAGCGCTGCGCCACTGGGAGCCAATGACGCTTCTTCATCAGAGGCTTCGTGTGGCAGTATCGTGGTCAGTGGAAGACGATTCTTGCCGCTTGATTGAGGTGCACTGAGAAACAAAAACAAGTATGACTGGAACCCCAAAGAAGGGAAACATCTGAGGAAACAGACACAAGGCTTTGTGCCCAATGCGGCACAGAACACCGGAGTGTTAGAGTGGGTGGAGCTGAATGGTGCCGCAAGCGCTAATTATATCTTCACCACAGAGCCAGCGCAACACATACAGCGAACCAGCTTTCAGAGGAGCTACTTGTGCGGTCACCCACTAAATACAAAATGGCTGATATTCCTGAGGAGATTGGGCCACTGGGAAGTTGAATGCTCTCCCTTGCCAGTGGCATGAGCACAGCACCACCAAAGAGACCTTCAATGCGGAGAGCATGGCAGCCTGCCTAGGCCAGAGCACCAGCAGCAGAGCACCAGCAGCAGCACCAGCAGCACACACTCTCCTGACCAGCATCAGCAGTCAGTGAGCCGGATGGGAACTTGCAACATATATACACACAGGACAAATAAGCTCACAATAAAACCTCACAATGTCAGCTTTGCACTGCTACAATGTGCATTTAGGACAAAAAGCAGCATTTATTTAATTATATCACAATACAATACAAACAGGTAGAAAATTCACTTCACCGGAAGCTGAGCAGCAAAGAAAGAGGCAGAGTCTCTACGGATAACTACATTTGATTGACTACTCGGTATACCGTTGACTGTTTCCGGATTATGTATGTGATGCTTACCCATGGGTTGCTTAGAAATGTGGTTTATTTTAATATTTTGTGGCTGTTTAACAGTCATAATAAAGACTGCTGCAGAACATTGAAATTTTAGAGTGGGCGTTGAATACTTTTTAGTGAAATAATTTTTTGCTTCGGGTTAGAGACGCAAAAATTGATTTGAGGATGACCGTCTCCTCCCCATCCCTGATGATGGTGCTTGGCAAAGACCAGAGGTGTTTATATGAAATACTGCAATAGTTTGTTTTCTAGGCTGTATTTTACAGGTTTACTATCTTAATGATATCTTAAATATAATGTGTTGCAGTATTTCCTCATAGATTTTATGTATGCATAATTAATTGCATAGTATGTTTTAATCAAGAATGTATTAAATGGAACCCATATAAGCATCAATCATTTCAAAGGCAGAACCAAGGACACCCTTTGCCCTTAGGTATTATATGACTGCGGTAAGAGGCAGGGAGTGAACATGACTGACTATCAGCAGCTGAGGTAAGGTGGAAGCAGAAGCTCTAGGTCAAATACCGCATAGAAAAGCCAAAACAATAAAAACAGCATTCACAAAGCCAATCAGTTCAGTCTGTCACACGGTTACAGCATCTGAAGTAATTACTAGATATCCTTCGAGACATAAGCAACAGCTTGAGTCCTTAAAGAAGGTTGAAGCCCTTCAAAACTTTACTAGAAGTCACCCTCAAGTCACAAACAACTGCTTAACAAATGTGTCACAAAGCTGCAATACCCATAACTGTTACTAAATGTTCCTCACAAGTCAGATACAACGGCTTCAAATGTCCTTCACAAAGCTGAGGGGGGGGGGGGGGAGTGGCTTCAACAAGAAAATGTACATATACACTTTTGCTACTCTAAAAAATAGTGCTTGTTTTCTAAAGGATACGTAGATAGGTATTGCAACTTTCAGTAAATGTGTTGATTACTATAGAAGACTTGTGAAGACACTAGTATTTATAGGTACTAGCAGTCAGTGGTCAAAGTGCCTTCAAGTGCACTGTTGGGAAACTGCTTTTTGAGCTGCAGTACCGCATGTGGTTACCAGAGGTCCCTCTCGAGTTAAATGCAAAAGCATGGAAATTCTTTCATGCGGCTGTAGTCCACAAGTTGTTGTAAGAAGCCCCTATCCAGTCTCCAGTCAAATGCAAAAGCATTCTTTCATAAAGCTGCAGTACTAGTTGTATCACTAGTAGTTACTGGGTGTCCCTCTTAAGTACGATGCAAAGGTTTTTTAATTCTTTCATAAATCTTCAGTTCTTCAAGTTGCTACTAGAGGTCCCTTCTTCAGTCAGATACAAAATCCTCAATTTCTTTCCTGAAGCTGCAGTTCCACAAGTCATTACTAGCGGTTGCTCTTCAGTCAGATACAAGAGCTTGAAATGTCAATCACAAACCTGAGGGGGTGCAATTTTAACTTAGAAATCTACATACATACTCTAGCTACTCTAATGAATGGTGCTCATTTTCTGTAGGATAAATAAATACACCAAAGTTGGTTTGTAGTGAGGAATCAATATTGCAAATTACATAAATGTTTTCAGAGTTCTGGAAATAGTTGATGAAACCCTACCATACATAGGGACTAGCTGTCACTGGGAAGTATTAAAGTCAAAAAATATATATTTTTATTTTTAGTGCTGTCACTCAAAGGAAAAGCACCCAGTGGATGGATTGGGCTGGTCTGTTGAGCTATACTTTGTGTCGTGGTGGGTGTGAGCATAACTTGAGTGACATCTCAACAGACCAATAGTGATAGCATGTTGACTAGAGGCCCCTTTACATATATGTAAATTTGTACGCTATTCTTGGGAAAAACATGATGCTGGCAAGACAGTATAAGCGAATTTTTACATCGGACCTAAAAAGTGGAGGGCCCTCGAGGCATAACATTAAGGTACTATAATAGCCCACTCTTTACTACTGCGTTATTTTAACATACCCTTTGCCACAAGCACGCCGACTGAGATTCTCACCAATGTCAATCACATCCAGGCAGAGCTCCTCCGAGGTTGCAGAACCACATGGACTGTGCGCAGTCACATTCAGGCAGTATGGCTCCCACACCTCTGTGTGCCGGCTATCGAAGAAGCAGCTCCCGTTACCGGCGGTGGTGTAGTCTGGGCACTCCTGTGGCTGGCCAAAACTTGGTGGAGAAGGACACAAAGAAATGGTATGTGTTAGTAACTTAAGGGAAATTAATTGGCCCCAATGTGATGGTGTCTCTGACCACTATAGCGAAAAACTACGTCAAGCAACGGGTGCATGGTGCAACTCATTATTAAATGTACAGTGCGGAGAGTGAGCAACCAGGAAATCACACAGCAGTGAGGAAGAACATCGGTTGTGGACTTGTGACTACACTACTGGCCTCTTTTTTGGGTAGGTGATAACTGGTCATCTGCAAGAAAACTGATGGAATCCTGTTGGCTAACCTCTACTCTCTGCCACCCTGTTCAGAGGGTGGTGGAAGACTGTTTATGATGGTGGAGCAGCTCCTGGCTCCACCATCAGAAACAAACTTTTGATTAAGTCAATGGAGATGTAGTCATTAAAGTAAGCGCCTTTTCAAATAGCACTCTGTCTTTTCGGGAATGCCATGAAAATTACATACATTTGTAATGTACCTTCTACATGGTGAATAAGTTATAGGAGGGGTGAGCTCCTGGGGTTCACGCATAACCAGACAGGACCCTAATTAGTTTTTCAAGACTACAACCTGTCAGGTGGTTGCACCCCAAAACTCCACCAGAATACGAGAAGTACTTGTAGGAAAGATAGGTGTATATGCAAAGTGTATATGCTTCAAGTCCTGGAATAAATGTCCCAATATCCAGATTTGCTATGGGTTTTCTTAGTTCTGTATTTATTTCAAGCCAAATGAATGAAACGAAGGACAGCTGACACGTGTTTCGCCATATGGTCTGTATTATTATCAACATCGGACTGCAAGGACACTCTTGTCGCACTCTGTCAAACAATTTGAATACTTACAGGGCGACCATTTGACATATTATTTAGTTATTTTGCCTTGGAAAAGCCCTTGGCGTGCAAGCTATGTGGGCAAAACACGTGTTGGCTGTTCTTTGGTTCTTTCATTTGGCTTGAAATAAATGCAGAACTAAGAAAAACCACTACCATATCTGGATATTGGGACATTTATTCCAGGATTTGAAGAATATGCACTCGGCACAACCGGTCTATCCTACAATGCCTTCTACATGTTGTTTGTTCCAGTCTTTCACTTTAGTAGCACTATTAATAACACGTTTTATTGTTACAGTCCTGTTATACTCCTTCTATCCATGCTAGAAAGATGGGATGCGTTGTCAGATTACTGCTATTGAGGCAATAACCCACTGAGCTATCTTGCAAGCCATCTCAGCTGGCCAAGTGTAAGCTCTGGCAAAAAAAGCTTTGGGAGTAGGCGGCGGCAGAAGTGACCTACTTGCAACCAGCGTGTCTTGAATTATAACAGTGGAAAGGTTTCCTAGGTGGCTAATGCATCCTGTTAATTATTTGTAAGTCCACCCACGTTGATATAGCTTTGATCCTGCAACAAGGGCAAAGGAAAGGCTAAGCCCAGAAAGAAATGGGTGTGTCAGATGTAATCTACATGTCAGAAGTTTAAATCATCATAAAATACTTCAGAGGGTAAATGTGCCCCCTGCAAAGCACTGCAAGTGACCTGCTGGTAACAGGTTCAAATCCTAGTAAACTAGCTCAATGTTTTCATGGGCTTGGATCCGTCTGGAACTTACAGATAAAATAGTTCAATGGTTTGTGCTCACCTACTGTATGTTTAATTACTCAAAAATTCAAACTTTCCGAACACTGATGCCATGAGGACCACTGAGTACTAGCGAGTTGGGTTGTAAATAACAACTTTTATTAACAGCCAAAACCACGTAGATGTTTGTGTCCTATATAAAACATCATTACTACTATAATTGTAGACATACACTTACGCACATACAATATACTATGCATAATATGCATTAAGTAGACATGTTATTTTCCATTCCTATCTTAAAGACTTTGTGCCAAATATATTGTAACAATTCCTGCAGTCTCTCATTGCTCATAAATTACAAACACATACATTTACTTCACTTTCTCTTCGGACGGTGCAAGCTGTCTGACTGTGAAAGACCAATTGTGAACTTAAAGCGTATTTACAGCCCACCTATTGATTACCATTGGTTGGCTTCATTGTCACTTATTTGTTTGCTTCTTATTTGATGGCTTTCCTCCCTCTTCTTGTGTTTGTCCCGCCCTAGACTATAACCTCTCTACGATCCTTCTGCCTGCCTGACATGTGTCCTTCCACAGCTCACTTTTAAAGAACTTCTTTTTTCTTTTTGATTGGATACTCCATGTGGGAGCATGTGCTTTTCAGCTCTCTTCCTTGTGTGCTTCTCCCCGGTCAAATACTGGTCCCCTGCGTTCTGTGTTGCTATCTCCCTCATGTGCTGCTTGCTGTCTCTCATGTGCTTCTCCCCACAAACCTTACTTCAAGATCTACGTTGATCTCTCCTTTGTGCATTTCTGCAGTCCTATGTGTTGCTTGCTTTTTTAAGCACTGCTCTCTCATGTGCTTGTTTCCCCACCAAACGCCCCGTGTTCAATGTTGTTCTCTCCATCATGCGCTTCACCTTGTGTTGCTCTCTCCCTTGTGTGCAGCTAATCCATTCTTCCCCCACCTACTCCTCCATTATCCTCCATCCCTGCAGTCCTTTTTAATTTTTATATTGCGCTTTCGCCCTATAAAAAGATTTTTTTTATTTACCAATCCAAGTGTAGTCAATAAAATAAAAAAAATAGAAAAGTGGCTTCCATGTCATTCAGTAGGCATAGTAATGACAGGCAGAATGATGTGACTGGCAATAGTGGTGACATCATTTCTGTGCAGCATCGGCAAAAGCGAGACCTATTGGCTTTATCAATGTTTGTTTAAAGAGTACTTGGGAAAGTTTAACAATTTCATAAACTTTCACACCCTGTGCGCACCCTCACGATCACGAGCTGTATGCTAATTGGCTGTCAACACTCCAAATCAGGAAGTGTTGGCAGCCATCTTGTACCTCGGTAGAACCGAGGCACAAGAAAGCAGAGAAAAAAACATGCAAAACGCAAAAAGGGGGCAGGGTAGAAACACCCTGACCCCCTAGGCCTGCTTAGGGGGTCCCACAAGGATCTCTACGGCCCCCAATTATTTATTTTTTTTAAATCGGCAAAATCCGTGCAGGGTGCGCCTATCCTGCCGATAAAAAAAAACGAAGCGCGGCCTCCCGCGCTTTGTTGCGAATTAGCCCCCGGGGAGCCAAGTCCCAGGGGCAATGTGCTTTATGTAATGGGGGGCCCAGAGGGGCCCCCCAGCCCCGGGGACCGCCACCCCCGGGCTTTTATAACAAAATGTGCCGGTGGGGGGGGGCTCACAGCTCCCCCAGTCCCGGGGACCGCCACCCCGGGGCTTTATGTCAATATATGCGGGGGGCTCACGGCCCCCCGCAGCCCCGGGGACCGCCACCCCCTAGGGCTTGTGTTTAAAAAAAAAAAAACATAAATAACCTGACCCCCTCCTCAGAAATACATTTTCAAAAAAGAAGGAAAAAATAAATAAAAGGCCGGCCCCGGAGGATGGGGTCGCCGGGGCCATAAATGGCCTAAGGAGGGGAGCTCCGCAGCCCCCCTCCTAAAATTATTACAAAATTTTTTTTAAAGGCCAGGCCCCGGGAGTTGGGGTCCCCGGGGCCAACTATGGCCTCTGGAGGGAGGCCACGCAGCCCCCTTCCAAAATTATATAACAAAACTTTTTTTTAAATGGTCAGGCCCTGGGGGATGGGGTCCCCAGGGCCAAAATATTAGGAAAGGAAGGGGGCCACACAGACCCCCTTCTTAAAACAAAATAAAATAAAAAAAGACCGACATCGCGCCGGTGGCCCCGCCCCCTCCTTGCAGCACTCTGCAAACGCACCCCCTGGCACGTTTGCAGATGGGGAATGAATTCCCCTTGAATACTGGGGGCCAACTAGCCCACCAGGAACCTCCAGTATGCGCCAGGGGGCTGCGTTGCAGAGAGGTGTTCTGAGGCCACGCCCCTTTTTACACCTCTCTGTAACGCAGCTCTGTGGCGCTTAATGGAGGCAGCTGGTGGGCTAGTTGTACCCAAGGGACCCTCAGGATTCAAGGGGACTTTATCCACCAAATTAAAACGGCCACAGGGCGTGTTTGCACACGTCAGCTCAGCCCCCTCCTCCCTTCACCAGTGTGGAAACGCGCCCTGTGGCACGTTTTAATAGATAGTTTTAATTCCCCTGCTCTATTATATACTAGGGGCTTACAGAGGAGGTCATGCAATTCACAGGGGGAGCCCAACGCATAGTGTTCCCTAGTGTATGTAGGTGTTTTCACTGTATTCTAAGTGTCTTTTAACATAGCACTGGCTCTAGGACTGGTTAGTCAGAGTCAGTTACCACCAGTACCCATCTGAAAAAGTTGAGGGTACAGGATGATTATGCAACAAGGCCTCTTTCTGCTCCTCTGTTTGTTCTTTCTGCTTGTCTTCCTTCTTCCTGCACTTTCCTTCGTCTTTGAGGACTTCTGTTGCTTCTGTTGCTTCTTTCTGAATTTCTTTTTCTTCTTTGTGTGTGTTTTTTCTTCTTTCTTCACATGTCCTACCTCTGTAGGCATAGTTAGAAACTAGCATTTAAAGCACCTTAGAAATTAACTGAAAAAACCATAGGTTTCAGGCACGCTAAATTTAGAAATTAGCATTTAAAAAACCATTGAAATTCACTGAAAAAACCATAGGTTAGAGGCAAGTTATAGTTAGGAATTAGCATTTAAAAAACCTTAGAAATTCACTGAAAAAAGCATAGGTTTCATGGGCGTTATAGTTAGTTGGACATTTCACTCGTACAAAACCATAGAAATTGCCACGTTATAGTTAGTTCAGCTAACTATAACTCGCGCGCCCGCAATGCACTGCTGATGACGTCACATATTGCATCACTCATGACATGGTCAGTGACATCACTCATGACATCACTGATGACTTCTCAAATGACATCACAGATGATCACTGATGACATCATCCTTGTGATAGAGTGATAGACCTCCTCTCACCCTATTATAACCTTTGATACACACACTCAAAAATACAAACTAACATTTTGAAAACAATGGACATACCAATACCAGTTACAACACACCTATTCAGTAATTCCAAGATCTAGACACACATCCACTCATTCACCAACAGTCCCTATACAGTCACTCATACATGTACTCACTCATCATATGTACTCATACACCTATACATCCTGTTACACAATGACACTCATCCATAGAGTTACTGACACACATAGTCACACAAGCAAACAAAGTATCAAACATCCATTAAATTGCATATACAGTTATACACACACCACCACACTTACTGTTACAGAAACGTACACATACTTACTCTCTTAAGCCATCACTTATAGAAACAGACTAATTTATACAGGAACTCTTTCAATCTCTCACTCTCACATATACTCACTCATATACACCAATAGTCACATATACTAGTTTAAAACGTATGTAGTTACTCATAAAGACACTATTGAGACAGTCATTCACTCACTAACACACCCATACACACACTCATCCACCCATACAGTCCTGCACACATGTTGTCTTCAACACATATAAACAGTGAGTCACTCATTCATGCATCTATGCACTAAGTAATACCCCCTACCAAACCAAACAGACACTCAGACACTCATACTGATACTCAAAAAACCAACTGATAACCTATATAGACAATCATGTAGCTACTCATCAACCCACGCAGCCACTTATACACAAAGTGAGAGACTGATACAGATATTTATATATTTAAACATTACTCACTAACCCATGTATTCACTGAGATACACTTAATGATCAGTTATACAATCAATTTTTTTTTTTAAATCACCCATTTAGACACTTATATACCCATTTATTCTTCCATCGACCTTGAGATATACATATTGAAACATATTTAATTTTCAGAAAAACACACATTCACTGGATGATGTCATCAGTGATGTCAACAGTGATGTCATGAGTGATGTCACTGACCATGTCATGAGTGATGTAATACGTGACGTCATCAGCAGTGCATTGCTGGCGCGGGAATTATAGTTAGCTGAACTAACTATAACGTGGGAATTGCTATGGTTTTGTATGAGTGAAATGTCCAACTAACTATGACGTCCCTGAAACCTATGGTTTTTATATATATATATAATTTTTTTTTACTGCAAAAATCTCGTAAGCCAAAATCGAGTATTTACTAAACAAAAATGCTCATATTTGCTCTAGGGCGCATCACTGTCAATACGCCATAAGAGAGATGCAAATTTCAGATGCATTAAAAAGTAAAGATTTCCCTTTTATATTGTTCAAAGACTCCTGTAGGGAAATCATATGCAATATACAATGGACCAAAGAAAAGAATTGAATTATTGGGAACTGTAGCAACACGAAATCAAGATGTATTGTTATTTTATTAATACCTGTATCAAAATTGTTTACAATATTGTATCCATTAAAAACACTTTACACATCATAATAAACATTTACATAAAAGACAAACATTGATATTAGTATTTGTTCACAATGATTCTATTAGCAATTATTGTCAATAATCATGAGCGTTTACACCTCAAAACATGTACAAATAAAATATTGAATAAAACAAATTTAAGTTAAAAACTGTGTCCTCTTGTCGACGCGTTTCGGTGTAATTTATGGTAAGTAACACCTTCTTCAGGACCCACACCTTAAATGCAAAAAACTGCTCACTATATCAAATTTGATCAATCTACGAAAGAAGGATACATACAATTAGATTACAAACGTGTGCTCAAAAGAAAAAATTTCTTTGGTTCAGTACAATTGATAGCAACGATCTCACACTGGGTAAATATACTTAAATTTCCATATTGAGCATTGGAGTACATTCACTAAAAGTAAACTAAGAATATTATAATATTGGAAGTAAATTATATAATAATATGCTTAATATTTCTTAACCCCGTCTCACCGATCAATTATTACAATCATCAGAGGGAGATGGTCTCAAGAGCAGATATCTCTTGGAATATACCACACAATTAATTTCAAAAATAGGAGTATGGGGAATATTCTATTATCATTGTAGTAATCCCATTATGTATCTCTACCTCTTCTCCAGTATTTTTAAAATTTTGTATATAAAAGGTCTCACTTAATGGAACTCCTGTGCAATTAGAATTTAGATTAATCACATAATCTTTGATGTACTTAAATAGGGGATATAGCTTCTTAATTCTTATCCTTTAGGGACCGAGAGGGGATATCAATTTCCTCCATCCTATTTGAACAAATATATATACATTTTTTATTTTTTATTCAATCCTGGTAGTTAATATACACCTGTACCTATTATTTAATCAACTATTCTTTGTACTTCACTCACCCGAAGAAATACAGTTATTTCCTCTATGTTTCCTTGTCGGTGCTTTACATATTCAATAATGTGATTGATAGAGGGTATCAAATTCATGGACCCTATTAAATCGAGTATATGTGCTTTAGATTAATATACTTAAAATATTCCAGGCCTATTTGCTAAGTAATAATTTTAGTAAATTAACTCACCATACAAGCACAGATTTGTATTTTGTATTATTCTTAGCCTTCTTTTCAATGTCGAAAACTTCCGGTACGTATTTTCACTTTTTTTGATAACAGTCGTACTTCTGCCTTTATTCAATTCTAGCAGAAGTCAGTTCCTAAAATTAAGAAAATAAAATGAAAGGTCTGTATAGATGAATAATTAATTCAAATATATTCATCAAACACTGTTAGATTAACAGTATACGGCCCGACATGCCAAAGATTCCTCAATATTTTCTAAATGTTTTTCCAAATTTTCTTCAAACCACCTATTTGTGAATCTATTCCTATTTCCTAAGATTAAGTATACCATCAATATGGTTTATTAAACCAAAAGACATTGCATTATAAAATCGTTCCCTAACACTACCTGGATGACGACCCTAACGTGATCAACTACTGCCAGTATATCTAGTCAATACTCGACTAGAGAAGGATAATCTACTTGTATAACACCCTTTCTAAAGCTCCGTGTCTTTTTGGAAAACAAACTGTTTTAACTAGGAAAAACGAAGAAAGACAGGGCAGCAAACCCTGTTTTTAAAGATATTCGTGGCCTATGGAGAAACTATCGGCCTTAAAATTTTAAGTAGAATAAATGGTCGAACTATGCCTCCTTTGTCTAGACTCCTTACCGTATAAGACGCGTAGCGTCTCTGCTACCGGGATTCATGATGGCTCGTCAAGGACGGCGTCGCCGTGTAATTCCCGTTTAAATACTGTGTCACTTCCGGGGGTATACGCATTGACATCACGTGCGGCCATTTTGGTAGTTTAAAACCAAACATTTTACAGAAACTACTCAAAGCTTTATTAAATCTGAATGAGCGTTCAATTGAACTTCTTGTTGATATTAAATGGGCTCTATTTGATGAGTTTAATCCAAATGTTCTATTCCGGATAGCCAAAATTTAAAAACTTGATAAATAAGAATTGGTTCCTTCTGAATAAACCAGGAATTAGTCCATTGAGTAAGCCCATATTCTCGTACAGAAGGAACAAAACTATTCGTAACCACCTAGTCAAAACCTTTAGGGAACCCAAGATGAGTATACAAACAAATATTCAAGATGGGATGAAATTGAAAGGTAATTTTCCATGTAGTACCTGCACACATTGTAGGACGATCATTAAAGAACAAAAAGTGGTACTGAATGGTATCTCACATTGGATAAATGAAATGGTAAATTGCCGAACCAAAAAGGTGATATACCTTATAGTCTGCCCCTGTCAGAAGGGGTATATAGGTGAGACAAGTAGAGAAATGCGATGACGTCTTACTGAGCATAGGTCAGCACTAAAAAATAATAAGAAAAATGCTCCACTAGTAGATCATTGGTTAGAAATGAAGCATAAGGATGATGAACTTAATTGGTTCATTTTGGAAAAGATGAAAGCATCAATACGAGGAGGTGATATTGACACAAAAAGAAAACAAAGAGAACAATTCTTCATGTCTAAATTTAAAACTTATCACCAGGGCCTAAACAATAGAGAGGAGTGGGAAAGAATAATTAGGTGAAGGCACTGAATATCAATGTTGAGTCACCAATATCCATATAAAATACTGTGTCTCTTAGCCCATGTATAAGATGCGTAAAAAATTCTCTATGAGCTGGGCACATACGATGACATTTAGATGGAATATTATGATAACACTTTATATTTCCCAATTATTTAGAAACAATAATTGAGCTCTAGAGATGGTTTGGACTATTGCTCTATATAATTAAACAATTGCATTAATGATTTGGTATATAATATTAGAGTATTTGGATTGAAATCATTAAATAGATCCCACACAATATCAATAAGAAGATCTATTGAATACTCATTCTGATTTAATAAAGTTTTGAGCGGTTCCGGTAAAGTAGTTGGTTTTAAACTACCAAAATGGCCGCACGCGACGTTAACATGTAGACCCCCGAAAGTGACATAGTATTTAAACAGGAGACACACGATGGCGTCGTCCTTGACGAGCCATAGTGAACCCCGGTAGCAGAGACGCTTCGCGTCCAATACGGTAAGGAGTCTAGGTAAATGACGCATAGTTCGGCTGTGCACATTGACTTAAGGTTTAAGGCTGATATTTTTCTTTATATACCATGAGTATTCTAAAGAACAGGGGTATTGCCCCGTCTCTCCTTTTTTAAGCCAACTCAGTTTGTGTTCTAAAAAGATACGGAGCTTCAGTAAGGGTGTCCCAGAAGTAGTTTATCCGCCTCTATTTGAGTGTTCCCTAGACAGATTGTTAGGAGTCGATCCCTTTAAGGTTACCATTTAGATATTGTCAGTGAACGATTGTATAACGTGACAGCTTTTGTTTTAAGAAACCATATTGAGGATATATTTAATTTTGGCTATCCGGAATAGAACATTTGGATTAAAATCATCAAATAGAGCCCATTTAATATCAACAAGAAGTTCAATTGAACGCTCATTCAGATTTAATAAAGCTTTGAGTAGTTTCGGTAAAATGTTTGGTTTTAAACTACCAAAATGGCCGCACGCGATGTCAATGCGTATACCCCCGGAAGTGACACAGTATTTAAACGGGAATTACACGGCGACGCCGTCCTTGACGAGCCATCGTGAATCCCGGTAGCAGAGACGCTACGCGTCTTATACGGTAAGGAGACTAGACAAAGGAGGCATAGTTCGACCGTTTGTTTTACTTAAAATTTTAGGGCCGGTAGTTTCTCCATAGACCACGAATATCTTTAAAAACAGGGTTTGCTGCCCTGTCTTTCTTCTTTTTTCCTAGTTAAAACAGTTTGTTTTCCAAAAAGACACAGAGCTTTAGAAAGGGTGTTATACAAGTAGATTATCCTTCTCTAGTCGAGTATTGACTAGATATACTGGCAGTAGTCGATCACGTTAGGGTCGTCATCCAGGTAGTGTTAGTGAACGATTTTACAATGCAATGACTTTTGGTTATAGGAATAGATTCACAAATAGGTGGTTTGAAGCAAGTTTGGAAAAACATTTAGAAAATATTGAGGAATTTTTGGCATATCGGGCCGTATACTGTAAATCTAACAGTGTTTGATGAATATATTTGAATTAATTATTCATCTATACAGACCTTTCATTTTATTTTCTTAA
Organism: Triturus cristatus; assembly: GCF_964204655.1. Classification (NCBI taxonomy): domain Eukaryota; kingdom Metazoa; phylum Chordata; class Amphibia; order Caudata; family Salamandridae; genus Triturus; species Triturus cristatus. The sequence goes on along the minus strand of NC_140591.1, from coordinate 105,370,660 downwards.
TTTTAGGAACTGACTTCTGCTAGAATTGAATAAAGGCAGAAGTACGACTGTTATCATAAAAAGTGAAAATACGTACCGGAAGTTTTCGACATTTAAAAGAAGGCTAAGAATAATACAAAATACAAATCTGTGCTTGTATGGTGAGTTAATTTACTAAAATTTTTACTTAGCAAATAGGCCTGGAATATTTTATGTATATTAATCTAAAGCACATATACTCCTTGATTTAATAGGGTCCATGAATTCGATTCCCTCTATCAATCACATTATTGAATATGTAAAGCCACGACAAGGAAACATAGAGGAAATAACTGTATTACTTCGGGTGAGTGAAGTACAAAAAATAGTTGATTAAATAATAGGTACAGGTGTATATTAACTACCAGGATTGAATAAAAAATAAAAAATGTATATATTATTTGTTCAAATAGGACGGAGGGAATTGATATCCCCTCTCGGTCCCTAAAGGATAAGAATTAAGAAGCTATATGCCCTATGTAAGTACATCAAAGATTATGTGATTAATCTACATTCTAATTGCACAGGACTTCCATTAAGTGAGACCTTTATATACAAAATTTGAAAAATACTGGAGAAGAGGTAGAGATACATAATGGGATTACTACAATGATAATAGAATATTCCCCATACTCCTATTTTTGAAATTAATTGTGTGGTATATTCCAAGAGATATCTGCTCTTGAGACCATCTCCCTCTGATGGTTGCAATAATTGATCAGTGAGACGGGGTTAAGAAATATTAGGCATATTATTATATAATTTACTTCCAATATTATAATATTCTTAGTTTACTTTTAGTGAATGTACTCCAATGCTCAACATGGAAATTTAAGTATATTTACCCTGTGTGAGATCGTTGCTATCAATTATACTGAACCAAAGAAAATTCTTCTTTTGAGCACACGTTTGTAATCTAATTGTATGTATCCTTCTTTCGTAGATTGATCAAATTTGATATAGTGAGCAGTTTTTTGTATTTAAGGTGTGGGTCCTGAAGAAGGTGTTACTTACCATAAATTACACCGAAACGCGTCGACAAGAGGACACAGTTTTTAACTTAAATTTGTTTTATTCAATATTTTATTTGTACATGTTTTGAGGTGTAAACGCTCATGATTATTGACAATAATTGCTAATAGAATCATTGTGAACAAATACTATTATCAATGTTTGTCTTTTATGTAAATTATTATGATGTGTAAAGTGTTTTTAATGGATACAATATTGTAAACAATTTTGATACAGGTATTAATAAAATAACAATACATCTTGATTTCGTGTTGCTACATTTCCCAATAATTCAATTCTTTTCTTTGGTCCATTGTATATTGTATATGATTTCACTACAGGAGTCTTTGAACAATACAAAAGGGAAATCTATACTTTTTAATACTCTATATACCCGGTCCCTTTTGGCAATACCTGGGAAACTCTCTTCTTTTTTATAAGCAAATTTCAGATGCTACAGGCATCTTGTTTGCTCCAGGGCAAATATCTGAAAAGCCAGCCCTCTTGATCTTCATGTCAAAACAAGGAGAGAGGCAAAGGATAGTCCAAAACAGAGACAAACTTGGGACAAAGTCCCTCTGACAGTTTTTCTGGAGAGATCTGTGACCATGAAGTGGACATTCTGCCCACACTCTACGAGATGTGTCTCTTTGGCACATGTCCAGTGAACCATTGTATCTCATAAATGTCCTTACCCCACAGTGTAGGTAAGGGTGTAGTTGGCACTGCATGATTGTCCATCCCCATCAATGCTCCACCAGCAGGTGAAGGTCTCCTGGTTGACCGAACGGCAGAGTCTGATGGATGGCGGCTTTAAGGAAGGTCCTGAAATGTGAAGAAGGGATCGGTTAGTCAAGTTATCACCTTGGCATCCATTGTTTCCTGTAGTTTATGGACATTACGGACAGCATGGACACATGGTCAGTATAAAATATGTTGTGGCTGCTCTCTCTGGTTTTAGAGAGTGCCCCTAGTGAGGCAAGCCAAGCACAGCATGGACTTTTCATTACATAATTAATCGCTTGTCATTCTAGTGCTTGAAGACACCCCTCTGCCTAGTCCTCTACGGCGCAGAGAATGCTCTCCTCCCATTATCCAACCACGTCAACAACTGCTAAATCATCTCTTTAGCTGTTGTTGTAAGTATTGCATCTCCCCATCCTCACTAGGCCTTCTGTTGTTGAGACTAGGGACATTTTCAATGTCCTTACACTTTCCCACAGGAGGTCATGTGTATTTGTACACATTTGTCTAGCTCACCTTCAACCCTTGTAGGGAAAGTCATATATGGATAAGTATCCCCTGTCATACATTATAAGGATATTATTCACATCACCAATCTGGCACTCATACCATTGTTCATATCACATTTACACCTTTACGCTGCCAGATTGCTATGTGTTACACAAACGCCTGACCAAAACAAATAGATTCCAATATATAGAAGTCTTGGGATGAATGTATATCTCTAGTGAACAAAATTATTTTTTCTGGTAACGGTCAAAAAAAGAGAAATGTCAACAATATTGTTTTTGTTTCCCTGTCAAACAGACAACAGCCTTCACCAGGATGAATAATAAACATGCATCAAATATTTGTGGGCCTCAATCAAAGATACAAATGGAGGTGGGAAAAGATGAAAATGATAGAGAATGGACTCACAAATCAAAATAACACATACTTCGCAATTAATGAAAGTGTGGTGATGACACCTGCTTCAAGGGCTAACATATCAGTTGGTACCCTCGTTGTGAACAATGATGGACTAGCACATCGCATGAACCGATACAGTTTCTGGTCTAGCTGAGGACTATATTTCATTTGATGCGATATGATTCTTTACCAAAGGGGGTGTTGCCCTCAGTCTGATTGCGGGCTTTGACTAAGTCTAGCATCTGCACAAACTAAGAGTGCTTAGAAGCCAGCTATACTCTCCGTGTGAAGCACAGAAATGGAGTTTTAATACTTTCCAGTGGCGGGAAGAAGCAGCAGCAGAGGTCACCTATCTAAATTCCGTCTCATTCTCCTCTGAAGAGCTCTGGTCGGGTTTACATCCCAAGCAGCTCGCATGCTCTTGTGCAAGCTTCCCTTCAGCTTTGTACCTTGTCCTGATGGGTCGAATGCAGAAGGTCTGGGGGACTGGTCATGCTCAAGAACTGAAACTCTGTTTAATGTTCTGACTCCTGAAGCTCATGCGCAAGAATGTTATGTTCTGAGTATTTGTAGAGCGCACCATCATCGGGGAGGGTACCCTGGTGCTGATCAGGTGAGATTCTTGCCTCACCTAGGCTGGGAAGGCAAGTCTATTGAAGAAGCCAGGTCTTCAGTGTCTTGCAGAACCCAAGAAGAGAGGAGGAGACTCTGATGTGTAGCGGAAGGTAATTCCACACTTTTTGGGGTGGATGTCTGAGAAGGCCCGACCTCCAGATCTGGCTCTGCAAACAGATCAAGAAGAGCTTTACCCTGTGTTTATGAAAGGCTTAAAGTCCTCATTTCAAGGGTGCCCTCTGTAATGAGGTGCGATGGCTGAGCTGAGGGACACTTCCATATGAGGGGCGCAGAGTCCTTCTGGGCCGGCAGGAGGGCTGTGGGATCTCGGACCCTCCAGGTCAGTCTCATGATCCCACGGGGAGTATTTGCATAACCCACTCGGACTGAGCAGACCATTGCTGTCCTGTTATCGTTTGTACTGCTAAAATAAACTGGTAGGCGATAGTGAGCTCGGAAATACAAGCAAAAGTGCAAAGTATTTATGTCTGTGTAAGGTTTATAGATCCTGCAGCGAGGAAGCAATGGAGTGCTGGGCAGACAGCGAGTAATAGAGCTGCCTTCATGACCCTGGGGTCAGGGTTCACCAGGGCAGTCTGAGCACCACAGGAGAGACAGAGAAACAACCCAAGCATGTCCTATATAAACCTATACTTCACACAAAGATACTTGGCTATGTATTTAGTCACTGTAGAAGCTCAACCTTAGGTCCCAAAAGTGTCCTACATCAAACATGATATCTCCTTTTTTTCTAGAGAACCCCTGATATAATAAAAAATGATATGCAGTGAAAAATAGTTCTGTGGTGACAACAATGAGTCAACTAACCATTCTTACTACTCATTTTTTTTTTTTTTTTTTTAAACCGTTTATTGCAGGTTGTAAAAGTTACAGGTATGGGCCTACAACCACCCGGCCGGCCGCTAGAATGACAAAAGCATATTGCATACATACAGCAAAAGTCTCTCGGCAGTGCAGAGCAGTGAAACAGGAGTAATCAATGGTGCAGGCCACTTACTACTCATTTTTAATTATATTAAGGGTACTCTGAAATAAAAAGTAATGTTTGGGTATACCCGTAGATCATTTTAAATTGCATCTGAAGCTCTGCATTGTTCTGTATAATTTAATATCTAAGAATCCTCTTCATGGTTGAGTCCACTTCACTGTCCTACTTCAATGTGGAGGGGGGGGGGGCGGAGGGGGCGCCTATGACGGACGAAGCATGCTATGAGAAGATGGGCGACGTGACCCTCTCAAATATCTTGTTTGAGGTAAGACGCTTCTGCAGTTGCCAGCGGTAGGAAAGGGCATACCAGGGCACGTAGCTGCCACCCCCTGGAGCCCCTAATAAGCATCCACGGTTCCTTTGCCAATGTGGTTTTTACCCGGCATGCCCTGCGCTGAAAGAGAACAAGCACCGGGCCTAACTTTAGTGTGTTCGCTTCCATCTGGCTTCGTCCGCATCTGATGTGGTTTTTTGTAGATGCCGCTTATCAATTTAATTCACAGGTTACCCAATGAGTCATAGCTAATTCTGGCTAAGCCATGCTTTGAGTTTGATATCCAGATCTCCCATGCCGCCACCATGCCCACCTGCTCCTTGGCTTTGCCGCGTATCAAATGTGCTTTTGAAAAAAAAAAAATACCACTGCAGACTGCACGTCAATACGAGTCTGGGGTTTCAATTCCCCCCAAAATCCGTCTCTGCATTGTTGTGTGAAAGCCCGTGTAACATGATCGCGTTGCGCAATTAGTCGATTCGATCCTTTAATCTATTTAACAAAGCGGGAGAGCTTTCAAGTCGCGTTGGCGAGTGCTGTACACACTGGAAGCTGCACTGAATCACACCCGCTAAGTCCCGAACAGATAAATAAATCTACTCACTTGTGAATATGCATTTCTTCATATAACTATATGGACTGTCTAACCCTTCATTCTGAGCAAAAAAACTAACAACTGGTACACCATTTTCAGCACGGTATTTTATTGGCTGCCGCCTTTTACGCCATTGAAATATTCCATATTGATGAAAAAAATGAGATAATTGTTCAGTGCACACAATTGCCCTTTCCCAAAAAACCGATATAATGCGATATATTTGAGCGTGGGAGCAGGGCTTTAAGTGGGATGAAAAAACTGGGGGGGGTCTCTCAAAGGGGCGTGGCCGATGTAAATAAGGGCGTGGCTTAAAAAACACAAGCTAAAAATCTGTGCTTAGCAGGGCTCGAGTCGGGGTACCACGCGGGTGGACAGCGATCCCCCACTTATTTTACCAGAAGCTCGATAACTGGAGCAAATGGAGCCACACATTCACTCTTTGGCCTCTCTGGGGCGAGATCGGAGCTCATTGAGAACGCTGCTCATGCGCTGGCTTCTCTGATGCAATCGCATCTAAGGGGTGAGCAAGGGGAGTCAATGAGTCTGATGGTGCAAGCTACCTTTTGTCACGTCACTTCCTGTTGTGACGTCAGCGTCCCCCCACTTCTTTTTTTAGGACTTGTGCCCTGGTGCTTAGCATACTGTGCCACCCGACTTGTATTTTGCTGTTTCTGTCATTGCATCCAGATATATGATACAACAAGTAACAATACACCTACGACAAGCCAGGAATATTGGCTTTGTCAATGGTTGTTAGTTGCATAAGATAAATAAGCAGCAACTATGGCTTGTTGGATATAATATCGAGAAAGCTTCCACTTAAAGCCCTAGTGACACCACAACGATGTTGCTGCTCATGAGTTTTAAAAAGAGAAGGGAAATCCAGAGAGAAAATGACTCTCCAAAGGATTCCCCTTCCCCTAAAAAGCTCAACTCGCATGAGGTCATGCCGTAACTTCTCCACTAGTGAGACGTTAGCAGTGAGAGCAGCGCACATCGATGTGCCTGCTGTCACTGCAGTCCGGAAAAAAACACAGACCGCGGGTGTCAGGGCACAAAACAGAGCCCGATAGAGACCCGATTTGAGGCCTCTTTAAAAAAACTGCCGGTGCTCAGACCCGGTGAGACCCGGCCCACTTAAAGCCCTGCGTGGGAGTACACCGCGCAGGTAGACCAATGGCCGCCTCTGCTAGCACTCCGGAGCAGACGTCAGGCCCACGCGCGCTCACTATGGCAATGACGGTAGGGCGTGGGGTGTGCCAACTCACATCGAGACTCGCTAACACTTATTTCACTTCAGCGACCCATGCTCTGTCCCTTAGTTAGGGGCTAACTTAATGGTCCTGTGTAGACAATTGATTCGTAATTAACTATCACCTGCAACAGGAGAGGGATGTAGACGACCCACCCTTGGTTTGATCCTTGGAGTCCACGTCGAATGTATTAGATTCTGTATCTACCCTACACAGCGGACGTACATGCTGTCGCCGGGATGACTGGTCTCTTGTCTTTAGCTGCCTCCCCTACACTCCAGTGACCCCGGGGTGTTCATGTCATGGGTAAAACGCATGCGTCATCGTCTTTTCACGGAAGCAGTGGCCAATAGCCACAATTCGAAGCCTCCTGCAGCCATAGCTGCCTCCCCTACACGCCAGTGACCCCGGGGTGTTCATGTCATGGGTAAAACGCATGCGTCATCGTCTTTTCACGGAAGCAGTGGCCAATAGCCACAATTCGAAGCCTCCTGCAGCCATAGCTGCCTCCCCTACACGCCAGTGACCCCGGGGTGTTCATGTCATGGGTAAAACGCATGCGTCATCGTCTTTTCACGGAAGCAGTGGCCAATAGCCACACTTCGAAGCCTCCTGCAGCCATTGCGTATGCACCATCTTTGTCGGAACACCTGACCTACATGAAGCTCATTAGCACAACACCACCCTTGCAACACACTGCGTACCCACAAAAAGACTCCACACAGTATGTGTAAAACTTGTCCATGTGGCTCTTAGCCGTCATACAGCAAGTTCGGAAGGTAGTCATGGGCTAAGACCCATCCATCCACCGCGTAGGCCAGGTATACGGATCCCTCAAACCACCAGTCGTTGAGCACCAGCAGATGCACTCCCCTGTAATACGACATCAAGTCTGGAGTGGCAAGGCTTCCCTCGACTTTAAGTCTACAACATTTCGCAAGGGCAACCCGAGGTGCTCCGTCATTCCACAGGAGTTCCCGTAGCAGAGCATTAGCCCTGTGCAAAGAATAATCTCGGCAGGGACACCATCTTAAAAATTGAGGAACGGCCCAGAAGAGACAGATGAAGGGCTTTCCAGAATCGAATATGTCTGGCCAATCTCTCCAATTGAGAGCAGAGGTTACTGTCATACATCTAGGTCTTGTTGTCCGTGATGTACATCGAGGTATTTAAAACCCCTGTGGGAGTACCCAAAAACCTGCGGCCCATGGCATTGCCGCTGTATGGTGGGAAATTGGATATATAGACAACTTGTCTTTATTAATACTGAGGCCAGAGTAGGAACTGAAAATGGCTGAGATTTGCAACGCTCGTGGCCCAGAGCTGGAGAGGTCTTCCAAGAAGAGCAGAATGTGATCAGCGTACAATGAGATTCTGTCACTCACTGTCGGTGACCGCTGGAAGACGCGCAACAATGCATCTACTCTCACCCATGCGGCTAAGGGTTCTATTGCTAGCACAAAAAGCAATGGAAATAGCTGGAACCCCTGCTGAGTGCTCCTCTCAATGGGGAACCGGGGGGGGGGCACAACTCCTCCCAACTATACCCTAGCATGGAGTTGAATATATAGTAGTCGATTGTACACTTATGAATTTGGGGCAAAATTTGAGATGCGTCAATAATATGAAAAGATACTCCCAATCTACTGAGTCAAAAGCTTTTGGGAATTCGGCCATAAGTAGAGCTTGGTTCCCAGGGAGCCTGGCACTCATTTCAATGGCGTTGTGGACTCATCTAATTGTGCCTGGTAACTCTACGGAGCATGAACCCGGACTGGTAGACTAATTTCTCAATCACCCCCAACAACCTATTGGCCAGCACTTTAGCCCAGGTTTTGTCCTTGGTATTTATTAAAGAGAATTGCAGACATTCCTCACAACCCGTGTCTCCGGATTCAGAAGAATCACTATATCCGCTGTCTGAAGATCCCTAGCTAGTTGGCCTTTCTTCCAAGCCTTTTGGAAGGTCCGCAATAACAACGGGCACACTTGAGGCCACATGAGTTTACAGAATTCTGCCGGGTACCCATTGGGACCAGGTGCCCTGCCGGCCGGAGTTGTGTCAGGGCTGCTCCCAGTTCCTCTGTGGTGATATCAGCCTCCAGTATCTCCCTATCTAGCTTGGTCGCCGGGAGGTGTGCTACAAAACATAGGTCTTCCCTTCTCCCCATCAAGATGGGCACTGAACAGTAACTGGTAATATGAGGCAAAGGCTTGTGCAATATCCATGCTGCCCATTATGCACAGACCATTGTCTGCGTCAATATACGATATGGAAGTGTTGGCTTTATGGGGCGTGCACAGCCTATGAAGGGTCTTATTAGCCTTATCACCACATTGATATACCTAGCTGCGCATAGTCAACCACGCAGCTCGAGTCTTTTGCATATGTTCCTGGCATAAGAGTGGGTGTGCAAAGTGTCCCTCAGGGTCAAGTTTGCCGCTTCAGCGAGGAACTGGTGTTCCAAGTCGCAGATACGAGATTCTAAATCCAAGATTTTTTGTTGGGCCCAACGTTTCTGACCCTTGATCTAGCTGATAATGTCCCCCTGCATGGTGGCTTTAACGTCTCCCTCAGGATTCCACAAACCCTTTATTTTCCTTAATGTACCTTTCACCTCTGTGACTATAGGCCGTGAAGAAGTCCCCATCCTGCAGGCACCAACAACTTAGGCGCCATCCCGCCGCAGTCCCCTGAAGCCCCCATGTGACGTGATTTGGAAAAGTGAACAATCCGACAACCCTCGTGCCAGAATTTGTACATTGGGAACTCCTTGGCTCTCTGCCTTCACTTATTTCACTTGTCTTTAATTAAATATCTAAACCCATGCACTGAGCTTAATTGGTTGCAGTGAAACACTTACTTGTATTGCTTGGGTGTTTACTAGCCCTTCTGGAAATCTGGCAAAGTTGACACAACCCTTTCCTTCTCTTTATCGAAACACTACATGCAGCATGCCCTGGACATCTCCTTGACATATTTCACTAACTGCAGCCCTTGGTTTCATGAAGCAGACACAGAAAACCCATGACAAATGACATTCTAATCCTGGACAGTGTCAGAGGCTGGTCATTAAAGTTATCGTGACTATAATCAAGGTCATTAAGAGACGTTGCATTTCACAAGAAAGCATAGCAGAACATCCTTTTCTCAAGTTGAAATCTGTCCCACTGGTACCAACTATTTCCACAGCACTGACCGAAAAGTACAGATTGCAAAACGTTTGATAGTGTTGAAAATGAAACTGCAAACAACGCCTCATTTTTGGGAGATTTGTAGTGGAGGTCAGGCAGTGTGTTACTAGATGGCAGATTTTACTGCAGGACCCCCAGGGTGCACATCTAAATTGCCAGTTACAGAGGGCCTCATGACATTCTTGTACTGTGCATGCGAAGGATAAAACTGTTCTTGTAAGAAAGAAAAGCAGAAAACATGGTCGGGTCTTGTCACCAGCCACACAATGTGTGTGTGGCGTTTAGTATTCCGACTGGTTTTCCTTGGTTGCAGAGTGCATTCAGAGGATGCAGCGTGGTCCCTTCCTAAGACCATACCCGGGCATCACAAACAAGCACAAATCATCGACATTCAAGACCCCACTCAGTAGTGAAAATGCAGCCCGGGCCTGTCAGAATGGTGGGCTGCTGAAAGGACGGTCTACTCTTCATCCTCACACTGCAGCCCACCTTTTCTCTCACCCTACATACCCGTCCATCTCTCACCTGATGGCCAACAGCTCCTGGAGAAGGTATTCAGGGACCGCCAGCAGCCCACTCCCGGTCAGGAGTCGGAGCCCAGCCCTGACATGGTACTGCCGGGAAACAGCCTTTACCACGAAGCATTTTCTACGTGTTACGTTTATAACGGTACACTTACCTCGTAAACGTCGTCACAACGCGTATTGCTTCAACGACCGTCTTTACCACGCAAGCAACGTCATCACGGAACAACATCTTCATCAACCAAAAAAATGCGTCAGTCCTTTTTTAGTGTCAACGAAGAGCTAAGAAAAAGGCAAAAAAAAGAAGAAAGGGGGATTGGGAGGGTCTCCCCCCCAAAAAAGAAAAAGCGGGGTAAAGGAAAAATCGAGGTAAAGGCAATGCGTAGAAAAAACATTCCGTTGTAACGCATGCGTGGTAAAGGCATGCGTTGCAACGGAATGCGTAGAAACGACATATATTCGGTACTGCCAGGATCCTGCACTGGGAAGGCGACGGCGTCCCTGTAGAATGAGGCAGCGTATTGCTCCTCTGCTGCACTTCCGCACCAGCTCAGCGACAGCGGGCTCGTGTTCCGGCTCAGATCCAGCAGCCATGAGCGGAATGAGAAGAAGCCCACCCCCACTGCATTCTGCCGCTGCCATCCGCAAGACTCGCGACCCGCTAGCGTCAAGCGTAACAGGCCAATCTATACGCTGCTCCTGCTGTTACAGCAGTGCCTAGATTGGCTGTGACAGGGGACTGCGGCTACGAGTCACCCGAGCTCCTGTATGCGCAAGGGGAAGACTGAGCTGGCTCTAGAGCGCATGTTGGGCTGCCCGGAGAGAGGCAGCCGTCCAACCCAACATGCGCACTTGGGCCCCTCGAACTCTGATGGTGCCTCCTGTCTGTCAATAATATGCCCCACCCCCTCAGGGCAGCACTGTATTCTCAAGGGACCAGCCTCCTCATGCCTCGATACTGCAACCGGCCCACAGCAGAAATGCCTCAAAAGTCCTGAAATATTTAGGACTTTACGTGCATTTAATTGGGGGGGGGGGCAAAATAGCGGGGCAATGCCCCAACACTCTAAGGGACACACCGCCCCTGGTTTATAGGCATGGGCATATTTATATTAACAATGGCAATATATATCACACAGTTCAAACAATAGGTTTGGGGGTTTAATAAATGTCACTGCCTTGAAGCCCTTTCTATGCCTCAGCAAAGGCAGGAGCCAAAATGCCTCAAGAAACTACAGCTAAAAGTGTAGATGGACAGAATGGCGACTAGTCTTCCTTGGTCCGGTTGCCTTGGCAGCCGTCCAGCGCCTGGCTGGCCTGTCAACCATGCAAGGGCTGATGAGAGGAATGCTTGCAAAGAGTCTAACCATTGACACTCATTTGGGGTAGCATTGAAGCCCCTCGGTTGTCTCTCAATGTGCCACTCTAAAGAGGCCCTACTGCCTGGGGTTGCTTGTGGTCACTTTTGGAAGGGAACTAGTCTGACATTTCAGGATGAACTGCTCCCAGGAGGGCCATGGTCAGTGCTAATTTGCTAGTGGGTGGGAAAAGATGGTTTCAAATGCTACCCAGAGTGATTGCCAGAGGTTTATTCCTCTCATCACCTTTTGTGTGTTTGATGTAACGCCCTAAGAGGTCAAGGGTATGTCCAGACAGCAGTCCCTTGCTTGCTGTGCGGCAAGATCTAAGCTATAACTCACTGAGTCTAAGCTATAACTCACTGAGTGTAAACTATAGCTCACTGAGTGAGAGACCAACACCGGTCTAGGTTTGCATGTGGTCTCTTCTGGAGGGGGACTGATCTGACAGTTTAGGAAGACCTGCTCCATATGGAGCCGGGTCAGAAATGATTAGCATAAGGCAAGCTTCTGTCTAGACCGGCACACTGGGTGAAAAATGATGGCTTGGAATGCTACGCAGAGTAATTGCCAGTGGTCAGGCTAGTTGCAACCATTCCTGCAGCACCTTTTGTGTGGTTTGTCAACTAGCCATATTGAGAAAGGCTAGTGTCACCTAGAGCATGTCACTAGTACCTCTGAGTGTACACCAATTGAACACGGAAATACTTCAGAGTGCTGTAGTTGTACCATAATCTATACTTTGTGAGAGGTGGAACTAGAGCCCACTTTGCAGGAAGTTTAGTTGCCTGCGAGTTGAAGAGTCCAGTTTCTGAGGCTTTTAGGGACCAACATGCAGTTCGGCTCTTCCTTCCTGCATGGTTTCAGGTCACTCTGCAGAGTGGGGGCCCTGGCCTCCCTGGGTCTGCCGTTTCATCTCATGGAAGGCTGTTTGGCCCATCAGATGTGCAGACACTTAGCACAGGATGTTGTTGAGTGTGTATTGAGTTGCTGTTTTCAGGCAGATTTGTTGGCCCTTTGCCCCAATAAGCTGTGTGTATGGTACTAAGAACTTGATTCTTGCATTCCCTGGAGCCTGTGGAGTGCTTTCAGGGCTGCTTTTATGTGGTTAGGCTTGCGCGGCTTGAAGCGCAGTCTGGCTGGCAAGAATTTGAAGTCTTTGAAGTGCGTGTATGGGTCTTTTTGGGAGCTCAGAGTAGATGATGTTACAGCAGTAAATTGGAGTACTCCATAGAGCGTAGAGCAAGTTCTCGGCTTCCCAGAGCGTGTAACCGGCTGCTTGAAGCAGTTCTACTTCTGGATGCAAATTTCAGTGCCTGAACAGACCCAAGCCTGGGACTATCCTTGTGGGACCTTTGTGAACCCACCATATCGCCATCTCGCTCGGTCGAAGTCAGCAGGCTCTCCACATGCCCCAGCTTCCAGGATTCGATTTATTTTATTTTTTTACAAGGATTTCGCCTTTCCCCATCAAGTGAACTCGGTCACCAAGAACACGCGTTCCATCTCCTGGCTGTGGTAGGAGCCACATCCCTCCTACTTCTCCACAAAACTGCATCGATGTTAGCAGTGGTGTCGCACCACCTGGACAGTTGCCACTAAAAAACCTCTGTGCACATTGTAAAAAGGTTCAAAAGCAGGCTCTCCTGCTTCATTCAGGCTAAAATGAAACAATTCTCAAGGCTCTCCCCTGGATATCGCTCAAGGAAGATCACGTTCCAAACCACTATGAATCGTCCGCAAAATCCTCCCCGTGGAACCAATGCCACATCCGTGCCTCCCAGGAGACGGAGATCAGCTTCCATGAACCTACAGTATGTGTATTTCATGACGTACTCATACGAGCGTGATATATTTTGTAAAGAAAACTCCATGAAAAAGACTCAACCCTCTGGATCTCATTATGACTTGAGGATAACCTTTTAACGTTTTTGAAAAACTTGCCCCCTCGCCTCTTCTGCTTCACCTAGGGCCTCATTTCAGCAACCCAGGCACAAAGGGTGCCAGTATTGCCTCTTCTGTACTACCAGACTTTGCCAATAAACATATCAGGTGCCCAAGACTGGTGACTGCCATGAGGGTGCAACGCAAGACTTTTCCAGATGTCCTACAATGCAAGGCTGCACTCTATGGAGTGGACGCCATGATGCTTGATCTCCCCACCACCCCCCATTGCCAATCTGGTCCACTGTTTGCCCTCATTGACCATCAGGGGATCTGCAGGTCATCTTTCACTCTATGATAAATGCGGCTGATTCTCAGAGGGAAACGTTCTCTTTATAGTAAGTCTACTCATTTGAACTAGTCACATAAGAATTAAACCATATGCCTTCTTCCTATCCACAGACCTTTGCCTCCAGCACATAACCCACAGAGCTTTCTCACCAGGATTACAACTTGTGACCTGAAGGTTAAACATGGATCTTTGTAACAAACACAGGAACTCATGTACCATCTTGATAGGATTTGAACCTGTGCCCTACAGGCTACATAAGTGCTCTGCAACCATTACATTGATTCTGTGAGCTATCATCAGGGTCACTGATATATGCGATTAATAGGAAGTGGTGTTTTTTGCACAGTTATGGATTTGCTGTGTTTGTCACATAATCCATCGTTTACTATATAATATGAAGATGTTAACGATAAATTATTTTATTTCTAGCTCAAACGGATCGAACGTTTATAAAAGCTTGGTGGCACGTGTCCCCTCATGGAGGAAAGCCCTTCGCAAAGCTTGACTGGTCATTTTTTTATTTGTGTGCTAAATTGGTAACAGGGTGCAATCTTTGCCCAGATAGTGTTACCATGTGTAACAAACATTGGCATAGCCAATAGGTCTTGCCTTTGGGACCTTAGAAGTGCTTAGCCGTGCAGCACATTATCATGGGTGCTGTGGCATCAGGGACTGAAGAGCTATACAATTACTACACAATGAATCATGCAATCCGAGTCAGGAATACATGCTTGCCTCAGGAAACATTTATTGACCCATTCCAAGGCTTTTCAACAAACGCCGTAGTCACCACCTATGTACTGCACTCTGAGATCTCACATGCACCACAAGGGCACAGCAGTCAGAGGTGTCACATGCACCACTGCGCACTGCACTCGGAGATCTCAAATGCACAACCAGTGCACTGCAGTCAGACATGTCTATGGCTCAACTGTGCACTGCACTCAGATGTCCGGCTTTCAGAAATGTCACAAGCACCGGTAACCTGCCATAATGTGAAAAATCTCAAATCCCCAAAAATGCCCTGCCATTGCAAATGCCATAAGGAGACATGACAAGATGGCTGACTGATTAAACACTCTCTGCTGGCATCTGCTTTACGTGCTTGGGCAGTATGTAGGCCCCTTGTGTTACACAGTACGCACGGAAGTCCCAGACAGTAGTTACTCGGAATGCATGGAAGGTGTGGGTTATAAGTAAAAAAATATTTTCTGGCACACACGTTCACCTACCTCGCCTGGCAAAGCAATAGCCCTAAAATATGTAAAGAACAATGTAAAAGGATGATGAAGGTACAATTCATGGGGTTTGACTAACGTGAGTGCCTTACTTGCACACATTGTCTGAATTGTTAAAAAAAAAACTTGGCAAGTTAGGGTGATGAAATGCTGAGCATGAAATTTGTGTGTGAATAGTGAGGGTAAGGCCACACTGATTTAATGCACCTTAACGTTGTGCTAATTCCTAAAAATAAGAAGGTCTAATGACTACGTATGATTATATATGCATTTGTATGGTTTAGAGTTTGCACCTGGTTACGAGATTAAATACCTGTCTCCCTTTAGGAACACCCCACTTTTAAACAGAGAAGTAGCCCTTAAAAAATGCAGCTGATAAGTAGCATAGCCCGGATGCACCACTCGTGTGAAGTGCTGTTAACAAGACAGTATCTGTATCTTTTTATTGTAACTTTGAGTTTGGTATATGGTTGTGTGCGATTGAAACACTGTGTTTTTTTGTGTGTTATGCTTCTTAGTAACATGCTTGTGCGGCATATCATGGAGCGCGTGCTTGTGACTTTGTTGCTATGTATTTATATAGTAATTCTCGCATTCAGGGGAGAGAATATGGCGTAATGGCCAGAACTGCCGACCTTGGAGCTGGGGAACCAGGCTCGAGTCTCGGCGTCAGCTCAACATTCTGTGAGTCTGTGCAAATCACGTAATCTCCCCGCGCCTACCAAAAATGAATGTGTCCTGTAACTGGTGCTCATGTAAAGCGCTCCAATACCTCTGGGTCGAGTCCGCGCTATATAAAACTGCAAAAAAAAGATTTTGTAGATAAGACAGGCTGCCAGCATGCAAGCTGTTTGGTAAGCGCTGACACCTTGTTGTACTGGCAGTGAAAAGGGTGCGACAACGAGGAGGGGTAACGGAGGAGAGCGGAGTAGTCTCTGGTTAAGAACTGAAAGCAGACGAATAGCTGTGCAGATTGCTGCTGCTCGTCTACGCGGCATATGGGTATTGTTGCGGCGTGCGCAGTGGCGTAGCTAGAGCTTCTGGCGCCCGGGGCTATCCCTCAGATTGACGCCCATGGCAGGTAGCGGGGGGGGTACGTATTTGCTCTAGAATTTGTTTACCAACCTACAGGATGTATACTTTACTCAATCAAACTCCACTCCCGGCCTTATCCGTGATGGTAATGGGCCAACCGCATTTCTACCACAGAATCTTTGGTTTGTTTCTATTACTTTCCTTTAATATATAACAAAATGGATTCAGATAGCCTATGACCAATTTTTTGCTTTTATTCTACATGTCCTCTTTCAGGGAATAGCCCACGCTCTTTTATACTCTCACTATGATGATGTTACTCTTTCGATGGGTTTCCCAAAGAATTATTGCTTTATTCTTAAATCCGCTTTAATAATATTCGACTTTTAGGTGTAAAGGATTTGTTTCCACGTTCAACCAATGAACGGGACCATCATCAGAACAGAAGAAGTGAATGAGGACTTGTGTATGAAGGAAGGTTTAATACTTTGTTATATGACTAAACGCCCATTAATATCTTGGGAATGGGGAAGCAGAACACTGTCCTCTTCAAACCATACAGAGTCAAGCAATGACAGGAGCAAACTGCTGCAACTAAAGATACCAACCCAACCTATTCTCGATTTTGCTGCTGCTGAACCCAGATACACTTGGTCTGAGGTAGTTGGGAATGGAGCCCTGTGAAAAGAACTCTTTTGGGGTAATGTTCAGTGGTGGTTCTAAACCCCACCGCCCCCCCACTAGCTACGCTAGTGTTTAACAGACATGTATTCTATCGGGGAAAACGTTTCACCTCATTAGCACCAATTTAACACCTAAATACAGAACTCAGTAAATGAAAAGCGAACAGGTAACAATTGCATAGTCTACCACATGTGGTGCTGTAAAAAGCTTTTAATCCGTTTGAACTACGGTCAAAATTATTTTTGTTAAAATCTGAAAATTATAAAGCAGAAGTTGGATTATGTGGCAAGGATGGTAAATCCATAATTATGTGGAAATGTTGCAGC
This sequence comes from Triturus cristatus, assembly GCF_964204655.1. Classification (NCBI taxonomy): domain Eukaryota; kingdom Metazoa; phylum Chordata; class Amphibia; order Caudata; family Salamandridae; genus Triturus; species Triturus cristatus. The sequence goes on along the minus strand of NC_140591.1, from coordinate 105,353,633 downwards.
CACAGAAAGGCATGATTCCAGTCATCAAGGTTATAACATAGCAAGTGCATGATCACACCTTGGAACATCTACGCACTGAACAGCAAATCTTTATTGTTATCCAACTCAGTGGTTCTCATTTAATAGACCGCCTAAGCGTACCCGCTAGGATACAAACGTGTGACTATGAGGTCAAACACTGATCTGTGTAGAGGATACATTAGTCTACACAGGCACCAGAGCCTGATAGATGTAGTGTTACATCACATCCTGAAGCTCTAGATCACCAATCATCTTCTCCATTTTCAGGTACACTGGATAATGAGGTGTGTCACTGAAGACTACAGGGTTCAGTTTCCTGCATAGTGGCACAACCCTGCACTCTCCGAGTGTCACATGACATGCAGGGGTCTTAAAGCCTCCCTTCTCCACCTGTCTCAGCCACCTTCCTGCTGTGTCCTGCAGTCTGCCACTGCAGAGCCCCAGGTGTGACACCAAACAAAGCACTCTCCCCTGACTGCCTACTGACAGCTTTACAGCCACAGACAAAAGCAGCACATAGAGGCCTGGCATCAAAGCACTGCTGCTCTGAAAAACATGACCTCTCTACATTTTATATTTATTCAGCGCGTCAAATGAGCACAGGGAATAAGTAACCCAGCAACACCTACAAAAGGATTTATCAAAGCCCATTATGTTTTAAAGCTACAGGTTCAAATAGGCTCAGAAAAATAAATAAAAAATTGCCATTTTGTGTTCATAAAAAAACTGTCAATCTACTACTAAAGCGAGTTTTGGAAGGATGCGAATATATTCTGACATGCCATTGCCAAGGTGCTGCAAAGCATTTTGGGGTAGGGATTTTTGAAAGTATCCTGGCTGGCCCCTTGAGCCAGTAGGCTATGTGGACAGTGGAGGGCGTTGAATTTGATCCTTGCATTCCCTGGGAGCCGATGCGGAGCTTTCAGGGCTGGCATACATGCCAACATTTCAGAAGAGCAAAGTGGGAGATTTAAAAAAAAAAATTCGGGAGACTGGGGCCTTGAATGGCGTTACTGTCATGTATGGGCTTTGGAAGTGTGCTGCTGTAGGACTGGACATTTGAAGCACAAATGCACGTTTTTTTCTTACATTTCAGAAGCATGGAGCGCAATGGCAGGAAGAGGGAGGGTGATGCAAGTGTTGTGCACTGGCCTGGCAGTGCATACACCACCCCCAGCTCGTGTGTGGCAGCCCGGGCTGAAACCGCTTCCCAGGCACACACATAGCCGCCCGAGTACTTCACAGGTCTTTAAAGACCATTCGCTTGTAAATGGGGCTTTGTTGATTTTTCACCCCTTCTAGAACCCCTGCATCCCCACTCAGACTATTCCCGGAAGAATTAGCACGTTACACAATACCAAGCCCTGTCTGCTGAAACCCCGAGGAATCGGGTTTTCGCTTGCAGGAATCGGGAGGCGGGAGACTAGCCTTGAAACCGGTAGTCTCCCACCTGAATTGGGAGGGTTGGCATGTCTGCACTGGGTGGTGGTAAGTTCAACACACACCAAAGGGTTATTCATTAGCAAACCGAGAAACAAGGGAGGGCATGGAGCCGCCTCTCTGCAGGGGTTTGGAGGGAAACGGAGCAACCTGGGTGAAACATCTACAGGGCACAGGCTGTGGTCCGTCGGCTGCGCTGCTGCCTCTGGTGCAGGAAACCAGGGTTCGAGCCTCGAGGTCAGTTAATGTACCCGTGCCTGAATGTGTAATGTAAATACGGTGCTATGTAAAGTGCTCCAATACCTTCGGGTCGAGTTCGCGCTATATAAATATGCAAAAAAATAAAAGGCAGGTGATCGTGAAAGCGCCACAACTGCTGCTAATTTATAAAAACCAATACCATAGCCAGCGAAATAGCCGATACATTATACAGACTTCAGGGTGGCACTGTCACGCACTTACTTTGCGAGGCTTGCAGCAATCCGGTTCCGGGCCGTGCCGCCTCGTGGCCGCAACAACTCCTGCTGCAACTGAAGCGCGCCGTGGGCTGCCGTCTGATGCCAGCCTGCGCAGTCTTTTCAGTCTCCCCAGACTCGATTCCACTCTCAACGAAAGCGCGTAGCGGTTGGCCAAGTTTGCGCTATATAAACATGTGAAAAATGCTTTCTAGAGAGGTCATTCAGTGCTTGTTCACTCCTAAGTGTAATTGTCAACCTATTGGTTTTAAATCTAACTACAGCCTCTGAGGGTTCATTTGCAGGATTATTTTCACACCTTCATTCTATTTAATCTCACCTGCAATGAAATAAACGCACGTATATCCCTGGATGTGGGCAGTTTCGGCTAGCAGGAAGTAAGGCAGTAAGAAGCAGGGTCGTATTTCGGACCCTCCCTCCCCCGTCATCCCCACTCCCTGCCATCCTTCGGAAATACAATGTTGTGATCTGAGGGTCTGGCCTGGGCACTAATGAAGACAAATGGCCGCACCGCCCGGGTCCTCCCTTTTTTACCAGCGCGCGCCCGGGGTGAAGCTAAGGTCAGCAACACAGAGCTCTTTTAAACTGACATCATCACCCGCTTCCTCCTCCAGGGGCAAAAGGTGTAAGAAAACACACCTTGTACTTGAAACATGCTTCTAGGATTGCGCTTTCTGCGACCAGCAGGCTTTCTCCGGGCCCGGCCCACCCATCATTTTGCTTCGGGGTCGCTTTTGTGACATGCAAATGGCGCTGCTAAGTGAATAATGCGCCGGGCACCGATGCGTGCCGGCGCCGCCCCCAAAATAGTGCCGCCTGGGGCGGACCGCCCCCCCCTAGCTACGCCAGTGGGCGTGCGGAAGGCTGTGTGCTTTTTCCTTCTTATCTATATTTGTAATTTGAAGCATTCTGTGAAATCACGGAGCTCTAATCGGAAAAGGAGCATGAAAGTATTAATTTTATATAACAGGAATCGACAACAGAGACACACAGCTATGTATAGGCGCCTTCGTACGATTTGAACGGGGTAGCAGGTTTGAAACACAAGCCGCAAAGTAGAGAACCAAGGGGTGTTGTGCATCACACACCACAAAACGAGCAGCAAAGTAGAGAACCAAGGGGTGTTGTGCATCACACACCACAAAACGAGCAGCAAAGTAAAGAACCAAGGGGTGTTGTGCATCACACACCACAAAACGAGCAGCAAAGTAAAGAACCAAGGGGTGTTGTGCATCACACACCACAAAACGAGCAGCAAAGTAGAGAACCAAGGGGTGTTGTGCATCACACACCACAAAACGAGCAGCAAAGTAAAGAACCAAGGGGTGTTGTGCATCACACACCACAAAACGAGCAGCAAAGTAAAGAACCAAGGGGTGTTGTGCATCACACACCACAAAACGAGCAGCAAAGTAGAGAACCAAGGGGTGTTGTGCATCACACACCACAAAACGAGCAGCAAAGTAAAGAACCAAGGGGTGTTGTGCATCACACACCACAAAACGAGCAGCAAAGTAGAGAACCAAGGGGTGTTGTGCATCACACACCACAAAACGAGCAGCAAAGTAGAGAACCAAGGGGTGTTGTGCATCACACACCACAAAACGAGCAGCAAAGTAGAGAACCAAGGGGTGTTGTGCATCACACACCACAAAACGAGCAGGAAAGTAAAGAACCAAGGGGTGTTGTGCATCACACACCACAAAACGAGCAGGAAAGTAAAGAACCAAGGGGTGTTGTGCATCACACACCACAAAACGAGCAGCAAAGTAATGAAACCCAAAAAGTGCTGCGATGGGCAAAGAAAACATTTGGCCGGCAGATACTCTGGAAGTGGGTTGTGAAAACGGAGATTGGAGTAAGAGCAACACGCATCTATTTACAAAAGAGACATAAAGCCAATAACGGGTGCCTCTGTGAGATTGGAAAGGAGACAGCAGCGAGCTGGAGTGCGGGGCTGTTTCAAAACCCTCTCTACATGTCGGAGCGAGAAGGCTTTTGATGGTAAAAGTAAAGCAACACGTGATAGAGTCACAATTACAGACTCCAGCTCAAAACAGAAGCTAAAGTATGATCATTATGCGGCCCCCGGGGGGAGTAGGGTCGGCAGACCAGTCTTCCCCCGGGCTGTTCGCGCGAGACCAGAGGACAGGGTGTAGTTAGGGGGTCAGGGGGTGGGGTTACAGATAAGGTTATATAGAGGGCAGGAGAGGAAGTTCCAGCCCCTTCCTGCCCTCAGCGCCATTAGGGAAGGGTCCAGTTTAGTTTTGGAGTGTTAGTTAGGCTAGAGTATGGATTTTGTGTTAGGCACAATCGGCCGATTGGTTGCGGGCGTTTTGACCTGTTTGCACTTAGTTGTCTTGCCCATAGCGCCCTCGTTCGTCTCCCCCCACCGCAGCAATTTTTGCTTGGGCCCGGACGCCGGAGCACGCTGCCTGGACCCGGGATGGCGGAACCTGATGCGGCGGCAGTTCGCGCTGCCCTTCAAGTGTTGGGCCGGGCCGGGAGAACGGATCTCCTGCGGCCCGGCGTTCTGGACCAGGCATGGGTCGGGATGACCCGCACGCCTCGGTCCGCCTCTGCAGGAGTTGCGGTGGCGGCATGTCAAGAAGATATATGTAAAACAGAGAGAGACCCTTGAAAGCTCAAGGGAATAGGGTACTCTTCACAAGTATCAAAATCGCAGTCCCTTGATAAGCCCACACATAAATGATCCTGAGTCACAATATCTCAGAAATCAATAGAATTCTTTAAAATCTTTCAACATTTATTGTATACAAAACATACATTTTATCCTGTTAAAAACATATCATGTGCGAGTTGTGTTATAATCTATTGTAGTTGTTTGTACATCTTCCTCATTGCTGTCCTGTTCCTTGCTGCTCAGTCATGAGTGATGTCACTTGGAATGTTGAGTGTGGGGGACTGGAGGAGTTGGCAGTTGGAGGAGATGGGCTGAGCAGCAGGGAGGCTGCTCCTGGTGGGGCTTTACAGGGGCTTTACAGGGGCTTTACAGGGGCTTTACAGGGGCCTAGCTGAGGCCTTACAAGAGATCTACATGGACTTTGTGACTAACCAATAAACCTATAACTTGTTCTAAGCCACCTGTCTACGAGACATCTTTGATTATTACAAGTCCCCTACTAGGACAATTTAAAAAACATATAATCTACACAATATCAATAAAGAAAAGAGGATACAAACACAATCAATGCCATCCCGTTACGAACCCGCATAACAGAGAAAACAACATAAAAGACAGTATACTTTCTCATGAATTGCACATCTGATTGGACCAATAGTCTTAGTGATCCAGCTTGTGGTATATGTGGCACTTATATAGCTACAAATCTGTAACAGTCCTTTTGATTGTGCTTTTTAATGCGTCGACGCGTTTCGATGGCCTTTCTCTACCTAGCCATCTTTATCAAGACCACAGATGGATGTTTTCTCAATTGTGATGCCTTATTATTCAATCCCGCTTGTAACATTAACGTCTCCTCAACCTTGAGTATTTATAGTCTGTTCCTGATTTCTCAACTCTTTCCGATCGTATTTATTTTCTCCACGTGTCCTTTCAATCTTCTGTTTAGTGCCGCCTCTATTCTTGCATGGTTTGCTTAATATTCCAGTATTTCCGATGGATGTAGGGGTCCGAACCGAATCTCCCTATTTATATCACCGCCTTGTCCTTATGGCGTGTTAAGCGTGGCGTAGACGCGGAAATGTTCTTCCGGTATCCGTCGTGCTGCTCACTATAGTCTCCTCCCATGTCAAGAAGAGCCACCACCGCCCAAAAGAGGTATGTCTGGGCGGGGCCGGGGCTAAATTCGTTTCAGCCTGCGAAGCGCGGGGGACGGCGTAAGAGCCTCCCTGCGCGTGTCAATGTAGATTTGACCACCCCTGTCATGACGGCAGGGATGGGGGGAGGGGCAGGAGCGCAGTATGGCAACAACTGGGGGCTGGGGTAGAGGCCTCAGGGAGTGCTCCCAGCGCGTCCAAGGCGGCAGAGGTGGGTATTCAAAGGCTGTGGGACACATCTTGGGACCTGGGAGGGGACAGTGAGGAGGGAGGAGAGGAGGAAGGTGCCTTGGGAGAGCCGGTACAGGAGGACTTTAAACTCATCCTGTCTGGCAGTGAATCTGAAGGGGGGGAGGGGGTTTGGTGTGACCAGCCTGTGGATATTTTGCCCGGTGTTGAGAGGGGGCCGGTGCACAGGGGGGGCGGGGGGCAGGGGCCCCGGAAGAGGGACTCGCTGCTCCAGCCTCCTGAGCCAGTAGACAGCAGTGCCCCCAGCACTTCACGGGCCTGGGGGCAAAGGTCAAGTGTCCTGAGCTTGGGACCCGTGGGGACCAGGTGTTGCAGGCATGTCCCTGGAAGGAAAGATCCGAGATCAGCGGCGCATTATTCAGGAGACCGAGCTTAAGTGGCAGGCGTTGTGTGCGTCCAGAGATGCGGGCCCTTGGGGTGTGTTTGGGGGGGGGGATGGGACCCCCGCGCACGGCTTGGAGGTGAGAGTAGGGCCAGGGCCGGCCAAGGGGCGTCAGAGCCACGAGGCAAGTGGGTTTGAGTGGATGAGTCGAGCCTCCCGCTGTCGGGGGTAGGGACGGCCGCGACGGCTACGACACCTGATTGCGCTGGGGCCCTCTCAGGCTTGGTCGTTCTGGGGGGGCACAAGCCAGTGGTGGAGGCTGGTAGAGGCATAGGTGGGCCGGCGGGGCACAAGACGGCCCCTAGACGCTGGGCAGAAGCAGCAGGGGGGTCTGCGGCGGCCAGCCCTCCATCGAGGGAGCGGGCATCGGCGGCGCCGGAGTGTGGTGATTTGCCAGGTGTGAATAGAAAAGGTTTGAAGAGAGCGGTGCGTGATGTGCTGGGGGCGCCTGATGAGGTGGAGCATGAGGAGCAATTGGATTATGATGATGAAAGTGATGAGCTGGAAGAGAGAGAAGTGAGGGTCAGTGTCGATTTGGGGAGGGCTAAGGCGGCAACTGGACAGCTTGGTGTTTTGCAGGCGCCACAGGCCACCACCAGCGGGAGCAAGATGGTGAGCCAGAAGACGGCGGACGCCAGAAGAAAGGATCAGGAGGCGCCCGCGAACTTATCAGGTGAGGGTGTCTGGTGAGCAGCCTGGGACGATGGCCACACATGGGGCGGAAGAAAGCCTGCCGGTCGATAGGTGTGGGGGAGGGGTCTGTGCGGGATCAGGGAGGGCCTGTCAAGTTGGCAGTGGTACCTGTGGGTGGGGTCAAGCAGCTGGTAGGGGCAAGCGTCCAGACGGACAAGACAGATGACCAGGACCGTAAAGATGACAAAGGGGATGACAAACATAGGAAAAAGTTACCATACATGGGCCTGGCAATGGCATTGGGGTCGCATTTGTCTTAGAAGACCATGTCACGGATATGGAAATATAAGTATGTCGAAGTGTTTAAGTTGTTACATAGGGAGATCCAGGCCAAGGAGGGTTCCAAGGAGGAGGAGTGGGAGCTGACTAGGCGGCCGAGGGTGCCGAAAAATTGGACGTCGGCTTTTCTGATTTACACGAGTATATATTGCGAGAAGCATTTGGACCGGGCTACAGCGTTGCTTAAGCATAATGACATCATCCGGAAAGCGCAGATGCATTTCGGTGGTTTCGCATGGCTCAGTTATGACGAGTAGTTTAGGGCTCGGGTTAGCGTCAACCCCGATAAGCCATGGGGTGAGGTAGATCAGGAGCTTTGGATGCAGTGGATGTCCTCCACTCAGTCATCGGCATCCACACATACGCCCAGTGGCCTTCCTGTCACGTACCGGCCTTTTCAGTCGCGCCCCGCCCAAGCTGGAGCGGGAGGGCAGAGCTCGTACACCGGAGCGGGAGGCCAGAGCACTTACGCTGGGGCCACGGGACAGTCGCCCAAGCCCACGGGGGTAGTACAGGTGCATGCTGCAACTTCAACAAGGGTTTCTGCACTCGGCACCCTTGCAAGTTCAAGCACGAGTGCTCCAAGTGTGGAGGACGCCATCCTCTCCCGCAATGTTTCATGTTGGCCACATCATCTGAACAGTGGCGGGTCACAAAAGGGCGGGGGAAAGCTGGGCCCAAGGGCTCCTACACCATTTGATGTTGAGGCCATGGGTCCAGGGCTCTCTAGGTACCCCAGTAGAGAGGCTGCATTGAGGATTCATTGGGGTTTCACAGAGGGTTTTCGGGTGGTATACCATGGCCCCCGGTAGCAGAGATGGGCGGAGAATTTGAGGTCAGCAAAGAAATTGCCAAGCGTGGTGGCAGCTAAATTGCAGAAGGAGGTGCTAGAAGGTAGGAATGTGGGCCCATTTGACCACTGGCCTGTCGCAGATCTCATTATATCACCTTTGGGAGAGGTACCTAAGAAGGAGCCAGTGGAGTTCAGGCTGATTCATCATTTGTCCTGCCGGAAGGGAGATCTGTCAATGATTTCATTGCTGAAGAGAATTCCAGAGTTTTGTATGCTTCGGGTGATGATGCGATCAGTTTGGTGAGGGTGTGTGGGCAGGGTGCAGAATTGGCAAAGTGTGACATAAAGTCGGCCTTTCGCCTCCTTCCTATTCACCCTGCTGATTTCTCCCTGCTGGGGATGCAGTTCGAAGGGTCCATCTTTTTGACAAAGTCTTGCCCATAGGTTGAGCAATTTCCTGTGCTTTATTTGAAACGTTTAGCTCCTTTCTGCTGTGGGCATTTACGTGCAGGAGCAGTCATCATGGGGTGTCACACTACTTGGATGATTTTCTCTTCATCGGGAGGGCACGGTCTGGTGCGTGCGAGAGGGCGCTTAGTCAGTTTCAAGTCCTAGCACAGGGATTTCGGGGTTCCCTTAGCCCCGGAGAAAACAGCTGGGCCCACCTGCTGTTTGACATTCCTAGGCATTGAGTTGGATTCAGTCGCCTGGATGGCCCGGTTACCAGAGCAGAAGGTGACAGACATGCAGGTTTTTCTGCTGCACGTGATTGGGGAGAAAAAGATCGATCTGCGGTCGGTGGTGCAAAGACTCCTGGGGTTTCTGAATTTTGCGTGCCGGGTGGTGCGTGCTGGGAGGACTTTCTGCAGGCTTCTCAGCATGGCCATGTCGGGTGCGGTGCTCCCTCATCACAGAGTCAGGATCTCGATGGGAGTCAGGGCGGAACTTCGTGTGTGGTAGAGTTTCTTGTCTGATTTCAATTGTGTCTCGCAGGATTTTGTGGATGACAAGATGGTTTGGCAGGTGCAGCTTTTCTCTGACGCCGCAGGGGCTTCCGGTTTTGGGGTTTTCTGGGACGGGAGGAGGTGCGCGGAACATTGGCCAGAGCTTTGGTTGAAACAAGGCAGGAGCATTGCTTTCTTAGAATTCTTCCCACTGCTGGTTGCACTAGAGGTATGGGTCAGTATTGTTCCACGTGGACAACAGGACAGTGGTGGACTTGGTGAACAATCAGAAAGCACTAGTCCTGTGTCTGTTGCGCTTGTTGCGCAGTTTTATGTAGCAATGCCTGCATTTCAATGTGCTGTTTTGCGCGCAACATGTCTCAGGTACAAGCAAAGACATTGCGGATGCATTGTCTCGTTCGCAGTGGCAGCGTTTCAGACGTCTGGCGCTGGGAGCAGAGGCTTGCAAGACCAAGGTGCCGGGCAGTATTTGGGTCGGGGGGGGAGTGAGAGTAGTGGGCCTGGTCGAGAAATCCATAGCTGACTCTACGAGGCGCTCTTACCGGTTGGCGTGGTCTAAATTCGGAGCGTTTCTTGGATGGACCAGGGAGACATGGCGCATGCCCAGACAAGGATGTGAACAGGGAGTCATTCGCTTTGTTTTGGACTGCATTGATAAGGGGTTGTCTCAGACTACAACTGCAGGAAAATTGGCGGGGATTTCTTTTTACAGCAAGTTGTACATGGGTTTTGATCCTGCAAAAAGCGATTTGTTGAGTAGAATGCTGAAAGGTTGGGGGCGTTAAAGGGGTGAGGGAGGGGGGAGGCGCCTAGGGAGGTGATTACTTTTGACCTGTTGCGGGACCTGTTGGCTGAGTTGTCGCTTTGTTGTTATGATGAGCATGAGGTGGCAGTGTTTTGTTTATGTATGATTTGTATGTTCTTTGGGGCTTTTTGGGTTTCTGAATTGTTGGGGGCAAGGGGAAAAGCTGGTAGGATGTATGAGGATGTGCGCTTGGATGGGATGCGTCTGGGCATTTGGTTGGGTCATTCTAAGACGGACCAGGTTGGGGGGCAAGTGGGTGTGGCTGGGCGAAAGCGGACACGTGGAGGCATGCCCGGTGTTGGAGTGGTGAGATTTTTGCCAGCGGTCACGGCAGGTAGCTGGGGAAATCTTTTGTCATGCCTCCAAAGAGCGGGTGACGGCTTTTCAGTTGCTAGCGGTGTTACGAGTGGCTTTGAGGCGCTTGGGCAGGGACCCTGCTAGGTATGGGACGCATTCATTTTGTATTGGCACAGCGACGGCAGCAGCGCGCCTGGGTTGGTCCTTGGACAAGATTCAGCGAATTGGGCGATGGAGGTCCCGCTGCTGCGAACGCTATGTGCGCAAATGAGTCAGGTGCTTATCGTTGGGATAGGCTGTACAGGGTGCGGGAAGGGTAGTTGGGGGTTTTGGTTCAGTGGTATTAATATTTGTTCTCTTCGTAGGTTGCATTAGGGGTCCAGGAGCCAAGACGGTTACCTGGATTGTCGGACACTCGTTTGTACACTGGGCATCGAAATATGCGGACAGGCAGGTGTACGGTCGTAGCCTGGGCCTGCGAAGCAGCCACCATTAAGTACACCGGTGGGGTAAGAGCGGGATGCGCTGGGGAGCCTTGTTGCCACGGCTGGCGAAAAAGGTGGCTCAAAGAGGCTGCCCGGACATGTTGGTTATCCACCTGGGGGAGAATTACTTAATCAAGCAATCCGGAGTGTCCCTGCTACATTTGATGCAATGGGAAATTTTTAGCCATGAGGAGTAATCTGGCAGGCACCTGTTTTGTATGGACTGAGTTTGTGCCGAGAAGGCCTTGGCGGGGGGCACTGAAGCCCGCTGCAGTTGAGAAAGCGAGGCGTAAATTGAATTGAGCGATGAGAGTTTTTTGCGGGAACCACGGTATTAAAGTGATTGCTCATGTGGGATTGCGGCTTGAAGATTGCATTTTGCGGATTGCATTTTTGAGATGATGGAGTGCACCTTTCGCAGATGGGTAGCGCGTACCACATGATGGAAATGAGGGATGTTAATGGTAATCTGTGGTATTAGTCCATTTGGTGCCGTCGGGTTTGAGAGCGAAAGGTGCACTGACGCAAGGTGGGGCAGGTAACCGCCCTTCGAGGGTTTCCTGGTTGGCAGTACTTTGGAGGGGTGGGGTGTCTATGACGGGCATACTCACCCGTCCGGGGTGGGGGATGCAGGTGCATGATAGGGGTGTGCCATGCAAGAGTGCGACAGCTGGAGATGCTGGAGGAGATTGAAAGATAAGTGAGGAAGCGAATGGAAGAAGGGAAGAGGTTGCTGATTGAATTGGGAGAGAGTAACTGGAGTGGGTGAATGGCGGATGGATGAAAGATCTGAGTTTGGGGATTGGTATATTTTATTGATGTTTGGGTTAAATTATTGTTGTCAACCCTGTCCTAATAAAATGGCCTTTTACGCTAACATACAGCGTGAAGTGGTTATTGCGCGATGCGGCCCCCGGGGGAAGTAGGGTCGGCAGACCAGTCTTCCCCCGGGGTGTTCGCGCGAGACCAGAGGACAGGGTGTAGTTAGGGGGTCAGGGGGTGGGGTTAGGGGTGGGGTTACAGGTGAGGTTATATAGAGGGCAGGAGAGGAAGTTCCAGCCTCTTCCTGCCCTCAGTGCCGTTAGGTAAGGGTCCAGTTTAGTTTTGGACCACCCTCCCACCCTACATGTTTACAGGAGTGGGAACGGGTATTTACCCGGAATAGCGTGCCAGTGTAGGACAGGTTGAGAGTTTGGGGATTGGTATATGTTATTTATGTTTGGGTTAAATTATTGTTGTCAACCCTGTCCTAATAAAATGGCCTTTTACGCTAACATACAGCGTGGAGTGGTTATTGCGCGAAGGAGACAGTAAGTAAATGCAATGCATAGCGGTTTCACAATGCAGTCCAAAACCAGTCCTAAAATCAGTGCAAAATGGTCTGAAGGAATAAACAAAAACGGCACACTGATAAAGTAAAAATTACAGTGACATCTTTAAAAAACTAAAGAAAGAAACATTCCATTAACAAAAAGACACACAGCTATATGTAGGTGCCTTTGTGCAATTTAAAACCCGCTGGCAGCCTAAGTACGAGATCCAAATATCAGGGTGCAATGCCCAGGCTGAATAAATAACAGCAGTATAGGGAAAGGGGTCCCAGAGTATATGAAATATAGAGCACACTGAATAGAATAAATTTAAAAATTGAATCAACAAAAAGGAAGCGTGAGTGTTGTTTAATCACACTCTGCACTGGTATCAAGTCATTTCAGATACAACAACAATTCCAATTAAACAAAATGAGGTGCAAGAGAGTGCCCAGGGAGGGGGGGGGGGGAAAGGGGAACGTGTGGATAGTGATATTTTAGGAAGGAGGGGGTTAAGTGACACAACAATTCAGAACAATATCACAACTTAATTGTTTGGGCAAAATATTTCATGCCACATATTCAGACTGACATAAATTCGTTGAGACATGTGATCATTTGAAAACCCATGTACATAAAAGAGAACACAGTGTAAAATACACTATTGAGGTACTGGTATGGATGATAAGTCGACGTTTCGACCCCTTAAACCCAAGAGGGTGGATAGGTGATTGAATTCCTTATTGACGGGGTCTTCATCAGGACAGGGTCGCAGGGGTGAAGGGAGTGGGGAAGGGCACCTGTATAATGAAACAATAGTGATTAAAAACGACTCTGGGGTCCTAGAGAAAGCATAAATAGGACTGATGGGAGGAAATCACCATAGTTACCGTTAAATGAATTCTTGGCTGAATCGCGGATAACGGGGCAGTAGGGCTCCCAGGGTGGAGAACGAAGACACCTGAAAATAAAGTGTCAGGGTGAGGGGGAGGCTAATCACGTAGCTGAAAAAGCAGACTAAAAAGTTGATGACTCACTGAATGACGAAGTCTCAGGATAGCGAATTAGGAACTCAGTCTAAGCCGTGGAAGTGGACCATCGGTGAAAGGCGTGGAATAAATCGCATTCGATTATTACTTCTACAAAAGAACATATCAATAAAGTATTGAAAACGCTACTGAGGAAAAGGGTAACAGGTTCCAGGAACCAATTCACAACATCCGTGATGACTCATAATATAGGTTTAAATAGTCATGAGGCTCAGGTCATGTCAGGAGATGGATTACTGAAGTTAGACCTGTATATCATACAGTTGACAGCCTCCAAAATCAAATCGCGCACTCTCAACTTGTGAACTAAATGCGGGGAAAAATTATTGTGAAAAACGGGATGGTCCTGCATTCAAGAAGGTTAACAGAAAGACAGAAGCCAACTCGTAGACAAAGGCGCTGAGGACCGAGGTTACCCAGCGCTAGTTCAACAAAAGAGGGAGGAGGGAGAGCCTTACCGAGCCACAAGGAGGAAGCGCTGAATCAACCCGTAGTGGATGGACCGGCGCCGCGTCTGTGGGTGATTATATGACGTGAAAAAGCACGCCGTCCGCCACGCTGCGTACCGGCGCGGGCAGCCGCTAGATGCTGGCAAAAGAGGGTAATAGAAAAAAGACATCCGAGAGGTGTCTCCGTTGTGGAGTTGAAGCGGCGTGGGAAACTAAATAAACACTAAAGATTAAAGGAGTAAGGGGTCGAAGCATCGGCACCAAAAACATAATTATTTCTTAGAACCAACAAATAGCCCTCGTATCGTAGAATAAGCATACAATTTGAATTTACAGAACCCTTCTTGCTGGGCGCTCACACGTCAGAAAGTGTACATGATACAAAAAGGTGTACTGGATCGAATATTTACACCTAAAATCAAATAGCGATACATAAGACATTTCAACATAATTGGTTAATGTTTTAGGTCAAGGTGCTTTGAAAAATAATGAAAAGTCCAAAACGGGCTGTATAAACATTACGAATAAACTAAAAATAAAAAGTTCAATTTAACAAAAGCAATTGACAGTTGTAATTATTAGAACACAGCAGGTAAAGAGAATGAAGGGAGTAGCATCTCGGGATTATGTTCAGAAGAATGTTTAAAGTAATATACAGTATAGGAACGAGTCAGCTGTTTAGATCGCCTAACCACCCTATCTGCTGAGGCAGGCTAATTGGGCATTACTTGGATCGAGTTCATTTAGACCATTATTGATTGTATCCAGACGGATCATGAGTTTGGATTCCCTCATAGTAAGGAGTGAGGTAATGTCACCACCTCTCGGACCCAGTTGGATTTTTTCAATGACTAGCCATTGCATTTGGTCAGGACTGTGGCCCAGTAAATCATAGTGTTCAACCAAGGGCGCTCCTGCAACACTGCATCTGATCCTGCTCTGATGTTGGAGGACCCTTGCTTTTATTTTTTGCTGTGTTTGGCCGATGTACAGGAAACCGCAAGGACACGTGATCCCATAGACAACATTCGTAGAATTGCAGTTCGTTTGGGTACGCAGCGTAATAGTGTGGTGTTTGTAGACAAACTCTTTAGTCTGTATGGTTGTTGAACAAGCTTTGCAGGATCCACATTTGTAGTGTCCTATGATGGGAGATAGGTTCCAAAGTGACTGGATGGTCGGCTCAACTTGGTCTTCCAAAAAGGAATGTACCACGTAGTCTTTAATGCTCGTGGCCTTTTTGAAGGAATGCATGGGCAAGTTCGGTTGTTCAATTTCAGTTGAGACCAGATTCCAATGTTTGTTAATGATTTTCTTAATGGCGTTGCTTCTTGTCGAAAAGGTAGTCACACAGATCATTTTATTTGAAATAGAGTCGTCACGATCCTTCGCCACCAGGAGTGTTTCCCTTGGATTATACCAAGCCCTCTTCTGGGCTCTCTTGACCAAACGTTTAGGATAGCCCCTTGAGATCAATCTAGTGCTTAAATCTTCAGATTCTGAAAGATAGTCTAAACGTTTGGTACAATTCCTCCGAATCCTCAAAAATTGTCCAATTGGAAGGTTGTCACGCAACCCGCGTGGATGGTAGCTGCTATACCTTAAGAGGGAGTTTCGCTCGGCAGGTTTCCTGTATAGGGTAGTGCATAGTTGGTTGTTCTCACTGAAAATCTTTAGATCAAGGAAAGGTATCTCCAGGGCGTCGGATTGGATGGTGAATTGGATGTCCAGATCGCGTTGGTTCAACCACTCGTGGAAAGATTCAAGTAGCGCGGCATCACCATTCCAGATGAGCAAAATGTCGTCGATGTATCGTTTCCATAAATCGATATGACAATAGAAGGGGTTGTTGTTCAGGACGTATAGTTGTTCAAAATTGTCCATGTACAGAATGGCTAGATCTGGCGCGAAGGCTGCCCCCATCGCCACTCCCTTTGTCTGGACATAGTAGTTCCCTTGGAAATAGAAAAAATTCTTCGTCATCGCAATTGTCAAGAGCGCCAAGATGAATTCGGTTGGTACTCTCATTGGAGTTGTTCGTTGATTCAAGACATCCCTGATGACACCCAATGCTGGTTCTTGAGGAATACTTGTGTATAAAGACACAATGTCACAAGTTACAAGTAGCTGTTCTTTTGGATCAAAAGGTCTCTGGTCAACCAGGGTAATGACTTGCATTGTGTCCCTCAAATAGGTTTCCGTCTTTTCTGCGATGGGTTTCAGAAAGAAATCTATGTATTTACAGAGTGGTTCTAGAAGTGAACCACAACCGGACACGATGGGGCGACCCGGCGGACGAAGAATGTCTTTGTGGATCTTGGGTAGAGTGTAAATCGTGGGTAATCGTGGGCACTTCTGATTAAGGTAATCAAATTCTAGTTTGCTCAAGTAGCCCAGGTCCAACGCCTCAGTGGTGATTCGATGTATCTCATCTGCCAAGTCTTTTGTGGGATCGGATCTCAATAGGGAATAGCTCACCCCATCTTGGAGTTGTCTCATGATTTCGGATTTATAGGCACTGGTGTCCTGCACCACTATGGCCCCACCCTTATCGGCGGATTTAATCACAATATCCTTGTTGTTCTTGAGAGTTAACAATGCAGCTTTCTCAGGTTTACTTGTGTTGGGTATGATATGTTTATAGGTTAATAGCAGAGTATTAACATCATTCAAAACCATATTTTCGTAGGCCAGGATTCTGTTGCTCATTGCATTGGTAGGTGGCACGAACTTAGATGGGACCCGAAGTCCTGTGAAGGATTTGGACAAGTTACTCTCGGAGTTTTTGAAAAAATACCTAAGGCGGATTTTTCGGAAAAAGCCATGTAATTCTGATTTGAGGTTAAATGCATTAGGATGGGCCGTAGGGACAAAGGCCAGACCTTTAGAAAGGATTTGTTGTTCGTCTGCGCTCAAGACATAGGAAGAGATGTTGACTACAGGGCTGTTGTTGGCCACTACCATCTGTAAACCTTCCGTCTCGTTGAGATCTCGCCATGGTTCTCCGGTTGGAACCGAACCTGCTTGGGGATCGTGCCTCTGCCTCTGTCCCAATTCGTCATTGGTGGACAGCGCCTTTGTCTACGAGTTGGCTTCTGTCTTTCTGTTAACCTTCTTGAATGCAGGACCATCCCGTTTTTCACAATAATTTTTCCCCGCATTTAGTTCACAAGTTGAGAGTGCGCGATTTGATTTTGGAGGCTGTCAACTGTATGATATACAGGTCTAACTTCAGTAATCCATCTCCTGACATGACCTGAGCCTCATGACTATTTAAACCTATATTATGAGTCATCACGGATGTTGTGAATTGGTTCCTGGAACCTGTTACCCTTTTCCTCAGTAGCGTTTTCAATACTTTATTGATATGTTCTTTTGTAGAAGTAATAATCGAATGCGATTTATTCCACGCCTTTCACCGATGGTCCACTTCCACGGCTTAGACTGAGTTCCTAATTCGCTATCCTGAGACTTCGTCATTCAGTGAGTCATCAACTTTTTAGTCTGCTTTTTCAGCTACGTGATTAGCCTCCCCCTCACCCTGACACTTTATTTTCAGGTGTCTTCGTTCTCCACCCTGGGAGCCCTACTGCCCCGTTATCCGCGATTCAGCCAAGAATTCATTTAACGGTAACTATGGTGATTTCCTCCCATCAGTCCTATTTATGCTTTCTCTAGGACCCCAGAGTCGTTTTTAATCACTATTGTTTCATTATACAGGTGCCCTTCCCCACTCCCTTCACCCCTGCGACCCTGTCCTGATGAAGACCCCGTCAATAAGGAATTCAATCACCTATCCACCCTCTTGGGTTTAAGGGGTCGAAACGTCGACTTATCATCCATACCAGTACCTCAATAGTGTATTTTACACTGTGTTCTCTTTTATGTACATGGGTTTTCAAATGATCACATGTCTCAACGAATTTATGTCAGTCTGAATATGTGGCATGAAATATTTTGCCCAAACAATTAAGTTGTGATATTGTTCTGAATTGTTGTGTCACTTAACCCCCTCCTTCCTAAAATATCACTATCCACACGTTCCCCTTTCCCCCCCCCCTCCCTGGGCACTCTCTTGCACCTCATTTTGTTTAATTGGAATTGTTGTTGTATCTGAAATGACTTGATACCAGTGCAGAGTGTGATTAAACAACACTCACGCTTCCTTTTTGTTGATTCAATTTTTAAATTTATTCTATTCAGTGTGCTCTATATTTCATATACTCTGGGACCCCTTTCCCTATACTGTTCGACACCCAGGTCCCAGTGATTTTTGGGTATACCCCTTTTTCTAATGGAATAAATAACAGCAGCACACTGATAAACTCCAAATTATAGAGATATTTCTAAATTAAAAAAAAAGACAATAAAACATTCCATTAACAAAAGACACATAGCTATATATAGGGGCCTTCTTACACTTTAAAAGCATCCGGCAGGTTTGCAACATTAGCAGCAAAGTTAACAACCAAGCAATGTTTGAAACACGAGCTAACCAAACAAGTGAACAAACCCACAGAGGCTCTTTTTAGAAAGCTGTCTCCATACATAGCGAATGAAAGCGAGATTCTCCGTTTTTTGTCTCACTTATTCAGCTTTCTGTAGCCTGTACCCGCCCCACGGGCATCAGTGCGCTTTAACAAATAAGTAAATATGGTGCTAAAACACACAATCAGTTATCATTTACACAGGGTAGAAACGGCCAATGCCAGGAACATCGCGTAAAGTGCGCATGTGCCACAACAAACTTGAGAACAGAGCTTGGTTACACTGAAGCACAGGTGGCCGTGAATCGGGTGCTGCGCTAAGTGCTTGGCGTCAATGTAACAAAAAAGTTTGTGACAGGACATACAATAGCAACAAGTAGAAGAGGACAAGTCCTGGTAGTGATCCATGGGAGTTAACAACTGAGAAAAAAGGTGGGACAAGCAGGAACCTTTATCCAATTAGAAGCAACGTTTTAAAAGGACACTAAAAAAAGCCAATCAGGAGCTGGATACGGGCTTAAGCCCCCTGACTGAATACAGCATGTCGAGAGAGAGTGCACGCGCTGCCTAGGCTTGACCTAAAAATTACTTAACAATGAAGTACTAGTAACACAAAATGTGCTACATTATGCCACATAGTTTACCTTTTCTTGTTTGCTCCATGCCACTTTATTTAGTCCTCCCCTGCCGTTTAATTGCAGTGGCCCTGGCTTTCACATGAGGATTCATACTGACGACCAACAGTCTAGAGTTATTTCTGCTGCAAGCACATTACCCACCTGAGCTATTTTATCATTACTGTAACCTGAGACATACGCAGCACTCTCCAGTGGGTACTTTAACCTTTAACTACCTTAGCAGTAGGTACACTTGCTGAGAAGATACAGAGCTTAAGAGCTCACTGGGCTAATGTTCCACTACTGACTTCAGTAAGCTACAAGGAACCTGTTCAACTCTGCCTTTTATCTATCTGAGGTTGATTAGCGCGAGACACTTAGGTAACGGAAACACCTATTATTCATGAAGCTGATAATCGACAGTACTGTGGTAATGAAAAAAACACCTCAAAAACAGGTGCAAGTTTGCCTGTGCGCTTATGCGCGCATGCGTTGTGTGGAAAAATATCTTACTTAGCGACGTGTCACATGAGCGGAGTTTAAAGTTGAGATTCTGCTTCAGTCCACAGAGAAGCAGCGCGTACCTCCAATCAGTGAGCTAGGGGAGGTTTGAGGAAGGGAAATAAGAGGTTTAAGCAGCGAGTGACCGACAGTAGGAGACAGGGTGGGTTTGAGCCCATGCGTGTGAGTGTTTGCAGCTGAGCTCGAGTATGTACGTGGCTAAATGTCTCAAGCTGTTCTATTTCACGTACTGCGTTAAGTGGGATGACAAAGGTGGTGGTGGTGGGCGTCTTTAGAAGGGATGCGACCAAAGAAGTCTAACTAGGAAAAGTTTCCAAGATTTCATTTTCTGCTCTTTGGTGTAGACATAGCACTTAACAACCAACATATACCTAGAATAGGCCGGCCCATTGGCTTTGCCAATGCACGTTAGGAGAATCAGATGCATGTGTAATAATTAGAACTGAAAATGTTTCAACTTTGAAAATGTGAGACTGTCACTAAAACATTACTACGGTCTGCGAAAGGATACTGGTCCTCGGAACGTCTCAGTAACTCCAGCTCTGCTCTTCACACCACTTTCGTCTGCAGGGTCTCGCGCGGTCAGACGCTTGGGACCTTTTCCTCCCCCACATCTTTCTGAAATATTCCATCAGCATATCTCACACCATCATTCCCTTCCACTTCACCACTGTCTTTTCACTCGGCCCTTCTGCATCTACCTCCTTCTGTTACCTCCCTTTTGCACGGACCCCCTCTGTAAATGTAAATGTATTTGTACTTATATAGCGCACTTCTACCCAGAGGTCTCGTAGCGCTGTATTCATACCGCTGTGGAACCCTTCCTGGTTTTTCCTGTGAGATGTCCACTCCTGGGCACCCCCAAGGTGAAGCCAGGCATCCTAGCGCTGTGGGGGCCGTTGTGGAGATTAAGCAAGCTATTGCCCAGAGTTGCACAGTGGGACCCATGATTAGAATAGGCACTGAGGCGAGAATTATCAGGTCCGGGGAAATTGAATCCAAGAGCCGCTGAGGCGGGAATTGAACCCTGGTCCCGGGCCAGACCTCTGCATCAGGGTCTGCCGCTCTAACCATTGAGCCACACTTCTCTTCATCTCTCTCTGCCCCCCACCCCGCCCCCCCCCCTGTTAACACATCATTTTCTTTTGATGCAGTCACTATTCTCACAGCTCTGTAACTCTGTAGTATACTTGGTGGCTCCACACCGCCTCGCGGTGCTTATTGTAGAAGGCTGGCTTGGATCCAACATTCTCTGGAACATTGGTGTTTGAAGAAATACTGGCAGTTGGGAACGCGGAGCGGTGTCTTCTTGCCAGTAGCTCGGGGTGGTTTCAGTTCTCGTTACTTCTAAATAATCGGCTACCTGCCCAAGCATGGTTGCTGTGCTTCAATACTACACAATTTGGACAATAAGCGTCACGAGGCGTTATGGAGACACCAAGAACACTAGATCCCTATGTAGATATCAAGGTACGGGACAAAATAATATGTTTAATAGTTGACTCAGGTGCGAGAATCACCATGATGACTCAAGAGTTGTTTCAATGCACCTGGAAAGGCAGCCTATTGTTGCCCCCAGACTGATCACAAGCGTTCTCTGAAGGACGCACAATTAAGTTGCTGGTTTATTTGAAAGACATCTTGGTTTTTAAAGGAAGATGCATCCAAGGTAAAATCTATCTAGTGGTTAAAGAACGGAACATACTTGGATGGTTCCATCAGGGATGGTTTTTCATGATTTTGGGGCCTGGAGCAAAGGAACAGGTTCTGGTTCTCAGAAACGCCCGCATAGTCGAAGAGATGCTGAAACTTCCACGTGTTTTCTCAGGGGAACCAGGGGAGATTAAAGGTTTCAAACACCCACATACCATAGAATGTTGGCTCCACAACAGCCTTCTATCAAAAGCGTCACAAGGCGGTGTGGAGCCATCAAGAATACTACCAACTCCTTTACACTTTTTAAATGAAATGCTATTTGGATTGTATAGGGGACCATGGCTCTCTGCGCTCTACAGAGAGAATGAGCATGTGAGCACCCTTATGACGCACTTCAAGGCACTGCGAGAAGCTGGCACTGCCTTCCGCCTCACCTGCAGAGATCCCGAGCATCTCCGGACATGTGCACCCTCCCACAACTTGAAGTCACCCAGAAACTCAGAGGCGACTCGGTTCACACAATGTGCTACGCAAGTCACACGCGGAGTGGAAAAACAACTGCAGAAGCACAGCATCTAGAAAAGGCGAACACTCCTAGAGTGCAAGATGAACTGAAACAAACAGCCAGGGCTGCATGACTGAACATGGATCACCTGCATGATTTAAGAGACACTTTTGAGATGTCGACCAGTGTTTTTGACTGTAAAGTTAAGTACATGAATATAAAGCCAGCTAAGGACCCATTTCAAAGTCGGCTTTTAATTACTCCAGGACTGGAGACCTGGCAGGCCTCGCCTCGCATAAAGCCCTGATATCACATGAGTGATACCACGCTCTTAGCTATCAAGTGTGCAGCAGGTGCCGTGGCACCGGAGCCAGAGGTCCTAGGGGCCCACTGCACCGCAGTTACAGTTGCTGAGTCCATTTGTCTTGCGTCAGAGCCCACAGCACTTTTGCTGCGAGACTCATCAGCACTGATTTTTAATTACAATCTGGTGCCTGAAATGGTGCATTCATAAAGTAGAAACCTACATTGCAACAGTGGTTAAATTGTAACAATTCAGGAGGTAGCTTGCACCAGCCCATTTCTCCTGTTAGTGCCGCCTATAATAGAACCCACTACTAACCATGAAAGTGGGAAGAGGCTGTGGTGTAATGGCCAGAGCTGCCGACTTTGGAGATGGGGAACCAGGTTCAAGTCTCTGTGTAGGCTCAACATCCTGTGATTCTGGGCAAATCACTTAATCTCCCGGTAGCGCTATTGTTGATGATTAAGTGCCGGTGCTGAGTACTGGAAACCACCGGCTCAAATTAGGCACTGCATTTCCAGTACTAGATTGGAAAGGAGCAACCAGTGATATAAAAGCTTTGATAAAGAGAGAACACTTATAACTAGGACTTAACCTGCTATTGAGAACTTTCAATTTTGCCAGACTGTGAACATGACATATATGCAGTGCTTGAACTTTCCTGTGGGTGGTGGGCACCATTTTTGGGGACCAGGACTTAGTTTTTATCATCAGACTTTTAAAGAAAAATGTATTGACTTTTATTGAACTTATGCAGCAGTTCAGTACAACATACAATAAATATGCAACAGCGAGCACATACATAATTCATATATTACAAAGCCAGGTTGACATTAGATACAACTGACATCATAATGCATTGTTGTTTAATACATTGCATTTCATTATCATTGCATTAACCCATATGTTTCTTGCTTACTCTTATTGACTCGGGACGGGCAATGAAATTTAACAGTTGCTGTGTGTGTTGTTTTCTTGTTCATAATGAATTGTGTCAACATCTTGGTGGATGGGCTGATGGTTCGAGCCATCGAGCAGGTATGCAATGAATGGGTCCCATATCTCTCTGGGGCGGGATGAGACCGACAGCAGCTCTGCGCATGTATTGAGTTGATCCCTGCGTACACTAAATCATCAAGCCGTTGCTTAAACTTGGGAGCGCGTCCCCTACCCCATCGGCACGCAACCCGCCGTTTGGCCAGCAGCATGCATAAGGCAAAAAACTTTCTGTGCAATGGTGGCAATTCTTCGGTTCTTCGGAGTATCCCAGCACTGCAATTACTGGTGTCATTATATTGGAGCGTTGGATCATTTAGGAAACCGCACGTAATACTTCTTTCCAATATTTCTGGCTAGCATCACACTGCTACGCTAGGTGTAAGAAGCCTGCCTCCTCCATTGCACATCTTTCACAGCGATTGTTATCTCCTCGTAATAGGTAATTATGCAGTCTGACAGGTGTATAATAAGCAGGATGCAAAAACTCAAAGTGTATGATCCGTAGCGGGCTGCTTGCATTCCCACTGCTTGTCTGTACGTTCAGTATCTAATTCTAATTCCCAACCTCTGTTGGCCTCATGTTGTGCCCATGACCGTTCCGGTGAGGCGGAATGGTATAGCCTAGACACCACATGTGTTGCCCCATTCATTTGCAGAAGAGTGTGTAGCGTGTCGCATTGAATTGGTTCTTGTGGAAAAGCGGGGGTCTTGTCATCATCATACTTTGACTTAGAATAAGAGAAAGACCGGAAGAGAAAGAGAGCGACAGGAAAACCGTGACAAAGGGAAAAAGCAGAGATGCAACATTTGCTGGAGTGAGCTGAAGATTCAAAAGTCTGGATTGGTGGAAGAAAAGTGCAAACAAGACTAGACGTCCTTGTAAACATTTTGGGCCCCGTGGTCATTTATTTATTTTACGAATTAAATGCTGGATATGGGACCTGACTCACCAAGAATATTGCATTCTCTCGTGAATACAAGACCTTAGTGTGCAATGCACAAAAGTACGTTCAATATCACAAAGCAGTCATTGTGAGTCACAAGGGAAGCGGGGAGCTCCAGGGTCGGTCATTGTCCCTCGTGATTCACAAGGGATGCACACACGATTCACAACTGGTTTTGAGGCAGCACAGCATGGGATGGTTAGCAAGTGACCAGACCAAGCAGTATCTGCACATTGTACGCAGTCACAATCTGACACCTTAAGCTCTGCTCGTGCAGGCTGCAGGCATCAGGAGTACAGACAATTGCTCCACAGGCAACTGCATGCACTCCCCAATGACACATTACAATGTGCCAATGTTAGCAGCACTGAGACCCGGTCTTTGTACCAGACATGGGTCGTGCTGCAAGCATGCTGAGAATGCAAACGGTGGGATGGGGATCTGGTGTCCCTTGTAGGGCTCCAGCCCAGCATCTGCAACGTTTCACAACGCGTTGCAATCCTATTCCTGTCTCATTCATATTTATGAGGCTGTGGAGTGAAAACGTTTGCAGAAACTATTCTTTGCCGGATGAACATTTTGAGCCTCTCTAGTAATGAAAGGGGACAGGGGACTCGAGCCACAGTGCATAAATTGTGCTGTGACCGATCTTATCCGTGCATCAGGTCACTGGAGGGATAAAGTAATTTGTCGGTGATCACATCATTCAATAAGTAGGAGGCTGGGATTTAAAACAAATTAGAATTGTGTTGGGTCCCTGTCAGTTCTCTTCCACAGTCTAAGCAGAGTGGGACAAGGAAAAGATGTGACTTTGGTACCTGCAAGCCCCCTTTCCTGCATGTCCTGCAGGTGATAGAGTTTCCTGACACCAGGAAATGGACACTCATGTTTGAGCCAAGGAGAGGTTTGCCTCCACTCTGAGTGCATGGTCAACCAGCAGGGGACACCTGGGGGGTCTTATTAGGGATCCTACGCCCCAACAGTGCAGAGAGCCTGCGAGTGCACCGTCCTCGGCAGGTCACGGGTGCCTGGACTTGTGTATTGGTCTCATTACTTACCAGCAATCTTCATCCCTCCAATCCTCGGTGTTCCTTGTCATGGCCCTTACACATTCAATCAATCAATCAATCATAGCATTTGTAAAGCGCACTACTTGCCCGTGAGGGTCTCAAGGCGCTGGGGGTAGGAGGTGCTGCTACTGCTCAAAAAGCCAGGTATTGAGTCTTCTGAAGGTCAGCAGGTCTTGGGTCTGCCGTAGGTGGGTGGGGAGGGTGTTCCAGGTCTTGGCGGCGAGGTGGGAGAATGATCTGCCGCCGGAGGTCACTCTTCGGTTGCGGAGGACTGTGGTGAGGGCGAGGTTGGAGGAGCGGAGCTGGCGGGTGGGGGTGTAGAAGCTGAGTCGTCTGGAGAGGACACTGGTCCGGGGTTGTGGAGTGCCTTGTGTTCGTGGGTGAGGAGCTTGAAGGTGATCCTCTTGTTGACGGGGAGCCAGTGCAGGTCTCTCAGGTGGGGTGTGATGTGGCTGCGGCGAGGGAAGTCGAGGATCAGGCGTGCAGAGGCGTTCTGGATGAGTTGAAGCCGTTTCAGGAGTTTGACGGAGGCTCCTGCGTAGAGGGCGTTTCCGTAGTCCAACCTGCTGCTGTCGAGGGCCTGGGTGACCATTCTTCTTGTTTTGGTGGGGATCCACTTGTAGATCTTACAGAGCATGCGAGGGTGTTGAAGCAGGAGGAAGAGACTGCGTTGACCTGCTTAGTCATGGAGAGGGTGGAGTTGAGGATGACCCCTAGGTTGCGTGCGTGGTCAGTGGGTGTTGGAGCTGTTCCCAGAGCGGTCGGCCACCAGGAGTCGTCCCAGGCCGAAGGGGTGGGTCCGAGGATGAGGACCTCCGTCTTGTCCGAGTTCTGCTTCAGTCGGCTGTTCCTCATCCATTCGGCGACGGCCTTCATTCCTTCGTGGATGTTGGTTTTGGTGGTGTGGGGGTCCTTGGTGACGGAGAGCCACATTGAGGCTTGCGGACGGGCAACTCAATCACAGCCTTGGAAAGAGAATTCTTCTCTTAGAAATTATTTTACTCTTCTGTGGTGTCTTTAAAAAAAAAAACCTAGTCTCCTCCTCATCTTTAATAGCAAGAGAGCAAAGGTAGGTTAAGATAAGAAAAAGATGGCATGAGAGAGCGGGGTGCATGCAGCAGCTCAGCTTAGCTCGAATGCCGTCATAGCCCATACTCTGAGGATGCAGCACGCCCTGCCGTCCTCCATCAAGAAGAAGCCCCAGATATCCAACGCATGGGCCTAGGCTCAGGCCGAAGTACAAGCAGATCAAAGTCAGTCTGGGTGACAATGATGCCTCCTTGGTGAGACCAGAGGCATGAGCCCTCTGTTGAAGGCACGAGGAGTGTCAATAGGAAAAATTCACCCTTCAACCTAAGGGCCCTATGATGCTCCCTTTCACCCACCCACCCACACAGTGAAAGGACCCCTGGACCCATCACCCACGCCATTGCTGGCGGGCATGCCACAGCCTGGTCCAGTTCATCGCAGTTTCACATCATCGAAAAATATTACTGAGGCCCGGGCCAGATTACCGCCACCTCATCTGCCCTTTCCTCAAGTGCAAGGGCAGGTATCATACTATTGGACATACTCAAATATTTTTAACTTACTCGACAATCGCATTGGATTCGGAATTTCTTATTTTAACTAATGGCTAGATGATCCTGATAGCCATTAATTTGAGTTTGCGTTCTATTGTCTCTTTCCTTCATTCCTCTGAACACTCTGGGCCGTATTCACAAACGGCCTCCACAGTTGCAGCGTAGTCCTCTCTGTCGTTGCGGGGGTGCCGCACTGCAATGGGAAACTGCTGTACGGAGGTCCCGCCATGAGTGCGGGACCCTCACCGCAACTGAGAGGCCTCTGCCGTGACTGCGGAGGCAGTTTGCGAATCAGCCCTCTGTTATTAATTATAGTGTTATTGTCCATCTTATTGAATGTGGAATGCTGTTTTGAACCTTGCCTGTGGTGGTTTAGGGTAGTGGCAGCTGGAGATCATGGTGGGTGGCCTCCGGCAGGTGCTTGACGGTGGGTTGAAATAGAGGCTTACCCCTCCAAACTCCAGTCTCTGTCTCTTCTTAATAGCCTTGCACTGTTTCCTCTGTTTACTTATCCCTTTATACATTTAAAAATGGAAGGCATGAAGATTTATTTTGATGTCTTCTTCTGACTACACAGCTGTATTAACTTACTGGCAAGCGCATTTCGTATGCATTCAACACCATACAGATACACTTAACTGTTTTAACAAATAAGCTGATCCAAGTTGTCTTAGTAGGATTTATTGGCAACAGGACCTCTGTGCTGCTCCCTGGAGGACAGAGGCAAACAAAACTCCTGAAAACTGCACGAGGGGAATCCAAAGTAAACATTTCATTCCACATTCTTAACTCTCAAAGTCACAACACATCTCCTTCCTTTAGCAACGAAAGATAGGAACCTACAAAAACTGAGAGATAAACAGGAAATAACTTAAAACAATGGAGAAATGAACAGAGGTAAAATAGGCAGAGAACATGTAAGAAGCTTGTTTATTTGACAAAATCCCTGATCTAAACGCCAGGTTTGCATGACTTTCCAACTTGGGTTCATGGACCTCAGCGGTCCAGAGCTTGGGCATCCTCGGGCTCACACACCGATGTGCCTCTAATGTCTGCAATGTGAACATCACCCCTCAGACGGCAATCCCTCAACATCTCCTTGTCAGTCATCATAATCCAACCACCACTCTAATGGCCATGATCCACCACTTGCTCATCACACACAACTTTGTGTTTTTTTTTATATGTAAGGTGACACGGCATCAATTCCCTCACTGACCACTCTCACGTTTCACACATCTACCCGAAGTCCTCTTCACTTTGAATGGAGCCCTGATCTTGGACCATGTAATGATACTTTTCCCACGGTTGATCTTGACCCAATCTGATACCTCAATCCAGCCAGAAGCCACGTCCTCTTCTGTTTTTCTTTGTCCATCAACATTTCTTGCCCATACTTCTTCTACGGTACCAAATTAGAACCCGCTTCTCTCCCTTGCAAACTAAAGAAAGGGGGGACACCAGACTTTTCAATTACTGTGGTGCGAGAGGCCCGGACCATGTTCCTCACATCTTCCGCCCCATCCGAACCACTCTTGACAGCCATTTTCAACGTGCCCTTCACCAATCTGCTGGCCCTCTCCAAATAGAATTTATTAATGTTCGATTATTTAAATTGTTATGTGATAAGTATAAAAAGCATTTACAACAGCACAGTTAAAAACGTAGGAAACCATAACTTGTCATTTACAACATTACTTTCTTTCCCAACAGCATCATACATTTTACAAAACAAACATTTAACATAGGATCCTTGGGATTTAAACTTCTAGTAATAAGCCTTTTACATGTTCATATATTCCTTTGATCAAAACATCACCCGAGTAACCTTCTCCTTTCTGGTAGTAAAATTGGACAAATGCGGCGCAAGTGAATTCAAGTTTCCTCCGATTTGTTTTTACAGAGAAAGCGAATTTTATTTCTCCCTGCTAATGTGTTCTAAATTTCATGATCAAGGGAGGGCTGACTGTCAAGGCGGTATAGTTTATGATTTATGAAGTTCGAATAAGCGGTTGATAAATATGCATGAAAATGCATAGTCAAATAACTATTGATTACCATCCGGGCATGTAACCGGTTTTTTCAATGACTAAGTCCTCACAACGTGATAAATTCTCATATTTTTATTACAATTTTTTTTTGAGGTGTTGCTAAAGTGACAGGTGCTTTCCATAAGCTTTCCGCTTCGAGACTGGATTAAAGCCGATTTCATATATTGTTGTGTGAGAAGAATCCAGTGCTTAATTTGTGAAATATTAAGTGCCAGGGCTCTGACCAGGAGGCCACTGCAGCTTGCACCACCCATCGCCCCTGTCAGCGCTGCCAAAACAACTACTAACCATCTCTCTCGCATGTAAATACGACAGTTCCGATTATTCCAGGTCCCCCAAAGCTAAAGGAATGGCTGGGGAGGCAGGTATTAGTAATTGTTTAATGTATATTATTTTCCTAAACAACTGTTATACTGCTCATCTCTAAATGACATGAGCAGTGCCACCTTGTGGCAGACTGCCCTAAGTGTGGGGTTGACAAATAGGTGCTGGTGCCGAGCACCGGAAACCAATTAAGTGCCGGTGCTCAGTACCGGAAAGCTCCGGCTCAAATTAAGCACTGGAAGAATCATATTGCTACTGGTTAGTTTGATCCACAGCAGTTCATTCAGGCAATGGTCTTGCATTGAACTAATTTCAAGCAGCATTTAAAGAACGCTTCGTGGTGTGTGGTTTCTTGCTTTACAATTCAAAACTCCAAGGGAACTTGTGCAGGTGACGCTGCTTTTGGTAACTGGAATAATAGTTTGTAACATCTGGTCACACTTTTATCCAAAATGTGTGCATTTCACTCTCATATTATTTTGCTGCCTTAACTGATTGTAGGAATTAATTTTGCATCCACAACTTTCAAAATTGGAGTCCATATAGGGCCTTTCAGTGATTTGTGAAAAGTCATAAAAGCTGAACTTAAAGCACATGCCTTTACACCCTCAACTGAGAATCTATGATCACACCCAGATCCTTATAATCTTAAACTTCATCCCCCAGCTTATTTTACAGAAACCAAGGACCCATCTTTTTTTATATTTCTATCGATTATCATTGTCTAAGTTTTACCTAAATTGATCCCCAACTTGTTGATACTAGTGCACACACCCACTTCGGTAAGAAGTCTTTGTAGGCCAATTTGGGTTCTATTTATTAGGACAACATCGTTGGCATACAGTAATAAGATATCTATGTGCTGCCCAACTTTGGTGGGTGGGAATCCGTTTGATCATAAGATCTGATGGGTATAAGTTACATAGAAGTGGAGAAAGCACACAGCTCCCCACCATGAGTCTGGTATCATCTCCTTTCCCAATGACAAATTATACAATTGTGCAAGTTTTTCTGACTAGAACTCTATGCCATATTGAATAATGCTTGGAGGAGGCTGTTTGGGCCAGGAGCGCGGTCTTTGTTACTTTTTTGAAGGATACTAGCTATTTGCTGGGCCAGAATGGTCACTGATTTTCATGTTCCTGAGCTAATGCAATTTTCCCTCTTAACTGTTTGCATGTAACTCCGCTTTTGGCACTATCTAAGTAACCTTCTTCAGTTTTATTTACGGGGTATTTTGCAGTAACAAACAAACAAAGCCCAGGTGGATTCTGAGATATTAGCAATATTATCTATTGGTCCACCTTTCTCTATATTTCATTAATGGCTTCAGCCCACTGTCAGCTCCTGGACAAGGCGGTGCGCTGATCTCTGGTCTTTAGCCGGCGTCAGTTTTCAGGGGCTGGGGTGGCAGGACCTGCCATTTCTCACGGGACAAGTATGCAGATGATGTTGTTGTTACTGTAGGAGACCCTCTCACCAGTGTCAACAACATGCCCACACCTTTTGGGTGGACCTGCCACGCTCCCGCTGGGTGCCCCGCCCCCTTCCCAGAGCTCTCTCATGGACGTAGGGTCTCAGGTGGTCTGCATGTTCTGTGCTGCATTTATCACTTTGTGCCTGCGAAGGATGTGCTCCTTAATCTGCGCCCTGCATGGGTTGCGTCCACCTTACTGGTGCAGTGTGAGGTACAGTTAGAGACTTAACCTGAGCTAGTTTCTGGTAGCCGCAAGGAGTTCCCTTTGAAATTCTAGTATGGTACAACTATTTACTGCTCGATTAAAGAACGCAATTTTGGTACTTGCCGTGCCCTCCCCGAGAGTTCCACAGCAATCGGGCGCCAGGTGATATTTGTCCACTTCTGTTATAGAACACAAAGATTTGGTATAAAGCTGATGTTTAAAGAACGAATGGGGGCGAGCGCATTTGGCCTTAGTCGTATCACTGAGACAGTGAGTGTGTGTAGTGTAACCAAATGAGGGAGGCAAGACAGGATTGATGCTTTGTTCGGTTTATTTTATCTTCTATACACAATTACGGCCCACGAGGAGCAGCGGGAGAAATCACCGCCGGCTCGCGTCCTCGCGCTCTTCTGCACTGCCTGCCCGCCCCCCGACGTCACAGCCATCCTCGACACCGGATTGGCCGGTGACGTCAGGCGGCATGCAAGCAGAAACAGGACTACGGGGTTTGGAACCAACGCGTACGTTACATCACGTACAACATCTCCCTTTCTTAACAAAATAGAGAACTATACATAACAATCATCTCATAACAAAATCTTCGAACCTTTTAGGTGCCCTGATATGCCTTGTAGGTCTGCGGGGAGTGATTTGCAGGTTGGCCCCCGCGCTGCGGTTGCCCGTACCACCTTGGCTCGCACTCATCACATTGCGACTGTCATCCCTCACTGACATGGGACTGCTGTCGCCATGGCTATCAACGCCCGCTAGGCCATGGCACGCACTCGTACCATCCTCAGTGGTCCCATCAATGTCCGCTTGCACCTGCCATTCGTACATACCATCATCGACCTCATTCTCATGCACCTGGCTGCCTCTCATGATGATCTCTTCTTGACCTGCCTTGAGCCTGACAATGTCGTCCTTGCTCCGCCATCCCCCACCTTCCAAACAGACAGCTCCCCTAGTCACTCCTTGCACTCGTGCAGGGGTCTGGAAAACAGACTCTCCCTTCAACACTTTGGTTGGTTTCCTCACCAACACCCAATCCCCCTGCGCTACCTCTTTGACTTTGGCTCTATTCACCTCATCGGCGAACCGCTTGTTGCTTTCCTGTTTGGCCACAATCCTTTCTTTGACCCTCAGCCTCGCATCGGATACATCTTCAGGTACCTCCCTCATGTCATACCACCTATCAAGTTTGGGAGTAAGCTCGCTCATACACCTTCTCCCTCTCATCAGGTAGAACGGAGTGTGCCCCGTGACAGCATTGGGCGTGTTGTGAAATGTGTGTACCTTGTCCGCCAGAAATGCCTTGACATCCAAATTGGAGGCAATTGCCTGTTGCACACCCTCCTTCAGGAACCTATTCATGCGCTCGACCTGCCCATTGCTCTTAGGGCTGTATAGCGGGGTTTTCTCCTGCTTGATCCCCAATCTGGACAGGAAGTCTTTCATCTGCCTGGAGACCAACTGTGTGCCGTTGTCGGACATCAAAATCTTCGGCTGTCCTTCATTAGCGAAGACCCTCTTCAGCTCCCGGATCACACGTTCAGTGGTAACCTCCCTGACGAACTTGTAGTGGATCCATTTGGAAAAGTAATCCGTAAGGACGATGAGATGTCTGCAATCGCCGGGCAGCAGGGTAAACGGGCCCGCGAAATCAATAGCGACTTTGATCCATGGACCAGCAGGAATGTCCACCAACTGCAGCGCACTTCTCGTCGTCTTCCAGTGCTTGTCGGCCCTCAAACATGGTCCGCACCGGTCGATAAAACTGTTGACATCGCCGCACATCCCTGGCCACCAGTAGTATTGTTTGAGTAAGTTCCTTGTGGCGGTAGCGCCCGGGTGACCTTTGTGAGCTAACCGGATTAGTTTATCACTCAATCCTTCCGGCGGCACAAACAGCTCATGTCTTTTCACGAAGCCGCCCTCGATGGAGAGTTCGGGGCTAACCTGCTGGAAACTTCTGAGCGCACCGTTCAAGTTCCGGATCGGGGGCCAGCGAGCCATTATGTGATCCATCACCCTACGCATAGTCGTGTCTTTCTCTTGGGCCGCCATCCATTCCTCCTCCGAAATGGATCCTTCGCATATGGCCGTAGCGTCCACCAGCGCCACTACGCACTCCGTGTCATCCATGGATCCGTCCCCCTCGCCGCTGACCGGCAAGCGCGACAAGCAATCCGCTCTGCAATTGAGGCCGCCCTTGATGTGCCTAATGGTGAAATGATACTCCTGCAGCCTGGACATTAGCCGCAAAAGCCTCGAGCTGGCCTTCCCGTTGCCGCGGCCTTCGCCGTCCATCATGTAGATTAAAGGCTTGTGGTCCGTGACCAGTTCGAACTCCATGCCCCACAAATAGTTCCTCAGTTTCTCCACGGCCCATACGCATGCAAGCGTCTCCCTCTCAATGGTGCTGTAATGCTTCTCAGCGTCACTCAGTGACCGGGAAATGAAAGCGACCGTGTTCTCCGTCTTCCCATGGAACTGGCAAAATACCGCACCGATACCCTTGGCGCTTGCGTCGACTGTAATCACATTCTGGAATGCCCTGTTGTATGGCTGTAGCACGGGAGCAGCCACGATGGCCTGCTTGACGGCATCAAAAGCAGCTTGTTGGGCATGCGGCCACGTGAATTTCTCGTTCTTCCTCAGCAGCTTCCTTAGGGGCTCCACGATGGTCGCATATCCCTGCATGAATTTGGAGTAATATTCGCTGAGCCCCAGGAACGATCGTAGGGCGTCTTTGTCTCCGGGACACGGGGCATCACGTATGGCCCTCACCAGATCATCTTTTGGCGCAATGCCCTCCGCGGTCAGCACGTGTCCCAAGTAGTCGATCCTGCCCTCCATGAACTTGCACTTGTCCTTGGAGACAGTCATCCCTTTGTCGCGTAGTACACCCAGCACTTCTCCCAGCAGCTCCAGGTGCTCCTCTTCACCCGCCGTGTGGACTAGAATGTCGTCCTGGAAGGCTTCAACCCCCTTCATGTCGCCGAAGAGCAAATCCATCAACCTTTGGAAGACACCGGAAGCTGAGGCGAGGCCGAACGGAAGGCGGACGTACCTGTAGGCACCGAACGGGGTAACAAAGGTGGTAAGTGCCTTGGACTCCTCCGTGAGGCACACCTGGTGGTATGCGGACTTCAGATCAATCAAGGTGAAAAATCGCGACCCAGATGTAGAAGACAGGATCTCTTGGATGTTGGGTAGAGGGTGGCAGTTCACCAGAATGTTCCTGTTCAAAGATCGCAGGTCCACACATAGCCGAATGTCCCCTGTCCTCTTCTTCTTGGACACCACGATTGCGGACACCCACTCTGATGCGCCTGCTTCCTCTATCACTCCCTCCGACTTCAACCTATCCAGAACAGCCTTTAGCTCCCCCCTGACAGAGAGGGGAACAGATCTGACCTTGTGTTTTATCGGCACGGCATCCTCTTTCAGTCGTATGGCGTGCACGAATCCTCTCACACACCCTACTTTGTTTTCAAACACAGACTCAAATCTGCCGATGACCTCAGCTAATCCCTCATGTAAATCATCCGGCTGCACGTAGCCGACCCAATCCTCCCTCAGGACTATGGGATCATCCGCCCCCGGGACTAGCATCACCCCCAGCTTGGCCAGATCCTTCCACCCCACCAGGCTCCTCCCTTTCTCAGCCACATAGATCTTCGTTCTCACTGTTCGCCCCCTGAAGGTGAGGAAGTCCCAGAAGTACCCCATCATCTCTATGTCTTTCTCCCCAAAAGCCTTCGGGTTCACATCCGTCTCATGCAATTTCACACCTTGCCACTTCAACTCATACGTGGTGTCAGAAATCAGGGTAATGGGGGAACCAGAATCGGCCGTAAATGGCAGCTCAACTGCGCCAATCAGAACGGAGCCAATAGGCCCCTTCACTCTCCCATCCTCAGCATCAATGGACAATACAATGTCCGCATCAGTATCGGCATCGAAGTCGCTCACCGAGCTCACTTTCACGCTCCCACCAGGTCTCCTGGCTTTGCATACTGCCGCAAAGTGGCCCACTCTCCTGCACTTAGAACAACTCTTGGACAGCGCTGGGCATGTCCTGCTATCCGCCAGGTGATCCCTTGACCCACACCTAAAACAAGCGAGTGGCTTCCTGCCCCCCCCTTTCTCGCTCGCCACCCTGTCTGGGGTCCTGGATGCACCTCTATGTTTGTCCTGCACAAAGAACACATTAGAAGCCTGGCTCGTGCTCGCAAGTTCTTTCGTGGACACCATGGAACGTTCAACGGCCTTCGCAATGGCCACCACATCCTTCAGCGACGGATTCCTGCAAGAAAGCAACCGCTCCTGCACCTTTTTGGAATGGCAGTAGAACACCACCTGGTCCCTGAGGTAGGTATCAGTCATCTCCCCGAATTCACAGTCCTGCGCCAACACACGTAGACAGGCAATATACTCCTCGATAGTCTCACCTTCCTCCTGCTTCCGTAAAGCGAATTTATGGCGCCCCACCATGACATTACCCTCCTCAGAGTATTGCAGTTCGAGCCGCTTAACCGCCTCCTGGTACACGTCTAGAGGGGCAAGGGCCCCCGGAGGGTCCGTATATATGGGCAGACTGTCAAAAACCTCCTGGCCTGCTTTCCCCAACAGTCCGAACAGAAGCGACTTCTTGCGTGCAGCGCTATAACCCTCGCCGTCAATGGAGACGATGTAATTCTCAAATGCGCGCAGCCACCCCTTCCACTTCATACATGGCTTACCAGGCGAGTCCAGAAAGAGGGGCGGCACACATATGTTGATGGGTTGCGCCATGGCAGGAGAGCAGGTACACGTGGGGCAGCGGCGCAGATCCTGGACACTCCCCACCAATCTCGGAAGGACACCCCGACCGCAGGGATGTAGACGTCAGGCACCGCAGCAATAAACGCAGCCTCAGGAGATGGAAGCACCCAATACCAGCAGAGAAGGCGCTCCCTCCACAGCAGCTCACCAGTGCAGCTCACGGAGTCGTCGGGGCGAGACAGCACCACAGGACAGCAGGCAGCCCCCAGCAGCACACCAGCAGGGCTTCGAGGCAGGAGGCAAAGGCAGGCAGCAGAAAGCAGTAGCCAGAATCTGGCGCACGGGAAACAGCGAGGCGAGACCAGCGTGAGGAACAGCACATGGGAACATCAGGCATCGATCAATTCACTCGCGGGCCGTAATGTCCGTTTTTAACCCTCGTCGCCATTTGTAGTGTAACCAAATGAGGGAGGCAAGACAGGATTGATGCTTTGTTCGGTTTATTTTATCTTCTATACACAATTACGGCCCACGAGGAGCAGCGGGAGAAATCACCGCCGGCTCGCGTCCTCGCGCTCTTCTGCACTGCCTACCCGCCCCCCCGACGTCACAGCCATCCTCGACACCGGATTGGCCGGTGACGTCAGGCGGCATGCAAGCAGAAACAGGACTACGGGGTTTGGAACCAACGCGTACGTTACATCACGTACAACAGTGTGGCTGGTGGATACTTATCCACCGTAAGGAACATATATGTGACTGGCGGATTCCTACCCCCCCTGAGGAACACTGTCAGGATTTTTGCACTTTGACAAGAAGTGCATACATGTAGAATAAATAGTGCCCAGAATCACAGGATGTTGAGCTGACGCCGAGAATCAAACCTGGTTCTCCAGCTCCAAAGTTGACGGCCTTGCCTGTTACGCCACATTCTACCACGTCCTGTCACAGCCCAATCTGTTAGATCTTCCCGCCTGCGCCCTGGTTCTGTGTGCTGCTGTCTTCCTTCCTCGTCCCTCAATGCCGCACATTCCCCGAAGGGAGAGCACGGACTTGTGACAGGAATCTGCAAACTGTGCTTGAGATGAAACATCTGCTCCTCCCTACGGATGCTGAGAGGGGACAAGCGCTGCCCAAGGGTGCCTCAGAGTGTCTCACAGTGGATCAGAGGAGCTGTCCCTGCTGGGCTTTGTGTGTTCTAAAGGAATGACATTTTGTGTATAGATATTGGCTCCCTGTGTAGAAACGCCATGCCAGAGAATATTCAGCTGCATGTCTGCGTATGGTAAATCTTTTTGTATTTGTATTCCTTCGAGTGCAGATTTCACGTGTTTAAATGTAAATTTGTAGCAGGAATATTGCTTGTTGTTTTAGTAACTTCACACTCCACACACACACACCTCCAGCAGACACACAGACACACCCTGCCTCTGCGCTGCCCCCTCTGTCCACACACACACACAGACACACAAACCACCCGCAGACAGACACACACACATAGCGCATCTGCGCTGTCCCCTCTGTCCACAACCAGCGTCCCCAGCTGCCCGTGAACTACACAATCCACTTGTACAGAAACCAGCCACAGCCTCCTGTGAACTACTCCGCTCTCCACTCAGAGAACACAACCGAGGCCGCCTCTGCACTACACACCTCTCCTCAGACACACAAATACCAACAACAGCCTCCCGTACACTACACACCTCTTCACACACAGAAACCAGCCACAGTTGCCTGTGTACTACGCCTCTCTACACACAGAAAAAACACACCACAGCTGCCTGTGTACTACTCCTCTCTGCACACATAGAAACACATTACAAACATTGGCAACACCAATAGCTCTAGCTAAACAATTATAATGTCCCAAAGGTGAGACCTATTGGCTATGCCAATGCTTGTGTTACTGGGGGACGGTTTAGCAGCATTGCTGCAATGTCGGCCCCCTGTAACAAAAGCGGTGCTTGTGTCTGACACTAGCAACCGGGGCCAGAGCTTCTAGGTAGCCGGCCACCCCCACCCCTGGGCCGATTCAGCCAACAGCCAGGGCTGGTTTTGGTTCCCAGTCGAACGGTGGTGACTGGAGGCCCGCGCTGGTCGCCCTTCTCTGTCCTGGTGCAGCGTTACTCACTGTATGATGCGTGTAAGCCTGTGTTTGATGTAACTTATGTTGTATTAAATGTGCTTTGCTGTGCGCATTTACAATTGAGGCAACTTGTAAACAGACCAGCATTCCCCAAACAAGCAGTTTTCTGTGCCTATAACTGAAACTAGGGTCCGACGCAGCAAACTTTGTGACATAACTCTGTTTACACATGACAACTCAGCTGATGCACTGCTTATTGTTAATTTCCTTTTAAATCTCTCCCAGTTCCTCAGACTCACAGTGGTGCAGCCCACAGCATGGTCCCTGGTGAAATCAGCAAAACGCAATGGTGGGGGTTATCGAGTGAGGCGCGGGGGGTGCATTTCCACCACATACACTTTGAATAAACTAACCAACCCATCGATAGGAGACTGAAAAAAATCACAAAGAATGACTAACACTAGTTTGTTATAAATAAAGTTTTAAGCATGTGTCTCATACTTCTTCCTCAGCAGCACTCGCTAATCCAGTAAGAGGACAACACGCGGTGCATGGCATTACCATCAGTGCTCACATTAAATCTAGGACTGGAAAACATGGTTATGTGCATTAATGCTGTTTTTTCTCTATGGCCACTGCTGTAACCAATAGGTGTTTCTTCTGTTATTAGTCGGTGAGAGTAGAACTCGGGCATTTAATTTAAATAATTACACCCTCCATTGTATTTGTGTTGATTTAATCTAGCTTGGAACAATTACCCTGGCTGTAGGCCATGTGCAGCATCATTGAAAAAGTCTAACCCATCCTAAACACCTCTTGCTACACACACTGAACCCATGTTACAGGATGTTTGCCTTTCAAATGGCATGCCCTTTTTTAGTCCTTATTTCACCCTATCTGTTCTAATGTTATTTTATTCTCTGTGTCATCACCCCCACCATCTATTGCAAGGTGATTACCGCCCACAAATGCTACCTGTGCATGGCAGGTCAAATCAGTATACTAATATTACATAATGCCCAAGCTTGGGGACACTTGACAAGAACACACTTTCATCCATAGCACTCCCACAGAGTACCGCATTTCCAACCAGCAAACGCGCTTTGCACCTCTTAAGGGTTATGAGTTGCTACAAGAACCTAGTGACAGTACAGTACACCGTGGCAACCAGCTCTATTCTGTGAAGTGGTGCTTTTTATCTTTGTGTTTCTTGGTCTTGCAGTGATACACTGCGAAAAGCTATGCTATCTTTAACCTGCTTTTGGTAATTGCCTTCTTCATTTTCCTTACAGAAAGGGAAATAACCCCCCTCCCCCCCACCCCCCCCCCTATGCATGCACGTCAGGGTAGGAGAGGTGTCTGTTTCTATTTTTTCTGTATCACACTGTTTTTAGGTGTTTGGGGCCACTGAAATGATGAGATTCTGTGGACACCCAGACTTTTAGTATACTTATTTATTTACTGCACTTCCCACATAATTTACCATATGCTGCATCATTGTCGATGTCCACACAAAAATGTGTCTAGTGCATTTATCCACTCAAAGTTACAAAAAAGTTGCCATAAGTGGTGCTGTAAAGTGGTAGACCATTTTAGAAAAGGATAACTGGTTACCTTTTAGTTGCTGGCCTTGATGGAGTTAAAGGTTTGCCCAGACAGTATTCATTTGAGTTAAAATCACAAATAAAGAAATATTAACACCATAATATGAGCTGTTTCACGTTGCAAAATATTTCAATGCTTCTTTCCCTCAAACCCATACTCTCCTCTTCGCTGGGTGTGTTTTGCATACAAAGGTGCTCCCTCTTTATGCATCTGTGGCCTGCTCGCCCCTTCTTTCTCTCTTTTTCACACTCTTTCTGCTCCTCTGTCTCGATTTCATTCACCACTTCCTGCACAAACTACCTAACACTCTCTAACTTCCTTTCTATCCATTCTGTGCAGCTCTCTCCCAATCTATTCACCATGCCACATAAATCCACTACGCAAATATACTCCACACCACAAAATCCCATCCCACACAATTCCACAACTAACAATTCCAATACAACTAACATAATTCCACTCCACACCACATTCATCCACTACACTCCAAACCAAAACACATATGTAAAAGACATTGTCATTTACGACACCAATAGCTCTAACTCTCACAAATGCGAGACCTATTGGATTGCAAATGCTTGTTTTTTTAGCTTCTCTCACTTTGGTTATGAATAAATAATTTTCTGGATTCAGTCTAAGATTCCTCAATGCCTGATTCACTTCAATCTTGCATTGCCTACTTAATGGATACAGTTTACGCGCTCCCCGGGTTCCTGTTTGATCCAGATTACTTGACTTTGGTGGACTGTTCATTTGGAAACTTTTCCATAAACTCCTTTATTAAAATTTCCCAGGCTAGAATTGTATTGCCCTTGGCATCATCCAGGGTTTATAATCACTCTTTGCAATAAGAGTCAATATCTTCAATTGATTGGTCAATCAATGTAAGTCTCCGGTTGGTTTCTATGTATGGTGTAATAGCCATGCCATCAGTCTCCTCTAATATCAGTACATCCAGTTTTATCTCAATAAACCGTGAGAGATAACTTTCTGATCGGGACACAATCTCAAAATGTTGGAAAATTTCCATGAGGCAAGGTTTTTTACCATGTAATCAATTATGGTTCTTGTGGAGTTAGAAATAGAAGTCCACATGGTAATTGGTCCTTTTTTATGCCTACCATTTAATATTCATAATCCAGCCTGGGTTAAATTCAAGGACACAGCATTCCCAATTTTATCACAACGATTTTTAATAGGAAACACATGTTCTGCTATGTTCATTAGAAGTTGGATGTCATCATACCTGTTAAACAGATTCATATTAAAATCTCCTGTTAATGTTGTATGCAAAGTAGGACGCTCTTGCCTTATCTCCATTATAATCATTATAGGAGAGTTGTACCCTTTCGCTTTTTTTGATAAGTTGGCCCTCTCCACTTGCCCATTTGACTGGGGGTTACTGAGTGATGTGCTTATGTGCTGTACACCATTTTTCCCCCAAACTCCCTCATCTGTTCTGAAATCGAATGAGTACCATTATCCATCAACAAACACCGTATTTCGCCAATACTTCTTTCAAGACCTTCATAGTACTGTTGGTGATGATCGTCTTCTTAACAATCACTTCCAAACACTTGGACTGCACATTCACAATTACAACAGCAAATCCCTGACTGCATGGGGACCAATGAAATCCAAACCGAGTTTTTCTTCCACTGGGCACTGGGATCCTCAATGTGTCGCTCTTCTATACCCACTGCATCCCTCAGTCTCTAATCCCCTTCTTTGCACACTAAACACTCAGTTACCCCCGGGTAACTTCTACCTCTATCCCTGGGCATCCAAACATACCTTTAAGTATTTTCTATGTCATGGATTCTCCCAAATGCCCTTGTTTTCTTATGTAACAAATTTGCTTCTGACACCATTGGGTGGAACAAACCTATCTCTCCTCATGACCAGATGTTCACTGCACACAGACAATTAATCAACCACTTGCCTGACACCCATTGCCACAGAACTCTCTCTCCGCGCACCTTTGGAAATCATTTCAATTACCTCTTTTAGCACCGCATCTCTCTCCATGGCAACCTCCCACTCATCCTTTGTGACTGCAGCATACAACCCTTCACTCGCACCAGACAAGCAAGCCACAACTTCCTCAGTTTTGAAATCCACTACAAATTCACTTTCTCACCTTGCAGCAAATCTTGCTAGCCTTGAGGAGCTCTTAATACCCACACCGCCGGTCCTAATATTTGTAACAATGGCTGGCGGTCTGTCCTTAGAATAACACTAGCCCCCCACAAAAAGGCCTTACAGCACTCCGTGCCCTATGCGGATGCCAATGCTTCCCTCTATGATCGAGTTATTTCTATAAGCTAAATTCAGAGCACAAGAAGCAAAAGCAACAGTTAACTCTCCTCTGTCATTTTTCTGAGAAGGTACTACATCAATGTCAGAGGCGCACACAACCACTGTAACACCGGACCTCCTGTTGACAACAAATGGTAGGAGGACACCTGCTTGCGCCATTTCATTTCTTATAGTCTGAAAAGCTTGTCGTTGCCTCTCCAGTCACTCAAACCTCACTTCCTTGCTCAACAACAACCTGACATCCTCAGTTTTTGGGGCAAAATTAACATCAAATGTTGACTGACACTCTAGCAATCTCATATATAATCTCAATTGATCCTCATCACAGGGATTGCTGGCATTGACAATGGCGCTAATTAAATCTTTTTTTGGTTCAACTCCTGCTGCCGATATGGAGCATCCCAAGTAATCCACCTCCTGCACCATAACCCGGCACTTCTCTTGCATAGCGTCAAACCTGCATCAGCCAGTCTGGTTAACGCCCTTCCTAAAACTACTTTGTGTTCATCCATGGTGTTGCCAAAAACTGAAATGTAATCTTAGAAAATCATTTATGTTTTGGACGTCTTTCAAAACACCAGACATTATGCACTGGAATACGCTTACAGCGGACACCAACCTGAAAGGAAGTCTAGGATATTGAAAGATGGCCTTTGGTATAAGCGCAATAAGGTACCTGAAGTCCAGGTGGAGCCACATCTGATGCTAGGTGCTTTTAAGGTCAAATTCGAAAAATATCTCACTCTCTCAACATAAGCACCATCTCCTTGATATTTGGCAGCGGAAAACAATCTGTCACAACAATCTCAGTAAGAGGATTGAGGTCTACACAGAGCCTAAAGCCATCAGCTTTCTTCGTCAAAACAACTGGTGAAAGACATTCCGAGGCTGCCAACAGCTCAACGGCACCATGCCTCGCCATCTGGTGAATCAGCTCTCTTTTTTTTTTTTTATTGGGATGTTTGTGGTACATTACGGCCGATGCCGATTGCATAGAATCAGGTTGAAATATGTTACAGAATAGTACCAGTATATCAGAACCCCAGCAAGAGCCTGTGGAAGCACAGACTAACAAAACAACCTTGGCACAAGCTACACACTTCGCTCCCCAGCTGTGTGGAATATCCTTTAAATTTGCCAATATGGCCGGGTCTGCCAGTCATGAGGGAGTATATAGTCAAGTTAATGTACTGCCTGGAGGGTCTAGGGATTGTGAGAAGGGTATATCTATACCTCTATAGGCTGCCCGGCGAGACCAAACCTTCTTATGCTTTTGCGCACAACCTCGTGCCTTAAACATAACTATTTCTGTCCCCATGCACCTGCCCATGGCCAACCTCCACCCACCTATTGACGGCGGAGAGGTCCCCTTCCAATGTTGGGCAATATCTCGCTCGGCTTGATTGAGGCCTAGGAACAGGAGGTGCTGCTTATAGCGGTTTCCACCAATCCCCTCCGTACTGTGTAAGAGAAATAATTTAGGTTCAAGGGCAAGGCGCCAGGATAGGACCTGTTCCAAACAGGAGGAAACCTTTCGCCAAGACCGCTGGAGTGCCCTACAACTCCATATTGTGTGCAGGAGGGTCCCCTCTGCTTCACCACATCCAAGACAGGTGGGAGACGAGATGACACTCATACGCCAAAGATGAGATTGTTTAAAATATGCCCGGTTTACGTATTTAAATTGAATTAAACGGTATTGTGTTGCTATAGTGGCACCTCGGGCTGGCTAGGGCCTCTGTCCAGTTATCATCCGTGAGATTAGGGATGTCTGCCTCCCATGCTGTGTGAGTTGTGTTTAGTGTAGTATGATTATGGGTGATTAGTGTTTGGTAAATTTGCTGGATTGTGAGCACCGCGGTCGCCCATCAATAAGCACCCTTCTAGAGTGTGGAACTCCGGCAGTCCATCCAGAGAATGGATTAACGGTGCCAGAGCATGCCTAAGCTGTAGGTATCTGTAGAATAGAGTGCGGTGGAGGTGGTATTCGGTTTGTAGCTGCTGAAAAGACTACTGTCCCTTGCATTATGTCTCCTAGTGTTGAGATCCCCAATAAGATCCCACGCGCGAAAGCCTGGTAGTGTAGCGACTTGCCAGAGGTAGGTTCCATGCCACAGTAGGGTCGTCTTTGTCAGTCGCCCTACCCAACCCATCTTTCTCACTATATGGGGCCATAGCTGTATAACTACTTTACACGCTGGGGGTAGATGTTCGAGGTTTGTCTGGCTATAAAGGAGGTCTAGGAGAAAGTTATTACTCATTAAGGGTCTCTACACCATGAAAGCCGGGTCCGTGCGTGAGCCGTCCCACCACTCATTAATGTTTAGTAAATGGGAGGCAGCATAGTAAGAATATATATCAGCTGCAGCAATCGCACCACGATATGTAGATTGTGTACAGGTCTGCAGCGCGACCCTAATAGCGCCACCACCCCACAGAAAATGATTGAGGAGTGCGTTTACTTGTTGAAACCACACTTGTGGAAAAGTATAAGGGAAATTTTGGAGTCGGTATAAAATGCGTGGCAGGGAGACCATTTTGAAAATAGCTGACCGCCCGAACAGGGATAGGGGTGAGGGGTGAGCAACCCTTCATTTCCTCTCGGAGAAGAGATAACAGTGGGTGGATATTACGTGACCAAGATGTCATTGGGCACAGTGGGATGAATCCACCTCAGTATTGAAAGCCCTCTGTGGCATAGGACAGCTGGCTCGCCCATGTACCTCGCCCCTGGTCACCGCAGACTGGGAACAGACTGGGGAGAGGAGTTGGCCTAATGGCTAGGGTGGCCGACCTCGAATCTGGGGAACCGGGTTCGAGTCTTGGCAATGACGCTGAACATCCTGTGATTCTGGGCAAATCATTGAATCTCCGCGTGCGTAACATTTTTTTTTTTTTAAATGAATGTGTCCTCATGTAACGCAACTGGTGCTATTTAAAGCGCTCTGATACCCAAAACCAGGTCAAGTTTGCGCTATATAAAACTTCGTTAAAATTTTATTTTTTTTAAAACAGCACCGACTTCGCCGGGTTTGTTCGAAGACCTGAAGTTTCCCCAAATACATGAAGTATCTTTAGGATTCGTGGGCCAGAAAACCCAGGGTCCATTAGGAAGAACAACGTGAACCATCTCTTTGACCTCCTTTATACTCACAATTGGAATTCTCCTGAGTTTGTGCTCGACAGGCAGCACATTTTTAGGAATAATTTATGTTCATGATCTTTGACTGTTCTCAACATGCCTTTGTAGATCTTTTGAAAGCCTCCCAACACTTCTCCTATTCCTACACCCAATCCTACCATAATTTGATCTGGAGCCCTGGGATTTATATTAATGTGAAGGTCATACTGGTGCACCTATCCTAAGATCGCAGGGCCAGTACAGGCCACATATTTTTGCTTTACCGCACGGTCATGATAAGTAATTTCTCACCACATACATCCTATAACATCAATATTAGTTCTTTGATAATCTTTGGGGTTAATATCCTTGGGCAGCAATTTAACAGATGGCCAAGTGCTTCTGAACAAAGCTTCAGATATAATGGTATATAATGCGAGCCTGAATCTATCCTCAAGTCTGTTTCCTTGTTCCCGATCACAGATGTGGCTTTGGGTCTGTTCATCTTGGCATGTTGATCAATGATTCCGTTCACAGCGGTTTTCTCGGCTGCACCCATTACCTCATTGTGTTCTCCTACACTGAGACCCAAGTTAGAGCGGTCATCCTGAATGGACTCCACAGCTGCTACTCTTCCTCGTCCAACATGACAAACATGAGCAAAGTGACCTCTCCTGCCACATTTTCTGCTTGCTTTGCCTATGATGAAACAGTTTTTGGGCTCTGCGCTGTGATAGGTACTTCTGCACCGGTTGCAGGTCCTCTGCGTATGGATTGACCCTCCAGTATTTTGCCATGGTTTCCAA
This sequence comes from Triturus cristatus, assembly GCF_964204655.1. Classification (NCBI taxonomy): domain Eukaryota; kingdom Metazoa; phylum Chordata; class Amphibia; order Caudata; family Salamandridae; genus Triturus; species Triturus cristatus. Next base: position 105,308,688 of record NC_140591.1, on the reverse strand, counting down.
CTTTAATTGTCAGCCGCCCACAAATGTTCTTGTTCTTTCTTATTAAAACATTGGACTACTAGCAGATCTGTTAGGAGTTCCTCAGTCATGGTACCAAATTGGCACTTAGTAGCCAATTCTCACAGTCTTGTCACAAAATTATTGATTGTTTCATCAGCTCTTTGTGGGGATGTATAGAATTTTTGTCTAGTCATGACAATATTAATGGACTATGCTAATCTCAATTCCAGTATGTATTTCTCGGTGTCTATCGCATTGCCTCTCTGGATTCAGAGTAGCATGCTACTCACCGAAAAACGCTTCAACGCCTCGTCAAGGGTAGAAGCGCTATATCATTAGAATTACAATTGCCTTGTGCATCTACAGCCTGTGGTAAAAACTCAAATATGTGCTGTCCCACTTTATCTAATGTACTGGGAAGGAGTGCTTTTTCCAGTTAGTTGGAAAATCCAACCAGTCAATCTCTTCTAAATACTTTTCGAAGTTCTTAATCTACTCTTGCAAGTGCTGGGAGGTACATGCAGTGGAATGAATGCAGGTGGAGCAACAGTATTGCTTGAGGAAGTCATGCTATTATTTGTAAAACAAATTTTAAGTAAAATCACTTCACAGTGTCTGTACTTCCTGTGGACGCCTAGTTGTAGATGAAAGAACTGCACAGTTATAGGTTTTCGCCAGAAGGTGGCAGTGTGGAGGTTAGCAAGTGACTACAAACAGTAGCAGAGCAAAAACTTCATCTGACACGTTGAGAGGTAGCTGAACCCAAGAAACGAGATGGGCGAGGAATTTGTTTTTTGCAAGCTTTGTTAAGAATGTGGGGTGTTCACGGTTAGCACGGTATCTAGCTGAGATAAACGGTAATCACCTGTGCCATTCCGCGTGAGTGGCGCGCGTTACTCTGCAGAGGAGCACACATTTGAAAAAGGCAGCACCTGATCTCAAACGCGCACGCGGGCATTGATAAAAAAAAAAATACTTCAGGAAACACCAAAATGAGATGTAGGTGCGATTTACAACATGTTTGTAGATGCTGGACAGTATGAAAGAGGAACGGTTTCAAAGAAATCTTAATTACCGACAAGACGCCGAGACTAATAGGTAACTGTGAAATGATTGTGGGTTCGGCAATAATAATAATCCAAATTTGTAAAGCGCGAACAATCACCCGTAAGGGAGCCGTCGGGAAGATTAAGCAAGCTATTGCCCAGAGTCACAGGGCGCTGGGCTAAGCTGCCTCCTGCGCCGGGGATCGAACCGTAGTCCCCAGATTCGGGAGTCAGTCGCCCAGGCCGCAGCGCCACACCCCTTGCCGTTGAAAGTAATAGGATGCTGTCGCCGCCGTTAATCGTCGCCAACATTGTTGTAATAAATAAGCTGATCGAGTTGTCTTGGTAAGATTTATTGGCATCCGGATCTCTCTGCTGATCCCTGGAGGCCGGTGGCAAACTGAGCAAAAGAGAACCGCGCAGGCAGAATCTAAAGTAAACACCCAGTTCATAGTCTTAACTCTTGAACTCAGACGCAAGACAAGCACGAGGAGGAAACCAGCCTCCAGGGCCAGGCTGGGAGCCAAACGCAATCTTGGACATTTTTGTCATGCCAGCCCCCGTAGAGTGTAGCGCGCGCATGCGCAGCAGCGAACCAGCCCAGCAAGGTGGGAAAGCGCTTTCTGTCCCAAATAACTTTTCGGAGAACAAAAAAGACAATTAGTGAAATGCACTACCTCTTTTACCCGGGGACCAACTTTCGCCCACATCTTCTTTTCCCTTACTACCATTACTCTGTTCTGTTCTCCTTCTTGCAAACACTCCTTTCTTCTCCCCTCTCACTCTTACTTCTATTGTTCCTTCTTCGTCCCCGTTATTGCTCCATCTCCTTTTCCTTTCTCTCCTTAATTACCATCATTTCCAGTCTAGTGTAATCCGCCCATTCTTCTCATTGTCTCATTCTTGCTCCTTCCCTTCCCTTTTCACGTGTTCTCGTTACTATCCTTTCACTCTTTCCTACCTTCATTCTTCCCTCTCCCAGTACTCTACTTACCTTCTCTTTGTCTCCCTTGTCCTCTCTATTCTTGTCTCTTTTCTCACTTTATTCCTTTCAGTACCTCCTATATACTCTAAGAGGCACAGACAAACAACAACTGAGGTACTTGGGACCTGTGCCTGCGGTAGGAAGGCTGAAGCTGCAGACCACAGGGATGATTGACAGGTTGAACCTTTGACACTTGTAAATTCTGCTGTAGCAAGCTCCGCCCCCTCGCTTACGGAGATGACCCATGTAAGTCTACACCTAGGTGTAAATAACCACCCTGGAAATAGTGAATAGCAAAATAGTGGGCTGCATGTGAATAAATATTGCTATTGCTTTGTTCCCAGGGTCCAAACGGAGCACTGTTTGGTCATGAGCCTCATCTGGCTCTCACGGTTTGTTAAACACGGTCTAATGCTGGTGAGTGTTTCCGAAATCTGCACACAGGACTTGAAAAGTGCAGAAATGTTCTTGCAGCTTCAGTTTAAAAAGTTAAGAATATAATACGTAACATGAGTGCAAGCACACCACTGTAGCATACATGCATTTACAGCTGCAAATTGCGCATTTTGTCGCCTACTAAGTGGTGTCATGATGTTTACCAAATACAATATCGGTATTTAACTATCATCGGTGCTGTGAAGTAGGGGGATAGCGCTGGATTCCGGACCCGGCCTCTATTTTTGACCAAGGGAACCGTGTTGAATTTGTCCTCGTGTCATTTTCTGACACCAGAACACATTCAGCAGCGGAATGTAGACCAAGTGCAGGCAGCAAAGGGGCTTCATTATTTACACTTCCAGCTAGGCCCAAAACAAAGGTGTGATTTGAAGGGCTAAGTTTGAGTACGAAACTGGATGGTGGCCAACTAGGGCAATCGAAGGAAACAAAGATGCACAGCTTGTTTTCACTGCAGAAGTTTTTAAAAACTTTTTTCAACTCCCTATGTAAGAGATGAGCTTGCTCTGTAAGAATGCAAACTATATCTGCCTGAAGAAGTAATTACACAAACATTGATGTAAAGGCACTTACTATTTTTTTTAATGGAATTCACTTACTATTTTTTTAATGTAATTCATTCATAGCGCTACTCCCTGTGTAGGGCTTCAGAGTGCTTTACATCACACACAGAGGCACAATAAATCATACACCTGTGTAAATCAATGTACAAGAAAGGTTACTTAAGACGATGAGGGTTAGAAGGAGTAGGAATCACAGATCCTCCTTGTTTGTGGAATTATATGTTAAGAGTGAATTGTCGGGAGAATCACAAAGACAGGATACAAAATGCAACTCCGTGATTGTGGTTGTCTGTACTAATAAGAATTTATGGCTTTCCAAAGGAATGAATGAATGTTTGGTTTTGTATGCGCGCAGCTACTCAAGGAGTGTCCCGGCGCTACGACAAGAAACCGGTCTGGGAGCCAAACCTATAGCTTGAACAAAAGGGTCTTCAGGACTTTTCAGAAACTTGCTTCATTCAGGAGGGCTCTTAAATGAAGCGGTAGCTGGTTCCACAATTTAGCCACAAGTTCCACGAAGGAGGCACCCCCGTCGCTTTCTTCTAAAATGAGAGCGCATTCAACCGAGCATTCCGGGAGCGCAGGGCCCTGGTCGGGCTGTATTCAATGATCCGCTCATTCAGATATTTGGGACCTGTATTGTAGAAGCTGCGATGAGCAATCGTTAGGGCTTTGAACAACACTCTGTGTCGGACTGGCAGCCAGTGCAGTTGTTCCCGAAAGTGGCACACGAAAGAACGTTTAGACAGTTTGAACAACAGGTGGATAGCCGGGTTCTGCACCATTTGCAGGCGGTCCATGAGATAGTCTGGAATACTCAGGTAGAGTACGATGACATAGTCCAATCTGGACAAAATCAACAGCGTAACCCCTGAATTTCTTTACTATTCGTAAAATCGAAAAAATGGATTTCACCGCTACTGCTATCTGGGTCTTAAAAGAGAGTTGAGTGTCAAACAGGACTCCAGGGTTCCTAGCAACCTCCATTGGAGGGAGGAGGTGGAACCCCACTGCTTGGCCAGGCGCCTGTCCATCCCGGAAGAGGGTGAGGACCAAACAGCAGTGTTTCTTTTGTCTGGGTTGCATTTAAGGAGATTAGATCGAAGCCAATCCAGCACTTCTACCAGACACGCTGAAAACATTTGTTTAGCATTGACTGAGTTGCCCTCGTAAGACGACAGCAGCAGCTACGTCTCGCCCGCATACAAGACCATTTTAATGCCAAATCATCCTACTAGAAATGCCAGGGGTGTCATATAGATATTAAAAAGCGAAGGGCTCAATGAAGAGCCCTGTGGTACCTGCATTCCAATGCTTTCTACTTCGAGTGGAAGGGCCTCATACACACCGCTTGCTTTTCCTGCTCTAGAAATGAGCAAAGCCATTCCACCCACTCAGACCATCTCCATCCTTTGCAGCAACATCTTATGTTATACAGTATCAATTGCTGCTGATAAATCTAGGAGCATGAAGGCAACGTTTAGTCCAAGCCAATTGAACCCTCGCCCTCCATGACCTCCTCTGTTAGCACAGGTTTAGTAGAAATTAAAGCTTCTTGGAGCTCAGAAATTTAAATGTTTTATTCCAGGGTAGTGTTGTGGAAGCTTGCATAGCCTCCTTGATCTCCATAGGTAAAGATGAAATGAGATAGAAGAGCATTAGTAAATAGTCAGACCAGACAACTTTGTTCAGAGTCTCCAGCTAGACCACAATGTTAGCCATTATCCCATCAATGGCGTGCCTAACTGTGCGTGATGGGCTTGTGGGGGCTACCGCCAGGTTGACAGGAACTAATGTATCGATAAAGCGATTAACCAGAGGGTCCTCTCGGTTATCCATTTGGATATTAAAATCGCCTAGCACAGTAAAATTGGTGTAGCTAATGATCTTCGGCATTAGTGTCTGGGCTAGGGAAAAAATAAAGTCCTCTGTATATCCCGGGGGCAGTACACTAGTACCCCTGAAAAAGAGCAAGGGGTAGAGGCGGATAGGCAGAAGCCCAAGGATCTCAATCCCTCATTTCATCCAGCTGAAAGGTATGGCATTTGAAACTTTAAAAAAAAAATGCTATTGTTAGACCTCCCTGCGTTGGCATCTTCTGTCTTCATGGACACAAGATCAACCTTCGGGGATCATTAGCTGTAGATCAGGACAAGAGTCCTCCCTCAAACAAATTTCCATCAGGAAGAGGGCATCAAGGTGGATATCCAGTGCATGCTTCTGAAACAAGCGCACATTATTCAAGGCGGCTTTTAATGTGGGTAGAGTGATATTATGGTCTTTTAAACACCGAAACCTGCTGCTTAAAGGGTGTAGTGAACTTCTACACTTCAAGCATGAAACCGGTCCTTCAAAAATACTAAAATAGGATTGCATACGTGCTTTCCTCTGAACCTCAAACCTTGGAGTCAGCTGAGGTGTAGGAGGTTCTAGGATTAGCTACTGGGGTCACACTGACATGGTGGCTGCAGTCGGGACGCGGATGGGTGCGGACGGGCTTGCCTTAGGCACGTCTTTGGCACGCCCGCACTGCAGCGATCAACCTATTAGGAGGGGCTTGTCTCCTTCCTAAACACTAGAGCGTGCGGCGCTACTAGCAAATTGGCACTGCTCGTGGTATACGTGTCCTTACCTAAGAAAAAGGACTTGTAACCTTACTTCCTCACTGAATACAAAGCTGATTCAACAGTGCATGTAGCCCAAGAGTGCCAAATATTAAAAAATATATTTGCAAATTAGGCAGCGTAGCGCATACCAAAAGATTAAAACATTTTTGAAAGTTTAAGCATTTAAAATATTAAAGCATTGTTCGCAGTCCGACCTGATGCCGGTATTCCTTCTGTCCAATCTCAGAATACCAACAGTGGAGTAAAAAACAATAAGGAACCAGACCCATGACTTAGCAGTTTGCACGCAGCTCCTTAATGCTGGTAAACAGATCACTGTGCTGTAGTAGAAGGCTTGCAGCTTATGAATTGGAGGTAACAAAATGATCAAACATCAAAAACAGTAGCCCAGTTACCCAACTAAATAAAATACAAAGATAGGAGCTGCATGTTACACGACGCGCCTTGCAGTAGGCACATAACCTTCTATGTTACTTCAGGAGTCAAAACTGAGTGGACAAAACACAGAACTCTCCCAGAACGGTGTTAACCACTAGAGAGATCTTATCACGGTTATAATACCCTCGAAAATGTCTGAGCACGCAATAATCTCTGCAGCAGGCGTCTTAACCCTGCGAGATATTTTAAAACGCAGTCTCTTTGTGACCAATTAAGTCATCTAAAACAGATTTACTGTCACATATTTCCTTGTTGCAATGTTTTGAAATAAACATTTAAACTGACTGTCAGACTGCTTTTCAAGCTCTGCCCCTCGTGGCTCCACCCCTTTTCCACTGCCACCCTTTGACCCCTGATGTATGGATTCCCACAGTCATTTTTTTCTAATTCCAGCACTGACTATCATACACAGTTTAAATTGCTAGTGGTCACAAAACACACACACACAATTTTTCGGAATTAGCTTCAGCGGTTTCTCTGCTCTTCAAGTAACGGAGTTCCTATTACTTAAGTGAACTGCTCTCAAAACATCGTGATCAGATGCCTGAAAGGGATACGTTAACGTTGCACAGATGTGAACGCATGACAGGTTATAGCAAACACTAGCATGCAGCGCCCAACTCACAAGTTGACTGCCTAATACTTCATGTGCAAGTTACGTCACAGACTCATCCTTCCATCTTGCTGATACCCTCTGGGCGCTGCCCTGTGTGTCCATTCAGGGCTTCATATGAATGTTACCTCACAGACTCATTCGTCCGTCTGGCTGATACGCTGTGGGCGCTGCCCTGTGTGTCCATTCAGGGCTTCAGATGATTGTTACGTCACAGACTCATTCGTCCGTCTGGCTGATACGCTGTGGGCGCTGCCCTGTGTGTCCATTCAGGGCTTCATATTACGTCACAGATCGACTCATCCTTCCATCTTGCTGATACGCCGCGGGCGCTGCCCTGTGCCCATTCAGGGCTTCAGATGCATATTACGTCACATACTCAGTCTTCTCTCTTGCTGATATGCTGGGGGCGCTGCCCTGTGTGTCCATTCAGGGCTTCATATGCATGTTACGTCACAGACTCATCCTTCCATCTTGCTGATACCCTGCGGGCGCTGTCCTCTGTGTCCATTCAGGGCTTCATATGAATGTTAAGTCACAGACTCAATCGTCCGTCTGGCTGATACGCTGTGGGCGCTGCCCTGTGTGTTCATTCAGGGCTTCATATGATTGTTACGTCACAGACTCAGCCTTCCATCTTGCTGATACCCTGTGGGCGTTGCCCTCTGTGTCCATTCAGGGCTTCATATGAATGTTACGTCACAGACTCATTCTCCTGATGTATGCCAGCCCTTTCTCTAAGAACATCTTTTAAATGGACAGTTCTCTTATGCTTTATGAAACGACTGCTGACCAATAAAAGCCCACGATTTCAGCTGAATAGTGTTGAAAGTTACGGCTGAGATAGTTATGTACATTGCATGAAATGTTACTAAGGAATTGATGCAAGGTTCCGAATTGGCATCCTGAATCATGTTTCCAGCGTAAACAGTGCGTCAGCCCTTGAGAAGGCCTGTTCTTGCTGAAGCGGTGTCTAGCAGTCGCCTTGCAGGGGATAGAATGTAGGCCCAATTCTTGTACGTATCAAACGTCCCTAGTATAGCACTGCCTTACTGTAAATAATGTGGCTCCCTTTTACCGCTTTGCATTCTCAGATTGCATGCATCCTTAAACTTCGAACTGTTGCCTGTCCTTTTCTTTCAAATGACCATCTACCTTCTTTCCATCCTCTGCATGGCTCCTCTTCGAGCACAGCCTTCTCCAAGTCAAGTGCATGTTTGCCTTAATCCCCGTGTTTGCATGTCCGTCAATTTCCCACTCCTCAGTTCAACGTTCACAACTTCTCTGGAGAGTCATACCCCTGCAATCTAACAATACCTAATGTACTGTACTTCATCTATGATTATCACCAACCATTCACATGAATTCACAAACCTCCTCTCCCACTGAAGATCACACCTTAATCCTATTCATTTAAGCTACCCCATGGAAACAGGAGGATGGAATGGTAATAAATAAGAGCATAACACTAATCCCAATGACCAGCAACAACCACTGGAAATACAACTAACCTAAGGTTCTGGAGCAGTGTGCTGCCCAGAATAAAGCACTTTCATGCCTCATCAAGGGTAGTATGTGTAGTATAAAAAAAGAAATACATAACTAGGGCTACCGGTTTTATGGTATTTTGTTTTTTTACATTTCCGTATGTATTTATCCACATTTATTTTTGGGCCATCTCTTTGGAATTTATCCATATTCATTTTGAGAACAAATGGAGTCATAAAATGGGATATAGTCCACATTTATTTTACTCTTAGACATGCACTCATACATGGATGCCCTGTCGCGTTTTAGCCAATCAGGCAGCCACATTAACAAAACACTACTCTCATAAGGGCATTTTAGTCGTATTCTACAAATGCATATTAACATATGCCTGTATTTAAGGAAATCAGATCCTGTTTTGTAAGTCCCCATTCTGTCTGTTCAGCTTTTGCCTGGAATTCATGGAAGACAGTATGGCGAGTCACTCATGAGAAGCACAATGTTCAGTATTTTTCTGTTTTAAAAATAAATACAGACAGAAAACACATTGTTTTCCATCTGTATTTATCAGCAAAAATCTGTAATTACTGAAAACTGGGAGCCTAACCCTAGTGGCCCACACTAATACTAATACCATAACACTACATAAAACAGTACTGCTAAGGGTCATGTCCATCACCCAGTACTGTACCAGTCCACAACATTAACCACCCATCAGCAACTGACCAGACATGGAATAACTGAAGAGCACGTGGGACAACATGGGGTTTTTATTTAGTCCACCACTGAAGGTCCTGACAAGCTACACACTATGTCCACTTCTTGGCACCTCATTAAAACAATCAGATATGGTATAAAACTACTCAACTACATGTCAGCAAATCTCTCCACCATTTCTCCCTCCAACCTATGCCTGCTTAGGACCATACACTTTAAACAAAATATCTCAGAATGGAGAAGCCAGTGAAGTAATCAGCTGAATGGACTATGTTCATAGGAAATATCATAAAGGGACCCCTGGAGCTGCTAAAAGACGCCAGCTTTCTGAAAACCGCAAACTGTGTGCCTCTATCTCACACTACTTCATTCATCCCACTGCTCAGCATTGTGTCCTGTACCACCATAACTGCACCTCAGTGGTAATCAAGCACGACATGGAAACGCTTCCCACATAGGATCAAATCAAAGACAACACACTTCCAACCACACACCCTACACTGTGTAACATGCTACCTATGTAAGCAAGGACTTCAATGCTACACATAATAGTAAGCACAATACAATTTTTGTAATACATGACAATGCAATCCAATTACGTGGATGGCTTAACAGAGAAAACATTTTGAAAGGGTCAACTCAGGGTACTCCAGGATTAAAACACTACACCATTCAAAGTTGGACACCAGTTTTAAATTAACAGAGTGGGCTGAATTCTGCAAACAACCTTTGATGCACCTCACAAGAGTTTCCCAAACAATTGGAGGGATAAACAAATTGTGCACATCCCTTGCGAATGGCTCATTTTCTGGTCCATGTAGTGCTTCTGGTCTTGGTTGAATCATTAACCCCTTTCTTAGCACCATGAAATAACCCGGGTGAGCGCATGTGAGAAATTGGGTTGGGTTGAGGCGGGTGTGAGCACTTCAAGCAACAGCCATAATCCCGGTCAAGGTGAACCACAAAAGTTACTAAATCAACTTGTGCTTAACCTCTGGTAGCTTGGCACAAAATCAGCCAGGCTGACCTTGGAGTGCTGCATAAGTACTTTACACATTGCCTTGAACAGAAACAAAGTGAAACCATAACCCAAGAAAAATCCCACACAAATTTAGAAAAGTCGAGTAAAAAGTAATTAATTATTTGTCACCAAAACAACAGAAATGTAATCAGTAGAACTGGAGATATGCAAAGGCAAAGATTTACTGTAAGTACAGCTCCTAAAAGCACAAAGTGCCACTCGCAGTTATCTGGTCATGCAAGACTGGGAAAAAGTCAGAAGTTCAGTCTGGCCACAATAGAGTGCTGGTGGGATATGGGGGCAGGTAGACCCGTTGAAAAAGTTACCTTCTCAAAGTCCTTCGAGAAGAATCCAGTTTGCGGTGGAGGGGGTCAGGACAGCATTGCAAATAGTCATTGCTGTAGTGCGAAGAGCAGGAGGGGCGCCGTGGCAGTTGTTGCCAGAGCTTTGCATTTACGGTTACCACGGGCTGTCAATCTGTAGCTCACAGTGCAGATCTCGTGTTGCTGGAAGTCACTGTAGTGCGAAGAGTTGGGTTTTCTAGAGCATCGCTGTGGTGGTCAGCATAGCCGGCAATATCTTGGCGCAAACAGGCAAGTTTGCAGTCCTGAAGAGCCTCAAAACTTCAGGATTTCTCCTTTTCTTTCAGAAGAGGTTGAATTGATGCGACACCAAGGATCCAGGACCTGGGAGGCACCTCTTGGGTATCAGAAACTCACTCCAGAAGAGGACAGCAGGGCTTAGACGGGTACAATTTCAGGTCCAGGCAGGTCCCGTGCAGCAGGTCAGCTGGGCAGTTGCAGCTAGGCCTCTGCAGCTTGTTGTGCCCCCATAAGTCAGAACAAGAGGCCAGATAACTAGTCTTTGGAGTCACTCAGGTAGCCTGAAATTAAGGTAGCAGGTCCAGTCTTCCTTCTCAGGTAGTAGGGCAGGGCTCAAACAGCAGGGCAGTACTTCTTCTGTAGTGTTCAAAGGTCCAGGAGTGTACTGAATAATTAATCGGAGGGTCCTAGTTTTATACCTGGTGCCAGCTTCGACAAGGAAGAAACTTTTGACATTTTCAGTCCACAGAAGTGTCTAGAATTTTCTGCATTTCAGACCTGATCCCAGGATGTCTGGAGTCACAATGGCCTAGTGTGAAGTTCTTTGTATGGGTGCTGAGATAGCGTCTTTGAGGTGCAAGTCGGGCAATCAACAGCTCCGCCCCTCATCCTGCTTGGATGGACCATACTGCAAACATTCAGTCCCTCTATTGTGTGACTATCTGGGAGGAATATACAAAGGCCAACTGCAAACTACACCTAGTCATGTACCCCAGGAATAGGCTGCAGGCACCAAATGATTTGGAGAAGAATATGCAAAATTTCTGAAAAGTAGCATTTTCAGAATTGACTTAAAATCCAAACGTACCATTAAACAGGATTTTAGATTACAATTCTTTATACACCAAACATGACATCCTACGTGCTCACAAGCAAAAGTTATCACTTATTAAAAATAATAAGGTAACCCAATGTTATTATATGGAGAGGAAGGCCTCACAGTAGTGAAAACGAATGTGAGTTTTTCACTACCAAGACATGTAAAACTCAAAAGTACAAGTCCAACTTTTTAAATACCCTGCACCCTTCCCTATGGGTAGTACAGGCCCTACCTTATGGGTGATGTGTATGATTTACAAAAGGGGTGCAGGGGGTTGTAGGCTTGGCAAGGAGCTTATTTTGCCAAGTCAAATCGGCAGTTTAAATCTACATACAGGTTGCAATGGCAAGCATGAGACGTGTTTTAAAGAGCTACTTAACTGGATGGCAGAAAAAGTGCTGCATGCCCAGTAGTAGCATTTAATATACCAGCCCTGGGTTTATGATATATCACTTTGCTAGGAGCATATAAGTAAATTAAATATGCTAACTGGATGTAAGCCAATTTTATCATGTTTAATGGAGAGCGAGCACAAGCACGTTAAACGGGTTAGCAGAGGTAAAGTGTGCAGAGTCCTAAAGCCAACAAAAACAAATGTAGCCAACAAGAGGGGTCAAGGCAAAAGGTTTGGGGGCGACCCTGCAGAGAGGGCCATGTCCTACCGCTTGCTTTAAAAAAGATATTTAACCTATCACCACATTATATTTTCCAAGCTCTTCTCTCTGTGGATTGTTGGTTTTGATTGTAACTGCCTTAACCCACCCCTCCCAAAACAACGGAGTCTGACCATCGGGCAGGCACGTTACCCGAGATGCAACATATCCTGCACAAGGTGCTTTATCAGTGACGTAGGTAGGATGGCGCAGACCCCGTCAACACATGAGATTTCAGGCCTCAGCTGGGCAGGAAAAGGCACACCTAACTGGGGCAGCACTGCAGTTTAAATCATGTTGTTCTTGGGAAAGGATGTTCGCAGTCTGAGGCAAAATGACATTCTGCTGTTCAGGAGACCGCTCTCTTCCAATAAAAGTTTTGAGGCGAAGGCCATTTGTTGCAATCTCACGCTCTCTTGTGGCCTCTTGTGATGGCGTCGTGGGGCAGATACCCTAAAGTTGCCTTCATGTAGCACTGGGCTTAAGCCATACATCAGGGTTGAGCTCGATGATGATGTCCAGAAGATCTCCCCTCTAATTACCCCCCCCCCCCCCACCCCAGTGCTTCCGGTAAGGTGCAAAAGGCTGGCAGAGGTGTTGGGCAGACTGGCTCGGATTGGGTGGGATTAGTGGGGTTTTGGGTGGGTGCACAGAGAAGGACTTCCTCTATCTTTCACTGCCCTGTGCACCCAGTGGGAATGCGATTTTTGCGCTCCATGGGTAAAAGTTAATGGGGCCTAGTATTTGGGCAGATGTCGGGGAGTCAGTGAAGAGCCATCGTGGAGACTACCACAGTGGCAGAGCTCAGGGGGATGAGAGAGGCCGGAAGAGGCGAGCTGTTGGTGCCTGATGCAGAACAGGTTTTGGAGGGAGGTAGAGGTAGCTTGTGGCAGTGGGTGCTACGGAAAATGGGGGCAGATATGTTGGCATTCTCACTGCCATGTGCCAGATCGGTGGTGCATACATGCCAATCTGTCAGAACAGTAGTAAGGGAGAATTTTAAAGAATGATCAGGGGATGCATTTTCCACGTTGACTTCTATTGAAGCAGAGACAAATTCAGGTGGGAGACAGATAAAATAAAGCCATTTTTTGCTTCACAATTGGGGAGTCTCTCACCTGAATCAGGTCTGTTGCATGTATGGAAGTGGGTGGGGAAGAGAAGGTAGGCGAGTAGCCAGGGGTAGAAAAAGAGGGTACTGGAACACCGAGGTGCCGGACGGCCTCAGTGGAGCTACGGGCTGGACTCAAAGATGATGCAGTGAAAGGATGGGCGCGTGAAGGAAGATGTCAGCATGGAGGTCAAAGGTGGCTGCAAGTCCCAGGCTTCTATGTAAAGGGGCAGATGGCCATGGACATTAGGAGTGCATGGCCCATAAGAAGGCTGAGGCGGGTAGGGAGGACAGCAGCCCAGATAGGGGTAGATATGGCTGTTTGACTGCAGTAGTGTGCAATGGTCAGCAGAGGATGGCAAAGGGCATGGATGGGCAGTGAAGGGAACTGCAGTGATTGAGCATAGTGGCGGGGGGTGAGTGGCCTGGGCAGGGACAGTCAGGCAAAGAGGGTGGGGGGGCAGCATTAGGGTACAGGTGGCTGCCAAGACCAGACAGAAGTCCACGGTGGGCAGAATGGAGGCATCGAAGAGGCAAGAGAGGCAGAAGGGCCGTGGGGGAAAGCAGGTGGCCAGGGGACAAGAGAGAGGGGTAGGAAGGGTTGGGGGACTGATGGGTGTAGGTGGAGAGGGATAAAGAATGGATTGAAGGAGGTGGAAACGAGCATGGGGAGGCGGGGTTACATTTGCACCGAGGCACAAAGTCCTGAGGGGACCCTAGTATTGGGAGGGCAAGAAAAGGTGGGCATGAGGAGCAGAGTAAGGAAGCTCAGTTGCATTGCCAGCAGTGAGGGAAAGGTCGAGGGACCCGAAATGTAAGAAGAAAGGGAACAAATAAGATTGTGGCGAAGAATTGGACTACGATGGATGAGGAGGAGGACAGGAGGGTAGAGAGCATGGAGAAGAGGGCACAGAGAGAAGCAGGGTGAGGCTGGGCAGGATAGGAAAGCAAGCAGGTCCAGGTGGGTCTGGTGAGCAGCAGAAGAGCTGGAGGGAGGAGCGGGGGCTCCAGGGCTAGCAAGAGGGAGACTGGTGTTGGGCATACCTCAGAGAGGACAGGAACCCGGTTAAAGTCGGTGGAAAGGTGAGCGAAAGGGATGAGGAGGGTGGCAAAGCTTTGGGATGAAAGGAGGGCTCGCCTTCACCAGGGTAAGAGAAACTGGTGGAATGCTTGGGTGAAAAGGACAGAAAGTGTGGAGATGGGGGAACACTGAGGGGGTGACAGAGAGTGGGAGTATGGTAGTGGGGAGAGGGGAAAGGATGCCAAAGAGGTAGAAACAGCTGGAAAAAGAGGGTCCAGTGGGTGAATAAGAGTCACAACGTAAGAATGGGAAGATCAAGGGAGCATAGAAGGAGAGTGAGATTAAGGCGGGGTGAAGTCAAGAAAGAGGGTAAGCCTGGCAAGGGGGACACATGGAAAAAAATGACATATATGGGAATTGCAAAACTATAGAAACAACAAACGAGATAAAATATGAAAGAGGGAGTGTGTGGATGTTTTCAAGTTGTTGTATATAGAGGTTAGGGCAAAGGAATAAGAGTGGACGTTGGAAAGGACGCTGAAAGATTAAGTAGCAATACAGAATTGGACATCTGCCTTTCTGATTTATGCCAGTGTACTGTGAAAATCACCCTAACAGCCCGTTGCAATGTTCAAATACATGGACGGGATAAGGCATGGGCAAACGTAGGAGGTCTAGCATTGATACAGTACAACGAGGAGTTCAGGGTGAGGATGGGAGAGTTTGGGGTGATGTAGTGGAATCGGCCAACTAGACTGCTGCTGGCGGCCATACAGCCAGCTGCTTACCATTGCACTACAGGCCCTTCAAGGGCACCGCATTCCCGAGGGGTGGGGGTTGGGTAAAGAGGGCCTGTTGTGAGGACTGGAACAGTCAGGGTATATTGGGTGCATGCTTCAGGCTATTTTGCAGGTTTAAGCACAAATACTCAAAATGTAGGCTAAGCACCAGGCTGTGCATTGTGGGGGAGTTTATTGGGGGAGGTATGCAGGGGTACGCAGGAAGGAGCAGGGATGGTAACGCTGATGAAGGTAAGGGCCTCTACACCAGCTAGGTTGGAGCAGCTGGAGTTTAAGCGGGGAGGGATCTCTGGATGAGTAGCTGGGTTTAAGGGAGGGTCTTGCAGTAGGTTTCATGCTAGGGTATGCAGGACTGACATTGGGAAAATGAACAGATAATGTGAGAATGGCAGAATGATGGCTGGAGGGATGAGAAGGAAGTTGGGGAAATAAGCGGAAAAGGGAAGGTGGCTGGCACATTTGAGGGATAGCCTTGTGAGAATTTTATAATAAAGCAATGAGAATGGTGCCCCAAAAAAAGCATCCAGCATGTTTTGGCATCACCCATCATCTGTTGTGACTAGAAGGACAATCAGTCAATGACTTCTTAGCGGAGGAGGACAGTAAAGTATGGTATGCAAGCATCACCAGGATGCTGATTAATACGTGTGTACAAGAGGCTGAAATACCAAACTGGGACATTAAGTCGCATTTCGACTATTGCCGGTGCACCTAGAAGACCTTCAGTTGTTAGGGAGGCAGTCTGAGGACAGGATCAACGTTGACAAGTCATTGCCCATGGGGTGCTCAGTGTCACGCAGACTTTATGAAATATTTAGCACCTTTCTGAAGTGGGTCTTCTCAGTAGAGACGGGTTTTGGGCGAGTGTCTCATTAAACAATTTATTTTTTTTAAGGTGTGGCAGGTATGGGGAAGTTAAGAGAGATTTTGGTGGTTAATGGGTGATTTTGGGGTCCCTTTGTTACCGGAAAAGAGAGAAGGTCTGGATGCAAGGTCTTTG
This sequence comes from Triturus cristatus, assembly GCF_964204655.1. Lineage (NCBI taxonomy): Eukaryota > Metazoa > Chordata > Amphibia > Caudata > Salamandridae > Triturus > Triturus cristatus. The sequence goes on along the minus strand of NC_140591.1, from coordinate 105,292,727 downwards.
ATAGGATGCGAACAGGCAGAGATGTTAGGGGGAGGTGTAGGTGGGGACAGTGGCATCTGGTGGGGAGGTTTCAGGGATGTTGGTTCTATGAGTGAGGATGGATGTAAATAGTTATAAGGCACTGTGCCATGTGAAAGGGGACCGGTTCTCATTAAAGCAGCCTTTTGCACACAATTAGGAAAGTTTGTGGAGTGTCGCCTCGGGGCTTTGTCTGTGCCAGATGTTGCCTGTGACTGCTCCACCAGCGGTCTTGTGCCTGCAGTTATTTGACACAGGCATTCATTAACAGTGATAAAGAAGTGTGTGCGTGACAAGGAAGGACCTGAGGCCTCCTCGAGTCTCTGCTGCAGGCAGGGAAAGGAGGTGGATTCAAAGCTGGGGAGGCCAGTCCCAATCCGATAGTGCCATGTTAAATATCCATTTATACCCGATTAGACACGAACCACAAAATGGTCACCACATTGTAAATTCCGAATATATGGAACAGTTTTAAGCACATTTACTGTGTTCTGGCGAAATGTCTGATTCAGAAAAATGCACCCATCTGACAGCAACTATTGCTTCATCATCCACCATTAGCGCCCTGTGAGTAGTATCCTCGCAGTCGCGGTACCAGAGTCGGGCACTAGACCTTCTGACTTGAGTCGTGGATCCAACTCTGACCGGGGCTCCAGTTCTCCTGCGCTTTGTTGACTTCGGTGATCTTCCAGCCTTAGTCTCCTCCATGCCCTCTTGACTTCCCAAAGTGAAATCATGCCAATGTGGAATCTCATTGATCCACCACTGGGGCCAATTGAGTCCTGTTAGACAGCATTGCAGTCACTCTGGCTTTCCATACACTGCATCATCAAACCGTAGCTTTTTAGACGCAGAGCACCAGTCCTAATCCTGTTGAGCCACCTCATTCCGAAAGTATCTTTCAAAATCTGAATTCGAGGAGCATTCTTTATAAGATGAGGAGTGCTCTTTCAAAGAAGTTTGCACCCTTAAGAAGGGCCTTCAGCCATTCCAAGAAGAGCGATTTACGAAGCGTTCGTACTAAACAGAAAACATTGGCGATTCTAAGATCACACGCCTATCACCCACTAAGCCACTCCCCAGCGGAGTTTTACATTTATTTTCAGTTATTGCTACAATCATATTAACTGACTACATTCTAATGAGCAACGGGCAAGTCTGAAATAATATCTTTTGGTGAAAAGTTGGTGCTACCAGGTGAACAGCAATAAACTAGCAATGGGCACAACACTAGTATTTGGGTTACTGTGCAGATGATAGTGTGCGTGGGGGTTCACTGCTGAAAGAACCAGCATTTGCAATGCAATAGGTGATGTCGCATTTACGCAAGTTTGAGCTATTGGAATTGTAAATGTCAAGGCATTGTCATTTACAATGCAAATAGCTCAAACTTCCGTAAATGGGAGACCTATTGCATTGCAAATGCTTGTTTCATTTGCTTTCTGTGCTTGTAATCTTTTTTTAACATTATAAAAAAGGACTACAAGTCCCAGAATGCAAAAAAATCAGACAGTCAGCTTGTCTTACATTTTTTTTAATGGAGCTGGCTCAAGATGCCAGGGCCACTGGCGGGAGATACTGGCATGTGGGGGTGACAAACACAATTACACAGCCTCTTAACCAAATAAATATACTGGCACTGAGCTGGCACAAGATGTCGGGTCACTGGTGGGAGATACTGGCAAGTGGGGGTGATAGACATTTACACACTCTCCCTTACCCACATACACAAACATGCTTGTACCGAGCTGGTTCAAGATGCCAGGGACACTGGCGGGAGATACTGCCATGTGGAGGGTGAGAGACACACCCACACACTCTCTCTTACCCACATACACAAACATGCTGCCACCCAGCTGACTCAAGATGCCAGGGTCACTGGTGAGAGGTACGGGCATGTGGAGGGTGACACACTCAATCACACCCTCTCCCTTACCCACATACACAAACATGCTGGCACCCAGCTGACTCGAGATGCAAGGGTCTCTTGTAGGAGACACTGCCAAAGTGGAGGGTGACAGACAAGCACATGTTCTCCCTTACCCACATACATAAACAAGATGGCCCCAGATACACACATGCACTCAGACATGCACTCACTCACCTGCCTCTACCACACATTAAATGACCCCTCCACACACACACACACACACACGCACAGCAACAGCTATGTGTTTTAACTTTCCTGCGTGCCGCAGCCTTTTATTGAATTATCCGCCCCCTCTCCTTGCTGTATTCACAATAATCCCATTCTCTGTAGTGCCTTGGAGCGGTCACTTAAAAACGAAATAATCTGGGCACTTGGAGCAGCAATAGCGACACCTGTGAGGATCATTTTAGGGGCACGTGTTGCCCGAGTGGAGTCAGATGTACACTTAAAGATGAAAGGGGGAGACCACATGAGGTATCGCAGTTCTGTGCTGTGTGGACTCCGTACCTCCACCGTGCATTCTAGTGTTCCCCAGAGAGAGGCGATGGGAAGAAAGTTACATTACTTTTCATCAGTAGGGTTTGACAGATACCGCATGAGAGGCGAAGCAATGAATGGACAGAGGTAGTGACGCACTCTCTCACCTTTAAAAGCGGTTGGACAGAAAGAGACCAGTGATTGCAGTTCTCATGTCTGGGTGTGAACCACCAAAGAGAGGCCAAGGATTGAATGGGCACTCATAAGGAAGAGCGCTTTCACCCTAACAATCGACTTATTGAAGAAATGCCAAGCTTAAATTTGGATTCTGATTAAGGTGACCTATCACCATTGGAAGTGCTCATTTTGCAGAGGGGCCAAGCAGTGAATGGGAATCGAGAGCTTAATGCCCTGCCACATCCAGGGAGAAAGGCTGAGACACAGGAGGCATGGAGAGCGATAGTGTCCCTTCCAAGAAGATATGCAGCACCCACACCCTCACCGTCCAATACCCCTTTGACCCGGCAATTGATCTTTTACTTCTTTGCATACCAACCCGCCACACTGTGCTTGCTAATCCCAGTGGCACCTGCCAACGCAGAAAATAGGCCAAGCAACAGAGTTAAACATTACGGCAGGTGATCACTTCTACCCGCCCGCCTTGGCCGGCTTCTGGAGCGCCTTTGTCCCTGGCGGGCTCCCGGGCGATGCACACCCGATGCCGGTTGGAGGGCAGCGGTGGGCAGGCCTCCAGTCCGATCCGCAGCTGGCCCCGCTCGAACCTCAGCATCTCGCTCTTGCCCGGTATATGGAAGGCGAGCCCTCTCCAGCTGCTTGCCCCCGCACCCCCCGGAATCCTCTGCCCCCTGTACGTGGTTCTCTTCTGCTGCCCTCCCGCGACACACGGGGCAGGTGGTCAAAGTCCCCCTCATGCTTGGGGCCGTGCACCAGCAGGCAGTGGGCGATGTCCAGCTTGTAGAGGTCAGTGCCCAGCACGCGGAGCTTGGGCTCCTGCCCCTCGCAGTACTGCGCCCCATAGGTGGTGAGTAGCTCCCGTAGGCCCAGCTCGAAAGTGCCGTCCCGGGAGCCGCGGTTGCAGCAGGGCGCGCGCAGCATGGCTCGGAGCTCGACCTCGGGGTGCGGGGACGCGGCCTCGGGGCTGTGGTCTGCCTTGGCCAGACCCTGGGGCAGCCCTTGCAGCAGCGGCTCTGAGGACCCGCGCACGTCCTCGGGGTGACCGCCTTGCAGGCCGCCGTCCTCCAGGATGCCCCAGAGCCCACGGTTCTCGGTGCAGTGTCGCAGTCGGGCAGCAAGGGCGGCCGGCCGAGGCCGCAGGACCTCGGGCAGGCTCTGTATCCGCGGCAACATGGCCGGCTTCCCGCTCTGGGTCTTGAGCACGGTGCGTGCCTCGGCCATGGAGACCAGCTGGACCTCGCAGACCTCCCGCGGTACCTCCCAGGCTTCTCGGTCACTGGTCACTAAGCACGCGTCCATGACCGCTGCGAGACAACGGACAGCGGGAGGGGGGCAGGAACAAAGGGAACACAGACAACGGGAGGGAGGGGGGGGGGGGGGGGGGGCAGGAACAAAGTAAAGCACAACATGAAACTAAAAAGATAGTACACCTACCGTGTAACAACCAAGTAAAGGGGCCAGTAGCCATGGGAGGATACAAATGACGACACGGCCGTACTAAGGAGGGACTAACAAGCCTATTTAGGAATAAGAACAGCATTTAAGAAGGTCAAAGACACAAGCCAAAGACAAATATAGGTAGGGCAGTGGGCGGGGCTTCTCTCCCTTACTGAACTACCGCAAATCATTCCCAGAGCAGCCCTTGCGTGCTGGCTCAGGCTCAACCTAAAAAAATACATTGCTAAAGTGTCTAGGAGTGAGTTAAAAAGCTATTTATCTTAACAGAGGCTACACAATTGCACCACTAAGCTAAGTGTTCATATATTTTCCAAGGGCACTTAATGTGTCTCAGTTATGACTGTCTTTTCATTGAGACTGGTGCAGCTAGGACTGCATGAGTAGGTTGGTAAGTGCCTTGCAGATTCTGTACCAGCCCAGCCTTGGGCCAGACAAGTGGAACCCGAGTTCCAAACTCCTAAAAGCCATTGGTGTAGAATTAGGTACTTTCAATTCTCGCCACAGAAATGAGGTGTTGGCACTAGGGAACTCCAGAGTGGAGCACGATTGGCGCAGTGGTGGGGTTTTTTGTGACCTATGAGGAGGGGAAGCACCTTAACTCCACCAAGACTTTAGCAGCACCGCAGCCGTGAATGGATGCGCAGGTCACCGTCTCTAACGGTACCCAAAACAACTGGAGGTGGTCACCTTCTCTAGTTGATAAATATTCATTTTGGAAGGACCAAGACAACTCTTTTATGCCCCGGATATAAAAAGTAGAAGGATCCTCTGAGGCAATTTCCACTCAATTTTGGGTGATTTTGTTTTTAGCCTGCAGAGAAAGTAAAGGACCTGCACTTTAGTTAGATTCCAACATTTGAGCTTTGAAGACTCAGAGTCATTACAACATCCCTTTAGCATGCTCTTTGGTTCTTGGTGCAGTCTCACACTCCTTTTTAAAATACCACGATGCGGTTTATGAAGTAAAATAGAAATTAAAAATGTAATTATATGAGCAAACCTTCTGAACTAAGATTCCGTACCAAATGAGTTCCGTTAAGTGTTTGCCGCTGTCTTGAGGGCTGTACGCAATATGTGCACATTTCAAGTGTTCGAATAAATATACTTCGTTGCCTTGCATTCAATTACCTCTGTAAAATGGCCCCAGGTAACTCTTTAAACATCTGAACTCCTACAACCTTTGCAGATCCCATCAGCTGCTTCTTATCCTGCCCTTTCTTCAACCATCTACACCCTTTGAGCTTCACAATTCAAGCCCCTCAACACTCTGCTCTTCTAAGCTACATGTTCAAGATCACCAGTGCCTAGAAAACCTGGAACCCTTCATCAGTTGGCACTGTGCACTGTAGAAATGATGCAAACAGAAGCAGTGGTTGCAAAGTTCTGGCCATTTGCTGGCTTTCTCACTGGAAAAGCCAGAGAACTGGTCTGAGTGGAAACAGGGTGCATTATCTGACCTCCTAAATCAGGTTTCAGTGGAACTGGGTTGCTTTATCCAATTCCCTAAATCTAACATTACAAAATATATATACAATGTCAAAAAGTCTGGCTTATAAATAAAAGTACCTCCTCAGTGATTGATGGGTTTAGGCACTCAGTAAGTAATCGTACATGCACTCTGTCACTCATCTTTGCATTCATACATCCATTCATCCATCCAATGACTCACTCTTTCATACTTAGATTCACCCACTAACAAGTGCAAACTCAACAACACAAGATGTATTAATTAAAAGAATAAAAAAAGAAAACAAATAATGCTTCTTTAAACATAGTGGGCATATGCTTGCAATAACACAACAAATTAAACAGAGCAGCTGGTAGCAGCCTCGCACTGGTATTGTACATAGTGTTTCATTGTTTTAAAGTTCTAGCATGACTGACACATTTAAAACCAATGCGGTGGCCATCTTGGAATGGTAAAACAATGATTCAGTACGGACATTACTGGTATAGAGGCAGTGGTAGGGAAGGATGTGATGCACAGCAGCTGAAATGAGCAGAAGCAAGTGGCTGTTAGCACCGAGTGGTGAGCTGGAGTATGCTCTAAAAATGAAAATAAAGACATTAGAAATAAATGAATGAAAGAAGACCTACAAAAGTATAAAACGAAAAAACACAAAAAGGACAGGCCCACCAGCCTTGGCACTGAAACGCTCTCGTTTTCAGGTGGATATGTACATGTGATCAGACAAATGTTATCACACACAGGGCCATAAAGTCAATGGCTGTCACACTGCCCCATGCTCTGTGTTATCATGGACAGAAGCAGAGTGTAAATGGTACTAATAAATACCAGTGGCACAAGAGGACAGACCCTCCATATTATATATATCATTTTTTTAAATTTCAAAATCCTGGCCGACTACTAAGTCAGTCGGGCCTTCCGAAAAGATTCTAGCAATAATTATTACAGAGCAAATCTTCCACCCCAAGGTTTGTCAAATGTAGTAATCAACATCAAAAGAATTGCTTCAATTGTAATCTGTGAGGTTTCATGTAATAATATATGTCTGCAGCTTTAATCCTGCGTAATAATAATGCACCCTTCTCAGCCAACTGGATTCAACGTATACATGTCATAATAAATAAATGAGGCCTACTGCCTTTGTCGTGCCTTTTTATAATAAAGATCAGACCTTTGGCATCTGGTGCAACTTTTATCCAATGAACAAATCTGGCCTGGAGCTATTACCATTGAAGAGTCACCATAACCAACCTGGACATTCCATACTGAGCACAACATTTCCCAGATAGGAACCAGCAGGTAAAAAGATGTGCAATGACAAATATGTATAAAATGATAGATGTCAAAACACTACAACATCCCTCCTCAAAGGGCTTATAATCATAACAGTGCAAAATGGCTAAACCCCACCATCTGATTAAGCGGGTCACCAAAAACCTTGCCTACTATGTTTTCTTTTTTTTAAAAAAACACTCTTTGTTGAAATTTTACATATTGGTAGAAGGAGAGATCAGTATTGGCATTATGTTGTTTATCGACATTTTACATATAACAATATTGTCCAATACATTAGAGAGGATATTCCCTAAGCATCACACTCTTGTTTTGTTTACAGGAAGTAGTTTGCTTTGATTATGTTTTACCAATATAAGTGTTCTCTTCTTATCAACAGTTCCCCCACCCTTCCCCCATCCCTATGTCCGAGTGTTCAGTTTTTAGGTCTCGCCTGGCGAACGCAGCGCGAAGCGCTGCTGTCGCCAGCGAGATCTATTGTTGCTGACTTGCCTCGGAAGGGGGACAGGAGATGGGCACGCGCAGGCTTTTGGCGGATTTGAGTTGGTGTACGCGCCTACAGCCACGCGGCGTGCACATCTCCTGTCCCTCTTTCCTCGCAAGCCAGCATTTAGTTTCACTTTCGACATATGGAGAATCCCACTCACCCGGTCTGCGGGGAGAATCCTTCTGAACGGCGGCTTCCGGAGCACTCCAGCTCCACTACTGCCAGCACGACGCGGGGCTCTCTCCTTATGCATGGGAGCCCCGCACTGCTATCTGCCGCTCTTCACCCGGGCCCCCTCCTGGGACCCGGGACTTCAGCTCCCACACCGGCTGCACGCGAAAGTGACAGGTACTGCGCATGCGCGGGCAGCCCTCGCCCTCCCAGGTCTCCTCCCCAGCCCGGAGCTGCTTTCTGTTTTGCTTGTTTTTCCAGCTGTGGCTTAGAACATCTGCAGCATGAGTGATGATATGCCATAATATTCGGTTTTATGATTCGATTATGCCGAGTGTTCAGCAGAATTATGACTACTCCCGTCTGTGTCCTAAATAGAAGCTCATATGAACATGTGAAAAGATGGGATATGTTTTTTTTTTCTTTTTACAAACTCAGGTATTTTCTTCCTCTGTCGAGGAACCTTCCCTCTTCTCTCCACTCTCCCCGGAGGGCACCTCATCTCATTAGGTGATGTACCATCTTATCATAAACTCTCTTTACAATTGGATGCTGTCTGGTCTGAAAGGCCGAGAATACTTGTCTGGAATCTGATTCTAGAAAGTAAGGGTATCTCTTGTAATGAAACCTGTTATATTGTAAAGCACACTGGCACCTTTGGGTGATGCCCGCGCTATGTAATAATGCATAACTAAATAGAAGATTCCATTCTCTGTCAGAAAATGGATATCCACGGGAGCACTGCAGTATTAAAGGAGCCCTTCTTCTCTCAGTGTACCCTCTACCAGCACATTTGGTTTTTAAGGTAACGATGCTGTATAAATCTAGAGCTTTACGCCCACTAGCAGTAAAGCCAGACCACGGTAGTACACGCAAACTGCAATGAAACTATTACATAAAGTTCATCAACGTCATGCTTTACCTGTCGTATGGACGTTATTATTATCTGAGTAAGTAAACACCTTTGCAGCTGCACATCTGTCGCATCAGCTTTAGCTTATAATGGACTCCGAAGCGCTAGCAATCGCTGTGTGATGTGATCCGCACATCTGAAGCAACAAAAGTGTTTTTCTGTAAACCACGATTTTTCACGCGGGGCTACTCATCTACCACAGGAGCTGTACTGGAGTCTCCTTTCATGTCAAATAACACTTTAATAAACCTCTGGGAAGCTGTCTTGGTGTGAAAGTCAACATTATATGTTTTTTTAGAATGAGGGAGTTCTCCACCTTGCTTGTAAATGTTCCTGCACCCTAAAACCCCAGTAAAACACATCTCCTGGACTTAAAAATGGCCCCAGTCACGCTGCACAGCACCACACCATTTTAGAGAAGAAATGCACTTTGGCACAAGAAGCCATGCCTGTTCGAGGGAAGGGTGGGTAGAGGAAGATGGAGTGGGCAGGCTTTGTGTGCAAGCGAATGTTGCACAACTAAGGTACCATAATACCATTAATTCACTGCATCCTAATTACTGGTAACGGTGGGGAAGTGAACCTAAAGCCTTCTTGTATTTCACACCATGTGATTATGCAAGAGGTCATATTGCAGACGGCAGATTGTGGGACACACCCATTCAATTTACCCAAGGACTGTTTGATCAAAGCAAATGTATGGTCGGTGTAAAGCTGAACACTAGCAGTCAGCATTTTAGTGGATTGGACTTGCATATTGGATCATGGCACGTTATCAGGAGGGGAAGAACAAAAATGAGTACGTTTTGGAGAAAAATGGGAGCCTACCATCAACAAGCATTTGCAATGCCATCGGCCTTGCCTTTGGGACCTTATATGTATTATATGCAGCACATTAGCCTGGGTGCTGAAACATCTACTGTTCTTTAACATGGAGGGAAAGTAAGCTCCAAACAGCGTGACACGCCATGTATGCGAACACATGGAGAGAATTATTGCCTTTCAGCAGGAAATGGTATAGTCCAAAGCTCTGTTTTTAATATACAATCAGGGCCTTTGGTGGTCATATCACTGAAAATACAAGATTTGAAAAAAATATTATTGTCTACTGGTGCGGGTACAATTTCTATGGACTGGAATCTAGAGAATGCTAAAGTGATTCTGGTATTTCACTCACCTCTACTGGTCGTTTTCTATCAAGAAAGTTAAATAGAGGCAGTTGCCAGAAAATTTAAACAAGCATTTGCAATGCAATAGGTCTCGCATTTATACGTGTTTGAGCTATTGGCATTGTAAATGACAATGCTTTTTATTTAAGTTTGTTTTTTTAAAAACATAAATAAAAGGCACTGTCATTTACAACGCTAATAGCTCAAACTCTCGCAAATGCGAGACCTATTGCATTGCAAATGCTTGTTACATATTTGTCTATGAATCCGTATAATATGTTACATTGCCAGTTCTCGTCACGGCTATCTATCAAATGTCCTGATCTGGGGTGCCCTGCCAGTCTCTCTCCATTACTTTATTCACCCCCCTTATTTCCTTTGCTTCTGCGATCATGGCAGACCATGCCCGTGCACCCTCCTCAAGTCTCCCATCTTTTCTAATGCGCTTCATTCGGATTGGCTCCGCTGTTGCCCATTCTTTTAAGTCTTGGATCCACCTACGTGTCAATGGAGGAGTCAGACTAAACCACAACATTGCTATTCTCCTTTTTGCAAGCACTAGACTCAAAAGCACAAATGTTCTACTCAACTCATTTTTGGGGGGGTGGGTAATACATGCAAGAGAACAGATCTGATCGTTCTAGGGATAACCCATCCAGTTGCGACCTGTATTATTTCCAGTGCTTCTCTCTAGAACCTGCCCAACTTCTCGCAGCTAGATAGGGAGCCATATCAAATGCACAAAAAGTGCTGCTGTTGTTCCACACCTAGTGCAAGTATCCGGTCTATCTGGGTAAATTCTACTCAGCCTGTGTTGGGTCATATACACTTGGTGAACCATATTATATAGCATTAGCTTAAACCGGAAGTTAGAGCTCACCTCACAAACTCCTCTGTGGATTTTTGCCCAATCTCCCTCTATTATGGGTTCCTCCGACTCCTCTTCCCATCTTGCCTGGACGGGTAGAGCATTGATTGGACTATCATCCCTAAGGGCCTTGTATATATGGGGGATCAGGCGCCACCCTCCTACCATTGCTAGCATAGTTGCGAGAACTGCTGAACATAGGGGTTCTTCTGGGAATGAGGTCCAGAGCTCTCTGGCCACTGCCGCTATCTTATCATACTGTAGAAATTGACCTGGTCTCAGCTCAAAAGTAGTCACCGCTTCCTCTCGGGTTATAAAATTGCTATTTATATACAGGTCTCCCACGGTAAGGCAGCCCCCAATCTTTCATTTCTGTATGGACATGGACTTTGTAATTTTTTTGAAGGGCCCTGCAATCCACAGTGGAATGTCGGGGAGTATGGCGCCCTCCGGGTCACCCTTTTTACTGTGTCTTTGCTATCCATTTGATCAGATAAGGGGAGTCTTTTGGGATTGTGGACCCCAGCATAAGCAATTCAGGTAAGGTACCACCCTCATACATGCCAGCCAATAGGGCTTTCTCCCTGTTATTGCTTTCTTCCAACCAGTGGACCGCGTGTTGGAGTTGGGTAGCTACATAATATAGGTATATACGGGGCAGATCCACTCCCCCATCCACCCATTTACTTTGAAGGGTTTCCAATTTAACTTCTTTAAGCTCGTTACCCCATAACAGCTCTACCAGTAATTGTCTTCTATGGTTATCTGTGAGATCCCATGTAACAAAAAACCTATCTCTAGGCGTTACCACCGTATAATAACACACTTCTATTAAAAGCCTAGTTCCTCGAACAGATGCTTGTCAAAATAAGTAAGTTAACTGCTACTGGTGTTGTCATAACTTTTCTTAATAAACATATCAGACTTCTGGATGCGGACAGAACTGTTCCATTGAACCAGTCGGGTCCATAGCCTTTATCATTGGCCCCCTTTGGCTCCTTTGAATGAAGTTTCCTCCGATGGCCTGACCGAGTAGGGGCCATTACAGGAGGATCATTACACCCCCAACCCGATTTAGGGTGGATGGTGTAATGTCTTTTTTTCCTGTTTGTCACCGCCAAGAAAAATTTGGCGGTAAGGGACAGAAGAAACACAAGAAAGACCCACACTTTCAGGGAGAAAACTCCCAGGTGGTGGAAGTTATTCGTTTTTTGCCAATAAACTCCCACTTCAGGAGATTGTTTCTGAAAAACTAAAAATTTGGAAAAGTTTGGTGAACAGTGGTCAAAACTAACGGCAGCAGTCCATCAAACATTTTGAACATTAGAGGAAATGCCATGATGGTGGTTCCCTTCAATGCACAGAGGCGACTGCTGGGCTGGCAGTCATCCTTAACTTTGGTGCATAGTGGCCTGACAAACTTCCAGAGCTGAAGTTCTCCACGGTTCTGCCGGACGAAGTACCAACAGACAAACTCTAAGGCAGGCCCTTAGTAAGGAGGGATTTTAAATGTAATTTCTGAGTTATAGCCTGTTTCAGAAAGACCCACCCAGCGTTGTGTGGGAATTCCTCTACATATTCTGGCTCTGTGTGCCCTTCTCCTCCTTACATCTGGGAGTTACCAGCACACTAGCAGTTGCTGAAGGACTATCACAGAGTGCTTAGTCTAGAATTTTCTGAAACCTTCTGGGTGCAATCCTTCAAAATGTTCATGTCCATATTTTATCCCATAACACACAGATTTTCAAACCACAAAGGTAGCATTAAATTCTATAGCACATTCGCCTAATATAATTGGTTTTATTTTAAAAGTTTTATCTAGTGCTAGCTTGACCCGTGGGTATCAGAGCGCTTTACATACATACTGTTAAGAAAAACAGACGGAAATTGCATTACATAGTAGGCAGACAGTAAGGAAGCAAAACCAGGGATAAATAAAATACAGCATGGAAGATAAGGTGGTTAACACTGTCCAGTCACCAACTATCCTTGAATGTCTAGAGAGAGGAGTAAACTCGGATATTGAAGTCTAGGTTAGTTGACGTTGGTCAGGAAAGTATTTGTTAAGGAGATGGATTTTCAGGTCTCTTTTGAAACAGGAGGAGGGGTTACATCTGAGGACTCTAGGGAGAGCGTTCCACAACCTGGGAGCGTTGCCAGAGAACGATCGGTTTTGTGTAGTTTTCTTTTTCAGTTTCGGAGTATATTTATAGAAATCGTAAGTGTCACCACTCTCTGAATATCCAGGTGGTCTGTAATGCCTCATCACGGATACTGTAGCATGCTTTCCAGGAAACGCACAACGATTCATACATTTTTCGACATTGTACTTTATATACCCGACTAGCTACAGGAGAGTTTGGATATGGCTGTTTACTTAGTAAGGATACAGGGATATTTAACATATAGTCATAGGTAAATATAAATATGTTTGCACAAAGAATTAAATTCTTAAAGGCTATATTATGCAGGTTTGTAGAGCCCACTATCGCCTGGGAGGGTATCCCGACGGTGACAGTGCATATACCTTAAGACCTTGGATACCAACACTCATCGAAGGTTAGATATGAAGTCGACTCTCCTGAAAGTGGAGCAAACCATAACCCATCCTATGTACATGTATCAAGTTTCCTCCCTATTAATAAGAAAATACTTCGTTTATGGGCGATTTCAGGTATGCAGATCCTTTACGTTCCGATTTGTCTGTAGCACAACTGAAAAACATTCACATTCATTATGTAACTGCGACTCCTAATCAGGGTCGGCTTTAGCGCTGGTGGCACCCTGTGCAACAATGTTTGTTGGTGCCCCCCACAGACTCCCTCACTACCACCCTTTAACAGTGCCCCCTCAAGTCTCCATAACAACTCTCTATCAGATGTATTTAATTAGTTATATAGTGCCACCTATACCAGTGTAGGGTGGCAAAGCACTTTACATCACACACACATTGCACAGAGACAATCAATCATAGGTGTGTAAATTAGTGTATAGGAAATGTTACATAAGCCAGAAGACTACAAGGTGAGTCACGTGTCATCCATACTGGCCGACAGTATAGTTTAAGAGAGCTTAGTCTTGAGAAGCACAAACTAACAATTTTAAACATAACCCCATGGTTTGTGGTGACATTTAATAACAAGGATTTTGTTTTTACTGAAATGTACCCTTTTTGAAATATTAGGATAATGAAAGACGGAGGAAACATCATACTGCTCCAATCTATACCTTGCAGTGTGCATGCAGCTCTTTGATGACAGTTTTAAGTTCACGTTCCATGTTAGGATTTTAACATCTAAACTGCAAGTAACAAAAGGATTTCTCTGAGAAAAGCACTGACCTATTTAAAGTATATGCACTTTGTGATCTGCATGGTACACATCATTTGCAGCAGGCACATTAACGTTCTGTGCTAAAATAAAATGAGTTAAAACTTCTGCTTGACAAAACTCCTTCTCTCTCCTGGAAGAACATTGATCACGGTTATCTTGACATTTTTATTTTTGTATGAAAATTTCCGAGGCCAGCGATGCATCAGCAGGTCCTTTTAAGGCCTAAAATACTTCCAAACGTGGCGCCCCCTGGAAGCGTCAGCACCCGGTGCGGTGGCACCAGTCGCACCGCCCTAGAGCCGGCCCTGCTCCTAACCTCAACACATACATATCACTCATACAGATCATAATGACGGACCCTTGATCATAGAATCCGTTCTGTACTTCAAAAAACAACTCAAGTAAAAATAATGCCACTGTCCCAAAGTAAAGTTTCACTAACAATAAGCTGAAAGAACAGTTCAAAGTTTGTTTTCCACTTAACTGCCATACAGATATTTCGGTGTAACCCAAAATGTTTCTCAGCGATTTCACATGTAGAAAATAGTTCATCCCAAAACTTGAATCACAATCCAAGAAGCAAGTCCGGGCAGCAGCAACATCAAAGCTTGATTGTCTAGCAAGGACGCCATGAAACACAAGATAGGTTACTTTTTCACCCTTAAAATTGATACCTCTTGAAGCTGAAGTTTTAAGATGCAATTACATTACATTTATTCTATATTTATTAAACATGACTTAATTTCCTTAAAATTGTATGACGTTTTCATATTCTAAATCTTTCCCCATAAATACATATAAATATATTTTTACTGAAAAAAAGCAAAAGATTCAAGTGAAGTTCTGGTTAGGTTTGGTTAGAACACATTAACATATATTTAAACAAGCATTGGCATAGCCAATAGGTCTCGCCTTTGGGACCTTTAAGTGTTTAGCCATGCAACAGTTGCATAACTAAATACTTATAAGGTCCCAAAAGCGAGACCTATTGGCTATGCCAAGCGGCCGTGCAGCTGCGAAAGTGGAAGTGATCGCGATCAAACATCTAAGCGGCCGCAAAAGTAAAAGTAAAAGTAATCGCGGTAAAGCGCGGAGCGCGCGCCCGCGCACATGCACTGTAGCTCTAGGCTGGCCAGGTAGCACTTTTTGGAGCCCTCTCAATAATTCTCGCCAGACCAGCGCATGCGGTGGGTCAGGCGAGACCTAAAAAGGGGTAGAAAAGCGTTACAACAAACAAATGATGGACGGAATGCTGACAATGCAGACATTCTCCCCCAGTCAAGAGATCTGGGTTAAATCCATCGTTCTTTTGCCCACTACGCCACCCCAGTTCAGACATGGCCATATGCAAATCAGTCTTGACCCTGTGCCTCATGGGAACAGTCCAGCCCGAACTGCCAAGCCATGTATTCCCTGGACCGGAATCAAGCATCCTAGGACCGGTTTCTGGCTATTAGCCGTCATCAGCCAGGATAGCTTGACTCCAGTGGCGTAGTGAGCACGGGACCCACGTCTGGGCATACCCATCCCACGTAGACTGATTTGCATATGGCTGGGTTCAAACCGGAACGGCATGGTGAGCAAAAAAACGATGGATTTAGGCCCAGATCTCTGTACTGGGGTGAATGTATGACATTAGTCTACATTCTGTCCATCAATTGTTGTTTTTGCATTTGTCACCCCGAGTGGAAAGGGTATGCCCAGACGTGGGTCCCTTGCTCTCCATGCCACTGAAAATCAAGCAAGCCTGGCTGAAGACGGCTGAAATGCCAGAAACCGGTCCTAGGATGCTTGTTTCCAGTCCAGGGAGGACCTGGCTTGGCAGTTCGGTCTGGACTGTTCCCATGAGGCACAGGGTCAAGACTGATTTGCATATGGCTGGGTTCAAACTGGAACGGCATGGTGAGCAAAAAAACGATGGATTTAGGCCCAGATCTCTGTACTGGGGTGAATGTATGACATTGTTCTACATTCTGTCCATCAATTGTTGTTTTTGCATTTGTCACCCCGAGTGGAAAGGGTATGCCCAGACGTGGGTCCCTTGCTCTCCATGCCACTGAAAATCAAGCAAGCCTGGCTGAAGACGGCTGAAATGCCAGAAACCGGTCCTAGGATGCTTGTTTCCAGTCCAGGGAGGACCTGGCTTGGCAGTTCGGTCTGGACTGTTCCCATGAGGCACAGGGTCAAGACTGATTTGCATATGGCTGGGTTCAAACTGGAACGGCATGGTGAGCAAAAAAACGATGGATTTAGGCCCAGATCTCTGTACTGGGGTGAATGTATGACATTGTTCTACATTCTGTCCATCAATTGTTGTTTTTGCTAAAAAGGGGTAGAGCAGAGATTTTCTCAGAGCTGTTTCGACCTAACCACAGTAGGTTCAATGAGTTGGTAGGGACACCCGCTCCTAAATAATTAACCCAATTTCTGACACCAAAGCATTATATAGATTCATTAACCCCACAAAATCAAACACCCTACTCAGTCAAAGTGTAAATTTGGCAGTTGTAGTCCACTCACAATTATCCTAACACAGCAAAAGAAATCTTTTCTTTACAAATAATTTCCCAACACTACTAAAAATACACTTTGCTTTAAGTACTTTGTATTAAGAAATACTTTTAACTGTATAAAACGCCTGCTATTGTATTCAATTAAGCATCCATAGTGATGGGCAACTTTTAATATTAGACGCTCCAGCACTGATCTGTTTAACTTGTGGTATACATTGAACTGCACAGGTCAAGTCGTATTTCCAAGATGGCTTTCTTAGCTTTGTAAAAGAGATGTTGGTTTGGTCACTCCCTACTTGTGTTTTTTTTCCTTTTTGTGCTGGTCTATCAACTATCAGACTTTCCAAAAATGAGGTGGTGTGCCTGTGCAGAGATTAGCGTGCCCAGGTGGTAGATTAGCGTGCCCAGGTGGTAGATTAGCGTGTCCAGGTGGTAGATTAGCGTGCCCAGGTGGTAGATTAGCGTGCCCAGATGGTAGATTAGCGTGCCCAAGTGGTAGATTAGCATGCCCAGGTGGTAGATTAGCGTGCCCAGGTGGTAGATTAGCGCGCCCAGGTGGTTGATACAGTGAGCTGTGGGTGTTAGAGAGAGACTAATGAACTTTAAAGGCCCGGGGGAGCAGTAATTGAGGTGATGGTAGGACAGCAGTGAGTGGGATGGGAGGGAGGGTGTCCCTGTGCTCTGGATTGTACTGGTAGTTTCCTCCGAGACCCTTCTCCACCTGAAGGACATATACATGCCTGTGACAAATAAGTACATCCTGCCCACAAGTCACGCATAGCGGAGCATCATTTTACAAGGCAATATGCCAAGCCTTCTCTTGCAACGCTTCAATAGTATGGTCCTTCCTCCTCCCCAGATCCAGCCAGCTGTGTGAAGCGTTGGAACTAAAGACCTTCCACCTCAGCCATGTAGATCCCTCTGGATGCTGGACCCTAGGTGGTCACCCCCACCCCATCTTTCCTGCATCCCTTCCCTCTTCCCACTCCCTTGTATTCTTGGCCCTCTCACCTACCTCTGTTCAATGCTCCATTACTTGTAGCTAGGTTCGTGCTATATAAATTCTCAGATATGCTATTTACACACACACACATCATTTGAAATACAAGTTTTTATGGGACATTCTGAACTGCCACATAACTATGGTTCTGCAAATATTTTTTTTGCATAAAATTCACAAAGGTCTGTGGCAGTTCACAAAGTTCTGAGGCAAACTTTGCAAACGTCATAGGGTTTACTAAGAGTATTACTTTGAGATGTTTTCCATGAACTGGGAGCTTTGTTACAACGTATTCTGCATAGGTCCCCTGATTTTATAACACACACAGATAAATATATATATATATATACACACACACACATGCATTTATTTATATACATTTGCGGAGCGTAATATGCTACTTATTGCCACTGTTGATTGTGGGGAGGGCCCATAACTCACAATGGGTTGCAGCAGTGGTGGCTCCTCCGCTAAGGTGGAGGATCGTCGCTCACTGCTCACGGAGCAGTGTAAAAGAAAATGATAATAATTGAAGGTATTATCATTTTATTTTTAGTATCGGCAGTTTAGGGCGGGCGGAGTGGGCGGAGGAGGAGTGGCTACTGCACTCTAAAGTGTGCATGATGCTTTTGCCAGCTGTCTTGGATCGGCCAAACAGTCATGCGCATTTTGCATGTTCTTCCTGCAGGCTGCATTAAAGCCTGGGTGGAGAACATGCCTAGGCTCCCTGTCCCCGTCTGAGCACCGAACCACGGCGCTCAGACCAATCACAATGCTGCGCTGCAGCATTGTGATTGGCTCAGGGGAGCCCGAGGGTTATCAATCACAACACTGCCTTGCATCGTTGTGATTGGCTCTGAGAATTCTTGGTGCTTCCTAGATGACACGCAGAGGAGACAAGTCGTGGGAGAGACGGAGGAGAGACGCGATGATCGGTGACTCCTTCTACTTCCTCCCCTGCAACCCCCCCCACCCACATACCATACCGGTCGCCACTGGGTTGTAGACTAACAGAAATGGTACTAACAAAGTAAAAACAAGGATGACAGGACACAACAAAGGGGGAAAAATGGTGGAGGCCACCCACTCTTTGCTAGTGCTTTTCTCCAACTGTATCTTCATTTTCTCCACATGGCCCATGACTCACTTGGTGTCAGGATTTTGGTCACGCTGGGCTTCTGTTGCATGCAACCCCTCTCTGCAGTCTGAGGATCAAAGCTGCTCAAGGCAAAGCTCGGGACAGTTGTATCGAAATAAGGCAGGTTGTGTATGTGCAAGGCCGTCTAACTCCAGCTCTTCAAGGTGCAGCAGCAAAGTCTTTCCCCCAGTCCTGGGGTATATTCCATAGCCCTCCAGGAAGAAAGCCAGGTTATCCTGCCTCTGGTCTCAGTCTATCTTTGCACCGGTGTACAGAGCTCTTCCAAGTAAAAGTGTGATATATAGTAGAGTCCATCTTGTATTCATAAACAGCAAGAGTTGGTGCCAGGCCAACTAACCAATCAGATTTAAAGCACTTCCAACATTTTAGAGGGGACATTCTTGTACAATTCCATGGCAACCATCTACGAGAGGTGCACAGTCATGCTATAATGCCTGCTATGCTTTGCAGTTTAGAGCCAGGCATCCCCTGGGTCAGTGGGGGGCTGTTAAGGGGGCTTAGGACACAGGGTGGGGAGGCACCAATCTCTTAAGAGTAGGTGTGCGGCTCTAGATACTCCCTGGGCCACAGTTCTTGTGGCACATCTAAGGCCACAGGTGGTTTGAATTGAACTTGCTGGGTCCACGAAAGGTGAATCCAAAGAGTCTTATCCGCTCCATTCACGGTGACGGGATTTCAAACCAGACGCAAACTCTGAACTTTAGAAAGGTTTCCAAGGATGGAAGAAAGGAAGGAAGGAAGTACAAGTGGGCAGGCATGTAAGTGGCAAACGTATACAGCACCCTACGACCATAGTGACTACATACATGCAGTAGGAACATATAGCTTCTGCTAGGAGCAATGGCAATGATTGGGGCGGTGGCATCTGTGCTGTGTCTGTAAATGCCCTGGCACCTCCATACCTTTGGCCCCACCACAAGCGACAGCCACGGTTAGTAAACAGAGACACTGCCATCTCAGCCTTGGAACAGCAACAGTAATTCCGTTTACATTTCATGTTTTGCTTACTCTTGCATGCCCTAGGAGTATTTGCTTTTTCCAGGATGATGGGTTTCTGTATCTTTTCATGCAACATTTTACTCATGTATAATGCATAATGTGCAAAGATTCGCTCCTATTTAGCTGCACGAGTTCATGCTGTGGATGGGCCACAAGTGAGAGCTGTGGAGCTCAGGCTGAACGCAGTTTGAACTACTCACAGTGCCACTCAGAATGTCATAAAGGGTTTAGGAAGACACACTCATACAAACCTTGGCCTCTCTGCAGAGCACATAAGGCAGTGGTCAGATGTACAATTAGAATTTTGTACCAACGTATGTGATGGAGCTACAGCTGTCAAATATTGATGAGGTAAAAGTTGAAAAAAATGAGTGCGTACAGGTAGCGGGTGCATAGTGTGCGTACAGGTAGCGGTTGCATAGTGTGCGTACAGGTAGCGGGTGCATAGTGTCAGTACAGGTAGCGGGTGCATAGTGTGCGTACAGGTAGCGGGTGCATCTTGTGCGTACAGGTAGCGGGTGCATAGTGTGCGTGGAGGCATTGGTGAAGTAAAGGAGATGCAATGAAGTATAAGCAGGAGGGAGTGAAACGAGGGTGAGGAAGAGCAAAGAGATGAGGTTGAGATATGCAGTTCGAGTGTTCTGCAAAGATATAAAGAGAAAAAGAGCATAAATGTCTGACAAAGAGAAAGGAGAACATACCACAGCAATGTTTAATTTACAGTTTGGTTAAAGAGTCTGAGTGACTTTGCCTATATCTATAAAAAATAAAATTAAAAAAGACCCATAGACCGTTGTAGCTTGCCCCACCAGTTCTCTCCGTTTTCGCTTCGCGCCCCTCTAAAAATCACGTCTAGATACGCGTCTGACCAGGGGACTTGTAAATCTGGTTCTTTTGCTTTGCAAAAGCGCACCACGTCTAGTGGTGCTGGGACAATGTCCAGAGCGGGGTAGTGCTATCAAACTTACAGTTTAACAAAAACAAGAGCGACACTAATGTCCACATGAACATGGGTATCAAGCGTAGTACTTGGAAAAGGTGTTCACCTGGAACTCATTTAAAAAACACAATATGATAGTGCAGAATTTTATTTTCTGGGCAGGTTTAATCTATATGGACATTTATGTTTCTATTTTTGACAGACAAGGTTTTGTCTAGATTTAATCTATGTAGACACTAAATTCAAAGAAACAGCCAGTATTTTATAGTTAGGTTCGATTCAGCCGAATCATTTTATTTTATATGCAAGACAATGAAATATCTTAACATCAGTAAATACAGGAGTGATAAAGGACTTTCCAAGGAAAGAAGAAAAGAATAAACCCAAGTGAGAGAAACCAAAAAACAGGGAACACAGTGATCCATTTTGTGAGCATATAAGATAAATTGATTATTTTATCAGGAAGACAGCCAATTCCATTTCATACAGTGAAGCACACAGAGGGAACTTCAGCTTATTCTTATTGTTTACAAATGGGTACGGTCTGTCTTTTTCTTTGTCAACGGCGTTTCAACCCTTTTCCAAGATGTGGAACATCTCGCTGTCGCACCATATTTAGAGCACATTTCCAAACCTCACACACCTCTTATACAAGTCTTACTACAAGCAACACCATTTTCAATCACGCACTCCAGACGGTGTCTTTCAAACACTGAAAGCAAAAGACACATAATTGATGGACGGAATGCAGAACAAATCAAAACATTCACCCCAAGTCAAGAGATTTGGGTTAAATCCATCATTCTTTTGCTCACCATGCCACCCCAGTTTAGACCTGGCCATATGCAAATCAGTCGTGACCCTGTGCCTCATGGGAACAGTCCAGCCCAAACTGCCAAGCCAAGTCCTCCCTGATCCGGAAACAAGCACTGTAGGACCGGTTTCGGGTTTTCACCCCTCTTCAGCCAGGATAGCTTGAATCCAGTGGCACAGTGAGCCCGGGACCCACGACTGGGCATACCCAGCGCACTTAGGGTGAGAAAGCAAAAGACACACAATTGATGGACAGAATGCAGAACAATTCAAAACATTCACCGCCAGTCAAGAGATCTGGGTTAAAGCCATCATTCTTTTGCTCACCATGCCACCGCAGTTTAGACCTGGCCATATGCAAATCAGTCTTGACCCTGTGCCTCATGGGAACAGTCCAGCCCGAACGGCCAAGCCAGGTCCTCCCTGGACCAGAAACAAGCATCCTAGGACCGGTTTTGGGTTTTCACCCCTCTTCAGCCAGGATAGCTTGAATCCAGTGGCACAGTGAGCCTGGGTGCAGGATCAAAACTGATTTGCACATGGCTGGGTCCAAACTGGAATGGCATGTTGAGCAATAAAACGATGGATTTAGGCCCAGATCTCTGCACTGGGGTGAATGTATGACATTGTTCTGCATTCTGTCCATCAATTGTTCTTTTTGCATTTGTCACCCCGAGTGGGACGGATATGCCCAGATGTGGGTCCCGGGCTCTCCATGCCACTGGAGTCAAGCTATCCTGGCTGATGGTGAATGTATGACATTGTTGTGCATTCTGTCCATCAGTTGTTCCTTTTGCATTTCAAACACTGAAAGCCAGAGCAGCTGAGAAACTGTCAAGGCCATTAGTGTTAAATCTAGGTTACAATATATTAAAAAACTTCACAAAAGAACAGGATTGCTATAGTAACAAGGCATGTCGCTGTCTTTGTGCCAGACACCTAGACACCACTCCGATGGCGCGGTGAGAGGGGAGCAAATTTAGAGCTCTGACTGCACAATAGAAGATACTATCTTATTTTGTCCAAATACTTTTCTCCCAAAGGGAAATGGCTGCGGAAGAAATATGGCCAGTTTCCATTCTGGTGTGAAAACGAGAGGGGTTGTTGGCTGTTGTCCGCGAGATCAGTGCTAAATCAGGCCATGTAAGAATCAGAGCAGCTGCTAACCATTTTGAAATGCAGTTAGCTCGAGTCCCTTCATTGTGTGACTTCATCACAAGGCAATACACGCAGCAGCGAAGGCCTTAACAGTAGACCGCTGGGGAAAGTCTGCAGGCAGGGAAATAATGGGAACAGTTTCATAGATGGAATTGGCACCACGCAAGTGGCAACATAAACGAACCATTACAAAGGAAGCAACAAAAAGAGACATTAACTTAATATGTTGTGGTGGTGCAAATATTGTATTCCATTGTATTGTAATTGCATTTATATAGCGCTCACTACCCCGACGAGGCGTCAAATAGTTTTTACGGCAAGAAGCATGCACTCTGGAACCCAAAAAAGATTAGTGGTGAATTAGTATAGTGAAATATGAGAGTAATTTGAACGGCGGATGTGTTAGTCTGTTATTTGGATTGAGAAGGATAGTGGAGGGATAGAAGAGAAAAAGGTTTGCATTTATATAGCACTTGCTACCCCTGATGAGGTGTTGAAAAGATTTCCGGCGAGTAGCACGCTACTTCAGAACCAGAAAAGGATTAGTGGTGAATAAGTTTAGGGAAATATGAAATTAATATGAGCAGTGGACATGTTAGTCTGTTATTTGTATTGCAAAGGATAGTGGAGGGAAGGAGGAGGGAAGGGTTTATATAATGCTTGCTTCCTGATGAGATGTTGTAGCACTTTTCGTTGAGTAGCAGGCTACTCTGGAAACCAAAAAGGATTAATGGTGAATAAGTGTGGGGAAATATGAAATTAATTTGAGTGATGGACATGTTAGTCTGTTATTAGGAATAGTGGAGGGATAGAAAAAAGAAGGGTCTAGAAAGTTATTTTGTGTTTTCTTAGAGTTCATAGCTGTAAGAGGCGATTTGGGATGAGCAAAGGGGAGGTGGAAGGGGACGAGTCAGAGGGAAGAGTCTAGAAAGGCTTGTTTCGGAGGTCTGCATTGTAAAAGGGCTATGAGATGATGCAAGGAGGGGTAGAGGAGGGAAGACTCTAGAAAGGGTTATTTTGGGGAACATAGTAGTGGCATGGGGTTTGGGATGATTGGTAGAGTGGAGGTAGAGGATATATTGAGAGGGGTATAGGGTGAGAAATAGGGTAGTGCATTCAAAAGAGTAATAGAATGAGGTTTGAGATGAGTCTGTCGAGGTAGATGATATAGTCCAGGGGTCTCCAACCGGTCGATCGCGAGCTACCAGTAGCTCGCGTAACCACCATGAGTAGCTCGCGCCATGCATCTACATTTTATAACCTATTATTGTCCTTTATTATTATTAGGCCTTTTTTTTCACAGCCGTTGCCTGCCCTCACCAAACCCAACTGCTCAGATTGGCCTAACTGAGCTTAGTTGGGGTGGGGCAGGCCAAAGATGATGACTCTGTTCCTGAACTCAGCCTACACGCCACCTGCCTTTCACTGCCTGGCACCACGCTCGTGATCCTGCAGGACATGTGCCGGAGCAAAGCAGCGGGTGAGCCTGAGCAGAGCAGCAGGTGGGCCGGAGTGGAGCAGCAGGTCCTTGGAAAGCCTGCTAGCATGCAGCTGGTGCAAGCAGTATTGAACTGCTACAAACCCATGCCACCCGATTTTTTTCTACCTGGCACATTATATTTGAGCAGCAGATCTGTCTGTAAGCACTGGCCTGGCCAGTAAACCTCTTTATGCTCTGTTCTCCAGACGGTCTGTATTAATTTAAATATTATTGAGAGTTGATTTTATTCCTTGTTTATGTTATGTGGAATGTACAGTTGGTTACCTTCAAGATTTTTAAGGTACATCTGAAAACGTTTTTGAAATGTGAATTCTTCAGATATTAGGAGGTGGAATTAAATTTAACACTGGATGCAAACTTGCAGTGTCTTAACTAAACCATAAATATGCTTTTACCAAAGGAAATTGTTTTTGATTTTTACAGTGTTCTGTAGTAAAAGAAAGGTCATTGTATGGCAGAAGATTTTTTTTTATCCCTGTTAAGGTGTGGTAGCTAAGATTTAAAACGGAGTGAGTATTCAAAGATTTACGGTTCAATGTTACCTACCACTAGTTATAGTACTATTGCTCCCGGCAACAAATAACTCGCAAGCTTTGGATTTCTTCCCTCCCCCCGCCCATGTCGCTTGGCCTTTTCGTAAGTTCATAAGAGGTGCTAGCTGCGCTAGCACTATACTGCTTTATAGTGCCTGGGTCGTCGTTTCTTGACGTGCTACTTTTAAGCAGTTCCTCACCCTTTAGCACATGGGACACTACTGTGACATACCCTCGCTTGTCTTCACCAATTTTAGGATCGTAGGTGCATCTGGGCCATTGCTGACCATTGATTTGAGCGGGAATGTGGCCACACAGTTCATTTGTGGTTCTAGGTCTCATTGTAGGAGACACAGGCTCAGACTACCTAGTATTTTAATTTTTTCAAAACACACCCAAAAGTACTGGCATCAACCTTCGGATTCATGCTTTATTATAAATTGGTTGAAGTCTTCTGTACTGTAAACTTGCTGCAGCCGCTGGTATGCCGCGGGTGCTTGATGGACTGGGTCTTGTTTATAGCCAAGTCTGAGCCCGCCCTGTCCAATATGCTCCCGAACTATGAATGCTAAATATATTATGCTAACTACATTTCGGCTGAGTGAAAGAGGCCCAAAGGATGCCTTTAATTTAGCAACATTGCCTGACAGTTTGGAAACATCCAAAAAGATGACTAACAGACAAAATCGAAAAGGTATTTTTTTTCCCGCTTTCCAGCTCTGGGTTGTACATCAGCAGAAGCAGGGTGTTGCCAAGTTTCAGTTTCCTTTACCGAAGGCACAACATAAAGAAAACTCTCCCCATCCACACTCCTAATAAGAATGTAAATTATTGCACTCTTCAGGGCAGCTTTGAATTTCTGATCCAGTTTTAACTCTTTCTTACCCTCTATGGAGAAGTCATTGACAGCATATGCATGCTCGTCCAAATTACAAATGTGTTTAATATTTAGGGATAGTTATGTGTGTTTTCAATATTTAGCACAGCAGTAGCTCACCAACATTATTGCAAATAATCTCTGTGCCACCATCCCATTTCTAATATGTGATGTCCTTTTTCGATCTATTCAAAGAAACATTTTTATTGATGTTGCATGAAATCTAACACAACATTTCTTTGCAAATACTCTGTAATAGACTCGCACATCAGCCACATTCAAAATAAATTTAAGGAAAATGGTATTTAGCTTCAGAAGAGGGAGAGTGGACCCTTTTGTTCAAATCACAGCATGGGCTCGTTAGAAATTAGTCTTAAAGTCAATGAAACTGGGCGTGGGAGGGTCTCTCGAAAAATTGCTTGAGTTGCCTAACCTTCAGTAGCTCACGACGATATTCACTGCTCAGAAGTAGCTCTCACTATACGAAAGGTTGGAGACCCCTGATATAGTCAGAGCGGTGAGATATAAGGTAGTCCATTGGATATGCTGAATTAAAAGCAAAGTAATAAATATAAAGATACATAAGTACATGGAAGGTATATATGCATAAGGAAGGTAATATATGTAGATTAGTTAATAAACTCAGACTTTCAAGTGTTGCTGTTCTTTGAAAAAATGTTTTTATATCAATAGGGAAGTAATTGTAGATAGTTATGATAACAGATGTACATATTTATGCAGTCACTTATATACACATTAAACATAGAATCATTTAACCATAAGTAATATGTTCATTTGATAATCAGAACTAACAAATTTCTATATATTTTTAAAAACATAATTATTATACATGTTTATACAAAGCAATATAAATATGTAGGTACACATCTATACTCCAAATAAATACTAATATACAGAGGGTTATTGTATTTGTATATTTATGTTTGAGTATGGTGGTTATGTGGGGAAGAGACAATTCTTGAGCAGTCTTCCGAAGATAAGGTGGTTATCCGTGGATCTTATGTTTGGGGTAAAGAGTTTCATAGTTTTGCTGCTTGAACAGAGAAGGATGTGCCACCCATGTTTTTTTTATTCTACGGTGGGATTTTGAGGTGACGAGTCACTCTAGAGCGGAGGTTTCTGTGTCAAATTTATTTTGTGATTTTATTCCTGATGAAGAGCAGTCCTGTTCCATGTATCGCTTTGTGGGTGATATAAAGCAGCTTGAATGTGGATCTTCTGGCAACCGGTAACCAATGTAGGGCTTTCAAGGCAGGGAAGATGTGGGTTTGCGGTATGTAAGTAGTTTGGCAGCAGAGTTCCGGATCCTTGTAATCTTTTGATAGTTGTTAAAGGTGACCCGTGGTGGAGGCTATTGGCGTAATCGAGTTTGGGCAGAACAAGATCGCTTTTCGTAAACATAAAACGGCCGATAAAGAGCGCCGTCCAAAGCAGCTGTAGCCAAGGAGGTGTAGCGAGCGTTAGACAAAAAAAAAAAAGAGTGGTGAGACACTAAGACATAACATGATGAGTAATACCACATGTAACAGGGGAGGTCTTCAAGGGAGGTTACAAAAGTAAACAAGCATTAGAAATGCAATAGATCTCTCATTTTTTTGAGTTCGAGTTATTGGCATAGCTCAACAGCTACCGGACAGAAATTACCACTTTGCAGGTGCCGAACAAAGCATTGCTCCGTGAAACGGCCTGAAAGCCTAAAACGATGTTGATAGCCTACAAAATAAAAAGGCAGATCAGGATGACCAGGAGGAACCGCGGACGTTTTGGGATGGCCAACACAAGCAAACAATTAGTAAAATCGCCTGTGCGTGACCCAAGCACGCAAAGGTGGGAGAATCAGACCCAATGCACCAATAAAAACCCTGTATTTCTAAAATGGCACAACAACAAACAAATGGCAATTCATGGGCTATGCCAAAAGCCGATAGAGGAGATAACAACAGGTCTTGCAGATAGCACATGCGCACTGCCTAGGCTCGACCTAAAAAGGAGGGACAAGTGACCATATTAACCAATGAAAAACAGCCATTTACAAGAGACAGTAAAAGCACCCAATTAGAAAGGTGTGTGTTGCTTAAAGCCCATAACCTGAATACAGCAAGTCTCAAAGAGACAGCACAAGCACTGCCTAGGCGAGACCTAAAAATAAGGTGGCCCATGGAAACTGCTTGCACAACCGGGTTCAAGGGAAAATTGGTCATGCTCATTTCAGTTCTCTGTTTGCAGCAAAATGTATGCGCTGATACACTTTAACTCACGTGCTTCAACTGTATTACACCAGTGGTAGCGTCATGTTCCGAGTACAAAATCTAGGCCACACACATCCAGCACCTCGAAAGTACGTAGATTAGGTCACAAACACTGATTTTACTGTACCCGCCTCTGCACTGCTATACTTGCTTTCCAGAATCTCATTTAGAACTTTTCAGAATATAAATTGTGATTCCACTTGTACATCAACCCAGGAGCCTGAGAACCAGATAGGAACATATTTCCAGTAATGTAAATGTCATTTACGCACATGAATTTCCAGAGACATATATAAATAATTCTGCTTTACGGAAATGTGGCTTTACAGTGCATTTTCACAATGCAACTCTTTTCTTTTTACCTTCTCAACAGGGAAAAAAGTAGCGAAAATCCTTTCTCCTATACGCCTACCACTTTTGGAACTTCTCCCTCCCCATTTATACTCCTTGATAGGAGAAAATATCTGGCATCAATGCAGCCCTCAGTCACACCACAGAACAACATTTTTGGCCCCTGGGAAAATGTTTGAGAGTGCTCATGGTCTAGAGCGTAAACTACTATGATCAGTGCTTAAAATTTAGGACGTGCGGTTTGGAGTGAGTTAGGGACCAGGATAGGGAGGTGAATCAGATCACAGGCCCAACACACAGCCTTCTCCTCCGTTGGACATCAACAAGAAAGACAACATGAAGATCAATGGAGAGGTGTGATTCCCTCACCCTTAGCAGCTAGGAGAGGCAAGAGGCAGCTGCGAGAGGCCAGCGTTCATTGGTTGGAGATCAGGGTTCGCTCCCTGTAGGTTCAGGATCACTCCTAACAGATTGTCATCTCCTAAAGACACGAGGGCAATCTTTGCCGACAGGGGGCCACACCATGCAGACCAGAGGCCACTTCATGTGGGGCAGGGGTCACTCTCTGCCGGCCAGGAGGCACTCTCTGTAGTATAGGTGCTATTGGTTTCAGGCTACGGAAACCTGTTCACAGAAGAGGTCACTCTATTCTGGTCAGGGAACACCTGTTACAGGTGTGGCGCCGCGGCCAGGGCGACTGACTCCGGAATCTGGGGATCACGGTTCGATCCCCGGCGCTGGTGGCAGATTAGCCCAGCACCATGTGACTCTGGGCAATAGCTTGCTTAATCTTCCCAACGGCCCCCAGCGCCTAGAGACCCTTACGGGTGATTGTTCGCGCATTACAAATGTGGATTATTATTATAAGGGCACTTCCTGCAAGCAGAGAGGACTTGTTGGGAAGGAAGATCAGCTTGCAGGCAAAGGTTCATCCCGCCTAGCGTGGGGATGTGAGGGTGAGGGTCACTGCTTGCAGGCCAAAAAGCCCCCCCCCCCCTTCATGTGTGTCCGAAATCACTTCTTGTAGGGCCAGTGGCACACCACGGTTCTTTGCTTTCCAACTAGTGGCCAGTTTATACAAGTCAGGGGTCACTCCATGCAGGGCAGAGGGCACTCCACGCAGGGCAGATGGCACGCATTGCAGGGCAGGGGGCACTCCACGCAGGGCGAAAATCACTCTTACATTTTACAGGCTCTTGGAAAGGGCCTTGCTATAAACGGCACATATCTACAGGTGCCCTGGGGCAGGCTGAGAATCTGCAGGCTATTCTATTGAGCTTGCACTATTTCCTCGAAAACACGCTGTCCAATAAAGGCATGGCCCACGCTTTGGTAACACGCTGTCCAATAAAGGCATGGCCCACGCTTTGGTAACACGCTGTCTAATAAAGGCATGGCCCACGCTTTGGTAACACGCTGTCCAATAAAGGCATGGCCCACGCTTTGGTAACACGCTGTCCAGTAAAAACATGGCCCACGCTTTGGTAATATGCTGTCCAATAAAAACATGGTTAACGCTTTGGCGTAGGACTACCAGGGCCAGAGATTGGACATACACACGATAAGGACACATGTTTGATAATGACCTCCTGTTTCAGATTTCTATTCAAAAATGTTATTAGGGCTGGGGTGACACTGTGACTGTCAAACAGACCTTTAGCTTCCAATCTACTTAAGTTGGGTTTTGGGTCCACCCCCTCAATCTAGGGCTTTTTTCAATAATTAAGTTAGGACTCTGACTAATACAGTCTGGCTCAGCCAGAGGGGGATTCTCTCTCACCTGATGCTATTGGCTGTTAGGGTGAATCCTTCCACCTCCAATGCAGTGCCATATTGAACTGCATGGCGGACCACCATACAAATATAATCTCCCTATGTTTACTCCTGCTCGCTACATCCGACCCATCTTGATATTTCTCCTACCCCTCCTCGTTCCTCCCTCTTTCCAGTGTGCTCCTACTAACACCAATCCGCCAGAAGCACTTGTTCTTCCCTCCCTCTTTTCTGTGTGTAGTTTGCTCCACCTGCCCACCACCTTCATGTTTCTCAACCCTGCCACTACATTCTTGCCCTCTGTCCTCCTTTCTCCTCCCCCGCCTGTGGTCCCGGTCTAACCTTCCCACCCAGCAACATCAGATTACTAGTACCAGCGGCGGATATTTTATTTTTTCAAGTTTGAAAGACAAGAAATAATGTGTATATTTAAGTCTTCCTTACCTTCAATACAGTCCATCCTTTTGTTTCTACAGCAAATGAATATCAGGTGGCAAGGGAGTCTTTATTATCGTATATGCATGTCTTAGAACTTAAAGGAGGACTACAATGAAGGCTTCCTTACCATCCAATCTATATTTGACACAGAAACAAAAGCAGGACTCCACTGAAGTCAAGGGAACCTTTAATGAAGAAATCTTTTTATTTCATATATTAGTACATGTGTTTGTTGTATCTTTAGAGTGTGAACCTGGCCAAAAGGCAGTAGGGCTATGTACAGGGTCAGAGGCTAGAGTTAAAGAGTGATAGTAGTGGTAGCTGGATTCTGGAAGCTGAAGTGTACGGTTAGTGTATTATTATTATTATTTATTTTTTTGTTTTATATAGCGCAAACTCGACCTGAAGGTATCAGTGCGCTTTACATGAGCACCAGTTGCGTTACAGACGGACACATTCCTTTCTGTTAGGCACGGGGAGATTAAGCGATTTGCCCAGAATCACAGGATGTTGAGCGTCGTTGCCGAGACTCGAACCCGGTTCCCAGCTTCGAGGTCGACCGCTCTGGCCTGGGTGGTCAGGATTTTATATGCCTACGCTGCATGCTTTTCCACATTAAACCCCGATCTACTGGCTCTGCCAGTGCTTGTTTTATTTTCTACGCCTATTCATTTTCTATCAGCAGTTTACTCTTTAAAACAAATAAAAATCACCCTAAATTACGTTAAGGGAATTTTGTTCTACTCTGAATGAAAGCTTGTTGTAGCCCATGTCCAGATAGACACATCAATCACAGCTACTTACCTGGAGTGCTGGTGGGCTGGCGAAGAAGACCTGGTTTATGCCACCTGGAGACCTGTTCATCTCTGACAACGTGAACATGACTCCACGTGGAATCCAGTAAATCGCACCGGGGCACCCCTCATATTGACGGCACGGTTGTCATTCAAGAGCGCTTTCCGAGTGTGAAAATACAACTTGAATTTTAAATAAGTACGGCGCATATAATAAACATGTGTTGCGCTTGGGTCCAGTTTTCTGTTTAAGCCTGGTTGCTTATTTTTAAAGTCTAGCCAGACTATCTTTTCCCCCCAAAACATAACACTTAATATACTTACTGAGAGGGGCTTTTGGTAAGCCGACTTCATCCATTGGACTGTTTAAACTGTCATTCACATTTTGCTTCCGCCCACCACAGCATACAGAATATACAGTCGGTCAGCCCACTTCACCCATTGGCTCCCTTCAGTTTGAGTGACAGCATAAGGCCTGTGCACATTGTTCTCACACACCTATAATTAGTTATTTTCTCATCAGTCCCAAAGCGTGTTCAAAATGTGTTTTTTACGACATTGGTTTTTTATTTTAACTTCAAATGCTGGCTATTTATTTTGCCTGCTCTCCTTTGTAAAGTCTACATTATAAAGAATTTAGGTGACATTGTAACATTTTAGAAGTCTGATTTGACTTCTTGGTTTGGTGTCGATTTATTCTAGTCTCTGTCATAAACAACAAGAGTAGCATGCAAGATGCATCTGAAAAGGCTGGTTATTTGAAAAACATCGCTAGCGGCATAGATTAATATCATTTCAATTTTAAAGTGTTATTGGAAGCACTACGTAGCCATGTTTAGTGGATGCAATATTTTCATGGCATATACTTTTAATAAAAATCAGAAATGAATACCATTGCTCCGGGGATATTGACTTGCCAATGGTGGTTTTTTAAATAGTCTTTACAGTTCTTGGAAGAACATTTTTACAAGTTCCTTTAAAGTCACTCAGTGGTAACAGACCCTTCTCAAAGCTTGCATTCTGCAGACCTATTCACACGCATGCCATCAAATATTCTCAGCTTGTTGATCTTTTGGTAGCCGGCTTGGCACAAATTGTATTTGGAATTAGCATTTGTTGCATGTTTCTAATAATGTTTTTCCATAGACAACTGCTTCTCGTGCTCATGAACAGGAAGATCTGAGGTTTGCTTATTAATGAGACCACAAAAGCACCAAAAATATTGTCAGAACCCCTTTCAGAGGACCACGCAGGGGTCACTGGGTCCAATTGTGGTGGTTGAGGCCTTCTACTCCAGATGTCCTAGGGCAGACTTACTGGATACAGAGCAACTTGGCCAGGTACCCCTTCTGCACCCGGCTCTCAGTGGTAGCTACGATCGAACACCCTTCTGCACCCGGCTCTCAGTGGTAGCTACGGTCGAACCCCCTTCTGCACCCGGCTCTCAGTGGTAGCTACGATCGAACCCCCTTCTGCACCCGGCTCTCAGTGGTAGCTACGATCGAACACCCTTCTGCACCCGGCTCTCAGTGGTAGCTACGGTCGAACCCCCTTCTGCACCCGGCTTTCAGTGGCAGCTACGGTCGAACCCCCTCCTGCACCCGGCTCTCAGTGGTAGCTACGGTCGAACTCCATTCTGCACCTGGCTCTCAGTGGTAGCTACGATCGAACCCCCTTCTGCACCCAGCTCTCAGTGGTAGCTACGTTCGAATCCCCTCCTGCACCCGGCTCTCAGTGGTAGCGACGTTCGAACCCCCTTCTGCACCCGGCTCTCAGTGGTAGCTATGGTCGAACTCCCTTCTGCACCCGGCTCTCAGTGGTAGCTACGATCGAACCCCCTTCTGCACCCGGCTTTCAGTGGTAGCTACGATCGAACCCCCTTCTGCACCCGGCTTTCAGTGGTAGCTACGGTCGAACCCCCTCCTGCACCCGGCTCTCAGTGGTAGCTACGGTCGAACTCCATTCTGCACCTGGCTCTCAGTGGTAGTTACGATCGAACCCCCTTCTGCACCCAGCTCTCAGTGGTAGCTACGTTCGAACCCCCTTCTGCACCCGGCTCTCAGTGGTAGCGGCGTTCGAACCCCCTTCTGCACCCGGCTCTCAGTGGTAGCTACGATCGAACCCCCTTCTGCACCCGGCTCTCAGTGGTAGCTACGGTCGAACCCCATTCTGCACCCGGCTCTCAGGGGTAGCTACGGCCGAACTCCCTTCTGCACCTGGCTCTCAGAGGTAGCTACGTTCGAACCCCCTTCTGCACCCGGCTTTCAGTGGTAGCTGCATTCGAACACCCTTCTGCACCTGGCTCTCAGTAGCTACGGTCGAACTCCCTTCTGCACCTGGCTCTCAGAGGTAGCTACGTTCGAACCCCCTTCTGCACCCGGCTTTCAGTGGTAGCTGCATTCGAACCCCCTTCTTCACTCGGCTCTCTGTGGTAGCTATGGTCGAACCCCCTTCTGCACCTGGTTCTCAGTGGTAGCTACGGTCGAACCCCCTTCTGCACCCGGCTCTCAGTGGTAGCTACGGTCGAACCCCCTTCTGCACCCGGCTCTCAGTGGTAGCTACGATCGAACAGTCCCAGGATCCTTGGAAGGGGGCAAAGTGTAGTTACAGTTTATGGTTTAAATCTCTTTATTCACATTTTCATATCAAATATAACAACATAAGAGCATCACAGCACTCCGCTTATGACTTGTATAATGTCTTCAATATTTAATATGAATAAACCCCTCTCCCTCACCCACCCCCCTCAGTACTTAGTGAAGAAAAGACTACAGTACAACATAGGAGATCTAGCACAGGTTGCTTAGTTAATGTTCGTCAGCAGGATGGGGACACTTGTCAGAGTATGCGCAGGTATTTGGGGCAGGTGAGCTCCCAAACCTCTTCTGATAAGAAAGTAAGAAAGGATGCCAAAGCTTCCCAAATGAGGCACCGGGAGCAGAAAGGGATAGGGTAATCACCCCGATGTGTGGGTATACGTCCTGTACCCCAGTGTAAAAGGATATTCTGGAGTGCAGCTAATCCCATCTGCCTTCCACTTCGAAATTTAAGTGAAAAAGTGAGGGGTTGGGGTAATCCAAGCATCGTGTAAGCGGGGAACCAGGGAACTTGTGAGTCTAAGTGTAAATCTAGGTCATCCAAGATCTTGGTCCAGTATTCCGTTAAGCGGTGGTAATCCCATAGTAAGTGTACCAGTGCTGCGAGAGCCTCTCCAGCAATCCGGACATCGCTCCGGGTTGCCTCTGTGGCGACGTACTAGAGTAAGGTACCAGTGAGTAACTATCTTAGTTCCGGTTTCAATACTCGCAGTGTTGCGTGCTGTGTGTCGTTTCCTGAAGTAGATCTCTCCCCACTCCTTTGGGGTCAACTGCTTACCCAGTTCCATCTTCCACTGTTTCGGACCTGTGATAAGCAGGGGCCGAGAGGGCTTGAAAGGATATTATGTAGGTCGGTGATAAGCAGTTTATCAGAGGGTTTAGTCACTAGCCATTTCTCATAGGAACTGCAAGGCAGTTAGAAGGGTGCATGAGCCCATGGCGTGTTTGCATATAGTGCATTCTCTCGGACTCTGGTAGGTTGTAGAAGGAGCGCTGCTGACAGAATGATATTATTACTTTCTTATTGAACATGTGATCGTCAGAACGACACTGCGTCTGTCACCATGGTGTAAATGCCCCTTGTTCCATGCCTGGGGAGGAGTCAGCATTATCAAACAATGAGGTCAACGGGGAGGGAAAGGGTGCGAGGCCCCGCCGGGACCCCACCTGATCCCAGACCTCCATAGTCACCCTAGTAATAGGGGACAAGTATGGACTATTTGGCCAATGTGGTTTCTTTAGGAAGGAGACTTATTGCACTATCCTGGAAAAACCAGTGTTTCTCGGATTCATCTGTTCCACTCTACAAGATAGCGCAATCACGCTGCTTGATAATATTGCTGATGATTAAGTAAGCCAAAGCCTTCTGCGTCCGGGGGTTGACTGCTTAGATCTTTGTGCATTCGAGGTCCATTGCCCATGCAAACAAATTGATTAATCTTGTTCCGTAACGTTTAAATCATCCCCATAAGAGGTGTCACCGGTAGGGTTCGAAAGAGGTATACAGCTCTTGGTGGGCAGACATTTGAAGGACAGCCACTCGTCCAAGCCAAGAAAGATGGTGGCGTTTCAAGCGAGATAAATCGTCCCTAAGCCGGTGAAATAGAGAGAGCCATAGTTTAGTGTAGCAGTCCATAGTACTGAGGAAGCTAGCTAGATTCCCAGATATGGGATGGACATAGGCACCCACTGTAGTGGGTATTGTGCCTTAAGTTGGGTCACAAATGTCGGGTACATCGATAGATTAAGAGCTTGAGATTTACTAACATTGACTCGCAATTCCGCTGCATGGCCAAAGGCGGTACACTCAGTTACAAAAGCTAGAATGGCTGTGATGAGGTTGTCTAACAACACAAACACATCATCAGCGTATAAATTGATTATGTGCTGTTCCCCCCAAAGGCAACCCTGGAGATGTTGGGGTTATCTCGAACCTGCTGAGCCATGGTTGCCTTATAAAGAGCAAACAACAGAGGCGACAAAGGGCACTCCTGCCGTGTGCCTCTGCTAATGGAGAAGGGCACAGATGTTCAGCAATTTACTCTCACTGTCGCTGTAGGAGAGCTGTAACAGCGCAAAACTTATCCTCTGAATCTCCCACCTAGGCCAAAATGTGTACCCGATCAAACACTTTCTCGGCGTCGATCGTCAGTAGCAGTTTCTCCTTGTTCGAGTGTTTAGCTTGGTCTATAAGATGTAATATAAGTTTAGTATTATTGCTACCTTGCCTTTGGGGGATGTAACCCGCTTGGTCCGGGGTAATGATGCTCGGCAGGTGGTGGCCTAGTCTAGAGGCTAGTTTACCAGGAAAAATCTTGATATCAACATTTAGAAGGGATATTGAGAGATATAAACTGCATCCCTGCTTGTCTTTCCCTGGTTTCGGGATGACCATTATGGCCACCACTAGCAGTGAAGGGATGGGGGGGCGATGGATCCCGATTCTGTGAACGAGTTAAACAAACTAGTTAAGATTGGGGCAAGGGCGTGACAGCATGGTTTTTAAAAGACAGCCAGGAACACATCCAGTCTCGGAGACTTTAAGGATTTCTTGCAGCACACAGCAGAAATAACCTCCTCCAACCATATAGGGCAGTCCAAAGCGGCTGCCTGTGCCAGCGAGAGTTGTGGATAAGTAGAGGGGCAGTCCGGGTCAAGGTCTTGTCCTGTATATAAAGTTCTTTATAAAAATCTCTACACACTGAAGCTATATATTTATCATCCATTCATTGCCATCTGATTCTCACAGGGAGTGAGCCCCCGTTGCCTGTTATTGGGCCTTCAGTTTGTTAGCTAAAAGGCGCCCACATTTATCCCCCCACACACCCAGAAAGAGTGCTTCAATCTGAGTTCTGCATATTTGTCCCTTTCTAAATCTATACGTGCTGATTGGGATCGAGCAGCCAGTAATTGACGCCATATTCTCTGGGCCAGAGTGCAGTGATGTATACGTTCTAGCTCCTTCACTTTTATTTGCGAATCTTGTTGCTTGCCACTGAGATAACTATCAACTCTCCCCTTATAATGGATTTCATGGTCTCCCAGAGTGTGGAGATAGAGATATCTGGAGTATAGTTTAGCTCTAAGATGGTGTTTATGGCTCGGGGCGTTGCAAGAGGGTCTCCTGTAGTCTCTATGTCCTTTGTGGGACTCTGTCAGTGGAGCTCCATGGTGAGGGATGCCACTGCATGCTCCGATAGGGCCGCGGGTTCTATTTCAGCTGCTACGGTGAAAGCGTATACATCTTTCGTCCCAAGAAGTATTCAAATCGTGCGTATGTCTTATGGGCGTGTGAGAAAATGGTATATTCAAGCGATTGTGGGTGAAATTTTCTCCAAAGATCTCGCAGCCCCATGTCCCGCAACCATTTGGTACCTCCCCTGGACAGGGCCCTAGTTTGCACAGTGTAAATTCCTAGGGCAACTCAAAATTGTTACATCACTAAATTATAGCATTTCTATTATATGGAGAAACAAGGACAAAAACGTGTAAAGTGAGAAGTACAAAAAGTCAGACGGCGTCCCTTTCATCGCATGTTGCATCCATCAACACGTACCATTGGCTCGAGGCACATCGAATTGGAGACAGACCACATAAAGGAGCAGAGTCTTACAGCGTTATCAAAGTTCTGAAGTTTTCAAGATACCCGTTACCAAGATTTTAAAACCACAAAAGGAACATCTTCTAAGTGGGCCTTGCTCATTCCAATGAAGACAAGGGTATGTTTCCTTTTCAAGTAGGATATCGCTCACCTCCTGGAGAATCCAGGCGGATAGTCTCCGTAGTACATGGTAATTAATACCTAGTGAACATATCATGAGATATTGCCTGTATCTGCTGTGGCTTTTCCTGAAGAAGGCATTTTTATGCCGAACGGCGCAGGAAATCATCCAGAGTTATAGCCACTCAGACACTAATTTGGGAATTAAAAGCCGGTATCCATGGCTTACTCATAGAAAATGTTTAAATCAATATCATAATGGCAATATATAATATTTTGCTTATGTACATAATGTATCGAATGACAACTATTTCAGGTGTTCACTTTGCTTGTGATGTACAAATTATGACTGCTTAGTATGAATGATGACATGGATGTGGTGTGTTTGTGGATTGTTTTAGACTCATTTTGAATATACATTTAATGTAAAATTCTCAATAAAGAACCATTTTTGTACTTCTCAATATACACATTTTTGTTCTTGTCCCACCATTTAATAGAATTGCTATAATTCAGTGTTGGATCAATTTTGAGTTGCCCTAGGAATTTACACTGTGTATTATTTCCCTGCCTAGAGGAACTTCCTATTGGTAGCAAGGGGGCCCCTTTCATTTACGCTCAGGGCCCTAGTTTGGGCATGTGGATGTGTTGCTCTGTCTTTATCATTATCAAACACTAGGTTGAGATCACCTCCCAAAACAATTTGCCGTTCAGAAGAGGAAATTACCTTTTCGTGTAGAAAGTGCTCTTGTCCTTTGATAGGAGTGTATATCAAGCCCACTATTAAGGATTGGTCCGCAATGGATATGGTATATACAAGAAGTCAACTGTTTAGTTCTGCTACTTTCGAACCCACTCTACCACAGAACGATTTGGATATTTATATGGCCGCTCCCGCTGACTCAGTGAATGCAGGTGAAAGGAACTGGTGGGGGAAGGCGTGGAATCGTAGTCGATGACAATCCTTAGCCAGAAGGTGAGTCTCCTGGAGTAAGCAAATGTCAGCGCTGAAATGCTCAAGGGATGAACGAAGAGGCATTTATATAGCACGCATACTCCAAGGAGTGTCCCAACGCTGGCCTTGTGAGGAAACCTGCCGTCTGCCAAAAAGTCGATCGTATTACTCATTTTGCTGAAATAGACACTTTTTTATTTTTTCCTAAAAACGGAAATCTCTGAAATGGGCCGGAGTTCTCTAGGGAGTTTATTCTAGATCTTTGAGCCAAGGAAGAGAGCGATCTTCCAACCGTTCTTGCCCGGTGAATTTTAGGAATCCTGGTTAGAAAGCTATGGGAGGATCGCAGTTCTCTGAGGGGGGCATACGCACATATCTTCCTCCTCAGATAGACCGCTCCTTTCCCATGAAGAGCTTTATGTGCCAGGACCAGAGACTTGAAAAGAATCCTCTTTTTGACAGGCAGCCAGTGTAGTGCCTTCAACTTGGGCATTCTTGGAGCCAAGTTGAGAATTAATCCAGCTGCTGCATTCTCTACTGCCTGTAAACGGCTGAGCAAATAGTCTGGAAGGCCCAAGTAGAGAGCATTTCCATAATTACTGTGTCCTTGGTGCCAAGACACCTCCGGGTATTCGTGCGCTTTTATAAATCCCGTTAATATTAACATAATCAAGCCCCAAGGTGATCAGGGCTTGAACCTCCGTTTTCCTAGTCTCAATTGACAAAAAAGGGAAGCATTTCTTTAGAGAACGTAGCATCCCAAATCAGGAGCCCACCAATGTCTGGATGTTTAGTTGAAAAGACAGGGCGCTATCAGTTTCAATTCCCAAATTGTTTACTACATTTTGTTGTGCGACTGCGAGAGGAGTATCTTGCGGCCACAACGTCATCCATATTTAGGGAGGGATGTCATCAAAGAACAGGATCTCGGTTTTATCAGAGTTACATTTAAATTAGTGCACTGATAACCAGTTGAACACATTGGATAGACGGGATTTAATGGCCTTTCCATCAAATTCCTTTCTCTTTTCACAGGCAAGAAGTAGCTGAGTATCATCTGTGTATGACATTACTTTTGCCCCCAGAGCCTCTGCCAGCCCAGCTAGGGGAGTAAGGTATGCGTTAAATATTGTGGTGCTCAGTGCCGATCCCTGCGGCACTCCTACAGATAGTTCACAAATAGTGGCTGCATAGGGAGGGATCTATACTGCTTAATTCCTGTTATTTAGGAATGAGGTTAGCCACTTCAAGGCTAAACCTTCAATTCCTATATCCTGAAGGCGGGCCAAAAATCTTCCATGTGTAATGGTATCGAAAGCCGCCAATAAGTCCAGCAATATCAGGACGGCATTGCCCCCCTTGTCTAGCTTGTCTTTAATTTTTTTTCCTTGTCCTCATCTCACCATTCAGCGTCTGCAAATTTGGCTACAAGCCATCTTTCCGACCTGGGCACCGAGGTAGCTTGTCTTTAATGTGTTCAGTTATTTCTAGAAGGGCTGTTTCCAGGCTACAATTGGCTCTAAAACCCGACTGACTAGTCGGTAGGAAGTTATTGTTCTTTAGGTACCTCGAGATGTGTAGGTTAACATGCTTCTCTAAGACTTTTGAGAATGCTGGAAGAAGTGAGACAGGCCTATAGTTGGTTTGGACTTTGGGGGTCAGCCATGGTCTTTTTAAGTAGGGGTCACATTTTTGCACGTTTCCATCTGGCGGGCATTATGCCGGAAGCTAGTGATTCATTTAAGACTTTGTTAATTACCGGGTTAATGGTCAGAGCTACTTCGGCCAGAAGGCTGGGTGGGCACGGATCGACAGGAGACCCTGATTTGATTTGTTTAATGGATGTCAGAGATTCCTCCATTGAGATATGAGGGAGAGTGGGTAGGGTGGGCGTCTTCTGAGTTTTCCTGATTCCGTGTGAACCTACCTCCACAAGGCTGTTATCCACTAACTGGGTGGTGTTTAGCAAGCTAGCTTGGATTATTTCTATTTTCTAATGGAAATACTCTGCCAGCTGATTACACCATTCGCCTGTAGTGAGTAGATGATTAGTTATCGCCTCTGGATTAAGAAATGATTAAAAAAAATCT
The DNA here is from genome assembly GCF_964204655.1 of Triturus cristatus. Taxonomy (NCBI): domain Eukaryota; kingdom Metazoa; phylum Chordata; class Amphibia; order Caudata; family Salamandridae; genus Triturus; species Triturus cristatus. Next base: position 105,252,466 of record NC_140591.1, on the reverse strand, counting down.
TAGGATTTATTTCCCGATTGTACAATTTTCCTTTTGATTTTTTTTTTTTTTTCTCTATTCGTACTTGGAGATCATATTTCTTTAATGCTCGTCTATAAGTGCACTTTTCAGTCAACGTATATTTTTTTGCCACTTTCTTTCGAAGCCTTTACAGTCTTTACAGTGTAAATCTACCTATTACATTTTGTGTAAGGCTCTGATCATAGTTTGTTACTTCCGAGCAAGGCTGGTTATTCTTGAGTTTCAACCAACCAAAACTGATCATGTAGTGATCCATCCAGGCCACTGGAAGTGGGTTGGCTGTTCCAGTTATAATGTTGAAAAATAAAATGTGATCTAGCGTATGGTCGGCCTGATGTGTGGGTCTGAACACTTGTTGCAAACATCCAAGCGAGGATGATGGAGGATACCTCAGGTTCTGCGTTATCCATGTGAATACTAAAGTCTCCTAATTGTATTGTATTGTATTGTATACAGAATTTATAGAGCGCACTGTGAGCCTATGGATATCCTGGCGCTTAAACACGTGAGATCAGTAACCCTAGAGTGTAACGACGGGTACAAGGTTGAACGATAAGAAGGTCACGACTATAAACTACGCCCCAGGAAAGAGCCAAGTCTTCAGCTTCTTTCTAAATGGCAACAGGTTACCTATCTGTCGAAGCTCGACTGGGAGTTTATTCCAGACCGAAGCTGCTGCGATGCTAAAAGCTCTTCCGCCAGATCTAACTCTTCTAAACCTGGATACTCTCACCAATTTGGCTGAGGAGGAACGGAGATTACGTGGGGGAACTTACTATTCAAATTGCTCTGTAAAGACTTGGGCCCAGTGCCATAAAGAGCCTTAAAAACTATGCACATTGATTTGAATTGTACCCTCTGCACAACTGGGAGCCAGTGCAGCTCGGCCAAGGCCCCATAAAGTGAGCATATTTCAGGGACCATGAGGCTAATGCCTTTTTCAAGCATCCCAGAAACTCTCCAGTTTGTCTAGGGGGTCTGTATACAAGGGCCCCTGCCACGGATTGCTGTGAAGACAGCAAACAGCAGAAGCCTAGACTTTCGGCAGCCTCAACTTCATCTATAGGAATTGGCACACACTCATATTTACTCATATAATGGCTACTCCTCCCCCTCTCCACTTGTTATGTTATTTTATGTTAAAGTGGTTTTATAATGCGCACAGCTACCCAAAAAGGGTTTCCCAGCACAGGACTGAGGGACCAAGGAAATGAGAAGTTATTGATTGAATAACCAGGTTTTTAGTAGTTTGCGGAAATTCGTGTACGATGTTTCTCTGCGAATCATTATGGGGAGAGAATTCCATAAGAGTGGGCCAAGATAGGAAGAAGAACGACCACCCATTCTTGTAAGCTTGACCCTAGGAACCACACATTTTTCCTGAGTGGAGGACCGCAACAAGCGCGAGGACTTGTCACGATCTTTCCTGAGGATTTTATAACCCCTGGGGATGGCATTAGCCAACGTTGGGTCGGAGTACTCATTGAGCCAGGTTTCCGTAAGAAACATAGGGTCTCGCTTTTCAAGTAACTCAGCAATATGCATTTTGTGTTTCTGCAGTGAAGGGGCATTCAGAAGGACCGCTGAATACTTATCAGTTCTTAACCCAACTCGAGGCATATTAGTGGCAGACTAACTCGTGTCTGGAGCTTTCATGGTCCAGTTGCAGCTAGCGCAGAAAAAGTCATTGTTCAGAATGGAGGGCGAACAGTGTGGCATGCAGGGTTGTTAAGGGGCAAGGCTGCACAGAAAGGAACTGATTTGAGGCAATGCCTTCTGAGGAAAAACAGGCAGAGTGGCTGGCGCTGGTCACTTCCAGGATGCAGACGGGCTTGCCCTAAGCATGCATCCGCGCAGCGCCTCTCCTTAAGTACACGAGTCGAGGGACTAGAATGTGCACTGCTCAAAATGGCACCTCTTGATCTACAGAAAGAGGAAAAATGGCTGCTACCAAAAAAAAGATTCCCCAATGTTTTTATCTGCTCCCATCTCCCTGGAACCCATCAAATTCAATTCCAGATCGTTGTATGTGCAAATATTTAAGAGAAGTGCCCAGCGTTCTAGATTTTCACAGTTTTAAATGCAGGTTAAAACAAACATGACACAAACAGAGTTTAGCAGAGGAAGGCAGCTTGATTGGATTATTGAGGCCCTTTACATTCAGTGTTAGGACCTTATCAGTTGTGTCGGCCATTTGAACTAGGGGTATGTTGGAAATGTGCTAAGATTCAGTACTCTGTTGCGTCTCTCCCTTGCCCTTCACCCTTGCTCACAACCCCTGTGAGAGTGTATCTAACCTACAGTGAGTCATGATCAAAGATGAGAACTTTCCCCAAAGAATAAAAACAATTATATGCGATAACATGAGAACAATAATATCCAGTCTGGTACTGTCAGAGTACACTTACAGTTGTCCGGGTAACAGTGACAGTGGGTTGGTGTTGTGGCCACAAGACCCCTCCCCCCCAACATTATCCCCACCACCCGCCCGGCCACGTTAGTAATAATTAGCTATGGCAATGCCCAGCTATTTCAGGGAGTGTCTGCCTTAGTTTAATCTCCAGTCGGCGACTCCAGCACCGCCTGTCGCTCCAGTGCAATTGTCGTGGAGTCAGGTCTCATGTATCCGGCTGATGGTGTACGTCGTTGCCAACGTGGCCATCTAGGAGTGTGCTGTTTTGAGGAGTTTGTCTTGTGTGTTTTAATGGTGGAGTCGTCAAGGTGGAGGAAGAGCTCTCTAAGATAGAGAGCGAAGTCTGAACCTTCTGTGGTTGACGGCCCTCCCTTAATGGTGGTATATTATTCCTCCTCAATCTGTTTTCCAAGTCCTCAGCATGAGTCGGCAGGTCGATCTGCTGTTCCAGCAGGCGGATTATCTCCTGTTGTAGTTGCTCCACTTCTAAGTCAAATGTATTTTCCTGCTCTTTGATACCTGAGACTCGTTCTCCAATCGCGTCTACGTCTCATCGGATTTCTTTTTTGTAACTTTTTTTTTTTTTATCATGTAGCACAAAAAACAGAAGATAGAGATACAAAATCAAAAATGAAGGTACGGTATCAGCGTCTCAGGGTATCAGGAAGTCAAATAATAATAATAAAGAATCTAAAAGGATAGTGCGATGGTTTTGGTGAAGGCCATAATGATACAAAGTGTTAAAGTCTCAGCGCAATCTAGAATGATTTCAATAGTTATGAAAACAAATTATATTTCAAATCCCTTCTCTGTTCTAGCCGACATCGTCATCCACTATGGGGTATTCATATATTGGAATATGCTATGCGGCAGATGGCATATAGCTTTCTGTGTATGCTAGAGGACCTAAGATGCAATAGTGTCGGGTCTATAGGTGTGAAACCGCCATCCCCTTCCGGGCGTCAGCTGGTTCCACGAGCCAGGAGGTGACGTTTTTGCCTCCGCATCTGAGCCCTAAGGTAGGTAGTTGGTGTTCATAAGTGAAGGCTCAGTGGTCTTCCAGTGTTATTGTGAAAGGTTCTGAGCAGCACATCTCTAGCCCACAGTTAAGGGTTAGGGCTGTTGACCTTATTATAGGGTTAATTTCATCCGGTTATGATCTCCAGGAGTGGGAGAAAAGAGCAGCCGTGTGGGAGGACATCCCCAGCTCTCAAAGCAAGGTCCCAGCACAGCAGTCAAAGCAGTGATCTGGGTAGTACACACCCCTTAGGTTCCCTCGTTGATGTAGGGAGGGATGGCTATAGCTGGCCGTAGTAGGTAGTGCTGGTGATAGAGGAGGCTAGTCAAGCACAACTAACCGTTTGCATGAGTCTCGTGGAACCCAGGCCCCCAGCCCAGGAATTCTCATCTGGAGGAGGCACGATGTGGGGTTTATTCCTTATGAAGCAGCTGTGCACGAGTCAGAGTCTACACCCACGAGGCCATAAAGAGAATGGCCTAACTCATCACCACCGGAGATTTGATACCAATGGGAGGTGAGGGCCCCTACACCTTTCAATATCCCGTGTAGGGCGTAGCATGCAAAACCGATCCAACCGAGCAGTCCATGTCTCTGCCTCTCCGCAATTTCAACAGCTGCCAGTCTCCAGGCCCAAGGCACTGAGCCAGGTAGTTGGTATTAGTCACAGACGATGGAAGGTGTCCAGAATAACACTCCTCTCCATAAAAGGTGGCTAGGCAGTCATTGTAGCATTGTGTGAAACCCGGGCCCTCCCAGTCGCAGCCAACCCTTGCTCAGTCTCTGGCACTCATCGCAATCACTTTCATGTAGGTCCGGGTTTTCCTCCATGCGTCCAGACAACGAGCACTCATGGGCCACTGTATTAAAATCAGATAGATGGGGCAGGTATCGGAGTCGGACACAGGGGTCCTACGAGGCTCCGCTATGCATGTGCCAACTTGATCGGGCCCTCTCCGCCCTGGCCCTTCAGCTGGGAATGATCCCCGGTTCCGCCCTCTCGAGATCCCAGATGCGAGGTAAAGTATCTGTGGGGAGCGTTGGCCACAGGCAGGGTAGTGCTGTACAGGCCTCACGCATCAATTCTCAGGGGGCCGGCCAAGCACTGCAATGTCGCTTATGGCAGGACTTACCTCGGCTAAAGCTGTGGTGTGGGCGGTTACCGCTAACCTCCGTGCCTTCGTGTGGTGGTCCAGGAGGCTGCAGCAACCCCAGGACTTCTTTCAAGTGCATGAGTATATCGCAGCTCGGTTCCTCAGTGGAGATGCAGGGCAGCAGTCACCATCTTTCCGCGTCCGACTCTGTTGAGCCCCGGCTCTCGTTTGGAATATCAGGTGGATCCGGTGAGCACTTCGGTTCGGCACAGGGTACATTGCCGTCCTTGACTCTCAGGGACCCTTTTGGTGCTCTCAGCCGGACATTTGGGGCACGTATGTGGATTAGGCCAGCGGAGGGGACGGGAGAAGACGTCCTACTCGCTCGCCATCTTGGCCACCCCCCATAGATACAGTTTAGTGAACATGACTCATAACTCAAGTAGCTCACAGCAATGTCAATAAATCCATGACCAGTCAAATATTTATTTTCATAATAAAAAGTAGTATTTTATTTCAAACTCTATGCATTAAAAAAAGTAATATGAGACTCATAAGCAATAACACAATTGTCCTTGAGGTCAAAGCTCTAGTGTTTCAATGGCAAATCCCTGTCCCACCCGCTTCTCATACTGTGGTCGGAGTTATTCCCCTGTCACTGGTGGCCGCATCCAGGGAAAGCTCACTAGTAGGCCTTACTCAAGAGTCCACTCGAACCCTTAGAAAGTAGTCAAAAGAAAATTTGGTGCAGCAGCACCATTAGCAGAAAGTCGCCCAGGGCCCTGTAGGCCTATATCATGTCTTACCAGCTCCAGCAATAAGGAAGTCTCCAGTGTCTCAGTGGGAGCCCCAACCGTGGATACTCACAAAACTCCAGTCCTGCTCAGTGGAGTCCAGCTGAACGCAGGAGGCGCGGCAGGCGTGCTCTCTCCATAGGCAGTGCTAGACTAGGAACCCAAAGCAGCCCTAGCAACTTTGTCCAACCAGTCCCCGGTGGGAGGGTGAGGGCGGAGGGGAGGGTGTGCTGCTGCTTTTGCTCCTGGGTCCAATATTGCAGCACCTTTGCAATACCGGCCCCCGACCTTCCAGCCTCCCGGGGAAACTCCTGATGCCCGCTATGGACAGTACGGCCCTATCTGTAAGCTTGTGCAACCGGCTCCAGAAGCAATCGAAGGTGCTCCGGTGCTTTCTCCTTCAAGGTTAATTCAGCGCAGGGGTGTAACAAATGACCCCGCAGGCCCCGCGGTGCGGGGGTGGGGGGGTAAACTTCAGTAGGTGAAGGGGGCCCCTCAGCTCTTCAGTAGAGAGCTGTGAGAGAGAGGCTTGCTCTAAAGCAGCTGCAGTCTGCAGCCTGCAGCCTGCTCTGAGCTCCTTGCGCTGCCAGGACTGAAGAGAAACAAAGTAACAACTTACTTTGTTTCTCTTCAGTCAGAGCCAGGAGCCAGGCCCGGAAAAAGGATGGGGGTGGGGGCCCTCAGAGACAGCACTTTCCACAGGACACTAGAAGGGAGGAGGCAGCACAGAGCTGACAGGGGCAGGAGAAGGATTGAAATGAATGAAATGAAATGAAAGAGACATTTGTATAGCACATGGCTACCCGGAAGCACCCCAGCGCTGAGCAATACTAGAGGGGAAAAAAGCAGCTCCCTCCAGGAACAGGATCTGCTGGCACGCATTGGAAGGTAAACAAGCATTTGCAATATATGGTTTTGCAATATATGCATTTTCATAAATGCAAGTCATATATGGATTGGATTGGAATTGTTAGTTGTGGAATTGTGTTGTGTGGATTGGATCTGTGTAGTAAAATAATGTGGCATGGTGTGCGGTGTAATTATGTGGATAGTAATTGTGTGGTATTGAGTGTACTGGAATTATGTGGAGTGAGAGTGTGTGTTTTAGAGAGAGATTATCTGGAATGGTATTTTGTGTTGTGGAGTGGTATGTAGTGGAGTTTAATTATGTGGTGTGTTGTTAACTATTGTAGCATTATGTGGAGATTGGATGTATGTGTGTGTTGTGTAATTGTGTTGTTGGTTTGAATTATGTAGTTTGTTGTTGAATTATGTGGTGTGGAATGGAAATGTGTAGAGTTGAATTTGTGTGATGTGGAAGTGTGCGCTGTTGAGTAAAAATCATGTTGAGTGGTATTATGAGGCATGGTGTGAAGTGTAGTTACGTGGAATGTTGCTACGTGGCATAGACTGTATTTATGTGGAGTGTATTTATGCAATATGGAGTAGAGCATAATTATGTGTAGGTAAATTATGTGGTGTGGAGTGGTATTATGTGGAGTGTAATTATGTTGTGGGATGAAATGTGTGGGGATGAATTGCGGAATTGTGTGACGTGTGGAATTATGTGGTGTACAATTGTGCAGAGTGGAACTATGCAGTATGTTGCAGAGTTGTATTTTGTGGAGGGTAATTATGTGTTTTGATGTGGAGTGTAAATATGTTGTGTGAAGTATAAGTATATAGGTTGAAGTGGAATTATGTGTTGTTGAATTGTGTTGTGTGGAGTGTAATTATGTGGTTAAGTTGTGTGGAATGTTATGTGATGTGGAATTATGTGGTATGGAGTGAAGTAGAAATATGTGTTTTTTAATATTTAGGATTGTAATAATGTGGTATGGAATGTTGTAGGGTTAAACTATTTATAGCTGAATTGTGTGGCATGGAATTATGAGATGTTCAAATGTGCTGTGTATGGTAGATCTAGCATAGCTGCCAAGGTTTCAGATTGCGCTGTGTGACATTTTCATAATTTCAGTGTAATTATGAGTGACATTTCAACGACTATGAGTGATACTTTCTCGTGTGCAAAATCAAGCAAAGAAGAGGAGGGAAACATATAAATATTAGAAATTACGCCCATTTGAGCAACTAGAAACTCTAAGAAAGTCACTGAACTAAAGTGCGCTTACAGCAGGCTACTGAAAACTGAGCAGAGTCAGACTGTGTGAATGTCACCCATTATTACAGTTAAATTATGAAAACATCACACTTACCAATCTGAAACCTTGGAATCTAGGCGTGGATCAGTGTGAAAATGTGCTCTAATTGAAGTGTATTCTTCTGCACCCTTATGGTGACTAGCCTGCCAGGTGTCTTTGCAAACTTGCAAGCGCCAAGCAGTTTTCCATCAGCTACATGTTCAAGTAACTCTACAAAATAAATACATAGGATGTCCTGTACAGAAATTAGAGGTTTGCCTGCACCAGGTTACACTTACTCCATCACTTTAAAAGTGGCAGTTCATTTAAGGTCCAATCAGGCCTCCCATAATGTCTGGTTACTCTGCGTAGAAATGCTGCAAAGTTTTTTTTTAAAGCTAATGTGTGGTCAGATTAAACCTTCCAAAAAGAGCTGCTTTCATCTATGAGTAATCAGTCTGTTTCTGGGATGCTAAAATCACAGTAAGACCCAGTGACTTACCCTCTAGTGCCTCCTCAGTGATCTTCTGTCTGAGGTAGGGTGTAACTGCGATCTAACATGTTTTAGGACTATGTGGTCTAGACTGCCCTGGGCAGAAGTGTTTCTTCCATTTAGCCAGGAGTGTGAGGAGGGGAGATCCGAGCCTGAAGCAGTGTGTGCAGTGGTGCCTGTGCTGATTCCAGACTAGAGTTGAGCCACAGCTCCCTGCGCCACGGTAGGCACCTAGACCCTCGGCGCAATCAGCTCGTCTGCGGAGCAAGGTCTGTAGGTGCATTAATACAACACCTGCTGGATGGAGGGGGACCTGAGGCCTCTTCTGTGTGTGTGTAAATTGGGCCTCACAGGCCTGCGACCAGCAGGAAGAGGCCCAAACTTGAGAGGCTGGATGAGGCAATATAGTAGACTGTTGGATTATGCCTCTCGATGGACTCTAGTTAAGAGGAGCATTGAGTACCTCGGGAGGGCCAACAGGCGTTGGATGGCTGCGAGGTGACTGACCACACTAACAGGTGGAACTACGAGAGATGACTGGAGGCGCTAACCCTCTGAGGAGCAATAATTTATGGCAGTAAGGGAAGGGGAGGTTATATCTATGCACTCCGAGAGTGTATTGTGCGGTATCAATAGAATGTCACCTGGGTACAGTAACGCTTTCGTAAACTGTTGACACTCATTTAGCAATTGCTCAATGTAGCACCCCTAATCAGTGCAGCAATGTATCTATCTTGCATCTGAAAAAATCAACGCTGTGACACAGGTAAGAGTTACCAATACACCTAGGTCACAGGAGTTACGGGACCTTCACAATTAACGTTTTTGTTTTTCATTCCAGTATCTCTGCTGTTGAAAGTAGCTATTACCGCCATGTGAAAGTTTCAAAGAAAACATGTAGGAATCAGCCTGGAAACAGACTGCCGCATGTTATTCCTTTAATACTTACTCATCGTTATTTCCGTTCCCCCAACAACAAAACAGGAATGAAATTGGGCACTTCAGCGCTGTGGTATCATCGTGTTGGAATCTTGGTTCCAGGCTCCTCCATGCAGAGCGGCCGTTTTTGCACATCCCTCTCCGCAGGGAGGCGGAGGTTATCCCGGGTCACATCACCCACTCCAGAGCTCCAGTGCCCTTCTCAAGCCCCTAGCTCCCGTCAGGAACCAGTCCTTGCATATGTCGCACTCGAAACGGCTGACATCGTAGGGCTGCCGGTGCATGGCGCGCGCCTGCAACAAATCCTCACAAGACCTAACTTTATGGGCATACTACGGAAATACGGCAAAATGTTGTGGGCATAGAAAACGGACATTCATTACAGGACTACCACACAGGCAGCTGTACTGCATAAAAAAATTTACCGTATCGCGTTTAGGAGACAGGGGAAGCACCAGAAAACAGACGGCGGCCACATGGAAATAATACTACACCAGCATTGATTAGCAGCACTGGTACCCAAGGAGGCGCGATGCCTGTTATGCGTGATTTTGCATTTCAGTGCGGTGATGCTGATCACCACACTGAAATGCATTTGTCTTGGCAGGGCTGAACTAGGTGGCGTGGATTTGGACAAGCTGTGCACGATAAGGCTTTAATGTCATGGGGTATAAAGTGGACGTTTTTCTATTTTTCTTTGTAAAAATAATATGGGCTGGTTCTTTACCTTCTGGTACATTTCTGAACAATTTGTTAAGCTAAATTGTGTTGTTGCATTGTGTGCGCATGCAGGGAAGAACAAGTGTCTGGCAGACGTGCAAAAAATTATCCTATGTCTCGGTATTAACTTCCACACTTCTAAGTAGTAATTCCAATCCTAGAATGAGTTACCTGTTTGCTTTACAACGACAGCTAGTAAAACAAGTAAGTGCTTTGCGAGCCTGTATAAGTAGCAAAGGTTTTAAAGGGACTTGTTTTCGTGCAAGGTATTGCTTTTCCCAGTTCACGGAAGGGATAAAAAATATCTCCAGATAATAATAGGGTTGACAGGAAGGTGCGCTAGCAGAATATTGATACGTATGGATCTGGTGAAGACTGCGGGCAGCCAAAGCTTGATACGGTACTTGCATAAGAAAATACTATATATTTTTTCATTATCCTTCATTAGTTAGTAGCAAGGAAGGGGGAAGAGAAGCGTTCACCGACAGCATTCAGTTAGTCTTACGGAGACAAAGAATGCTGTGGTCTGTGGTAGATGCCGCCCAGAAGTCATAGGTATATGTATCAGGAGCTGCCATTGAAAGGAAGTGGAAATGCGCTTTAGACGTTGCCGGTATTAATGGCTACTGTGCGGTTGCAGACTTCGCTGGACTGACAGTGGGTGGGGAAATGCTACGTTGTCACTGTTGGTTTAATTACATGAATCGCGCATTCTCTCCGGTGTTTGTCCTTGGGGTACTTGCTGACTGGTGCTACACATGGGATCAGGTGTGCCTTTGACAGGAGGTATGGTTTAGTGGGGTACATAGTGTAAATTAATGTTGGCGTGAGGAAACAAAAATCGAACCCTTTGTACATTTAATATTATTGTGTGCATCATGCAGAGGATGAAAAGTAGCAGGAATGACTTTGATGCCGTAGAGGCAAGCAGAAAGAACTGTTTTGGGGTGGTCAGTTGAAGAGATTGTTTAACATGTTTAAAACTACTACAGTGGCATTGGGGAGGGAAGCAGTCGAAAGGCTCTGTCTTTACTGGTAGGCAGTGGTTAGATGGGGACCGGCCATCAGTCTTTCTGTTGGTGGTGGACAGGGGAGCAGTGGGCGGAGGTCACGAGTTCGCAGTGACATCCGAGGGGTGGTTTTAAAGGTGGACGGAAAAGCATAACTGCGGGTTACGTAGGGGTGAGAGTAGAGTTAATGGATGCGTTAGTAGCAGGCACGAGGCAGTGGTCTTTGTTTGGAGGGGGGTTTCCTGAGCGGGCTTCGCTTGGAGGTGGGTCATCAAGTAGGAGAATGTGTTTGGTGGGCCGGCTACGGCAGCCCCTTCGGGGATACGGGATTGCTGCTAGACCAAGCAACAATCTCAGCACTTGCTGGCAGTGTTCACTTCACGGTGCCCCCTCGTGGCATACGGGGTGCTGCAACGGTGCGGTACAGGCTTCACGTTCCCCGTACGGCACATTGCTCATGGCTATCTTCACGGCAGACCACTTCTGACATACAGCGGTCACCGACCCGATTCTGTACACAGGCAACAACTAGCTCAGTGCAGCATCTGTCTCCTCACAGCTCACATCGGTGGTCCTCTTGACAGGTCTCCCCACTGGCCCTCGCTCCCTCCAATGTTCTACTCTTCCTCACACGGCGCACTGGTTCCCGGCTCTAGAGCAGGTTGTTTTGGTTTTCCTGGGTGATGTCCCCTCACCCAGCAGGCAAACTGGCAGGCCTTGGCCCCAGTCCTGCTCACAGGCAGAAGTCTTGCAGAGATTCCCCTACTCACACAGCCTGGCTGGCTGCTAGGCAGAAAACACATTTTTGGGGTCTCAACCTCCCCCTCTTATAGTCCATTTCCCGACACCAAATATGATTTAGGGTTTGGGTCTTTGAAGTTTTATGTTGGGGTTCTGCTTCATTTGAAGGGCACACTTCTCGCCTCTTCTTCATCATCTTGAAAGAATGTCTATCACAGCAGGAAAGACTCCGAAACTGATAGTCTCACAACACAGGCCATGGGAGTGACAAGGTCACACCTGGATGTCAGTCACAGTGATATGTGCATCAAACAAGGTTAATCATCCGGGACTCCCAGCCTCCTCTTTAGGATTACCTTATCAGCCCCATCTCCTTTCCCGAGATGTGTCCAGGCGCTTTTCTTGTGATCTCTCACTGAATCAAAGAGCCCCAGGAGTCGTCTCTCACTCCCTCCCGGGCAATACACAAATCTGTTTGGGGGTGGGGGGATACCTCTACTCCTCAAGTCTTCATCAGGTAGGCCTCAGCTTTCCAAAATTGAACCCAGGGTCCTCCACGTAATATACCATTACAGGCACACTTGCACTCAGTGTATGTACACAGCACACACTGTCCAGTACTGGTGCTTCCATGTATTGTGCCATCCCAGGCACACATACATTCAGCATACACTTTCACTGTGTGTGCAATGTTCAATACTGTAGTCTTCCTGTATTGTGCTATTGTGTGCTACATGCAAATGCACACTCTGCTAGTGCACACTTTCCCCATGGAAGCACTGCACAACACTTACACTTCATGTATTATACTTTTCGCAAGCACACATACACGGCGCATGCTTTCATTGCGCACGCACTGCACAACACTACATCTCTCATAATGTAATGCTCTCTGGTCAACATACACCCAGGAAACACACTCACCATGCCCGCTCTGCACAGCACTGCTCTATCCTTGTAATGTACCCTTCCCAGACACACATACATCCAACCCAAATTCACCACCCCTGCGGTGCACAACACTCTACATCTAACTGATGTAGGTCAAGGCTGAGCTATGCAGACAGCAGCAGAACTTTAAAAAGGTAGAGTGATCCTGTAGGCCTCACTTCAGTGACATAGGGTAAAAAAAGATCTGTTCACTCGTACTGATCACTACGCGGTATACTGCGACCACCACGCTCATGCTGCTTAACTCCTGGTGAAGGTAGTAGCCTTCCACCACTATGAGGATAGCGCTTTGGGTGCCCTTCGGGTCCAAAAAGACCACAATCCATGAGACAAGCCTTTGTCATGGCATGCATGCATGATCTGTTTTTGTCTATGACATCAAAAATCAGCCTCAGAGATCCAGACAACAGTAGAGTTGGGCACTCAGGGCTGGGTGCACATCCAGTACCATGCAGGGGACTTTTCCGTCTCACACACATATATTCTTCATACACAACTGCGTGGTTTCTTGCCCCTTGCAGAATCATTGCTTTAGTTTCCCCAACATATTTTGCTGCACTCAGATTGATACAATATTGACTGTGCCTGACTTTTATATGACACAAGAGTCATGAACTATATGGGTAAACACACTGAACTCTCTGATCATGAAACGGAAGTGTGTTGTCCAGCAGCATTATGGAGTTGGCAAACTGTGTCCCAGCACTTCCTACCCAGTTTGGGACTGACTCTGCCATCCCTGACAAATTTGTTACCAACTCAGTCTTAGTCTTCATGCCTGACTGAATCTGCACCAGCCACCCATTCCCTACATAGGACTGACTGTGTCCCACTCATCTGTGGCATGTGCTGGCTCTGCAAACACAAGGAGATGATGGACGGAGTGCTGAAACTTTTCAAACGCTCACCCCCAGTCACAGATCTGGGTTGAATGTGCTGGCTCTGCCCAAAATCTCCCTTCCACATGCGACTGTGCCGCAGTCATTGCTGGCGTGTGATTGATTCTTCCCCATCTGTCTCGTTTGGATTATGTGACTGGCTTTTTCCATCCCTCCTGCCCAACATGGCTCCAGAGCCTTCCAGCGCAACATGGTACTGACTCTACCTCTCACAATGATGCTCAGATATGAGATGATAGCAGCAAAGACCATTCCAGCAGACCTCTCCACTTTATTTCTCTCGCCAACTACGCCATCTCTGGACTAGAAGTATAAGCTGATTTCAGGCTGGGCAGCCCAGTGCAGTAGCAGCTAAGTAGAATTTGAACAAAGGAAATACCATAGGAGGACCCGCAGAGCTGCTCAAAGCTGCCAGCCTACTGAAAACCATAAACTGCATGTCTAGCTCTCTCTCCTTATCATCTGCCATATTGCTGCATCCCAGAACATGACAAATGCAACTCGGTGGTCCTCACGCACACCATGGAAGCACTTACCACTTCCTACTAGTAGCAGGAGAATTTTCTTGCAATAAAATTCTGCTTCCTTGACCTCACAACAGAAAAACAAGGGTGGCAGGGGGGGAATGACATCTTCACGGATTTTAACCCTCCTCTCTCCAGGAGTCAGCAGCTGTAGTTACAGCTTGGCCTTAATTTCTTCTAAAGCTAAGTTAATAGTCACCAAGACAATGAACCGTCTACTTATTTAAAATTCACGAAGAGCTCTCCGTTGTGCCTTGAAGCCTGAAGGCCTGCATCTGACTTGAAGGGAGCCACGTGCAGTGGGAGGCCAGCTCTCTTCCGCTTGGCTCTTATCAGTGACAACTGATCCACTTCTAACAAGTGAGCTTTAAACTCCGGTCTTTCTCCATTTAGATCTGTTTCCTCATACTGGACAGTCAAAATGGCCCCGAAGTCTAATTCCTTGCTACCTCGGCTACAAGCAAACTCTGGAGCTTAAGCCCCACCCACATGAAAGTGACACGTCTCTTGGCAAAGCGTTTTTTTTCTTTTAATAAAAGTAAGTTTATACACAAACGCTTTTACGTTTAGTTTGTCTAAAAGAGTGTTCAAATCTAGCAACTCACCCAAAGTATCTGGATTATCAGAATCCGTCTTGAGAACTATTCCCAGTCTTGCCTGATCCTGCCATCCTATCACGTCGTCGCGTCCTTTCACCCTAACATATATTTTCGTAAACCGTTCTCTATTCATGAAGCGGAACGCATCATAAAAACAGCCCAGCATATCTAGTCCAACTCGCCAAATGCTTCTGAGCCAACATCAGCTGGTTTCAAATCCAACTCCTTCAAAAGGAGGACAGGAGATTACTCCGGGAACTGTTTTTAAATCACTCAGAGGAAAACAGAGAATCCAAGGCACTGGAGAAGTCCACCGCCAGAAGTCCCCCGATTCTGAAAACCGACCTTGGCCCTGAACCCTACCTTTCGGTTAGACACCCTTGGGAAAGATCACTTTTAACCAAATTTCGCTTGGGCTCAATATCTTCACTTAATTGCTTTGGCCCCAAATCGACTCGGATATGCCCTTGTGATGGCCGCTCCCTTCAGACCTTGGAGCACTTGGTATTATTCTGTGGTCATTATGGGTTTTTACGCCATAGTGATCTATCACCACTTTTAAAGTCTAGGGGTCTTTTCTGCATTTACAGCCGTTCCCTGGTCATACTGTGATGGTGGCTGTTTCTTCTTTGCTGATAGGTGCCTTACACTGAAACATAATCATGAATTTTTAAACAGTTTTACTGCCCTTTGACTATAAGACCTGCTGGAACTATTTTATAATGTATTGTTTTTAATTGTTTTTTCAGAGCAACAGTAGGAGTAATTTTTATGACTGTGGTTGTTTTTTTCTTTATATTTTAATGAACGCATGGTTTTGGATGTTTTTATCTTTTATGATTATGCTATATAATATAATAAAAATGCATTCAATACAAATTCTTTCAAAAGTTACTTCTGAAAGAATAGTCATTGCAGATCGAGAATTTGCAATAACTTTCATACCTACTTATCCAATAGCTTTACTTCCTCACAGAACAGATGCAACACAGAAGTAGAGAAGCAAGCCCCCCTCTCGCAGAAGGCAGCTAGCACAGTCTTTAATTCCCCACAGAAGAGGTTCAGCAGAGCAGGCTGGAACACACTTTCATAACTCACAGAACATGTGCAGTTAAGAATGTCCGCTGTAGGACCACCAAAGCCGTGATTAGGACCTCAGTCCTGGTCTGGTGGGCAGTCCTGCAGCCGTATGACAGCGGCGGTCTGTTAGGCTCATAGAAGAGCCTAGCATGCAGACCGCCACGGTCAGGGCGCTGACTGCACCTTCCTGTACGGTGTGGAATACATGCCGCGCCGTGCAGGAAATAGGGATGCAAATCCAGGGGGACACTACATGTGTCCCGCTGCATGCACCCTCAGGCCCATGAGCGGCAGAGGACCCATAGAAAGGGCGGTGGTTTGGCAACTCATAATATGCTCTGCAGTGCAGCAGGGGCACCGCCAACATATTACTTTGCCTGACCGCCACCGCCACACCGATGTATACTGGCAGAGGGGGTGGTCCGACTGCCACACTTGTAATGCGGCGCACGGTGCCGCAGTGAGGCGGTGGTTGGACCGCCACCGCAAGTACTGCAGTCCCATGGACATTGCACTTGTAATAAGGCCCATATTCTATAAAGTTGCAGTGATACCGGTAGCTCTCCCAGTGGGACTCAGTCAAACACTTCCTCCATTTAGAGGCTGAGAAAACAACAAGCATTTGCAATGCAATAGGTCTCGCATTTGCGAGAGTTTAAGCTATTGTCATGGTAAATGACAATGCCTTTTATTTATGTTTTAAAAACCAACACGTAAATAAAAGCCATTGTCATTTATAATGCCAATAGCTCAAACTCGCACAACTGTGAGACCCATTGCATTGCAAATGCTTGTTTATATTTTGATTGCAGCTCTGTCCCTATAAGGTACAGGGACTGCCTTTACAGAAAGTTGTCAATGGCTGTCTGTTGTTCCTCGTTGGCCTCCAGCACTGCATTCACAGCTACTCAGTAAGATTCACAGAGGGAATCCTTCCTCATTCACCGGATTTCTGTAAATTCTACTAAATGTCAATTTTTCAGATTAGTACGTAAATCCACTTTGCCACCGGATCCTTCATGCAACAGGCCCTAAGACTTTTGAGGCCCGATGAACAAATGTCGAGTCTCAAAGCATTGGCTGTTTCTTGCACAGGGACTGCTTTGCGACCCTACCTCACCTTCGTACTGTGGCTAATGCACAAACCGTACTGCTCCCACTGATGTGTGCTATGCAAATCGCAAAGATATTTCCAACTTTGCACATCACAGACTTTGCAACTGTAAAACAGTTTTGTTCATCATGTCCGTGGTTGGGTAGCACACACGGCTGAAATGTTGTATCTGCGGAGCAGTGTGCTCTACAAAATCAGTTATGATAATGTGTTTTGATAACTGTGAGCAAAAACAGGAGATAATAGCCTAGTATTACAGTGCTTTTAAGCGACAGAAAGCAGGGCTGCCACTGGCCAGGCAGATAACGAAAGGGCATACATCTTTCATTATTTATTTTGCCACTGGTCAGTGATAATTTGCACGCCCAGAGCAAGCCCTTGGTAGTATTCAACGATAACGTCACAAGTTTGAAAGAGTGAAAACGGGTTAAGTGTCTTTTTAAGTGCTGCAGAACTTCGACATTTCCTGCATTCTTGAGCACAAAACCCTCCTTTCATTCGTTTGGCATTAAAGAGGCATGTGGCATTCCACAGACAGTGAACAGCTGCCTCTGTCACATACTGCCTGAAGGTTCCTTGCTGATGAACTTTGCTTACAATTCTGGTGCTGGCAACCCCTTTCCACAAGAGCAGCCACGTGTTGTGGCAAGGGTTTATAACTCGGCACTTCTCAAGCTATGTCCTTCTTCGACAAAAGAATAACAGCGCTACAGATATATACAGCGGTTTATGTCCTGCAGCAACTGAAAGTTTCTGTGTTAGTTGTTAATGTCATACATTTTCTGTCACTTTGGTCGCTAAAGTTATTATTTACTTAAATATTTATCGGCATAGCGCTTAATGGCATGAAAAATGCTTCTAAGCACAGTGGCAACAACAAATTCAGCGAACGACTTGACGGGAAAGGAAAGTGAAGGGGAAAGAGGTAAGGAGATAATGGAAACACAAGCAACAAGCATTGGCACGTCCAATAGGGGTGGCGTTGTCTGCCAGTCTTTTGACTGTCAATGCTTCAGTCTTTGAGCCGTGGTTTTGGGAATATTTTATTTTTGGGCAAATAGCCAGGTCACCGTCAATAATAAAAAAATGATCTACAAGCAAAAGTATTTTTGGCATCAAACAGTGCACATTACTAAAGTATTCCAGCGTGCTGATGGGAGCTTTGAGTGTAAATGTGTAAGGACAGAATACCATCACTCACAGTGAGGTTAGCAACTATCTGCGGTGAGCCGACCCTTTTCTCCATTCTTAATGCTGTAATGGGCAGAAAAAAAATATGAATTGCACAATAACACACCAGTGGACGAGGATGGCTGTGTTATAAATAACATTTTAGTAAAGTCAAAAGTTGTTGACTAATGCCCGACATAAACATCGTGACATCAGTTCAGAGCAGAGGTGAATCAGTAGACAAAAGATGTTCATAGAAGTTACAATTCACCTAAGAAATCAGTAACAGCAGCGTAAATTATCTTGACATGGGGCATGCATAGAAAACAACGGAATTTGCACTGTTATACACAGCAAGCCAACCAATTGTATTCTGTTTTCAAACAGTGTGCATCCGAAGGCATTAAAATGGAGTGTGCTGTATGAAGAATTCTTAAGAGTGAAACGAAATTGTTCTGAAATGGAAGAACTTGAGATCCAAGTGCAAGAGATGTTTCACAGATTCAGGAGACGAGGCTATCGAACGACAGTATTGAACAAGCGAAAGTGGGGGAGCGCCATGCGCGCATTGTAGGTGCGCCGTGAGCGTGCACATCGGCATGGCCTGCGGCTCGTGCCCAGTGGCGGCGCCTGCAGACTTCGCCGTACTGGAATGGGTGCTGCGCAGCTCGTGCGGCCCAGGGAGGGGGCTGCCAGGGTGCCCAAGGCGGGGACACATGGCAGCTGAGTTGGAATTGCTAGCTGCTCTTGCACTGGATCACGGGGAGCCATCGCCTGTATTTCGTCATAATCGCTCCGCCGAACCCAGACGCCTTTCTTCCACCCTGCGCACCAGCTAGGCTTGGGGACATGGAGCTTGAGTTTCCACCCCTGCCGCGGTTTGGAGAGGACTCGGAGGTAAGAACCCCAGAGATGCTGCTGCTGATCTGGGGTGTTGTGGGTACTTGTGAATGCTGCCAAGGTGTGCTGTGATTGCCGGAGAGGAGCACTTACTTCGGTGCGCATTCACGGGCCAGCAACGGGAGGCTACCATAGCCTCGGTCATTGACCCCTGTTACGTTTGACACTTTCAGCAGCCATTGACGCGTGCTTTTATTACAGAGACCAATTTGAAAAGCTGTCTCCGTGGAGTCGACGGGGTGGAAGGGAAAGTTAAAGTAACGCTGCATGAGGCTTGCGAGGACGGAAGGGGGGGACAGGAGATGTGCACACCGCGTGGCTGTACGTGCGCGTACACAGGCTCCAATCCGCCAAAAGCCCTGCGCGTGCCCATCTCCTGTCCCACTTCCGAGGCAAGTCAGCAACAATAGATCTCGCTGGCGACAGCGCTTTCGCGCTGCGTTCGCCAGGCGAGACCTAATAACTCTGCCTTGAATGGAACCAATGAAACTTCTAAGGCAAATGTTAGCAGGTGCAGGGCGCAGTAAATGCTGCGCTCTCCAAAGCAGCCTTCATTCCGCTGGTCTTGGTGTCTTGCAGCAAATGGTGCTGCGACATAGCAGATTATAATCGATTTCCATGACATTCACCAGTTTGCAAGACACACAGGCGAGTTTAAAGACACTTTATATTAACAATAAACACTGATGGATGTTTGTCTGCAAGCATGGTTTGCACCAGGCCAGAGATGCTGCACAGCTTTTTAAAAGATGCGTCTGCATAGCGTTCTGCGCTGTCCTCGTGCCACGCTCACAAAGTACGGAGCTGTGGGAGGTGGGAGGTGGGGTGGATCTAGACGCCTTTCCTGATAGAGCAATAATCTCTGGTTATCAAATCATTAAAGAGTAGCTCTCTGACACTTACAAAGAGGTATCCCCTCGTGTGGTGTTTGCTTTCCTAACATGTTTTTTAGAAATGCTGGTCTGTAACATCGGCAGCAGGTTAAGAAAACTAACCCCACTGGGAGATAGTTCATGTAGGTTTTTTTGTTTTTGCAGTGGGTTTGTTAGATATCACAGGACACTATTAATATTCGTGGGTAATTTGCCAATCCCAGAATCAATAGAAGCTTGCAGGACTGCTTAGGCCCAGTGTTACTAGCACTTTGCGCCAGGTTTGTGTTACTTTTGCAGAGGTTTACTATCCAATGGAAAGCAGGTTTTGGATAGATTCCCAAAGTAACACATAGTTTCTCCTTTTTTCCTACTTTGCGCACATACAAAGCAGAAAAGTATTGCTTTTGCGCTGGTAGAGTCTCCTTTCAGTTTATAACTATTCCTTCCAGAATGCCCAAACCCTTGCACTACGGCGCATCAGTGACTCCATTGGTGTGTCGCAACTTAAGGTATGCCAGCGCAGTGGGATAAACAGCGCCATATCTTAGCCACAAACTTTAGTTGCAGCGCTGCGTGAATTTTCATAAATCTGCGCCTTAGAGTTCTAAAGTTACAATCCTGATATAGCGCAGCGAGTGATGAACTGGCTTCAAGGAGCTGCGTGCAAACCACAATCCACGGGTTTAGAAAGGTTTTGCTTTTTTTCCGCTCAATCTTTTGTTAATCTAAGGTTTCTAGAAAGTGTTCATTTGAGTAGTAATAAGTGTTCTTAGCATAGATGGCCCCAATCAGAGTGAAGTTGAAATCCGGACCTTGTTTCTCCAGAGCCGCACTCTTAGGATACAAGGCCTACCAGAGGGGATGACATGCGACTGCGACTCGTGCACCTTGCAACCCTCGTCCTCTTATGTAACGTTCACTGTGCATTGATTTACTCACTCTCACTATTCAGTGCCCCTGTATAACAGATGCGTGGCGTAAAGCTCCGATACCCTACATCGGGATGAGAGGCACTATAAAAGAAAAGTGCCATTAAAGTCATTATTAGGATAATTACACACACAGGCAGGTGTATCGGACTATTTTTTTAGTGCATGCATATTTCTTACATGCACGGTGATGAGCAAAATCAAAAACGTGCCCTCCAAATCATAGTTCCTTTTTATTTGCTTGTGAAGTGATAAACCGAGTGCCTTTTTTTCCCTGCCATTAAATTGGCATCATGGTTCGCCTCCTGCCAGGTTTAGACACCAACAAAAGGTGGGCTGATGGACCTTTAGATGAGGCCTTTGTGTTGGGCCTAGCTGGAAGTGTTACTGATCATCATCCTGCAGGTTCCTGCTTTGAAAGTAAATCCGACGACGCACAACGGACGGACCGTGCTGAACGAGTCCCAGTGTGGGCAAGTTACACCGGAAGGAACGCAGCAGGTTTCATGGACGCTTGCCATAGAACTGACGGATCCAGAATCGCGACGGACCCCCTTCATTTCTTGCAAGCATGAAAGGAAATCTGAACTGGAGAGAGTGGAAAGATGGTGCGGAAGAGGAAAGAAATGAAGTGTTGAATGCAGATGGAAGATTTCATCAAGATCTGGGGAGAAAAAGCACCCAATACCCTGGCATCACCTCGCCTATATGGGCATGCAGAAGTGGCTCTCGCCAGCCTCGGGCTGCATGCGTGCAGCGCCGCTTTCATTTACCATTGGTGCATCTGTGACCATCGCTGTGAGCTCTGCAGAGAGGCCAGGCATTGGGTGTGCACGTAGACAGATAACCCACTGCCGGGTACTGAGAGAAACCCATACAGCATCCATCCTAGGATCCTCAATCATGCCCTGCCATAAGCACACACCCACCCAGAACCCCATACAGCATCCATCCTAGGATCCTCAATCATGCCCGGTCATAAACACCCACCCACCCAGAACCCTATACAGCATCCATCCTAGGATGCTCAATCATGCCCCATCATAAACACCCACCCACCCACCCAGAACCCCATACAGCATCCATTCTCGGATCCTCAATCATGCCCCGTCATACACACCCACCCACCCAGAACCCCATACAGCATCCATCCTAGGATCCTCAATCATGCCCCATCATAAACACCCACCCACCTAGAACCCCATACAGCATCCATCCTAGGATGCTCAATCATGCCCTGTCATAAACACCCACCCACCCACCCACCAAGAAACCCATACAGCATCCATCCTAGGATCCTCAATCATGCCCCGTCATAAACACCCACCCACCCACAAACCCATACAGCATCCATCCTAGGATCCTCAATCATGCCCTGTCATAAACACCCACCCACCCACAAACCCATAGAGCATCCATCCTAGGATCCTCAATCATGCCCTGTCATAAACACCCACCCACCCAGAACCCCATACAGCATCCATCCTAGGATCCTCAATCATGCCCCGTCATAAACACCCACCCACCCACAAACCCATACAGCATCCATCCTAGGATCCTCAATCATGCCCTGTCATAAACACCCACCCACCCACAAACCCATACAGCATCCATCCTAGGATCCTCAATCATGCCCTGTCATAAACACCCACCCACCCAGAACCCCATACAGCATCCATCCTAGGATCCTCAATCATGCCCTGTCATAAACACCCACCCACCCACAAACCCATACAGCATCCATCCTAGGATCCTCAATCATGCCCTGTCATAGACACCCACCCACCCAGAACCCCATACAGCATCCATCCTAGGATCCTCAATCATGCCCTGTCATAGACACCCACCCACCCAGAACCCCATACAGCATCCATTCTAGGATCCTCAATCATGCCCGGTCATAAACACCCACCCACCCACAAACCCATACAGCATCCATCCTAGGATCCTCAATCATGCCCTGTCATAGACACCCACCCACCCAGAACCCCATACAGCATCCATCCTAGGATCCTCAATCATGCCCTGTCATAAACACCCACCCACCCAGAACCCCATACAGCATCCATCCTAGGATCCTCAATCATGCCCTGTCATAAACAACCCACAAACCCATACAGCATCCATCCTAGGATCCTCGATCATGCCCTGTCATAAACACCCACCCACCCAGAACCCCATACAGCATCCATCCTAGGATCCTCGATCATGCCCTGTCATAAACAACCCACAAACCCATACAGCAACCATCCTAGGATCCTCGATCATGCCCTGCCATAAACACCCACCCACAACTTGAACTCACCGAGACACCTGGCGCCGATTTGGGAAACAATAAGCATGATACCAGAGTCATATGTAGCATGAACATACAATGACAGAAACGCATCCTGAAAAGGGAATGCAGGATGAGACACAACTGGAGATTCAAGCAGGGAGCGCTTTGCTAACATGAATTGGCCTGTGGTTTTCAGTCACTGCTGAACCCTCAACTGATGCTTTTGTCTCTAAAGTGAGGGACGAGGCTATAGGGCCCAACAGGAGCCCACTTCCAAGTCAGGTGTTGGACCTGCCCCACTTAAAGCCTTGGGTGGGTGATAGGTTTAAAGGGGCTGCACAGCTGCACGGTGGTATGAAGGGGGCATTGCTAATGAAGACGGGGTTGGGAGCGGGATGGGACAAGATGAGTGATGACAGTGACGGTAGAAGTGAGAGGTGTTAATGCTGAGATGATGGGTAGAATGTCACCGAACATTTGGGGAAAGAGGTCTTTTTCCGTTCTCCTCAAATATCCTTGTATTCATTTGGACCCCAAACAACCCCATCTGCTTTTTACCGAGACTGCCAGCTTCGGTCTAGTCCCTGCTGCAACACAGAGGCAACAACATAGGTCCTGTGTAGCTTTTAGTTCCTATGTGGAAATGCCTCTTTTTGCATAATCACCCCCAACGTTTTGGGCTGCAAATGCCATTATTTCAACTCAGAGTGCAATGAGGCCTGCTAACCAGGCCTCAGTGCCGGTGTTCGAACTCCTTACAAAGTATATGTTGAATTGGCTACCCCCAATCGACATAAGCTGACTTACTTATAAGCCCTTAGTATATGGTAGCAAGGGCACACAGGACATGTAAAACACACTGTCTCCCCAAGGCTGTGGCACTGGTTGTGCCAACCTGTGTGGGTCAAAGTACACAGCTGCCACGGCAGCCTGGAAGAGCAGTTTTTAACTGCTACTTCGACTTTGCCATTTACACCAATGGCTAGGCCCCCACTTCCCTTAACAATATATGTAAGTCTCCCCTAAGGCAGGCCTAGGTAGTGCTGAGGCAGGGAGCTATATCATATTAAGTAAGATATATGCTTTTATTCTGTCCTGACAGCAACACTTACAAATTGCCGTTTTGCTGTAGGAAAGTTGGTAGTCCCATTGGCTAACACAGAATTACCAGCTGACCCCACCAGCCCGCTAACTTCTGAATGGGACTATTAAAATGGGTACTTCAAGGTATCAAATTAAATTGTGGCATTAAACCTGACTTGATGCTAAAGTCAATTTTAATGTCACTTTTATAGAAAAGCAACTGCTAGAAAGTTGCCACTCTGTAGCCCAGTTTGTCCAGTTGACTCAAGTGGTCGCTGGCCACCTGACAGCTATCTGCCTTCCTGGAAAATAGTGTGAATGACTCCCAGTCTCAGGAACAATGGTAGCCTGCTACAGAGGAGGGTGTTACCTCTCTCTTGCAGGAAGCCACTCAGGGTGCTGGCCCAAAAGGCAAGCTTCGAAGGCAAATCCGCCTTTGTTAGGCAAATGGCAATCACACTTCTGAAGGGTTGCCCCTTTGTTCAGGTAGATAGGTTGGCGATGGGAACAGAGAGGGGAGACCAGTGCCTAAACTAGTTTTCCTGTGGGCGTGTAGCTCACAGGTAGCCACACCCTTAGAGTGTGCTACCAAGCTCCTAACATCGAAAGAAGGGTTCAGACATCTTGAGAGTGGGCAGAATAGTGTGCTCTGGGATTGCTAGATGCCACACACAGTGGGAAGTCAGCACACGGCAGGAGGGATAATGGTAACCCAGTGACTAGTGACTGCATTTCCCTCTAGGGCACTTTCTGGGCATAAATATGGTACCCCGACAGCCTGAACCTCAGCTCACTACAAAACTGGAGGAAGGACTGACCTGTTGACCCCTGGACCTGGCAAAGAGAGGCTGCACTACATCTGCCGCATCTTGGACTAGCAAAGAGAGGACTTTATCTGCGGCTCCTGGCTTGAGGAAAAGATGCTCCTGGTCCAATGCCCAGAGAAGTGACTCCAAAGGTCATTTGGCTGACCCCCTGGAACCAGCATCAGGGCCTTCAAAGCTGAAAAAGCCCCGTCCAGCAAGTTGGTAGCCACATTCCCGGAACGCTTGCCAACCGCAGCTGGGCACCCCGAGTGACCTATCTTTGACAGCCAAAAAGTTGCACTCAAGTCCACTGGACCCAAAAGTGTTGTCTGAGTTCAGATTGGTCACCCACAAGGGACACAAGCCTCCACCAAAGGATACTGCTGAACCCCCTGTGTACAGAACCTAGTAGCACAGCAGCAGCTCAAAGAGAACTTTGAGGGACCCCCAATCTCTGTGGCTAAAGTCGCCCCACCTCATCTGTGGACTGAGGAGTAACCACAAGGACAACTTCATCGACCACACAGCACCCAGAGCATCCTCCATCTACTGCATTCTCAGCATCAGGACCGCTTCAGTGAAGTCTATGACGGTCATGCTGTAAAGTTCTAAACTGGACTGGAGAATGTTTTGGTGGCAGGTAACTGTCTGAATACTCCTCAGCGGTCCCCCTGACCTTCATCCTGCCTTATTTGGTCATACCAGTTGGGCCGGAGTGGCCAAACACAACTCTTTCAAACTTTTCAAAAGTTTCCAAACTTTACTGTTACCAGTGTGTTTGCGGGTTGAACTGAGTTTTAAGTTTTCTGTACAAATCTATACCTCCGAAACCCTTTGTTGATTTTGCTCATCTTGTTCTTCAAAAATTCATAAAAATATAACCTATTTTTATAAATTGGTGTTGGATTTCTTTCGTGTAGTGTGGCTTTTTTATTTTGTTTTTTGTGCATGTAACTAGTTTCTTTGTGTAAGCCTTGCTGCTCCAAGCCACAGCTACCCAGGTTTGTGCTAAAGATTTTGCAAACGAGCCGGTCTGGACCAAAGACAGTGTTTGTGAGTGTACTACATGGTAAGGTTGCACAACCATGCCATATAATGCACCCAAAGCCTGACAGCTCCAGAGCAAGTTGTCATGGTTAAGGACTGGAGGGCACGGGATTGGACAGAGTAGGTGACGGACTCTTCCCTTTCCTTTTTAGTAAATATTAACTGAAGAGGTACACGCCTCTTGTCTTACCGCAGCGACCCTCCCAGCTGTCGGACAGGATGCTTTACCTTCTTTCGGCCTTAGGTTCACACTGTTGCTTCACTTTGAGGCACACTTGTTTCACAGGTACACTGCTCTTCGAGCGGTCAGCCAGGTTTATTTTTACTGTTCAGCCAGATTGTCATACTGAGAAAGGCTTTTTTCTGAGCATCTAATGACACATATAAAATGCAAACCTTGCCAAATGAGTTGTGCTTGAATTACTTTATCACAGGGGTGGTTCTGGTATGCGTGTACCATTGTACGGTGTTAATCATGAAAGATATGTTTAATGTATCGTTTAAGCCACTCTGCTGCTAAAAGCGCTTTGAAGTTCCTGCCTCCGACTTCATTGAGGTAGATCATAATCTGCCTGCTCTTGTAGAGTGCATTCGTGTTTGGCAGCTTCAGATTTAGATCTGTGGTTAGAAAGATGCGGCTAGAAGATCACTGTAGGACTCATTTTCAAAACAAGTAATTAATAGAATTTCGACAGGATTGCAAAATTAACTAGACGTCCCATATTGAATATATGCATATTGAATAGATATTGGAATTATGTTTGAAATAGTTTCTGTATGCTGTTACCGCATCATTTGAGAGTTGTAAATTTGGGCTGATACTGGTTAGCACTGGGCTGAATTTGAGCATGAACAGCTTTGGGATTAGGACAAAACTGCTCCCACGCCCAGCATCCAAGCGTCACTACTCGCGACAGAACATCACCGTTGCGGTCAGAAAAGTACACTACTAGCCGTGAGCAACACTGCTCCATGCGGTATACATTTTAGAGG
This sequence comes from Triturus cristatus, assembly GCF_964204655.1. Lineage (NCBI taxonomy): Eukaryota > Metazoa > Chordata > Amphibia > Caudata > Salamandridae > Triturus > Triturus cristatus. Next base: position 105,225,834 of record NC_140591.1, on the reverse strand, counting down.
ATTTTTTTAAAATGCCACTCAACTGTATGCCACTAACCAGTGCTTTAAATGGACCAGTACAGAGTACCGGCACTTTATTTTTGAGAGGGAGAGTACCGGCACTTCTTTTATTTGGTGAGTACTGGCACTTCTCAGAAACAAGTAAGGTACTCTGGTACAGGGAACTTGCACATATATTTTTCCATTTCAAGCACTGCCAATAACTCTCCCAAAGTTTAGGGTCCCCCTTGTACAGGTCCGAGACCTTCCTATAAAGTGCTCACTGCCACCTTTCCCGAATGCCTGCACGTGACTGCTTCCACTGCTGCTTTCCGAACGCAGTCACGTGACTCCTTCTCCTGCCGCCTTCTGGTGGCCGTCTCGTGACCGCTTCTACTCAGTGGCAGCTGGTGACATTTGAAAGTGTTTTGGCGTAAAAGCTCTCGATGAGTGACCTGCAGCGAGCACAGCGAGCCCGGCCTTCATAAGAGAGGTTCAGGTGGGTCCCTCACACCCCCTGAGACATTTTTGAAAAAAAAGAGTGGGTAAATGGTACAGTTTCAAGCAAATTTGAGAAAGCAAGAAGGTTAATAAGGCAATTGTGAACGTGTAGTTATGACCTCAATAAAGAGATTTCACATGAGAATGATGAAGGGAGCCGCTTATTCAGTATAACCGCAGAACTGGATCTCTATATGAATAGACCTCCCTTGAGGGGAACACACTTCCTCTAAGTCAGGTCTTCTGGGATTTCAGCGCTAACATACTGCATGCCATGTGCCCGGTTAGACTCCCTTGACCAATGGCAGAACGGCTAAGTCACAAGACCGTGCTGCCTGGTTCATCTCCTGTCCTGGTGTCACCTCGTGAATGAGTGCGGAGCCTTCTGCTCAGTGCAGTTCTTTAGCCCCGACAAGGGCCTGCGGGGTTTGTTCAAACACATGTGACTTACCTGGTGTACCTGACATTCTAACCCCCCTGAACTTACATCATATGGGAGAGGACGTCTGGCCGGAAGAGAAATGACAAACGGTGCTTCAGGGAGAGGGTGGTATGTCATGGCAGTGTCCTCAAATGTGAGACCCTCACTGCTTCTGAGGATCTCGTGGGGTTTGCTCAGTGTCCCTCACATATGACAAAGGCCAGTGTTGGGGAGGATGGTAGGTTGGTGGAGAGTACCTCAGAGGAGAGACAGGGCCGTGCCTCTGAGAGGGTGTGAGGGTGTGCTCAGAGTCCCTCAGATGAGAGACGGGGCAGTGCCTTTGAGAGGGTGTGAGGGTGTGCTCAGAGTCCCTCAGATGAGAGACGGGGCCGTGCCTCTGAGAGGGTGTGAGGGTGTGCTCAGAGTCCCTCAGATGAGAGACGGGGCCGTGCCTCTGAGAGGGTGTGAGGGTGTGCTCAGAGTCCCTCAGATGAGAGACGGGGCCGTGCCTCTGAGAGGGTGTGAGGGTGTGCTCAGAGTCCCTCAGATGAGAGACGGGGCCGTGCCTCTGAGAGGGTGTGAGGGTGTGCTCAGAGTCCCTCAGATGAGAGACAGGGCCGTGCCTCTGAGAGGGTGTGAGGGTGTGCTCAGAGTCCCTCAGATGAGAGACGGGGCCGTGCCTTTGAGAGGGTGTGAGGGTGTGCTCAGAGTCCCTCAGATGAGAGACGGGGCCGTGCCTCTGAGAGGGTGTGAGGGTGTGCTCAGAGTCCCTCAGATGAGAGACAGGGCCGTGCCTCTGAGAGGGTGTGAGGGTGTGCTCAGAGTCCCTCAGATGAGAGACGGGGCCGTGCCTCTGAGAGGGTGTGAGGGTGTGCTCAGAGTCCCTCAGATGAGAGACGGGGCCGTGCCTCTGAGAGGGTGTGAGGGTGTGCTCAGAGTCCCTCAGATGAGAGACGGGGCCGTGCCTCTGAGAGGGTGTGAGGGTGTGCTCAGAGTCCCTCAGATGAGAGACGGGGCAGTGCCTTTGAGAGGGTGTGAGGGTGTGCTCAGAGTCCCTCAGATGAGAGACGGGGCAGTGCCTTTGAGAGGGTGTGAGGGTGTGCTCAGAGTCCCTCAGATGAGAGACGGGGCCGTGCCTCTGAGAGGGTGTGAGGGTGTGCTCAGAGTCCCTCAGATGAGAGACGGGGCCGTGCCTCTGAGAGGGTGTGAGGGTGTGCTCAGAGTCCCTCAGATGAGAGACAGGGCCGTGCCTCTGAGAGGGTGTGAGGGTGTGCTCAGAGTCCCTCAGATGAGAGACGGGGCCGTGCCTCTGAGAGGGTGTGAGGGTGTGCTCAGAGTCCCTCAGATGAGAGACAGGGCAGTGCCTTTGAGAGGGTGTGAGGGTGTGCTCAGAGTCCCTCAGATGAGAGACGGGGCCGTGCCTCTGAGAGGGTGTGAGGGTGTGCTCAGAGTCCCTCAGATGAGAGACGGGGCCGTGCCTCTGAGAGGGTGTGAGGGTGTGCTCAGAGTCCCTCAGATGAGAGACGGGCCGTGCCTTTGAGAGGGTGTGAGGGTGTGCTCAGAGTCCCTCAGATGAGAGACAGGGCCGTGCCTCTGAGAGGGTGTGAGGGTGTGCTCAGAGTCCCTCAGATGAGAGACGGGGCCGTGCCTCTGAGAGGGTGTGAGGGTGTGCTCAGAGTCCCTCAGATGAGAGACGGGGCCGTGCCTCTGAGAGGGTGTGAGGGTGTGCTCAGAGTCCCTCAGATGAGAGACGGGGCCGTGCCTCTGAGAGGGTGTGAGGGTGTGCTCAGAGTCCCTCAGATGAGAGACGGGCCGTGCCTCTGAGAGGGTGTGAGGGTGTGCTCAGAGTCCCTCAGATGAGAGACGGGGCAGTGCCTTTGAGAGGGTGTGAGGGTGTGCTCAGAGTCCCTCAGATGAGAGACGGGGCAGTGCCTTTGAGAGGGTGTGAGGGTGTGCTCAGAGTCCCTCAGATGAGAGACGGGGCAGTGCCTTTGAGAGGGTGTGAGGGTGTGCTCAGAGTCCCTCAGATGAGAGACGGGGCAGTGCCTCTGAGAGGGTGTGAGGGTGTGCTCAGAGTCCCTCAGATGAGAGACGGGGCAGTGCCTCTGAGAGGGTGTGAGGGTGTGCTCAGAGTCCCTCAGATGAGAGACGGGCCGTGCCTCTGAGAGGGTGTGAGGGTGTGCTCAGAGTCCCTCAGATGAGAGACGGGGCAGTGCCTTTGAGAGGGTGTGAGGGTGTGCTCAGAGTCCCTCAGATGAGAGACGGGGCAGTGCCTTTGAGAGGGTGTGAGGGTGTGCTCAGAGTCCCTCAGATGAGAGACGGGGCAGTGCCTTTGAGAGGGTGTGAGGGTGTGCTCAGAGTCCCTCAGATGAGAGACGGGGCAGTGCCTTTGAGAGGGTGTGAGGGTGTGCTCAGAGTCCCTCAGATGAGAGACGGGGCAGTGCCTTTGAGAGGGTGTGAGGGTGTGCTCAGAGTCCCTCAGATGAGAGACGGGGCCGTGCCTCTGAGAGGGTGTGAGGGTGTGCTCAGAGTCCCTCAGATGAGAGACGGGCCGTGCCTCTGAGAGGGTGTGAGGGTGTGCTCAGAGTCCCTCAGATGAGAGACGGGGCCGTGCCTCTGAGAGGGTGTGAGGGTGTGCTCAGAGTCCCTCAGATGAGAGACAGGGCCGTGCCTCTGAGAGGGTGTGCTCAGAGTCCCTCAGACGACAGCCCCGTGCCTCTGAGAGGGTGTGAGGGTGTGCTCAGAGTCCCTCAGATGAGAGACGGGGCCGTGCCTCTGAGAGGGTGTGAGGGTGTGCTCAGAGTCCCTCAGATGAGAGACGGGGCAGTGCCTTTGAGAGGGTGTGAGGGTGTGCTCAGAGTCCCTCAGATGAGAGACGGGGCAGTGCCTTTGAGAGGGTGTGAGGGTGTGCTCAGAGTCCCTCAGATGAGAGACGGGGCCGTGCCTCTGAGAGGGTGTGAGGGTGTGCTCAGAGTCCCTCAGAGGAGAGACAGGGCCGTGCCTCTGAGAGGGTGTGAGGGTGTGCTCAGAGTCCCTCAGATGAGAGACAGGGCCGTGCCTCTGAGAGGGTGTGAGGGTGTGCTCAGAGTCCCTCAGATGAGAGACGGGGCCGTGCCTCTGAGAGGGTGTGAGGGTGTGCTCAGAGTCCCTCAGATGAGAGACGGGGCCGTGCCTCTGAGAGGGTGTGAGGGTGTGCTCAGAGTCCCTCAGATGAGAGACGGGGCCGTGCCTTTGAGAGGGTGTGAGGGTGTGCTCAGAGTCCCTCAGATGAGAGACAGGGCCGTGCCTCTGAGAGGGTGTGAGGGTGTGCTCAGAGTCCCTCAGATGAGAGACGGGGCCGTGCCTCTGAGAGGGTGTGAGGGTGTGCTCAGAGTCCCTCAGATGAGAGACGGGCCGTGCCTCTGAGAGGGTGTGAGGGTGTGCTCAGAGTCCCTCAGATGAGAGACGGGGCCGTGCCTCTGAGAGGGTGTGAGGGTGTGCTCAGAGTCCCTCAGATGAGAGACGGGGCCGTGCCTCTGAGAGGGTGTGAGGGTGTGCTCAGAGTCCCTCAGATGAGAGACGGGGCCGTGCCTCTGAGAGGGTGTGAGGGTGTGCTCAGAGTCCCTCAGATGAGAGACAGGGCCGTGCCTCTGAGAGGGTGTGAGGGTGTGCTCAGAGTCCCTCAGATGAGAGACGGGGCAGTGCCTTTGAGAGGGTGTGAGGGTGTGCTCAGAGTCCCTCAGAGGAGAGACAGGGCCGTGCCTCTGAGAGGGTGTGAGGGTGTGCTCAGAGTCCCTCAGATGAGAGACAGGGCCGTGCCTCTGAGAGGGTGTGCTCAGAGTCCCTCAGACGACAGCCCCGTGCCTCTGAGAGGGTGTGAGGGTGTGCTCAGAGTCCCTCAGATGAGAGACAGGGCCGTGCCTCTGAGAGGGTGTGCTCAGAGTCCCTCAGATGAGAGACGGGGCAGTGCCTCTGAGAGGGTGTGAGGGTGTGCTCAGAGTCCCTCAGATGAGAGACGGGGCCGTGCCTCTGAGAGGGTGTGAGGGTGTGCTCAGAGTCCCTCAGATGAGAGACGGGGCAGTGCCTTTGAGAGGGTGTGAGGGTGTGCTCAGAGTCCCTCAGATGAGAGACGGGGCAGTGCCTTTGAGAGGGTGTGAGGGTGTGCTCAGAGTCCCTCAGATGAGAGACGGGGCCGTGCCTCTGAGAGGGTGTGAGGGTGTGCTCAGAGTCCCTCAGAGGAGAGACAGGGCCGTGCCTCTGAGAGGGTGTGAGGGTGTGCTCAGAGTCCCTCAGATGAGAGACAGGGCCGTGCCTCTGAGAGGGTGTGAGGGTGTGCTCAGAGTCCCTCAGATGAGAGACGGGGCCGTGCCTCTGAGAGGGTGTGAGGGTGTGCTCAGAGTCCCTCAGATGAGAGACGGGGCCGTGCCTCTGAGAGGGTGTGAGGGTGTGCTCAGAGTCCCTCAGATGAGAGACGGGGCCGTGCCTTTGAGAGGGTGTGAGGGTGTGCTCAGAGTCCCTCAGATGAGAGACAGGGCCGTGCCTCTGAGAGGGTGTGAGGGTGTGCTCAGAGTCCCTCAGATGAGAGACGGGGCCGTGCCTCTGAGAGGGTGTGAGGGTGTGCTCAGAGTCCCTCAGAGGAGAGACGGGGCCGTGCCTCTGAGAGGGTGTGAGGGTGTGCTCAGAGTCCCTCAGATGAGAGACGGGGCCGTGCCTCTGAGAGGGTGTGAGGGTGTGCTCAGAGTCCCTCAGATGAGAGACGGGGCCGTGCCTCTGAGAGGGTGTGAGGGTGTGCTCAGAGTCCCTCAGATGAGAGACGGGGCAGTGCCTCTGAGAGGGTGTGAGGGTGTGCTCAGAGTCCCTCAGATGAGAGACGGGGCCGTGCCTCTGAGAGGGTGTGAGGGTGTGCTCAGAGTCCCTCAGAGGAGAGACAGGGCCGTGCCTCTGAGAGGGTGTGAGGGTGTGCTCAGAGTCCCTCAGATGAGAGACGGGGCCGTGCCTTTGAGAGGGTGTGAGGGTGTGCTCAGAGTCCCTCAGACGACAGCCCCGTGCCTCAAAGAAGGATGTGGTCAGACCAGAGAGTGGCAGATGCCCAGTTGTATGCCATCTGCTCTCGCACTAACACTGGTTTTTAAACCCAATAATACAGCTGGTTTAGACATGGCAAGGGACCCCAGCTTTCTCCTCGCCTCCCATCTGCCGTTCTCTTCTCTCCTCCAAATAAATACAGAAGTTGCAAGAGATCTCCCTGAATATATACAGATCAATAGTCAGGACTTGCGGTAACGGCCCCTGCTCCCATGGCCTGTGTGAGGCCGCTCTGCCGTTTGGTTACTGCATTTCATTTTTGGTGCAAGAGCTCTATCTGCGGGCTGTCTGTTCTTTTTCATTGTTAAGGTTTTTCTTTACAATTTATTGCCTTACTCAATCTTGTATTTTGTATATTTTAATTGTATTTTATGGATGCAAAAATATTTGTGCCCCTTTCCTCCGCCTCCTGCTCTGTGCCACTTCAACAGGGGAAAGACCTGGTTTTGTTCTCATTTAAACTGCATTTTACGTAAGCAGGCACTAGATTTCTAACTTGGGGGTGGGGAGAGCCTCTCCCTCAAAGTATTTAGCTTGTCTCCTTACCAGTAGCGTCCGGCACGGATCGGATCGGGGGTGTGAGGGGGTGGGGGGTAAGGGATTTATAAAAAGTTTTAAAAAACATACTTTACTGCTGCGTCGCTCCATCGTCTCTCCTCGGGAATGGAACAGGAAGCAGGCAGCCAGGTTCCCCTGACTAATCACAATGCTGCAATGCAGCGTTGTGATTGGTCTGAGCACAGTGGTTTGGCACTCAGCCAGGGACTGGGAGCCTGGGCATGCTCTTCACCCAGGATGTAATGCAGCCTGTTTGGAGAACATGCAAACTGCGCATGACTGTTTGGCCGCCCGAGACGGCCAGTCAACCGGTCACTGCGCACTTAGGAGGGTGCTACCACTCCTCCCCTCCCATGTTCCGAGAGCAGAGCAGGCCCACCCCGTCCCATCACGCAAAGCTGCCAGCAGGAGAAAATAAAATTAGAACAACATTACGTTATTATCATTTTAGGTTTCCTTTCTTTTGCTTACGTTATTATCATTTTAGGTTTCCTTTCCTTCACTGCTTCAAAGCAGTGGGACGGTGCTCCGCCGTCCCCTTAGCGGAGAAGCCATCACTGCATCCTCCATGTCCCTTGATCTAGAGCTCTGCTGTGTGTAACCGGTGGAATGGTTCTGCCCTGTGAGCCCCTAGCCAGCCACGTGGTCCCCCGTCACAAGTCATGGATAACTAATGCCAGTCGTGAAACTTTAACCAAACATTTGGGACAACCTGGAACTTTAAAATCCATGCTCTAATTGATTTTAAAATAAATTAATTTGCAGAGTGCTACTGCAGGTCTCAGAAAACAACGCACTGTTTTCTTAAAAGGCAGTAATGAAGGTAGGTGGCACACATGACAAGAACACACTTGGCACATATGAGTCAGTGTGCTTAATGACACCACAGTCTTCGCTTTTTCAATTTCAGAGATGTGAGTTTAGAAGGGATGTATGACATTACAACGCATACTTTTACAATGCATGCACTTACAACGCAATTTTTACAACGCATGATCCACTACAACGCATTCCATTACATCGCATGACACTACAACGCATGTTTAAAAACTACCTTTACAACGCATTCCATTACATCGCATACTACCTTTACAACGCATACCATTACAACGCATAATGCTAAATTGCATTTAAGGTAAGTATTGGATAGTATAGGGGTAAAAATTACTATTCTTACTCCAGGGGGTGCAACAGTAGGGTAAGTGTTGGATAGTATAGGGGTAAAAATTACTATTCTAACTCCAATGGTATGCGTTGTAATGGTATGTGTTGTAATGGTATGCGTTGTAGTGACATGCGATGTAGTGTCTGCGTTGTAATGGTATGCGTTGTATCGGTATGCGTTGTAGTGTCATGCGTTGTAAAGGATGTTGCGTTGTAATGCCTGCGTTGTAAGTGTAGTGCGATGTAATAGTTGCGTTGTAATGGTTGTTTCCCGTTTAGAAGCGCAGGGTGACATCTCGTTTTATAGCATGGGCGAACAACAAGGCCATTCTTTTTGTAGCCAAAAACCCCTTGTTAAAAATCTTATGTTCCCCTCAGTTTAAATAAATCGGAGGCGTTCAGAAAACGGACTCTGCAAGGAGAAATAACCGGTCAGAGGAAAGCGACTGCCCATGGAGTCTCACCCTTCATGGAGACCTCTACACATGCTTGGACACTGCTAGTTTAGGCAGACTGCGGTGTTCAGGGAGACCTCTGCACACTGTGTGACAATTTACAGTTTAGAGAGATCTGATATTTCAGGGAGACCTTCTTGAGGACAGCTGGCAGGTTAGAACAGTGCTGTGAAGAGGAACCCTAGCGCTTTTAAAGGGAGCTCAGCCAGTCAGGTAGCCCGTAAAAGCCCGCCCGGCCCGAGCTGAGACTTGGCAGAAGTGGTCCTCAGTCCGGGCTCTATTAATAGGCCCATTCCACGGATCTCAGCTGACAGACGGACAGACGGCCAAAACACTGGGCCCGAGGTCAGGCGTCTTTCCTTGTACAGAAGCTTCAGCGCCTGAACTGAACTCGATGCATTACCCAAGGCTTGTGAGCTTGGCTAGCTGCAGACAAGAGGGCTTGGGGCCAACGGGGGCCGCCGTCGCACACAGCGCAAGGATAAGCACTGTTACTTGCTCCGGGGATCAGTCTGCTCACAAGAAACCGAAGGCGGCTGCAAAAGCGGCCTTTAATAAAAACGGCCCCCTGGGACCAAAAAATCGGCCCCCACCCTGTCGGCCCACCGGGGTAATGCCCGGTGCCCACTACGGCCAGTCCAGCCCTGCTTCAAGTCAATTGACGTGACGGACCCTGCAAGTTTCCAAACAGCGAAATATACAGGCAAGGCGAACGTATGCACACTGCAAATGAGAATACTCGCCATTTCTCACTCGTCACAAAATTTTCGAATTCCACAGCATTTCTTCAGTATCAGATTCACAGAAGTTCCTTCGGTGTGACTCCCCTTTCCCATCCTCTTAGCCACAAATTATGTTCTACCTAGCCACCGTTCACTGATCACCTCGTTAACGGTGTATGAGGGGTCGCTCGGAACGAGAGTGGTGGGTGGATTAAAAATAAATACAAAATTTAACTTACCTTCTCCGTCGCCTCCCCTCTGTCCTTTTCTGGTCTGCTATAGCACCAGAAGCACTCGGGCTTCCGAGGTCTCCAAGTCGATGCAGCGTGTCGCGATTGGTCTGAGCGTTCTGTTTGGACGCTCAGGCAGTGCCTGGGAGCAGGGCCGCACTGGGCGTTTCCCCAGTAGGCCGCTAGGATGGGGGGCAGTTTTGGACCCCTGGGCGCCGTTTTTGTTACCAGGGCCGGTTTTGCAGCATAACTGCAATATCGGTCCCCTGTAACAAAAGAAGCTGCAGTGTTTTACACGTGCACCCCCCCCCCGCCTCCCTGCAGCCGGCCCGACTCAATTGCCAGGGCCGGTTTGCGTTCCCAGTCCGTCAAGTCCTGGGAGCCTGGGCATGCTCTCCACGGGGCTGTGCAACACAGCGAAATTGGATAACATGCCGAGTACAGTCGGTTTGGGGCCGGCCAAACGGTCATGTGCACTTACAGTAGGGTGACCAGACGTCCTGGTTTTCCCCAGACGGTCCCGGTTTTTTGGAGCAGTGTCCCGGTGTCCCGACACTTTGCTGCAAAATAAAGAAATGTCCTGGTTTTTGCGTAGTGCCCGGGTTAAACAGATAAATGTCCAGTTTTTTTAAATAGTGTCTCGCTCGGTGCGCCTGCTTTACTTCTCACAGGTGCTGAGACGGGTCTCTATTGGGCTCTCCATTTTTGCCCACACAGAGAAAAAAAAAAGCTTACTGCTTCAGCAGTACCACCCTTCACTGCTTTGAAAGAGACTTGTTATAGTTCTTTCACAGTCTGTCTCTTCATTCCAGAACTGAGGCATTTTCAATGTTATGTACAGCGAAACCAAAGTTGTTGCTTATTTCTCTTATGCAGCTAACAACTGTTGACAAAGCCAATAGTCCAGGCTTGTTCTAGATGTGATGTTACTCGTTATATTGTTGACAAAGCCAATAGTCCAGGCTTGTTCTAGGTGTGATATTACTCGTTATATTATTTATCTGGATACAATCACAGAAGAAGCACATTTTTCGGGCGGGACGCTATGCTAAGTACAGATCAACGTCCTTAATTACATTGGCCACGCTCCGAGAGACGCCCCCGTGTTTTTTCATCCCACTTAAAGCCATGGGTACTTCTGTCAGTCCTATTTCTATGTCTATGACAGCTGTCCCGGCTTTTAGGTCTCTCCTGGCGAAAGCAGCGCATGCGCTGCCCTCCCCATTCGAGAGCCTTTTGCAATCAATTCTCCCGAGGGCTTACATGCACGCGTCTTCATGGACAAAGATGGCTGCTCTAGCCATTTGTCCAAAGTAAACAGCATGCGCGTTCCCGTCGACGCCATCTTGCGAAGCTTTTTTGTCATAGCAACGAAAATGCCGCAGTTCGAAACAAGCAGGCATGGCGGTGTGCTTTCGCTTTCCCTCCCTCCCCCCGTATGTTTACTTTCATTAGCTTAAGCCGGAGTTCGACACGTGCGCGCATGGCGACGTGCTTTCGCTTTCCCTCCCTCCCCCCGTATGTTTACTTTCATTAGCGTAGGAATGTCCACACGCGCGCATGGCGGCGTACTTTTGCTTTCCCTCCTCCCCCTGTAAGCCTCCAGACAAGTAAGGAACAGAAGCACGGTGCGCCCATGCCCAGCAGCAAGCACCGCCACTGGTTCCGACTCCCTCTCAGCTGTAGGCCGATCCGGGGTCCCTGTGCTCTCGGTCTCACAGGTATGGTTACTTCCTACTCCGCTCTGCTGACACTCCGGTTGTGCTACCCCTCTCCGGAGGTCACGGAGCCCACTGCACGGGTAAGAGTCTCCGGGGCTGGTGCTGTTTTTCAAGGCACGGCTGCAGAGGCAGCGGCACAGCAAAAATCTCTATGGTGAAGTGAGGCGGGAGCAGGCAGTGTACTCATTTCGAACACTTGTTCTTCCCTCTTTGTACCTGGCAGGGCTCTGTTACTTGTCCTTTGTTTGTGTCAGTGTATTGTTTCATTGCAGGTTGTACTTGCTGCTGTGTCTCCCATGTTATGATACCCTGGCACTTTGCAGTGCCTCAGCAGGCACTTACTCTAGTCTGTTAGTTTACCAGTGTATCAAGTTAGTGATCAGGCCCTGTCTGCTGTCCATCGTGATGCCGTTGAAGTGCTCCCTGCCCGGGTGCCAAGGCCCCCACCCTTGGGCCTGAGATACCTGAACCTCCTCCATCTGACTGCTGGTGCTCACACGATCACACGGGTGTGCTTTCCTGCTGTGCCTATTTCCTGCAGCAGATGCTCTCGTGAGCGCTATTCTGTAAATACAGGCGTTCAAAGTAGATTATGCCAGAAGGATGACTCAGTGAGATAAATGTTCGCTGTTCGTCAAGCACTGATCTCCAATCCCGGCAACGCCGACTGAGTCTCCCACCTTTCATTTAAGTGGTAATTTGACGGCAAATGAACTGGGAAATAGGAATAGCAGGGTAGGTACTGACCACTTCGCTGTTTAAACATTCACCAAAAGCGTTTGACATTGAAAACGTGTTTGGGGTAAGCAGAAAATGGAGGATAAAAGACGACAGGGCATGTGGTTTGGTGATTGTTACAGAGAATCTTGTTTTGCCTCGTGCTCTTTGGCCCAAATGTTTAGCTGAAGCGAGCCCTGGGGTTGCATTGTTTTTTGCACCTATCCTAACATTAATGGTCTGAATCCCCCGTCAGCATACACAGTAAACATAAACACGTAAAATGAATTGCGAACACAGTCCAGTAATGGAACTGTCATTCCTCATAGTATGAGTCTGGAAGCAGAGGCATGATGTGGGACCTAGGGCCAGGGGCGGAACCTGTGGGCTTCCATTGCAGATCTACATTTAGAACACGGTCTCCCTTCACCACTGGAGTAGAAAGATGAGGTGGGGTTGATTGAAAGGGGGTCATTTGGGGGTATGGTAGAACTCGAGTCAGAGTCAAGCAGTATTCCAGGTTGGACATAATTGTGCTACCTGATTCAGGTGTGAAGGAGGGACCTGTGATCCGCCCATGGAAGCGCGTGTTGGTACTTAGAGGCAAGTTGACAGAACTAGAGGTCACCCGCGTGTCACCGTCCCTGGCATTGCCACATTCCTTGACCCCGAGGCCCTGGATCATTCGAAAGGTGTGTCAGAATCGAAGGCGGGCTCCCACCCTCCAGGATCAATCCCGTGATGCGTAATATGCATTTACGATGGAGACTGACAGAAGGGCGGGCCAGGTGCGCGTGATCTCCTTATGCCTTCTGGTTCCTTCAGAGAGCTGATCACACCAAGACTGAACCAGGCATGTTTATCTGCTAAGACCAAAGGTTATCCTAAGCAGCCAGTACTCATAAAATACATAGGGCTGCATGCTGCCAGCCAGTACACTTATGTAATGGTTGACCGCAGATTCTGGGAAGGATCCCAAAAATAGCAACTGGACTTTCACATGCCAGCTCGCAGCACATGCACTACCTCTCCTCAAGATGGCGCGCAGACTGTGACGCTGGATCCCGGTGAGCTCTCCAGCGAGGCAGAGGTGATTCATGGGGAGGGGGATGGGCACAGGCTCGATGGTAGTAGCGGCACCTGACCGAAGAGATATGCAGCACAGGGCCCAGTAAGCCTTGCCATCCAAGACGGGTCACCGTTGCTGTAGCATAAAACTGCGCTATCGAAGCACAGATGCCAGCAAGAACCACAGACACGGGTGGCGCAGTCACAGTTAAATAAGCATGAGGCGACAAAGGATGGTAGAGGCAGTATAGGGAAAGCAATTTCATCTTGAGGAGCAGAGACCATTGACAGACAGAGAAGCGTCCGCACCCTATGGGAGCAGAAACACGCATACGTAAGTAAAACACGAGAATCACACTTGAAAGTGGAATCTGTGACAATGTGAAATCAATATGGTGTCAATCTGGTCTACACTTGATAACAATTTTGGCCGATTCCTGTCCTGTGCGGTAGTCCCATCCACACATGTGGGGTGCCGTTCTTTTTTTAGGTCTCGCCTAGCTATCGCGTAAGCGATTGCTATGCGAGACTATAGTAAGGGGCTCCCAAAAGCGCTCCCAAAAGAGGATTGCATGGCGAGCACGCGCACAATCACGTGCATCGTGCCGCCATGCAATCCGTTTGGCATCCTACTTCAAAGGGTCCGCTCCCCCGCCTGGAATGAGCTCCCCCGCCCCCACCAAGCGTGCGCGCCACGCTCCGCCGGGCTGGTCTTGTTTTTACAGCACTGGGTAAGCAAACAGGGCATTTTTTATCTCCCTCAGGTGATGTTTAATCATGGCCTTATTATCCCCGAGGTACAAAATTACGTCCTAATGAAGTATTTGTTTATCTGTTGGAAGCCAGCAAATTTGAAATGCTTGTCTTTCAGGAAATTAGCGGAGTGGTACCCCATTGTTTCCAATAAAAGGATTAATGTAAAATGTAAGAGGATTTGGCCCTTCGACTCCTGTTTCTAATGCTTCCTTTGCGAGCTCTGGCCCGGATCCCTGCATACCTCGTATGTAAATGCATTTCCTGCAGCTCGAGGCAGTCGAGTGCAGAAGCTGCAGCGTTTCTCACCTATGTGTTGGGGAACGTGTTTCTGCCACTTCCAGCCAGACACTTGTTTCTCTCATTTATAGTTTATCTGCTCATTCCTGCGCCTCTGGAGCTAACTTTTAACAACTCTAATATAAAAGGCGGCAACGATAAAAAGAGAAGAAAGATGCTAAAGCTTATCGCTAAATCTTGACACCAGATAGCAGTGATTTGTCGCAGCACTGGGCAAATTAACAGTGCATGCATAAGCTGGGTAGATGCAATTTGCTGAAAGCCTATGCACGCAGCCGAGAACTAAAGGGGCTTGCAGAGAGATAGAATCTCGGCCATCTTTGCCTTCAGGCAGTGACACGTTTGAGAATCAACAGAAACCATCAACAACTAAGCGTCAGCCGATCACGTTGTGAGACATACTGTAATGCTGAATTTTCATGGACAGGCTTGCCAATATTTTATGAAAGAAAAAAAAGCTAACAGAACTGTAAATATTTAATTGAGGTTGGAACTTGGCTGCCTTCAGTTCACATCTCAGTTGAAAAATGCAAAATTGTCTGTATGTCGACTATCTCACATATTTGTCTCTGTCTCATCGGACGCAGTTACACAGTAAGTACAGTGGACGTAGATGGACGAAGACACAAAGTCCATTGAGGTGCACATTCCTGCCATTGCCAGGGGCTGGCAACTTCATCTACTAGTTTAGAGGAAAGCCAAAAAATAGAAAAAAAGAAAAGAAAACTTTGGAAACTTAGCCTGTTTTATACTGGAAATAAAACACAAATAAATACAATCTTTTGAATTTTAGGTCTCCAAACACCTTCAGAACCAGTGAAATATCAGACCTCACTAAAAGTTCTAGCTAAAATGTAGTGAGCACCACCAGTGAGGAACAACGGAAGGCTGCGACTGGAAATACTCCTTAGGGAGGACAGCCCTTAGCAGCTAGCTTTCTTCCTCTAAAAACCGGACCTGGTTTGAACCCTGTGACGTGAGCACACCCGTTGTCCTTGTTTAGGTGATTATCCGGGTGTTGCTGTTAAGCACTAACTTGCTGCTTTTTGTGACATCAGAGTTGTGTATAAATGAACAGGACCCCATTCACTAGATAGTTCTACGGTCTTTTCATAACATCGTAAAAAGTATTAAAAAAACATACTCTTATTGACTGTGAATGTTTTATTTAGTTAACACTCTTAGAACCTGTTCAAACCTTCTTATAAGCCTTTCCACATGTCTTTCACAATTGAAAACACAGTATTGTAAATCCACCTGACTAAAAAATGTGGTTAAATAACTTTCTGTGCTGGCAATCCCAGGCGCCTTGCATTTGTGAGTCATGCCACCATGATGAGGGCTTGCGGCACTAATGCTATTTCTTTGCCACAATAATGTTCTTCTCTGTTTTGTTGTACATTGGTGCCAGAAGTTTTGGTTCTTTTCAGAGTGGCTTTGGTGACCTTTGTTACTGTGATTGGGATTTTCCCATAGCTCCTGCTGCGATATTGGCTTTAGACTGTAAGCCATATCTAATAGAGTGAGCAGCTAAGTTCCTGTAGATGTTGGATCTGTCTCCTGCCTGTTACGAGGCAGCTGCAAGGGAAATGCAATAGAAGGACAGCGCCCTGTTCTTTGTGCCACGGCTAATGTGGACCCAGGAGAGCAAACTTTGAACAGTTGATGTTATTGCACCAAGGATATTGTGCTGCATAACTAAATACTTATAAGGTCCCAAAAGCGAGACCTATTGGCTATGCCAATGCTTGTTTAATAAGGAGAAGTGTGGGAACATTGGATTGTAGAAATGTTGCCCTTTACTTAAAGTTCTGGAGAGTTCAGTGAAAGAAAAGTGAAGACATTGTCATTTTGTTTATTCACACTTGCAGAGGAGCTGGAGTAATAAAGTGCGTAGTGATTCAACCAAGCCACATCACTGTGTTTCTAACTTTCATAAATGTGTGGCTTGGTAGGTTCGCCGAGTTGCTGGCCGAATCCATAGGTATCGGGTATGCCCGTGCTCAAGAGACTCGGAGGAACAGATCTGGGGGTCAAGCTGTGGTAGGGCTATGTTCCTGCGCGAGGAAGATGGGAGGTAATCACCATTTTTTGGGGGAAGAAATGCCATAAATCTCACAAACGTCCTATTCGGTGGGGTCTCCCGAGCCAGTCAATCACAGTGAGGGGTTTGGCTTCCAGAGATAGAAACCTTAGGATGTGTAGGCGTTAAGAATGTTTCCATACAGTCGGGGTGTATTTTGCCAGGATATAATTTGTCCCGTCACCCTCTTCTCAAGAAAAAAAAACAGTTTTCAAAATTTAGAGTTTAAGCAGCACTTCAATGCATTTTTATCATTGAAAGCAACCAACTCTATGTTGCGTCTATAAAACCAATAAGATTGATTATATCTCTTCATGTGAATGTAAATGAATGGTACTCCAGAGTCAAATGGTTGTCGATGTGTCCATTTATATACCTATATGTACATGCAGAGTGACTCTGGTTCCATCCATAACAGCACACCCGGGGGGTCATTAGGTCATCTCACGCCAGACATTGGCTCTGATTCCCTGTGAGTTGCGCCATTTTTTCTGGTTGTATTTGCACATCTACCTGTAAATGAGGGTGCTATCATGCCAGAGCTGGTGGGGCAGTCCTTTAGTTTTACATTCTCACCTTTCAGAGCATGCAGCAGCTCCCCAGCAGCGCTGCCAGCCGCTCGCTGGCCACTTATTTCATCTGCAGGGCTCTCTCCATCCTGCGCACCACTGTTTCTAAACCGGGTGGTCATAGCAGAATTAGATTATCCATAGTGTATCCTGGATTTACCATTCCTAGACGGCCACCACTTTGACCTAAACATGGTGGCCATGTTGGAATTATGAGCCAACAACTCACAAGGTACAATACCACTGGAACACGGCTGCCCACTTCTATGTTTGATTTGATTTTCTATTTCAAACATGCACCCACGATTAGGTGGTGCTATCATTTCTTTTTTTTCACTTTTATTCTTTTTAATTTCTCTTGCATATGCTTTTGATCATATGTATGTGTTTTATTGGCGATTGTAATGTGGGTGAATGCAAGAATGAGACATTGGATGGGTGAATGGATGCATGAATGCAAGGATGAGAGACAGAGTGAGTGTATAATGACTTACTGTGTGCCTAAAATCACCAGTGACTGGTGCAGCATTTCCATTTATCAACCCGTTCTATTGGCCTCGCCAATGCTTGTCAGAATCCTATTGGCCTCGCCAATGCTTGTTGGAATAGGGTAGGTAATATTTTAGCCAAGGCAGCAGAGATGGAAATAGACTATACAACTGTGCCCTTCCAAATAAGATGAACTGATCTTTGAGCTAGCTTTGATGGTAGTACAGCTAGGTGTGGGTAGGATGTTGGCATGGACAGCTCATATGGACCGGTGCCTTCTAACAGAGAAATACGCATGCCAGGCAAGGGGCTTCCCCAAGTAATTTGAAAATGTATTGGGTCCCTGAATGCTCTATTGTGGAGTATTGTAGGGGGTTCCGGATTTCAACAGCCCACTAGTGGTCTGTGAATTCTCCTCATTAAAACTATTCACCTTCATTTTAAGGTCTCATAATATGTTGTTGAGCATCTGGTAATTGCTTGTGTAGGAAGTTTATCTGGTGCCACCTGATTAAGCTATCGTAATGTTTATCACACTTGATTATCCTGTAGGTTAGCCATGTTTCAGCAATAATCTGACCTTGTTGGTTATAATGAAATTCAATAAAACATTTTAGAAAACCAAACCCAAATATCCAATCATGTTTTTGGAGTTGGACTGTAGCTCTGGTACTGGTATGTGTTTACGCCTTTGGCACTGGTGCATGGTGAAGTTAGTCCAGTGCTTGTAGCCAACTTATGACGACTCCTGGAACGGTTCCCCTCCCTTTGTCCACTTCAAGAACATGTCAACAATGGCAGTAGCTCCAGTTCTGCTGTTCTTGCAAGTCAGCCCTAGCACTGAGGTGTGTTGTTAATGAGGTCTGCTGCTTATGCTATTGCAGGCCCTCATCCATGTCCGTGGTTGCAACTTTAAGGCTACGCCCAATACTTCGGAGGCTCTTTCTAGTGGGGGAGGAACCAGGACTTGCTGGTCTTGCAGAAAGATCCAAACTTTGCTGTTTTTAATAACGCTGGCTGGGTTTCTAGCGTTGTGTTCTATGAACTAGAAACATCTTATTTGAGTAAAATATTAGGCATAAGTAAATGCCTGTGAATGGTGGTAACAAGGGTGACCAGATAGGTGGTTAAGTACCAGTGTTTCCAAACCCTAATCACAATGAAACATACTTTAAAGTATGCATTAGTGGTTATTGATAGAGCAGAGATCTCAAGGTTAGCGGGCCCTCTGAGGTTCACTGTATGTATGAAAATAAATTCGTATCACTCGACTGCGAGCGCCACGTTATCTGTGCGTTATAATTCTGTGCCCCGTTTCCCTCGAAGCCATATTTTAAAGTTACTTATTGTTGGAGCTCACTCCTAATATTTTTAGGTCTCGCCTGACCCAGCGCATGCGCTGGTCTGGCGAGACTTATTGAGAGGGCTCCAAAAAGTGCTACCAGGCCAGCCTAGAGCTACAGTGCATGTGCGCGGCCGCGTGCGCCGCGCTTTACCAC